>NC_072398.2:110705000-111955000 GCF_028858775.2 Pan troglodytes | reverse complement strand
TTAAATAGTGAAAACATGACTGCTTTGTGAGCACATGACTGATACATGAGCAACTATGAGTTATATTGAGATAGACTTAACAACAAACTCTGATAACCAAAGCATTTAATGTTGAGTGTATGATAATCAAATATTCAGTTCCTTCACTAGTATTTAAATCAGTAAGCATTCAGTTCTGTATTTTTGCTTCCTGTAAAAGTTTACTGTTTTTTTTTTCCCCTACACTACACATATGTACGTAATCTGTTTCTTAATAGCTAGAGTTCTATGAGGATCCTCTTTCTCGTTTCTAGCTCAGGCTTCCTTTCATTCTCTACTTTCTTCTTCTTTTCTCCCCATCTATCTTCAAGAATTCCCAGAGTTCCAGTGCTGCTGTTCCCCCAACAGTCACCATCAGAAAGGCCAACTTTGTATGATCTGTATGCATAAAATAAATACATTATAGAAATAGGAGAGAACTCTGTAGATGATTCGGATAGCAGAATTACATGATGTGGAGTAGATGAGAGGGCTTGAGTATTCCAACCAAAGATGATGGCTTGGTAGGCCAGGCGTGGTGGTTCACGCCTGTAATCCCAGCACTTTGGGAGGCTGAGGCGGGCGGATCACGAGGCCAGGAGTTCGTGACCAGCCTGGCCAGCATGGTGAAACCCCGTCTCTACTATTAAAAAAACTAATAATAAAAAAATTTTAAAAAGAAAAGATGATGGCTTGGTTTACAAAGAGAATAAAGTCCTTGCATCATCTAAGAGTCAGCGAACATAAAGTGCTGAATAGCAGGTCATTTGGGAGAAGGAAGTGAACCTTGATAACCTATTCCTTTACCACATGGGATTCTTAGAATTTCTGTTCTACATAAAACCACTGTTCTCCCACCTCTAAATATGAATCTTTAAACAAATGCCATGACATCACACCCCTAAAAAGGCCATGGGAGTATGGACTACTAACTTTAACTCATAATATGATATCAAATTGCCCTTCCATCTCCTAACGTGCTGCTTTTACTTCCTTTTCCATCCCCACTTCCCAGTCCACTCATTCTTCAGCACTGGCTGTGGGATATAGTCCAAAGCAAGGGTTTTATTTAGGCATCTCTAAGCCTGGTGGGATATAGTCCAAAGCAAGGGTTTTGTTTAGGCATCTCTAAGCCCGGGACTAGACAGATTACATTTTCCCACTTGGTAAGAACTAGCTCTTTTATTCAGGAACACAACTGTAACTTATACTAAGACTTTGAAGTTGGGCAGACCTAGATCTGGACACCGTTCTAGCATATAATCTTGGACAAATAACTTAAATCTTTACTAGCTCAGTTTCTTCATCTTTAAAATGGTAATACCTTCAGCCTTAGATGGTTCTATAAAGTATGAATCAGTATGTGCATCATAAATGGTAATTATTGATATTGCATGAGGTCAGACCAGCTTCCTCTAATCACTCTTCCCATGACTTGATCTCTTTGGATTATCTCCTCAAAGTTTTCTGGTTCCTGTATTTAAAATTAAAAGTCAGCTGGGGTCGAGAGTAGGGGCTCACACCTGTAATCCCAGCACTTTGGGAAGCCAAGGCAGGCAGATCACCTGAAGGTCAGGAGTTCGAGACCAGCCTGGCCAACATGGCGAAACCCTGTCTCTCCTAAAAATACAAAAATTAGCCAGGTATCATGGTGGGTGCCTATAATCCCAGCTACTTCAGAGGCTGAGGCAGGAGAATCACTTGAACCTGGGAGGCGGAAGTTGCAGTGAGCTGAATCATGCCACTGAACTCCAGCCTGGTTAACAGAGCATGACTCCGTCTCAAAAAAAAAAAAAAAAGTCAGGTGTGGTGGCTCACACCTGTAAACCCAACACTTCGGGAGGCCAAGGTGGGCAGATCACTTGAGCCCAGGAGTTTGAGACCAGCCTGGGCAACATGGCAAAACCCTGTCTCTACAAAAAATGCAAAAATTAGCCAGTCATGGTGCGTGCCTGTAGTCCCAGCGACTCAGGAGCTGAGGTGGGAGGATCACCCGAGCCCAGGAAATCAAGGCTGCAGTGAGCCGTTGATCGCCACTGCACTCCAGCCTGGGTAGCAGAGCGAGACCCTGTCTCAACAATAACAATGACAAAAATTCTTCACTTACCCTGTAATCATCAAGAGGATGGTTAGAAGCTTCTGCTTCCCACCTGTTTTTCTCATGTTTTCCACTATTGTTGACTGAGTACATTTACCTGGATGCTGAAAATTGTTAGGCAGCTGAATTCTTTGGCATAGTTTTTATCTGTAGCCTGCACCGGGCTCCAGGCAACTTCATACTGTAGGGCAGGGCTCAGCATATATGGTGGCCTTTTTTTGTGATCACAGCCACAACCATTTGTTTACATATTGTTTTTCGTTGCTGTCTCACTACAACAGCAGAGTTGGTTAGACAGGATGACTTGCAAACCTAAAATAATACTCTCTGGCCCTTTAGGAAAATGGTTTTTGGTCTCTGATCTGGAAAAAGGAACCTATGTGAGGGAGCCAGAATTCAAACAAAAAAAAAGGAGATGGGGTGTCAAATTTATCTAAATTGTTTTTGCCTGTGCCCGCCTAGTTGTTTACTGGCTCATTGAGTATGGGACAAAAGTATTTTTGGTTGGCTCATATTGTGAACTTGGGAAGAAGATAGTCCTGTGAATATTGGCAACCCATAGTGCTTAAAATTTAGGCAATGGGATTGTAAATGACAGTATTTTTTGTTTTAATTTATAAATGCAGTTTAAAATTGTTCATCAGCTAATAAAGTACTGATGGGAGCTGTGACATTCTCATTTGGTTCCATGGTAGTAGTTAACATTTAGGATTTCATTTAAGCTTTAAGGTGAAACTTCTGAGTACTAAAAATGTATATGTATTTTAAGTAACATAACACATTTTTAGCAGCTATATAAACTTCCTAGGATCATCAGCAGAGGACTGTTGTGAAATACTAGCTTTTAGACTTTGTACCTGTTTTACAGGCGATATGAAAGGTGAGGTCTATCCATTTGGTATTGTTGGGATGGCCAACAAAGGGGATTGCCTGCAGAAAGGGGAGAGCGTCAAGTTCCAATTGTGTGTCCTGGGCCAAAATGCACAAACTATGGCTTACAACATCACACCCCTGCGCAGGGCCACAGTGGAATGTGTGAAAGATCAGGTAAGTTCCAGCATCTCTGTATCTGAATTTGATCCTTCTATGAGTTGGTAACCAAAACCTTCAAATATTTTCAGCCAAGGGGAAATCATCAACATTCATTCGTTTTTTATTTCTACTTCACCTTTTTTCAGTCATTTGAGGTAGCTTAATAAAAACAGAAAACTACACAAAAAGTGACTATATTAGCAATGAGAAAGTAAGATTGGTATTAGTAACTAATATTACGCAATGGGGAAAATAAGTTAGAGGTGAGATTTCCAGAATAGAAGGACTATATGGTTTTGTACACTTTTGCTTAGAGCTGCTTTTGCATATCACACAAACACAGAAACCATGTTCAAAAGTACTTAAAAAATAAGCTTAGGGCAAACAAACTTAGTCTTACTCCTGAGATCTCAGGGAAATCTGAGTCCTCAGAATGTTTTTCATCAGTACAGAGAATAATAACATTTTGTATGGCTGCTACTATAACCCAGCTTAATTCTAGAGGGGATCCAAACAATATATATGTTGAAGTAACAGCTTCCTGATGAGTTTGCTTAATTCAAAAAGCTTAGTTCATAATATACGAAGGAACAAGGCAAGTTTTATTTGTTTGGTTCAAGTTTGTGATATAGTGAATGGCACTTTCAGAGATACATTTCTTCCCTGACAGGTTTTGCCACAGGCAGCTGGACTGGAGTATCAACATTAATACCATGTTTTATACATCCTTTTAGATAGGGGCAGGCATTGTGCTTCATTCAGAGTGAGGTGTGGCATGCCCTCTCTTTTTTACCTACTTTTTTTTTTCAGTTTGGCTTCATTAACTATGAAGTAGGAGATAGCAAGAAGCTCTTTTTCCATGTGAAAGAAGTTCAGGATGGCATTGAGCTACAGGCAGGAGATGAGGTGGAGTTCTCAGTGATTCTTAATCAGCGCACTGGCAAGTGCAGCGCCTGTAATGTTTGGCGAGTCTGGTGAGTTTTCTTGTTGTGGTTTGATTAGTAACTACCCTGGAGTGTCTCAACTTTATAGTCTCTGTTTTGTCACATTACTTTTCTGTGCCTTGTCTTCTGCCACTTACTGTTTCTTGATACTTCCTACTTCTAGTTGAATACAAAAAGATTGTGTAGTACATGTTTTTTAAAATTTTTGCCAAATTCCTTTTCTTCCATTAAGTCATTTCTAGGTTATATGCTACTTAAAATTCTAATAGTTTAGCCATGCTGATTCATAATGCCGCTTTGCTTCCCCAGAGACAGTCTCACAGTCTGACTCGGTTACCCAGGCGCTATCACGACTCATTGCAGCCTCAACCCCCTGGGCCTAAGCAGTTCTCCCACGTCAGCTTCCCCAGTAGCTGGGACTACAAGCATGCGCCACCACATGCAGCCAATTTTATTTTTTGTAGAGACATGGTCCCACTGTTTTGCCCAGGCTGATCTCGAACTTCTGGGCTCAAGTGTTCCTCCTGCCCTGTCCTCTCAAAGTGCTGGGATTACAGGTGTTAGCTACCACATCTGCTACCTTGTTTTTTTATGCATCTGTGGAACTGGTCACTCTGATTGCATTCAAGTCTAGGGTCTGCAAATGATTCCTTCCATTCCTATTAAGTTGGGACCTTGAGTTGGGGATAATAATACATAAACAAACTTGTCTGTCTTGTCTTTCTAGCTAGGTATATGAGGCAAGAGTCCCATCATAAAAAGTGAGTCATTTGGGCAGTTAGGTGGAAAACACACTCCTTTGCAAGTGCTTGCTGTCTGCCCACCAAGTGTGGTTTCTTCTCATCTTTTGACTTAATTACAGTGAGGGCCCCAAGGCTGTTGCAGCTCCTCGACCTGATCGGTTGGTCAATCGCTTGAAGAATATCACTCTGGATGATGCCAGTGCTCCTCGCCTAATGGTTCTTCGTCAGCCAAGGGGACCAGATAACTCAATGGTATGAGGGCATACAAGGCTTGGGGGAGGCCAACTGATAGACCAACATAAAATATGTGGTCCTATTTAAACAATAGGTCAGGAAACTTAATGAAGCAGGGAGACTTCCATATTGCTTATAACTAGTTAGGACTTTCTACACATTGGTTCAGCCCCCTAACCTAATGGTTGCTTATAGTAAGAAGCACATTTCTTTTCTTGATGCTTTGAAGACAGTTTAGGTAATGAATGGGTCAGGAGTGCTTACTGTGGATTTTCTCCTCTAGGAAAGAATTAGTACTGCATAAGATGATTAAAAATAATGCTTTTGTAGTTTCATTTCGGAATAGTGAATGTACTATGATTGTTGTGCGCTCAAATCATTAACTGCAGGGTTTTTTTTTTTCTCCCCCCCACAGGGGTTTGGTGCAGAAAGAAAGATCCGTCAAGCTGGTGTCATTGACTAACCACATCCACAAAGCACACCATTAATCCACTATGATCAAGTTGGGGGGAATCTGGTGAAGGGTTCTGAGTATCTCCCTCTTCATCCCTCCCGAAATCTGGAATACTTATTCTATTGAGCTATTACACCAGTTTTAACACCTTCCTCGTGTTATGTTTAAAAAAATAAATAAATTTAAGAAAACCATTTTAAATAATGCACAGTTGCAGCCTGGAAAAACTTAAGGTGGCGCCTTATAGTATCAATTTTAGGAGCTTTATTTGGTGCATTTAACGCAACTGGTAATTGCAGAATCCACTTTGCCTGTGTAAGTGAAAAATATAGACTGTTATCTTGTTGGCCCTATGAAATTCTGCACTTTTCATTATATACTCTACCTTCATTAATTACTTCTGGCAAGATGTTCTGCCTTAGCACTCAGTTGCATTCTTTTCCTTTTTCTTCCTGTTCATTATGCTTTAATTCTGAGGACCATATGAGGGTAGAATATATTATCTTTTAAAAATTACAAAAATTTGTATAGGCAAACCATTTCTTAAAGTTGATGGCCAAATTTTAAAATGTTATTTTTCATATCATTTATAATCTTGTCACAATCCACTTAAAGAAGTTTGGTTATATTTCAGTGAAAATTATCTTCCAGAGTAGGTTTTTTTTCGTGGGTTGGGGGGTAACTTTACTACAATTAGTAGGTATGGTGCAGAATTTCATGCAAATGAGGAGTGCCAGCAGTGTGATAATTTAAACATATTTAAACAAAAACAAAAAAAATGAATGCACAAACTTGCTGCTGCTTAGATCACTGCAGCTTCTAGGACCCGGTTTCTTTTACTGATTTAAAAACAAAACAAAACAAAAAAAAAATAAAAAGGTTGTGCCTGAAATGAATCTTGTTTTTTTTATAAGTAGCCGCCTGGTTACTGTGTCCTGTAAAATACAGACACTTGACCCTTGGTGTAGCTTCTGTTCAACTTTATATCACGGGAATGGATGGGTCTGATTTCTTGGCCCTCTTCTTGAATTGGCCATATACAGGGTCCCTGGCCAGTGGACTGAAGGCTTTGTCTAAGATGACAAGGGTCAGCTCAGGGGATGTGGGGGAGGGCGGTTTTATCTTCCCCCTTGTCGTTTGAGGTTTTGATCTCTGGGTAAAGAGGCCGTTTATCTTTGTAAACACAAAACATTTTTGCTTTCTCCAGTTTTCTGTTAATGGCGAAAGAATGGAAGCGAATAAAGTTTTACTGATTTTTGAGACACTAGCACCTAGCGCTTTCATTATTGAAACGTCCCGTGTGGGAGGGGCGGGTCTGGGTGCGGCCTGCCGCATGACTCGTGGTTCGGAGGCCCACGTGGCCGGGGCGGGGACTCAGGCGCCTGGGGCGCCGACTGATTACGTAGCGGGCGGGGCCGGAAGTGCCGCTCCTTGGTGGGGGCTGTTCATGGCGGTTCCGGGGTCTCCAACATTTTTCCCGGCTGTGGTCCTAAATCTGTCCAAAGCAGAGGCAGTGGAGCTTGAGGTAAGTTTATCTCATGCATAGTGTTCGGCTTTGGGCTGTGGAATGTTCAGGCGTTTCACTGATGCCAGAAATCGAGCAGAATCTATCAGCTGGAGACAAAGGCCTTGGGCGGGGGTCCTTCCATTTGGTGCCTACGTGGGGAGATCTTTGGAGACAGGGAGAATGGGAAGGAGTTGCGGCCTGGAGGCTTCCTGCTAGAGCAGAGAAGCCTTCGGGGAGTAATAGGAAGGGGGATTTCCATTGCTTAGGCTGAGGGCGGGGCCCAAGGACTGTTGAAAAATAGCTAAGGATGGGGGTTGCTAGAAAACTACTCCAGAAGTGTGAGGCCGATATTAGTCCAGTGTTTTTGCGTTCTCTAGTCACTTTAAGAACCAAATGGAAGGTCACACTGGGGTTTTCATTTCTATTGATTATAGAAAGCTTTAAAGTACTGTAGATGTGGCTCGCCAATTAACCCTGATTACTGGTTTCCAACAGGTTCTTGCTGGTGTGAAATGACTGAGTACAAACTGGTGGTGGTTGGAGCAGGTGGTGTTGGGAAAAGCGCACTGACAATCCAGCTAATCCAGAACCACTTTGTAGATGAATATGATCCCACCATAGAGGTGAGGCCCAGTGGTAGCCCGCTGACCTGATCCTGTCTCTCACTTGTCGGATCATCTTTACCCATATTCTGTATTAAAGGAATAAGAGGAGAGAAAGTAAAAAGTTATTTTGGGTATACATTCAGTTATGCAATAAGCTTAACGTGTTTATAGAGAACAGTTCATTTTTATTAGCTGCTGAAGTTTCTAAAACCTGTCCAGTTTTTAACAGTTCTGTAAACTATTGCAAACTCAGTGTTGAGTTCATTCATGAGTTTCTTCATATATAACGGCTCTATTACATGAGAAACACAGGCCATAGTAGCGAGACTGTCTGATTGTATGGGAGATAATAGGATGGAGATAAAGGATTCAGAGATGAGTGTTCTTCAATATTTATTTATTAGCTAGTTGAAGCAGCTGAGACCAGATGATTGGAGTAGCAAGAACTTGAGATTTTTAGTCTTTATGCCTAGGATTTTGGTCCCTGTTTGCAGTTTATTTAGTTGTGTGATATTGAGCAACTGAATCTCTCCCAACCTCATTTTCCTCATGTTTTAAATTACCATAAACTTGTCCTGCCTACCACACAGGGATGTTATGGAAAGTTAAATAATATATTTAAGTTATTTATGAATGGTAAAGCACTATGTAATAGTACTTAGGGATTCTATTGTTATTATGAGAGTTCATGGTACAGATTGTCTTCAGTAAGTGGCACCTAAGGCTCTTTAAATAAAGGGTTTTGCCGGACACGGTGGCTCACGCCTGTAATCCCAGCACTTTGGGAGGCTGAGGCAGGCGGATCACAAGGTCAGGAGTTCAAGACCAGCCTGATCAACATGGTAAAACCCCGTCTTTACTAAAAATACAAAAATTAGCTGGGTGTGGTGGCACGCACCTGTAATCCCAGCTACTCAGGAGGCTGAGGTGGGAGAATCGCTTGAACTCAAGAGGCAGAGGGTGCAGTGAGCCGAGATCACACCACAGACCTCCAGCCTGGGCAACAGAGCAAGACTCCGTCTCAAAAAATAAATAAATAGATAAATAAATAAAGGGTTTTGTAATTTTGTTCAGTTTAGAAATGCCTAACTTTAGAGATTATTTTAATCAACACCTGGCCTCCCTACCATCTGGCTACTCGTGTTTAATTGATGCAAACTAACTCTAATATAGCCACTATAAAAAATTGGTTGCTAACCCTTGGCAAAATCTTTATTTTGAGCTTAACAGCTTTAATATTTTACATGAAATGTTTAATATTTTAATTAAATATTTTTAAATGTTTGATTTATTGAGCAATTTACATAAGTAAAATACATAAATTTTATGTCTACAGCCCAGTGCTTTTTGCGTTTCTATGTAGTCATGTAGCTACCACCCAGATAACAGTATAGAGCACTTCCAGTACTCCAGAGAGTTCTCCAAGTGTGATGACATTAAAATACAAGTAAAAGTCCTGTTGCCATAAAACCAAAATGAAAGTATTTTTTATATGATCTATGCATGTTTGTCTTCCTGAGAAATTAATCATAACTATACCTTGTTTGGAACCTTTAAGAATTTGATTCAGGAATATTTCCCAAAGGTACATCTGTCATGATAAAAAAAAACCTTCTCTGAAACAAAGGTATTTGTATATTTAGTCATAAACACAAATGATGTATATAGGGCCAGGTTATAATTGGTGGAGGTATGTTTAGATTTCTTTAAGTAAAATAAACAGCACAAATAAAACAGTCCAGTTCATAGCTTAGTGAAATACACTAGGTACTTAATCTGTAGCCTCCTGGCTGCAGTAGAGTTGTCATTTGAGTTACTGTGTTTTCTTAATCTTTTCCAGGAACAGAGTGACCATATTTCTTTTCTGCAGGCATATAGAATTTGGTGGGTTTTCTTTTATGTAGGGTGATATTGGATACTTTTTGTTTGTGATTATATATTAGCAATTTGAGGGACAAACCAGATAGGCAGAAATGGGCTTGAATAGTTAGATGCTTATTTAACCTTGGCAATAGCATTGTATTCCCTGTGGTTTTTAATAAAAATTGAACTTCCCTCCCTCCCTGCCCCCTTACCCTCCACACCCCCAGGATTCTTACAGAAAACAAGTGGTTATAGATGGTGAAACCTGTTTGTTGGACATACTGGATACAGCTGGACAAGAAGAGTACAGTGCCATGAGAGACCAATACATGAGGACAGGCGAAGGCTTCCTCTGTGTATTTGCCATCAATAATAGCAAGTCATTTGCAGATATTAACCTCTACAGGTACTAGGAGCATTATTTTCTCTGAAAGGATGATCTTTGTGTTCTGAATCTTTATGGGGAAATGAGGTTACCACACTAGGGAAGATAGAGCTTTTTAATTATGGGAAGAGTTGGTTTTAGGTTGTTTGACATTGAGAATCTAGGGTAATTACTGAAAGTTAATACTGGAATTTATTTTACATAATATACTGTTACTATAAAGTTTGATAATACATAAGTGAAGCTTGCTACTGGGAATGACTTGGAACCAGAGTTGTTGTAATTTGAGATCACAAAGGAATTTCAGAGAGGAAAACATCTCCAAGAAACATCTTTCAGTATGTAATGGAAAAGATAGGCCAGGCACAGTGGCTCACACCTGGAATGTCAGTGCTTTGGGAGGCCAAGGCGGGAGGATCACTTTCAGCCCAGGAGTTGGAGACCAGCCTGGGCAACAGAGCAAGACCCTGTCTCTACAAAAATAAAAATAAAAAAATTAGTCACACATGGTGGCAGCTACTCGAGAGGCGGAGGTGGGAGGATCACGTGAGCTCAGGAGGTCGAGGCATGCTTACTCCACTGCACTGCTGCACTCCAGCCTAATCAACAGAGCAAGATTCTGTCTCCAAAAAAAATAAAAAATAAAATGATAGGAGTAAGCAAATAGGAAGTCCATAAAGATGAAAACAAAGCAAGGGAACATAAAGATAGACTTTGTCCATAGAACCATAAAGTTTCAAAGCTAGATTGGACCATAAAAATTCTAGTACAATATTCTTATTTTGCAGAATCAGAAACAGAGTTCAGAATGTCGTTTGTTAGGTTTTGGAGTCAGGATTGTTATTAGTAGCAGAGCCAGGACCAAAAACCCAAAGCTCCTTTTTCTTAGCACAGTGTTCTTAAACAGAATAATATAATGGTTAAGAATGAGAACTCTGCCTGGATTGAAACCTAGCTCTGTTTATTAGCGACGTGACTCAGGGGCTATGTGGCTTTCCTAACCTATAATATGGAAATAATAATACCTACCTCATAGAGTTGTGAAGATTACAGTTTTAATAAATACGCAAATCACTCAGAATAGTGCCTGGCACACAGTAAATGCTACTTAAGTGTTCTGCCTAAAGGCTTGAGTCTTGGCTTATTTTCTATCCATGTGAAGATGTCTGCTCTCAAAAGCAGATTGGTCCAACACTGAATTCAAGTGTTCTTTTCCTAACCTGTTGTACTTCCCATTTTTTTTTTTGTCTAAAAGTAATAGCAGTACTTAATAAAATGCCCACACTTGGCATGCATCTAATAAATGTTTTTTGAATTTCTAGAAGTCATTTTTCTTCTTTCTTACAAGAAATTTATTCATTTTTCTATATGCCTTAGCTCAAACCAAAGAGTATTTAAAACATCTTATGAAAATGCATATAGTAGAGCAAGATAAAATTAATGAAAAATAGGCTTAAGTGAGACCAAAAAAATAAGGGTAAAATAAACAAATTTAGGAGTGAGCATATTCTGTGATTGTGCATGAAGTTCCAGTGACTTTCTAAAGGTGGACTACAAATTTGGTCACTGTTGTGAAAAGGAAAGTAGCCAGCTGAAAGATTCAGTATCTGTATGCTGAAAGCCGTTAAGTTGCTCAGACTAGAAGGAAATTTTCCCATGGATCCTCAAAGAGGCTTGTTTAATGTAAAAATCAGTAGTAACCTGACAGTGACATGGTCCAGGTACTTTAGGCTGTCTTATCCCTTAATGTAGGCTATTACCATCAAGCACAGTTTTGCAAATAGCCAGTGGAATGTAGTTCAGATACATGACTTTGTGGGTAATCCAGGGGTAGAGACTAAAACAGTACTGTGCAGTATGTGGTTATTTACAGTTAATTAAGATTAAATAAAATTTAAAAATTAGTTCCTTGACCACCAAATGCTCAATAGCTACTGGTAGGTACCATGTTGAACAGTACAGATATAGACCATTTCCATCATCACATAAAGTACTGTTGGATTGTGTTGGTCAAGACAATCTAAAGCAATTGTTTCCCAGGTGTGCTGTGTGGTGTGTCTTACATGTCATTGAAAGGGGTGCTGTCAGGAGTTCTAGATGCTTCAGCCTCCCTTTACTAAGAGCAGTTCTTATGTTTTCTATTTTGTCGCTTGGGCTTCCAGATACAATGTTTCGTTTTAGTTTTTTTTTTTTTTTTTTTTTTTTGAGACTGAGTTTCGCTCTGGTTGCCCAAGCTGGATGGAGTACGGTGGTGCGATCGCGGCTCACTGCAACCTCCGCCTCCCGGGTTCGAGAGATTCTCCTGCCTCAGCTTCCCGAGTAGCTGGAATTACAGGCGTCCACCACCATGCCCGACTAATTTTTTTTGTATTTTTAGTAGACATGGGGTTTCACCATGTTGGCCGGGCTGGTTTCAAACTCCTGACCTCAGGTGATCCACCCGCCTCGGCCTCCCAGAGGGCTGGGATTACAGGTGTGAACCACCGTGCCCGGCCTGTTTTAGTTTTTTAGAGATGGAGTCTCCCTCTGTTGCCCAAGCCAGAGTGCGGTGGCATGACACTCTCAGGGTTCAACCTCTCAGGGATCAAGGGATCCTCCCACCTCAGCTTCCTGAGTAGCTGGAACCACAGGCACATGTGCCACCATGCCCAGCTAATTTTTGTATTTTTTGTAGAAGCAAGGTTTCACCATGTTGCCCAGGCTGGTCTCGGACTCCTAGGTCAAGTGATCCTCCCACCTGAATCTCCCAGAGTGCTAAGACTATAGGCGGGAGTCACCATGCCCAGCTTCATCTACAATTTATTTGAAGAAAATGTTTGAGCACCACCCATCTTGAAAAGTGATAGACTGCCTTCCATTAAATACTGTCACACCTAGTTATTTAGCAACAGTGAGCTTCACTTTTTATACTTTAGACCTTAATCTAAAGGGTGATTTCTAGTTGCCAATTAAATCCAGAGCCAAGCTCTTTGGAGAATCCAGGAGCCTCACTAGGTCATGTGTCAGGATAAAATACCCATCCACTCCCATTAGAAGGTGAGCTTGTACTTATGGCTTCCTGATGGCTGCTGCAACAAGTCTAAAGCAGTCTCCTTAGTATACAATGTCTTCTCTAAGTGGTAGAAAAAAGCAAAAATACTAGAAGTTAATAGGGCTACATAAAATTTGCTAGTTTCTTTTTTGCCCTAGCCATTTATTCCTTCCTGAAATCTTGTCTTTCTCTCACTCTCTTTCTCTTTCTTTTCTCTTTTCTTTTCTTTCTTCCCTTTCTTTTCTTTCTTTTTTCCTGTTGCCCAGGCTGGAGTGCAGTGGAACAATTATGGCTCACTGCAGCCTTGACCTTTCTGGACCCAGGTGATCCTCCCACCTCAGTCTCCCAATTAGCTGGGACTACAGGCATGCGCCACCACACCCAGCTATAATATATATTGTATATATATTTTTTATTTATAAATATATATAAATATATAAATATATATTTATATGTGTAAATTATATATATTTATATATTATAAGTTATATATAAATATATATTTATATATTATATATATTTATTTTTATATATTATATATATTTATATATATATATATTTTGGGGGGGGTTGGGGGGGATGGAGTCTCACTCTGTCGCCCAGGCTAGAGTGTAGTGGCGTGATCTTGGCTCACTGCAATCTTCGCCTCCCAGGTTCAAGCGATTCTCCTGCCTCAGCTTCCCGAGTAGCTGGGACTATAGGCGCCTGCCACCACACCTGGCTAATTTTTGTATTTTTAGTAGAGATGGGGTTTCACCATATTGGCCAGGCTGGTCTTGAACTCCTGACCTTGTGATCTGCCCACCTCAACCTCCCAAAGTGCTGGGAATACAGGCATGAGCCACTGCACCCAGCCTAATTTTTATATTTTTTTGTAGAGACCGGGTTTTGCCATGTTGCCCAGGCTAATCTCAAACTCCTGGGTTCAAGCAGTCTGCCCTCCTCAGCCTCCCAAAGTGCTGAGATTGCAGGCATGAGCCACTGCACCCAGCCTAATCTTGTTTTTCTTATGTTCTGATAATATATTCCCGTTTTTAGGGAGCAGATTAAGCGAGTAAAAGACTCGGATGATGTACCTATGGTGCTAGTGGGAAACAAGTGTGATTTGCCAACAAGGACAGTTGATACAAAACAAGCCCACGAACTGGCCAAGAGTTACGGGATTCCATTCATTGAAACCTCAGCCAAGACCAGACAGGTATGGTACAGCTTTCAGCATTTGTGCAAGAGTTTGCATCAGTTGATTAACTCTGGTAGAGATGTGATCCATATTCATATTCTTTGTTGTTATGCATTTTTTTCATTTTTATTTTTTTATGTTTTTTTTTTTTTAGGCAGAGTCTCACTCTGTCTTCTAAGCTGGAGTGCAGTGGTGTGATCGATCTCAGCTCACTGCAGCCTCTGTCTCTTGGGTTCAAGTGATTCTCCTGCCTCAGCCTCCCAAGTAGCTGGGACTATGGGCGCATCATCATGCCCGGCTAATTTTTGTACTTTTAGTAGAGACGGGGTTTTACCATGTTGCCCAGGCTGGTCTCGAACTCCTGGCCTCAAGCAATCCTCCCACCTGGACCTCCCAGAGTGCTGGGATTACAGGCGTGAGCCACCACGCCCGGCCTGTTGTTAGGCATTTTTAGTAGTGTTCTTTTTCTTAACGCTTGTTTAAACCCAAAATGAACTTACTAATATTCTGTTATGGCATGTTTACTCCTGCATTAACATCCACAAATATTTCTTGGGAAGATCCTTGACTAAAAATATTTATAAACATTAGTTATTTCTCTGTCAACACCAGCCCGTTTAGGGCTTAAGCCTCCTGAATGGAGTCTTTAGTTTAATGTAGTTTTGTTCCGTGTTTCTCACATTACCCTTTTCCTTTGCATGAATGTTTATTTGGCAAAATGTGCCATTTTTATATCAGCCTGTTCTTGTGATTCAATAGGAATGTGAAATTTAGTGTTCTCTTCCTTAAATCACCATATTTTATTTTATCAGCTATTCGTTTAGTAATTGGAATCTTATGTCCACATAAAGAGATACAAATGCAAGAGAGCTTATAATTTGGATTGTGTCCGTTAAGCTAGCTCTCTCATTTTTTTTCATTTTTTCCTTTTATAGGGTGTTGAAGATGCTTTTTACACACTGGTAAGAGAAATACGCCAGTACCGAATGAAAAAACTCAACAGCAGTGATGATGGGACTCAGGGTTGTATGGGATTGCCATGTGTGGTGATGTAACAAGGTGAGCATATGGTTTCTTGGCATAATTACAAATCTTAGTATATAGTATTGGGCAATTTGGAGGAGTGCTGGTGTTATTGTCTATATGTTTTTTGAGTTTCTGCCTGTCCTCTTCTGCACATTTTCCATATGACACCCTTTCTGAAAGTACTGAGGTCTAAAGTGTTTAAAACATTTGATTATTCCACAGGTATCTTTATATTTTTGGTAACATTAGAAATTATAAGACATTATTTATGAAATGTAGGCATACCCTATTCCTGGCAATGACCAGGAATTTGAAGGATCACTACTTTGAAACTAGTTAATAAGGACATGGTTTCTGTTCTTTTTTTACAGATACTTTTAAAGTTTTGTCAGAAAAGAGCCACTTTCAAGGTAGGACAAGTTTGGAAATGTATTCTCATTCCTGTTAATTTTGTATACTTGTTTTTCTTATACTCCGAATGTGTCACTTATACAAATTCTGTTTCTATTTCAGCTGCACTGACACCCTGGTCCTGACTTCCCTGGAGGAGAAGTATTCCTGTTGCTATCTTCAGTCTCACAGAGAAGCTCCTGCTACTTCCCCAGCTCTCAGTAGTTTAGTACAATAATCTCTATTTGAGAAGTTCTCAGAATAACTACCTCCTCACTTGGCTGTCTGACCAGAGAATGCACCTCTTGTTACTCCCTGTTATTTTTCTGCCCTGGGTTCTTCCACAGCACAAACACACCTCTGCCACCCCAGGTTTTTCATCTGAAAAGCAGTTCATGTCTGAAACAGAGAACCAAACCGCAAACGTGAAATTCTATTGAAAATAGTGTCTTGAGCTCTAAAGTAGCAACTGCTGGTGATTTTTTTTTTCTTTTTACTGTTGAACTTAGAACTATGCTAATTTTTGGAGAAATGTCATAAATTACTGTTTTGCCAAGAATATAGTTATTATTGCTGTTTGGTTTGTTTATAATGTTATCGGCTCTATTCTCTAAACTGGCATCTGCTCTAGATTCATAAATACAAAAATGAATACTGAATTTTGAGTCTATCCTAGTCTTCACAACTTTGACGTAATTAAATCCAACTTTCACAGTGAAGTGCCTTTTTCCTAGAAGTGGTTTGTAGACTTCCTTTATAATATTTCAGTGGAATAGATGTCTCAAAAATCCTTATGCATGAAATGAATGTCTGAGATACGTCTGTGACTTATCTACCATTGAAGGAAAGCTATATCTATTTGAGAGCAGATGCCATTTTGTACATGTATGAAATTGGTTTTCCAGAAGCCTGTTTTGGGGCTTTCCCAGGAGAAAGATGAAACTGAAAGCATATGAATAATTTCACTTAATTTTTACCTAATCTCCACTTTTTTCATAGGTTACTGCCTATACAATGTATGTAATTTGTTTCCCCTAGCTTACTGATAAACCTAATATTCAATGAACTTCCATTTGTATTCAAATTTGTGTCATACCAGAAAGCTCTGCATTTGCAGATGTTCAAATATTGTAAAACTTTGGTGCATTGTTATTTAATAGCTGTGATCAGTGATTTTCAAACCTCAAATATAGTATATTAACAAATTACATTTTCACTGTATATCATGGTATCTTAATGATGTATATAATTGCCCTCAATCCCCTTCTCACCCCACCCTCTACAGCTTCCCCCACAGCAATAGGGGCTTGATTATTTCAGTTGAGTAAAGCATGGTGCTAATGGACCAGGGTCACAGTTTCAAAACTTGAACAATCCAGTTAGCATCACAGAGAAAGAAATTCTTCTGCATTTGCTCATTGCACCAGTAACTCCAGCTAGTAATTTTGCTAGGTAGCTGCAGTTAGCCCTGCAAGGAAAGAAGAGGTCAGTTAGCACAAACCCTTTACCATGACTGGAAAACTCAGTATCACGTATTTAAACATTTTTTTTTCTTTTAGCCATGTAGAAACTCTAAATTAAGCCAATATTCTCATTTGAGAATGAGGATGTCTCAGCTGAAAAACGTTTTAAATTCTTTTTATTCATAATGTTCTTTGAAGGGTTTAAAACAAGATGTTGATAAATCTAAGCTGATGAGTTTGCTCAAAACAGGAAGTTGAAATTGTTGAGACAGGAATGGAAAATATAATTAATTGATACCTATGAGGATTTGGAGGCTTGGCATTTTAATTTGCAGATAATACCCTGGTAATTCTCATGAAAAATAGACTTGGATAACTTTTGATAAAAGACTAATTCCAAAATGGCCACTTTGTTCCTGTCTTTAATATCTAAATACTTACTGAGGTCCTCCATCTTCTATATTATGAATTTTCATTTATTAAGCAAATGTCATATTACCTTGAAATTCAGAAGAGAAGAAACATATACTGTGTCCAGAGTATAATGAACCTGCAGAGTTGTGCTTCTTACTGCTAATTCTGGGAGCTTTCACAGTACTGTCATCATTTGTAAATGGAAATTCTGCTTTTCTGTTTCTGCTCCTTCTGGAGCAGTGTTACTCTGTAATTTTCCTGAGGCTTATCACCTCAGTCATTTTTTTTTAAATGTCTGTGATTGGCAGTGATTCTTTTTCTTAAAAATCTATTAAATTTGATGTCAAATTAGGGAGAAAGATAGTTACTCATCTTGGGCTCTTGTGCCAATAGCCCTTGTATGTATGTACTTAGAGTTTTCCAAGTATGTTCTAAGCACAGAAGTTTCTAAATGGGGCCAAAATTCAGACTTGAGTATGTTCTTTGAATACCTTAAGAAGTTACAATTAGCCGGGCATGGTGGCCCGTGCCTGTAGTCCCAGCTACTTGAGAGGCTGAGGCAGGAGAATCACTTCAACCCAGGAGGTGGAGGTTACAGTGAGCAGAGATCGTGCCACTGCACTCCAGCCTGGGTGACAAGAGAGACTTGTCTCCAAAAAAAAAGTTACACCTAGGTGTGAATTTTGGCACAAAGGAGTGACAAACTTATAGTTAAAAGCCGAATAACTTCAGTGTGGTATAAAACGTGGTTTTTAGGCTATGTTTGTGATTGCTGAAAAGAATTCTAGTTTACCTCAAAATCCTTCTCTTTCCCCAAATTAAGTGCCTGGCCAGCTCTCATAAATTACATATTCCTTTTGGTTTTTTTAAAGGTTACATGTTCAAGAGTGTGAAAATAAGATGTTCTGTCTGAAGGCTACCATGCCGGATCTGTAAATGAACCTGTTAAATGCTGTATTTGCTCCAACAGCTTACTATAGAATGTTACTTAATACAATATCATACTTATTACAATTTTTACTATAGGAGTGTAATAGGTAAAATCAATCTCTATTTTAGTGGGCCCATGTTTAGTCTTTCACCATCCTTTAAACTGCTGTGAATTTTTTTGTCATGACTTGAAAGCAAGGATAGAGAAACACTTTAGAGATATCTGGGTTTTTTAACCATTCCAGAACTTGTGAGCATAATCATATTTGCTTTATATTTATAGTCATGAACTCCTAAGCTGGCAGCTACAACCAAGAACCAAAAAATGGTGCGTTCTGCTTCTTGTAATTCATCTCTGCTAATAAATTATAAGAAGCGAGGAAAATTAGGGAAAATATTTTATTTGGATGGTTTCTATAAACAAGGGACTATAATTCTTGTACATTATTTTTCATCTTTGCTGTTTCTTTGAGCAGTCTAATGTGCCACACAATTATCTAAGGTATTTGTTTTCTATAAGAATTGTTTTAAAAGTATTCTTGTTACCAGAGTAGTTGTATTATATTTCAAAATGTAAGATGATTTTTTAAAGCCTGAGTACTGACCTAAGATGGAATTGTATGAACTCTGCTCTGGAGGGAGGGGAGGATGTCCGTGGAAGTTGTAAGACTTTTATTTTTTTGTGCCATCAAATATAGGTAAAAATAATTGTGCAATTCTGCTGTTTAAACAGGAACTATTGGCCTCCTTGGCCCTAAATGGAAGGGCCGATATTTTAAGTTGATTATTTTATTGTAAATTAATCCAACCTAGTTCTTTTTAATTTGGTTGAATGTTTTTCTTGTTAAATGATGTTTAAAAAATAAAAACTGGAAGTTCTTGGCTTAGTCATAATTCTTATATTCACTGAAGTGCCTTTATAGAATGCTAATATTAATTTCAAACTTTTGGATGTGACATTTGGAAGTGTTGGAATATCTGAGTTCCTCATTTCATCATAACATCAAATATATCAAAGCCTGCTTTAAAGTATTACCTTGGGGATGATTCATAGCTATTTGTCAGATTTGCATACATTAAGATGCCATTGGAGCTCTTTTGTCTCATTTTTGCATTACTGCACAATCTAGCAATCTTGGTGTAGGTGGAGGAGCATTGATGCTAGGGGCTGGAGAACTTGAGGCCCAATATAATTTTACTACGCCGGCCCAGTTTCTTCACTTGCAAAATAGAAGAGTTGAATTAGGATATATCAGATTTCCCAACCTTAAGGAGACTTTAAAAAGAATAATATCAAACCTAGGCATTTTCAACTAACACTGGAATACTAATTTTGGAGACCTTGGTTTACTCTACCAAAGACATCAAAATTTTTTTTCACTTTTTTTTCGGAAAAGGAGGCAGGGAAGGTAGGTCATTAACATGTGGCTGAAGTAAGCTTGGGAAAACCAATTTTAAATGACAATATTTTTTCTAGCTAGGACAACTAGAAAGAGTAAATATTTTAATTATAAAATGTATTTGAAAAAGAAATAGAATTAGGGAATTTGTATCTTTCAACCTATCACCTCATATAGAGACCTAGGTGATAGTTTGAGAGAGAAACATACAAAGTCCACAGTTCTATTTCTTTTTCATATACATTTTACAAAAATTTGTTCTAATGTTTGACCCTCTAATCACGGAAAAGAGGAAAGGATGTTTTCTGGTGAGAACTGCTGTTCTGTTCAGCAAAATAAAGCTACAGAAACAAATAATGAGAAGGTACCTAAAGAAGCTTGTTTATTTGGAATATGAGGGAACCTCCTGTGCATCTCTGTGCTATTAAGGTTTCTGTTCTCATAAGCAATATTTAAGGTCACTGAAAGGCCAACATAGTTGCATGAGTTATTTGATACCCATAAATACATGAGAAGAGGCCAAGGGGCCTTGCTAGTGATCATTTCACAAAACTGAGGATGTCCAGCTCCATGAGAGCACAGAGAGAATCAATGTCCAGTTTCCAAGTGGGAAGGGTATGCTTTGTAATGCTTTTAAAAGTAACTGGGCAGTGAAATGTGACCCTTTACCTTAATAAAAGACAGCTGGAACTTCAGGAACATACAAAATAGAGAGAAATATTCTTTCCAGTTGCAAAAGGAACATAAGAGAGTTCAGATTCATGAACCAAGAGTTGAGTTGACCATTCTTATTTGCAGTTGAATTCTACCATATGATTTACTTCACACTTGCACCGAAATAGTCTATTATAAACTACTGGTGTTGGGGGTGGGGCGGGAGTGGGAATGGGGAATGAAGGGGAGGAATGAACTTAGTCTCTTAACTAGTATAAATTCAGATTACCATCAACTCGTAGAAGCCATATGAAGTAAAAATGGGTAGCACCTGCAACACTGGGACTTAGCGTGCTATTAAATGTTTCTAAAGATAGAGGCATGTAGCTACATGTCTGATAGGGGAGGATGTGGTTGTAGCTAGCAGTTGCCTACTAGCAGGCTTCTTTATTTGCAGCAGCCTGAAATACCCAGGTTAGGAAAAGCAATCTTCCAGAATGGATGCTGTGGACATGGTACAATTGGCGCTATTGATACTTTCTATAGGAGCTTGAAATGTGTGGATTGTAATTAAGTCTGAAAGAAAACTTGCACTTGATTTTAAAACATTTTCTTATAAATCAATTCACATTTATAACTGAGACCCAACATTCCTGATAGGAATATTTTTGTAAATCAATGGTATGAAGTGTAAAGACATGTTGAAAGTTAGAAGAAGAGATCTTTTAAGTGTATGCTTGTTTTGGCTGTGAAGCTGAGGGGTTTGACATTTACTATTAAAGTTCAAAATAAAACTAGCATGGCATATGAAGTAGAATTACCAAGGCCTGTGTTTCTCTAAGAGAACCATATTTGGATCCCCTGTGAGGCATAGCCATAAGCCCTAACAAAATGTTTTTGTTACACTGGTTTGGTACATTTTCCTTAAGACTTTCCTACCTAATTTATTTATGTATCTAGCCCCTGTGCTGCTCTGGGCATACAGCAGTGAATCTGACAGATACTGGTTCCTTATGAATCTTTTATATTCTACTGAGTCTCCCCAGAAACCTCTAAAACAAAATTTCTTAATTGCAATTTTGTGATTATTTCAAAGGTGAAGGACGGGGTTTACTCTGATATAGCTCGTTTAACCTCAGTGTTCTGGCTGCTGACCTCTGGACACTGTCCATAGTCACCTTCCCTGATTTTCCTGCAAGTCCTCTTGGCTATCCAAGATGCAGCATATACTGACTCACAACTCACTGCTACTTGGGCCTCTCCTTTTCAAGTCAAGGCTATGTAGAAACAGAAACCAATATTTTTATATTGCTTCAAAAATGTCAAAGTGCTTTTGCATATCTTATTTTATCCTTCACATCCATATCAAGTAGGAATCATCTCCATTTTACTGATGAGAAAACTGAATCCCCTAAAAATGTATTGATTTTATCTAAAATTCAAACCCAGGTCTCCCGATTTCCAGAATCTGCTTTTTTTGATTCACTAGTAGGTTTTTTTTGTTTGTTTTGTTTTTGTTTTTGTTTTTGTTTTGAGACAGGGTCTGGCTCTGTCACCCGGGCTGGAGTGCAGTGGCTCCATCTCAGCTCACTACAACCTCCGCCTCCCAGGCTCAAGCAATTCTCCCACCTCAGCTTCCTGGTAGCTGGGACTACAGGTGCACCACCATGCCTAGCTGATTTTTTGTAGAGAAGGGGTTTTGCCATGTTGCCCCTGCTGGTCTCGAACTCCTGAGCTCAAGCAATCTGCTTGCCTCAGCCTCCCAAAGTGCTGGGATTACAGGCATGAGCCACCATGCCCAGCCACTAGTAGTTTTTAAACCATGCTGTTCAAAGTCCTTGGAGTGTAAAGGAGACTTTGCAGAGAGGCTGAACGGCTGTGGTTCTGCTCCTCCTCCCTTGTCCCCCAACTTCAAGGAAGGAGGAGGAGGTAGGGTGAAGAGCAGGTTGGAGAAAAGTGGGAGTTCCCAACAAGTTTCACACCAGATTAATTCCACGTTCATCTCTTTCATTTTAGGCTTTCATTCAAGATTTAGTTTGAGGCTGGGCATGGTGGCTCACACTTGGAATCTAGCACTTTGAGAGGCCAAGGTGGGAGGATCGCTTGAGGCCAGGAATTCAAGACCAGCCTGGGCAACATAGCAAGACCCTGTCTCTACAATGTTTTAAAACTTAGCTACCCCCACACCTGTTGTAGTCCTAGCTATTCAGGAAACTGAGGCAGGAGGGTCACTTGATCCCAGGAGTTTGAGGCTGCAGTAAGCTATGATAGCACCACTGCATTCCAGCTTGGCCCACAGAGTGAGACCCTGTCTCTAGTGGGGGGAAAAATCTTTAGTTTAAAAAAAAGATTTCATACGTAAAACTATGAAAACCACTTGACTTCACCAATCTACTTCTACAACCATCTATCAAACTGGGAATCACTAGATCACATCCTCATGTCTAGTCCAGATCCCAATATTCTATAGACACAATCATGTTCATTGCACTCTACATAATAGTGAGATGGTGTATAATACAGTGCTTAAGAGCCCCCACTCTGGAGCCAGAATACCTTGCCTTGAATGCCACTTCTACCACTTATTAGTTGTATGACCTTGAGCAAGTCAACCTCTCCATACCTGAAGTTTTTCAACTGTAACATGGAAGAAATAATAGTTCTTCAAAAGACTATTGTGAAAATTAAATAATATATATAGTATGAATATATATATAGTATAAATAATATATAGTACAAACAACATCAACAAGAAACAATAACTTAGAACACTATCTAACACTGTTTTTATTGCAGGGACCCCATAGTATGCCTCCCTCCCTCTCTCCTCTAACAGAACATAGTACACTGCTGAAGTACAGCTTGTTTTGTTTAAAGCAAATTGCTGAATTTCATTTCCATTCCAGAGACAGGAAATAGAGTCAGTTTGTCTCACGGAAAAGGATGTGTCTCAAAAATTTGACTTCTTTATTTTTAGGCGTGTGTGGGAAATTATTACTGACAGGAAAATTAGACTGAATGCAGTAAAGTAGCATAAAATTCCTCATCATTCCACAGGTTTGGTTATGCTCCAAACCAAAACGCATTCCTTAAGTATAAAGGAATTGTTACACACCTCTAAGAGGATGACAAAACCTATAGTTGCTGCTGGCAACTATGTTCCAGTTCTATTCCTAAACTGGAAGTTGTAATGAACTCAGAACTGCTCCCACTGAAGCAATGTAACAAAAAAAATGGAGCTGGCAGTTTACTGATGGTCACCCTCAGCCCCACAGAACTCTTGGGTATGCTGTCTTCTCAACCACAACTTACTGTGGGCATTGAGGCATTGAAGGATGTGGGGTGATGAACAGGTTGGAAAGAGGTGGGAGCCCCAGCAAGTTTCACAGCAAGGAGAGAGACCTGCTATAGCAGAATGGAGGTAAAGGCTTTCTGGACAACAAGGAGCCAGGCACAGTAATCTGTGTACAGTTAAGTCCTGTACAGCGTCATCTGCTTCCCGCAGAGCCTCAGGTATCTCCAACTCAATGAACTACAAGAAATCTCCTATTTAAAAAGTACCTTTGTAAATTTGATATTTGGATCTTAGAATGATTTCCACTAAAATAATGTTGTAAACCATGGTTAAGTCCCTAGGTTAGCTCCAACTGATGTGGTCCATGATATAGCTGAAATATTTGCACACCAATCATTTTAAAGGACATAAAAAACAGGTGGGGGGCTAGGGGAGGGATAACATTAGAACTACCTACTGTAGGTGACAGGTTGATGGGTGCAGCAAACCACCATAGCACATGTATACCTATGTAACAAAACTGCACGTTCTGCACATGTACCCCAGAACTTAAAGTATAATTTTAAAAAAAGACATAGAAAACAATATTTTTGCTAAAACTAAAACAAAAATAGAATTCAGTGAGGCTAGTTTATCTTATATGCTGGTGCCTGAAGAAAAGCATGCTTAATTAGAGAAAAAGAATGAGTAGATAGACTTTTCCCATTAGAGGGAATTTCTGGGCATTTTCCTTGAAGGCTGCGGATGATGATACAATTGAGATTTTTATTATTGTTTTCCTTTAAATTTAGAGTTTGTTTCCTGGTGATAGAAATAATACTTGTTCATGGCAGAAAATGTACATAAGCCAAAAGAATGGGGTAAAAATCACCATCATCACACTACCCAGAAAGAGTAAGAGTGTAAACTACACAAGCTGCTTTCAATGCCTAGAGTGATATGTAAATTAATACTTTTCTTTTTTTACAAAGACAAGATTATACTATATATACATTGTTGTAATATTATTTTCACTAATAACATTTTGTGAATGTTTTTCATGTTAATATGTATTCATCTACATCATTATTTTATTGTGTGGCATTTTATTTTATGGTTATACCATGCTTTATTCAATCTTTTATTGTAGACGTGTGGGTTTTTCCTACCTTTTGACTATTATAAAGGTTTAGCTACAATAAACATTCTTGAACTACATTTTTGATTACTTACATAAAAACTTTCTTAAGAAAGTCATAAAAATAAAGGCACGATGGCTCATGCCTATAATCCTAGCACTTCGGGAAGCCGAGGCGGGCAGATCACTTGAGGTCAGGAGTTCGAGACAAGCCTGGCCAACATGGTGAAACCCTGTCTCTACTAAAAATACAAAAATTAGCCAGGCGTGGTGGCATGCACCTGTAATTCCAGCTACTCAGGAGGCTGAGGCAGGAAAATCGCTTGAACCCAGGAGACAGAGGTTGCAGTGAGCCAAGATCACCCCACTGCACTCCAGACTGGGTGACAGAGCAGGACTCCATCTCAAAAAAAAAAAGAGTCACTGAATGTTTCCGAACTGAGAATATAATGATCAAGTGGTTTTTCAGAAGATTTAACCTGGTGGTATTATGCAATATGGATTGGAGGCAGGGGAAATAATTAGGAATCTATTGCAATTATCCAACTTTGAGGTAACTCATGACTTATCAGGTAGAATTACATTGGCTTCTAATAATAATAAAAAAAACTGACTAATCAGCGACTAAAACAAATTTACTTTTCCCTTTTTTTTTTTTTTTTTTTAAATGGAGTCTTGCTTTGTCACCAGGCTGGAGTGCAGTGGTGTGATCTCAGCTCATTGCAACCTCCACCTCCCGAGTTCAAGTGATTCTCCTGCCTCAGCCTCCCGAGTAGCTGGGACTACAAGCATGCGCCACCACACCCAGCTAATTTTTGTATTTTTAGTAGAGACGGGGTTTCACCATGTTGGCCAGGATGATCTCGATCTCTTGACATCATGATCTGCCTGCCTCGGCCTCCCAAAGTGCTGGGATTACAGGCATGAGCCACTGCGCCCAACCATTTTTCTTATGTATCAAGAAGTCTTGCTGGGTATGGTGATGCATGTTTGTACTCCCAGCTACTCAGGAGGCTTGGGTAGGAGGATCACTTGAGTCCAGGAGTTCTGGGCTATAGCAATCTATGCTGATCAAGTGTCCACACTAATTTCAACATCAACAGGGTGACCCTCCAGGAGCGGGGGACCACCAAGTTGCCTAAGGAGTGAACTAGCCCAGGTCTGAAACAGAGCAGGTCAAAACTCCTGTGCTGATTAGTAGTAGGATCACTCCTGTCAATAACCACTACACCCTGGCCTGAGCAACATAGTGAGACCCTGTCTCTTAAAAAAATTCCTTAATTAAACAAGAATTCTAAATATGGGAAGTCCTGGACTAATATGGTGGCTTTAGGATGCCATCAGGGACCCTAATTATTTGTTTCTGTTCAGATAGTCTTCATGTGGCTCTTGTCCTGCTCACCATTTGTGTTAAAACAATGGTTGGTTTGGAGGCCCCTATCCACATATTTCCTTTTTCAGGCAGGAAGAAGAGGAAGGGCAAAAGGCAAAACATATGCCAGCTGAGCTGGTCCCTTTTAAAAGAACTTTTGGAGACATCCCACCCAGCAATTCTGCTTACATCACTTTGGCCAGGCTGTGTCAAATGGCCGCTTCTAGCCACAAAGGAATCTAGCAAATGCTGTTTTTTGGCTGAGCACATTAATGCTCAAACCAAAGAAGTTTTTGTTTGTAAGAAAGGTAGGGAAAATGATCTTTGGGTAGGCAACAAGGGTATTTACACAATTGGAATGAGAAAATTGGAGTGTAACTTATATAAAGATAGGAATTACTGAAGGAGAAGCAGGTTCATGGAGGAAGATGCTTGGTTTGGATGTATCAATTTGTGGATACTGTTGGGAAATCCAGGTAAAAATGTAACAAAAAGGAGTTGGAAAGAAATGAACAAATATTTTGGTTCAGTAACACCTTTGTAATGTGTTGCAATATTGTTGATTGAGAGGTTGGCCATAAGGCTAAGCACTAAAACATTGTTAAGTTTTGCCAACAAAAAGGCTTGTCCCAATTTTCAAAAAGAAATAGTTAATAGTAAAAAGATCATTTGGTCTATGCCCATAATTCTGTTGCTAATCTGAAGTGCCAAGCTCATCTTCAATATAAGCTGTTATAATTTAAAATTTCTGCTGAGTCTAGCAGCGTACTTTCTTTACCTAGCAGTAACTATCAAATATTTAGTCATAACTGGCCGGGCGCAGTGGCTCACGCCTGTAATCCCAGCACTTTGGGAGGCCAAGGCAGGTGGATCATGAGGTCAGGAGGTCAAGACCATCCTGGCTAACACAGTGAAACCACATCTCTACTAAAAATACAAAAAATATTAGCTGGGCATGCTGGCAGGCGCCTGTAGTCCCAGCTACTCGGGAGGCTCAGGCAAGAGAATGGCATGAACCCGGGAGGCAGAGCTTGCAGTGAGCCGAGATCGCGCCACTGCACTCCAGCCCGGGCAACAGAGCGAGACTCTGTCTCGAAAAAAATATATGTATATACACATATATATATATACACATATATATACACACACATATATATAGTAATAACTAAGACTGTGTGTTATTATGGAAAGAGCATGAGATTTGGGTCCAGAGAGCCTTGGCTTTGCCATTTATGATGAACAGAATGACTTTGAGCAAGATACCTGTCAGAGCCCCAGTTTTCTTATTTGGGAAACAGGGATAAGGTATTACTTGCCTTACAGGATTGTAATTATTATCAAATAGATAATGTTTGCCAAATGTTTTACATACAATAAAATGTTATACAAAACAAAGCTATTGATCTTATTATAACAATAGGTAGACAAGTGGTAACTGAACACTCTGGAGGACAGTTGAGTTTCTGTAAGACTTGAAGTAAATTTAACACTTAATTCATTAAACTGTCAACTGAATTTCTGCTAAGTCAGACACATTACTAATAAAAACATGCATTCCTGAGTGTGTGTGCGTGTGTGTGTGTGTGTCTGTTGAGAGCTTGATGAATGTACCAGCATATTCACCAACCACAGAAAGCTGTTTGCGTGATGTGAAACCCTGAGGATCATAGCTTCAGAAACTGGAAAGACTTCACTGTATTTCACTAGGGTGGGATATCACCATCAATGGTCCTACACTTGCCAAAGATCCAGTCTGTAAGAAGATTTAGAGAGTATTGAAATGCAATTTTTGGCCCACCACAGATATCTTCTAATCCCAAAGTAAAGACTGAAAGCTTCACCTGTTTTTCACTATCAAATGCCTCAAGCTATAAATAGGTCCAAAGCTCATCTCTCTCCACTTAGCAGAGAAGAATCAAATTTCCGGGGGCAAAGCAAAATAATAAAATGAATGTCAGGATATTTTATAGTGTCAGTCAGTCACCCCACAGTCTCCTCTCTCTTCTTTTCTACTGTGCTATCCTAGAATCAAGGATTTCAGCAACAATGCCTCTGTTCAAACTCCCAGGTAGGTGTACAAAGTGTTTGGAGAGCTCAGTTGTTGCTTTTTTTTTTTTTTTTTTTGATAAGCAACTGTTCCTTTAGCTACCGTATCAGCTTTGATCATTCATTTAGGGTTCATGATAGCTTTAACATACATTTCAGGAAAACACAAAATATTTTCAAGGGTTTTTTGTTTGTTTTTAGTTTTGGGATGTGGGTAAGTTTCTAAAACTGTTATCATGTATATTGCATCTTTGATGATCCCAGTAGAAAACTCTGTGAAATATTTAATATCTATTCTGCTAGTCTAAACAAAACCTGTGCTGCCATAGCTCTGAGTCGGCTCCTACATAATGACTCTAGCTATGGTATTGGCTGAAAATCATGAACATGACAAAAATAACCCATGTGTGTATTCTGATGGGTCACGAGAATAGCTTTCTGTTGCCCAGGTTTGTACACAGAGTAATTTTTAAAATAATAATGTTATAATTTTTAAATGATAAAAGCAATACATGTTTCATGTGAAATAGAAATTGTGCTGAAAAAATAAAAGTAATAAACAAACATTCATTTTGAAAGTTGGGAAATTCAGTAAAAGTAATAATTTTATTTTTTACTTATTTATTTATTTTTTGAGACAGGGTGTCACTCTGTTGCCCAGGCTGGAGTGCAGTGGCACGATCACGATTCACTGCAGCCCCAATCTTCTGGGATCTGGTGATCCTCCCACCTCAGCCTCCCGAGTAGCTGGGACTACAGGCACTTGCCACCACGCCCAGCTAGTTTTTGTATTTTCTGTAGAGACAGGGTTTCGCTATGTTGCCCAGGCTCGTCTTAAACTCCTGAGCTCAAGCAATCTGCCTGCCTCAGCCTCCCAAAGTGCTGGGATTACAAGTGTTAGCCACTGCACCCAGCCAAAAGTAATAATTTTAAAAATCTGCACATCCATTATCCAAAGATATTCACTCTTAACGTTTTAGTGTTTTTTTTCTTTTCAATCTATTTTCTGTGTAAAATTAAAGAGTTTTTTTTAAAAAGGCACTGTTATTATATTGCACATGTAATTTTATATCCTGCTTTTGGCAGGATAATGTTTTGGCTTAACTTTACAACTTATCCTTTTACCATGGTATCCCAAACCTTTCCTAAAAACCATTTTAAAAGACTGCATATTCTATTTTCTTAATTAATCCCTTAGGTTCTTTATGGTTTGGGCAGTTTTTTTGTTTGTTTGTTTTTGTTTTTGTTTTTGTTTTTGTTTTTTTAGAGACAGAGTCTCGCTCTGTCACCCAGGCTGGAGTGCAGTGGTGCGATCTTGGCTCACTGCAAGCTCCGCCTCCCGGGTTCATGCCATTCTGCCTCAGTCTCCCGAGTAGCTGGGACTACAGGCGCCTGCCACCACGCCCGGCTAATTTTTATATTTTTAGTAGAGACGGTGTTTCACATATAACACAGTGAATATCTGTATTAGCCAGGATGGTCTCGATCTCCTGACCTCATGATCTGCCAGCCTCGGCCTCCCAAAGTACCAGGATTATAGGCGTGAGCCACTGCGCCCGGCCTCTTTATGGTTTTTTATAAGTATAAGTATGTTCTGATAACAATATTGACACCTAAAGCTTTTTCCATGTTTAAGGATGATTTCCGTAGGATAGCTTCTCAGAAATGGTTGTTTGGTAGGTGTTACTAAATTGTTTACCAAATGAGCTGTTTTAAGTTTACTACTACCAACATCATATGAGCATTCCCGTCTTTCTTCATCAGATATTTTTAAAAATCATATTTTATAGAGAGTGCCTTTTAAAAAGTATACTTATAAATGTTAAGAGACATATTAGAAAAGAAAAGAAAATGAAGAGCTGTATAATGACCATATTCCCAAGCTTTCTGATGGCAGAAAACTGTAGACAAGCTGGAAGACTGAGCTGAAATAACAGCAATCTACATGTGTCTACCCCAAAGCAGTGATTAATAGCCACCATGATTACAGAAAGTTGTTCACATATTTTATCTTGTTTTATTTTACTTCATACAGCTGAAGAGAAACGTGAGTATTGCATTACTTTTGCTGCCATTTGTCAGAGTATCAATTTAAAAAAATGATACTATTCTTTAATTCAGAAGCATGGCTATTTTTCAGCAGTGTTTATTAAATAATAGCCTTGAAAGTCAACAAAGATTCATAATGACCATAGATATCCCATAGCATAGCAAATAAGCTCATGGCTTTTCTGGATTCTAGTGTGTGTATATATATATATATATATTTATATATAATTTTTTAAAAGAAAACCTCGTGCAGTGCTTTTGCTTGCTTATTTATTTATTTATTTATTTATTTTGAGATGGATGGTCACCCAGGATGGAGTGCAGAGGTGTGAGCTCTGCTCATCGCAACCTTTGCCTCCCGGATTCAACTAATTATCTTGCCTCAGCCTCCCGAGTAGCTGAGATGACAGGTGCACACCACCACACCTGGTTAATTTTTAGTAGAGACAGGGTTTCACCATGTTGGCCAGGCTGGTCTCGAACTCCTGACCTCAAGTGATCTGCCCGCTTCAGCCTCACAAAGTGCTGGGATTACAGGTGTGGGCCACCACACCCAGCCTGTTTAATATTTTGAAATAAATGACATAGATTAGCCAAAGGGGCCTATTGAATCTTGCCTTAGTAAAGCAACTCCAGCGCAAAAAAAAAAAAAAAAATTGTTGTTCATTTTTGTGACCAGATAAAATAAAAACCTATTTTATTTATTTGTTTGTTTATTTATTTATTTTTTGAGATGGAGTCTTGCTGTGTTGCCCAGGCTGGAGTGCAGTGGTGCAATAGCTCACTGCAACCTCTGCCTCCTGGGTTCAAGTGATTCTCCTGCCTCAGCCTCCTGAGTAGCTGAGTTTACAGGTGCCCACCACCCATCTGACTAATTTTTGTATTTTTAGTAGAGACGAGGTTTCACCATTGGCCAGGTTGGTCTCGAACTCCTGACCTCAAGTGATCCACCCACCTCAGCCTCCCAAAGTGCTATGATTACAGGCGTGAGCCACCGTGCCCAGCCTTAAAAACCTATTTTAGATAAAACTGTAACTTTGGTTGTATATTCCCCTCAATCTCAAATTAGACTTGTCCTTTTGCTGACTGATAGTAGGTCTGCCTCTGAATTCCTTTGGGAGATGAAATGTGGCAGACGAAGGCCTACAACCTTGTCTTTCCTACACATTAATAAAGCACTGCTGAGAAACAAGCATGTTTTTCTGGACCTGTTAAGAAGCAAGCATGATATTCATCTTCTCAAGAGTCTTGCAGTTCCTGTGTTAATAATAGTAATCTCCAACTTCTGGACAGTACTGCATAGTTTTAAAGTATTTTTTGTTAAATCTTCATAACAATTCTCTGAAGTTGATGTTATTATTATTAACATTCCCCTTTATGATGATGAACACTGTGGCTCCCAGTTATTATGTGGTTTGCCCAAGGCCATCCAGCTGTTAATACACACATTTTCTTTTTTTAATTTTAATTTTAATTTTTATTTTTGAGACGGAGTCTTGCTCTGTCGCCCAGGCTGGAGTGCAGTAGCATAATCTCGGCTCATTGCAAGCTCCACCTCCCAAGTTCAAGCAATTCTCCTGCCTCAGCCTCTGGAGTAGCTGGGATTACAGGCACGTGCCACCACACCCAGCTAATTTGGTATTTTTAGTAGAGACGTGGTTTCACCATGTTGGCCAGGCTGGTCTCAAACTTCTGACCTCAGGTGATCCGCCCACCTCAGCCTCCCAAAGTGCTGGGATTAGAGGCATGAGAAATCGCACCCAGCCTATCTACTTATCTTTTGAAATATAAGTTTCACTCTTTCCTTTCTATAATCACCACCATTCCCTGAAATTTGTTTTATTTGTTTGTTTGTACTCTGTCGCCCATGCTGGAGTGCAATGGTGCAAATGTGGCTTACTGCAGCCTCAACCTTCTGGGCTCAAACGATCCTCCCACCTCAGTCTCCTGAGTAGCTGGGACTACATGCATATGCCACCATGCTTGGCTAATTTTTGAAAAAAAAAAAAAAAATTTGTGGAGGTGAGGTTCTCACTATGTTGCCCGGGCTCCAAAGTCTCGAACTCCTGGCCTCAAGCAATCCTCCCACCTCAGCCTCTCAAAGTGCTGGGATTACAGGTGTGAGTCACCATGCCAGGCCCACTCCCCGAGGTATTTTTGAAAGGCAGAACTCTTGAATTAAGAGTCAAATTTCAGCTGTGGTTACATGAAGTCAAAACAAGTGGTTGCTTCAGTGGAAGGAAATATCAACCATATAATTTCTGGTCATCATGTAAGCTGCTTCTTAAGAGTAGAGTTTCTAATTTTCAACTGTCTACAGTGGCTTAGAGAGATACAATCTTAGTAAAAACAGTACTGTTTTAAAATAGGAAACAAATAGAAATGTGCAGTCCCAGACAATGAATGCTTGTTCTGGAAGAGCCAGATACCAAGCAAGCAGGATTTGGTTTCTGGGCATCCATTTCCATACTGTCCTTCCTGAGGCCTCCAGCATTATTGCTGCAGACCCAGCATGACTGACCAGTTTCATCATCATCCTCATTCTCATCTTTATAACCAACTGTCCTGTTTCCATTTGCCCTTCATGGTACATGCAGCCTCTTCCAACTTCTGCTTGCCACTCTCCCTTGAGATGCATGTGCTCGCTCGTGATGCTTAGGAAGAAGTGACATTATTTCTGGGGATCAGTTGGCAGTAGGGTGTGGAGGCATTATCAGGCCATCGAATGCATTTACTTGGTGTTCCATTTGTTCCTTCATGGATCATGATGTTTGCCAAAGAACTACTTATAGCATCCAAAGATGCTTTTCGGTTTCAGTTGTTTGAGTTTAACAAGGCAAATAGATGCATGAAGTTTGGCCAACATAGTGGGCTTCTCTGTTAACTTTGCTGTAACAAACCAGGTTTTAAAAACTGGCTGACCTGAGTGTTATTGTTGGGGAAGTTATGAATCAATTCCTATCATCTCCAATGTACATTTCATCATGTACTAAGTCATATCATGTATTATCTCATTCATAGTCCAAAGCTAACCCCACACACCAAATGTCTGTTTGACCAATGCTACACATTACATCATTCAATTTAATTTGGTGCTTTATTTGTCTTAAGGCATTTCCACATACATTATCTCACTTAGTGTCACAACAGCCTTGCCAGCGAGGTTGGGTAGGTATTAGTATTCCCACTTTACAGATTAAGAAATGGAAATAGAGGAAGATGTAGGAGGTGTTAAGTGCAGAGCAGGGAGCTTGAACACATGACATCTACTTAATTTAGAATAGAAAATATGGACTTTTGCAGGCCTGTATAGACATTAATAGCTGGGGGCATCTTTCTCTATACATACAGTTTGCTCTGTCATCCTGTGGGGAATGTTTCTGTCTTCTACTGTTGCTCCAAATAGCTAGCTATTTGCCATTGTCATTATTGCTACCAGCTCTTTTCTGGAAATACCAGGAAAAGTATTAGAGGTAATGATTATTCAGACAGAAAACACTGAGGATCTGGAGAACACAGTGGAACTTAACAGAAAGGCAGATACTTGATGGCCATCACCATCCTATATGATGACACTGGTTTTCTTTTCTTTTTTGAGATAAGAGTTTTGCTCTGTCACCCAGGCTGGAGGGCAGTGGTGCAGTCTCAACTCACTGCAACCTCTGCCTCCGGGTTCAAATGATTCTCTTGCCTCAGCCTCCTGAGTAGCTGGGATTACAGGCATGCACTACCATGCACAACTAATTTTCATATTTTTAGTAGAGACAGGGTTTCGCCATGTTGGCCAGGCTGGTCTCAAACTCCTGCCATCAAGGGATCCACTCTCCTCACCCTCCCAAAGCGCTGGGATCACAGGGATGAGCCAGTGTGCCCAGAGACACTGGTTTTCTTATATCCTGAGGGTCTTGGGGTTATTCATTGCCAAACTAAGAAGCATCATTTCCCCCCATTTTAAGAATGGGAAAATTAGGGTATGTACAAGTAAAATTGGCCTTCCAAGGTTCATTCATTATTGAGGCCTATGTCCACAAGAAATGGGACTTCCAGCACTTGGTAGTAAATGTTAGTGGTCCCCTCCCTGCATACAGCAGCATATCACCAAGTTGTCTGGATTTGAAAAAACAAGGTTTGATGTGTGAGAGAAACACAGTATCTGTCTTAAGTAGAAGAAAGGCCCTACAGTACACATTTATTTCTCAGAACTACTTAGATCACTGGAATCACTGGTTCTCCTTAGCAAGAAAAACTCCAAGGACCAATAACTCTATCCACATATTTAACACCATCAGAAAAACTCCACCAACCTAATGGGAAGAACTGTGCTGCATGGTTCAAACTATGAAATCAAACTTAGCCTTGCCAGAAACAGGTGATCTTACTGAGGTGCTAGTCCTACAACAGCCCGGTCTCATCTTTAGGACCATCTTTAGGACTGTTCTGAAATGTGCTATGAGAATCTGACCCATGTTTCTGAGAGCATATTTTCAAGGTACCCACACAGAAACCCACTAAAAGGAGAGCAGGCACTGAGCTCTGTGGTGTTTCAGGGACCCTGGTTGGAAAGCAGGAGAGCCATGCACGCAGCACAGTCCTTGTCCCATGCCTTACACATAGCAGAAACTCTCAGCTGACTTTTGAAAAGGGGCTTGAACACTAATATGTGAAAACCTCTTTTAGAAATTGATGATGCAATGCGCAACTTTGCTGAAAAAGTGTTTGCCTCTGAAGTCAAAGATGAAGGAGGTCGTCAGGAGATTTCCCCCTTTGATGTGGATGAGATCTGTCCGATTTCTCATCATGAGATGCAAGCACACATATTCCATCTGGAGACTCTGTCCACCTCCACAGAAGCCAGGAGGTAAGTGGTGTAAGGGGAGTGCTTAGTATATTGGCACCTAAGGAGGGGTATCTGCCAGGGAAGATATGGTTCAATTTATCCAAATGATGGTTCAACTCAGAGGAAGAACTCTGCCAGAGTTAGCAATTCCTAAGACTGGGCACAGTGGCTCACAAATGTAATCCCAGCACTCTGGGAGGCCGAGGTGGGTGGATCACTTGAGGACAGGAATTTGAGACCAGCCTGGTCAACATGGTGAAACCCTGTCTCTACTAAAAATACAAAAATTAGCCAGGCACTGTGGTGCATGCCTGTAGTCCCAGCTACCTGGGAGGTTGAGGCAGGAGAATCGCTTGAACCTGGGAGGTGGAGGTTGCAGTATGCCAAGATCACCCCACTGCACTCCAGCCTGCGTGACAGAGCGAGAGTCTGTCTCAAAAAAAAAAAAAATTCCTTTTCCCCCCAACACTGTATATGCTAGAGTGAGTAGAGTGAGGGGCCAATGATGAAAAAAGAAGAAAGCAGTGGGCCTCCTATCTCGTCCACATCTCCCTTGATTGAAGCCTCCCTACCCATCTAAGCAAGAGGACTTCGAGATACCATAGAATTATTTCAAACCAAAGTGGGCAAATGGCTGCTGTGAACATATTCAATTTACACACAATGGTAATATAAACTGGGACTCAAGAGCCTTCATCTTCAGACTCTGTCCCTAGCCAACCTTAGTGTTATGCTCCCTGACATGAATCCTGCCCTCCAGTTAGTCTGACCACCTCCTGGCCTTAGGAATACTGTGCTCCAATTCTGCCCTCATGACCTGCCCATCCTATGTCTATGATGCATACTTGCTGCCTCCCCCGAGCAGTCTTTGAAAATCCCTCTCCACCAAGTCTATTTTCCTTTATTTGAACCACTCTAGGATTCACTACCGGCCACACTTTAGTCCCCAAACCTCAAACCTATACTAACTACTTTGCTGGAACCCCCTCCTTAGGTCCTCCCCCCATCCCACCAGCTTCATGGGGAAAAGACTATTCTGCTGTCTTTCTCTTGATTTTACATCTTTAAGGAAAGAACAGCAATCCATCTCCTTTGGTGCCCCCCATAGGTCTTAACACAGGACTTGAGTCAAAGCAATAAACTTGGGTCAAACTCAACAAATACTTGTTGATTTGAGAAAATAATATTAAATACCTTATAAGTTCCAGGTACTGTGCTAGGCATTTTATATACATTAAATCTCATAGAAATCCTATAAGGTAGTCATTTTTGCACCATTTGTTTTAGATGGGTACATGGGAGCTCCTTTATCCATGTTTAAGGAACATGAATAAAATGATACAGGTAGTAACTGACATAGCCTGTGTTTTCTGTAGTTCCTAGACTGCCTATTCTGCTGGGAGTGGACTGCCTGGGAAGAAGGGTGTCATGGTGAAGGTCTTCTAGTAGGATTGCTAAGGCCATTCCAAGGTAGACCAGGGAGAGGGGCACAAGGTCATGTGTCTTCAGTGATTTCTCCTCCCACTATGCTTGGATCCTGTTTCTGATACCCAACCACATTTTAATTTTTACTTTTTGTCCTCAGAATAAAATTGTATAGAGAAACATCTATCTATCACAATGAAACGCCTGATGAAGACAAAATTAACTCTTACTTTTAAATTTCGAACCCAGAAAAAAGCGTTTCCAAGGACGGAAGACTGTTAATTTGTCCATTCCACTAAGTGAAACATCTTCCACCAAACTGTCCCACATTGATGAATACATTTCCTCATCTCCAACCTACCAGACCGTGCCTGATTTTCAGAGAGTGCAGATTACTGGTGACTATGCCTCTGGGGTGAGTTGGTCCTTGCCACTCAGACTTAGCAACCAGGAAGCCATTCAGCTTGACAGTTCTAGCTCCTTGCCTTCTTCTCTTTCCTGTTGAGGGAGGTATTAGCTCACTCGTCCTTTGTTACACTTCATTATTGCATTTCAATACTAATATGGTGGTATGTCTTATGTTTCTGTTGTTTTTATCATCCCACATAATTTATCCTCTATCTCATTTGCTTGCACATGGAGAATATCGAGTAGAATGCAGTGTGTATGTTACAGAATACAATGGACAGATTTTGGCAAAAAGGACCAAAGAGAGCAGTAGAGTGGTCAAGTCTCACTGATGTTGTCATAAATCAGAAAAGGGAGCCTCTGGGGAGGCACGGAGTCTCTGGGGAAAAGAAAGACCCAAGCAGACCTAGGATAGTGAGAAGGGTTGCAGATAGCATAAACCAACCAAAGAAAACAGATCCAGAGAAAGAGAGAGGGAAGAGAAAAAAGAAGGAACCAGAGAAAAGAAGGAAGATGAGAGAGAGGTTAGAAAATCCTAACGAGGCTATTGTTTTTTTGACGATCTGAACTCTCCAATTTCATTACAGATGGTTACACAGTAGATCATTACTTGGAACAGACTCTAGGATGCCACAGGGATAGTAAAGTCATGTCACAAACAACTTGACCTGCTTGTCTCATCCAGAACAGTTGGTCAATTAATAAATCTCTGCCACATGGACTTGCAGAATCAGCATCATATTGGTGAAACTGCTGTGCAGCCGTCAGTCGATGCTCCAAATATAGTTTTAATGACCAGTGCTGGGTCCCCTTCTCATGTAACTGACCCACTTAGGGTCAGTCCTAAGATACTTAAAAGTGACAAGGCAATTAAATGCACCTCATTCTTGTTTATTCATTTTCTGTATAACATGGGTGCTCTCTAAATGGCAGGGGGTTTAGACAGTAAATAACTAAAAAGAAATGCCTAATAGAGATGAGTGCAGGGGAAACACAGTTTGGAGAACTCCAGAATTCAAAATAACATAAACATTTGGAGATAAACTTCATACCTGCATGCTTGATAGAAATGAAAACAAGAATAAAAACAAAGAAGTTAGGAGGACAAACAAAATGTACACAAGTCAAGGAGTACTTCTCCTCCTATGAAAGCTGGAGGGCACCTGAAACCTTGACCTGGAGACTGGGAAAAACGAAGTATGTTTCTGTACCAGTTGGCTGAATGTGGCTGGGCTGCTGAGCAACACTCTACGCTCTACCTGGTTGTAGTCTGTACCCAAATTAGTCTTCACCCTTGTAATTTAAACAGAGAGGCAAAGAGGAAATCAGGGCTCAGTTCTCAAGATTATTAATTCCTGGTAAACACTCGATTCAGTTTAATCAGTCTTATTGAGCATCTATTCTGTGCTAGGCATTGTGTGCTGAGAACATGAAGGTGAATAAGACCCAGCTCTCATTCTTGAGGACCTGATAGACTAGTGGCCTATTAGGTGGCAATGAGCTACGCATGCCATTGGAAGCAGGGAAGCAGACCCCCAGACCTAGCATCTGTGCCAGACGCTTTTGGCCAAGGACAGCAGGTCTTTAAAATAGTTAAACTAATTCAGGATCAATATCTGGACCTTAAACTACTGGGGACAAGCATATGGTAGTCCCACAGTAAAAGTCTTTGGGTTCTGATAATGAACATTCAGTGATTTCAAGTTATAACTACTTGGGCATGCCTGGCCCAACCAGGAGTTGGGAATGGGGGCAGGGGAAATTTCCAGCAGCTCTAATAAAGCTTTCCTCTAGAATCTCTCAATTTTTACCCAGAAATAAAATTCTCTTTAAAATCATCTAAACGACTAACTTCTCACAGAATGATGTTGTGATCCATCGTAGCTGAAGAAAGCCGTGCATGGGTTTGAGAGATTTGTGACCCCTTATTCATCCCAAAATATTTCCCTCACGGACCGAGTGGTTTGAATTCTCACAATTTGAGTCACATGGTCTTTCAGTTGAGGTATTGTCTTGTACTTAAAATGTTCACACGTACTTAGAAGGAAGAAAGTATATACCATGTTGGAATGGATTCTTTTAATCCTATTTGCTAGATAATCCCTGCTATGTAACAAAACCCAGAAACAAACAAATACAGGACTACAAGGGAAAGACTCGTAGGACAGGTAAGTTTGGTAGAAATAAAAAAAGCTAGAAAAGCTTCAGGACCTGCTCTGGGAGGGAGATCCAGGTCCCAAGTCAATTAAGAAGCAGCCAGGTGAGTGGTGAGTCTCAGAATGGGCTGCGATACACAGGAGAGCTGGGAGGTGCCAAGGATAAGCTTTACTCACTTCTCAGTTTTTCATGGGATTGACTCTGATATGCTGACTTTTTTTTTTTGGCAGGTTACAGTTGAAGATTTTGAAATTGTTTGCAAAGGTCTGTATCGGGCACTATGCATACGTGAGAAATACATGCAGAAGTCGTTTCAGAGGTTCCCTAAAACCCCTTCCAAATACTTGCGGAACATTGATGGTGAGGCTTGGGTAGCAAATGAGAGCTTCTATCCAGGTAACAATTCTCTTACATAATGTATGAAACATATTTTATTTAAACTACTAAATATTAAATTTAAAATATGCCTCTAGATTATAAGTAATCCAGTCTAAAAATATCATAGTCATAATCATCTTTGGCCCCATTTCCTCACGTGTCCAATCACTTGATTCAGTCTGCACAACATCTCTCTGAACTTTTTCTCTTCACCATTCCCTAAACCCCCATTCAGGCTTATCCTTCTCCTTGCCCAGATTATTGCAAGAGCTTCGTAACTACTCTGCAAAATTTCAGTCTCCCTCTCTTTTGGTTCATCTTTACTTTGGTGCTAATTTTTAAAACACAGATCTGAGCACATCCTTCTCCTGACAAGAACCTTTAGCTGCTCCTTGCTACCTACAAAGCAAAGTCCAGCCTTTAGCCTGGCATTTGAGGCCCACACCGTCTGGCCCCCTAACTACATTTTGTTTGTTTTCTGAGACAGGGTCTCATTCTATTGCCCAGGCTGGAGTGCAGCGGCACCCTCTCGGCTCACTGCAACCTCTGCCTCCTGGGTTCAAGCGATTCTCCTGCCTCAGCCTCCCAGGTAGCTGGGATTGCTGGTGTGTGTCACCATGCCTGTCTAATTTTTGTATTTTTTTGTAGAGATGGGGTTTTCCCATGTTGGCCAGGCTGGTCTTGAGCTCCTGGCCTCAAGCGATCTGCCTGCCTCAACTTCCCAAAGTTCTGGGGTTACAGGCATGAGGCACCACACCCGGCCTGTTTATTTTTGAACTTGCACACTCAACCTATTTCTGAACTTACTTTCTCTGCTCCATTTTTATACTGTTGGTTCTGGTTGGAAATATTTCTCGTTCCCTACATAGTTCAACACCTTCCTGCTCCTGGATTGCTGCTCTGCTTCCCTGTGCTCAGGCTGTCCTTCCCCTCACTTATTCACCACATGCCCAAGTCTCCAGAGCCAACCCAATCTTTCAAGAGGCAGCCCAAATACTATCATTTCTTGCCTTGTGGATAGATGTAAACTACATGTTCTGACTTTCCATAGCACTTTATTTACTTATCTCAGTTTTTACCTTCTGCCTTGTAGAAAGTTAAGTACGTATTTTTCAACAATCAGATTTTAATAATTTTACAGATTTCTATTGTATAACTGGAACATAATTGACTTAATTCCTATTTTTAGGCAATTAAATTTCTGACTTTTTAAAACTTGTTTCTAAAAAGGGTACAATAAGCATCTTTATATACACATCTTCCTGTAATTGTCTTACAATTTTAGGATTACACTCCTAGAACTAAAATTTCTGGGGAGGCAAATATTTAAGATTTTTGAGGCCAGGCGCGGCGGCTCACGCCTATAATCCCAGCACTTTGGGAGGCCAAGGCGGGCGGATCACGAGGTCAGGAGATCGAGACCATCTTGGCTAACACGGTGAAACCCCGTCTCTACTAAAAATACAAAAAATTAGCCAGGCGAGGTGGCAGGCGCCTGTAGTCCCAGCTACTCCGGAGGCTGAGGCAGGAGAATGGCGTGAACCCGGGAGGCGGAGCTTGCAGTGAGCTGAGATCGCGCCATTGCACTCCAGCCTGGGCGACAGAGGGAGACTCCGTCTCAAAAAAAAAAAAAAAAAAAAAAAAAAGATTTTTGAAGTTCCAAATTGTAATATTATTAAAGATCTCCAGTTCTACAACTCCCTGTCTGTAATTCCTTTTAATATTAAAATCATATTAAACATGTCTCCAGTTTGGTAACACATAACAGTGGTTTTCCCATCCTCTATAATATAGACATTTAGTTTGTCTTGTCTTTATTTCTCCTAAGTTACGCTTTAATAATAATTATATCATTAATAGTGAGTTATTAATCCTTAAGTATAAGGATTTCAAAATTAATATTTGATAGTAGTAACAAATATTGTAGTAACACGCTGTTTCACTTCTCTTATGCTCCTTATCTCCCAATTTTGAATAGGAAATGTGCAGACTGTTTTTTTTCCTATGCTATTTTTCTCACTTTGGCTGCTGTGGGCATCACTTGTGAACAGGAGGCTTTCTGATGCCTTCCTTGGGCACAGCAGTGAAGAGGCATAAATGACCATACTTGTTGAAAGTCAAAAGGATGAATTCTTAAAGGCTCTGACGGTGTGAAATGTGTTCATGGCTTCCTTAGGCTGAAATCGCTAGCAGTGGAAAGAAGGGAACACATCCACTTAATCTCTTCTCAATTCCTTTAGCAGAAATTGTATGTGCTTTAAAAGGTGGGAAAAATAATTCTCATAAGAATTATCACTCTTACAATAATAATTTATTTTATATCTCTTTTTTACATTAAAACCACTTTAGGTGGAGCACAGAGGATTCTTAGGGGAGTGAAACTATTCTGTATGATACTATAAGGGTGGATACATGTCATTATACATTTGCCAAAGCCCATAGGCTTTGAGTGAACCCTAATGTGCACTATGGACTTTGGGTGATTACAAGGTGTTAATGTATATTCATCTGTTATAACAAATGGACCCTCTGATGCAGGATGTCTAGAGTGGAGACTGGCTGTGCCTGTGTGGGTAATGGGCTGTGGGGAAATTGCATTTTCTTTTTCTTTTTCTCTTTTTTTTTTTTTTTTTTTTTTGAGATGGAGTCTCACTCTGTCACCCAGGCTGGAGTGCAGTGGCACAAACTCACTCACTGCAACCTCCACCTCCTAGGTTCAAGAGACTCTCCTACCTCAGCCTCCTGAGTAGCTGGGACTACAGGCGCACACCACCACACCCAACTAATTTTCGTATTTTTAGTGGAGATGAGGTTTCACCATGTTAGTCAGGCTGATTTTGAACTTCTGACCTCAAATGACCCACCCACCTTGGCCTCCCAAAGTGCTGGGATTACAGGCGTGAGTCACTGTGCCCAGCCTGGAAACGGCATTTTCTACTCAATTTTACTGGGAACCCAAGACTGATCTTTAAAAGCTTATTTCAAAAAACACTCTAAATTACGCCTAATAAAAAAGATTGGCTTAAATAAGGTAAAGATCTAAACTCTATTTTTTTAACTGTAGTTTGACTTTTATTCTTATGTTATTATCTAAGAGCTAATAATATGCTCTAAACAGAAAGCCTTTGATGACAAACTTCAGTAAATAATGAAGATTGTTTGTAAGTAGTATATCGATTACTTTATGTAAATAGTTCTTCCAAAGAACTTGAAAAATCATTCTTACACTAGACAACATATTATTTTATTTTTCTTTTTTTTGAGACAGGGTCTCCCTCTGTCGCCTAGGCTGGAGTGCAGTGGTGCTATCTCAGCTCACTGCAACGTATGCCTCCCGGATTCAAATGATTCTCTCGCCTCAGCCTCCTGAGTAGCTGAGGTAACAGGCACACGCCGCCACAGCCTGGCTAATTTGTGTATTTGTAGTAGAGACGGGGTTTCACCATATTGGTCAGGCTGGTCTCAAACTCCTGACCTCAGGTGATCTGCCTGCCTTGGCCTCCCAAAGTGCAGGGATTACAGGCACGAGCCACCGCGCCTGGCCAATATATTATTTTTATAGCTATTTTATACTATTATGTCACCTTTAAAAAATAATGCAAAAATAAAGGTTAGCTTAATTCCAGATAATTACAACTTAAGTACCGGATTCCAAGCTAATGAGATGTTGTAGTATTTCACATTTTGGTTATTTTTATGTGGTCGTTCATCCTATGTGCTAATATATTACTCTGTGTTTGATTGAAAAAGTCTTTACTCCTCCTGTGAAGAAGGGAGAGGACCCTTTCCGAACAGACAACCTTCCTGAAAACCTGGGCTATCACCTCAAAATGAAGGACGGTGTAGTTTACGTCTATCCTAATGAAGCAGCAGTCAGCAAAGATGAGCCTAAGCCACTTCCTTACCCAAATCTGGACACCTTCTTAGATGATATGAATTTTTTACTTGCTTTAATTGCTCAAGGACCTGTGTAAGTGTTTAGTGAGACCTAAACAACAACAACTAGTACTACTTCTACTGATAGTGAGACTAAGTATTTACTAAATGCTTACTATGTTCAAACACTGTATTAAGCCCTTCATGCACATTGTTCCTTTTATTGCTTACACTTTTCACTGTGAGGTGGTTATTTTCATAATTCCAGTTTTATGAGCTGAGACTTTGATGACTTAACTAACTTGCCTAAAGTGACACAGCTGGCTGAGCCAGGATTCACACTCGAATCTGCTGACCCCAAACTTTGAACAACACTCTCTCCATTGAGTTTTAAGATACCTTTCCAAGTTCTCCCTCATTCTTATGTCCAACATTATTGAAAAGATTAAGCCTTTGGAGCCCACTACTTCTCAGTGGGATTAACTGCAGAGTAAACTAAAAGGTTTGTTCCAATAATTATTTCCTATGAATGATAAAGGTCCTGATAGTTTTGAAATTGTGACTGTTTTTCTTGAATGCCTGAAACTTTTTGGAATTATGTAATTTTATTTTTCACAGTAAGACCTATACCCACCGGCGCCTGAAGTTCCTCTCCTCCAAGTTCCAGGTCCATCAGATGCTTAACGAGATGGACGAGTTAAAGGAGCTGAAAAACAACCCCCACCGAGATTTTTATAACTGCAGGAAGGTAAACATTTTAGTTGCTCAGGGGTAATTCCTGGGCAAAAACAATTCAATTATTTATTGAGAAGCACAAGAAAAGAGTGTGTTTCTGATTAATCTAAGATTTCTACAGGTTCAGTGGATTTTAGTAAAAACAGATAATAGATTATGTCCAATGGGTTAGGGTTAAGTGCCATTTCTATCGTTTTCCCCATAGAAAGGTTTGCCACATTTTTGGCACAAAAAATTATAGTTATCATCAACAACGAAAATAGCAACAACAACAACAACAAAACATCAAAAATGACCATTCTAGAATTTGAAAGATCTTCCTTCTAGTCCTTTTTCTTTGAATTCCTGACTGTAAGACCTTGGAGGAAGGGACGACATATTTTCATTTCAGTGTCTTCATTTGTCAAATTGGGAACTACACCTGCACAGTCCAGTTCACGTGAGGATTGTGAATATCAAATGAGCTAGCCTAGAGACTGTGAAATCCAATAAACTAGACACACTTCCAAGATGTATTCTGACCATTAAAATGATTACAAGGAAGTGGGAATAGGAAATATATGAGCAGAGATTCAGGCCCAAATCCTGGCTCAGCTGCCTATACAACTTTGGACTAATTACTTAATCTGCTGAAATTTCAGTGTATAAAATTTAGTTATAAGAATATCTACCTCATAAAAGCCATCACTGTGTCATGGCTTCATAATTTCAATCCTTTCTCCTTAGGGGCTGAAAGTTATGGTAGTTACTTCACTTCCAGCTGTGTTTTAGGAGTGAAGAATGGTCCAGAAGAATGCGTGGATCAGACGTAGGAAATAAACTGGATGTACAGATATACAGAAGAAGCAAGCATTCTTATTGCCTCTAGCCTAACCTTTCACATCCTTGCATGGGCACGCCACAGTTGTAATGGATTTTTTATTGCTGGACCACCTCCACCAACTGTCAGCTCACATCCTCATTATTCACTTTGTCCCAACGCAGTGGGATTTGCAGCACCATATCCTCTAAACAGAGTAGCATAACTAAGGCTGATTGATGTTTTCTTCTTTCTTTGAATATACATACAGGTGGACACCCATATCCATGCAGCCGCTTGCATGAACCAGAAACATCTGCTGCGTTTTATTAAGAAATCTTACCAAATTGATGCTGACAGAGTGGTCTATAGCACCAAAGAGAAGAATCTGACCCTAAAGGAACTTTTTGCTAAATTAAAAATGCATCCTTATGACCTGACTGTTGATTCTCTGGATGTTCATGCTGTAGGTTGAAACGGCAATGTCAGTTTCACTCTAATACTCAGAACCCCACATGTCTTTCTCCTACAAGCCCTCCCTTCTCAGAGGTCTCTTAACCATCTTGGCTTACCACGCTGCCTGAAAGCACCACAGACAATTTTGAAGTTTGCTCATTGTCACCTGTCCCAAATTCCATTCTTGGAGCCCAATGCGCTCCCCCACTACCAGACCCCAGTTCTGCTTGACTATTTCCTAGCTCTCTATGTCCAGACAGCTCTGGTAATAATACATCTCTGCTCTTTTTTCCTGATTCAGGGACGCCAGACCTTCCAGCGTTTTGATAAGTTCAATGACAAATATAATCCTGTAGGAGCAAGTGAGCTACGGGATCTCTACTTGAAGACAGACAATTACATTAATGGGGAATATTTTGCCACTATCATCAAGGTGAGGCGGAACCAATCACATCTATGGTATCTGGCATGGTTCTTGAGGAAAGGGAAGAAGGAAGGAAGGAAGGAAGGAAGGAGGGAAAGAAGGAAGGAAGGGAGGGAGGGAGGGAGGGAGCGATCCCTGGGGCCAAACACTACACAAATGAATATAAGGATTTCCTCTGACACATCCACTCTAATGATTTTTAAAGACCTCTATTGCTAAGGTAGAGAAATTAAGGGTGTGGTTTTGAGATTGATTAAGGACCTAGCCTTTTCAGATTCTGAAAGGAAGAGTTAGAAAGGGAATCTCCTCTCCCTAGAACCCCAGAGGAACTTGTGGGAATCCCTGGCTTGGACTTCTCTCTTGGCTTTGCAGGAGGTAGGTGCGGACCTGGTGGAGGCCAAGTACCAGCATGCTGAGCCCCGCCTGTCCATCTATGGCCGCAGTCCTGATGAGTGGAGCAAACTCTCCTCCTGGTTCGTCTGCAATCGCATCCACTGCCCCAACATGACATGGATGATCCAGGTTCCCAGGATCTAGTATGTACCTGCCCATCAGAAACTCTAGAGCCTGCCCTTGTCTCATCTGCTTCAAGTCCCCTGTATGAACAAGGAACGTGTTGCCCATCTAGAAATAAATCAGCTTTGTTAAAACAGCATTCACTATTGGGTCCTGCATGCTTGGTTTTGTCCACTCTGGGTACAGCACTCTTAACCACAGGCAGGAGTTAAGAAGATCATTTCGGATCAGTCCTCTAGCTTTATGAAGATCATAAATAACTTACTGAGAATGATTAAAACTAAGATAGAATAAGAACTATGTACAGTTTGGTATACATTTTCTTTCACCTGGTCTTCTCTGTGTCAAGTCCATTCCTTCCCATGCTCATCTCTACTGGGATGTGGCTTTCTTGTATCAGAACCTTTACTACTGTCTGTCAATTGTCCCACCTACAAGTGCTCAGGTTCTCCACAATCAATGAGTATTTATCAATGGTATTGCTGAGGATGTCATCTCCCTTTCATACCACCTTCAGGGATGGCTTCTCTTTCAGTTTGTTCAGTATCATTGATCTTTTATCTAACTTGGGTGTTTATATGTTTTCTGGCTACCTGTCTTTGTGTTCTGTGTGACCTACTGCAATGCAAGAGTTTCATCCTGTCTCTTTAACCAAAAAAAGTAATTTTTTGACTGGGATAATACTTCCTAATAGGCAGAGAGGCAGTAGGTTGGTTAGGAGTATAGATTCTGGACCCAGAGTGGTGATACTTGAATCCTGGCAATACTTGAATCAAGGTAACACAACCATTTAGCTGTGTTACCTTGGGTTAAGTTATATCACCCCATTGTGCCTTAGTTTCATCATCTCTAAAACAAGGTTAAAAATAATACCTAACTTATTGAGTTGTTATGAGGATTACATTAGCTAATATTTCTGGACACTTAGAAGAGTGCTTGGAATATATTAAATGCTATATCAGAGTTTGTTAAATTGCAGATCAGAGGTATTCTTGGTAATCATTTCCTGTTCACTGTCTTGTAGCTACACACATATATTGAAGCTTTTATGATGTAATTGCATATTCCTCTATGAGGACTTAGCTGTGAAGGTTTAGTTTTCTTATGACAAAGGTTTGTAAAAAAGATGGGGACATAGGGTCCACCAAAAAATTTTTATTTCCTATGTGCTTCCCAAACTGAATCCCTCTCTATAGGGGACCAAAAAGAATGTATGAGGAGCATGGACCTAGGATAGATATACCACGTCTTTTCCTGTGCATGACATTCGATTCTCTGGTTCCCTCATACTGGGGCTATCAGTCCTAAAAATCTTTTTTCTCCTAAATTCTCTTCATTCTTGCCTCTAGTGATGTGTTCCGTTCCAAGAATTTCCTTCCACATTTTGGAAAAATGCTGGAGAATATTTTCATGCCAGTGTTTGAGGCCACCATCAACCCCCAGGCTGACCCAGAACTCAGTGTCTTCCTCAAGCATGTAAGCATGACCCTTCAGGCCTTCATACTGCTGCTCATGAACCAGCCTTCCTACCTGGTCATGACTAATTCTTGGTGCTTATCTCTTTATGTTTGGTCTGTGCCTTTGGACCTGAAAGTTTGTGTGAGGACTGGGACCCTGAAGTTGGACTGAACCCATTGCATGGCTCACTTTTCCTAACAGATCACTGGCTTTGACAGTGTGGATGATGAGTCCAAACACAGTGGCCACATGTTCTCCTCCAAGAGTCCCAAGCCCCAGGAGTGGACATTGGAAAAGAATCCATCTTACACTTACTATGCCTACTACATGTATGCAAACATCATGGTGCTCAACAGCCTGAGAAAGTAAGTAGGAGAGAGCTGGAGCTAGGAGGGTCTATTTGACACAGCTCTTTCCACATATATTGGCAATTAAGGTGGTCAGGGGCCTCATGCATTACTGTGATGGTTCCAATTGGCCCAAATCAGAAATTTCTTTCTCTTAACTTTTTTCTCCAGTTTATTTATTTTGGGGCAGAAATCGATATTTCGATGCTTTCAATAACTTTCACAGTTCCTTGTTTTTGGGAAGTTTAGGAATTTATACTAATCATTGTGCAATTAATGATAAAACTTCATATATTTTGCCCTTCTTGATATATTTGGGTAAGGAATAAGTAGAGGAATATTATACTGGGGTTTTCTGGAAACATTTCTCCCTTAAAGTTTGAATAGAATAGAATAAATGATGAGATGTTGATATTGGTAAATTTCCTATTGAGACTGAAGGTATTTCCATCCAGGCAATCAACACTTTATTTGCTTCCTTACCCCCATATCCTCTGCTGCCTCTTTTTGGAAACTTTGTATTTAGCAAGAATTAAGATTATGATTTGGGACTGTTTTGCTGAATCCTTTGGATGGCTTACTTCCTTCCAGAGTGTTCACTTTTCTACTGAATTTTCTTGTGAATCACTCCATACCCAGAGCCTGCGATTCCAATAGCAGTTCTATTTCCCCAGGGAACGAGGCATGAATACGTTTCTGTTCCGACCTCACTGTGGAGAAGCTGGAGCCCTCACCCATCTCATGACAGCATTCATGATAGCAGATAATATCTCTCATGGCCTAAATTTAAAAAAGGTGAGTTGGAAGCTCTCTTCTTAACTTTTACATTGGAGCTAGAGGAATCTTTTTTCCCTTAACCAACCATACTGTCACAAGTCATTATCGACACTGGAATCATAATCAAGTAGAGCATAAAAGATTTTTTAGTTTAGTGCAGTTCATTCTACAGAAAGAAGTAAAGGGACTTGCTCAAGATTACCTTGCTAGTTGCTGTCAGATAAAAGTTAACGCAGATCTCCTGACTTCTAGCGTAGAATCCTGACAAGGGATAATTCAGAGATGGCCTGGCTTTCCTTAAGCTAGTTTTTGCCAGATTTCTTGTTATAGCATGCTTCAAGATGTTTTTTGTGAGAGTCAGAGCTTTCTTGTAGAGAGAGAGAAAAAAAATAATGTTTCAAGGCAGTCTTTTGCCTGAGACAGACCATCTAACGTAGGCCATTATAGATCAAATAAACAATCTGGTTTGACTCAATGTTTCTGAAAATTAATGTATCCTAAATACATTTATTCTAAATAGCATTTACATTGAAAAACTCCTAAATTCTCCTTACTAAGAGACTTGAAGAACAAGTGATAATTTTGTTGAAAGCTGAAGCTTAAGGCAGACCATGAGATTGTAGTGTTTCTAGTTTGTATTCCTTTTTCAATATCTTTAAATCTTTTTTTACTTTTCTTTTTCAGAGTCCCGTGCTACAGTACTTGTTTTTCTTAGCCCAAATTCCCATCGCCATGTCACCACTAAGTAACAATAGCCTATTTCTAGAGTATGCCAAAAATCCTTTTTTGGATTTCCTTCAGAAAGGGCTAATGATCTCACTGTCTACAGATGACCCAATGCAATTCCACTTTACCAAGGTATAGTATGGACTTGGGCAATACAAGCATATTTTGCTGGACTGTTGTTTCCCATCCAGAATTTGAAAGTCAAATAAAGGTTATTTCATTATTTTTTCATGCAGGATGCATATTATTTATTAATTCACTCCTCTTTTTTCCTCATTTAATATAACTGCAGGAGCCCCTAATGGAAGAATATGCTATTGCTGCACAAGTCTTCAAGCTGAGCACCTGTGATATGTGCGAAGTGGCAAGGAACAGTGTCTTGCAGTGTGGAATTTCTCATGAGGTAGACCTGTCTTCAAATGGCTTCCCTTCTGAGTATAGGGTCTGCTAACTTGAATACCGAAAAAGTAGTTGGGAAACACATGTAGAAAAATTGTTCCACGAATCATATGCAGTTACTATGGACAGGGACTAGAAGGGATTATTCTATCTCTTTGCCTGTGCCTTTTGGGCCAGGGAAGTAAAATACACTTGATTTCTCAGCAGACTGTGAACACTGAGGCACTAGATGGGTACTTTTAATGGTCTATTATTATTATTCTTTTGTCAGTGGCTAACATAAGGAAGGAATTTTTGTAAAGAATGCAATTATTGTCTATACCAGGGTGAAAAGAGACAACAATCATTCTGCCATCCTTTTCTCTTATAGGAGAAAGTAAAGTTTCTGGGCGACAATTACCTTGAGGAAGGCCCTGCTGGAAATGATATCCGGAGGACAAATGTAGCCCAAATCCGCATGGCCTATCGCTATGAAACCTGGTGTTATGAACTCAATTTAATTGCTGAGGGTCTTAAATCAACAGAATAAAAAAAAGTAAACCAAATAATAATATGAGTGAGAATTTCATTGTAGAGTTTGAATAATAATAGTTACCTGTTATTGAGTCCCTACTATAAACCAAGGAAAGTATTAGATGTTCCACTGATATTATTTCATTTAATCCTTCTCACAACCTTTATAAAGTAGATATTATTATCTCCATTTTGGGGGAAATTAGTACACTAAAGCTAATAAGGTTAATAACCTGCACAAGGATATACCTGGTGAAGGGTAGCAGTGGGAACGTGGGTTTCTCTGACTGCAGTCTCTATGACTTTCAGGCAAAATATCTATTAAAGCTGGGCAAAAATACAAGCAAATGACTTTTTGGGAGATAGGCTTCTGGTTTATAGAATGAAATTTGCTTAAGGCACTTAGAACCATTAAAAAGTTCTTTGACAAGGTATAAGTGAATAGTGGCTTTTTTAGACAAAACCAGAGGGCGTACCTCAATATAGAAAATCAGTATTTATGAGTTATTATATTGAGGGAGAATTTATCTTACAAAAGGATTCTTAGCTTTAAGGATGTAATTGACAATAAGATTATAGTGAGCTCAACTGGTACATTTTAAATGATTTTGCTTACCAAAGTAAAATGTACATATAACTTTTAAGAAGCATGCCTATTACTTAAGGTCAGGTGAAATTCCAAACGGGCAGATGATACTTCCACACATACAACTGTGTTGGCATCTAGTGGCTGGGCTGACATTTCATTCAACTTATTCAATAAACAATTATTGATCAAATAGCTAAATTATCAGGTACTATTCTAAACACCAAAGGTATACAGAATAAGATTTCATTCCTATCCTCTAGTTGTCCTCAGCATGAAGTTATAGTGTGGCTACAAGTAAAAAATAGAATTTTGTGAAATGTCTTCAAAAGTAATGAACTTTTTTCTTTTTTTTGAGACAGGGTCTTGCTCTGTCACCCAGGCTGGAGTGCAGTGCAGTGGTGTAATCACAGTTCACCGCGGCCTCGGCCTCCCAGGCTCAGGTGATCCTCTTACCTCAGACTTCCGAGTAGCCAGGACTACAGGCACATGCCACCACACCCAGCTACTTTTTTGAATCTTTTGTAGAGATGCGGTGTCACCATGTCACCCCAGCTGGTCTCAAACTCCTATGCTCAAGCGATCCATGTGCCTTGGCCTCCCAAAGTACTGGGATTACAGGTGTGAGCCACTGTGCCCAGCCTGAACTTTCAAATGGAAAAAAAATTGAAAGCAAATTTCTGCACGTTTCTATATTCTACACATGCAGCCATAAGCATAGGTGTAACCCTGATGGCATGTTTGTACTAGCTCTGGTGTAAGAATCTCTTCCTGATTTCTGAAGTTGAAGTTTTGTTTGTTGAGTATTTGTGAACCCTTTAAAGAACCAGATTTTATTTTACCTTGGCCTCCTCATCATCAAAATAGTACAAATTGCTACATTAAACACTGTATTCTCAGACTTCAAAGGGCATTAACTACCATTATGTATATCTCCATCTTACCCATGAGAGGGCAGTAGAATACATACATGTGAATTCATTTATTTATCTATAAATTTGGTTTCATACGTGATACTTGGAATTCAACCTGCCTTATTTTGCCAAATAATCTTCCTGAATGCAGGGGTCAAAAAATACATTTCTGGGCTGGGTGCAGTGGCTCATGTCTGTAATCCCAGCACTTTGGGAGGCTGAGGCAGGAGGACTGCTTGAGCTCGGGAGTTGGAGACCAGCCTGGGCAACATAGCGAGACCCTGTCTCTACAAAAAAATAAAAATAAAAATATTAGCCGGGGGTGGTGGTGCATGCTTATAATACTAGCTGCTTGGGAGGCCGAGGTGGGACGATTCTTTGAGCCTAGGAAGTTGAGACTTCAAGTGAGCTATCATTGGGCCACTGCACTCCAGTGTGAGTGACACAAAGAGACCCTGTCTCAATAAATAAATAGATAGACACATTATATAAGAATTATTTTTTTTGGTGGGGGAAGCCCATAATGATCAGTGTGCAAAATTTACTACAAACAATATCCACATTTATTTCCTCATTGGGACATGATTTTTTTTAAGTATGTCATTACTTTTTTTTCCCCCATCATAGAATGTAATTTCTGTTTTACTGTCTACAGGTGATAGTTTCACAACGGTTTGGGATATGCTACCTTTATTGTTTGGGTTAAGTTTGCTTGTGACAGTCATCCGTGATACGTAACTAAACACCTCTCTTTCTGGTAGTCTTCTATTTTGGTACCTCTGTGTGAACAAATGTAGGAAGAGTTTGGTCACCAGACCCAAGAGGCTCTGGCTGGGTGGGGTGGGGTGGGGTGGGGCGGGGCGAGGCGGGGTGGGGTGGTTAGCGAGTGCCTGGGAAACAGGCTCAACTGATCCTTGTCCCGCAGCCTCGGTGAAACTGGGTTACAGCTTGCAGTAGGCACAACACCATGCACATACCTAAGCAAGAGCGTGTTGCAGGCGGAGCGCTTAGGCATGTGTGTCTCAACAGGGCGTGGGGGCTGACCTCACGCACTGGGAGTATCAAGGCACCCCCGTTCTGAGATTCCAAGCCTGAGGTGCCGCGAGAGTTATTTGCTTCTCTTGACGTTTCAAGTTGGCACCGTAGTGCAACTGTTTGCTCACTGAAGTCAGCCTAGGAAACAGTGCTTGGATTCCCTGATTAAGCCAGGCTTTATCTTGTTGAGTAGTTGTGAAGAGTAAACCTTCACATGAAGCATAGGGCCGTCTCCGTGGGGCCGATGCGACGGCAGGCGAAGGCGATGGAGCTCTGGCTCGAGGGCTTGGCCGGACGACGGTGACACTGGTCGCCCGCCTGCTGGAACTGCAGTGACCGAGGTCCTGGCAAGGTTCTGGCCATACAGCGGACTTGAGGCGTGGTGGTTCCCCTCACCGCCGGCCGGGGCGGTGTCGGAGGCGGGCATAGCGTGAGGGGTGGGAATAGGAGCCAATAAGAACTGAGCCTTGCCAGGGAGGGCGGGGCTAGGGGGTGGGGCTGCAGCCGGGACGGGGCCTTCGGCTGGGCCTGCGGGGGCGGGACGGAGCGGACCCGAGTGAGACCCGGGAGACTAGCTTGGCCACAGGAGACAACGTTGAGGTACAGACAGGTAAGAGTCGGGGTGATTCGGCGCGGGGTTTCAAGCCGCAGGGGCTTCGGACTCTCGGGGCTGTCGGCATCACCCTTCTGGGCGTCGGGTGCGGGGCTGTGGCGCCGCGGCGTAGTCCGCGGACGGTGCGAGCCGAGCTGGCGGAGGTGGTGTCTCCGCGCCCCGCTGTCTCGGCACCTCCTCCGTCCGGAGGAGCAACCGGTTGTTGGGCCCAGCTTTGGGACGTCTCTCGTGGCCGCACGGGTTGTGGCGGAGCCTGGCTGAAGACCTCCTCGCTACCTCAGGGGCTTGGGGACCCCTAGGCTGGGCGCCGCTCTCTGCTGGGGAAGAGGGAGGGAGCGCCCGGCAGCCTGGGGAAACGCGGGCTTTCTCCAAAATTAGCCAGTGAGCTTGAACTTCGACATGCTGGGACGATGCACTTCCAAACAATATTTTGCTTTTTTTGGTGTTTTGATTCTTAACAGCATCTAATACGCACAATACCGAAAGTTGTCAAGTAGAATTTTAATTTAAAAGTCTGACAGTGGAACACCTAAGAGCTTTTGAGTAACTAGGGCTGTATAGCAGCTGATGATTAGATTATGAGTCAAAAGGCTCAAGTCTAGGGCCAGAACCCGCGGAACCAGATGTGATACCTCGGCCAAATTAACTTCCTGGGCCTCTCTTTCCGTAACTGTGAAACTGGCAAGTTCATGCCTATGGGTATTCTCAGGGTCAAATCAGATGAGTGACAGTATTCTACAAATGTCAGATATTTGAACGTGCGTGTGGAGCGTGTATATTCTGTGAAGCAACTACTACTTGCCTGGTACATAGTAGGCACTTTACAAACGTTTACCCTAAAGCTAGTGATTCTTCTGCAGTGTTTTAGATAAAGTGATAGATCCTTGCTTACTGTGTAGATAAGTTGTTTAAACTTTTCCCACAAAGTGACCCCCATTGTTTGAGTGTGTCCTATTTTTAAATGATTGATGAAATTTTCTAGAATAGCACAGTGGTGTTATCTGTACACTGTTGCTGAATCATTTACCACGAAGTCTGTAGCAATCAAATAATCTATTTCTTTGTCTTAGCTAAATAGTTGTAGTTTAAGATACCTGCTAAAGTAAGCTGGGAATATTGCTCCAAATCAAGACTTTCATTTGTTTTTGTGAATTGACGGGCTGCTTATAGGAAGATTTAAATCTTCCAAAATATTGTTAATATATAGCCATATTTTTTCATACAGCCTTTATTATAGACGTTTTTGTTCTTTACTATGGGTATGTGTGCGAGGGATTTTAGCGGGGAGATGGGAAATAAAAAAGAAAATGGCAGTTTTGTAACCTGTAGGCTTTTGCTGGGGATACTTGTAGGCCTGTTCTGAGTTTGCCAGGCAGAAACCAGGAAATGTAGTAATTATGTGTCTTGGTCTTTCATTAGTTGGGGTGTGTGTGTGTGTGTGTGTGTTGAATGTGGCAGTACGTTTTTTAAATGCAGCAATAAAGGAAGAATATTTATTTTTCTTAATGACAATAAGCAGTTTTCTAAAGCTGGAAATTATATTACTTTTAAATGGTCTGTAGTGAGTCTTAAGTTATAGGCAAGAATTTTAGACCACTGGATACCAAGATCAAATTAAATGAAGTAGTAGAGGGAAAGTTACTAGTGAATGTAATTTTTGTGTGTGTTGCTTTAGAAGTTTTACTTAAACATGTTTCAGCAATTCAGTGGAGGATGGGTCTTTTGAAGCTACTTTAAAACATGAGTTTTAAACGTACTCCATGTATAAATTTTTCTGTGATTTACAATTTCTTGATCTTGGAGGTCTGAAACCTTACATTCACATTGTTTTTTGAGGGCCTGCTACACAATAGGCACAAGATTATATTTATGTAAGAGCAGTATGTAATTCCTGTCATCTAGGAGATGCCATTCTACCAAGTGGGCTAAAATAAGTACTGAAAAAACAAAAGCTGTTTTTAAAGCGGATGGTAACAATAACAACATCAGCTATCATTCATTGGTACCTATTCTGTGCCAGGCAGTATTGTAAATTCTTTACATGTATTAGCTTACTTAATCCTCACAACAGCACCATGAGGGATGTTATTATGATTATCTCATTAAGAGGCATAGAGAGGCTGAGTAACTTTCCCATGATTAGACAACCTAGATAGCAAAAGTAGGATTCAAATCAGTCATTCTCCAAGGACCTGATTGTAACCTTTGCGCTATACTGAGTTTCAAATTCTGTGAGTGAGATACAAATGACATCTAATAGGTATTTTAAAAAGAGGTCTATAAAAAACTATTTCAAAAAGAAGGAAAGAAAGAGGAAAAAATAAACTGGTATTGCAATACCAGTTTTATTGCAATTAAAACGATGTAATTATAGTTTATCTGTAGGAACCCTTTTTTTGTTATTGTTGCCAGTGAATGACATGGGGTTGATTCTAAGCTCTCAGTCCCTCAGTAACAACAGTTATGGCATTATCTTAACAATATGAGGTGCTTATTTTTCATTAAAAAGCACCTCATAACTTCTTTCATTAAGAAGTTAAAAATATCTGTTCTCAGACTGTAAAGTAAGTATTAGATTCAAGAAGAGAAAATGCTTCCCTGTCTTTAAGAAGCTTATAACCCAACATGTAAATAAGTCTCTACAATTTCAGCATGATAAGAGCTGTAAAGAAGTATAGATTTAGGTACTTTTGAAGAGTTGCAAGAAAAAGAAAGAAGTATAGATAGAATTTAACCACTGATGAGGAAAAATCATTCTGCGTGTGGTAGGGAGGACGATTAGAGAGAAGATATTAAATTTGGCTTTGAAGGATGAATAGGAGTTTGCTGAAATTGGGTCAGGAAACAGGAGATATGAATGAAAACCAGGGATAAGTGTGCAAGTATATGGTATGTTTGAGGAATGTGTTGTAGTCCATTGTACTGAAGGCCAGGGTGTGTAGAAATGGGTGGTTTGGCTAAAGGAGATGGTGCCTAGAAATAAGATGAAAAAATAAAATTGCAAAGCTTCCTTGCTGATTGCATTAGGATCACTAAAATTGCTAGGTAATGTGGTATTTCACTTCCCTTCATTTGGAACAATGAAATGAGTAATTAGTTCAGTTTGGCAGAATGTTTCACTAAAAAATATGGTGTTAAAGGTACTTTTAATACTTTGAAGTACAAGATATAAGATAACATTACAGACTTAGGTAAGTAAAAAGTTAAGATTTAGGGCCAGGCGTGGTGGCTCATGCCTGTAATCCCAGCACTCTGGGAGGCCAAGGCAGGTGGATCAAGAGGTCAGGAGATCAGGAGCATCCTGGTCAACATGGCGAAACCCTGTCTCTACTAAAATTCAAAAATTATACTGGTGTGGTGGCATGTGCCTGTAATCCCAGCTACTTGGGAGGCTGAGGCAGGAGAATCATTTGAACCAGGGGGTCAGAGGTTGCGGTGAGCTGAGATCGTGCACCTGCACTCCAGCCTGGCAACAGAGTGAGACTCTGTCTTTAAAAAAAAAAAGTTATGATTCAGAAAAAGAGGGAAAAAAGTCTTCTGGTGCTAGGTCTTGAAGAGCTAGAGTATCGTGCTAAGGACTTTGGACTTGATTCTAAAGACAATGGAGAGCCAGTGAAGGATTTTAGATATAGGTGTTTAGGAAAGATAAGCTGAAAATGGTTTGGAGGCTGAATTGCATGAAGAGAGACAAAAGGTAGGGAGATAAGTTAGGAGGCTGTTGCTATTGAAATAGTCCAGATAAGGGAGGATAGGGGCCTGGAGTAGGAAAATAGTAATAGGGATGGAGAGGAGAGGATAGATAGTGAAGGTGTAGAATTTGACAGGGCTTTAAAATCAATTGGCTCAAAAGAGGAACAGAAAAGTAAATGACTTAGTTTTTTAGCTTGGAAAACTGTTTGGATGAAGGGTCTTGTTTTATTTTTTAATATTGGAGGAAGATAATTGTTTCCATTTTGAATTCATGTTGAGTTTGAATTGTCTTTGGAGCATTCAAGTGGAGATGTCGAGAGAGGATCTAGAGTCCAGAAGCCAGGCTAAAATTGGTGATTCAGATTTCAGAGGTAGCCAGTAAGTGTTAATTGAAGCCGTAAGAGCAGATGAAATTGCTCAAGGGAGCATGTAGAATTAGAAGAGAAGAGGGCCAAGAATAAATGATTTGCTTTATGTAAGTAGAAGGAATTATTTATCTATGCTAATTTTGTCCTACAAATTATTATTATAAAGCAATGAAATGGGTTTTAATTGAAAGTTGAACAACTTTTACATCCAAATGAGTCCTGTTCTTTTAAAATTTCATTTGGGAGTCACTCATTTATTCCAGAAGTACAGATGCTCCTCAATTTTCGATAGGGTTATGTCTGAATAAACCCATCATAAGTTGAAAATATTGTTAGTCAACATGTGATAAACTTACGAAGGGTTTATCCGAATGTAACCCCATCATAAGTTAAGGAGGGTACTGAGCACATACTGCTTTGGCACCATCATAAAGTTGAAAAATTGTTGATTTAAACCATCATTAAGTCAGGGACTGTCTGTATTGCCCAAAGTATTATTGGAGCTTCTCTTTGTAAAAAGCTTTATAGCAAATTCACAGCTACACAAGAACGTAGATCTTCTGGCTTTATTATGGAATTATTTTTCTGTCTCTTTATTTGCATGGCACATATAACTTATTTACTTTTTTTTTTTTTTTTCAAGAGACAGGGTCTTGCTCTGCTACCCTGGCTGGAATACAGTGATGCAATCATAGCTCACTGCAGCCTGGACCTCTTGGGCTCAAGGGATCCTCCTGCTTCAGTCTCCTGAGAAACTAGGACTACAGGCATGCACCACCACCCCCTGCTAATTTTTATTTTTTATTTTATTTTTCTTGAGACAGAGTCTCGCTCTGTTGCCCAGGCTGGAGTGCAGTGGTGTGATCTCAGCTCACTGCAACCTCTGCCTCCCAGGTCCAAGTGATTCTCCTGTCTCAGCCTCCCAAGTAGCTGGGACTACAGGCGCACACCACCATGCCTGGGTAATTTTTGTATTTTTGGTAGAGATGGGGTTTCACCATATTGATCAGGCTGGTCTCGAACTCCTGACCTCAGGTGATCCACCCGCCTTGGCCTCCCAAAGTGCTGGGATTACAGGCGTGAGCCACCACACCCGGCCTGACCCCCTGCTAATTAAAAAACAATTTTTTTTGCCCAGGCACAGTGACTCACACCTGTAATCCTAGCACTTTGGGAGGCCAAGGCGGTGGGTCACTTCAGTCAGGAGTTTGAGACCCACCTGGCCAACATGGTGAAACCCCATCTCTACTAAATACACAGAAATTAGCTGGATGTGGTGGCGCGTGTCTGTAGTCCCAGCTACTTGGGAGACTGAGGCAGGAGAATCACTTGAACCCAGGAGGTGGAGGTTGCAGTGAGCTGAGATTGTGCCATTGTACTCCAGCCTGAGAGATAAGAGCGAAACTCTCCGTCTCAAAAAAAAATTTAAATAAATAAATAAATACATAAATTTTTTTCTTTTGTAGAGATGGGGTTTCACTGTGTTGCCCATTCTGATCTTAAACTTCTGGGCCTAAGCACTCCTTCTGCCTCAGCCTATCCAAGTGTTAGGATTACAGGCATGAGCCACTGTGCCCAGCTTCTGTTTACAATCAATCAAAGCTTCGAAAGCATATTCCTATCCCATCACTGGATCTTTAGTTCTTGGAAGTCATAGACAAAGCTTAAAAAACAACAAAAGACTGTGTCCCCATGCCTATAATCAGCACGTTGGGAGGCCAAGATGGGAAGATCACTTGAGCCCAGGAGTTCTAGACCAGCCTGAGCAACATAAGGAGACCTCGTCTCTACAAAAAATTTTTAAAAATTCGCTGGCATGGTGGCACATGCCTGTGGTCCCAGCTGCTTGGGAGGCTGAGGTGGGAGAATTGCTAGAACCCGGGAGGCAGAGATTGCAGTTAGCCAAGATCGTGCCATTGCACTCCAGCTTGGGTGACAAGACAAAAAAAAAAAAAAAAAAAAAAAAGAATAGCAGTATGGTCTTCTAAGGCAGGGGTTAGCAAATATTCTGTAAAGGGCTGGATAGCAAATATTAATATTTTGTACTTTGTGTGCCATACGGTCTCTGTCATAACTACCCAATGCCAAAAAGCAGCCATAGACAACACTTCAATGAATAAGCGTGGACTGTGTTCCAATAAAACTTTATTTATGGACACTGAAATTTGAATTTCATATAATTTTCACATCACAAAATGTTATACTTATTTGATCTTTCCACCCAACCATTAAAAAATGTAAAAACCACTCTTAACTCAGAGGCCTTGCAAAAACAGGCAGTGGGCCAAATTTGGCCCACAGGTAGGCCATAGTCTGCCAACCTTAAGGGATCTTTGAAATATTTGAATTCGTAAGCTTGGTTTAGAAAAAAAAAATCATGGTTCTTCGAAATCATACCTCCTGTTTTTAAATTCTAGTACATTTCTTAAAATAATTAAAAACATTTTCATTCATCCCCCATTTCTCATTTAAATGGAAAATACTCCCTTTACTGGTTTGGAACTTTAGATACAGAGAAATAGATTAACTTGTACAGAGTCAGAATTAAAAAGTATGTTTGAAAAATGTTTTTTGATATTCAATGTTCTTTACTGAATCAATAAAACATTGATCTTTTCGCTTCAGTGAAAGTGGGGACATCGAAACCTGGGTGAAATAAAAGATAAATTTGAAGGGGTATTCTGCACTGGTTCCCAGAGGGTTGGACAGGATGGAATTTTATTCTCTTTTTCTTCTGCCCTGAATGAATAAGTTTTATCCTAAAGAAAAGAAAACATGACAATGTCTTCACTTTATAAGCAGTATAGCAAATTATAAGACTGAAGGATTAAGTAAATGATGATAAGAGAAAAAAATTTAAAGGACTGACTTTTTCACATCTATCTATTCCAGGTATTTACCCATTTTTTTCCTTCCTCCCTTTCCTTTTCCCTCTTCCTTCTTCCCTTTCCTTTTCTTTTCTTGGTCTTTCTCTGTCACCCAGGCTGGAGTGCAGTGGCACAATCATAGTTCACTGCAGCCTCCAACCCCTGGGCTCACGCGATCCCTCCACCTCAGCCTCCCAGTTAGCTCGCATTACAGGTGCACGCCACCAAGACTGGCTAATTTTTTAAAAAACTTTTTGTAGAGATGGGGTCTCAATACGTTGTCTAGGTTGGGCTTGAACTCCCGACCTCGGGATCCTCCCATCTCAGCCTCCCAAAGTGCTGGGATTACAGGTACGAAGCCATTATGCCTGGCCCCTATTTTTGAGGAATAAATTCAAGATTTATTTTTTTTCTTATGAATCTTAGACTTCTGGTTAGTGGCGTGAAAACAGAGTTTTTAGCATTTAGTTCAGGCAATATTAATCCATTTATATTATTTGAAGGTTATGCTGTACTTTTTAAAGTTAAATGTCTAACTTTCGTAGTTTTCATAGCAGTGATAAATATTTACAACAAAGGATATGGAGAGAAATTATTTTTTTTTCCTTCAAGTTTGAATTCATAGAAATGACATATTTGCGGATTTTTTGTTTGGATGTTAAAATTCAGGGACAGATTGGTGGGGGAGAGAGAGAGTTATTTTTGCTGCTACTTAAAAGGGATTTGCATTTTTCTCTGTCTTTTTTTCTGTTGGAGTAAAAAACAAAATCTCCCAGCTGTGTGGGATGTGTTTGAATTGGTTACTTAGCAGTGTAAAGCATAATTTTGTATTTAAATATTTATCTGTACTCTTTGATATTCTGATTAAATAAGGATCTATTAAGGCTATAATAATAGAGCGTTCTGTGAGGAAATGACATAGGCTGCTCCACAACAGTATTTACTGAAAATTTCCTTTTCCCTGGGCCCTATTTAAACTATAAGGGGTAATTGGAACAAAAGGGGAAAATTATGTGAATTAGAGTGATGGTCAATTTAATCATGAGTGTAATGTGATAGCTATCATTGTATAGTTATATTGACATAAATCAGGGTTGAGCAAAGAGTGGGAGAATTTTGTCTGCTGTTGTTAAAAATGGTGAGTCGTTAAACCAAATTTTATTTTTGAACTTTGCATTCGTCAAGTGTGATATTTTCAAGAGTCTAGTGATAATTGTATTTTTAAATCAAATTGGATCAATTTGCCTTTCAAATTTGTTGTTTCATTATTAGAAGAAAAAAACGAAGTAAAAAATACAGAGGTATGTGCAATGACTGGATCTGGAAGAACAAAAATATTGAGGGAAATGGTCACCTGAGAAAAACTATAAGACTTTCAATGAAGATTATTTAAAACATGGCTTTATCAAATGGGCAAAATCTGAGTAAAATGACAGACCCATGTCTTCATATAATGTTGCAAATGAAAATTAAAAACCTTTAAAGTTAAAAAGAATCTTGGAAACATAGCATACTGGACTTTTAAATAAGCCCTTTCAAATATTTTCAAAGAAAGAAAAAGAGATAAAGTTATCTCAGTTTCCTATTTATTCAAGAATCATTCCTGAGAAAGATTATTGTCTCATTTAGTTGTGTATCAGTGGCATAAGGGAAAAATGGCTACATATCTCTTGAAAAAAGTATTCATCTATAATTCATGGAAGTTGTGCTCATGATTTTTGATGCTAAATCAGCTGGAAATTAAAAATTATACTTCTTAGTGATGACATAGCTCTATTCTTTACCATTATTGGACATTTCAGCAGTGCTTGCAAGATGGGTAGAGTCTGGTGCAGATTTTGCAATCCAAATCGATGGGGTCGCTGATATTGTAAGTTGTACTGTGCTTTTAGGTAGTGAAGATAATAAGGAGGATTTTCTTTTTTTTTTTTTTGAGACGGAGTCTCGCTCTGTCGCCCAGGTGCACAGTGGCACAATACCGGCTCACTGCAGCCTCCGCCTCCCGGGTTCAAGCGATTCTCCTGCCTCAACCTCCTGAGTAACTGGGATTACAGATGCGAGCCACCATGCCCGGTTGATTTTTGTATTTTTAGTAGAGACAGGGTTTCACCATGTTGGTCAGGCTGGTCTGAAACTCCTGACCTTGTGATCTGCCTGCCTCGGCCTCCCAAAGTGCAGGGATTACAGGCATGAGACACCACGCCCAGCAGGATTTTCTTGTTGTTTAAATTTAACCACATCTGTGTGGGTATATTTACAGAATTTAAAAAAATAAATTGTTGATCCTCAGAAATTAAACTGGGAAAAAACTATTAAATAATTATGAGCAATTGAATAGCAAATGTGGTTAGAAAATATAAAGCAGTTATTTTAAGCATTGTTTGAAGCTGCTACTAACAGTGTTCCCTCCCCCTGTCCAGCCTCCCGTGCAAGTCTCACAGTGTGTTTTAATGAGTATCTCCTCAAAGCACCTTCCAACACTCAAGGGGAGGGAGGGAATTAGAGACAGGCAAACTTACAGCCAGTAGTCAAAACAATACAGCTGAAAGTATAGACATCCTCCTGCTTTCTTCTGAATGTCCAGGGCAGCAGGAAAGCTTGGAGCTTTCCCTCCAGCAAAAACAATAGGCTGGGTGTGGGTGAACATACTGTCCAGCAAGTCACTGCTGGGCTCTGTTTCTGTCCTGTTTGTTCTAAGGGCTAAGAATGGTGTTTGAAACTGCTGTTTTATATATTGCAAAGCTTTGGTATGCACAGAAAACTTTCTGAATCTCATGAATATATTGAAAGTTGTTAATTATATTAAAGGAAGCTTGCTGAGTAACCAACATTTTAAAATATTCAGAGTTAACTGTAGCTATTTACTATATCACATTGGAGTTTGATAGTTGAGATAAGGAGCTAAGCAGATTTTATGAATCCAGAATTTTTCTAGTTGAGAGGCAATCTCGGTCAGGCATGGTGGCTCATGCCTTTAATCCCAGCACTTGGAAGGCTGAGGCAGGAGTATCACTTGAGCCCATGAGTTTGAGACCAGCCTAGGCAACATGGCGAAACCCAGTCTTTACTAAAAATACAAAAAATTAGCCAGGCGTGGTGATGTGTTCCTGTGGTCTTAGCTATCCGGGCGATTGAGGTAGAAGGATCGCGTAAGCCCAAAGAGTGAGGCTACAGTGAGTTGCAATTATGCCAGTGCGCTGCATCCTGGGCAAGAGGATAAGACCTTGGAAAGGAAGGAAGCGAGGGAGGGAGGGAAGGAAGGAAGGGAGGGAGGGAGGGAAGGAAGGAAGGAAGACGGAGGGAGGGAAGGAAGAAAGGAAAGGAAAAAGGAAAGGAAAAAGGAAAGGAAAGGAATCTCTTGGGCAGTTATTTTTCAATATTTTAGAATAACAAAATTTGCAAAGTTGCTGCTTTTGGCGGTCTAGTGAACTACCTTTGAAGCTATATGCTGAAGGGTTCCAAAAGACATTGTTATGACAAATGACACTTGGTACTATTGTCTATATCTGGCTACTGTATCTTTCAAGCATCACTACTGCACTTTTTTTGTTTTGTTTTGTTTTGTTTGAGACAGAGTCTAGCTCTGTAGCTCAGGCTGGAGTGCAGTGGTGGGATCTCCGCTCACTGCAACCTCTGCCTCCTGGGTTCAAGTGATTCTCCTGCCTCAGCTTCCAAAGTAGCTGGGACTACAGGTGCCGGCCACCATGCCTGGCTAATTTTTTGTATTTTTAGTAGAGACAGGGTTTCGCTGTGTTGACCAGGCTGGTCTCGAACTCCTGACCGCAAGTGATCCACCCGCCTCTACCTCCCAAAGTGGTGGGGTTATAGGCGTGAGTCACCGCGCCTGGCCACTACTGCATCTTGAACATGGCATTATCAGTGAAGAAAGTTTGAACAAAATAAAATATAGAGAGATTGTTAGTTCTTATTACTATTACCAGACTTTCAGTTGTTATTTTCCTGAAGAGAAACCTGAAACATTAAAGAAAAATATTTGGCCAAGAGATTCATTTGTGCCCCATCACATCAATACACTTGATCTTAGCCAGAAGACTGAGAAGCGATGCATCACATCAGTAACTGAGTTTAATGTGCACTCCAAAAAGAGAATGAATTCTTGCAGCTTAGTTCTTCTTTTAGTTTGAAGAATGATTAAGTGACATTGCTTATCATCATTTGAAAAATTTTAAAAACAGAGACAGGGTCTCACTATGTTGCTCAGGCTGGTCTTGAACTTCTGGGCTCAAGCAGTCCTCCTCTGCCTAAGTTATCATTTTGTATTAAGACTAAAGAACTGTTGCAAAGCAGTACTGCCATTCTTTTGACCCTCTTGTGAGTCGTAGCACCTTTCTTCCATCAGACTTTCTCCTCCCTCTTCCATGTATTTATTATAGCTTTCATTATTTTTTGCTGCAGTTTTAAAAAATATCGATTTTCCCCAACTTTAAAATGTTTCATTTGAAGTTGCATCTTCTTTTTGTTTTTATTATCCCTCTTACTGAGTTTCAAATAAATGTTGTCTTCATACTTTGTCCATTTCCTCACTAATTTTCTTTTTAATTTTTGCTGTTATCTGCCTTCACCATCCTTTAGAAACCATTTATTTAATGCCCTCTTACCAAATGCAAGGATCCTTTCTCAGTTTTTATTCTCCTTACTTGTATGACACTGGTTTGCATCTTTCTTTTCTTTTTAGAATTTTTTCCTCTCATGATGTTATCCTGGTTTTGTTACCTCTCACCAGCCTTTCTCCCACTCTTTATCTGATGCTCTCTTTTCTTCTTATCTATGGTCCCTAATCATGATGAATGTTCTCAAAGGTTTTTTTCATAACTCTGAAAACTCTCTGCTTAGGGAACCTGTGTATTCTTGTACCTTTTCTCCCCTATTTTAAACCTTCTTCCTTCTCCTTAAACCTTTGGCTTTTCTGTCTCTCACTTTACTCTCAGCAGATAACTGTGACTGTTAAAATAGAAAATAGAAGCCATCAGATGGAAAGTTCATCAGTGTATAGCCCCTAAACCTGGAAATTTACCTGCACTCTTATCTTTCTTTTATCATTTACCTTCAGTTCCAGTGGAAGACCTGTCCCTCTTCCTGGCAGATGCTGACAATCTTTCCGGTCCCATTGGAGGCCCATGCTCTCTCTCCTTCTTGAGGTCTTTGCTTTATACCCTTGTTTCTTTTCTTCTCTCCTCTTTAGCGACTCCTTCCCACTGGTGTTTAAACAAGATTAAACTTGTATAAGAAACAAGTTTAGAAAGATTTCCTGGACTTCACGTTCCTGTCCAGCTCCACTCTATTGTCTATTCGTCTATTTGGATAAACTCCTTGAATGGATTGTCTACAGTTGATATTTGCATTCTTTTTTCTCATCCAATTCTCAATTCACTTATTTTCCTTCAGCCTCCATGCCACTGAACCTGCTCTTGTCCAAGTCCTAATGACCAACAGATACTGCAGTTTTTATCTTACTTGACCTTTTGACAATGTATCTGTCATTGTTGACCACTCTTTCCTTCTTGATAGAGTCTCTTCCTTTGGCTTCCATGATTCCACACATTGATAGTACTTCTACCATCTTTTGTCTGCTTTCGTGACTTAAACTGCCATCTGTGATACATGAGGACTTACCTAAAATGTCTGAGAACTGACTTACGCTTGATTACCAATGTTTTGGAGTTTATAAAGCTCAATTCCAACAGAACATGATGATGTATAAAAATAATCTTGAAAAATAAAATATGATGGTATAGTAATAAAGTAAAAATAAATATGGTATGATAAGAAACAAACAAACAAAAGAAAAAAATGAGTTTGAAAAGTTGACATGGAAACCACAGTGAGATGCTACTACATACCAGAATGGCTAAAATTAAAAAGACTAACAATTCCAGTATGACTGAGGAGTGACTGCAACCTCATATATTGCTGGTGGGAGTGTAAATTAGTACAGCCTCTTTGGAAAACTCTGGCAGTGTCCACTTACGTTAAACATATGCCTACTTGGCCAGGTGCGGTGGCTCAGGCCTGTAATCCCAGCACTTTGGGAGGCCAAGGTGGGCAGATCACCTGAGGTCAGGAGTTTGAGACCAGCCTGGCCAACATGGGGAAACCCCATCCCTAGTAAAATACAAAAGTTAGCCAGGTGTGGTGGCATGCACCTGTAGTCCCAGCTACTCAGGAGGCTGAGGCAGGAGAATTGCTTGAACCCAGGAGGTGGAGGTTGCAGTGAGCCAAGATTGCACCACTGCGTTCCAGCCCCAGAACATATGCCTATTCTATAACCCAGCAATTCTACTCCTAGATAATACCCAAAAGAAGTGTGATTGTGTCTATCAAAGATACATATAAGAATGTTTAGGCCGGGTGCGGCGGCTCATGCCTGTAATCCCAGCACTTTGGGAGGCCGAGGCAGGCAGATCACAAGGTCAGGAGATCGAGACCATCCTGGCCAACACGGTGAAACTACATCTCTACTAAAAATACAAAAAATGAGCTGGGTGTGGTGGTGCATGCCTGTAGTCCCAGCTACTTGAGAGGCTGAGGCAGGAGAATCGCTTGATCCCAGGAGGCAGAGGTTGCAGTGAGCCGAGATCGCACCACTGCACTCCAGCCTGGCAACTGAGCAAGACTCTGTCTCAAAAAAAAAAAAAAGAAAGAAAGAAAAAGAATGTTTATAACAGGCTGAACATAGTGGCTCTCTTCTGTAATCCCAGCACTTTGGGAGCCTGAAGCAGGAGGATCGCTTGAGGCCAGGAGTTTAAGACCAGCTTGGACAACATAGTAAGACCCCATTTCTACAAAAAAAGTTTTTAAACAATTAGCCAGGCATGGTGGCACACACCTGTGGTCCCAGATACTTGGGAAGCTGAGGTGGGAGGATCACTTTAAGCCCAGGTGGTTGAGTTGGCAGTGAGCCATGATTGTACCATTGCACTCCAGCCTGGATGACAGAGCAAGACCCCCATCTCCGAAAAAAAAGAAAAAAATTGTTTAGAACAGCTTTCTTCGTAATAACCAAAACCTGGAAACAGTCCACATATCAGTCAACAGGAGAATGGATAAATAAATATTGGCATTACCATTAAATGAAATAGTATACAGAAACGAAGAAAAACCGACTGCTATATGCAACAATATGACTGACATACATATTTTTTATATATATATATTTATACATATATATATAAAAGTTCTTTGAGCTGTACATATAAGATTAGTGGACTTTATGTGCTTTATGTATGTTACATTTTAAAACATTTACAGGCTTTGGGCTGGGCACAGTGGCTCATGCCTATAATCCCAGCACTTTGGGAGGCCGAGGTGGGTGGATCACCTGAGGTCAGGAGTTCAAGACCAGCCTAGCCAACATGGCAAAACCCCGTCTTTCCTGAAAATACAAAGATTAGCTGGGCATGGTGGTGGGCGCCTGTAATCCCAGCTACTCGGGAGGCTGAGGCAGAAGAATCACTTGAACCCGGGAGATGGAAGTTGCAGTAAGCCGAGATCACACCACTGCACTCCAGCCTGGGCAACAGAGCGAGACTCCATCTCAAACAACAACAAAAAAATTTTTTATAGGTTTTTGAAAACACTTGGTGCATCATAGGTGCTTCATAAATAATTTGTTGCTGATGTTCCATTTGCCAGGAATGCGCTCTTAGTTTTGTTCATTTTGTAGATGACTTCTCATCTATCAATAATCTCATTTAGTAATAAACTGCCTTTAATCATATATAAATGTCCTGTGAGTGTGCTTATATTTTATTTTGATGCATATAATTTTCTAATGGGACACAGAATGTGTAGTGAAAGGTACATAGACAGCTTTCAAATTATGCTCTGCCATTTAACCATTTGATTCTGTACCTCTGTTTTTTGTGTGCGAATGAGGATAATAATACCTGCTTGTGGCAGAGATTTTTTGTCTAATCTAATATCCATTCTTCTAAGTAATAGAACTCAGTAGTTTACCTGAGGCACATTGCAGGATAAAATGATTAAAGATTATATTTCCCAGCCTGGCTTGCAGTTTGTACATGTGACTTAAGTCCTGGTCAATAAGCCATAGCAAAAGTGTTATATGGGACTTCCAGGAAGGCTGCTTAAATAGAGCTTTTTTCCTTTTTGCTTCCTGGAATGTGGATGTAATAGCTGGAGCTCCGTGTGTGAACTATGAAGTGATCTTGAAGACAGAATCCATATGTTGAGGGTGGCATAGCAGAAATATAGGCACCTGAGGACCTGATGACATCTTAGACTGCCTACTTTGTCTTTTTTTTTTTTTTAGGTGGCAGAGAAACAAACATCGGTATTGCTTAAACCACTTGCTATTTCCAGTTCCGGTTGTATGTACCAAAACTTAATCTTATATAGTACCCCAAAGAGGTGCTATGAAAATTAATTGTGATAGTGTGATTGAAGTGATTGGCACATAGTATTTAACAAAATATTTAATGAAGTGTAATCACTGTTCTTGCTGTTTTAATTCTCACAATACTCTGTATGAAGTGGGTGTTCAATAAGTATTTGATGAATCTTTAAAAAGTAAGTTATCTCCTTTTGAAACAAATGCTATAAAAGTGATTTATGCTTATTTTTATTTATTTATTTTTTTGAGACGGCTGTCTCCCAGGCTGTCGCCCAGGCTGGAGTGCAGTGGCGTGATCTTGGCTCACTGCAAGCTCCGCCTCCCGGGTTCATGCCATTCCCCTGCCTCAGCCTCCTGAGTAGCTGGGACTACAGGTGCCCACCACCACGCCCGGCTAATTATTTGTATTTTTAGTAGAGACAGGGTTTCACCATGTTAGCCAGGATGGTCTTGATCTCCTGACCTCGTGATCCACCCACCTCAGCCTCCCAAAGTGCTGAGATTACAGGCATGAGCCACCGTGTCTGGCCTATTTTTTATAATTAGAAAATACAGATAAACCAAAAGAAAATTCAACCATAGTTACATCACCCAGAGATAATCATTGTTAGCTTTTCGGTGCGTATCCATATTAACTATAAATTCTATTTATTCTTACAGATTAAAGTTAATTTATATTACACAACCTTTTATAACATTCTTTTACTTAATAGATCTTGATCATGTTATAACTTCATCGTATTTCAGAGTATGGCTTTACCATGGTACATTTAATCATCACCTATTGGAAATTTATTCTCAGTTATATAATATTCTAAATCTCCTCTTGTACATATATCTTTGTCAATTTGTCTACTTAATTCATTAGGATAAATTATTGGAAGTGATATCTCTGCATCATCATATGTGTTCATTTTTAAAAAACATTTATTAGGGTTTTACTTAATATAGAAAAATACAACAAATACCACTTAAAAGGTCCATTATTCCACCATTCAGATCCTGTTTTAACATTTAAAAACAACAAAAAACACAAAACATTTAATCATTATAAAAAGTTATAAAATAAAAAGTAAATAACTTGTTTCCCTACCCCAAGTTCTCTCACTGGTACCATTGTTGACAATTTCTTGCGTAGCCACCATAATTTAATAAATGGGGACCAAAAAATTCAATCTTATAAAAATCTTGAGTCTTGTTATAAGGATAATGAAAAAACATTTTTAAAATATGGTTTGATATTAATAGTATGAAAAGTACTAATAGGAGGCTGGGCGCAGTGGCTTACACCTGTAATCCCAGCACTTGGGGAGGCTGAGGCAGGCGGATTGCTTGAGTTCAGGAGTTCAAGACCAGCCTGGGTAACATGATGAAACCCGATCTCTACTAAAAAAATACCAGAATTAGCCGTGTGGTGGTGCACACCTGTAATCCCAGTAACTCGGGTGGCTGAGGCAAGAGAATCGATTGAACCCAGGAGGCAGAGGCTGCAGTGAGCCAAGATTGCACCACTGCACTCCAGCCTGGTCGACAAAGTGAGACTCTGTCTCAAAAAAAAAAGTACCAATGTGAAGTTAAAAAAAACTTTATTGGTACAACTGATCATATACAGTCAGCTTTCTGTATCCATGGATTTTGCACCTGTGGATACAACCAATCATGGATCGAAAAGATTCAGAAAAAACTGGATGGTTGCATCTGTACTGAACACGTATGGACTTTTTTTTGCTTGTCACTGTTCCCTAAGCAATACAGTATAATAGTAATTTACATAGCATTTACGTTGCATTAGGTATTATAAGTAATCTTGAGATTATTTAAAGCATATGGGAGATAGAGCCAGGCATGGGGCCTGTAGTCCCAGCTACTTGGGAGGCTGAGGTGGGACAATCACTTGAGCCCGGGAGTTCAAGGCTGTAGTGCACCATGATTGTGTCTGTGAATAGCCACTACACTTCAGGTTGGGCAATGAGGAGACTCTGCCTCTTTAAAAAAAAAAAGTAAATGGAAGGCTATAAGTTGTAAGTAGGTTTTATGATGCAAATTCGACACCATTTTATATAAGAGACTTCAGCCTTTATGGGTTTTGGTATCCGAAGGAGGTCCTGGAACCAATCCCTACACATACCAAGGGATTACTATACTGAATTGAAAAAGTTCAAATGGTCAGAAAATGATTGCTTCCTAACTACCCATCTCCTACAATTTGAGGAAGAGAACTATAGCCTGCCCACCCCCCATTTGAGAAAAGGGGGCTGGACAGAGAATAAGAGTCAATTGTGTAACTTTCAAATTCACATTATTGCAGTGCATGTGTGAGGGGAGGGCTTGTATATAGATATATGTATAGCAGGTATATAGATATATGTATATCCTTTTTAAAAAGTGTATTGAAAATTGTTTTTCCACTTGCTTTTCCCCACTTTTATTTTGGACATCTTTGCATATCTGCGTACAGATCTCTACCTCATCCTTTTTAATAGTTGCATAGCATTCAGTCAGGGTGCTGTGTTTGATTGGGTAGTTTGTGCATTACACACAGGCATCCAGCCAAGGAGCTGAAATCAAGCCCAAGGTCCACTTGCCAATACTCTGTGCCAGTTGGCTCCCTCCTAGGATGCTTTCCTCACCTTGTCCTGACTCTGACAACCCCGCACCAGGCCATCTATCAGCCTGGATACCCTCCTCATTCTGCTGAAGCTCTAACATCCCATGCTGGGCTACCCCTCTGTGGGACTGCACTCCTTACCTTGTTTAGGCTCTGATACTTCCACAGTAGGCAGCCCTCCTACACAGATGCTCTCCTTACCTTGCTCCTTAGCATGAGGCAAGTGTGCCTGCCTTACTTACTCTGCTTTGCCTAATTAGGGCCAAATTGTTCAGGAAGAAGAGTTGGTAATAACTTTTCTTTTTTTTTTCTTTTTTGAGTCAAAATCTCACTCTGTCACCCAGGCTAGAGTGCAGTGGCGTGATCTCAGCTCTGCAGGATCCGCCTCCCAACTTCAAGTCATTCTCCTGCCTCAGCCTCCCAAGTAGCTGGGATTATAGGCACATGCCACCATGCCCAGCTAATTTTTGTATTTTTAGTAGAGATGGGGTTTCACCATGTTGGCCAGGCTGGTCTCGAACTCCTGACCTCAGGTGATCTGCCCACCTCAGCCTCCCAAAGTGCTGGGATTACAGGCACTTTTTACTTTTATTTTTTATTTTTAGAGACAGTCTTGCTCCATTGCCCAGGCTGGAGTGCAGTGGTGCAATCATGGCTCACTGTAGCCTCCAGCTCCTGGGCTCAAGTGATCCACCTGCCTTAGCCTCCTGAGTATCTGGGACTACAGGCACGTTTCATACTTGGCGTGTGTGTGTGTGTGTGTGTGTGTGTGTGTGTGTGTGTGTGTGTAGGGAAGGTCTCACTGTGTTGCCCAGGCTGGTCTCAAACTCTTAGCCTCAAGCGATCCTCCTGCCTTGGCCTCCCAAAGTGCTGGGTTTACAGGTATAAGCCACCATGCCTAGCCCTTACTATGTTTTGTTGTTGGTTTTGTTTTGTTTTGTTTTGTTTTGTTTTGTTTTGAGATGGAGTCTCGAGTCTCACTGTGTCGCCCAGGCTGGAGTGCAGCAGCACGATCTCGGCTCACTGCAACCTCCACCTCCCGAGTTCGAGTGATTCTCCTGCCTCAGCCTCCCAAGTAGCTGGGACTACAGGCGCTTGCCACCACACCCAGCTAATGCCCTTACTGTGTTTTAAATGGCACTGTGAGGGATACGAGATGTATTTAATGTCCATGTTACTGCAGTTTTACTTCTGTTGCTCTTTTATTGTCAAATGAGATAAAATATGCAAAGGATATATAATTTTGGAATGTCATTTGAAAATTTGAGAAATACATCTTCTGGATTTTAAGCTTTAGAATGAAATAGAAAGTTACATTGTACAATTGTTATGAATGTGTGTTTCTTAAGAAAGCCTGTTATGTCTGTAGTCTGAAATTCTTTTTTTTTTTTTTTTTTTTGAGACGGAGTCTCGCTCTGTCGCCCAGGCTGGAGTGCAGTGGCGCAATCTCAGCTCACTGCAAGCTCCGCCTCCCAGGTTCGCGCCATTCTCCTGCCTCAGCCTCCCGAGTAGCTGGGACTACAGGCGCCCGCCACTATGCCTGGCTAATTTTTTTTTTTGTATTTTTAGTAGAGACAGCATTTCACTGCATTAGCCAGGATGGTCTTGATCTCCTGACTTCGTGATCCATCCGCCTCGGCCTCCCAAAGTGCTAGGATTACAGGCGTGAGCCACTGCACCCAACCATAGTCTGAAATTCTTGAAAATTGCTGAAATTCTTGAAAATTGCATCTTTTTTTTTTTTTAAGACAGAATTTCGCTCTTATTGCCCAGGTTGGCGTGCAATGGCATGATCTCAGCCCACTGCAACCTCCGCCTCCTGGGTTCAAGCGATTCTCCTGCCTCAGCCTCCTGAGTAACTGGGATTACAGGCATGCAACACCACGCCTGGCTAATTTTTTATATTTTTAGTAGAAACAGGGTTTCACCACGTTAGCCAGGCTGGTCTTGAACTCCTCACCTCAGGTGATCCACCCACCTCGGCCTCCCAAAGTGCTGGGATTACAGGCATGAGCCACCGAGTCTGGCCAAAATTGCATCATTTTATATAACTCTGAATGAAAAAAAGCAGGATACAATTATGTATACACTGTAATTGCATCTGTATAAAAATGTGCTTAAAAAACAGAAGATACACCAAAATGTCCCAGTGACCATGTTGGAGGTAGTAGACTTACAGGTATTTTTCTCCTGTTTCCTCTATTTTCAAAATTTCTGAAAAGTAGTAGTATTACTTTGTGACTTTTAAAACTTTTTTTTATTGCTTCTTTTTAGCTTTTGGAAAATTTCTTCAACCTTTGAATACTTTAGTAATGATTTTGCTGCCTTTATTTTTCAGTGTCTTGCTAAGAATTTACCAAGTCTGAATTTGTGGTTTAAAAACTAGGTTTTATTGTCCAGGAGTATTGGCTCAAAATTTATAATACCAACACTTTGGAAAGCTGAGGTAGGAGGATTGAGCCCAAGAGTTCAAGACCAGCCCTGGCAACACAGCGAGACCCTGTCTCTATTTAAAAAAAAATTAAAAATTAGCCAGATGTGGTGGGATGCTCTGTATTCCCAGCTACTTGGGAGGCAGAGGCAGGAGAATTGCTTGAGCCCAGGGAGTCAAGGCTGCAGTAAACTATGATCACACCGTGCCTCTGGGCAACAGAGTGAGACCGATCTCAAAAACAAAACAAAAACACTAGGAAAACACTAGGTTACATTAAAGTTGTTTTGAAGCAATTTGTGTAGCTGAAAAGTTCTAGTTTGGGACAGTTATTTTTTACTTTGAAGGGGATTTTTAAAAGGATAATTAAGTGGAAAGTGCCGGGTGCAATGGTTCACACCTGTAATCCCAGCATTTTGGGAGGCCAAGGCGGGCTGATTACTTGAGGTCAGGAGTTTGAGATCAGCCTGGTCAACATGGTGAAACCCTGTCTCTACTAAAAATACAAAAATTAGTCAGGCATGGTGGCAGGCGCCTGTAATCCCAGCTACTCGGGAGGCTGAGGCAGGAGAATCATTTGAACCTGGGAGGTGGATGTTGCAGTGAGCCAAGATCACGTCACTGCACTCTAGCCTGGGCAACAAGAGTGAGACTCTGTCTCAAAAAAAAAAAAAAAAAAGGATAATTATGTGAAAAGAGACATTTTATTTAATTATATGGACAGTTAATAACATTGCATTAATATAATTAAATTCTAAAAGCTTAATGTTATTAAAGTTAGTTTTACGTGTCATTTTCCACACTGTGGCATTTTGTAGAACTTCTGCTGAAATTTCTCATTTGACTGTTGTGCCTGAGTGGTCTTTAAAATTTAGCTACATGTCAGCTCTTTTTATCCACCAGGTGGGAGTCAGATACCAGTCCCTGTGTCTCTGTACTTCCCTAAGTCTGGGGATATGCCTCAAGCACTTTGAGTGGTTGTCTTGAGGTTTCAGTCCCTGTCTTGAGGTAGGCAAGAGGTATATCCCTCTTTCCCTGTAGGAGGCAGGGAAACACACCACCTAGTTTCCTTAAAGAAGTCCTCTCTGTTGTCCCTTGTAATCCTCACAATTTAATAAATTGTAATTCTTCTCTTATACAGCCTTAAGGGTAGTGAACTAATGTCAGCAGAGCCAATTTTTGGCAACCTCACTTTCTAAGCCTTGCACTTTTCTTAGAATATGGGGGTATTCGACTCCTATTGTTTTGGTTTTGGCCTTTGAGGCCCTGCTGAAACTCGGAGAACACAGGAAAAGTTGCATTTGACATCCTGTTGCATTAGTTTATATTATTGTTATGTCTACCAACTAACAAGTAGTATAATATACAGTGGTTTAGTGCACAAACTTTGGAGTAAAGCAGAACTAGGTTTGTGTTAGTTTGGGTAATTAACCAGTTCAGCTTCAGCTTCCCCATTCACAAAATAATAAAACTTTCTACTATTGCAGGTAATAGTAACTATCTGTTAGGGTTGTTGTAAGAATTAAATGAAGGCCAGGCGCGGTGACTCACGCCTGTAATCCCAGCACTTTGGGAGGCCAAGGCGGGTGGATCACCTGAGGTCAGGAGTTTGAGACCAGCCTGGCCAACATGGTGAAACCATGCCTCTACTAAAAATACAAAAATTAGCTGCGCATGGCGGAGGGCACCTGTAATCTCAGCTACTCGGGTGGCTGAGGCGGGAGAATTGCTGGAACCTGGGAAGCAGAGTTTGCAGTGAGCCAAGATGGCGCCATTGCATTCTAGCCCTGGCGACAACAGTGAGACTGTCTCAAAAAAAAAAAGAGTTAAAAGTAGTAATGAAAGTAGATACATAGCATGGTGCCTGGAAAATGTAAACACTTAATAAGTAATAATTATTTAAAATATATGCTATACAGGTCAGGCGTAGTGGCTCACATCTGTAATCTCAGCACTTTGGGAGGCTGAGGCAGGCGAATCACTTGAGGTTAGGGGTCACAGACCAGCCTGGCCAACATGGCAAAACCCCGTCTCTACTAAAAATACAAAAATTAGCCAGACTTGGCAGTGCATTCCTTTCACAAACATTACCTAATGGTATAAAGAAGTGATTTAGAAGCCAACTAAATGGCTTGGGAAACCAGGAGAATATTAGAGACTTGTCACCAGGTTGTACAATAGTGGATTATTGAACCCGAGAGGCAGAGGTTGCAGGGAGTCGAGATCACGCACCCAGCCTCAGTGACAGAGCAAGACTCTGTCTAAAAAAAAAAAATCACATTGTACTCCATAAACATACACAATTGGAATTGATCAGTTAAAAATAAAAACTAAAAAAGAAATAATTCTTCCTTCTTCTGAGTAAACAAAGGAAAGGGTTGTTTACATTATATATTCATACAACTTTTGGCCACCTGGTTATTTTAGCAGACCCCTGAATATTCTCTCTCTCTCTCTCTCTTTTTTTTTTTTTGAGATAGAATCTCACTCTTTTGCCCAGGCTGGAGTTCAGTGGTGCAATCTTGGCCCACTGCAACCTGTGTGCCTCCAGGGTTTGAAGCAGTTCTCCTGCGTCAGCCCCCTGAGTAGCTGGGATTACAGGCATGTACCACCACGTCCAGCTTATTTTTGTATTTTTAGTAGAGACAGGGTTTCGCCATGTTGGCCAGGCTGGTCTCAAACTCCCGACCTCAGGTGATCCTCCCACCTCAGCCTCCCAAAGTGCTGGGATTACAGGCATGAGCTACTGTGCCCGCCCTAAATATTCTCTGTTTACCTAGGTGAAATGGTGAACATTAAAGCTAATGCATGTGTAAGTCAGAATACCTTATTATGGACTCATGATCTCCCAGAGGTACACAAGATGGTACATTAGGATGTGAAAAAAGCATTAGAAATGCTACTTGTATTCATTTTCATCTAAAAATAAATTAAGCTTTACTAAATATTTAATATACAGTTTGACACTGGTGCTTTCTCTGGATCAGACTTTATATAAGGAATGATCCCCAAGGGAAGAGTAGACATTCCCTCAAACAAAACGGAGTTGGCGGTGACATCCTCACTTGTTTGTTCACTTTTAGCTGTTGCAACATAGAGCAGTTCATATGTGTCCAAGTAGGTGGATTTACAGATTATATCTTAAATAATAGAATCATTATAATCCTTTGAAAATGAGAAGTGTCACAGTCATGAAAATATATCGCACACTAGTTTTTTGATTACGTTATGGAAAAGTATTTTTTAAAGTTGCAAAACTTAAAATGTCACACCATTTTCCTTTTCCAAAGAAAAGTGTTCTAAAATTGTTGATTTTCTGTAATGACAAGTGGTTGTCAGCAAAAAATTCTCTTAAACATGTTCAGTGTGTCCCTACGAGGTAAACATGATGTTTTAACAATGAATAACAGGCCGGGCGCAGTGGCTCACGCCTGTAATCCCAGCACTTTGGGAGGCTGAGGCAGGCGAATCACAAGGTCAGGAGATCGAGACCATCCTGGCTAACATGGTGAAACCCCGTCTCTACTAAAAATACAAAAAAATTAGCCGGGTGTGGTGGCCGGCGCCTGTAGTCCCAGCTATTCAGGAGGCTGAGGCAGGAGAATGGCGTGAACCCGGGAGGCAGAGCTTGCAGTGAGCCAAAATGGCGCCACTGCACTCCAGCCTGGGCGACAGAGCGAGACTCTGTCTCAAAAAAAAAAAAAGAATGAGAAATTGTTTTTCTAAAGAAACATGATTTGCAGACAAAATTTGATATTTCATAATATATCAATTATTACTTAATGTTGCCCAAAACAAAGAATGTGTTATCTGTAAAGCTCTCCTATCTACACACTTAGATTTTGAATCAGTTTGTTAAAAATTTTTTAATGTTCAGTTAGTTTGAAAGTACAGATGATAAACATTAGAGAAGATGAAAATTTACTAGTCAAATTTCAACAAAAATCCTTGCTTAATTTAAGGTGAATAGAATTGACAAGTAAGTATTCTGATTCAGTCAGTGAAGCTCTTCTTTCATTGTTTTCCATGTATTTGTGGTGAGTTATCTTTTTCTATTACTGTGGCCTTTTGTATTAGTTTGCTAGGGCTACCATAACCAAATACCGCAGATTGAGTGGTTCAAACACCAGAGATTGATATTCTCACAAGTCTGGAGGCTGTAGAAATCTAACATCAAGGTGCCGACAGGGTAAGTTTCTTGTGAGGCCTGTTTCCTTGGCTCGTAGATAGCAGTCTTCTCCCTGTGTCTTCACATGGTCTCCCCTCTGAATCTGTCTGTGTCTAGGTTTCCTCTTTTTTTCAAAGTACACCAGTCATTGGATTAAGGCCCACCCTACTGACCTCATTTTAACTTAATTACCTTTCAAGAGACCTGATCTCCAAATCCAGTCATATTCTGAGGTGCTGGGGGTTAGGACTTCAACATATGAATTTTCAGGGGACACGGTTCGATCTATAACACCCTTAGAACCAAGTATTGAAATAAACTGAGTTTTGGACTAAATCTTTGAATCACTGTATCAAAAAAAACCACGTTTAATCACATTGCTCTTACTCAAAATATTTGTAGTTAAACTTCAGTGAGAATGAAATGGTTACTATACCCTCCTTTTACATATTTAATTTTTACTAATTTAAACTAGTAAAATGATTTTTTAAATCTCATGCCTTTAAATTGTTAGTTTCAGTATGCTTTATAATGTTCATGATATTATTATAGTTTTATGTTTACAATTTATAAGTAAATACATATAAATCAATTATTTTCTTCATTGGAGACCCCTGACTTAGATATTGCCCCTTCTCAAAATGTCTTTCTATCCTGAAGGTAGTATGTTATGTGCTATTAAATTATGCTTTTCAAATTGTAACAATGTATATGACCTTAGAAAGCCATCTAAACTTGCTAAACCTCAGTTTCCTCATCTAGAAAATGAAGATATCTTCCTCTAAGGATTGTTATGAGGATAGAATGAGATTATGCATGTAGTGCTTGGCAAATAGTAAATATACAAAAAACATTCTTATTGTGGTGTGAATTATTTAAATAAGTTATTTTGGTGTTACTCGTATTCTTAAACTATTCTAAGAAGCTTCCCCATTCTACAAATGGGGCAGCTTCAAATCATTGGAGGCACTTAAAGTAATAGGCACTGCAGATTTTTCGTAAGCCTTTTCCTTTTAAGCATTCTTATATTTAGGATTTTGTCATTCATTCAACAAATACTTACTGAGGGATTACTGTATGGTGCATACTCTTCTGGGTGCTGGGGATACAGTAGTAAAAAAGCTTACATTCCAGTGAGGGAGAGAAGTAAACAAATAAATAACACAATTTCAGATAAATGATAAGTTCTATGGAGAAAATATAGCAGAGTGAAGACATAGAAAATCATGTTGGAAAAGGAGCTTTAGTTTAGATAGAATGAACACGGAAGGTGAAAATTGACTAGAAATAGAAAATGAGAGAGGAAGAAGTGATGGTGGCCTGGTTTGGTGTGTTAGCAGTAAAGATGATAAGTGGTGGGAATTTGATTTGTTTTAAAGGTGGAGCTAACAGGAATTACCATTGGATTAGTTATGGGGATAACACCTAGGGTCATGTAGCTGTGGCAAATAAACCCTCCAGTAGTACCCATTACAATCAGTAAACAGCAAAGAAAAGGAATTGTAGTCATTTGGAAGGTTTTATGAATAGTGCGGATAACCAGCCATGTAACACAATCATGAAATTAGCATTATTCTAAGTCTTTGGCTTATGCCTCAAAATTCTGAATATAATCTGCATTATGTCAGCTATCATTTTTCATTCTTTCATTTTAAAAAACCTGAAAAAATTTCCATGACAAATATCTCAACAGACTTGATGGAACTGTTAAAGAATTAAATTTATTTTTTAAAGATTCTTACATATTTCTTGATTTACCAATAGGCACAGTAATGGCTTGAGAAATTTATATTATGTGTTATAAGCAATATTAGGAGTTTATTTAAAGTTTCTTTGTTATTTTGGGAACCATTTTTAGTTACTTATAAGGCTGTTTCCTCTGATAGGAGTGAGATAAAAGGCTGGTATCCTGTATGTGCTTGCTTTGAAGATTTGTTATTCAAGGAACAGTCAACAAGATGATAGAGGTTTGAAAAGTAGAAGCCTGTTTGACACTTTTTTTCCCTATTAGTCTGGTCCTTTATTATTTGTTTTAAAATATTTTTAGCCACATTTAATGAAGAATCTTATGCAAGATATATTCCTGTGGGCTTTATTAAAAATGTATTGAGGCTTTCGATTAAATAATGTGTTAATGTAATAGAAATTTGAAAAACCAAATAATGTGAATAGTGCAAGTTCCCACCCAATTCTGCTCATAAATTCCTGAGCAGAATTTATGTTGTTCATTTTTTTCCCTGACACAAGCCTTAGCATCCTCTGCTGTAACAAGTTCAGGAGTGACATTCTGAGATTGAGGTTTACTTTAAGTCTTCTAAGACAGCATTGCAGAAGCATTTACTTGTCACTATTCATACTACCTCCCCTTCAGTCTTATCCCTGACTTTCCTCTTTTTCTAAGTGTCTCCAGCAAGAATGAGTGTTAAGAGTCTTGAGGTCATGGCAAAGACATACACAGGTATTTGCTGTAAGGCAAATTCAGAATTGGAAAAGTATAACAATATGCAAATAGGTGTGATAGAAGCACACAAAAGGAGTGATTAACTCTGGGGAAAGGGCTAAGGAAGCTTTCACGGAAAAACTTTCAACTGATCTTGAAAGTACATGGTGTATTCAGAGAGAAATTTATAGTACCTGTCATTTATTGAGCAGTTACTGTATTCCAGTCACTGTCTTAAACATTTTATTTACTTTATCTGATATTTAATCCTCACAACCTTATAAAATAAATATCTGTATCTGTTGTGCCAAAGGATGCTAAGACATGTATTTGTTACTTAACCTCTTGGTGCCTCATTGCCTTATCTGTAAAATGAGATTAACAGTAGTATCTACCTCATGGGGTTGTTACAAGAATTAGGTGAGTTAATATGGTTAAAGTTAGTAGAGCTATGCCTGGCTCATATTAAGTGCTCAGTAAGTATTATCTGTAAACATTGTGATCATTCTACAGATAAGAAAACAAGCTTAGAAGGGTTAATTGGACTAATGATTTACAACCAAGAACCAAATCTGTTAGTGTTTGAATTCTAACTCGAACATTCTAACTTTGGACTGCTAATAGTTCCAGATTATTTGGCATTATTGGAAAATATGTAGCTGGTGAGTAAGGCAAGTGGCAAGAGTCAGAGCTTGAATTAGAGGGTGAAAGACCTTATATGTCATATTAAGGAGTATAGACTTTATCTTATCTCTTGCACACCATGAAATATTTACCTGTTTAATTTTATTAGCTGGGCGCGGTGGCTCACACCTGTAATCCTAGCACTTTGGGAGAACGAGGCGGACGGATCACTTGAGGCCAGGAGTTTGAGACCAGCCTGCCCAACAGGGTGAAACCCGTCTCTACCAAAAATACAAAAATTAGCTGGGCGTGGTGGCATATGCCTGTAATCCCAGCTACTTGGGAGGCTAAGATAGGAGAACCACTTGAACCGGGAGGCGGAGGTTGCAGTGGGCTGAGATTGTGCCACTTCACTCCAGCCAAGGTGACAGAGCAAGACTCCATCTCAAAAAAATATATATATACACATATATTTGTGTATATATATGATATATATGATATATACCGGAAACTAGTTTAGTGGCAAAATTATGATCATATTTTTGTATGCATCATAAAAACACAAGTTTTGTGTACCTATGACATTTTAAAATAGGTTTAAAACTGTGCAGTTGGCTTTTCCCAATTGTTTCATAAGTATTTGTTGACTATTGTATTTGTCCATTGTGCGTTGCTATAAAGGATTACCTGAGGCTGGGTGATTTATAAAGAAAAGAGGTTTATTTGGCTTATGGTTCTTCAGGCTGGACAAGAAGCATGAACCTAGCATCTTCTTCTGGTAAGGCCTCAGGAAGGTTACAATCATGGTGGAAAGTGAAGGGGGAGGAGACGTGTCACATGGCAAGAGAGGGAGCAAGAGAGATGAGAGGAGGTGCCAGGCTCTTTCAAATAACCAGCTGTTGTGTTAACTAATAGAGCAAGAACTCACTTGTTACCTTAGGGAGGGCAGTTAGCCATTCATGAGGGATCCATCCCTGTGACACAAACACCTCCCACTCAACCCCACTTCCAACATTGGAGATCAGATTTCAGCATGAGATTTGGAGGGGACAAATATCCAAACTGTATCAGCTATATATTTGTTTTGCCATTATGTTAGTATTGCCTCTAATTGCTGAGTTCAAAGCGATTTTTTTTCTTTTTCTTTTCTTTTTTTTTTTTTTTTTGAGAAAGGATCTCGCTATGTTGCCCAGGCTGGTCTCTTGGGCTCAAGCAGTTCTCCCACCTTGACCTCCCAACAGGTACTGGGATTACAGGCATGAGCTACCATGCCCGGCCAAAGTGATTTATTCTGTTCACCTAGGAATGGCTTTCCTACCTTCAGAGAATCTTCTTATCTCTTTCCTGCTCTCTAAAAAACAGATTTTAGAAAGATTTTTTTTTAAGGAAGCCAAACATAACAGGAACATATTCTCTCTTCAGAATTTCTGTGCATTGTCAAGCTAATAATAGCAATCAGTAAGCAATAAATTGAGACAAATTGAGACTAGTACACAGGCACTCAAACTATTAAATAGCTTTAATAAAAAAATCAAAGGCTGTTTGTTATTAAAATATCTGCATGTGTTTTACTCTTTAACAGCAGTTATTTATTATGTTAAAATTGTGTTTTGTGTTAAATTGTGATAAAACTTAAAAAAAATTTATGTTTTTGTGTATTTTTCCAGAGACTGACTTTGTTCTGCGTTGATGTGTAAAAGCCTTCGGGTTTCCGAACAGTTTCAGTGCATGAAGTTGATCTAGCTGTAGACTATTTTCTTTAAAGATTCGTGTCCTTGCGTCTTTTCTCTGAACTCCTGCTTAGCACTGAAGTGAACCTTAATGTCTCTAGAACAGACGCTTTCCACAATTTTCTGACCATACCTCACCATGGTCACACACACATGCACACACCTCTGAAACAAACATTTCTGAAGCAATACTTACATGCAGTGTACTCTGATGTATTCTATTCTACACTATCTTATTTCATTGATTATTTCAAGACTTCCATTTAGGATGTAGAAGGACATAAAAATACCTTTGCTCTGATAGTAACAAGAACAGTCTAGACGAAATAAAAATCATATATTTCTCTCGGGCTAGTGACTAGCAGTGGGTGCAAATAAACTTTCATGAACTGATTTTCAAAGTAAAAATAGCCTCTCATAAATGAGCAGAGGGCCACAGGAACTTTTACACCTGGGACAAGCACATGATCTAGATTTAAGTAGCTCTGACATAGATGGTAAGACTTTATGGAGCCAAGGGAAAATCAGACAAGCCTTAGTTAATGGGGTAAATCGTTGAAATTGAAATGTAGATTGGAATCTGGAAGAATCTCAAATGGAAAAACAACTTTTAGCCCAGGAATTATCTGCTGTGTCCTCTTTCTCCCAGCTTTTGCTACAAAAGCAGCATTGAAGGAGGACAGGAGAGATACAAAGAAATTGTGTAGTCCCACATATTATGCAGTCCCACATATTATGCAGTAATGCCCTGCCAGAGTTGATTACAGAGGTGAACCAAAACTATGTGAAACTGCAGCCATGCTCTTTCCAGCTTAATATTGATAGAATTAAAAAGGCAGTGGTGGCCAGGTAGTTCATGCCTGTAATTTCAGCACTTCAGATTGCTTGAACCAGGAGGCCAAAGTTGCAGTGAGCCGAGATCACGCCATTGCACTCCAGCCTGGGCAACAAGAGCAAAACTCCATCTCAAAAAAAAAAAATTAATATAATGGATGAAGAGATGGAATATTTCAAAATACAGTTGGGAATATAAAGAAAAAAAGAACCAAATAGAAAATTAAGAGCTGATAAATACAATAACTGAAATAAAAAAAAAATTTTTTTTTTCAAGATGGAGTCTCCCTCCTGCTGCCCATGCTAGAGTGCAATGGCACAATCTCAGCTCACTGCAACCTCCACCTCATGGGTTCAAGCAATTCTCCTGCCTCAGCCTCCCAAATAGCTGGGATTACAGGCACCCACCACCATGTCTAGCTAATTTTTTGTATTTTTAGTAGAGGCGGGGTTTCACCATGTTGGCCAGGCTGGTCTCAAACTCCTGACCTCGTGATCTACCGGCCTCAGCCTCCCGAAGTGCTGAGATTACAAGCATGAGCCACTGCGCCTGGCCAAATGGCTTCATCATATAGCAATTATATGTTAAATTTTGTAAGAAACTGCTTTCCAAAGGGGTTGCACCATGTTACACTAGCAATATTTGAGAGTTGCAGGTGCTCCAATCTTTTGTATTGTCATTCTTTTAAATTTTAGCCATTCTAGTGGGTGTGTAATTTTAGAATCTTGTGTTTTAATTTGCATGTTCTTGGTGACTCAGGATGGTGTGCATCTTTTCATGTGCTTTATTGTGCTTATTGGCTACTCATAAATCTTTCGTAAAGTGTTCAAATCTTACTCATATTTTAGTTGTGTTGTTTGACTTTTTTGGTGTAATAATTTTTTATTCTGGATTTAAGTCCTCATCAGATATATGTATGGCAGATATTTTTTCCCAGTCTGTGGCTTGCCATTTATTTCTTTGTTTCTTGCCAATTAAGTCAAGTTGATTGATAGTGATATTCAAGTCTTTTATATATTTACTGATTTTCTGTCTATATATTCTTTCTTTTCTTTCTTTTTTTTTCTTTTTTCTCTTTTTTTTTTTTTGAGACAAGGTCTGGCTCTGTTGCCCAGGCTGGAGTGCAGTAGTGTAATCATCGCTCACTACATCCTTGACTTCCCAGGCTCAAGCGATCCTCCCACCTCAGCCTCCCAAGTAGCTGGGATTACAGACGCACGACACCATGCCCGCCTAATTTTTTAAAAAATTTTTTGTAGAGACGGGGTTTTACTATGTTGCTAGGGCTGGTCTCAGATTCCTGGGCTCAAATGATCCTCCCACCTGGGCCCCCCAAAGTGCTGGGATTACAGGTGTGAGCCACTGCACCCAGCTCCATTTAATTTTAAAGCCAATGTCTTAAGTGAGCAGAAGGTTTTAATTTTGATGAAGTCCAATGTATCCATTCTTTTTCTTTGTGGTTAATGTGTTTTGTGTCCTAAGACATCTTTTTCTTCCTCAAGGTCGTGAAGATTTTTTTCTTCCAGAAAGTTTGTGGTTTTAGCTCTTAGTAGTTAGGTTTATGATCTATTTCAACTTAAATTTTGTAAATGTTATGGGTAAAGGTTGAGGTTCATTTTTTTTACAGATAGATACCTATTTGTTCTGATGCCATTTATTGAAAAGATTATTCTTTCCCTAGCTTTGTGGAAATCAATTGACTATATATATATGTGGGTTCATTTCTGGACTCTGTGCTCTTCTGCTGATCCTTTTGTCTATCCTGTCAACTAATATACATTGTTGTGATTACTTCAGTTTTATAAGTCTTAAAATCAGGTAGTCTATGCCCTCCAGCTTTATTCTTCGTTTTGAAAATTATTTAGGCTAATCTAGATTCTTTGCCTTTCCTTATAAACTTGAAAATCAACTTGTCAATTTCTACAGCAAAGCCTGCGGTGATTTTGTTGAATCTACAGATTCAACAATCTGGAGATTGTGTTGAATCTGTAGATCAATTTTGAGATAATTTTTTATAGTAACAAAGTTGAATATTCCTAGCCAGGCCCAGTGGTTCACGCCTGTAATCCTAGCACTTTGGGAGGCCAAGGCAGGCGGATCACTTGAGGCCAGGAGTTCAAGACCAGCCTGGGCAACATGGCAAAACCACATTTTAGTCTCTTCTAAAGATATAAAAATTAGCCAGGTGTGGTGGCATACACCTGCAGTCTTGGGAGGCTGAAGCACAAGAATTGCTTGAACCCGAGAGGTTGAGACAGCAGTGAGCCGAGATCCCACCACTGCACTCCAACCTGGGCGACAGAGCAAGACTCTGTCTCAACAAAAAAAAAAATCTTGAATATTCCAGTACATTAATGTGTAATATCTGTGTATGTAGTTATTCTTTATTTTTTACTCCACATTAGCTTGTGGTTTTCAGTCTACACATCTTGAATCCCTAAGTATTTCTTTTTCTTTTTTTTTTTTGAGACAGAGTCTTGCTCTGTTGCCCAGTCTAGAGTTACAGTAGCATGATCTTGGCTCACTACAGCCTCCACCTCCTGGGTTCAAGCGATTCCTGTGCCTCAGCCTCCTGAGTAGCTGGGACTACAGCTACTCCTACCACTTTGGGAGGCTAAGACAGCGGATCACTTGAGGCCAGGAGTTCAAGACCAGCCTGGGCAACATGGCAAAACCACATTTTAGTCTCTTTTAGCGTGCACCACCACGCCTAGCTAAGGTTTTTTTTTTTTGTATTTTTTGTTTTGTTTTGTTTTAGTAAAGACAGGGTTTAACCATATTGCCCAGGCTGGTCTCGAACTCCTGACCTCAAGTGATCTGCCTGCCTTGACCTCCCAAAGTGCTGGGATTACAGGTGTGAGCCACCATACCTGGCCAATGTTTCATGTTTTTATGCTGTTGTACCTGTTATTTTGAATTTCATTTTCCAATCGTTTATTCTTAGTATATAGAGGCACAATTAATTCTTCTATACTGACCATGTGTTCTGAGACCTTGCTAAATTCTCTTATGAATTCTCATATCTTGTAACATAGATTTCTTAGGAATTCCTACATTTACAATCATATTGTTTGCAGGAAAAAAAAAAACAGCTTTACTTCTTTTACAATCTCTATGCCTTTTACTTAGTTTTTCTTGCCTTATTCATTATGTTTTTTTTGTTGCTGTTGTTTGAGACAGGGTTTCACTCTGTCACCCAGGCTGGAATGACAAGATCTGCTCACTGCAGCCTCGACCTCTCAGACTGAAGCAGTCCTCCCCCCATTCCCACCTTAATCTCCCAAGTAGCTGTGACTGCAGGCACGCACCACCATGCCTGGCTAATTTTGGTATTTTTTGTAGAGACTGGATTCACCACTTTGCCCACGATGGTCTTGAACTCCTGAGCTCAAGCCATCTGTCCTCCTTGGCCTCCCAAAGTGTTAGGATTACAGGCATTAGCCACTGCACCTGGCCTTTGTAAACTTCTTTTACAATGTTGAATAAAAGTGGTAAGAGGAGACATCCTTGCCTTTTTCCCATTCTTAAGGAAAAAGTATTTGGTCTTTACCACTTATTGTGATATCAGCAGTGGGTTTTTTTATTTATAGATACTTTATCAGATTGTGGAAATTCTCTTCTATTTCCGATTTGCTGAAAGTGTAAATTTTTTCAAATGCTTTTTCTTCATCTGTTAAGATAAATACATAGTTTTCTTTATCCCATAAACATGGTGACTTTTAATGTTAAAGCAACCTTGCATTCTGGTATCCTTTCTGTATATTTATTTATGAGTTTGATTTGCTTATATATATATTATATATTTTTATATATTTTATTTATTTATTTATTTTTGAGATGGAGTCTTGCTCTGTCGCCCAGGTTGGAGTGCAGAGGCGTGATCTTGGCTCAGTGCAACCTCCACCACCTGGGTTCAAGCAATCCTCCTACCTCAGTCTTTCAAGAAACTGGGATTATAGGTGCACGCCACTACGCCCGGCTACTTTTTATATTTTTAGTAGAGACCGGTTTCACCATGTTCCCTAGGCTGGTCTCGAACTCCTAACCTCAAGTGATCCGCCCTCCTCAGCCTCCCAAAGTGTTGGGATTACAGGTGTGAGTGATCGCGCCCAGTGGACTTACTAATATTTTAGAGGGACTTTTGCATTTATGTTCATGAGTTATATTATTCTGTATTTTTCTTTTCTAAGTTTTTTGCCCAGTTACCTGGTAAGGTAATGCTGGTCTCATAAAATGAGTTGAAATTGTTTCTACTTCCTCTGTTTTCTGAATGAGTTTGTATATGATTGGTATTATTTCTTTTTCTTCTCCTATTTTTTGTTAAGAGACGGTCTTGCTCTGTCACCCAGGCTGGAATGCAGTGGTGCAATCATAGCCCACTGCAGCCTCACACTCTTTTTTTGTTCACTTTGCCTAGAGGTCTGTCAATTTACTAATGTTTTCAAAGAAACAGTTTTTTGTTTCATTGATTTTTATCCTATGTTCATCTATTTCATTAATACTCATTTTTTATTTTCCTCCAGTTTCTTTGGGTTTATGCTTTTTTTCTTCTTAAGGGAGAACTTTAAATATTGATCTTTTTAAAGATATTATTAGGTGGAATGATGACACTCAAATTTCAGTATAGAATGTTGAAGACCATAATGTTGAAAAGGTTGGTACATTTTATGCAGGATTAGCAATGGGACAATTTAAGCAAATGTTAAGGTAGAGCACCTAACCTAGAGAGAAATTTAAAATAGTAATTTGAAACTTTTATGAGGTAAAGTGTGTTCCAGTTTTTTTCTTTTTCTCTTTTTTTCTTTTTTTTTTTAGACGGAGTCTCACTCTATCACTCAGGCTGGAGTGCAGTGGCATGATCTCGGCTCACTGCAACCTCCGCCTCCTAGGTTCAAGCGATTCTCGTGCCTCAGCCTCCCCAGTAGCTGGGATTACAGGCGCATGACACCTCGCCTGGCTAATTTTTGTATTTTTAGTAGAGGCGGGGTTTTGCCATGTTTGCCAGGCTGGTGTTGAACTCCTAACTTCAGATGATCTGCTCGCCTCGGCCTCCCAAAGTGCTGGGATTACAGGCTTGAGCCACCATGCCCGGCCGTGTTCCAGTTTCAAATATCAAGAAGTAGTATCCTCACTTATTGTTTTTAAACTTTTTTATTTTAAAAGATTTGTTTCCAAATCATTTGGGATTTTCCAGATATCTTTTTGTTACTGATTTCTCTTTCAGTTCCATTTTGGGCTAGAGAACATTCTCAGTATGATGTCAGTCTTTTAAAATTTATTGAGTCTTATTTTATGGCCCAACATATGGTCTATTGGTGAATGTTTCATGCACACTTGAAAAGAGTATTTTTGGTGGCACGCGTCTATAGTCCCAGCTACTCAGGAGGCTGAGGCAGGAGAATTGCTTGAACCCAGGAGGCGGAGGCTGCAGTGAGCCGAGATTGTGCCAGTGCACTCCAGCCTGGGCAACAGAGTGAGACTCTGTCTCAAAAAAAAAAAAAAAAAAGAAAGAAAAGAGTATGTACTTTATGTTTGTTGAGTAAAGTGTTCTAAAATGTCAATTAAGTCAAGTTGATTGATAGTGATATTGAAATCTTTTATATATTTACTGATTTTCTGTCTATATGTTTTATCAACTACTGTTGAAAAGTTAAAATCCCCAACTAAAATTGTGGATTTGTCCATTTGGCTTTTTAGTTCTGATATTTTCTTGCTTCTTACATTTTTGAAACTCTTATTAGGTGCATGAACATTAGGATTGCTAGGTATTCTTGATGAATTGCACCTATTATCTTTTTTGTAATGTCCTTGTTTATCACTGCTGTTATTTCTTGCTCAGGAGTCTACCTTGTCTGATATTAACATAGACAATCCAGCTTTCTTATGATAGTGTTTACTGTTTATGTCTCTTTAACAGATCTATCTCTTTGTATTCAAAGTGCATTTTTTTATGAACAGCATAGAGTTAGGTCTTGCTTTTTAAATTAAGTTTGATAATCTTTGCCTTGTACTTAGAGCTTAACCCATTTATATACAGTATAATTATTGATATAGTCAAATTTAAGTGTACCATCTTGCTATTCATTTTCTGTTTGTTCCATGTGAGTTTTTTACTATTGTTACCGTTCTTAGGGTTCCCCCTCCAACTCCCCTGCTTTTTTGGCATCAGTTATTTTTTTAGAATTCCATTTCATCTTTCTTTGTTGACTTCTTAGCCATTCCTTTTTTTTTCTTTTAATAGTTTCATTAGGGTTTATAACACAACTTTAACACATCACTTTCAAATTATGTATAAAGTACCACTTCATATCATATATAAAGTGATTTCTTTTTCCTTCCTTCCTTCCTTCCTTCCTTCCTTCCTTCCTTCTTTCTCTTTCTTTCTTTTTTTTTTTTTTTTTTTGAGATAGGGTCTCACTCTGTTGCCCAAGCTGGAGCACAGTGGTGCAATCTTGGCTTACTGCAACCTCGCTTGCTTCAAGCGATTCTAATGCTTTAGCCTCCTGAGTAGCTAGGATTACAGGCAGGCACCACCACGCCTGGCCAGTTTCTGTATTTTTAGTAGGGATGGGGCTTCACAATGTTGGCCAGGCTGATTTTGAACTCCTGACCTCAAGATCCACCTGCCTCTGCCTCCCAAAGTGCTGGGATTACAGGCATGAGCCACCGCGCCGGCATAAAGTGATTTTTAATTCAGTTCCATTGTGGGTTAGAGAAACTTACAACACCATACACAATTTTCCATCCCTACCTTTATGCCTTGTCTTACATTTATTTCCACATTGTTGTAAATTTCACAGTGTATTATTATGTTTACTTTAGTCAAGTCATCTTCTAAAGAGATTAATAAAAAATATGCCTTGTATATTTATCCACAAGTACCATTTTTTGTTCTCCTCATTCCTTTTTTAGATCCAGATATCTATCTAGTATCATTTTTTCTTCAACTTGAAGAACTTTAAAATTTTTACGTGATCCTGCATACGAGTTGAATGTGCTCATATTTGCATTTAAAATGGGCACTAAATACAGATAAGTGTAAAATTTCTGCTAATAGCATAATTTTCTTTGTTTACTTAAAACAATGTTAAATAGAAAATTTTTAAAAAACCCCACAAGTTGAAAGCAAGGCTGCAGAAGAAAAGAAAAAACTTTATGTGTACCTTTAAAGGCACTTTTACTGCCTTTTGAACAGGGATCTCACATTTTCAATTTGTACTTGGACTCATAAATTATGTCAGTGGCTCTGAATGCAGGCCTGCTGTTGACAAATTTTTACAGCTTATGTTTAACTGAAAGCATTTTTATTTCACCTTCATTTTGAAGATTGTATCTAGAATTCTAGATTTGCAGTTGTTGGTTTTTTTCCTAGCACTTTAAAAATGTTCCTTGTTTTCTGGCTTACCTTGTTTCCCCTGTATATATATATTTTTTCTCTGACTTCTTAAGAATTTTCTGCTTATCACTGGTTTTTAGCAACTTGGTTATGGTTTTCCTTGTGGCTTTCTTTGTGTTTATCCTGTTTGGGGTTTGTTGAGCCTCTTGGATCTTTGGGTTTAGAGTTTTCATCAAATTTAGAAAATTTTCATCTGTTATTACTTGAAATATTTGTCCCCACTCCCGACCCCTTCATTTCTGCGACTCCAGTTATATGTAGGGTAAAGCAAAACCACTTGATGTTGTCCCAGTGAAGCTCTGTTTTTCATCTTTGTTTTAGCTTTTTTTCTTCACTTTGTGCTTCAGGCTTTTTAAAAACAGTTTCTATTGCTACTTATTCACTTTATTGGTCATTCCTTCTAAAACAACTAAAATCTGCTATTCAACACATCCAGTGAATTTTTCATTTCAGATAGCATATTTTTAAGCTCCAGGAGTTTTATTTGTTGTCTTTTTTTAATATCTTCCATTACTCTACTTATGTTCATGTTTTCCTTCAAATTTATGAAAATATTTATAATAGCTGAATTGAAGTCCCTGTCTGCCAATTCCATCATGTCTGTTGTTTTGGTTCAATTTCTTTTATTTTGTATTATTTTGGTTCTACTTTTTTTTTCTCTTTTTTGAGACAGAATCTCGCTCTGTCGCCCAGGCTGGAGTGCAGTGTCACAATCTCGGCTCACTGCAAGCTCCGCCTCCCATGTTCTGGCCATTCTCCTGCCTCAGCCTCCCCAGTAGCTGGGACTACAGGCACCCGCCACCACACCCGGGGTATTTTTAGTAGAGATGGGGTTTCACCGTGTTAGCCAGGATGGTCTCGATCTCCTGACCTCATGATCCACCTGCCTTGGCCTCCCAAAGTGCTGGGATTACAGGCGTGAGCCACCACGCCCGGCCCAGTTCTACTTCTATTGATTGATTTTTCTCCTGGGTATAGGTCTCATTTTCAGGTTTCTTTGTATGTTTAGTAATTTTGATTAGATGACGGACATTTTATTTTATTTCATTTTATTTTTTTAAATTTATTTTTTGAGATGGAGTCTTGCTCTGTCGCCAAGGCTTGAGTGCTATCTTGACTCACTGCAACCTCCTCCTCCCGTGTACAAGCAGTTTCCCCTCCCTCAGCCACCCCAGTAGCTGGGATTACAGGCATGTGCCACTACATTCAGCTGATTTTTGTATTTTTAGTAGAGATGGGGTTTCACCATGTTTGCCAGACTGGTCTCAAACTTCTGACCTCAGGTGATCTACCCACCTTGGCCTCCCAAAGTGCTGGGATTACAGGCATCAGCCACAGTGCCCAGACATTTTAAATGTTACATTGCTGGGTGTCTGGATTTAGTTGTCTTCATGTAAAAATTATTGAATTTTGTTTTTGTGAGTACTTAAATTTCATAAGAATCAACTTAATCCTTGTTAGGGTGGCTCTAAGATAGTCTTTACTCTAGGGTTAATTTCATCCTACTGGTAAATCATGACCTCTTGTTTCTCTTCTGAATTACCTGGGCATTCAATGAGGTTGCTCCTCTGTTGTTGGACTTTGAAGGTTTCCCAGAGCTAGTGAACCCTGGGTTAGCTTAAAAATCTCCCATAGTTTTTCTTTCTCCACTAGTTGTTTGTTGTCTAGCCTCATGTAGTATTATCCTATGCATTAGCAACTTAGTATTCAACCAAAGATTCAAGGGGACTCTATGTAGATTTCTGGAGCTTTTTCTCTATGTTGCTCTCTTTTCTGATACTGTGCCCTGAAAATTCCATTTGCCTCAGTCTCCATATTCCAATCTTGTTATCCTCAACTCGGTAAGGTTGCCATGTCTGTTTGGGTTCTCCCTCCTGACCCTACTTTCTGGAGTTTCCAGGGAGAAAGCTGGGCCGTCATAGGACCTGCCTCATTTTCCTCTCTTCTTTCAGGGATCACAATCTTAAGCTGTCTGTTATCCAGTATCTGAAAGCACTTATTTTATATATTTTTCCAGTTTTATAGTTATTGATGTGGGAAAGGCAAGCCTAGTTCAGCTACTCCATCATGGCCAGAAGTGAAGTTTCCCTGGTCCCTTTCATAAATTTTCTTTCTTTTCTTTTTTTTTTTTGAACTAATCTCGCTCTGTCGCCAGACTGGAATGAAGTGGCGCGATCTCGGCTCACTGAAGCCTCTACCTCCCGGGTTCAAGCGATTCTCCTGCCTCAGCCTCCTGAGTAGTAGCTGGGATGACAGGCGTATGCCACCATGCCCAGCTAATTTTTAGTAGAGATGGGGTTTCACTGTGTTGGCCAGGATGGTCTCGATTTCTTGACCTCGTGATCCGCCCGCCTCAGCCTCCCAAAGTGCTGGGATTACAGGCGTGAGCCACCACGCCCAGCCAGTTTTCTTTTTAATTAAGGTAAAATTCACTATTTTTACAGTGTACCCCTTCATTATTTTGTAAATCAGGTTTTAGAATGTTCCAAATTCTTCCAAGTTATTTTTCCAGATGCTTATATCTAATCAAATAAAATATTTTAAAAGATTTGGAGTGAGAAACTTGCCCCATCCAAGACTTGAATTGGTAAAATAGAACATCAGTATCCTCTTTCCCAAAGAGAATTTAATTTACTGGAGTGAATTCAGATTGGTTTCTCTTAATATGTTAAAAACACAGAATTCTATATATGATAGGTTATGTTATAAATTATATTTTAAGCTGATAAACTACAGTTGGTATATTTCTTGGATGAAAATAAATACACAGAAGAGCAATAGAAAATAAAAAGAAAGGGACATGATTAAGAGTCATCTCCAAGTATGCTGTTTGATTATGCTTCTAAAAATCATGCTTGGCCAGGCACAGTGGCTCACGCTTGTAATCCCAGCACTTTGGGAGGCTAAGGCGGGTGGATCACCTGAGGTCAGGAGTTCGAAACCAGCCTGGCCAACATGGTGAAACCCTGTCTCTACTAAAAACATAAAAAATTAGCTGGGTGTGTTGATGGGCACCTGTAATCCCAGCTACTCAGGAGGCTGAGGCGGGAGAATTGTTTGAACCTGGGAGGCGGAGGTTGCAGTGAGCCGAGGTTGCACCATTGCACTCCAGCCTGGGCAACAAGAGCAAAACTTCATCTCATAAAAGAAAAAAATCATGCTTGAGTTTTTATGTTTATACTTCTGTTGTTCAGGTGAGGAACTGAATGACCGCTGTTGTTTCTTTTGTTGAGATTGTCCATTGTGGTTATGTGTGCTCTACCTTCTCTTTTTGTGAATCCTACCTGACTTCAATAGTTTTTAATAGCTGGAAAAGTCTCTGACTCATTTCATGCTGTTAAAAGAAAAGACAAAATGATTTTTAAAATTGTTGAAACTGTTAGATTTTCTCAACCTCTGTTTCTGTTAGAACTGTTAAAGCAAGCTTGAGAAAGCAGTCTCTAGGACAAGTATACAAATAAGTTGGCTTTAGGAAGTTTTCGAAAGACAAATCTTGGGAGAGATCTAGGATTTGAAAGTTGGGCCAGCACTTAGGAGTTAGGATGTCTACCAATAATGGAGGTTAAGGCAAGAAACTGGGAAGATGAGGAATGGGATGAATAAGATCTTGCAGGCTAGGAGAGCCATGGGAGAGGAGGCGCTGAGGAGCAAGGTGGCTCAGAATATAATTAGATTAAAGGGACAGATGTGAGGTTTCTGTAAGAAAACAACTGAAGTGAGCAACTCTTATTTTTACACGGGACAAAATCACAACCTGTATGTGAGAACACGCAAGCCACATTATAAAGGGTATAAGTTAATTTGGCAAAAATTGGGACTGTGAAATCAGCTCTAAGAAAGATTTTCTGTGTTATCAGTAACAGTCATAGATCTAGTTAAAATTCATTAAAGTGCTTTTATTTTTGAAATAGTTCATTTTTCGAAAGCTATCATGTATTAAAGCATACATTTAGGAGAAAGAAAATACCTACATATTTTAGGAGAGTCTTACCCTGCTGTGCTACTCTGTTCAACTGAAACACCATCAGTACACATCATTTATATTTGTGTGTGAATTCCGTAGATTTAGCCATTTGTTGCCAGTCATTTGACTTTTACCTTTTTTTTTTTTTTTTTGAGTTGGGGTCTCACTCCATCACCCAGGCTAAATTGCAATGCTGTGATCATAACTTACTGCAGCTTCCAACATCTGGGCTCAAGCAGTCCTCCTGCCTCAGCCTCCCAGCTTGTAGCTGGGACTACAGGTACATGCCACCATGCACAGCTAATTTTATTTATTTATTTATTTATTTATTTATTTAGTAGAGATGAAGTCTCACTATATTGCCCAGGCTGGTCACAAACTCCTGGCCTCAAGTGATGCTCCTGCCTCAGCATCCTAAAGTCCTGGGATGACAAGTATGAGCCACCACACCCAGCCATGTTGCTAGTAATTTTCAAGTTAAAATTTTTTTTTAGCCCTGACAATTTTCATTTTTTTTTCTCAATTTGAGCCATTCACACTTAAGACACATTAACCAGAGAAAAATAAAGAAAGGGTTAACCAGGACCACCAAAAACCTCTAGGGGCTTCCCAGGAGCTGGAGAAAAATGTCCTGTCTTGTCTATAGTGAAGAAAACCTGAGTCTCAAAGACACCCTAAAATCCTAGGAATTCCTTATAAATACCAGAAGCAAGAAAAGAATTTTCAGTTTTAATAATCAACAGTAGCAGATTAGATCTTTAAATTGTATGCATTAGTTTTTTATCAAGAGTTCTGTGCAACAGTTTTGGTGCTTTGGGCTTTGGGTATAGTTATTTTTTTTCATCCACATGAGCTTAATTTCTTAAAGTTTTTTGGATTTTTTTTTTTTTTTTTTTTTTTTGCGTCAGACTATCACCAAAGTTTATTTGCTGGCAAAGCTGGTTTTCCCAGAAATTTGTATGTAGGAATGGTTTAAATAAAAGTTGATGGAATTCTTAGTTAGCAGTTGCTCTGCCAAGAATAACACTTTTGTGTGCTTTCTGTATATAACAGTTTTGGTCAGCTATACTGACAGAGCTGGGCTAAGATATTTTCCTGCCTGTTAATCAAGGCCACACAGACAAAGCTCAAGGAAGGATGATCCCTGCCTCAGGAAGTTTTGAATCAACTGCTATTTTTAACAAGTATACAGTAAAACTTGAGATCAGGTCTTTACTCAGTTGGTAGGAAAAGTTTTCCGCTGAAGCTTACATATAAGGAAACGGTTTATGGGCCTGAATGAAGCCTCTGTGTGAAAGGAAGGAATGTGACAGTGGCTGTAAGTATTTGTATTGATTTGGGTCAAGGGTGTGGTAGCATAGATATGTGAAGTCCAGTCGTCAAATAGGTTATTACATTTTAAGGCAACTGATAGTTAATGGGCACCTTGAGTTGTCTTTAGTGTATATGGAATCCTGTGCTGCTAATAGTAAAGTTGAAATAGGCTATGTGATGGGCTGATATTATTAATCAACGTAGGACAGGAGGAGAAAGTTGGCTATTGGTGTGTTTCCATGCTAACTGGCTCTTGCTGTGGACATATATAAATTTTGGGGGGGTTTTGAGATGTAATTCTGTGTATATATATGCTCCTTGTTTCATTAAGAGAAGGTTTCATAAAGAATTAATTTATGCCTGGGTGCGGTACCTCATGCCTGTAATCCCAGCACTTTTGGAGGCCAAGGGGGTGGATTGCTTGAACTCAGGAAGTTCAAGACCAGCCTGGGCAACATGGAGAAACTCCGTCTCTACGAAAAATACAAAAACTTAGTTGGGTGTGGTGGCATGTACCTGTAGTCACAGCTACTCAGGAGGCTGAGGTGGAAGATCACTTGAACCCAGGAGGCAGAGGTTGCAGTGAGCCAAGATCACCACCACTGCACTCCAGACTTAGTGACAGAGTGAGACTCTGTCTCAAAAAAAAAAAGAATTAGTTTATTATAAAAATATTGTATACTGCTATGTATAATCTCTTCTAAAACCTCATTCTACCTAACTTTAGGAAATTAAATATGGCAGAACATTAAAGCTGACAATTTGAAAAATACCACAAATAATGTTTTGTTAGTATTATTATCTCACCATCTTAGGAGTGCCTTTATGTAGTTGAATTACTTAATAGATGACAGGTATGTTTTTACATATGCAATGTATATGAATTATGTAGGGATAGGTGGGCAATGTTTTAGTGGAGTTTTAAATTAGGAAATTATAAAATGTGTTAACATATTTTTGTGTCATTTTAACAGGATTATTCAAGATCAGGTTGTAGCCATTTTCAACAAGGATCACTGATCAAAATTTTCTTTTTACAAAGAGATTCACAAGTTAAACATGAAGGGAAAATACTGGAATCATTTGGATTCTGACAGGATAAAGAATACAATATTTCACATTTACTTGTAATGGAACCTTTGTAAGATTCATCACTTGTCATTCACCCAGTTGGGAACATGGATGTTGGTTTTTCTCGTACTACTGTTCAGACACTGTCAAGAAGCCACTGCAAAAACATCAAACAAAAAATTTCTCAATGGGAAGGAAGGGCTAATGGTATATCTAATCCAGAAAAGTGGTGTCCAAAGGACTTTGGAGTGAGATATAACTGTCACCAAGAGATCCGTCTTAAGAAAAATCCTATAGCTGAGAGAAAGAGCAAAAACTTGGTCGTAACCAGCCGTGAAAATGTGGGTCTAGATATAAATGAAAATACCAAAAGCCATGATCAAAGTGAGAATGAAAATAAGAAACATGAATATGACGATACACACTTCTTTAAAAATGAATCAGAATCCAACTGGGTATGTTCTCAGGTCAAAGAAATTGAAAGCTGTAAAGAAGATGTCTTAGATCCAGAGACTTCATTACCTCCAGGAAACTTCTATACCTCACAAATACTGTGGAAGAAAATAGAAGCACTTCCCCCAGATAAACTCTTAAATTTGGCTTTAGAACATTGTGACTCTTCAGAAAAAGAACTGAACTTCAGAGTTCTGGATAGTTCATATGGAATAACCAAGAGCTTAGAAAATATTTACTCTGAACCTGAGGGGCAAGAATGTGGACCTTCCATAAATCCTTTGCCAAAACCTCGTAGGACATTCAGATATTTATCCGAATCTGGTGTTACGCCGTATAAAGAAAGAAACTGTGACAAAAAATACTGTGAAAATAACTCTTGTGCACAATCTTCTTTGGCCTCTTCTCAGGAACCTGAACCAAAGAAATATGGTGGAAAAATCAGAGGAAGATCTAAAAGGTATGTTTTTATCCTACAGATAAAGACTTGTAGGTATTTTCCTTACAGGATTATTGAGCTGCTTTTTCCTTTTCAAACCAGTTTCCATTTCCCAGCTTAGGTGAAACCCCTGCTTTGAACATGCAGGTGTTGATTAATGTGGAAGGAAAATAAGAAGTGAAAAAAGTAGAAATGTAGTAATAGCTAAGATAATCTGTTGACATAAGAGCATCAGAACACCTTCCATTTTATTAATATATCTTTAAGAATCTGGGCCAGCGCCAGGCGCGGTAGCTCGCTCCTGTAATCCCAGCACTTTGGGAGGCTGAGGCTGGCAGATCACTTGAGGTCAGGAGTTCCAGACCAGCCTGGCCAACATGGTGAAACCCTGTCTCTACTAAAAATACAAAATTAGCTGGGCGTGGTGGTGTGCACCTGTAGTCCCAGCTATATGGGATGCTGAGGCAGAAGAAACGCTTGAACCTGGGAGGCTGAGCTTGCAGTGAGCTGAGATCATGACACTGCACTTCAGCCTGGCTGACAGAGCAAGACTCAGTCTCAAAAAAAAAAAAAAAAAAAAGAAAAGAAAAAAACAAAATTAATCTATAGGAGCTGGGTGTGGTGGCTCAGTCCCAGCACTTTGGGTGGCTGGGGCAGGAGGATCACTTGAGGCCAGGAGTTCAAGACCAGCCAAACACTAGACAGGGCAACATAGTGAGACCCTGTCTCTATAAAAAAAAAAGAAAAAAGAAAAAATTAGCCAGGTGTAGTGATGTGTTCCTGTCGTCCTACCTACTTGCGAGTATTACTTGAGCCCAAAAGCTCAGGCTACAGTGAGCCATGATCACTTCACTGCACTCCAGCCTGGGCAGCAGAATGAGACCCTGCCTCTAAAATAACATAAAATAAAAATTAAATTCAAAAAAATCTGTAGGGAAGCAGTAACATTCTTCCACTTCATTTAGGGCATGCTGGCCTCAGCCCCACTTTTCCTTACAAAGTGAACTTAATAAAGGAACCCAATGAAGAACATGAATGTGATTGGCTACAAGCATCCAATTTTCTCATGGTGTTCGTAAGGCACAGCCTACTTCATTATTCTTAGATCTCTGATAAAACACCTTTGTAATTTTGCACACTAGTTCTGTACTTATTTATTTCTGTCTCCCATACCAATTTAAAGAAGATTAGAATTTTCTGTAATCCTAGCACTTTGGGAGGCCGAGGCAGGCAGATCACCTGAAGTCAGGAGTTCAAGACCAGCCTGGTGGTCATGGTGAAACCTCATCTCTACTAAAACACAAAAAAGAGCTGGGCATGGTGGCACGCGCCTCTAATCCCAGGTGCAACATCCCTACAGCAATGTAGAATCGCTTGAACCTGGGAGGCAGAGGTTTCAGTGAGCTAAGATTGTGCCACTGAACTCTAGCCTATGCAACAGACTGAGATTCTGTCTCAAAAAATAATAATAAAACAAACAATCAAATAAATAAAAATTTTAAAAAATAAAGATTAGAGTTTTGAAAGATATAACTTTAAAATATATCTCCTTTTTTAAGGAAATCCTTTGAATTTGAGGATATTCAGCACTTTCGAAATCGGAACTCACAGACGATTCGTGAAGAACTTGGAAGAAATTCTGGGTCAGCACTTTATTACACACAGTCTGAGGACAATATCTATGAAGATATCATATGTAGGTGTTGACAACTTTGCAGTTAAATTTAATGATTATGTATTTGGTGAAGCCCTTAATTGTAGGATGGTATTTTCTTCTATAATCAAGCATATATTGCTCTAGGTTTTTCTCTTTAGCATGGAAACGTTTGGTGTATAAATTATTTTATTCTCTAATGAATTTTACAACTAATGTGATAGACTGCTCAGCTTATAAGTACATGTTTATAATATATTATTTTGAGAATTCTTTTAGCTCTGTTGAACCCATAAGCTTAAATTGCTGTTGATCTGGAAACCCACATCCCTACAGCAATGTAGAATAAGAAAGCTGAACATAGTTAGCTTTTTCTTTCTTTTGCCAGCTGTGGTTATCTTTGCATTTAATTATGTTCATGTAAACATTTTTAAATTATTTTTTAAGATCCCACCAAAGAAAATCCATATGAAGATATTCCAGTGCAGCCTTTACCTATGTGGAGATCCCCTTCAGCATGGAAGCTACCACCCGCTAAAAGTGCTTTTAAAGCACCCAAGGTATAACCAGATAATGAATTGAAGAAAACATTAGAATCTTATTCATGGTATCTACAAAAAGATTAAGGGGATTTAACTGGGTCCAGAACTAAGAGGCACTGAAATGTAAGTTTTAATGTTGGTGGTGGTTTTTTTTATTTTTGTTTTGTTTTTTGGGATAACATACAGCTTTTTTTTTTTTTTGGTTGTTGTTTTAACACTTCAAAAATAATTGAATATATATGCCTTTAGACAGCCATGAACTTTTCAGTTTACTATAGTTCCCACTCCCCCTATTAGTCTACATCAACCTATGGCCATTAAATCACCTTCCTAGTCCCTGAAAGTATGTGAGACGCCTAGAAGCAAAGGCTCCCTAGAGTTCATGAAAACTGTGAGCCATTGTTTTCTGGAAATTTGATTACCTTGTAGTGGAACTTTGGATTAGAAACCTGAGAAACTTCTTTACAAATGGTGAGAAAGAAATTATGTTATCTTCATTTGAAATGATTTTAAATGAAATATAGGATAAATACATTTCTGGAATAGCTTTGACTTTGTATGATAATACAGGCATTAACTAGATGATGCTGGCCAGGTGCAGTGGCTCACACCTGTAATCCCAGAACTTTGGGAGGCTGAGGTGGGAGGATTGCTTGAGCCCAGGAGTTTGAGACCAGCCTGGGCAACCTGGCAAAACCCCATCTCTACCAAAAAAAAGAAAAAATTAGCCGGATGTGGTGACACGTGCCTGTAGTCCCAGCTGCTCAAGGGGCTGAGGTAGGGGGATCACTTGAGCTCAGGAGATCAAGGCTGCAATAAGCCATGATCGTGCCACTGCATTCCAGCCTGGGCGACAGAGCAAGACCCCATCTCAAACAAACAAACAAGCAACAACAGCAAAACTAGGTGATCTTACCAGTACATCTTCTCCTGTTTTAGCTCCCTCCCAAACCTCAGTTCCTTCACCGGAAGACTATGGAAGTAAAGAACTCACAAGCTTATTTGCGGTCAAAGCTTACAAAAGATACAACTTTGCCGGTCACTTTAACGGAATGGAAGCTTTTCCGAGCTGGTGAAGTTGCAAACACGAAAAGGAAAAATCTTCCAAGGGTAAAGACTCCAGTGCTTTCATTCTTTGACTCTTACTTCAGCATTTCCATGAATGAGAATAAGTAAACTTTAGACCGAAATGAATAATAGGTTAGAACTGACCTACTGGGATTAGAAGACTTAGAAGGCAGCGTTATGTTTTAAATTTTTGCTCATGCTAGAGAAGTGCATGAATGGCCAGAGTTTCGTTGTGGATTTTTAAATTGATTTAGATGGGGACTTCACTTCAGTTACCTTAGCTCTCATTAAAATCGTCTGCCTATTTCAAGGAAGCACCAGAATCTTATATAAAAGGGCGTTCTCTCAGGATGGCTTCAGTGTTGTTCTAATTCACTCATTCATATGATTGCCAAAGTGAGTTCAGTTTTGTGCTTGAGTTTACAGATTTTCAGTAACGAAAAAGTATATGCCATTTATTTGGGGCAAAAATTTCCAAAGAAAAAAACAAATCTATTACTTGGGAATGGAAATTATCAGCAATCATAATAAATAAATGACTTCTCCCTCAAGGGAGAAAAGGCAGTAAGTCTGTACATCATCTCTACTAGAAGCATTGCAACCAAAATGAAGAAATTGAGATTACTTGCAGGCAGACATATATATTTTTTTTCTTATTTATTTACTTATTTTGTAGAGACAGAGTCTCGCTATATTGCCCAGGCTGGTCTTGAACTCCTGGCCTCAAGCAATCCTCTTGCCCTGGCCCCCAGAGTTCCGGGACTGCAGGTGTGAGCCACTACACCTGACTAATAGACATTTTCTTTTGGGAGAAACACTTAAGAAATTATATGAAAAAATTTTAAACTTTCTCTGTTACTTTGTTCTTCTGTAATGCAGGGTGTTTTCAGGATTGTCAAAATACTATGCACATACTCTGCTGTAATGAATAAATCAGATCACTTAAATATTATTCCTTCTTTAACCCCATCTGAATTAGCTATATGTGTTCATTTAACATGTAATTTGTACCTGATTTTAACATTAAACAAAAGTCACATCTGTTTCTTGGGTTAGTAACTGTTGATTTGTTCCTTGGGAAATATTCTATTCCACAGTTTTAATTCTTATCCGTTTTCTGCCCCTTCCTCTTTACTATGTGAAAAGTTAAAGACATAGAGGTTTTTTAAAGCTAAACTGATCTCTCAGTGAAAAAAAAAAATGTAACTGTTTATCTTTCTGTGCATCATGAGGAATATTTTTTTAAAAAGAGTCTTAAAGAACTGCCAGGCATCTTGCAGTAGCTGCGCCCTCTGGTAGATCATGTTGGCACAACAAAGCAGCCTCCCACATGGCCCAGCAACAACAAATTGTGTGTTAATAGGGAGAAGAATGCAAACACCTTAAGGGATTGCATTTAAGATGTGGTTCTTATAATGGCATTAACAAATATTTAGGAATTATGGATTATAGAGTTTAATGAGACCCAGGGAGGCTTTACAGTGCTTTCGATTTCATGCCTCAATGTTTTATGTATTATGGATCTCAAGTACTCAAAACTTGTTCTGTATCTGATTGTAGGTGATAGGATCTAACTTTTCCCTTTCTAATATTTTTTCTGAAGGTTTTTGGAGAAGTGAGGAGAAAAAAATGATTATGAATTCTTAATTGTCAGGCAGGAACAAGCCATGACAGCATTTCTACCTGTGACCCTCCTTGGATTGAATCTTTTTAGGATGTCCCTTATGCAATACAAATTTTGGCTTTGGAGTATCTTCTAGAACAACATTCTATAAGAAAGTCCATTTTCATTTATTTCCCCTTTAATGCCTCCAGCTGTCCCTGGAAGGGAAACTGCTTCACAGTTTCACCTCACTGATGTAGTCCATTTGCCTCTTCCCCACTCTTCCTTTCCTTCCCTGCTGTGGAAGCCTGTGTGGGATTGTTTGCTAGAGTACATTTCCTACTACCTTTATTGTTTGTGTTGTGTGTACAGCAGTATGATTTCCGTCATTTCTTAGGAAGAATATTCTACAGTATTTCTTGTAACTAGAAGGCTCTTCTTCCTAGCTCATGACAGAAATTTAAATTTATCACTTTATCGCATAGTTTTAGAACAGTTATCTTTCCTTTATACTTGAATATACTTTTGATTCTACTTTTCAAATGCAAATTAATAATTATGCTATTTTGGGTCATTATGTAACCCAAATATATATTTATTTCCATACATCTTTCCTATAGCCCTTAGTACTTTTTTATTTTAGATTCTCTTATTTGTTTTTTGTAATAGTAATATTTAAGAACATTGGCAATTTTTCACTTGAATTGCAGTGATAAAAATCTTTAAGAGCACAAACTCATCCAAAAATGTTGTAATAATCTGTGTTTTGGAAGCATATGTTTCTTGCATGTTTTTTGGGGGGTGAGTGGTTGGCAGGGGACAGTGGTTTGCACTGGACTGATTCACTGCCTGTCGATTGTCAGGATGGCTAGAGAAACAAGGACAAAAGAGAATACAAGAGCGTTTTTCTCGGGCAACTTTATTGGTTGTTATCATATATAATGTTCCTAACAATTGTAATTCTAGGCATTAAGTATGTTAAATCAGGACTAATACTTAAGAAAAGCTTGGAATTTTAAGAAAAAAAGAAAAGTATTTATAGAAAAACTGATCAATTCCTCCTTTTAAAAGTACCTGTTGATCAGCTCCGAATCTTTCCTCTTTTTTACAGCATTCTGTGTGTGTCTCCTGTCTGTTTCTCTTACACACAACACACATCTCTCCCAGTAGCAAAGAAAAATTTCTAATGAGTAATACTTATGAAATGGAGAGAAGCAATTATATAACAATTTAAAAATAAATAGTCTGGATTTTACTTGCTTGAGAAATAGATTGATGAGTGGAAGAAAAAACATAGTTTTTGTATTTGAGTATATTTGGCTCTCCTAATTTTATGACATATTTCTAAAATAAATTATAATGTTAGTACTCTTAGAATATTCCCTTGACAAAAGCTTTCTAAGTATGTTTATCTGCTCCTTGGGAAGAATTTCTGGGAGCAGAAATAACTATACCTCACCCTGCCTTTCAGATAAATGAGTGTTCCACTTCCTACTCCAGGCAAGTGAAAACTTGAGTTTAATAGTAAAGGCTTGATCACTACACAAAGGGCAATAGCCACATTTCCTGCATGTTGTGACATGGAGTGACAAGGAATCTAAAAGCCTGTGCTGGGTTCATCCAATATCCTTTCCTGCTTTCCTTCCCCATGTTATGTGAACTTGGTATTAGAACAACATATCATCTAATTAAAGATCATCATTTTAAATCCAAAATTCAAAAAGGCAAAGGTTTCTATTTATAAAATAGGTCTTTTCTCTGAATAAGAATCCCTAATAGATTAATGTCATCAAACTGTGAAACTTTTGAGTGTTGGTCTTAATTTGTATTTTTCTGGTCTTTTTTCAGCTTGTATTGAAAATAGATGACATATTTGAATCTAAAAGAGGGAAGAAGAAGGTAAAGTTACATTCTTACACTGGAAAGGAATTACCTCCGACAAAAGGTAAGAATTGTTTTTCGTTCCAGCTATCCTGTAGCTGTCAGGATATGAGAGGAGAATCACCATATAACTTAATGTTTGATGTGTATTAAAAATTTTGGGGCCGGGCGTGGTGGCTCACACCTGTAATCCCAGCACTTTGGGAGGCCAAGGCGGGTGGATCACAAGGTCAGGAGATCGAGACCATCCTGGCTAAAACGGTGAAACCCTGTCTCTACTAAAAATACAAAAAATTAGCCAGGTGTGGTGGCGGGCGCCTGTAGTCCCAGCTACTCAGGAGGCTGAGGCAGGAGAATGGCGTGAACCCGGGAGGCCGAGCTTGCAGTGAGCCGAAATCGCACCACTGCACTCCAGTCTGGACGACAGAGCAAGACTCCATCTCAAAAAAAAAAAAAAATTTGGTTTACTTTCCTGTTATCCCACTTAAGCATAAACTTCTTTAAGATAAGGGATTGTTTCTCAAATCCATTTTATTTTATTCTGTGCCAAGTAATAACTATTGGATGAACAAATAAATAAATGAAAAAATAATCATAAACCATTGAGACTAAATTTCATAGACAAATTGAATCACTATTACTTTGATTTATAATCATTTATCAGTATAAACTCTTTTGTTCTAGCTAGGAAAACATTAGTCTTTTTTTTTCTCTGAGGATATTTTAAAATTTTTCAATCTGTTCTTCAGACTGGATAATTTATATTGATTTATCTGTTTTTTTTTTTTTGACTGAAGGTATGTGGTACTCAACTTGTAGTCATTTAATAAGTATTATCCTGGGCAGGTGTGGTGGCTTACGCCTGTAATCCCAGCACTTGGGAGGCTGAGGCAGGCAGATCACAAGGTCAGGAGTTCGAGACCAGCCTGACCAACATAGAGAAACCTGTCTCTACTAAAAATACAAAAATTAGCCAGGCGTGGTGGCGTGTGCCCATAATCCCAGCTACTCAGGAGGCTGAGGCAGGAGAGTCACTTGAACCCAGGAGGCAGAGGTTGCAGTGAGGTGAGATCGCGCCACTGCACTCCAGCCTGGGTGACAGAGTGAGACTCCATCTCAAAAAAGAAAAAAAATAATAAGTTTTATCCTTCAGATGCCTAGATAAAACTTACATTGTTAATTAAGAAATTGTCAGCATTCATAATAAATCATTAGAACTTTCTTAAAAACTTATGCAAGATTCTTAACTTGGTTGTCTGGGGATATGGTTTGGCTGTGTCCCTACCAAAATCTCAACTTGAATCATATCTCCCAGAATTCCCATATGTTGTGGGAGGGACCCAGGGGGAAGTAATTGAATCATGGGGGCCGGTCTTTCCCATGCTATTCTCGTGAGAGTGAATAAGTCTCACGAGAACTGATGGGTTTATCAGGGGTTTCTGCATTTGCTTCGTCTGATTTTCTCTTGCTGCCACCATGTAAGAAGTGCCTTTTGCCTCCCACCATGATTCTGAGACCTCCCTAGCCATATGGAACTGTAAGTCGAGTTCAGCCTCTTTTGCTTCCCAGTCTCGGGTATGTCTTTTTTTTTGAGATGGAGTTTTGCTCTTGTTGCTGAGGCTGGAGTGCAATGGCATGATCTCGGCTCAGTGCAACCTCTATCTCCTGGGTTCAAGGGATTCTCCTGCCTCAGACTCCCAAGTAGCTGGGATTACAAGCGCCTGCCACCACACCCAGCTAATTTTTTGTATTTGTAGTAGAGACGGGGTTTCATCATGTTGGCCAGGCTGATCTCGAACTCCTGACCTCAGGTGATCCACCAGCTCAGCCTCTCAAAGTGCTGGGATTACAGACATGAGCCACCATGCCCAGCCTTGGGTATGTCTTTATCAGCAGTGTGAAAATGGACTAATGCATCTGGCAAATATGTAGAATTTAGCAGTTTTTGTTTATAAGTTCCTTAGTGAGAAACACCAGCTAAGTCATAGCAGAGGAGAATGTTTCTTCTTTTTGCAGACTTCTAAAGACAGAATTTTCTTTTTTTTTTTCTTTTTGATACAGAGTCTCACTCTGTCACCCAGGCTGGAGTGCAGTGGTGCAATTTCAGCTCACTGCAACCTCTGCCTTCTGGATTCAAGTGATTCTCCTGCCTCTTTCTCCTGAGGAGCTTGGGATTACAGGCGCACGGCACCACACCCAGCTAATTTTTTGTATTTTTAGTTGAGATGGGATTTCACCATATTGGCCAGGCTGATCTTGAACTCTTGACCTCAAATGATCCACCTGCCTGGGCCTCCCAGAGTGCTAGGATTACAGGCATGAGCCACCATACCTGGCCAGAATTTTCTTTTTTTTTTTCTTTTTCTTTTTCTTTTCTTTTCTTTTGAGACAGTCTTGCTCTGTCACCCAGGCTGGAGTCCAGTCGTGCGATCTCGGCTCACTGCAAGCTCCGCTTCCCGGGTTCATGCCGTTCTCCTGCCTCAGCCTCCCGAGTAGCTGGGATTACAGGTGCCCACCACCACACCCGGCTAATTTTTTGTATTTTTAGTAGAGACGGGGTTTCACCATGTTAGCCAGGATGGTCTCGATCTTCTGACCTCGTGATCCACCCGCCTCAGTCTCCCGAAGTGCTGGGATTACAGGCGTGAGCCACTGCGCCCGGCCCCCAGCCAGAATTTTCTTAATTACCCTTAAAAACCTATTTTATATTCTAACAACTTACTATATGAAAATAAAATCTTCTGGGTTACATCTTAAGTCTCTTTCCTGCTATGTACTGATTAAAATCAACTGGTCACTGTTTTTAACGTGAGTTTTCATAATTTGAGAGGCAATTACTAAAACATGTTTCAATCTTCTCTGGGGAAGAAATACTTTTGGTCATTGTTATTAATAGTAGCTACCATTTATGGAATGAAGTAATAGTTTCTTTACATATTTTATCTCATGTATAACGTATGACAACACTAGGAGGTAGGAACTATTATAATTTTACAAACAAAGAAGCTAAGACAGAGGAGGAAGCATAGATTTGAATCAAGGAGCATGGCTCCACGTAGCTTATCTTTTTCTATCATCAACGGTTAACTTTCTCATAAATCTTGATTTTTAGCAGTTTAATCATCTCTTTTCTGTGTATTTTTTTATCTTCAACAATGGTATTGTCAAAGGTATTTTTGTGTGTTATTTAAAACTAGACATAGAAAATGAAAACTGGTGCCAGGTATTGTGCTGCATCCTTTCTGATGCATTATTATTAATTTTCTAAATAACTCCGTGGCAGATAGTATTTTCATTATTTTACAGATAAGGAAATAAATTACACATTGCAAATCACATAAATTATCATACACTGGGGCCAGGACAAGTGCTTGTAAAACATTAACATTTTCTCAGATTAACAGCAGTCTATTCATAACTACTCTCTTCAGGTTTTTTTTTTTTTTTTTTTTTTTTGAGACGGAGTCTTGCTCTGTTGCCCAGGCTGGGGTGCAGTTGTGCGATCTCGGCTCACTGCAACCTCTGCCTCCTGGGTTTAAGCAATTCTCCTGCCTCAGCCTCCCGAGTAGCTGTGATTACAGGTGTGTGCCACCATGCCCAGCTAATTTTTGTATTTTTTTTAGAAGAGACAAGGTTTCACCACATTGGCCAGGATGGTCTCAATCTCTTGACCTCGTGATCCACCCGCCTCGGCCTCCCAAAGTACTGGGATTACAGGCATGAGCCACTGTGCCCAGGTATTTCTAAGTAGGTTATTACCAAGCCCTTAATTTATTTGTATGTCTATGCCTTATGGATTAGGAACATTGTAGTAAATTTGGTTCTAAGACAAGTTTTTGAAGAGCCAAAATTTTGTTTTAACTGTTTTAATGTTGAAAAGAAAAAAAAAATCCTCCAACTTCTAGCCAACTTCTGCTGTCCAAAACAAAAGTAAAGAAAAAAGGAGCAGCCTCTACATTGTAACACTTCACTTGTGGCTCAAATAAAATAAGCATTTACCTTTACCTGCCTCTGTGACCAACTCCTCCAATGCACCAGAGGAATTTCTCTCATGCCTGAGGATCTCCTGGCTTTGTCATCACAGTTCTCAGATTTTCATTTTCCTCCTTAAGCTTTTGTCTGTATATCAACAATGCCTAATACAATAGATAATTATATTTACCTACTGTGAAGTCCCTGCTAGAGTTTACTGAATATATTCCAACCTAAATATTTCTTCAGTTTTTTTTTTTTTTTCAAGACAGAGTCTCACTCTGTCACACAGGCTGGGGTGCAATGATGCAAACATGGCTCACTGCAGCCTCAACCTCCTGGGTTCAAGCGATCCTCCCACCAGAGCCTCCTGAGTAGCTGGGACCACAGGCTCATGCCCACCACACCCGGCTAATTTTTAATTTTTCGTAGAGACAAAATCTCACCATGTTGCCAGGCTGGTCTTGAATTCCTGGGCTCAAGCGATCCTTCTGCCTTGGCCTCCGAAAATGCTGGGATTATAGGTATGAGCCACCATACCTGGCCCTAAATATTTCTTAACTTTCAGTTTTCAGGTATTACAAAATGACTTATCAGCCTTCTTCAATTCTGTCATTATAATTTTGTGTGTTGAAGTCTCATATTAAAAGAGGACAATCTGGTACTTTTTCGATCCCTGTGGATTCTCAGTAGATTTTTCTCTTGGCTCATAATCCCACTAACCTTCATTCATTGTCTTAGAATACACGTCATCAAAACCCATAGATGTGAATATATTAAACCAATTAAGTGATCTTTTATAAGGGCTTTTCCAGTTATATTGCCTTTTCTCCCTTTCTTCTCTCTTTTCTTTCTTTCCAAACACTTCCTAAGTTTCTAAGAGATACCTGGTACTAAGACTATAGATAGGACCAGGAGCTCACAGTGTTTGTTTCTTTCTCTGAATAATATTTTATAGTCACGCTATACTTTTTGTCATGGTGGTTAATTTTGAGTTATAAAACATATGTAATATGCAATATTTAAATAAGCATTTTTTCTGTAACATCTCTTATGTGTCTTTCCCACCTATCTTAAGAATAGGCAGCATTTATTTTAATGTTCTCTTATTCCTTATTATAAAATGAAAAGCCAGAGTTTTCCAAACCTCCTCCTTGCACACCTAGAAAATTTCATGTGCACGCAAATACATTTTCTACACAAATACTCTTACACTATTCAGACTTTGTATGCCTTCCTTTTTTAAAAAGCTTAATTAATGTACTTCAGAGCTCTTTCAGTATCAACACATAGAGATCCACATAGCTGTACTGTATTTCATTGCATAGATGTAAAATTTTATTTAGCTAGTAGACAGTTTAGTTGTTTCTAACCTTTTATTTAACCTGTGGATATTTAAAAGTGTGTGTGTCTACATAAAAATCTTCAAACAATGCTGCAAATGCATCTTTTACTTATATTTCTATATAAGACTATTTTTGTAGAATAAGTTCCTAGCAGTGAGCTTAATCAAAGAACATATGGATTTAAAATGTTGGCCAGGCATGGTGGCTCACACCTGTAACTCCAGCACTTTGGGAGGCTGAGGCGGGTGGATCACTTGACCCCAGGAGTTTGAGACTAGCCTGGGCAACATGACGAAACCCCGTCTCTACAAAAAATACAAAAATTAGCTGGGTGGCTGGGTGCGGTGGCTCATGCCTATAATCCCAGCACTTTGGGAGGCCAAGATGGGCAGATCACGAGGTCAGGAATTCAAGACCAGCCTGACCAACACGGTGAAACCCTGTCTCTACTAAAAATACAAAAATTAGCCCAGTGTGGCGGCACACGCCTGTAATCCCAGCTACTCAGGAGGCTGAGGCAGGAGAACTGCTTGAACCCTGGAGGTGGAGGTTGTAGTGAGCCGAGATTGTGCCACTGCACTCCAGCCTGGGCGACAGAGTGAGACTCTGTCTCAAAAAAAAAAAAAAAATTAGCTGGGTGTGGTGGCACACGCCTGTAGTCCCAGCCTACTCTGGAAGCTGAGGTAGGGGGGATCAGTTGAGTCCGAGAGGCAGAGGTTGCAGTGAGCCAAGATTGTGCCACTGCACTGTAGCCTGTGCAGCAGAGTGAGACCCTGTCTCAAAAAAAAAAAAAAAAAAATTTATAACTGCTGCCAAATTGTCCCACAGATTGTAACAGCTTGTTTCTACAAACATCATTTGAAAATACCTCTTTCCCCATAATCTTCATCAATAAATACTATGCTTTATTAAAGCTTTTTATGGCAATATCATGGTTGAAAATGTATGTCTTGTTTATTGTTTTAATTTACATTTATTTCGTTATGAATTTGGGCAGTTTTCATGTTTATCAACAACTTATAAATCTTTTTCTATGAATTGCCTATTCCCACCCTTTATTCCTTTTTCTGTTGTGCTTTTTCTTCTTGATTTGTAACAGTTCTTTGAATATTAAGAAACTTATCCTTGTGTCTGCAATGTGTTTACAAATATTTTCCCAGTTTATCGTTCACTTTTTGAGTTTAATACTGATTTTTAAATTAGATACAAGTTTATATAATCAAATTTCACTTATGACTTCTAGGCCTTATTTTTTCCCTTTCTTTGTATTTCTATTTTGCTTTAACTTTTCAAACTTAATCTAGAAATGTTTCATTTATTTATTTTAAAAGCTGCTGTGTGTGTGTGTGTGTGTGTGTGTGTGTGTGTGTGTGTTGCCTGTGCTCTCAGAATTATACAAAACACTCCCTTGGGAAAACAAGATAGCCCCTTGTCCCCAAAATACTTAAAATCTGATTGGGGAAAGTAAGAATAGTTCAAAGCAGTATGAGTACTATGAGAATTTGGAGTAAAGATCCATATGGACTAGAAGTAGTTTAGAGGCACTTAGAGGCACCATAGAAGAGGTAGGCTGACTTGGTAATATCTCTCTCCTAGTTCTCATGTTTTCCTGTTATTCTAAATTTATAGTCTGGTTGGTGTTTAGATTCTTGTTTAGCCCTGTTGATGTTTGCCTTTGATACTCTATTTGGAATATACAAACAACTATGTGGATATAGAAATAGAATCCACTCTGAACTAGACTTCTTAAAACTGGTCTGAAATGCAATTAGTTTCTAGAATTAGGGATGAGAGGGGAGCCGAGGAGTGAAGTAGGGTGTGGGAAGAAGATGTAGTAGAGGAGTTTCCTCTTTGAGCTTTTTACTCTCTTTTGGTAACTATCCCAACTTGATACAACCAAGTGGTTTGGAGAAAGGCTCAGCAGCTTTATTATTCCCTACTCCAAGTCCCCAGGTTTGTGGGTTTACATTGTTCTCATCCTCATGTACTTCCTACTGTTGGACAATACAAATGGAAACTCCTTCTCTCTTTTCAGGTGAAACCAGTGGAAACGAAAGTGATGCCGAGTATCTGCCAAAGAGTGAGTGAGTCAATGGGGCTGCTCCCGTTCTTGTGATGATCATGGGTTAGGTGGAGTGGCACCTACCTTTGTGACTAAGCATGTTTTTCCCCACATGAAGTTCCATTTTGTAGATGATTTCCTTATTTTCAGAGCCTATTGAGGTTTGGAGAATTAAACAGTCAGAATTAAACACTGTCAGATGTTTGACAGCATTTAAAGTCTCCCATAGTGGAGTGAGGCAAAACAGTATGGTTCTTATGATGGAATATTCTTAGGGGAGCGGCAGAGAGCTGCATGTCCAGACATATATGCAGTAGTTTCCTGGCAGCCAAAACAGAGTGTGTGAATCATCCTCTGAGCAGTAAATATCTGATTTTTTTTTTTTTTTTTGAGACGGAGTCTCCCTCTGTCACTCAGGCTGGAGTGCAGTGGCGCAAGCTCGGCTCACTGCAACCTCTGCCTCCCAGGTTCAGGCAATTCTCCTGCCTCAGCCTCCTGAGTAGCTGGGATTATAGGCATGTGCCACCACGCCAAACTAATTTTTGTATTTTTAGTAGAGATGGGGTTTCACCATATTGGTCAAGCTGGTCTCGAACTCCTGACCTCGTTGATCTGCCTGCCTTGGCCTCCCAAAGTGCTGGGATTACAGGCATGAGCCACCGCACCCAGCCAAATGTCTGGTTTTTTTATAGCCACTCAAGTGTAATTATTTAAGTAACTTTGATATCTCTGACATTGAAAAAGGAAATATCTATTTGTTATTTATAGGCATTTATATTCCAGATTATTGTGCTGTTTACTTTCTAGTAGAATATAGAATGCACCATGCATTTCTGACTCTCTTTGTCCAAGCACTTCATGGTGCCTTCATCCTTCATCTAACGATGATGCTTTCTAGTTATCACAGCAAGTTATCTACTTCCTATTTAAGTGACTGTCATACTAAGCCATGGAAAAAGTAGAAGACATGCATTGTCAAAGCTGAGTACAGGGCAGTTCCAGTTCCTAATCTGACACCCTAATTTTATGATTAATAGTCTTGTGCTCCCTCCACTGGCCTGAATTGCTTTAGGTGTTTGATTCTGTAGCCTGACTGAAGGTGAAATTTAATAATCATCAGGTTCAGCCTAGATGTGTAAAGATGACTAATTTAGGGCTGTTACTACTGAGAAACAGGACCTAAAATTTTCTTGACTTGAACTCAGCCCTTTGAGGTAAGTAAAGCTTTGACTAGAGCACTGAATGTACTGGATAATTCCGGGGAGCCATTCCAGGATGCATTTTTTTTAAATGCTCTTAATATTTTGATCTATAGTATAACTTCTTTTGGGACAGAATGCATTATATCAAAAAGAAAGGAAAGACAATTAGAGGTTGAGTCTATCAGTGGCTCGGAATTACACATAAGCAAATCACTGGGACGTGTAGACTATTTTTTCTGCAAGTCCACAGTTTCCTTCAGTGGGGACCACCCCAGATTGCTCACAATTTAGAGATAAATGAGAATAGAGGATAGATGCTATCCAGTTTTAATTGGTATTGCTATGACTGTTTAAATAGTATGCTTCCATAATTTTATTCTTTTGAGAAAGTCAGCTAATGGATGTCTTCTTCCACTTAATTTTTTTCTCTTGTGTGTAGCACCATTTACTGATACAAGCATATATTCATTGTTAGTAATATGTGGCAAGGAGGGAAGGGAACTGGACAGTTTCTTCAATGTGAGGATAATTTTTATTTTAATTTATCAAACTCTCCCTTTCTGTACTTAGGACTGAATTATTTTATCAGATCTCTGCCCCCTGCCCCCTGCCACCTGGCACCCTGTGATTTCATGGCATTCCCAGCAGTAGCATCTGTTGTCAGTCTAGCGCTTTTTCGTGACATTTTCCATGTGTCCTGGTTTGATGCCATGAAAGATGGGATAGCATAGATTATTTGTTGGGACATACGTAAGTATTGGTTGGGACATGGAATGTCAGTCCCACTGCTGGCCAGAAGTGGAGTGAGGCCCCTGCACACTTGTGAGGGTCTGCACTTATTCCCCCTAGTATGTCACAGCCCTAACAGGTATGTCTATGTGGCAGATGCTGGTTATTCAACATTCATTCAGCAGTGACTGTGTGAAGATTAATCCTATGTGGGTCATGACCTCTGGATGCTGGAAGGAAGGTAGGGCTACAGAGAAAAAAACATTGCTCCATGATTTCATTACAGATCGCCATAAACGCTTAGCACAACTGCAACCGTCTTCCAAGAGGAATCCTCACTACCAGACCTTGGAGCGGGATCTTATTGAATTACAGGAGCAGCAGCTGTTTGAACTTTTTGTGGTGGTGTCTCTACAGAAGAAACCATCAGGAATAAGCTATATTCCCCAGGTCATACAACAATTCCCTGGCAAGGTAGGCACAAGGAGGCCAAGAGGCATTCAGGAATGTTCCTGTGTCTCTGTGTACGTGTGTTTCCTGTCCTCTTGGTTTTTGTTATCTCAACCAGTTTTTACCAATACTGTTCTTGTGGTAGGATCTGGTGGCTTTGAAAACATCTTATGTTAGGCATGAGCTGCAACCCAGCAAAACAAAGCAAAACAAAACAAGCTCATTTTCCCAGTTAGTTTTTTTAATTTTTGGCTCTGCCATTTAATAATCTTTAACAAGTTACAAAACCTTAGTTTTCTCATCCTTAAGGAGGGGAATAATAAATGTGACAGAATAGGGTAGTGGTTTAGAGCATGGACTCTGTGTGAAAGCTCTGCATTTCCCACTTACTAGTTCCGTGACTTTAAGCAGTTACTTTTCTTTTTCTTTCTTTTTTTTTTTTAGACGGAGTCTCGCTCTGTTGCCCAGGCTGGAGTGCAGTGGTGCAGTTTTGGCTCACTGCAACCCCTGCAACCTCCACCTCCCAGGTTCAAGCCTCTTGAGTAGCTGGGACTACAGGCATGTGCCACCATGCCCCGCTAATTTTTATATTTATAGTAGAGACAGGGTTTCACCATGTTGGCCAGGGTGATCTAGAACTCCTGACCTCAAGTGGTCTGCCCACATCAGCCTCCCAAAGTGCTGGGATTACAGGCGTGAGCCACCACGTTGTGTCTTAGTTGTTTAATTTGTAAAATGGGGGTAATCACAATAGTATCTACCCCTCTGAGTCATAGTGAGGATTAAATAAGCTAATTTATATAAGGCACTTAGAACAGTGTCTGGCATATAGTAAGCTGAATATGATGTTATCCATTATTAGTAAGGATTTAGTGAGGTAATGTATATAGTGCTAATGCCATCCCTGGCACATAGTATGTACTCAATAAATGGTAGGTCTTAATTTTTGGTAGCCATTATTATTAACAATAATATTTGGTTTCTCTACCTTTTTTAAAAAAATTGTTCATTCTTTTAATCAAATATTTTAAAAATACCTAATATTTGCCAGGATTACATGATGGGAGTACTACTGAAAAAGATCTTCTTAGTCTCTGTTTCACAGAGCTTATTGAGCCTGTGAACCAGTTAAGCCCACAGACATGGTTGGGTTTCTTTTGCTTTGCATAGTGTTTGTGTAAAAGAACAACAATAATTTTTGTTGCCAACATTTAACAATCAAATTTCACATACAAATCTGTATTTCTGCCTTTTCCTGAGAAACTGGAAAGACTGCCAACACAGCCTGCATTCCTAAGTGTCAGGAATGGGTTGAAGCTTAATAAGGAGCAGGACTTCAGAGCAGGTGACCAGTGTAGTTACATAAGGCCCTCACTCAGAAGGGCCCTGCGTGTAGGGTTTAATGATCTGCAGTCACCATCTTGAAATGCTAAATAATTTTATCTTTGAATTTGTGTTTTGTAAATGAAGTCTGGTAGGAAAACTGGGCATGTGCCAAGGTCTTAAAGCCTGGGTTCATGCATGGTGTCACCTTCTGCTGCTTCCCTAGGATGAGTTCTCTTGTTGTCCTGTTCTCCACTGCCTGATTCCCTGGGCCCTAGTAAGTGCCCTTTCCACCCCTACTCAGTGACTACTGCCACTTTCTCCCCCTGGCTGGGCACAGGCATTGGGAGGGTTAGGATCAGACCAGCATTGCCCTGCAACATCTCCAGGCAAGGCATGGGGCAGCTTTCCCTGGCCTGGGCTGGTGGTGCCACTTGTGGGTGACTATTTGGGGATTGCTCAACTGCTGTGGGTTGGAATGGTGGCCCCCATGGGAAGGGGAGATGCCTGGCTTAACTTCCCAACCCCTAGTCGAAACACAGAGTCTCAATTCTGCAGCTACCCAGAGAGGAAACCCAGCACCTTGTGGGCCACTTGTGTACCGGATTGCAGACTGCAGCACCTGGGTGTCTGGGAGAGTCTACACTCATCCCCCAGGATCCTCGTGTCTGAGGGAGTGTGACATTAAATAGCAAATAAAAACTCCATTACAGAGGCCACAGAAGAAAAAAGATGTTTTATATTTAATTTGTTCTGCTTTTTGAACAAGGGGCTCCACATTTTCATTTTGCATTATGCTATCTGAATTATGTAGTTTTCCTTAGTAAGGAGTGATCCCTTTAATAGGGACATTTAGTCACTCTCCTGCTTATTACTTGGACCACTTCTTTCATTTCAGTTATCTGCTTGGCCACTTTAGGACTGTTGGGTTTATAACCCTGAGTTACATGTTTCACTAAAAAAGCTGGTGAAGTACAACTGTACTGGAATCTAAGAGACATTTCCTGCATGGATTCTCATTTTCAAAAAGTCCTCAAAAATATCCCTGCAGTAAATAATCAGTAAGTTTAATTTCTCATAAAATTTCTCAATGTAGCCTGAAAGTACAATGTCACAGCACTGTTAAGTGACCCAGAATGGCTACATAGTTTGTTTTTTTTAAGAAATTAAAAGAGCTGTGCACAGTGGCACATAATTGTAATCCCAGCTAGTTGGCCAGCTGAGACACGAGGATCACTGGAGCACAGGAGTTTGAGGCCAGCCTGGGCAACATAGCAAGACCTCCTTCTCAACAACAACAAAAAAGAAATTAAAAGGGAGATCATTGTTATTAGTTATCTGAAGGCAATATGGTAATTAGACTTAAGGGCTTGTTTTTATAGAGGACAGGTCATACTAATTTCTAAATGTCTGGTTTACTGAAATTTAGACTGTCATATAAGTACAGTACCAGATTTATGCAAAAGGATCTTCTATGCTAAAATTTTACAAGAAGTTCCAAACCAGCAATTAGGTAGCAAAGATTCTATGCTAAAGGAAATGATTATATATGGGGTGGATTCTCAAAATAGTATCTTTTATTTTTTCTTTTTTTGAGACAGGTTTCTCTCTGTCACCCAGGCTCGAGTGCAAGGCGCAATCATGCCTCACTGCAGCCTCGTCCTCCCAGGCTCAAGAAATCCTCTCACTTCTCAGCCTCCTGAGTAGCTGGGACTACAGGCATGTGCCACCACACCCAGCTAACTTTTGTATTTTTTGTAGAGATGGGGTTTCACCATGTTGCCCAGGCTGGTCTCCAACTCCTGGGCTCAAGTGATGCGCCCACCTTGGGCTCCCAAAGTGCTGGGATTACAGGCCAGTGCATCTGGCCGTATCTTTTCTAAATAACATTCATCTACCATTTCAAAGCTTCTTTGATTATTGTTTGGAAAGTGTCTTGAGCCGACTAGGTTTTTGTTCTCAGTACATTGAAGAATGGATTTTTATCTTATATCCCACAGTTCATAAAAATACTGGGTTCCCATTTAGTGTGTGAATCCTGAATTAAGATTTTACCTCTTGATAGGAAACTTTTCACTAATCTCTCTTACAGTAGATGCTGAGATATCCACAGATACCATTTCTAAGTAAAAACAGGATTCTTTTTTCTTAGTAACTCTGTTCTCAGTGCATCCTCAGTGATTTCCAGAATTGACTTTTTAATTTAGTTAAGCAGTACAAAACCATGCTGAGGCTTATCAGCAACTACTCAGGCTTATCAGAGACCTTTTCTCCTGAGACAAGGCTGAGTTTTTTCTTTCTATTCCCCACTTACATAGTATAATTTAAATCACCTATGGTGTTATCTTTTTCAGGATGATCATGGCTATAAGCAGTCCAAAGACATGGAAGAGAGGCTTAAAGTTATTCCAAAATTTTGTTTTCCTGATTCAAAGGACTGGATGCCAACCTCAGAACTCAAGAGGTAAATGGGCTAATTTATCTGATTTCTATTCATTAGACCTGCAAAAATAAATCAGAGTATTTGAGAAATGGGTACAGCCATTAGTGAAGCTATGTGAATACTGTGGCAAGTCAAGGATGTGGTAGGAGGAAAGGAAGAAGGAGAACTAGAACATTTCCTATGTGGGGCTTAAAAAAATAAAAACGTGGAATAATTTCAGTGTCAAAAGGAAAACAAATTTGAGAGTCTCTTCAGTTTGCCAGTTCTACAAAAAAAAAAAAAAAAAGTTCTATTTTACATACAATCAGAAATGCTCCCAAGTGGACAGAAAATGAAAAAAGACTTGGATTTTGAGACTCAACCTAGAAACAGAGATAAAACAGAGCAGTGTCTTCATCTTTATCTTCTTTCTTCTTCAAATTAACAGAATAATCCACAGCCCAGCTTTTACGTTCCTCTGTGGAACCTGTACAAAGGGAGGCTCCAGTTTGGGAAGTGTAGTATATTAAGAAAGGAAGTTATTAAAGAATTTCTTCCAGGTATCTAGAGGAAATTACTACTTTTAATTAATAAACTATCATAATCTCTGAATTCTGCTTGTAAATATTAATAGATGCCTGCTTTGTTCAAAACTATAATTATTGATGATGCCATTTAGTTTGAAAAGCTTGATTCATTGAACCGTATCACATGGTAATGACCTTCTGGATAATAGCCTCAGCTGTTGCTTAAATATCTCTGCACTTCAACTTCGTGTTGCTTCCAGACTAAGCTACTATCTCTCATAAGCAGTTTAGCCTGATTGACACTCTCATCTCTCAGCCATCACTGTTGATGCTCTTGTGTTGTCAGTTGCACTGCTACCTTTATAAACAGCGCCTTTCATAGTGGCCTGGCTGCTCTGTGGCTGGCTTTTCCCCACAACAAGTTATATGTGTTTATTCTAGAGTATTTGGGAAACACAGAAGAGTAAATAAAAAGCAGAAATTACAGATCACTGGCAGTCTGGTTACTCAAAAGTAATCACTGTAAATATTTTGCATATTCCCTTCCAATCTTTATTTTTAGCCAAATACAGACATGTATATATTGTTCAAGTTTGGATTTAGGCCAGGTGCAGTGGCTCACACCTGTAATCCTAGCACTTTGAGGCTAAGGTGGGAGGATCATTTGAGGCCAGGTTTGAGACCATCCTGGGCAACATAGCAAGTCCCTGTCTCTACAAAAAATACCAAAAGAACTAGCCAGACACGGTGGTGTGCAGTAGCTACTCAGGAGGCTGAGGCAGGAGGATCACTTGAGCCCAGGAGTTCAAGGTTGCAGTGAGCTATGATTGTGCCACAGTACTCCAGCCTGGGCAACAGAGCAAGACCCTGTCCAAAAATAATAATAATAATAATAAAAGGAAGGAAGGGAGGGAGGGAGGAAAGAAGGTAGATAATAAATATGTCTTCAGAAAATTAAGTTCTGTTCAGTGAGACCCAGTCTCTTAAAAAAAAAAAAATTGGACTTGGCCAGGTGCTGTGGCTCACGCCTGTAATCCCAGGCCGAGGCGGGTGGATCACCTGAGGTCAGGAGTTCGAGAACAGCCTGGCCAACATAGTTAAACCCCGTCTCTACTAAAAATAAAAAATCAGCTGGGTGTGATGGCACATGCCTGTAGTCCCACTACTCGGGAGGCTGAGGCAGGAGCATTGCTTGAACCCAGGAGGTGGAGGTTGCAGTGAGCAGAGATCGCGCCACTGCACTCCAGCCTGGGCGACAGAGTGAGACTCCGTCTCAGAAAAAAAAAAAAAAAGGACTTATTTGATTATTGAGTCTGAGTTTCTTTCTTGGGTATATTTAGGTTTTCATTTTGTAAATTATCAACACATATCTTTTGCCCATGTTTCTAATGAGTTGATATTTTTCTTCATAATTTTTACATATTAAGGATATAATCCTTTGCCTATCGCTGCTCTGTACAGCCTCTCAGAACTAAAGAGAAGAATTTGGAACTGAGAAATAACGTATCAAAAGTCTTTGTAGCTTACCTATCTGTTTGACTAAATTGGGCATTCAACAAAAGGAAAATAAGGCCAGGCACAGTGGCTCATGTCTATAATCCCAGCACTTTGGGAGGCTGAGACAGAAGGATTATTTGAACCCAGGTGTTTAAGACCAGGCCTGTCAAGATAGTGAGACCTTATCTCTACACAAAATTAAAAGATTAGTGGGGCATGGTGGCACACATCTGTAGTTCCAGCTACTTGGGAGGCTGAGGTGGGAGGATCACTTGAGCCCCAGGAGGTCAAGGCTGCAGTGAGATCTGTTTGCACCACTGCACTCCAGCCTGGGCAACAGAGTGAGACTGTCTTAAAAAATAAAAATAAAATTTAAATGAAAATAACCCGATTAATACCTAGAGTGGATGAATAAGAAAACAAAAGGAACCAACATCAACAGCTTATCTCATACCTATTCTCTCACTCCAGTACAAGGCAAGATATTCTTAAGGCCTGGACATTCCTTAGGAGGAGTGTAACTTGCAATGAATGTAATATTATGCCTCCTCTTAGATCACTTGAAAACCTGGACTCTAGTTTTCAATTGTTTTTTCCATGGAGAATGCCGTAAGTGGTTGTTTGGATCCTAACTAGATCACAAAATGACTACTGTTGGACTCTAGTTTTCAATTGTTTGTTCCATGAAGAATGCCATAAGTAATTGTTTGGATCCTAAACTAACTATTGGCTCTTTTTTCAGTGAAACATTCTCCTTTGTCTTGACTGGTGAAGATGGAAGCCGGTGGTTTGGTTACTGTAAGAAGCTCTTGGTAAGTATCAGATTTGTGTTACAGACAGGGTTGGTCAAGGAACAATTGAGTCAGAGTAGGAACTTCAGAAACACTATCTCTAGATGAGTTTGAGGGATGCTCAATGATCTGTGTATTAAGGAAGCTGTATTAGCTTTAAACAGCAAGAGGAAGGTGGGGGTTAACCATGGAGTGTTCTAGAAGAGAAGGGGTATGGATTTATTTTATTTGTTTATAATAGAGGAAGTAACTGATGACATAGTGGCTGAATCTCAGTCTGGATATATTTGAAATAGAGTACAATGAGCTACTCGAAGGAGCTCTGAGTTACTCACCAACCATATTAGGGCTTTTTTCTTGCTTGGGTGGCTTCACTAAACCTAGAATAAAACATGCTATCATTTTTAGCACTTTTCACATCTTTCAGTGTTCACTGAAGATGAGAGCCTTGGTTACTGCTCCGTACTAAAGAGTAGTAAAAGATAATTAATAGTCCAAATTAGTATTAATAAAAACGTATGCGGCTTGATTTTTTTGTTGTTGTTGTTTTTATCTTTTAGCCAGTAGGCAAAGGAAAGCGACTCCCTGAAGTATACTGCATGGTTAGTCGCCTAGGCTGCTTCAATCTTTTTTCAAAGGTGAGTGGAGAATGAGCTGTATGAAAAATGGTGTCCTTTTTGAGCTCTTAATATTAAGTGGCATAGAGTTTAACATGTTACTTCAGAAAGGTTCCCTATTAGTAAACTAGGAACCACGTGCCTGAAGGCTTAAACTTACATCTCTAATCCATTTGCTGTTGCTATATCATCTTCATTTTGGTTTGCTAGAACTTTCAGCTTAAGGGAGAACATAGTCCAAAGCCTATCTTGTCTCGTGTCTTTCTTAGACCAAATTGCAGGATATCATTGTCACTGTCACCTTCTTTGCCCCTCCGTTAGTGAGATGAAAAGGGGCTTCTCCTTTAAAAATAAGTTGATTTATGTTAGTAACTTTTCTTCAGGGTATAATGATACCTCCCAAGAGATATGATGCTTATTTAACTTTTATTGATTGCAGAAGCTTATCTGTCTTAAATTTTATTTGGGTTATTTTAAAGTTTGTACACCAGGTTTGGCAGTTCCTGTAATAGCATTCTTTTATATTTTTTAACTTAGTCCATAATAAAATAACACTTTGTGTATATAGATTCTGGATGAAGTAGAGAAGAGAAGAGAAATGTCTCCAGCCCTTGTTTACCCATTCATGCGAAGTGTCATGGAAGCTCCTTTCCCAGCTCCTGGACGCACCATCACAGTTAAGAGTTACCTCCCTGGGGCTGGAGACGAGGTAAGTTAGCTCATTTTGAAAAGATTTGATAGCACTAAAAAGCAGGACTTACACTAGTAGGCAGTTTCCAGAGCCCAAGGGGATAGATTTCCCTTTTCCATAAACTGTAAAGAATATGTTTTATTTCCATAAAGCACTGGAGAAATATCCAGTTGATCTGTGACGTAGTTCTTCCTAGACCCAGGACCCAGAGATTTTCTACCATACATAGACTGAGTCCCTTTGTAATGACAATTTCATGTGATAAATGAAGACTGTATATACTATTGTCAGAAGGAATACAGGATCTTGATTTACCCCACAAAAATAAGCTGTTGGGTCCTGGCATTAGTATAGGAAGCTTCACAGACCCCGTGTAGCAGACCTTTCTTGAATTTAACTTATATAAGAATAACAGGATCCATAGCGTTGGCACTAGGGATTGTTTTCCAACATTAGCTCACCTGATTCAACTTCTTGCATTTCAGTCCATTGAACTCTGCCGACCACTAGATTCCCGATTGGAACATGTTGATTTTAAATGTCTCTTTAAGTGCCTGAGTGTGTGTCATCTCATCCGGGTCTGTGCCTCTCTCCTTTTGGAGCGTAGGGTAATCTTTGTTGCCAACAGCCTAAGGTAAGAAATAAGTGAAATATGTTACTTCACACTGGTGTTTTATTTGTTCCAAATTTTAAAATTGGGGCATTTTTTTTTTATTTTACTATTATACTTTAAGTTCTAGGATACATGTGCACAACGTGCAGGTTCATTACATATGTATACATGTGCCATGTTGGTGTGCTGCACCCATTAACTCATCATTTACATTAGGTATTTCTCCTAATGCTAGCCCTCCCCCTATCCCCCCACCCCACGACAGGCCCCGGTGTGTGATGTTCCCTACCCTGTGTCCAAGTGTTCTCATTGTTCAATTCCCACCTATGAGTGAGAACAAAAATGTGGGCATATTTTTGAAATGTAGGATCAGTCTCTCAGTTATCTAGTGGTATATAGTGGCATGGATGATTTCAAATGGTAAATCATCAAAAAGCCACTTGCGTTAGGCTATACCGATGACTTTTTTGGGTTGTAATAAATTTCCCTTTTAAATGCATTTTGCTTACCCTATTGTCAAAAGTTGGTAATACTTTTCTAAGTACACTAATTTTTCGCATGAGAAATTGTGGAAATGAGCTGGATTAAGATCGAACATTTTCAGTAAAGTAAGTTTAAATTTTAAGTAAAATGTTAAAAAAATTAATGACTGTTTGCATAGTTTTTAATCTATGATCACTAACCAGCATCAATTTTTAATTCTTTAACATAATAACTGAAATGTCCTCCTTATGTTACTCTATATATGACACCATTTGTTTTCTCCTCTGGCTAGCACCCTGTCAAAATGTGGCCATGCTGTGGTAGCTACACTGTATCCGTTCACCTGGCAGCATACCTATATCCCAGTCCTGCCAGCATCTATGATTGACATCGTGTGCTCACCTACACCATTCCTTATTGGAATCCTGTCTTGCTCCTTACCACAGCTCCAGGACCTACCCATTGAAGAGGTGAGATAGAAGAATGGAACCTAATATTGGAGCATTGAGAAGTAAAAATAAGTGATCTTAAGAGTGGTGGAATTGTTATTAATTTAGTTATTACTATTTTATGCTATTTATAATATTTCTATTAAATTATTATAATATTGCTGTTTATAATACTTCTAGTAATAAGATGGGAAAATTCGATAGTACACATAAATCCAAAGCTGTATCTTATTTACAGTAGTAACCTTGGGCTCATTCTTGTGTTATTCTGAAGGGTACACTACTCTGGATTAACTTTAAAAATTATTTCAAGGCCGGGCATGGTGGCTTATGCCTGTAATCCCAGCACTTTGGGAGGCTGAGGCAGGTGGATCACTTGAAGTCAAGGAGTTTGAAACCAGCCTGGCCAACATGGTAAAACCCCATCTCTACTGAAAAGACAAAAATTAGCGAGGCGTGGTGGTACATGCCTGTAATCCCAGCTACTTGGGAGGCTGAGGCAGGAGAATTGCTTGAATCTGGGAGGTGGAGGTTGCAGTGAGCCGAGATCATGCCACTGCACTCCAACCTGGGCGACAGAGGGAGACGCTGTCTCAAAACAAAAACCCAAAAAACCTTATTTCAAATATAACACACATATAGATAAGTGGTTAAAGCAAAATGTACAGATACATAACGAGCATTAGAATGGAATGGAAATATTACCACAATGGAATCAGTGCCAGCCCCCTAGAAGTCCCCATCATGCCTCTTTCTGTTTCCATCCCCATCCCCCACCAAAGGTACTCATTATCTTGACTTTTATGGTATTCATTTACTTGTTTTTGCTTTATAGTTTTACCCCTCGGCATTCCTCCCTAAGCAATGTAATTCAGCTTTGTCTGGTTTTAAGCTTGATATAAATAGATTCATATGGTATATATATTTTTGCCTGGCTTCCTTTTCTCAACATTATATCTGTAAGATTCATCTATGTTGATGAGGTCAACAATAGTCTGATCATTCTAATTGTATATAGGATTCCATTGTGTGAATGTACCACAATTTTCTTATCCATTCTACAGTTGAACATTTGAGTTGTTTCCAGTTTGAGGTTGTTATGAATAATGTTGCTATAAATATACATGACCCTCAGTGCATACACACATGCAGTTCAATGGGTATATACTTGGAAATTGAATTGCTGAGTCATAGGGTAAACATATCTCCAACTTTAATAAATAAAGTTAAATTGTTTTCCAAAGTAGTTGTGCCAATTTAAATTCCCTTCAACAGTGTATGAGAGTTCCTGTTGCTCCACGTCTTCACCATCACTTTTTATCATCAGTTGTATAATTTAGCCTATCTGGTGGGTGCGTAGTGTTATTCATATTGCGGTTTAATTTGCATTCCTTGATTCCTGTTGAGGTTGAGCATCCTTCTATTTATTGGTCTCTTGAATATCATCTTTTATAAAAATCTTTGTCTCTTTCCACTACATTGTTTACTCTCTTACTGTTTTGTTTTGTTTTTGAGATGGAGTCTCAATCTGTTGCCCAGGCTGGAGTGCAGTGGCGTGATCTCAGCTCACTGCAACTTCTGCCTCCCAGGTTCAAGCAATTATCGTGCCTCAGCCTCCCAAGTAGCTGGGACTACAGGTGCACACCACCATGCCCAGCTAATTTTTTGTATTTTTAGTAGAGACGGGGTTTCACGATGTTGGCCAGGCTGGTCTCAAACTACTGACCTCAAGTGATCTGCCTTCTTCGGCCTCCCAAAGTGCTGGGATTACAGGTGTGAGCCACTGCACCCAGCCCCTACTCTCTTATTGTTCAAGATGCCTTTTTTTCCTTTTCTTTTCTTTTCTTTTTGAGACGAAGTCTCACTCTTGTCCCCCAGGCTGGAGTGCAGTGGTGTGATCTCGGCTCACTGCAACCTCCGCCTCCTGGATTCAAGCGATTCTCCTGTCTCAGCCTCCCAGGGAGCTGGGATTACAGGTGCCTGCTACCACGCCCGGCTAATTTTTGTATTTTTAGTAGAGACGGGGTTTCACCATGTTGGCCAGGCTGGTCTTGAACTCCTGATCCCAGGTGATCCGCCTGCCTCAGCCTCCCAAAGTGCTGGGATTACTGGAGTGAGCCACTGCGCCTGGCGTTAAGATGTCTTTTTATATTCTGGGTACTGGCCCCTTTGTCTGTGGCTTGCCTTTTCATTTTCAAAAATGATGTTTTTTAATGCACAGAAATTCTTAATTTTAATGTGGTTAAAATTATCAATCTTTTTCGTTATAGATGGTGTTTTTAGTGAGCTGCTTAAGTTACTTTATATTAACTTCATGAAAATATCCTCCTATATCATCTCTTGGGCCTTTCATTATTTTGCCTTTAACTTTTGATTATGAATCCTCCTGGAACTTGATTTTTGTGTGTATAATGTGAAGTAGGGGTTGCTTCATTTGTTTTTATATGGATAACCATCTGTGTCGATACCACTTACTGAAAAGACTGTTCCCCATTACTCCGCTGCCTTGTCCTTCTTTTAAAAAATAAAAAATTTTAAAAAAAACTTTTTATTTTGGAAACTTTAAACATATGTAAAAGTAAACAGAAGAGTGAAATGAATCCTTGTGTACCAGTCACCCCACTTCAGTACTTATCAAGTCATGGCCTGTCTTTACCCTTACCCATTCCTCTTTCCCATAATATTTTGAAGGATATCCTGACACAATTTCATCTCTAAATATTACAGTGTGAATCTCTATAACATAAGGGCATATTTAAACATAAACTCAATACCATTATCACACCTAAAATATCCAACAATTCCTTTTTTTTTTTTTTTTTTTTTTTTTTGAGACGGAGTCTCGCTCTGTCGCCCAGGCTGGAGTGCAGTGGCGCAATCTCGGCTCACTGCAAGCTCCGCCTCCCGGGTTCACGCCATTCTCCTGCCTCAGCCTCCCGAGTAGCTGGGACTACAGGCGCCCGCTACCACGCCCGGCTAATTTTTTGTATTTTTAGTAGAGACGGGGTTTCACCGTGTTAGCCAGGATGGTCTCGATCTCCTGTCCTCGTGATCCGCCCGCCTCGGCCTCCCAAAGTGCTGGGATTACAGGCGTGAGCCACAGCGCCCGGCCAAACAATTCCTTGATATCAGCAAAATCCAGTGTTTAAATCTCTAGTTGTCTCATAAACTTTTAATAATTTGTTTAAATCAGGTTCCAAACAGAGTCCACACATTGTACTTATTTATTTATTCATTTATTTGTTTATTTAGAGACAGGGTCTCACTCTGTCACCCAGGCTGGAGTGCATTGGCGCAATCACAGTCACTGCAGCCTTGACCTCCCAGACTCAAATGATCCTCTCAGATCAGCCTCCCGAGTAGCTGGGACTACAGGTGTGTACTACACGCCCAGCTAAATGTGTAGAGACAGGGTCTCACTGTGTTGCCAGGGCTGGTCTCCAACTCCTGGGCTGAAGAGATCCTCCTGCCTCGGCTTTCCAAAGTGCTGGGATTACAGGTGTGAGCCACCGTGCCTGGCCCCACACACTGTATTTAGTTGACGTATTTTTAGTCTCTTTTAATCTATAGGTGTGCATGTCATCATTCTTTTACTTGCAATTTATTTTTTGTTGTGTTGATTGGCTAACTTTTAAATGGGCTGAAACTTTGAGTAAATTTTGTTTAAAACTATTCTCATTGCCTGTATTTGTCTGTGAATGTCTCTGGTTGAAGTTGCCTGGCTCCTTTATTTCATAGGTGCTGATAGTTGATCTCTGTGCAGACAAGTTCTTACAGGAGGTGAGTGCCAAAGGAGGTAATTACTTATGTTTTAGGATAAATGTCTACTGTAGATAATTGGACAGACAATATGTGAAAGTACTTAGAGAATGTGACTCAGGCAAAACTTTTAGTTCCTACACATACTTGAATTGACACCATGGCCAATCATGCAAGATTGACCTGAAAAATTTGGCTTCAGTTTATAGCTGCCTATCCCAAAGGAGGAAGGAGGAAACATAAATGTCTCATTCTCAAAAGAGGTAAAACCACCCTTCAACTCCAGGTGGGTCGACACATAAGCCTCTAATTTAATTACATTTTAAAAGCATTTATTAAGCACTGATTATTTCTTTTTTTTTTTTTTCTTTGAGATGGAGTCTCGCTCTGTCGCCCAGGCTGGAGTGCAGTGGCGCAATCTCGGCTCACTGCAAGCTCCGCCGCCTCCTGGGTTCACGCCATTCTCCTGCCTCAGCCTCCCGAGTAGCTGGGACTACAGGTGCCCGTCACCACACCCGGCTAACTTTTTGTATTTTTAGTAGAGACAGGGTTTCACCGTGTTAGCCAGGATGGTCTCGATCTCCTGACCTCGTGATCCGCCCGCCTCTGCCTCCCAAAGTGCTGGGATTACAGGCGTGAGCCACCACGCCCGGCCAAGCACTGATTATTTCTAGATATTCTGTTAGAATGTAAAAATGAGTAAGACACAGTTTGAACCCTCAGGTCTTACAGTCTAATGGGGAGAAACAGACATACATAAAGTTTTAGAAATTGTATAATAGAAATTTGTACAAGGTACAGTAGGAGCAAAAATGAAGTGACCATTTATTCTGAATATTGAAGTGGAAAGGAAGAGTTCATAAAGCCTCCTCAGAGCAGCCCTCCGGATATAACCTGTATGTAGGAGTGTGAGCTCTGAAACACAGGGTGAAAAGAAGAGTGTTTCCCAGGACATTTTCAGAATCAATTAGCTCATGATGTTTGAAACACTATTCGTGGATGATCTTCATAATATAACAGAAGACTTGTAGATGAGAGAGATCTGGTGGAAAAGTGCCAGAAAATTTTACAAAGTATATATATTTTTAATATAGTTAAAATATACACCATAAACATGAAAGATTCTTCATGTAGGGAAGGAGACTTCAGACTGACTCTTTAGCCAAAATATATACAGTCACTTGTGGAATTTTGGAGAAATAACTAGGGCATATTTGAGACTTAATCCCTCAAATCTCAAACAAAGAAAAATCTCCATTTTTTTTTCTTCTTAAGGTATCCGATGAGGATGAAATTCTACCACCAAAACTTCAAGCTGCCCTGATGCAGATTTTGGAAGAACGAAATGAAATCTTGACTCAGGAGCAGAATTTTTCACAAGGTATGAGACAAGTGAGCCAAGGACTTAAGGTTAAGATAGTAAATATTTACTGAATGCCCAGCACTATGTTAAAGGATATACCAAAGTAGCATTAGATTGCCTGTGCGTTGAAAATCCTATAATCAGCTTCCTTGCTTATCCTCAGTATGCCAGGTCCTCTTCTATTTCAGGACCTTTGCACTTGCTCAGTTACATTTATAGAATGCTATTCCCGCAGATATCCACATGACTCCTGCCCTTTCTTCCTGTAGGTCCATGCTCACATCATCTTCTCACTGAGGCCCTTCCTGACTGTCCTATATTAAATTGTACCCATTCCCCTAGTGCTCCTTATCCTCTTCCCTTTGCTTTAATTTTATTCAAGGCTCTTAGCACTATCTCATATTCTACAGCATAAGTTCCGTGAGAACAGTGGTTTTATTTTGTTCTCTATCTCCAGTACTTTAAACAGTATTCGGTAAATAGGTACTCAATAAATACTTGTTAAATAAATGGGCAAATAATATTTATTGGGTGTTTATACTGTATCAGGCATATGCTAAGCACTTGACATACATTTTGTTTTATCTTTATGAAGCAGGTATCATTATTTAATCCTCATTTTACAGATGAGAAAAGGCTATGTACTGACAGGGAACATTAGGGAAGGAGCAGCGTTTTTTGTTTGTTTTGGGTTTTTTCTTTTTCTGTTTTTTGTTTCTTGCTCTGTCACCCAGGCTGGAGTGCAATGATGCAATTATAGCTCACTGCAGCCTCAACCTCCTGGGCTCAAGCAATCCTCCTGCCTCAACTGGGACTACAGGCATGCACCACCACACCTAGCTAATCTTTTTATTTTTTGTAGAGACAGGGTCTCACCACGTTGCCTAGGTTGATTTCAAACTCCTGGTCTCAAGCAATCCTTCCACCTTAGCCTCACAAAGCACTGGAATTACAGTTGTGAGCCACCACACCTGGCCTAGAAGGAGCAGATTTAGAGGAGTAATAAAAAGTTTAGTTTTGGATGTTACAGTTTGAGATACCTATTAGAAGTTTAATACTTAAGCAGACATCCAACTGGAAATGTTTTAGAAGAAAGATTTGGGCTAAAAGCAAACATTTAGAAATTGCTGTTTTAAAGCTGTGGGACCAGATGAGATGAGATGTATAGAGTGAGTATTGTTAGAAAATAACAAAGGTTTAAGGATTGAGCCCTGTGTTGGTTGTAAATGGCGTGGTTAGATTTCCAACACTTGGAGGTTGGAAGGAGGAGAACTATCCAGCAACAGAGGAGCAGCCAGTAAAGAAGGAGAAAAACCAGGAAAGTATGTGTGTAAACTGCCAGGAGTGTGGGCAGGTACAGTGGCTCACACCTGTAATCCCAGCACTTTGGGGGGCCAAGGCAGGAGGATTGCTTGAAGCTCGGAATTCCAAACTAGCCTGGGCAACATAATGAGACCTCATCTCTATGAAAAGTGAAAAGAAAAATAAAAAACAAACAGGAGTGTGACATTGCAAAAGTTGAGCAAAGAGAATACTTCATGAAAAGAAGAGTAATCAATTATGCCAACAGCTGCAAAGAGACCAAGTATGGCGACGATTAAGATTTGACCAGTGGATTTGACAATATGAAGACCTTGATAACAGCGGATTCAGTGGAATGAGGGGAAGAAAGTGAGATGGGAGAGGGTTCAAGACAGAATTAGAATTCCATTCAGCCAATTGATTGTAAAATTTATTATTTATTATTTTTATTTTTATTTTTGAGACAGGGTCTCGCTTTGTCACCCAGGTTGGAGTGCAGTGGTGCGATCATAGCTCACTGCAGCTTTGACCTCCTGAGCACAAGCAATCCTCCCACCTCAGCCAGCCATGTAGCTGGGCCTACAGGCGTGCACCCTCACACCTGGCTGGTTTTTTTGTATTTTTTGTAGAGACGGGCTTTCACGATGTTGCCCAGGCTGATCTTGAACTCCTGGGCTCAAGCAATTCACCCACCTCAGCCTCTCAAAGCCGTGGGATTACATGGGTGAGCCATTGCGCCCAACCATAAAATTTAATTGTATGTACAAAGGGCCAAGAATAGCCAAGGCACTCAAAAAAGAACAAGACTGGAAGGCTTGCACTACTAGACATCAAAAATTATTATAAAGATAGTAATTAAGATAGTTTGGTTTTGGTGCAGAAATAGAGCAATAGAATACAGAGTGCATATACATAAGGAAACTTGATTTGTGTCAGTGCCAGCGTTGTGTATCAGTGGAAAAAGGATGGACCATTTAATAAATGATACTAGGGCCGGGCACGGTGGCTCACATCTATAATCCCAGCACTTTGGGAGGTGGAGGTGGGCAGATCACTTGAGGTCAGCAGTTTGAGACCAGCCTGGCCAACATGGTGAAACCCCATCTCTACTAAAAATACAAAAATTAGCTGGGTGTGGTGGTACGCGCCTGTAATTCCAGCTACTCAGTATGCTGAGGCAGGAGAATCGCTTGAACCCGGGAGGTGGAGGTTGCAGTGAGCCAAGATTGTGCCACTGCACTCCTGCCTGAGTGAGAGAGTAAGACCCTGTCTAAAATAATAATAATAAAAATAATAATAATAATAAATGATACTAGGACAATTGGTCTCTATATGAAAAAAATGAATATGGATCTACACCTCACACTATACAGAAAATTAATTCCAGTGAATTTAAAGACTTAAATGTTAAAAGCAAAGCTTTTGAAAATATTTTTAAAAGAATAGAAGAAAATATTTTATGTCAATAAATCAGTGGTGGGGTTCTTAAAAATACGGCACAAAGAGCAGAGACCATAAAGGAAAAGACAGGTTAATTTGACTGTGTTAAATCTTTACATTTTCTTTTCGTCAAGGGACACCATGGAAAAGAGATTTTTAAAACTAGTTACAGACTAGGTGAAGATATCTTGAATATATATAACTATCAAATGAATAGTGTCTAGAATTTATTTTTTTAAAAAACACCTGCAAATCAGTAAGAAAGAGATAAACAATCCAATAGAAAAATGAGGAAAAGATAGGAACAAACATTCAAAGAAGAAGAAACATGATAAGCCCATAAATAATTAAAGAGACGTGCAACCTCACTACATCATTTACATTCAGGGAAGTGTAAATGTAAGCCACAATGCAATACCATTTTTTATACCCACCATATTCACAAAAACTAAAAAATCTGTCCAGGCACTGTGGTTCATACCTGTAATCCTAGCACTTCGGGAGGTCAAGGTGGGAGAATCACTTGAGCCCAGGAGTTCAAGACGAGCCTGTGTAACACAGCAAGACCCAGTGTCTACAAACAAAATTAAAACATTAGCCAGGAGTGTTGATGTGTGCCTGTAGTCTCGCTACTCAGGAGGCTTGGGTGGAAGGATCACTTGCGCCCAGGAATTTGAGGCTGCAGTGAGCTGTGATGGTGCCACTGCACTCTAGCCTGGGCAATAGAGCAAGACCCTGTCTCAAAAAAAAAATTAAGTCTGACAATATCAAGTGTTGGTAACAATGTGTCAAGTAGTTCAACCACTTTGAAGTTGGCATTATCTAGTAAAATTAAAGGTGTTCATATCCTACAACCCAACAGTGTAGTTTGTAAATACATACCCTAGTGAATCTCTTGCACGTGATCACTAGGAAACAAGTTCAATAATTTTTTTTTTTTTTTTTTTTTTTGAGACGGAGTCTCGCTCTGTCACCCAGGCTGGAGTGCAGTGGCGCAATCTTGGCTCACTGCAGGCTCCACCCCCTGGGGTTCACACCATTCTCCTGCCTCAGCCTTCCGCATAGCTGGGATTACAGGCGCCTGCCACCTCGCCCGGCTAATTTTTTGTATTTTTAGTAGAGATGGGGTTTCACCATGTTAGCCAGGATGGTCTCGATCTCCTGACCTCGTGATCCGCCCGCCTCAGCCTCCCAAAGTGCTGGGATTACAGGCGTGAGCCACCGCGCCCGGCCAAGTTCAATAATTTTTATAGTGCCATTATATGTGATAGCAAAAACTAAAAGCAGGGTGAATATCCATTTTCAGGAGAATAAAGCCTTAAGAATGAATTTTTTTTTTGAGATAAGGTTTCATTCTGTCAACCAGGCTGGAGTGCAAGTGGTGTGATCATGGCCCACTGCAGCCTTTATCCCCAATGCTCAAGCAATCCTCCTTCCTCAGCCTCTTGAGTAGCTGGGACCACACTTCTGTGCCACCACGCTCAGCTAATTCTTTAATTTTTTGTAGAGATGGAGTCTATGTTGCCCAGCCTTGTCCTAAGCTCTTGGGCTCAGGTGAGCTGCCTGCTTCAGTCTCCTGAAGTGTTGGGATTACAGGCATGAGCCATTTTAGCTGCACCCAGCTAAAAATGAATCTTAAAAACATATATTGAATAAAACAGTAAGTTGCAGAAGAATACAATATTTTGTATACCGTTCAAAGACATACAAAAACCTACTAATATGCTGTTGGGGTTTTATATGTGTATAGTGAAACTATAATGCAGGGCAAGGGAATAACAAATACAAAATTCCATGGTCACTCTGTTGGAAAGTAGAAGAAGAATGCCATTGGAGTCGCACAGGAAACTTCAAAGACATTAGTAATGTTCTGTTTCTAAGCTTTGTTTGTGGTAGAGAATTTATTCATTTCACTTGTGATGTTATAAAATATTCATACATATCAAAGAATATGTAAAGTATATACATTAAAAAGGAAAGAATAAAGAAATTATAGAAAAACATAATTTTTAAAAGAAAGAAATTAAGATGTAGCAGTGAGGCAAAAGTGTTGAAGATAAATGCAGTGTTGGGGCTGGGTGTGGTGGCTCATACCTGTGATCTCAAGCACTTTGGGAGGTCAAGGCAGGATAAGTTCAATACCAGCCTGAGCAACATAGCAAGACCCCATCTCTACAAAGAAAAATTAATTAAAAAAAAGAAAAAAGATAAATGCAGTGATGAACATGGATTCTCAGCTGCAGAAGTAAAGAGATGAGAAGGAAGGGTGTTGGACAAAATATAACAAAAACCTAGATTACAGTCAAAATGTAATTCAGAAAGAGACCTTGGAAATCACCTGGTCAGCCCTGCTAGCTGCATAGATATGGACAGGCCAACTGAGAAAAGTGAGCCACCCACTATTATGCAACTGCTTTATGGTAGAACTCTGACTAAATTTAGGTTCCTGATTCCCATCCTGGGTGGATCCCTGGGAAAAGAGCAAGAGACAGTGTGAAGGGGGGTGGGGGGAAAGACGATTTGGATATGGAAGAAAAAGAGGGAGTGTAAGTCGAATCTGAAGTTTGAGCCTGGGACCTGGAAGGCAATATAATGTAGTATATTATAGGGATTAAAAATCACCTGACTTGTGAGTCCAGCATCTTCACTTACTAGGTGAGATGACTCTGGAGAATTTATTTAATCATTTGGCATCTCAGTTTCCTCTGTAAAAGAAAAATAAAAATAATAGATTATTATGTTTGTAGAAGCACTTAATACAGTACAACATACCTTTAGCACTCAAATCACTATTTTTATGGAATAATTATAGTGCAGTATGAAATGGCAATGTCAGCCAGGCATGGTGGCTCACATCTGTAATGCCAGCACTTTGGAATGCTGAGGTGGGAGAATTGCTTGAGCCCAGGAGTTTGAGACAAGCGCCTGGGCAACATAGCAAGACCTCGTCTGTATTTTGGGGAAAAAAATCTTTATTTAAAAAAATGGGAATATTGAGAGGGAAACTTATTTGGTGGGGAAATATAATGGGTTTAGCTTTAGATATGTATTGTTTGTTTAATTGATTCATAGTCCAAGTTCCAAAAAGAACCTGATATAGTGACCTTTAGACAGATGGAACTTATGTGCTAATGGGACAGCCAAATAATAACCACCCGTAGGTAGCCTGAAAATGTAGAAGATGAGATAACAGGGCTGGAAAACTAAGGTTTGGAATTACAGTATTATCATAGCCAGCTCTATCTCTGTGCCAGTTAGCCCTTTACGGAAGGGAATGTTGAAGAGGAGTGTCTGAGCACCATGCTCAGGAAGAGAAAGAAAGGACAAGAGAAAAATAACTGCTTTGTCATCAAGTCAGGAAAGGAATCAGGAAATCAGAAGAGCATAGAGTTGTAGGGGACAAGAGAAATGAGGAGGTAGTTAGCACAAATGCAGCATGGAGCTTAAAGGAGATAAAAATAGAAGAGCAGATTAAATTTGGCTGGCTCTCACCAGTGGCCTTTGAAAGAGCAGTTAAAATGAAATCAACAGATGTGCAAGCCAGGTTGCAAGATATAGAAGGAGTATGTATGGGAAGAAAATGAAGGGAAGGGTAGAAGCAATTAGCCTTTTCTAGGTCGTGCAGAAAGAAAGTGAAGAATGAACACTCCTAGATTTATTCTCAGTCCTTTAATCTATAACTTCTTAGGCACGACTTCCATAACCAGAGCCAGTGTTTCCAGATACAGATAACTGAGGAGATTTTTTTCTTTTTTTCTTTTTCATGTTGCAGCAGATGTGACACTCAACTCTCTGGTGTCCGAAGCATTTGTCAGGTTTTTTGTGGAGTTGGTAGGACATTATTCTTTGAACATGACTGTCACTGAGCGTGGGGAGCGTGTTTTCCAAAGGGAACCATTCCGTAAGTCCCACACCTCCCGAAGTGTACGCCACTTCCTGGATCTCTTCATGGAGACTCAGATGTTTGCAGGATTCATCCAGGACCGAGAGCTTCGGAAAAGTGGAGTTAAAGGTCGGTTTCATTATAAAGTTCTCCCTCTCTATTTAGTGAATACCTTGAAAGATTTTACTATATTATGAATAAAAAGTATTGTAAAGCAACAAGGGCTTAAAATCTGAGTTGTTTATTATGAGAATTATTTTGTAATATTGTTTTAGCCCTGGAAATAATACACTGGTTATAAGCACAGAATTTTATGTAATTCCCAGTCTGGAGTGTTACACAGTTTCACCAACATGAGTTTTTCCTTGTAGGTTTGTTTGAGGTCCGGGCCATCCAGTATTTGGAAACAATTCCTGAGTCGGAGCCCAGTGGGATGAATAGAATTTTGCGGAGTCTTGGTTAGTTGCTGTGTTTTCCTGTTAGATAAATGTGGCTGAAGACCAGGCGCGGTGGCTCATGCCTGTAATTCCAGCACTTTGCGAGGTCAAGTAAGGAGGTTTGCTTGAGGCCAGGAGTTTGAGACCAGCGTGGGCAACATAGTGAGACCCCATCCCTACACAAAATTTTAAAATTAGCTGGGCATGGTTGGGCATGGTGGCTTATGCCTGTAATCCCAGCACTTTGGGAGGCTGAGGCAGGTTGATCACCTGAGGTTAGGAGTTCGAGACTAGCTAGCCTGTCCAACATGGTGAAACCCCATCTCTGCTAAAAATACAAAAATTAGCCTGGTTTAGTGGCAGGCACCTGTAATCCCAGCTACTTGGGAGGCTGAGGCAGAAGAATTGCTTGAACCCAGGAGATGGAGGTTACGGTGAGCAGAGATCACACCATTGCACTCCAGCCTGGGCAACAAGAGCAAAATTCTGTCTCAAAAAAAAAAAAAAAAAAATTAGCTAGGCATGCTGGCACATTCCTGTAGTTCTAGCTACGCAGGAGGCTGAGAGGCCCGAGGGGGATCGCTGGAGCCCGGGAGTTTGAGGCCTCAGTAAGATGATCTTGCCACAGATGACAGAGTGAGATTCTTGTCTCTAAAAAAATAAATAAATAAAAATTAAAAAAATAAATAAAAATAAATAAAAAATAAATAAAAATAAAAAATAAATGTGGCTGAAAAAGCTTTGCAGTAAGTGGGCCTCATCACAAAAGCTTTATAATCAGATCAGCAATATAGCCTTAAATAGGCTGACCATAAACCATGATGCTAGTTTCAAAGTGTTTTGGAGAAAAAGCAGCATTTTTCTCAAAATTTGGGATCCCTCATCAGAGTGGTCTGTGGGGCCATTTCCCAGAGATGAACTTCCCTGATATAAGTTTATTTATTTCATGATATGTTTGCATATCATCATTATTAATCTTTTCTAGGACACATTCCTTGGAGAATCTTATAAAAACTGTGGTCCTTTTTCCCAGAAAAATGTATTTACAGCATATAAATAAATTTTGCATATAATTTTAGGCTGCTCATATACCCCATGAAGTCTATCTTTGGTACTCCAGATTAAAAACACTTGGTTTAGAGGTACTTCTGAGGCAAAAGAGGATTTCTTACAAGTCTCTAATTTTCTACTTCATACAGAAACACATTTATGATTTTTCAGTAATAGTTAATTAGTATGATACAAGAGAACAGGGGTGTGGCTAGCCTAAAATAATGAATAACCTATATTCTACGATATTTATATTTTGTCTTTGAAATATGCCCCCTAATTAGGCCCTGTCCTTCACTAGCTGACAGACCATGGACAAATTAGGCCTTAGGCTGTTATTTCATCTTTATACAATGGGGTTAGATTAGATCAGTGGTTCCCAGCTCTGACTACATTTTATAATTTCCAGAGAACTTTAAAAAAATTTTCCCCTGGGCTCCAGGAAATCTCTGGGGAGAAGCCAGGTGATTTTAACCTGTAGTCAAGGTTGAAAACCACTGGATTACATGATGTCTGAGTTCTTTTCTGCCGCTACAATTAATTAGACATATGGGGTTTGGGGTTCATTTTTGTTTTTGTTTTGGGGGTTAAACACATCAACTGAGTTTGAGATGTCAGCTTAACTCTTGGGCTGTTCTGAATGACTGACCTGTTAATCCCTTACCTTAAATAATGTACAATAAATAAAAATGAATTGAGCATTCACTGTACTTTTCTTTCCCTTTAGGAAGCAAAATGAAATTTCTGCAAAAGAAATGAAATCTCTGATTGTCTCCATCCTGAATATACAACAGAAAGTGCCAAAGAAAATATTTTTCTAAGGGTCAGGATCCCATGAAGTATTCTACAAAATTCTTGAAATTTTAAAAGGTTAAAGAGCGAGTCAGGCTGTCAGAGGAGGATTCTCCTGTTGCTGCTGTAGTAATCACTGGAGAATTGTTGGGAATGGTCTGGAACCATGCCATCTTTACTCTGTCTCCATTTTTTTTTTATAGCAGCCTTTTCTATGTGATTCTTGGGCTCATTCTCTGTTTTGTGCTTTGTCTGTGAAAGTAGTTGTGTTTCACAAGGAAAAGCCTTGTTGTTGTTACATTTAAAAAATAGCTCAAAAATGAGAATAATGAGAGAAATGCTGAGTTTAAGGTAGTAGAGAGACATGATGGAAATGGAGAACACTAGCCTTATACACATAATTCTCATCACTGAACTATCATGGCCCCTTTAAACCCATGGGCTGTTTGACCTGGGCTAAGGAATAGACTCATCACATATCTCCATTGTTTTGCCTTATATTATATCTAGGGGAATCTCACTTAGGAGGAAGCCCTACTTGTAATATTATAAGGTACTGTTATTAAGTACCTTATAAAATTAGACATCTTGCAACTCCTCCTCCAAATTATGTGGCATTTGAGTAGTTTGCTTGTCCCTCACATGTCAACATTAAACTTTGTGGAGGCTGGATGCAGTGGCTCACACCTGTAATCTCCACCACTTTGGGAGGCTAAGGCAGGAGTTTGAGGGTGGGAGTTTGAGACTAGCCTGGGCAACATAGCAAGATCCCATCTCTACAAAAACATTTTAAAAATAAGTAAATAAATTTAAACTTTGTGAAATTATAGCTAATATGAAAATGTCCTTTCAAGGGCATGGGAGCCACCTTTTTTAGTGTCCACCATGTGCCATGCACTGTGGTATATGTATGCATATCATCTCAACCAATCCTTAAATCAACCTTATGAGATAGATATTTGCATCTCCATTTTACTAATAAACTGAGGCTGGGTGCTATGGCTCACGTCTGTAATCCCAGCACTATGGGAGTCCAAGGCGAGTGGATCATTTGAGGTCAGGAGTTCGAGACCAGCCTGGCAACATGGTGAAACTCTGTCTCTACTAAAAATACACACAAAAAATTAGCTGGGTGTGGTGGCAGGTGCCTGTAATCCTGGCTGCTCGGGAGGCTGAGCCATGAGAATCGCTTGAGCCCAGGAGGCGGAGGTTGCAGTGAGCTGAGATCGCGCCACTGCATTCCAGCCAGGGTGACAGAGCGAGACTGCATCTCAAAAAAAAGAAAAAAGGAAAAGAAAAAAGAAAAAAACAAATTCAAAGAAGTTAAATACGTTGCCCAAAGTTGTACAACACAGAACTGAAACCAAGACTTTTATGGACACAGAAAAAGTTGGTTAGTCCTACAGATGGAAATTTCATCTCAGTAGGATTATATAGCTATTTCTTTTATTAATAAAAATTTTCTATTAAGTGTACCAGAGCCACTTGTCAGCTCTGAGGATAAAGAACTTTATAGGTGCCTAGCTGAGACTCTTTTTATTCCCCTAGAAATGTTGAAATTTTTGCTCTAATTAAATTAGACTCAAAATATGAACATTCCTTGAACATATACCACTTAGTCATCCAGACCTTTAATATCTGAAGTAGTAGTAGTAGTGATTGGAAAGAGAAAGTTTTCAGTGATGCTGCAGTGTTTTTTGTGTGTGTGTGTATGTGTGTGTGTGTGTGTTTTGTTTCGGTTTTTTTTTTTTTTTTTGAGATGGAGTTTCGCTCTTTTTGCCCAGGCTGGAGTGCAATGGTGTGATCTCGGCTCACTGCAACCTCCGCCTCCCGGCTTCAAGCAATTCTCCTGCCTCAGCCTCCTGAGTAGCTGGAATTATAGGCACCCGCCACCACACCTGGCTAATTTTGTACTTTTAGTGGAGACGGGGGTTTCACCATGTTGGCCAGGCTGGTCTCGAACTCCTGACCTCAGGTGATCCACCCACCTTGGCCTCCCAAAGTGCTGGGATTACAGGCATGAGTCACTGCACCCGGCCTGTGTGTGTGTGTGTGTGTGTGTGTGTGTGTGTGTGTGTGTGTTTTCAAACTCATGGGCAAATTCAAGTTCAGATGGTGCACTTTTCATTGATTAATGTTATAGCAAATGTCAGTTTGTTTTCTTCAGTTTCTGCTGATGGTTTTAACTGGCACAGAAAGTATTTCTTCAACCTTACAAAACTGTGTAAGTTGTATTGTGATACAGTTTATTGACTTGTACAGTATTGTCATTACAACCCATTCAGGTATGCATGAATCTGAAGCAGAACACCATTTAAGACTGGTGCTGTATAATATAATTCCTACAGATGTGGGTCCAGGGAATAGAACTGAGCCTGTCTTTTTTTTAATGTTAAGCAGGTTACCCCCAGTGGGGCTTCTACTAGACATCTCTCCATTTGGTCTCTTCTTACACTCCAACCCAGCAGGAACAGTTAATAATTGGATGTTTATAAAATGGGGGTAAAAGGGTTTACTGTGATGGATCCTGGCTATCCCTCTAGGAGGAGACCTTTGCTTCAGCAATGGTGTCTTCATCCTCGCAGCCTGAAGCTGCTTCATTTCCTTAGGTCTGTTGTGTTTTCTGTAAAGTGTTAGGAATTCTGGATATTTTTGTAAAAGAATCAAGATTTGTATAAAATGTTTACAGATCTTTTAATGAATAAATACATAAAAACCCCACAGATCCCTTGGAGAATTCTTTAAGATCTTTTATGTCACTTAAATCTATAGCTAGCACATTTACCTAATGGTACTTCGGTAATAAGAATTAGTCTTAGACTGACCAGGCTTAATAACGGAGGTCAACATTTCCAGGCTCTTGGCAGACAAAGTCTGGGTCTAGACTGCACACCGGGCAGGGCATATAGTCTGACAACTTTATTTGGTTTTTACCTGCTTAATCAAAGGGAGGCTGCTTAGTCCAGGAGCCATGCAGAAGAGAAAGTGCATGGGCAGCAGCTTGAGTGGTTCGGAGGCAGTGAGGAATGCCATTCTATTACCGTTACGTCCTAAAGGCAAAATGACAGGATTTTTAAGGAACTGAGGTTCCTTTTGATACGCAGACCATAAAGCTTCACAATTTTAATTGGAGACTGGCGCCCAATTCTAGAGTCTCTTTAAAAAATGTACTTATCCAATGCAAAGGTTTTAAGGGTGCCGAGGGGGAAGGATAGTTGGGGTACAGCAAGGAAGTAAAAGAGGAATGACCCGGGGTGCAGTGGCTCACGCCTGTATTCCCCACATTTTGGGAGGCCCGGAGTTCGAGGCTAGGCTTGGCAACATAGAAAGGCTCCATCTCTACAAAAAAAAATTAAAAATTAGCCAGGCACGGTGGTGTGCACCTCTAGGCCCAGCTACTAGGGAGGCTGAGGTGGAAGGATCGCTTGGGCCCGGGGGGTTGAGGCTGCAGTGAGCTATGATCACGCCACTGCACTCCAACCTGGGCAGCAGAACAAAGACCCTGTGTCTACAATAAAAAAGGAAAAAAGTCTCGCACAGAGGAAGAGAAGATTAAGGGGAGAAGGTGGGAGTAAGCAGAGGTGGGAAACCAGTTTATCTCTCCCCGCCAAATGCTGCAGCCAGTTCCCTCCAAAAGTGTTAAGGGGCTCCCCTTCCAGATATCAATGTTTTGGAGGAAACGAAAAGCCCCAACTTCAAATCGCCGCCATTCGCAGGCAAAAAAAAGGGCAGTAAGCAGAGGACAGGAAATTGAGGCCTTTCGCTGACGCAGACAAGCCAAGACGTTACGTCACGTCCGCCCAAAACAAACCAGCCTGGCAATTTCTAGATACCGGGCGGACCCGCCTTCAAAATTAGCAACTGAGCATGCACTAACGTCAATACGGAGGGAACGTGATTACATCAGTGTCAGGCGCCGGCGTAATTAAATATAACTGAGTTTACGCAGACGCAGAAGACGCAGGCAAACCTGAGGTCCTCAGAATGGCGGGCACAGGTTTGGTGGCCGGAGAGGTTGTGGTGGATGCGCTGCCGTATTTTGATCAAGGTTATGAAGCCCCTGGTGTGCGGGAAGCGGTGAGTGCGGGGTGTCTTTGTAGCTGACTCACTGCTAGCTGGCTCGGTACTGAAAGAAACATGTTACAATTTGCCACTTCTACCCTGGTCCCTATTCTCTTTCTTAGGCTGCAGCGCTGGTGGAGGAGGAAACTCGCAGATACCGACCTACTAAGAACTACCTGAGCTACCTGACAGCCCCGGATTATTCTGCCTTTGAAGTAAGTATGTCTTGAGCCCAGGTGTGAACGAGAATTCCTGTGAACCTTTACTTTGGATTGAGAGCTTTAAATTCCAGTTTTAACCATTGCCTGCATAGCTACTACTTACCTACTGTATAGGTGTCAGTCTATTGAAAACAACTAGATAGATAAGTCTTCTCCGAGGTTCTTATTCTAAGATCCATAGGAAGACTTTCTGGGGCTCCACAACTCACTTAATGCAAAAATTTGTGGCTACCATTCTTTGAGATAGGATCCATGCGTAAATTCTCAAAGGGACCCTCTCCTGCCAAGATTCACTCTACAGCAAGTGATCTAGGGTTTTTTAATATGTATAAGCCTAATTACCTAAGCTCTTTAGAACCACTGGAGAGTGGCATATTAAAGTCTAGTTATTTACCAAATGTATGTGATACGACTGAAAGGACAAACCATATCCAAGTGTATACTACTTTTTTCTCAGCCTTCTCCTTTTTTCTGTAATCTATCCGATGTTTTTATTAACACATTTCTGATTAATGTAGGCAAGAATTTTCACTGATACGAATACTTTACAAGTGCTAGGTGCCATTCTAGATTCTGAGATCATAGAGATATATGGGGTTTTAAAAAATATATTTTGTTTTCTTTTAATTTTTCTTTTCTTTATTTAAGACAAACATCCTCTCCAAAAAAGATAGGGTTTCTGAATACAGAAAAATACAATACAGTGAGGAGCTAGATATATAAAACAAAAAGTTCACAATAGTATGTATAAATGTGTAATAATATGTAAAGGACCTATAGCGGAGGGTATGTATAAGGACAAGAGGATTAGAGAAGGGAGTGTCCATGATTGCCTAAGGAGTCAGATGCTGTTCTACTCCACACATTGAGTATGATACTATTTTAAATGTATAACCTTGAAGTACACCCAGGATTCTAGTTAGGGTCTAGTTAGCTAAATGAAATGTAAGATATCATTTCTAAATTATTGGACTCAAGTATTTCAGTATGTACAGCTTGGAGGATTTTTTCCCATTATACCTAATCGTTTATTTATGAAAGGATTGTATTATTAAAAGGCAGTATTTAGCTGGGTGTGGTGGCTCACACCTGTAATCCCAGCACTTTAGGAGGCTGAGGTGTGAGGATCACTTGAGACCAGCCTGGGCAACATAGTGAGACCCTTTCTCTACAAAAGAAAAATTAAAAAGTTAGCCAGGCATGATGGTATGCACCTGTAGTCCCAGCTACTCAGGAGGCCAAGGTGGGAGGATCACTTGAGCCTGGGAGTTCAAGACTGCTACAGTGAGCCATGATAATGCCATTGCATTCCAGCCTGGCAATAGAGTGAGACCCTGTCTCAAAGGGAAAAAAAAAAAAAAGATATTATTTACATTAAAGTAACATGAAAAAATTGTTAGTTAAGTTTGTTGTTGTTTTTGTTTGAGACGGAGTCTCATTACGTCACCTATGCTGGAGTGCAGTGGTGCCATCTCTGCTCACTGCAACCTCCACCTTCCGGGCTCAAGTGATTCTCCTGCCTCAGCCTCCCGAGTAGCTGGGATTGCAGGTGCCTGCCACCATGCCTGGGTAATTTTTATATTTTCAGTAGAGACGGGATTTTACCATGTTGGCCAGGCTGGTCTTGAACTCCTGGCCTCAAGTGATCCACCCACCTCAGCCTCCCAAAGTGTTGGGATACAGGTGTAAGCCACCATGCCCAGCCTTGGCTGAGTTTTAAGTAGAAGACGTATGTTCCTATGAACGTGTTTTCCTATGCTTTTTCTAAATATTTGTACCTAGGTGTAGATGTTAACCACATTAAGAACTAAGTACAGTAATGCTTCCTTATTGGACTGATTTCTGAAGGTTTCAGATAACTGCATTCAATCACAGACTTTTTAAAATACTTTTGCCAGTTTTTTTCCTTCTCTCTTAAATACCTTTGTAATTAGTTTACTGATTATTTAATTAGTAAACTCCCAGGTTCAAGTGATTCTCCTGTAATTAGTTTACTGATTATTTAATCCTTTCTTTTTTTGAGACAGAGTCTTGCTCTGGTGCCCAGGCTGGAGTGCAACTCCTCGGCTCACTGCAACCTCTGCCTCGTGGGTTCAAGCCATTCTCCTGCCTCAGCCTCCCAAGTAGTTGGGATTACAGGCACGCACTACCATGCCCAACTAATTTTTGTATTTTTAGTAGAAACGTGGTTTCACCATTGTGGCCAGGCTGGTCTCGAACTCCTGACCTCAAGTGAATCACCTGCCTTGGCCTCCCAAAGTGCTGAGATTACAGGTGTGAGCCACCACACCTGGCATCCTTTCTTAGTAATAGTTGGTAATATTTACTGGGTTCACTGTCTTACTTGGTGCACATAACAGCTCTATAAACTATATAACTATGTTTGCTATCCCCATTTTTTAGCTGGGAAAACTGCAGCTTAGAGAGGCTAATTGACTAAGACCTTAACTGTTCTTCAAACTGCCTCTGAAATTACTCTTTCATTAATTCATTTAACAACTATTTACGAAGGTCTGTTCCATTCTGGGTATTGGAGAACAGTATCGGCAGGGTCCATACTCATGAACCTTAAAATCTAGAGTGTTGAGACAGACAATAAATAGATCAGAAAAATTGTTGATAAATTCTGCACAGAGAATGATAGTGATAAAGTGACTGGGCGACTCCAGGTTGGGTGGTTGAGGAAGGCCTCTCAAAGCTAAGATGAGACTACTCCATGAGCAGGGATTGCCCCCGCCGCTCCATGAACACTGGCTTAGTCTTTGGAGAGAGATGAGCTAAAATTCCAGATTTATCACTTACTGAGCATGTGAGTTAGTTAAGGGTTCCTCCTATGCTACATGGCTCAAGACTACTTATACTGCATTTTTATACTGCCTCTTGTTTAATTGGCTGTTACTCCTTGTCTGTCACTGCAGAATTTTCTAGCTAGAATGCCCTGGTTTTTTTTTTTTTTTTTTTGCGGGAAACTAGGTAACTACATTTTCTTAAAATTGTGTGTAATTTAGCAGTAGCCCCTGCAAAATACTGTCTGCAGAAAGAAATGCTTAATACGAAATTTTTTGTTTTTTGTTTTTTGTTTTTTTGTTTTTTTGTGTTTTTTTTTGAGATGGAGTCTCACTCTGTTGCCAGGCTGGAGTGCAGTGGTGTGATCTCAGCTCACTGCAACCTCCACCTCCCAGGTTCAAGCGATTCTCCTGCCCCAGCCTCCGAGTAGCTGGGATTACAGGCGCGTGCCATCACGCCCGGCTAATTTTTGTATTTTTAGTAGAGATGAGGTTTCAACTTGTTGGCCAGGATGGTCTTGATCTCTTGATCTCGTGATCCACCCACCTCGGCCTCCCAAAGTGCTGGGATTACAGGCGTGAGCCACCTCGCCCGGCCTAATAAAAACTTTTAAACATTCATGCAGGCTTCTGTAAGGCCTTTGATACTTATTTAGTCTAATTGTTAAGATAGTCGAAACCCTCAGAAAATTAAAATTACATGGAATAACCAAAGTATTACTACAAAGAAATATTTTAAGCAGTTCTTTATCCTCAGGGTAGGAAATGTGCAGAATGGAAGTGGGTTAGGACGTTGGCACTAAAGAGGAACAGCTATACTACATTTACTTGCGAACAGTAAAATTGCTAGAGAAGATAGTGAATATAAAGAAAAGACACTTTGGGAGGCTGAGGCAGGCAGATCACCTGAGGTCAGGAGTTCGAGACCAGCCTGGCCAACATGGTGAAACCCTGTCTCTACTAAAAATACAAAAATTAGCCAGGCATAGTGGCAGATGCCTGTAATCCCAGCTACTCGGGAGGCTGAGGCAAGAGAATCGCTTGAACCCAGGAGGCAGAGATGAGCCAAGATCGCGCCATTGCGCTCCAGCCTGGGGGACAAGAGCGAGACTTCGTCTCACAAAAAAAAAAAAAAAAAATTATTTCTTGGATTTCTGGAGGCTGGAAAGTGTACGGTTCACAGGCTGCATCTGGTGAGGGCCTTCTTGCTGGTGTGGACTTGGTGTACAGTCCTGAAGCAGCACAGGGCATTACATGGCAAGGTAGGAGCACACAAGAGAAAGACAAACTGGCTTTTATAACATACCCACTCTGGTGATAACTCATTAATCCATGAACGGATTGAGCCTTCATAACCCAATCACCTCTTAAAGACCCCACCTCTTAATACTATTACATTGGGGATTAAGTTTCTGTATGAATTTCAGAGGGGACAAACCTTCAAACCATAGCACTGTCAAACTGATTCTGATATGCTTCTGGAATTGAGAACCACTGGTTTAGGATTAATCCTTTTCTCTGTGGGCTCCTTAATACATGCCACTTTTCCTGAATGTGAAGTGAGTGAGTGAGTGTGTGTGTGTGTGCTTCAGATTCTAGAGAGCATTTAACTCAGAGAAGAATTAGGGAAAGGTAAACAATTCATTATAATGGGTAGTGTAGCTTAAATCTGTTCTTTGGTGATTGTTAATTTCAGTTGTCAACATGATCTTAGAAATCTTTTTTCTGATTTACACATCAGACTGACATAATGAGAAATGAATTTGAAAGACTGGCTGCTCGACAACCAATTGAATTGCTCAGTATGAAACGGTAAGAATATTAAAATGGAAATTAAAATTTAGTTTGTAGTAACTCAGTAATGAGCTGAGATTTGTGAAGAATGTATTTGCTGGCTAATATTGGCAGTGTTGGCCGGGTGTGGTGGCTCACACCTGTAATTCCAGCACTTTGGGAGGCCGAGGCTGGTGGATTGCTTGAATCCAGGAGTTTGAGACCAGCCTGGGCAACATGGCAAAACCCCATCTCTACCAAAAATAATTAATAATAATAATAATAATAAACGTACCTGGATGTGGTGGCATGCACCCGTGGACCCAGCTACTTGGAAAGCTGAGGTAGGTGGATCGCTTGACACCCCCCAGGAGATGGAGGTTGCAGCAAGCCGAGATTGTGCCACTGCACTCCAGCGTTGGGGACAGAGGGAGACCCAGTCTTGAAAAAAAACCTATATATATATATATAGAGAGAGAGAGAGAGAGAGAGAGGCAGTGTTGAAGGACTGACTGGGTAGTATGAAGAGAGAATAGAAGGAGTCATATCGCTTCTCATTTTTTTCTCTACCGGTGCATGGGTATGTTAGTGGATGGGTGGGTGTGAGTATTTTACAAAAATGGTAGCAAACTTTTTTGTCTACTGCTTTTTCCCCTTAATATATTACTGACATCTTAATATATTAAATATTCTTCAGTAACATTTAATAGCTAATGTAACAATCTTTTATGTGAATGTAATGTTGCTTGTTTAACCAGTTCACATTGAAGTGAACATAATGGTGCTAAATCATATTTGTAAATTGATTGTTAGCATATATCGGTTTCTTATTATTGCAAGGTTTACATCCTCAGTCTTCTGTAGTTTTTATACTATATGGAGACTCATGGGACATTCTACTGAGAAGAGATGTAAAGGCTTGGCAGTATAGATGGTTTTATTTTATTTTGTTGTTTAATTTCAGATATGAGCTTCCAGCCCCCTCCTCTGGTCAAAAAAATGACATTACTGCATGGCAAGAATGTGTAAACAATTCTATGGCCCAGTTAGAGCATCAAGCAGTTAGAATTGAGAATCTGGAACTAATGTCACAGCATGGATGTAATGCCTGGAAAGTATACAATGAGTAAGAACCTTTTTCTTCATCTTCTGTTTTTTTTGTTTTTTCTCTTTTCTTTCCATCTCACCCAAAGTTTTAGTACGTTTTAAAAGTATGGGAGGTGCTGGGTGCAGTGGCTCATGCCAGTAATCCCAGCCCTTTGGGAGGCAGAGGTGGGTGGATTGCTTGAGGTCAGGAGTTCGAGACCAGCCTGGCCAACATGGTGAAACCCCATTTCTGCAAAAAAAAAAAAAATACAAAAAATTAGCTGGGCATGGTAACGTGTGCCTGTAATCCCAGCTACTCTGGAGGCTGAGGCATGACAATTGCTTCAGCCTGGGAGGCAGAGGTTGTAGTGAGCCAAGATTTTGCCACTGCACTCCAGCCTAGGCGACAGAGTGAGACTCTATCTCAAAAAAAAAAAAAAAAAGAAAAGAAAAAGAAAAGCCGGGCGCGGTGGTTTACACCTGTAATCCCAGCACTTCAGGAGACCGAGGCGGGTGGATCACCTGAGGTCAGGAGTTTGAAACCAGCCTGGCCAACATGGTAAAACCGCATCTCTACTAAAAAAAAAAAAAAAAGATTAGCCGGCCATGGTGGCGCTTCTGTAGTCACAGCTACTCAGGAGACTGGGGTAGGAGAATTGCTTGAACCTGGGAGGCAGAGGTTGCAGTGAGCTGAGATTGCGCCACTGCACTCCAGCCACGGTGACAGAGCGAGACTCCGTCTCAAAAAACAAACAAAAAAACCCCACAAAGTATGGGTAGGGGAAGTGTGATAAAAATAATATAGCTAGACTTTGTCTTGGGATTATGTTCTAGAACTGCAACCCATATGAAAGGCCACTATTTTGAAACCCACCTCAAAGTTCAAGAGTACTAACAGGACCTAAACCAAACTACCACATTTATTGTATAATATTGTAACAAAACTAGTTCTGAGGTCCCATTTGCAGAGCACCACTTGATAGAATGTTATCAAGCGTTGCTTAAACAGTTGATTCTCATTAGTCATGGGTTATGTTCTTTAAGTCCTATGAACACTGAATTAGCAAATACTGTACCATTTCTCCTAGGGGAAATATATACATATTCATGTGCACACATATACATATCTCTCAAATAGATTATAATCTTAAATCCTAAAATAAACTCATCCTGGTAGACTTCTTTATTTTATAAAAGAGAAAACAAAGTTGAGAAATGTAAAGTAACTTTCTTGAAACTGCCCCACTAACAGATCCCAGACTTGGAACTTGAACTTCATCCTCTGGTTATTTCTGTATGAGAGCTAAAACAAGAAGGCAAAGTACCTCCTTGTTCATCCTCAGCTGAGAATGTGCATGCTCAGCTGCTCAGATTTTTCACCACTGTGCACATGTCCATGAATGACTGCAAAACACTACAAGTAGTAATTTTGGGATTACAAATAAATTTGAGCAAGTATTTGTTGTCAAAACAAGCCACTGACATCCTGTTTCTGTTCCATGTAACTAGCTCTAGCTTTAGTATTTATTGTGTATCTAGAATTCAGATTCCTTGCTTGCAAAATTCAGTGGTTAGATTATCTGCATGGCCCCTTTGTGCCCTAAAATTTCCTGAGTGTCTATTCACAATTTAAGAGAAAAAGGCCACTGAACTTCATAACAGTATGTACAACTTTCGTTAGAGTATGTTTCCTGAAACATAGCTATATAAAATAAAGCAAAACCATGAAATGATAATACTGTTTCTCAAATCTTCAGAATTATGCATTTAATATTTGTAGCCACATAAAAATGATCCAGTGGACAAAATCCAGAATTTGGGAAACTCTACAAAGCCAACAACTAACTTTCTTTATATATCTATATATTGCAAGGGGGGAAAAAGAAGAAAGAATGGGATTAGGGTGATTAAGAAATGTAAGCGACATCAATAAATCTGTTTCACAAAATGGAAAAATGTGATTCTTCTCAAGAAGCTTTATCTAATGGAAGAGATAATAAGTTTTATGCCAAGTAACCAATAGTCCATTTTTGGCAATATGGGGGCAAGTGCTACATTGTGTGCTGTGGTCTGTAAACTAAGCGTTAAGAGATGGGGCATTGCCAGGCGTGGTGGTTCACGCTTGTAATCCTAGTGCTTTGGGAGGCTGAGACAGGAGGATCACTTGAGGCCAAGAGTTTGAGACCAGCCTGGGCAACGTAGTGAAACCCTGTCTCTATAGAAAACAATAAAAAAAAATAGCCAGGTATGGTGGTACACACTTGTAGTCTGTTTCAAAAAAAGAAAAAAAAAGATGGGGCATTAAGTTGAAGGTTGTTGAAGAAAGGTGAAATTGGGATGTTTAGAAGGAAACAAGGAAAACATTCCAGGAATGGAGAGCATAGATGCAGAGGAAAAAATATGACATTGAAAAGAACACTGCTGTCAACTTACCTGAAAACCTTTAATAATTCCCTATTACCTGCAAGGTAGAGGCCAAGTTTTTTTTTTTTTTTGGAGGTGGGGGCGGGGGGCGGGACAGAATCTTGCTCTGTCGCCCAAGCTAGATTGCAGTGCCACAATCTCAGCTCACTGCAACCCTCCCAGGTTCAAGCAACTCTTCTGCCTCAGCCTCCAGAGTGGGTGGGATTATAGACACCACCACGCCTGGCTAATTTTTGTATTTTTTGTGGAGATGGGGTTTCACCACGTTGGCCAGGCTGGTCTTGAGCTCCTGGCCTCAAGTGATCCTCCAGCATCAACCTCTCAAAGTGCTGGGATTACAGGTGTGAGCACCCGGCTGGGCCAGGCTTTTTACCATGGTATTCAAGGGCTTTTCCTTACTACCTCAACTGTAGACTTTTAACTCAACCCAAACTAGTCCCTTCTCTGGTGATTATTGCAAATCCTGCCTCTGGGCCTTTACTTGCCCTTGTCTTTACCTGTTATACCCAAATTCAGCTTGTTTAGGGCTCAGCTCTAGTTTGCTTACTTGCCTTCTTCCCTGATTGAAATTCTGCTTCTAGTATTGTCTCCTTCTTCTGAGTAACTATACACAGAATTATTGTGCACATCACTTGTTTTCCATTTAATCACAAAGTGCTCTATAGTGCTTCACATTCCCCTGAGCATATTTTGTCTCCTCCAAATTCAGTGGACACTTCTCCAGAGGAGATGTACTATATTTTATCAAAGTATATTTAAGAGGAAGGGTGGGAGAAGGGAGAAGACAAACTGAACTTTCAGGGAGAGCCAATTCAAAGGAAAGCTCCCTGTTAGTGGTCAGAAGTCTGGAATAGAGCACTAAAATCAATAGTGCTCAGCATGGAGTGATTGTCGAAGTCAAGGAAAGGGGGATGACCTGAGGGAAAGCCTAGAGAGGCACAGCTGTTTAAAGACTGAATCTTGAGAGAATTGCAGCTAATGCAAGGAAACCAGTCAGTAGAGGTAGGAGAATAACTCAGGTGAGCAACAGAAAATTTGAGTCACAAAAGCCAGGAAACAATATTAGATTTAGAGCAAGAACACATTAGGGCCAGATGTGGTAAAAAATGGACCCTGTAGGTGATTGATCCACTGCCTTAAGAGGAAATTGATATGATGTGGAATTACATCTTAATAAAGTTGTTATTTAAACTTAAAAAGATTAAAATCTGTTTTATTACTTCTCTAAAATAATTATATGGTACTCTGTATTATTGAACTTTTCCCCTGTGCTAGTTACAGCTGACCTGGACTGGTATCTATTTTTTATTTTGCTATGCATATGTTACATGCAAATATGGACTGATATCTCATTCTACAACAGTTTTCTTTTTCTCACCTCTCTCTAGTTAGCAGTAGACAGGAGGAGAGAATGACAAGATGAATGTATATGCAGAAATATAGAGATAAAAGGGGGTTGAGAAATAAAATAAGTGGGTACTCAGATATATTCCATCTTTTCTATGACAAGAAGTCATGACAGTTTAAGAAGTGACAAAAGGCCGTGTGGCTCACACATGTAATTCCAACACTTTGGAGGCTGAGGTGGGGAGATTGCTTGAGCCCAGGAGTTCAAGACCAGCCTGGACAACGTGGTGAAACCCTGTCTCTACAAAAAAGTAATGAAAATTAGCCGGGCATGGTGGCTTATGCCTGTAATCCAAGCTGCTTTGAAGGCCTGAAGTGGGAGGTTCAATTGAGCCCAGGAGGTCGAGGCTGCCATGATTGCACCACTACACTCCAGCTTGAGCAACAGGAGAGCAAGACTCTGTCCCTCCCCTCCGCGAAAAAAAGCCGGGTACAGTGGCTCACGCCTGTTATCTCAGCACTTTGGGAGGCCGAGGCAGATGGATCACTTGAGGTCAGGAGTTCGAGACCAGCCTGGCCGACATAGTGAAACCCCATCTCTACTAAAAAAAAAAAAATACAAAAATTAGCAAGGCATGGCAGTACATGCCTATAATCCCAGCTACTTGGGAGGCTGAGGCAGGAGAATCTCTTGAACCAGGAAGCAGAGGCTGCAGTGAGCTGAGATCTCACCACTTCGCTCCAGCCTGGGCAACAGAACGAGATTGTCTCAAAAAAAAAAAAGTAACCTAAGTACTCCAAGTATCAGGCAGGGCATGGTAATCCCAGCAGTTTGGGAGGCCAAGGTGGGAGGATTGCAGCTCCTTGGGAGGCTGAGGCAGGAAGATTACTTGATCATGGGAGGTGAAGGCTGCAGTGAGCCATGATCACACCACTGCATTCCAGCATGGGTGACAGTCCTCGATTATGGAGTGTCCAACTTAGTTCTTGGCACAGAGCTCCATAAATACGATTTTTGGCAGAAAAACTTGAAAAAGTTCACTTTTAATTGGTACTATTTTAATGTATTTTAATCTGATTTTCCTCTTTTCCTTCAGAAATCTAGTTCATATGATTGAACACGCACAGAAGGAACTTCAGAAGTTAAGGTAAATTGTTTTTTCCTATTACAGAATGAAGTTTAAGTGAACCTTTAGTAAATAGAAAATAGGAGGAAAAAGAAAGCAAAGAGACTGCAGCCAGATGAAAGTAAACAATTGATCCACTCTCTTTGTTCAACATCTGACACTGGGTTTGCCCTACCTAAGTAGAGGAGAAATAGGCCTGAGGTCTGAAAACATCTCTGCCACTTGCAGCTTGCAAGTCTGCAAACATAGAAAGGCACTTTTAGAGTGGGAAAAGTTGCAGAATAACACATATAATCTGATTTTTAAAACCAATTTCTACACACACATATAGGAAAGCCTGGAAGGACACCCAGCAAAAACTCAACAGGAGTTATCAGGAAAAAGGAGACATGCATGAGAGGGGGGACTTGAGACTTGTAATCTTTGTGTGCTTTGTGTGTGTGTGTGTGTGTGTGTGTGTGTGTGAGTGTGTGATTTCTCACAATGAGCATGTTTTATGAAACTTGTAATCAAAAAATAATTAGAAGAAAGGTAATTTCTACAGTTAGCCTATAACTGTACATAATATTGTTCTCATGGGATTAAGATATTCTCTTGTGTTATAGAGTTTTCTGTTGACTTAGGTCTTACATTAAAATGTAATTGGGTTGTATAAATAATTTTTTACAGAAAACATATTCAAGATTTAAACTGGCAGAGAAAGAACATGCAACTCACAGCTGGATCTAAATTGAGAGAAATGGAGTCAAAGTGAGTATCTATAATTCCATCATCTTTTAAATTGTTCAGCCCTTTCTAAGGTCGATTCAATAATATGATTCAAATAGCATTCAAATGGGATGCCACAGGTAACAAAGAAATGCTATTTTCTGAATTCACCCTTCCCCGTCTCTGCCTCTTTATAAGGTGTTAAAGAGAACTATAAACGAGAATTGAACCATTGGTGAAGGATCCTTTGCTAAATTGAACCATTGCTAAAGGATTCTGGTCTTAGAATACCCTGTTTTTAGTCTAGTATTTTTGGCCTTGAATAGAACTCTACCTTTATTCTCCTTTTAAACGGAAAAAAAAAAAAAAATAGCCAGGCACGGTGGCACATGTCTGTAGTCCCAGCTACTCTGGAGGCTGAGGCAGGAGGATTGCTTAACCTGGAAGGTTGAAGCTGCAGTGAGTCATAATCACACCACTGCACTCCAGCCTGGGCAACAGAGCAAGTCCTAGTCTTTAAAAAAAAAAAAAGGAAAAAAATTATTTTATAAAATCTTGTAGGGAGGGAGATTTCATACTTGATAATTTTTTTGTACCTCAGGTTTATGCATTTGTAAAAATGTTCTTTTACATACACACATGTATACCTTTATACAATATAATCTTGAATATTTGTGTCATTTCTCTCTTCCTTTTTGCTTGGCCATTCCCTTTCTCCCTTCATTACTCAAGTCATTCTTGTTCCACCATCTCCATGTATGTGTTATCAGTCTCGTTGGTACCCTTTCACGCTTTTTCCTCAATTTAATAAACTATTGCCTCTTTCCTTTTTGTTGATTAAATTAAATACTATCTTCATCACTCTTTCCTCTTTCTTCTGGTTTGCAAGTTCTCTCATCTGTTTCTAATTTGCTTTTTTATTAATTAAACTTTTATTTTTAGATAATTATAGATTCACATGCAATTGTAAGAAATAATACAGAGAGCCAGGTGTGGTGACTCACATTGTAATCCTAGTGCCTTGGTAGGCCAAGGTAGGAGGATTGCTTGAAGCCAGGAGTTCAAGACCAGCCTGGGCAACATAATGAGACCCTGTCTCTACAAAAAAATGCTTTTAAATGAGCCAGGCATAATGGCATGCACCTGTAGTCTAAGCTCTTCAGGAGGCTGAGGTTGGAGGATTGCTTGAGCTCAGGAGTTCCAGGCTACAGTGAGTTGTGATCACACCACTGCATTTCAGCCTAGGCAACAGAGCAAGACCCTGTCTCTGAAAAAAAAAAAAAAAAAAAAAAAAAAGAATACAGAGAGATTCCATGTACCCTTTACCTACTTTTCCACAATTGTGCCTTGATTTGTTTTAATGGAAAGTTGAAAGTGAAGGTTAGGCCAGGCATGGTAGCTCATGCCTGTAATCCCAGCACATTAGGAGGCCGAGGTGGGTGGATCACCTGGGGTCAGGAGTTTGAGACCAGCCTGGCCAACGTGGTGAAACCCCATCTCTACTAAAAATACAAAAAAAGTAGCCAGCTGTGGTGGCGTGTGCCTGTAATCCAGCTACTCGGGAGGCTGAGTCCGGAGAATCCCTTGAACCCGGGAGGCGGAGGTTGCAGTGAGCTGAGGTTGCGCCATTGTTCTCCAGCCTGGGCAACAAGAGCGAGACTCCGTCTCAAAAAAAAAAAAAAAAGTGAAGGTTAGTGTTATAGCTCTGGGTGAACATGTGTATACATTTAAAATAAAATCTTCTAAGAGAAGTTTTACATTGAGTAATTTTTTTCTTTTCTTCCCCCCCATTCTAGTTGGGTATCCCTGGTCAGTAAGAATTATGAGATTGAACGGACTATTGTTCAGCTAGAAAATGAAATCTATCAAATTAAGCAGCAACATGGAGAGGCAAACAAAGAAAACATCCGGCAAGACTTCTGAAAAGACAATTTAGCAGGTAGAAGAAAAGTTGGGCTTTCACAAAAGGCATCTGAACTTTTAATGAACTGTGAAGGACAACAGCATCTTCCCAAAACCGTTGATGTTTAAGTGTATAGAAATCATAGAAGGTGTAGGCTGCTGTGGTAATTCTATTTGTATATCTCAACAGAATTAAAATGTCTAGCTTGGTGGTATTTTTATAGCCATAAAAGAAAATCTTTAGGCTTTCAAAATAAGGATGACTTTAGAATAATATTGTGTCATAGAATTAATTTTCAGCCATGTGGACCATATTTTGTATCCAAGGATCCTTATTTAAAGCTTTCAACATGTACAGGAAGTTGGAAATTTTTGGTTTATGACTTTGTCTAATAAAGAGATAATTCTAAACACATTCTTGATCACCAAACGACTTCAGAAAGACAGTGACTGTACAGTTATCATTATCATCATCATTGTCATCATCATAGGTAACAGTTATATCAAGCTTAATATGTGCTGAACATTGTTCTGAACACTTTAGGTAGATGAACTAGATGTATGTGAATAAAAATTATTTGGTCCTCACAAAAACCTCAGGAGGCGGTTACTGTTTTTCTCATATGTGGACATGTAACAGACACCAGTTAAATAACATAACTTGCCAGAGTTTTATAGCTGAAAGTGTCAGCTTTTTTATAGAAAGTTGTCAGTCAGGTTTTGAACCCAATAGTCCAGCTCCAGAGTTAATGTTCTTACTTCTCTACTTGTAAGGAATTAAATTGTGTAAAAGATTCCTGCCCAATTCAGAAAAAATATTTGCAACATATCAAAAGGTAGTGTTGCTAGGTGTGGTGGCTCACGTCTGTAATCCCAGTGCTTTGAGAGGCTGAGGCAGGAGGATCACTTGTGTCCAGGAGTTCAAGGCCACCATAAGCTATGATTGTGACACTGCACGCCAGCCTGGGTGACGGAGCAAGACCCTGTCTCAAACGAAGCAAGGTAGTCTTAATGTATAAAGACTGACTGAAAATTATTGCAAGGTCAGTGGCTCACACCTGTAATCCCAGCACTTTGGGAAGCTGAGGTGGGCAGATCACGAGGTCTAGAGATCAAGACCATCCTGGCCAACATGGTGAAACGTCATCTCTACTGAAAATACAAAAATTAGCTGGGCATGGTGGCATGCGCCTGTAGTCCCAGCTACTTGGGAGGCTGAGGCAGGAGAATCGCTTACACCCAAGAGGCAGAGGTTGCAGTGAGCCGAGATTGCACCACTGCACTCCAGCCTGGCGACAGAGTTAGACTCCGTCTCAAAAAAAAAAAAAAAATTATTGAGAGGTGTTCATCTCAACTGATAAATATAAACTTGAAAAATCTAAAAATTATTTTTCAATTTTGAAAAAATAAAAGGAAGTTCATTATAATACAAAATAAACCTAGAACTTTTTGATCTGTGATATTGATAAATGGTTAGTACTTTCGAAAGTACCTTAAGACAATTGAGAGCCCCATTTCTTTTTGTTTGTTTGTTTTGTTTTGTTTTGCACTTGTTGCCCAGGCTGGAGTTCAATGGTCTGATCTTGGCTCACCGCAACCTCCACCTCCTGGGTTCAAACAATTCTCCTGCCTCAGCCTCCTAAGTAGCTGGGATTACAGGCATGTGCCACTACGCCCGGCTGATTTTGTATTTTTAGTAGAGACGGGATTGCTCCATGTTGGTCAGGCTGGTCTCAAACTCCCGACCTCAGGTGATCTGCCCAAGTCAGCCTCCCAAAGTGCTGAGATTACAGGTGTAAGCCACCACGCCTAGCGAGAGCCACATTTCTGTGTTGAAGATAGGGATTGTGGGAATGAATGCATATGGAGTGTTGTCATCCATCTCTTCATTGCCCACCCTCGGACTTCTCTCAGAAGGAAATCGGAAGAGTTGTGGAGTATCTGACCAGCCTAAGAGAAAAGACCTACTACAGTTGTTGAAATTGAGAGTTTCCCAACAAATGACCAAGCCAGGACACAGAGCAGAGAGGCTCAACAAACCACCCCCCAACCAACACAGCTTCTAAACCGTGCTTTAGCTCCCGACTTTTAAACATGAATAGACAGTTGAGGATCACCAGATAAGGCAGTTCTACATTGTGAAAGACAAGGAGTAAAACAAATCTGGGAAAGACTATGGAGAAATAGATGATGCAAGAAGAAAAAAATTATTTTTAAGAAATATATCCTCAGGTTGGGTGTGATGGCTCATGTCTGTAAATCCCAGCACTTTGGGAGGCCAAGGTGGGAGGATAACTTGAGCCCAGAAATTTGAGACTAGCCTGGGCAACGTAGTGAGACCCCCATCTTTACAAAAAATAAAAGAATTAGCCAGACATGGTGTTGTGCGCCTATAGTCTCAGCTACTTGGGGGGCTGAGGGAGGAGGATTGCTTGAGTCCAGGAATTCAAGCCTTTAATGAACTATGATTGTGACACTGCACTCCAGCCTGAGTGACAGAGCCAGACCGTGTCTCAAAAAAAAAAAAAATCCTCAGAGGAGATATTGCAGCCATAATAATATATAAGATGTTATTAAGAAACAGAACAAAACAGCTTGTCGAAATTAAAAAATATGGTAGCAGGAATTAAAATTCAATGGGAAAGTTAGGAATTAAAGTTGACACACTCAAAGAAAGTGGAGGCAACAAAGACAAACATGGAAAACAGAGAAGAGAAAATAGGAGGACTGGTCTGGAAAGTCAGTAGCCAAATAACCTGAGAAAACAGGAGGGAAGAAGTCATCAAAATAATTCAGAATTTTCCAGAACTGATTGATTGATAGAATTTCCAGAGTCAAAAGGTCACTGCACAATGGATGAAAATAGACCAACTCCGGAGCATGTTACTTGTGAGATATGAGAACACCCAAGCACACGAAGATTCTGCAGGCGTGTAGGGGGGACGGAGGGGCGGATTGTTACATATAAAGGATCAAGAATCAAAACGTCTTCAAGCTTCTCAACAACATCTTTGGAAGCTAGAAAGAAGATAATGTAGAAGTGCCTTTGGAATTCTTACAAAAAATTATTTCCAACCTAGAACTCTTTACATAGCCAAATTATAAGCCAAGGGTTATGGTAGAATGAAGACACTTGGAGATATATGAGATCTCAAAAGCATTTACTTCCTGAATATCATTTCTCAAGGGGCTGCTGAAGGATGTGTGCTCTTCCAGCCAAACACAGGGAAGCAGTGACGGGACTCTTCCAAAGAGCTTGGTGAAGGGCTGGCTGGCAGGATTATATATGTACACTCTGTAGAAGGCAACTGGTTCAGATTGGAACACTGTGGCTCATGAGAGCTGTCATCACAAAGATGCCTGCTATCGTTGTACCATCATTTTACACTGAGAAACAGCCCAGGGGAAAACTGGCCCACAATCTGACCGTGTTCTTCCCCACCACACGCAGGTTATTGGGATGCAAGTGGTGGTTGGTTACATGAGTAAGTTATTTAGTGGTGATTTGTAAGATTTTGGTGCATCCATCACCCAAGCAGTATATGCTGCACCCCATTTGTAGTCTTTTATCCATTGCCCCACTCCCACCCTTTCTCCCGAGTCCCCAAGACTGTGTTCTGTGTTCTAATGAAGTTCCTGTTCCTTCTTTGACCTGCTGGAAATGTTCTACTATGTACCTACTCTTGGAGAGCTTGCAAGTAGAAAATTCATAGGAGTTCATCCCTGAATTTATGCCTGCCAAATGCATGTTCCAGCCTGGCCAGAAACCCCAACAATATTAAGCCCTTTGTTTCCAAGAAATCACTTAAAGCTTTGTTCCCTCACTTCCCCAGAATAGGCTTTGTGACTGTCAGGGAAGCTGAAGCCAGACCAGCTTGTTTTTCCCTGGGAGCTTTCATCCAACCATTGAAATTGTGCCTTTTATTTACAAAGGTAGGCTGTGCTTACTTCACAGTTTTTATATTAATTACCTTTCATATTCATTTACATGTAGATAGTTGTGGAAGGCTGCAAAATGGCCCCTAAAGATGTCCAGATCTTAATCCCTGGAACCTGTTAATGTGTTACTTTCCATGGCAAAAGAACTTTGCACATGTGATTAAGGCTCTTAAAGTGAGATTATCCTGGATTATTTGGGTAGATCCAATGTAATCCCAAGGGTCTTTTTTTTTTTTTTTTTCAGGATCTCATAGTAAAGTTTAAGGAAAATGGTGCATGCCAAATTTGGATACATATCAAGTTTTTGGGTTTTTTTTAATATATATTTTTTATTATACTTTAAGTTCTAGGGTACATATGCACAACGTGCAGGTTTGTTACGTATGTATACATGTGCCATGTTGGTGTGCTGCACCCATTAACTCGTCATTTACATTAGTTATATCTCCTAATGCTATCCCTCCCCGCTCCCCCTACCCCACAACAGGCCCCGGTGTGTGATGTTCCCCTTCCTGTGTCCATGTGTTCTCATTGTTCAATTCCCACCTATGAGTGAGAACATGCGGTGTTTGGTTTTTTGTCCTTGCGATAGTTTGCTGAGAATGATAGTTTCCAGCTTCATCCATGTCCCTACAAAGACATGAACTCATCATTTTTTATGGCTGCGTGGTATTCTATGGTGTATATATGCCACATTTTCTTAATTCAGTCTATCGTTGAACATTTGGGTTGGTTCCAAGTCTTTGCTATTGTGAATGGTGCCACAATAAACATGTGTGCGTGTGTCTTTATAGCAGTATGACTTACAATCCTTTGGGTATATACCCAGTAGTGGGATGGCTGGGTCAAATGGTATTTCTAGTTCTAGGTCCCTGAGGAGTCGCCACACTGTCTTCCGCAATGGTTGAACTAATTTACAGTCCCACCAACATGTGTTCCTATTTCTCCACATCCTCTCCAGCACCTGTTGTTTTCCTGACTTTTTAATAATGGCCCTTCTAACTGGTGTGAGATGGTATCTCATTGTGGTTTTGATTTGCATTTCTCTGATGGCCAGTGATGATGAGCATTTTTTCATGTGTCTTTTGGCTGCATAAATGTCTTCTTTTGAGAAGTGTCTGTTCATATCCTTTGCCCACTTGTTGATGGGGTTGTTTTTCTCTTGTAAATTTGTTTGAGTTCTTTGTAGATTCTGGATATTAGCCCTTTGTCAGACGAGTAGGTTGCAAAAATATTGTCCCATTCTGTAGGTTGCCTGTTCACTCCGATGGTAGTTTCTTTTGCTGTGCAGAAGCTCTTTAGTTTAATTAGATCCCATTTGTCAATTTTGACTTTTGTTGCCATTGCTTTTGGTGTTTTAGACATGAAGTCCTTGCCCATTCCTATGTCCTGAATGGTATTGCCTTGGTTTTCTTCTAGGGTTTTTATGGGTTTAGGTCTAACATTTAAGTCTTTAATCCATCTTGAATTAATTTTTGCATAAGGTGTAAGGAAGGGATCCAGTTTCAGCTTTCTACATATGGCTAGCCAGTTTTCCCAGCACCGTTTGTTAAATAGGGAATCCTTTCCCCATTTCTTTTTTTTTTTGGTCAGGTTTGTCAAAGATCAGATGGTTGTAGATGTGTGGTATTATTTTTGAGGGCTCTGTTCTGTTCCATTGGTCTATATCTCTGTTTTGGTACCAGTACCATGCTGTTTTGGTTACTGTAGACTTCGGGGGCAGGGCATAGCCAAACAAAAGGCAGCAGAAACCTCTGCAGACTTAAATGTCCCTGTCTGACAGCTTTGAAGAGAGTAGTGGTTCTCCCAGCACAGAGTTTGAGATCTGAGAACGGACAGACTGCCTCCTCAAGTGGGTCCCTGACCCCTGAGTAGCCTAACTGGGAGGCACCCCCTAGTAGGGGCAGACTGACACCTCGCACAGCCAGGTACCCCTCTGAGACGAAACTTCCAGAGGAATGATCAGGCAGCACCATTTGCTGTTCTGCAGCCTCTGCTGCTGATACCCAGGCAAACAGGGTCTGGAGTGGACCTCCAAGGGTCTTTTTAAGAGGGAGGTAGAAGGTGGAAGGTTAGAGAGGAGAAAGGATGCTAACCTGCAGGCCTTAAAGATGAAGGAAGGGGGCCATGAGCTGAGGAATGCAGGTGGTGTCTAGAAACTAGAAAAGGCAAGGAAACAAATCTCCCATCAGAGTGTTGGCCAGGAGAAACTGCTTTGCGGACCCACTTTATTCTGACTTTCAGAATTGTAAGATGATAAATATGTTTTGCTTGAAACCACCCACTTTATAGCAATTTGCTACGGCACTGATAGGAAACTAATACAATAGTTGGTAAAGAGTGATGATAAATGTTGAGGAAACTAATACAATAGTTGATAAAGAATAATGATAAATGTTTGATTTAACATGGTGAAAAATCTACATATGTTTATTATAGGCAAATCAGAAAATGCAGATAAAAAGAAAATGAAAATTATTCATAAGACTGCCACTCAAGGTACTATGTTTATTTAGTGCCAGAAGAACACAGAAACCACATTTCATTTAATTTCAATACAAATTTGTTGGATACCATAGAATCAAAAATAAGTTGGACTAATGGGACACTCTGTAAACCTATTCATGAACAGAAGTTTCTATTTCTGTTTCACCCTGCTTTCTACCCTGAGAACTAACATTTATTACATTAGACCCACTTCACTTCCTCTATCCTTCGAAGTCTATTTCTGGATATTAGAAGTCTGTTTGCAAGTGACAGAAAGCTAACTAAAACTACCTTAAGCAGTAAAGGGGGATTTATTGGTTCATTTAATTTGTAAGCACAGAGGTGGAACTAGCTGCATCGTCAACTAAATCCAGGGATTCCAGTTGGGCATGGTGGCTCATGCCTGTAATCCTAGCACTTTGGGGAGGTTCAGGCAGGAGTTTCAGGCTGCAGTGAGCTATGATCACACAGCTGACTCCAACCTGGGTGACAAAGTGAGACCCTGTCTCAAAAAAAATTTTTTTTTCAATAAATAAAATATAAAAAATAATTCCAGAGATCCCATGTCGTCCTGTTTTTCATCTCTCTGTTTCTCTTTCTGGCCATATTGTCTCCTACAAATAGGCTTCCTCTATACGACAGAGGCCAAAGCCACAGGCAGCTCCAGACTTACATCATCTCAGTTTAGCAGCCTTAGAAGGAAGCAAATATATCAGTATATATTATTTCAGAGGATTTTGATTGATGTGCTCTAAATTTCACGTTCAGTCCTTAGAGTCAGAAGTATAGCTAGGACTTGGGGGCACTGTGATTGGCCAGATATCGATCATATACCTGTAGAATTGAGGGTAGAGTACTATGCTTGGCAGTTGATTGGATTGGAGTAATAGCTCCCCAAAGTAAGATAGGATGGCGCTTCTATCAGGAGAGGAAGTAGTTGGGCAGATAATGACAACATGTCTGTTACACCCTGGATCTTACCTGAGTTAAGAGGCAACCCCTTGGCCAGGAGCAGTGGCTCGCGCCTGTAATCCTAGCACTTTGGGAGGTGGAGGGGAAAAGATCACTTGAGGCCAGCAGTTCAAGACCAACTTGGCCAACATAGTAAGACCTCGTCTCTATAAAATAGAGAGAGAGAGATAACCCCTTTCACTTAGCTGGCCCAGTATGATAAGCAGTTCACCCAACTACTCCCTAGGATTTTTTTCTTTCTAAAGAAAAATATAATAGGTTATATTTATTATGGCATAATTTTAGTAGTGGAGAACTGGGATGGTCTGTCTGTTTCATAGTTTGTGCTGGGAAATAGCCATAAAAGTCAATAAGCTGGCTATTGTGGTTTGTTGAGAGATGTGGGCCAAGTAATTTGTTATTCACTGTAACTTAAGATCTGCAGTTCTTAGCTGGGCACGGTGGATCACACCTATAATCCCAGCACTTTGGGAGGCTCAGGTGAGAGGATCGCTGAAACCCAGGAGTTTGAGACCAGCTTGTGACCTACATAGTAAGACCCCTATCTTAAAAAAAAAAAAATTAAATGAATAAATAAATAACCTGCAGTTTCGTTTTTGTGTTTTGAGACAAGGTCTCTCTCTGTCACTCAGACTGGAGTGCAATGGTGCAATCCTGGCTCACTGCAACCTCTGCCTCCCAGGTTCAAGTAATTCTCCTGCCTCAGCCTCCGGAGTAGCTGGGGTTACAGGCACATGCCACCACGGCTGGCTAATTTTTGTGTTTTTAGTAGAGATGGGGTTTTGCCATGTTGGCCAGGCTGGTCTGAAATTCCTGTCCTCAAGTATTCCACCCGCCTCGGCCTCCCAAAGTGCTGGGATTACAGGCGTGAACCACACCCAGCCAAAACCTGCAGTTTTTAATAACTTTCTTTCTAAATATATCATACAGATTCAAGATGATCCCTATGCATATCTCACTTGGTTGTATTTTTACATGTCTTTGAGAAGGAAAGGGGTAAACCCAGAGCTTGTTGTCTCAGTGACTTACTGTAGCAGGGACTACATACTTGCCCCTCTGATATATGTTATCCTCTCCTATAATAATAGAAGTTTTAGCTGGGCATATGGATGCTCAACTAAAAACTTAACTGCCAGCTTCCCATCCAACCATGTACATATGCTGTGTGACTAGGTTGTGTCCAATGAGATAGGAACTGAAGTGATGTGTGCAACTTTCAAGTTCTGCTTTTAGTTACCACATTTTACCAACCAGAAATCTTTTTTTTTTTTTCTTGAGACGGGGTCTCACTCTGTTGCACAGTCTAGAGTGTGGTGGCACAATCTCAGCTCACTGCAGCCTCAATCTCCTGGGCTCAAGTGATTCTCCCTCCTCAGCCACCCGAGTAGCTGGGATTACAAGCAGACGCCACCATGCCCAGCTAATATTTCTGGTTTTTGTAGAGATGGGGTTTCATCATGTTGCCCAGGCTGGTCTCAAACACCTGGGCACGAGTGACCCACCCACCTTGGTCTCCCAAAGTGCTGGGATTCCAAGTGTGAGCCACCACACTCAGCCAACAGTTTCTCTAACATATCTTTTTTTCTCTAGATCTTAAAAACATTTGGTCAAGGAATTTGGATATGGACTTTAAGGGTACATAATTTAGGATAATAAAAAGCTCAGCTTCATCTTAGCTCAGTGTTCCCTTCTTCCTCCACACTTTACAACTAAATGCATTCAAAGGAATACGCTATTGATGTGTGTACAACAAAGTGGTCTTAAACTGAATTCTGTCAATGGCCATATATATTAGACTTTTGCTTATAATTACAATTAAATTTTACCACTCACTAAAACTAGCCCTAAGAACATCTTCTTAGTCACACTTAAATGTTATTTGGCTTATTTTCTATTTTGGGCTTTTCACTAAGTTTCAAGATCTTCTTTTCAGTCTGCTATCTATTATGCTCTCCTACTTTTAAAAGAGGGCCTGCTTATTTCCTGTAGTATTCTTGTTTGACCATAGAGGGCACAAGGTCATTAAAAAGTGAAATAAATTACCCATGCAGCAGCAATTTATACCTGCCTGCTTTCCATTACATGACTTGAGAAAATTGAGATAATTAAATTTACTCTGATGTTTCATATATTGAAGGATCCTTGCATTTTTTTCAGAGTTTAAATTTAATCCCACATAGACTTCACTTTTATTGTTAAAATTATGAAGTGCATCCAACTCACCAGAAGTCTAAAATAATTAGTCCTGCTAAATTGTTAAATTCACACTTTGGAGATTTGTAAAGAAACAGAGCTCTACTTTATATAGAGTAGCAATTACCTTGCCACCTTAAATCTCAATTTCTAACAAAAAATAAACAATAGTGGATATTTATGAGTTCCAGTTATTACAATTCTTTTGGATTACTTTGTTCCATTTTTTTAAATGCAGTGCTAGTATACCAATAACACAGGAAAAACAGATTAGAAAATTAGAAACTACAGTAGCATAAAACAATGAAAATTGTAGCATAATAAATTTTTATCATGAGTAATTATACAAATTCCCAGTTTCCTTCCAAACTCACTGAGTTTAGTCAATTATAAAAAGGGACTTTATAAAGAAATCAACTATCTTTAATACATCAGAGCCTTTTGTGACATAATAGAGTATAACACAATGAGCACATCTTTTTATGTTAATACCAACTAATCAATTGTAATTGGTATAATTACTACTTTGCTATTTTCTCCTAGTATTCATTATTGCTGAATACATAATTACAGCACAGGATATAATTTATTCTTTGGCAATCTGTCAATTACAGACCCAGCATTTTCAATATATTTCCCTTTACAGAATTTGTTGTATTATAAAGAATGCCATATAAACCCATCTATTTCCATATTAAAAATTTGATAATTTCAGTGAGCACTGAATGTTATTTGTCTCTAAAACTGTATCTCTTAATCGTGTTGAGGAAAGTACATTTTACTTTATTTTTTATTATGGTTTTATTTTTGCCCTTTGCAAACAGAGGAAAGGACATTTTTAAAAACAGATGTCATAAGGACAAAAAAGTGATGTAGGAGCCAGGCAGGGTGGCTCATGCCTATAATCCCAGCTACTAGGGAGACTGAGGTGGGAGGATTGCTTGAGCCCAGGAGTTCAAGGCTACAGTGAGCCATGATCATGCCACTGTACTCCAGCCTGTGCAACAGAGCAAGATCCTGTCTTTAAAAAAAATTAATTAATTAAAAATTTTAAAAGGACATAGACCATTGGAAATATAGACGGACAATTTCTCGTTTTTCACCCTTCATCTTTCCCTCTTAAGAGCTACCAGACTGGCCGGGCACAGTGGCTCACGCCTGTAATCCCAGCACTTTGGGAGGCCAAGGCAGGTGGATCACGATGTCAGAAGTTCAAGACCAGCCTGGCCAACACGGTGAAACCCCATCTCTACTAAAAATACAAAAATTAGCTGGGCATGGTGGCCAGCACCTGTAATCCCAGCTACTCAGGAGGCTGAGGCAGGAGAATCGTTTGAACCTGGGAGGCGGAGGTTGCAGTGAGCCGAGATCACGCCATTGCACTCCAACCTGGGCAACAAGATCAAAACTCCATCCCCCCCGCCCCCCAAAAAAGCTGCAAGACCAATTATCTCAGCAAGATGTTTTGCAGGGGTACTTTGATGTTCTGAACACTCTGAGGTAACCATTCTAACAATGCTGATCACTTTATTACCACCAACTTTACAATTTTTTTTGCCCATTTTTATTCCAAGTTTTAAATTTCTGAACTTTGTTCTAAAGCTTTTAAACTAAAGGAGAGTAATGTGCTTAGCTGAGAGCTGCCTGATAGTGTCATAGTTGGTGATTTTTTTTTTAAGTAGTGCTAAGTGCCAAGTATATAGATTAAGATATTTTGGATAAACGCAAAAAAAAAAAAAAAAATCAAATGGTGTCACAGTTTCTTTGTGATCCAAAACAACACTCTGTAAAATTTCCAGTTGTGGACTACCTCCGTGGAGTACCTGGTGTCTCCAAGAGTATTACTATACAAGACACTGAGCAATGCACTCCATCAACCTATGGTATATCCTGCTAAGACATAGTTACCACCAATTCATTATTTCCTTTTGATTGATATTCCTAACATATGCTTAGCTATTTGTATCTACTACTGTCTCCACAAAAACTGAACTGAATGTATAGTGCCAAAATGGGTGTGCGATTTTAGAGAGTGCAGGTTTTATAAAAGGTAGATCTTGGTGTTCTAAACTACAAATGTCAAAATTGTTAAAGAACATTCCTCACGCCAAAATCTGGGCTCACAAAATGTTTCTACAGTTTAATTGTTAAGTAGCATAGATGAAAAGTTGAGTACCACAGATGAAAAAGTTGAGTAGCATAGATGAAAAGTTGAGTGAAAAGTTGAGTGAACGTAATTATCATGTATGTTTCAGTTTGATTCCCCAGAAAACAGATGGAAATTAGAATGTAGGAAGTTTATTAGGAAGTATTCTTGGGATCAACACCTGCTGAGAGCAAAGGAAGCAGGATTGAGCAGGAGATGAACTGTGCTACACTTGCAACAAAGGCCTCAGCCAGGAGGCTCTGAAGCTAGGGGGAGGACACTTCAAGGTTTTTCTGAACTGGGGTGGGGAGGCTGGGCCTTTGTAAAGCTCATCAACCAGTCATTAATGTGCACTGCTCCTGGTAAGGTGGTGGGACATTAGGCAAAGTGGTTCTGTTCAGCTGAGTGCAAGTCCTAGAGAAGGACTTAGTTGAGAGTTGCCAGCCGTCTACTCTCCCAGAAGGTGGGGGCATGCATGCATGCATCAGACCTGGAGCGAGGTGATCTGGGCAGCACACCACAGCAGCCACTGTAGTGTGAAATTGGCGATGGGAAAACGTATCATAGCGATAGACATTTTGTGCAATAAAAATAGCTATCAATATATCCCGTACAATAAACATCACAAACCTGCCCAACAACCTACAGTAGCTCGCCACTGCTTCCATGTCTATTCTAAGTACCAACTAAGTTATATAAGTTGATTAGTAAGGTAGGCCTTGTGCTACCTATCTAAAACCTTACTTCCCATGAATTCCCAACCGAGGTCTTCAAGTTGTCAGGTAAGTGAACCCATACCTTTATTTCTGCCCACATTATTCTTCTCTATCTGAATCCAGCCCAAGTCCACTCTCTTCCTCCACGAAGCTTCTATACACATATTATTACACCTTCCTTCTCTGGATTGCAGCCCACAGGCTATGCCACAAAATTCAACCCTTAATTATAAATGATCTCCATCTCCAGTGGGTTTTGTTTGTCCAGTTTTTTTGTTTTGTTTTGTTTCAGTAGCTGTGTAGAGACTAAGCTCCCCAGTAAACTGAAAATTCTTCTAACCAGGCATGGTTGTGCGTGTGTGTAACCCCAGCTACTTGGGAGGCTGAAGTGGGAGGATCGCTTGAGCTCAGGAGTTCAAGGCTGCAGTGAGCTAGGATTGCGCTACTGCACTCCAGCCTAGGTGACAGAGCAAGACTCCATCTCTAAAAACAAACAAAAAACTAAATTAAGAAAGCTCTTCTAGAGTAGGGGTTGTGCCTTTCTTTCCATAGCATCTATCATGTTAATGGGCACATGGTAGACACTGAATAGATTCAAAGGTTTAGAGACAAAAGTGATTTCAGAGATCCTTAGTCCAACCTGATTTTACAGGTGAGTTAACAGAGACTCAGAAAGATTAAGTTGTAATCCTACTTTGAACTCCCACATTACTTTGTTTGTACCTCTTTTATGGTATTTATTGCTTTCTGTTTAGTATTTTAATTATCTTCCTACCTGTTTTACCCATCTTTCTCTGTATTTTCATGGGCTATTTCTCTTCTTCTGCCCATTGCTTGAATGCTGGTGTTCCCTAAGGCTCTGTTTTGGATCAGCTAACCTGAGCAATCCATTCCCATAGACTTTAATTACCACCAGTGAAGTGGATGACTCACTAATCTGTATCTTTAGGCATATCTCTCTCCCCAGCAGTATTGCAACTGACAGCTCCACCTGGATGCTCTGCAAGATTCTCGAACTTGACTTGTTGTCCTTGACTCCTCCCTAATCCTTATATCCAACTGGGCACCAAATCCTATTCATTTACTTTGGAAATGGCACACTAATCCTGATCTGTGTATTCACTGCCACCTGTCATGAATTCAGGTCCTCCTCATCTCTGAATCATAGGAATAGTCTCTTCCTTGTTCTCCTTGTAACCTTTCTTGTTCTACTAGTTAACCCTCAAAGCTGGTACCAAAGTAATCTTCCCCCAAAATTAATCTAATAAAGCCATTCCTTTGCTTAAAAATCATTGGCTCTTTGTTCCAATTTTTTTTTTTTCTTTTGAGACAGAGTATCGTTCTGTTTCCCAGGATGGAGTGCAGTGGCACAATCTCAGCTCACTGCAACCTCTGCCTCCTGGGTTCAAGTGATTCTCCTGCCCCAGCCTCCTGAGTAGCTGAGATTAGAGGCACCTGCCACCAAGCCTGGCTAATTTTTGTATTTTTAGCCTAGACAGGGTTTTGCCATGTGGGCCAAGCTGGTCTCGAACTCCTGACCTCAAGTGATCTGCCTGCCTCAGCCACCCAAAGTGCTGGGATTACATGTGTGAGCCACTGCGCCCAGCCTGTTACCTAAAATTAAAATCTAAACTTCTTACCATGGCATACAAAGTTTTTAAGAGAAAGGCAGATAGTGGCCAGGCATGGTGGCTCACACCTGTAATCCCAACACTTTGAGAGGCCAAGGCAGGAGGATCACTTATGCCCAGGAGTTTGAGACCAGCCTGGGCAATATAGTGAGACCCTGTCTCTATTTTAAAAAAATTAAATAAATAAAAGAAAGGCAGATAGTGAACCTAGCAGTGAAGTCAAACTGCCAGGAGTCAAACTGTCATTTAATAGCTATGTGATATCAGACAAGTTTATTTACTTCTCTGTGTCTGTTTTCCAGGTGGAAAATTAGCACAATAATTCTACTGTATCTGATAGGGTTGTTGTAAGAATTACATAAATTATTACACATTAAATGCATAGAACAGTGCCTGGCACATGTTAGATGCTGCTATTATTTCCAAATCTTGTAAATCTCGTCTGCCTGAACCCCTTCCTCAAACCATATTTAAATTTTCAGCCAGATGTGCTCATGCCTGTAATCTCAGGCATTAGAGATTTACACACCTGTAATCTCAACACTTTGGGAGGCCAAGGCAGGCAGATCACTTGAGGTCAGGAGTTTAAAGCTAGCCTGGGCAACGTAGCAAGATCCCGTCTCTACAAAAAAATAAAGTTATCTGGATGTGGGCACGTGCCCGTAGTCCCAGCTACTCAGGAGGCTGAGGCAGGAGGCCAGCTTCAGCCCAGGAGATCAAGGCTGCAGCGAGCTATGATCATGCCACTGCACTCCAGCATGGGCAACAGAGCAAGAATCCACATCTAAAAAAAGAAAAAGAAAAGAAAAAATTTCCTATTTCTCTACACCCACCATGATGCATCCTTCCATTTTTTACCCATTTTCATGTGCTTTTTTCTTTCCTTGGAATACCTTCCCCACTTTGTTTCTTGATGAATTTATGTTTATCCTTCAAGGAAGAGGTTAAGGATAGTAGGCTCTCTGCAGTCTTCTCCATGATGCAGAGGTATATTCATCTTTATACAAATTTTTTAAGTTGCAGACATTTATCTCAAAATAGAGTAGGCTGGGCATAGTTGCTCACACCTGTAATCACAATACTGTATGGGAGGCCAAGGCAGGTGGATTGCTTGAGTCCAGGAGTTCAAGAACAGCCTGGGCAACATGGCGAGATCCTGTCTCTACAAAAAATAGAAATATTAGCCAGGCCTGGTGGCATGTGCTGGTAGTCTCACTTACTTGGGAAGCTGAGCTAGGAGGATCACTTAAGCCTGGCAGGTTGGGGCTGCAGTGAGCTGTGAGTGTGCCGCTGTACTCCAGAGACCCTCTCTCAAAAAAAAAAAAAAAAAAAAAAAAAAAAAAAAAAAAAAAAAGAGTAACTATTACCAAAAAAAAAAGGATGAAGTTGAGATATATGCTGGTAACAGAAAGATATTTGTGGTAGGCAGTTTCTACAGTGGCTCCCAATTCCTGCCTCCAATATTAACACCCTTGTATCATCTTTTGTGTGTGTGGGCTGGACCTAGTGACTTGCGTCTAACAAGTAGAATATGGCAAAAGTGATAGAGAGTCACTTCTGAGATTAGATGATAAGAGACTGACTTTCACTCTACTCTCACTCTCTGACTCTTGTGTTCCTTCTGATGAAGCAAGCTGCCATGTTGTGAACTGCCCTGTGGAGAAGTCCATGTGCCAAGGAACTGAGGGTGGCCTCCAGCAGACAGCCAGAGCAAAACTGCACTCCGTGGTCCAATGGCCTGGGAGAAGGTGAATTCTGCCAACAACATGAGCAAGCCTGAGTCTACTGCAGTCCCAGGCGACACTTTTTCTTTTCTTTTCCTTTTCTTTTTTTTTTTTTTTTTTTTTTTTTTTGAGACAGTTTCACTCTGTCACCCAGGCTGGAGTAAAGTGGCACAATCTCTGCTCACTGCAATGTACGCCTCCTGGGTTTCAAGCGATTCTCCTGCCTCAGCCTCCTGAATAGCTGGGATTACAGGCACCTGCCACCATGCCTGGCTAATTTTTATTTTTATTTTATTTATTTATTTTTTTTGAGACTGAGTCCCGCTCTGTCGCCCAGGCTGGAGTGCAGTGGCGCGATCTCAGCTCACTGCAACCTCCACCTCCCAGGTTCAAGTGATTCTCATGCCTCAGCCTCCCGAGTAGCTGGGATTCCAGGTGTATGCCACCACGTCCTGCTAATATTTGTATTTTTAGTAGAGACTGGGTTTCACCATGTTGGCCAGGCTGATCTCAAACTCCTGACCTCAAGTGATCCACCCACCTCAGCCTCCCAAAGTGCTGAGATTACAGGCATAAGCTACCGTGCCTGGCCTAATTTTTGTATTTTTAGTAGAGACAGGGTTTCTCCATGTTGGCCAGGGTGGTCTCGAAATCCTGGCCTCAAGTGATCTGCCCACCTCAGCCTCCCCAAAGTGTTGGAATTACAGGCGTGAGCCACCGGCCTGTTTTTTTTTTTTTTTTTTTTTTTTTTTTTGAGCTGGGCTTTCACTCTATCACCCAAGCTGGAATGCAGTGGTGTGATCATAGTTCACTGCAGCCTTAAATTCCTGGGCTCAAGCAATCCTCCTGCTGGGCAACATTTTGACTTGCAGCCTTTTGAGAGATCCTGAAACAGGAGCCCCAACAAAGCCACATCCAGATTCCTGATCCATAGAAACTGTGAGATAATAAATGTTGTTTTAAGCCACCAAGGTTTGGAGTAATTTGTTATGCAGCATTAGATAACAAATAACAATACTATATTGCTAAGTGAAGAAAGTTGCAAAATAGCATATATATATACACACACACACACACAGTGTCGTCGCATTTGCACATAAAAACACAATTACATGTTTTTTCTATATAGTCACATCTCTTTTTACTAATTTTCACGTTAACTAAGAGGTTATTTGCATTTATGTAAGGTACATAGGGTAGACAAACTCATAGAGATAGAAAATGGAATGAGAGTTTCCAGGGGCTGGGGAAATGGGAAATGAGGAGTTGTTTAACAGGTACAGAAGAGTTTTAATTAGAGACGATGAAAGTTCTTTGGATGGATGGTGCTGATGGTTGCACAACAATATGAATGTATTTAATGCCAGTGAACTGTACACCTAAAAATGTAGAAAATGGTAAATTTTACGTTACGTATATTTTACCATAATTTTTAAAAACCACAAAATGGGGAAAACATTTAAAATGAGACAATCTAATAATTTAAAAGGTTTTTATATATTACATTTTTTTAAAAAAGGTCCTATTCACCCTTTTTGAACAAATTCTAGTGTCTACATTGCAAAGGTTATCCTCTGGCCAACTTAAAATTTAGGGTTTTAAGAGGGATGGTACGCCTGAAAAATCAGCCTTCTTTTCTCAAGTTCACATTCAGCAATGGGCTGGAGTTATCACCAATTACTTGCACTTAGTGAACAGGCAGACACATAGCTACCATTTCCAGTGCTAGAGGGGAACCAAGGCTTTAAAAAAAACTCTAAGAGAATGGCAAGAGAGCTTCTTGAAAGATCTGATGGTATCTCAACCCTCATCAGGTAAATTCAGCAAAAGTCATCTGACCTCAGGGGGGAACCTGCAGAGCAGGGAAGCTGACCTCTCTATCTGAGTATGCGGCTGTGTCCTCTATGTTTTCAAGCTGTTAAAATTCTTGTGTGTTTACCTACATTAAAGGAACTTGTATTGTTGGCTTGGCTCTGTTGGTGTCTTTTAGTTAATCATACCATCATTGCTTTTTTTTTTTTTTTAAGAAATGGTCTCGCTCTGTCGCCCAGGCTGGAGTGCAGTGGCACAATCTTGGCTCATTGCAACTTCTACTTCCCAGCTCAAGCGATCCTCCAGCCTCAGCCTCCCAAGTAGCTGAGACTACAGGTGCAAGCCACCACATCCGGCTCATTTTTTCAGTTTTTGTAGAGACAGGGTTTTGCCATGTTGCCCAGGCTGGTCTCCAACTCCTGAGCTCAAAGTGATTGGCCAGCCTTGGCCTTTCAAAGTGCTAGGATTACAGGTGAGCCACCATGCCCAGGCCATCATTACTTTTTTACATCTATACAGACTGGTATCAGAAGTGAAATTGGCTCAAAGTCCTAGCTCCTAAAGTAATTTGGGGGAATTTTTATGAAATGCAAGCAGAGATAAATGCTGCAAGATTTCTAGGATGGTTCTCAGATCATCCTTAGAGCAGGAACCCCAAAATGTTGTGACTTTTTATAGTAGAGAGGTATCAATTCACTGTCCACTCACATCTTGACTTCAAGTGGTTTGGCACAGTAAATTGAAAACATATAAACATTTGATGAGGCCAAAAACATAATCTATGGGTGCTTCTATCAGTTTTTGCTAGAGTAGCCCAGGTTCCTGGGGTTTTCTTCAGGTCCCCAAGGTTTTCTAGACAAGTTAACTAAGCTTATAAGAGAAGGAAATTATTAGCTGGGAGTGGTGGCACCTGCCTGTAATCCCAGTTACTTGGGAGACTGAGGCAGGAGAATTGCTTGAGTCCCGGAGGTGGAGGTTGCAGTGAGCCAAGATCACGCCATTGCACTCCTGGGCAACAGAGCAAGCCTGGGCAACAGAGCAAGACTCCATCTCAAAAAAAAAAATAGAACGAAATTTAAACCAGTAGACACTGATATCTGGGATAAAAATACCTGGGTTAAAAAACTAGTGATTTGAAGAAAGACTGAGGACTCATTCAAGCCACAACTAACACTAGATTGAGCAACTTCTCAAGCAGAAACTGGGTAACCGCTGAGGCTGTGGAATTGAGAGGGGATGAGAGTGGTGCCAAAGTATGCTGACTCTCACTGGCCCCACCTTTCCTGGCAGTACCGAGAAAACCAAGGAGGAAGGGAGGTGAGCAAGTCATAGCTAAGGGGAAAATATCAAGTTAGAACAGCAATAGGACATTTTGGGGACACACTTGGGTATTATATATTTACATAATATTGCATCAATTTTTTATTTCATGGGTAAGATAAAGGTATTGTGGTCTTCAAAGATACGTGCTGGAGTGTTTTAAGGATGAAGAGTTATGATGTTTAGGACTTACTTTCAATGGTTTCAGCAAGAAAAAAAGACATGCATAAATAGGAAGATAGATAATAGATGATAAACATATATATATATATAACACAAATATAGCACAATACTAGCAACTGGATAAATCCAAGTGAAAAGTATGTGGGTGTTTATTATACTATCCTTTCATCTTTTCTGTAGGTTTAAAATTGTTCAAAATTAAAGTTTTTTTAAAATAATTTAAACTGCTGTGAATAGCTTTGTTTCAATATGTGTGAACTACTTTGCTACTCTCAGAGACAAGGCTGAAATACATTATGACCTTGGAGCTCTGTCGTTTGTGAAAACTAACTGAAATTAAAAAAAATAATATATATATATATATATATATAGTAGAGGCCGGATGCAGTGGCTCATGCCTATAATCCCAGCACTTTGGGAGGCCAAGGCAGCACAATCACTTGAGCTCAGGAGTTCAAGAACAGCCTGACTAACATGGTGAAACCCCATCTCTACTAAAAATACAAAAATTAGCCAGGCCTGCTGGTGCTCACCTGTAGTCCCAGCTACTCAGGAGGCTGAAGCAGGAGAATCACTTGAACCTAGGAGGTGGAAGTTGCAGTGAGCTGAGATTGCGCCATCGCGCAATTTGCATCGCACAATTTGCACAATCGCCATCGCACAAGTTGCAGTGAGCTGAGATTGCGCCAGCCTGGCCGACAAAGTGAGACTCTGTCTCCAAAAATAAAAAATAAAAAAATGGTGGAAAGCTTCAAGCTAAAGAAAGTGAAGTGAATGTTTACATTTATTTCTACTACCTCCCAAAATCACACTACAACATTTAGTAAAAGTTTTTTGTTCTTTGTTTTGTTTCAAGGCATAAATCCACAAAGACAAAGAAAATGAGAAATGAGACAACAGCAAGAAATTGGAGAAGATGGAATGCAAATGGAAGAGGGGTAACTGATTCAACAGATGCAAAGAAGCTAAACCCTAAACCAACAGTGAGAAAGCAAAATATGAAAGTTAAAAAGCAGTTTTGTTTATCCACACAACCTTCTGGACCCAGGATTTGGTAGCACCAGTGACCTCTGGGAGTGGGGGTGAATGTGAGGTAAAAAGTGAAATTGGGCCAGGTGCGGTGGCTCACACCTGTAATCCTAGCACTTTGGGAGGCCAACATAGGCTGATCATTTGAGGTCAGGAGTTCGAGACCAACCTGGCCAACATGGCGAAGCCCTGTCTCTACTAAAAATACAAAAATTAGCGTGCTTCTGTAGTCCCAGCTACTCTGGAGGTTGAGGCAGGAGAATTCAAGCAATTCTCCTGCCTCAACTCCCAAGTAGCAAAGGCGGAGGCTGCAGTGAGCCGAGATCGTGCCACTGCATTCCAGCCTGAGTGACAGAGTGAGACTCTGTCTCAAAATAAATAAATAAAATAAACACAGATATAATAATATTATTTAAATGTACAGTCTCAATGTCCCCCAGATGTCTTTATGGCTCTTCGAATTTAACTTTAAGAAGGAGTTAGACCCTGTTCTACCTTAACTTTAAAGAAGCAGTGAAAGGCTCAAATCCCCATCTTCAATACAAGCTGGCTGGGCAGACAGAAGGCAGAAAGCATGTTTTCCAAAAAGGGGGAAAATAGAGAATTGCTTGACTGGGAACACCTAGTACTGTCAAGGGCAAGGATTCAATCTTGAAAGAAGAAAGATTAAGTGAGAGCTTATATACTTAGGAAGAATCCCTCAGCCCTCTTTCCCCACTCTGCTAGCAGCCTCCTTCTGGAAGGAGATTATAAGGGTCTTTGCTGGCAAAATCTGGTCTGGCCGAGAGAAAAGATCTAAAGATCTAAAGACATCATTGAAATGAACCAGCTAGATTACTCTACAGTGAAGGGCAGAGTTGACAGGCCCCATCTACATGCACAGGGTTTTCTAGAAAATTTTTTGTGCTCCCTCTGTAAAAGTTGAATAAAGAATATGTATTAGATGGCCAGGAACAGTGTCTCATTCCTGTAATCCCAGCACTTTGGGAGGCCTAGGTGGGAGGCCAGGAGTTTGAGACCAGCCTAGGCAAAATAGCAAGATCTTGTCTCTCAAAATAAATAAATAATAATATGTACTATATATAGTATTGTATCAATGTTAAATTATCAGAATGTGAAGTTATATTGTGTTTGCATCAATTCCTAGCCAACTAGGAAGTCAGGGGGAATAGTATCTATAAAAGACCACTCTCACTTATGACACCAACTGCAAGTCTGAGAGTTCCCCAAACCATCCTCAGGTTGATAATCCTCTACAAGGACTCACAGAACTCACTGAAAACTACTATATTCATGGTAATAGTTTATACAGGAAAAACATACAGATTAAATTTAGCTAAGGGAAGAAGCGCATAGGGCCAAGTCAGGGACGTACCAAATGTGGAGCTTCCCTCGTCCTCTCTTCATAGAGTCAGAACACATTACTCCGTGAATGAATAAGATAATGAACACCCACGTACTTTTCACTGAGATTCATCCAATTGCTAGTATTGTGCTACGTTTACAATGTCTCTTTCTCTCTCTCTATATATATTTATATATATTATCTATCACCTACCTATTATTTATCTATCTTCCTATGTATGCATGTCTTATTTTTTTCTTGCTGAAACTGTCTTCCAATGTTGATGTGTACAATATGCCCAAGTATTCCTAACCAGGGAAGCTCACCCAGGCCTAAGTGTTGAGAGTTTTACTGGGACTTCATTACATAGGCATGATTGACTAATTGTCCATGTGGTTGATCTCAAACTCCAGGTCAACTGATACTACATCAACCAGAGCCCCCACCCTTCCGATGAGAACATGGCCTAGAGAAAAAATAAAAATATAAGGAAAAAAAGAAAACAAACCCTAAAAACCAAAGCGCTTTCACCCTAAATAACATGTGAGTCTTTCTGGTGTGGCCAGCCCCAGCCCTAAATCACATTGTTAGAATATCCAGTCTGACACAAGGTGCCCTGACAAAGACTGTCCCGTCAGGCATAACATTCCAAGTACCCAGAGATTACATCCATGAAGCCTAGGGCAAAGGCCAGAACTTCCACTTGGGCAAAGCCAAATTCTTTACTACATAGTGTTTATATAAGGTAACATCCTTATTATTGGAAGTGTGCTAAAGTTTTTCAGGTGAAGCACCATATTGTCTACAGCTAACTTCTAAATGCTTGAGCAAAAATGTGTGAGTGTGTGTTTATGCATGCGCATGGGTTGACAGAGAAAACGTGTCAAACTGTGAACAATTCAAGGATTTAGGTCAAGGGTATATGGATATTTATTGTACCATTACAACTTTTCTGTAGGTTTTTTATTTTTTCAAATGAATATTGGGGAGGGATTTTAGTAGGCTTTTCAGTTTAATGGAGGGTACCTTTATCAGAATAAGAGATAGAAAGGTCTCACCTTTAATCTGATCTCTGCTCTGAAGGCTTTATTCAAATGACAGGTTTTACTGGCATTATACCTTTGATCTGAATTTGCCCTGAGGCACGTTAAAGCACTAAGGAGTTTTAATAATAGGTATGAAACCACCTCCTTAATGTGATCTTTGCCTGGAGAATTTTAATCAAATAATAGGTTTTATAGGGTATTTTTTCACTCAAAACTTTTATAAACTCTCATCTTTTTCTATTTAGGATCTAGAAGCTCAAATGCTGATGAGGATATGGAGCAAAAGAAATTCTCATTCATTGATGGAAGGAATGCAAAATGGTACAGCCACTGTGGAAGACAGTTTCTTACAAAACTAAACCTACTCTTATAATAGCATCCAGCAATTGTACTCCTTGGTATTTACCTAAATAAGTTGAAAACTTACATCCTCACAGAAACCTGCATACAGATGTTTATAGCAGCTTTAATTATGATTGACAGAACTTTAAAGCAACCAAGCTGTACTTCAACAGGTGAATGGATAAATTAACTCTGATATATCCAAAAAATGGAACATTATTCCATGCTGAAGAGAAATGAGTTACCATGTTCTAAAAAGACATGGAGGAAACTTAAATATCTATTACTAAGTAAAAAAACAACCTGTAAAGGCTCTATACATATTGTACCATATGATTCCAACTATATGACATTCTGGAAAAGGAAGAACTATGAAGACAGTAAAAAATTAGCAATTTCCAGGGTTTGAGAGGAGGAAGAGATGAATAGGTACAGAACAGAGGATTTTTAGAGCAGTGAAACCATTCTGTACAATACTATCATGGTGGACACATGTCCTTATACATTTGTAAAAACCCATGAAATGTACACCAAAGTGAACTCTAATGTAAACTTTTGACTTTAGGTGATAATAAGGAGTCAGTGTAGGTTCATTGATTTTCACAAATATACCACTCTGGTGTGGCATGGCGATAGAGGGGGATGCTGTTCATATTTAGGGGTAAGGGGCATATGGAAACTCTCTGTACTTTCCACTCAATTCCTCGGTAAACCTAAAACTGCTCTAAAAAATAAAGTCTAAGAAAAAATTTTGGGGTCAGGCATGGTGGTGGCTCGTGCCTGTAATCCCAGCACTTTGAGAGGCCGAGTTGGAAGAATCACTTGATCCCAGGAGTTCAAGACCAGCCTGGACAACATAATGAGACCCTGTCTCAAGAAAGAGAGAAAGAGAGAGGGAGAGAGAGAGAGGCAGAGAGAGAGAGAGAAAGAGAGAAAGAAGGGAAGAAGGAAATAAATTTTCTGGGTCGGGTGTGGTGGCTCATGTCTGTAATCCTAGCACTTTGGGAGGCCGAGGTAGGCGGATCACTTGAGGTCAGGAGTTTGAAACCAGCCTGGCCACCATGTTGAAACCTCATCTCTACTAAAAATACAAAAAAATTAGCCATGTGTGGTGGCGGTCGCCTGTAATCCCAGCTACTCAGGAGGCTGAGGCAGGAGAATTGCTTGAACCTGGGAGATGGAGACTGTGGTGAGCTGAGATCGCACCACTGCACTCCAGCCTGGGCGACAGAGTGAGACTCTGTCTCAAAAAAAAAAAAAAAAAAAAAGAAAGAATTTTTTGAATGCTAAACCCTTTAATGGGAAAGCATACTGTACTCTCTGTACTCTATTCCAAGGCAAATTGAATTTGAGAAGTCAAGGTATTTTCAGCTTCTCACTCTGGGAGACAATCCAGACCTTTTAGGAGTGGTGTCTTCGTTGTGGGCTAAGGTAATGCAGAAGCTAATTAAGTCTCTACTGTCCATCCTGGTGGCCACTAATCCTATGTGGCTACTGAATATTTGAAATATGGCTAGTATGAATTGAGATGTGGTGCAACTGTAATACACATTGGATTTTGAAGGCTTAGTACAAAAAAGGAATGTAAAATACCTCATTAATACATTTTTATATTAATTACATAGCAGAATGATATTTTGGGTATATTGAATTGAATATACCCAATTGAACAAAATACATAATTACAATTAATTAATTGATCTCACCTTTTTTTTTTTTTTAATCAAGATGGAGTCTCACTCTCTCACCCAGGCTGGAGTCCAATGGCATGATCTCAGCTCACTGCAGCATCTGCCTCCCAGGTTCAAGCGATTCTTGTGCCTCAGCCTTCCAAGTAGCTGGGATTACAGGTGCCCACCACCACACCTGGCTAATTTTTGTATTTTAGTAGAGATGGGGTTTCGCCATTTTGGCCAGGCTTGTCTCGAACTCCTGACCTCAAGTGATCTGCCTGCCTCAGCCTTATAGGCGTGAGCCACCGCACCCAGCGTGATCTCACCTCTTTAAAAACTTTTTATATGTGGCAACTAGAAAATTTTAAACTATAGATGTAGTGCACATCATATTCTATCGGACAGTGCTGCTCTAAGCAGAAAATTCCTGCTGATTACTTTGGCAAGAGCAATTCACTAACAAACTTTGGCAGCTAAAAATGTGTTACTACAAATAAAAAGGTGTTACTAGTCTTGGCTAAGCAAAGGTTCTGGAGGATAGCCATTATTTGGTGCCCTACTTACATTTTGGAAAAACAATATTGCACCCGGGGGAATCTTCTTGGACCCTTTCCATCAAGTTATTCAGAAGAAAATGTAATTGTTTTTCTTTTTTTCTATTCTAGTGACAATTACACTGTCACTGGCAGTGTAGTTGCCCCAAATAATAAAAGAGCATGTATTTAATCCATGCAAGGATGGATGTTTTATGAAGGGATAAAAATCTCTGGAAGTTACTTCAAAAAAAAGTCTGGAAACTACTTATAAATATATTGAGACTACTTATAAAGAATATCTACATCTAATGTGAAATGAAATTGTAACTTAAATATACTGTAATCTATAAATGCTGTGGCTTTTACAAGCTGATTTTTCAGAACCTAGACAACATTATAAAAATATAAATCTAGGCTGGGTGTGGTTGCAGTGAGCGGAGATTGCACCACTGCACTCCAGTCTGGGCCACAGAATGAGACTCCATCTCAAGAAAAAAAATTTATATATATATATATATATATATATATATATATATATATTTAAATCTACATACAGTTTTAAAGGACTATGATGATTCTTTTATCATGGTGGTAGATTGTATTTTCTAAATTCACAAAGAGATTTCAAACATTGAACTATATAATTATATAATAATAAATAATATATGTATTAGTAAGATGCTGTTTATCCAAACACTTATAATAAAGAAATTGGATTGCAAAAGAAAGGTGTTTGGGATAAAATATAAGTAGAGACACTAGTGCCAAGAAAAACAAAGACTTTAAACACAGTTTTTTTTTTCTTTTGGAGATAGAGTCTCACTCTGTTGCCCAGGCTGGAGTGCAGTGATGCAGTCCTGCTCACTGCCACCCCTGCCTCCCAGGGTCAAGGGATCCTCCTACCTCAGTTTCCCAAGTAGCTGGGATTACAGGCACATGCCACTATGCCCAGCCAATTTTTGTATTTTCAGTAGAGACAGGTTTCTCCATGTTGGCCAGGCTGGTCTTGAACTCCTGACTTCAGGTGATCTGCCTGCCTCGACCTCCCAAAGTGCTGGGATTACAGGCATGAGCCATCACAGCTGGCCTGTTTTTTTTTTTTTTTTTTTTTTTTAATTCATGTTGCTGCCTAACAAAGGTCTTTAAAATAGAGTTAACAGGGGCAGGATTATTTTGAATCAGGGTGATTCTCCTGCCTCAGCCTCCCAAGTATTATAGGTGTGCCCCTCAGCCTCCCTGGGATTACAGGTGTGCACCACCACACGTGGCTAATTTTTTATATTTTTGGTAGAGATGGTGTTTCACCATGTTGGCCAGGCTGTTCTCGAACTCCTGACCTCAAGTGATCTGCCCGCCTTGGCCTGCCAAAGTGCTGAGATTACAGGCATGAGCCACCGCACCCGGCCTAAGATGAGTCCTTTAAAACGGAAAGAAATTCAGATTGGCATAGGTTTCCCAACAGTGAAATTGAATACCAGAACACAGAAGAGTAATACCTTCACTGTACTCAAGGAAAGAAACTGATGGAAAGACTTTTTATTCAGACAAACTGTCCTTCAAACATAAAGGTTACAGACAAACACCTTTTTTAAATTTATTTTTATTTATTTATTTATTTATTTGAGACAGAGTCTCAGTCTGTCACCCAGGCTGGAGTGCAGTGGCGTGATCTCGGCTCACCGCAACCTCCACGTCCCAGGTTCAAGCAATTCCCTGCCTCAGTTTCCCGACTAGTTGGGATTACAGGTGCCTGCCACCCACGTGCGGCTAATTTTTTGTAGTTTTAGTAGAGATGGGGTTTCACCATGTTGGCCAGGCTGGTCTTGAACTCCTGACCTCGTGATCTACCTGCCTCGGACTCCCAAAGTGCTGGGATTACAGGCGTGAGGCACTGCGCCTGGCTGACAAACACTTTTAAGCTAGCAAGAACCCACAGAATATTGACTATATAAACAATACTCTTGAGGAAACTACCAGCAAACTACAGCCAGCCAAGAGAAAATGAGCAAACTTTAGCTACAGGACTGAGAGTAAGAATCAAATGTTTTTAACTCCAGATCTAAAACAAACAAAAATAAGGCTAGGAATAGGAAAAATAAAGGTGCGAATGAGGATGACAGAATGTTACATACTATGACAATGTAGGAAAACTTGAACTGCCAAAAATAAATGAGAGAAAGGAGAGATAATTTGGAAGTAGCATAAGTCTTGAAAGCTTCCTCTGTAATTGCTCAGAATCTAAAGGTATCTTTAAGGGTGGCAAGTCAAGTAGAAGGATAAATGTATAAAGGTAAGCCCTGAGTCAGGTAATGTTATTTACTAAAATTGAATGGAGAAAGAGAAGGAGGTTAGGCAGGAGGAAGAGGTTACAGCTCATGTTGTGCATGGCAGGGAAGCAATAAATATTGCTTAAGAGGAAAGGTAATATATAAAGGTGTCATTATAAAAATAACTATGAGAAAAATAAAACAGCATTTAAATAGCAGAAGAATGACAGAAACAACAGCAACGAAAAGCAGAATTAAACTTCTTAATTATTAACTACAACAGACATACAGAAAAACACATAAAATACGAATTACAGAATAATCAATAATGATAAAGCACATACGTATTAAGTACTACCCAAGTCAGGAAATGCAACATTACTAGCATTCCTTCCTGATCATAATCTCTTCCCCTATACAGATAGCCACTATCCTGACTTTTATAGTAATTACATGCTTTTTTTTGTTTACAGTTTTACAATCTATGTATGCATTTCTAGTTTTGCCTATTTTTGGACTTTATATAATATAATCATACTGTATTTATTCTTTTGTATGTCCTTTGTTTTATTTAAAAATGTGTTTCAAGATTCATTCACTATATTGCATGTATTTTTAGTTCCTTTTCTTGGAAGGATAGTATTCTGTTGTTTGGATATAACAACAATTTATAAGACTATACTTTCAGGGATCATTTCTTTTTATTTTATTTTATTTTATTTTACTTTACTTTATTTTATTTTATTTTGAGGCAGAGTCTCACTGTGTCGCCCAGGCTGGAGTGCACTAGTGTGATCTCAGCTCCCTGAAGCCTCCGCCTCCCAGGTTCAAGTGATTCTCGCGCCTCAGCCTCCCAAATAGCTAGGACTACAGGCACACACCACCAAGCCTGGCTAATTTTTGTATTTTTGGTAGAGACAGGGTTTCGCCACGTTGGCCAGGCTGGTCTCAAACTCCTCACCTCAAGTGATCCACCTGACTTGGCCTCCCAAAGTGCTGGGATTACAGGCATGAGCCACCACGCCAAAGTGCTGGGATTACAGGCATGAGCCACCACGCCTGGCCTGTACTCTTTTAATGATGTTTTCAGATAAACAAAAGTTCTTATATTTAATGTAAACTAATTTATCTTTTTTTCTTTATAACTAATGCTTTTTGAAACTAGATTAAGAAATCTTTCTCCATCCTGAGGTCATAAAGGTTTTGTTTTTTATTATCTCCTAAAAGTTTTGTAGCTTTCTCTTGCATGGTAGATTCATATCCTCTGGAGTTATTCTTGTGAGTAGCACCGGTTACTTTAAAAGGTGAGAACAAGGATCTAGGTTTTAAGCAAGGAAAATTGTTGAAAGTGTATTTACAAAGCAGTTAGACTCATCAGGTCCCTTTTCCAGCTGGGCATAACTGGGCAACAACCTCTCCAGATAAAGGATCCGGGAAGGGCTCCAGACTTAGGTACGTCAGGTGCATCAGATAACAGGGGTTTGTACAGGGGCTAAAAAGAAGAGAACGCGTGAAAATTTGGTTCTTTTCTCCAGCTCTGGACCCTGAACTCATGCAGCCAGGCGTATGCTGCCCGGGAGATTGGAAAGTTCTTTTCTGAAGAAATTGAACCACTCTAGAAAATAAAGACCTCCAGATAAAAACATTTGTGGATATCCAATACATAGGTCTACCAGATCACCTTATATTGTAGCCCAGTGCATGACAAATTACCCAAAATATAGTAGCCTAAAACAACAAACATTTATTATCTTACAGTTTGTCCAGGTCGAGAATCAGGGCATGGTTTAGCTGGGCACTTCTGGCTCAAGGTCTCTCATGAGATTACAGTCAAGTTATCAGCCAGGGCTGCAGTCTCATGTGAAGATTCAACTGGGGTAAGGATCCGCTTCCAACCTCAATTATGTGTGGTTATTGGTCACAGGATGAGTGGGCGTCTCCACAGGGCCACCTCAGGACATGAATGCTGTCATCTCCCAGGGCAAGCAACACAAAAGAGAGCACCCACAATGGAAGACTAATCTTATTTATAAACTAATCTTAAAATGGACATCCTGTCACTTCTGTCATATTTTATTTGATAGAAGCAAGTCCCTAAGTCCAGCCCATACTAAAGGAGACATGACTACATAAAGATATTACAAATGTAGGGAATCCCCAAGAGCACCATGATTTCCAACCCCAACTGCAAGCTTGGGGTCCCTGAGACACTGTCATGTTTGACAATTTGTTAGAAGGACTCACAGGACTCACTGAAGAGGCACATAGGACAGTGTCCAGGAGAGTTTTTGGTTTTGTTTTTTTTTAACTTCAGCTGTTGTTTATTGATATATAGGTAGGCTCTATAGCAACAGGCCCGGAGGTGCTGCAGTAGTGGGGGAAAATGGAAGGTGGAGGGTGGAGTGTTTGCCACAGGACAGCTGAGTGGAGGGTGGGGACAGGCGCAAATTGGGGAGGCCCAGGGGTTTGGGGAAGCAAGTAAGGGCCAGGGCCAGAGTACTTAAATGGAAGAACTGCCCTGTGCCCTAAGGCCCCTAACTCTCGCTGGCTGTTTCCTGACCCCAGACCAGGGTTGGGAGTCCTCTGGGCATCTGTTTTCTAAAGGAACTGAACAGAGTACACACAGGAAAAGAAGCTGTCACCCTCTTGCCATCTGGCTTTTGGGGCCTCCAGTCCAGCATTCCTCCTTCTTCCCTTGATTGGGTGGGGCCACATGATGGGCAGCCAGGCTCTGGGCTGTCCCACCAGAGCAGGCTATAAACACAGCCATGTTTCAGCAAGGCATTTATCTTATTCCCTGGTGTCCCAGCCCACCAGTGCCACATTACAGCCCAGACTGAGCTCTACAAGCGTTGTTGGCCTAATGGATGGTTTGGGGAAAGGAGGTGGGACAGGCGCTGGAGCAGGGGCTTTGGGGTCCATCACCGCACAGGAACAACACGCATGGTGTTGGTGAAGCCAGAGCCAGGGCGCCACCCGGTCAGCACAATGACCACATCTCCCTTCTTTTTATTTTTATTTTTATTTTTATTTTTTTGAGACAGAGACTCGCTCTGTCGCCCAGACTGGAGTGCAGCGGTGCGATCTCAGCTCACTGCAAGCTCCGCCTCCTGGGTTCACACCATTCTCCTGCCTCAGCCTCCCGAGTAGCTGGGACTACAGGCACGCGCTGCCACGCCCGGCTAATTTTTTTGTATTTTTAGTAGAGACAGGATTTCACCGTGTTAGCCAGGATGGTCTCGATCTCCTGACCTCGTGATCTGCACGCCTAGGCCTCCCAAAGTGCTGGGATTACAGGCGTGAGCCACCGAGCTCGGCCCACGTCTCCCTTCTTAAAGAAGCCTCGGGCCTTGCCAACATTCAGGGCCAAGTTCACCCAGCGGTCCACATCCTCAGCCCTGGCCTCCTGGACTGGGTCCTTGCACAGCACAGGGAAGATGCCACAGTACAGGTGGGCCTGACTAGCTGTCTGGGGATTCCGTGTCACAGCAATGATGGGGGCACGTGGGCGGTATCTAGCCACCTGGTGAGCAGACCTGCCAGACTTGGTGAGGACGATTATGGCGCCACTGCAGCACTTGAAGGAGGCCTCGTTGGCACCCACGGCGGTGGCTTTCGTGGGGTCGCTAGTAATGGGCTCCAGGGGGCGGGAGTTCCTCAAATAATTGCAAGTGATAGATGGTGGCCTCTGCCTCATGGGCAATCAGGTGCTGCATGCGCCCAGCCTCCAGATAGTCCGCTTTGGCTGTTTCTCCAGACAGCATGATGCAGTCGGCTCCATTCAGTACTGCACTGGCCACATCACTGTCACAGATAGGCTTCCCAGCTCAGCTGCAACGCCCAATCATCATCCTCTGAGCAAGGAAGACCTTCTCTGCAGGAATCTCAATGCCTGGATTACCACGAGCCACCATGATCCCATCACTGGCCTCTAGGATTTCATCAAACCTCCGAACCCCCACATGATTCTCGATTGTGTTGATTATCTTGATGTTCTTTCGCTTCTCTCCCAGGGCCTCCCTAACTTCATGGACGTCAGATGCCTTGCGGATGAACGACGCAAACACCATATCGACATCCTGCTCGACCCCAAAATTCAGGTCCTGGATGTCCTCTGACACAGCAGGCAAGTCCACAGCAGCCCCAGGAAGGTTCACACCCTTCTTGCTGCCCGAGGAACCACCAGTTTCCACCTCCGTCACCAGGAAGTCAGCACCTTTCTGCTTTACCTGGAGAGAAATAAGCCCATCATCCACATAGATCTTGCTGCCCACTTCCATCACCTTGCAGATGTTCTTGTAGTCCAGCCACAGGATGTTCTCGTCACACTTTTTCATGTAGGTGTTATCCAGCATGATTTTGAGAGTGGCTCCCATCTTCAGCCCCACCTCCATGGTGCTGCTGCCCTTGATGAGCCCAGTTCGGATCTCAGGTCCTTTAGTATCCAGAGCCAAAGCAACAGGCCGGTAGAGGATGGGGTCAGCAGCAAAGCTTTCCGTGGCTGTGCACATGTTCTTGATGGTCTCCACGTGGTACTCATGAGTTCCATGAGAGAAGTTCAGACAAGCCACATTCGTTCCAGACTTAATCATCTCCTTCAACATCTCCACCGATTGGGAAGCTGGGCTAATGGTACAGATGATGCCAGTGTTCCAGGCTGAGATGGGTGGTGTGTGAATGTCCAGGTGGCACATGTGCTCCAGGAATGTGTCAGCCATGGCTGCATGTAGCTGCTGGGTCTGAATGAAGGCAGTCCCGGCTTCACTATGGGGCTTCAACATGGCTGCTGAGGTCCTCCAGTGCTGACCGATTTGGGCTACAATGCAAACGCAAAGAGGTCAGGAGCCCCGGGACGTGCAGCTGCTGTGCCCCAGGAGAGTTTTAAATGCAGAGCATCTAGTTGTCCTCTCCCAGTGGAGCTATTCTTCTCACAGTAACAATGTGTGATAATACACATGCAATATTCCCAGCCAGGGAAGCACCTCCAAGCCTTGGTGTCCAGAATTTTTATTGGTCATGTAGACGTGGCTGACTGCTTGTGTGGCTGACCTTCATGTCCAACCCCCTCCTGAGGTTGAGCTGACAATGCATGGTTCAGAGCCCCTACCATATATCACATTGTTAGCATAGACCATCTGGCATGGCCCAAGGCCCCCAGGTAAACAAAGAACATTCCAAGAGTTTAGAGATTACCTCCCAGAAAGTGAGAGTAAAGGCCAGATACTTCTTGGGGCAAGGTTAATCCTTTTGTTGCACAGGCATGAATACCAGGAGGTGAGGATCACTGGGTGCCACCTTTCAGGTTTCCTACCACACTCACCATTTAGAAAACTCCCCAACCTGAGCTTCTGATTAGCTTTTAAGTGCCTCATTCTTATTTTTAAATTATTTTATTTTATTACTTTTTTTTTAGAGACAGGATCTCGCTCTGTCGCTGGAATGCAGTGGTGTAATCATAGCTTGCTGCAGCCTCCAACTCCTGAGCTCAAGCGATCCTCCCACCTCAGTCTCTCAAGTAGCTAGAACTACAGGCATGCACCACTATGTCCAGCTTTGGTGCCTCATTCTTAAATATGGTTGGATGACCACCCATTTTAGGAAAGTCTCCAATATAAGAGAGAGGCCAAAACAAACCATGAGGGAAAAGGAACTTAAAAGGAAACAGACAATTGAGAAAATAAAACTAAACTAAAAAACTAACCAACCAACAAACAAAATAAGACAACCCCTACAATATTGCTGGAGAGATCGAATATTGGATCCATAAGACAAAGAACAGGCTAATGTAGAAAAGATAACAAGAAAGGGCCCTTAGAGGCTAAAACATGATAAATGAACTAAAAATTAATAGCTTGACTACATTTTGGGAAACCGGGAAGGGGAAATGTTTGTGTATTGATGTGTGTTGCAAGGGCTACGATCTAAGTTAGCTAAACCCTCATCATCCAAAGTAGTTAGTAAATCAAGGGTGGATTCAGGGCTTATGGGGCCGGGGGCATACATGATTTGGAGGATGCTTTTAAGATAATTTTTTTTTTTTTTGAGACGGAGTCTCGCTCTGTCTCCCAAGCTGGAGTGCAGTGGCCTGATCTTGGCTCACTGCAACCTCTGCCTCCTGGGTTCAAGCGATTCTCCTGCCTCAGCTTCCTGAGTAGCTGGGACTACAAGCGCGTGCCACCATGCTTGGCTAATTTTTTGTATTTTTAGTAGAGACTGGGTTTTACCATGTTAGCCAGGATGGTCTTGATCTCCTGATCTCATGATCCACCTGCCTCAGCCTCCCAGAGTGTTGGGATTACAGGTGTGAGCCACTGTGCCCGGCCAAATTTTTAAAAAAAATTATTTTTTAAGACAGAGTCTCACTCTGTCACCCAGGTTGGAGTGCAATGGCATAATTCTCCTGCCTCAGCCTCCTGAGCTGGGACCACAGACACACACCACCATGCCTGGCTAATATTTTTTTTTTTTTTATTTTTAGTAGAGACAGGGCTCTCAATATATTCCCCAAGCTGGTCTTGAATTCCTGGGCTAAAGGGATCCTCCTGCCTTGGCCTCTCAAAGTGCTGGGATTGCAGGCATGAGCCACAGCACCCAGCTGAATGCTCTGTAAGAAAATAAAATTCCAAATTCAATGGCTAAGAATAGGGCCTTGGAGAGGGCCCATGAAAATGAGGGACTCTGAAACTTAACCTTTATTAGCTTCACAATAAATCTCCCTCTCTAGCCAACAGAAAACATCTAAAATTGAAAAATCAGGAAATAAGAGTTTCAAAACTTTGTTTAGAAATACAAAGCAAGTTCCAAAAGAAAAATCTGAATGAGTTGAATGTTAGGGGTTCTGGGAATTGTGGTAGAATGTGATAGGCCAAAGAATTGCTCTTTCTTTTTCTTTTTTTTTTTTTTTTTAATTTGAGATGGAGTCTTGCTCTGTTGCCCAGGCTGGAGTGCAGTGGTGCAATCTCGGCTCACTGCAAGCTCTGCCTCCCAGGTTCATGCCATTCTCCTACCTCAGCCTCCCAAGTAGCTGGGACTACAGGCACCCGCCACCACACCCAGATAATTTTTTGTATTTTTAATAGAGACGGGATTTCACTGTGTTAGCCAGGATGGTCTTGATCTCCTGACCTCGTGATCCGCCCACCTCGGCCTCCCAAAGTGCTGGGGTTACAGGCGTGAGCCACTGCATCTGGCCAGAATTGCTCTTTGTTATAATAAGCCCTGAACACTATTTGACTTTTTGCCCTGTGCAAGGGCACTCCTGTTTAATTCATTTATTCATTTATTCTCTTTTAACCCATGCCCCAGTCCTTTGTTATAGCACTGTTGTAATGTGTTTAACGGTATTTAAAAAAAAATTTTTTTTTAATTTTTTGTAGAGACCAGATCTTGCTATATTGCTCAGGCTAGTTTTGAACTCCTGGCCTCACGCAATTCTCCTGTCTCCGCCTCCCAAATTGTGTTGGGATTACAAGCCTGAGCCACTAAGCCCAGTCTTAACGGCATTTTTTGATGAATATGGTGAAAGAGATTGACTGCTGACTCCTTCCCCTAAGATCAAACTTAAAGAAACTACAGGAATCCAGGAAATAACAAGCAAACTGTAAGAAGCTCCTGGATAGATAAAGGATTGTTTTGAACTAGTGTGTACGTGCATATTGGGGAAATTGAGGTGTAGTGGTTGCATCCTAGGACAGAGAGCATTGTCTAGGCTATGAGAGGGCAACTTGGACAAAAAGCTTTCTTTCCTCTCACCTGTGCAGCTCCCTGGCTTTGGAACAATCATCACCAGTTTGTTTTTTTGTTTTTTGAGACAGAGTCTTGCTCTGTTGCCCAGGCTGGAGTGCAGTGGCGTGATCTTGGCTCAATGCAACCTCTGTCTTCCAGGGTTCAAGCAATTTTCATGCCTCAGCCTCCCGAGTAGCAGGGGTTACAGGCATGTGCCACCATGCCCGGCTACTTTTTGTATCTTTAGTGGAGATGTGGTTTTACCATGTTGGCCAGGCTCGTCTCGAACTCCTCATCACCGGCTTTTACAACAGAAATTTCTACTGTCCAGATGGGGTAACTTCAACTTACAATGTCTCAACATTTTATGAGGATAACATGATCAGGTAATCATGTAATAAATAAATACATATATTTTCCTACATCACTTGGACTGTGCAGATGTCAATAAATACAGTTTTAGGAAAAAGAATGCATGGTCATGTCATGAGGACTTAAGGAACTGATGCCTTAAGAAGACATATTGCTTTCTAACAAGTTAAAAGAAGATGACTAGATTACTCCTGAATAGCAGAGAAAGTGAAGTTGAAGTTGGACAAAATGAATCTGCCCTGAAGTGGGTCTGAGAAGGAACCATGAAACTGGTAATCATGAAACGACAGGATTGATTGACTTATGAAGAAGAAACTGTTATTTAGGTAAGAATTCTACACAAAGAATTCTTAGAAATAATTACAAATAGCAGGGCGCAGTGGCTCACGCCTGTAATCCCAGCACTTTGGGAGGCCGAGGTGGGTGGATCGCCTAAGGTCAGGAGTTTGAGACCAGCCTGGCCAACATGGTGAAGCCCTGTCTCTACTAAAAATACAAAAACTAGCCAGGTTTGGTGGCGGGTGCCTGTAATCCCCAGCTACTTGGAAGGCTGAACAAGGGAGAATTGCTTGAGCCCAGAAGGTGGAGGTTGCAGTGAGCTGAGATCGTGCCACTGCACTCCAGCATGGGCGACAGAGAGAGACTCCATCCCCTCCCCCTGAAAAAAAGAATGAATTACAAATATTCTAAGTAAATAAGGATGTGTATGAAATTAAAACACAAAGTATATTCATAATATTGAAATATTAGAAATAACCTAATGTCTTTTAGAGGGAATGTTTAAGGCTTAGAACGAGCTTTGAGGAGAGTAATGTTAGCAACATGGTCTATTAGAAGTCCCTAGCACTCACCTTCCTCACAAAGACAGCCAGAACAACTAATAAGCAACTATATTTTCACAAAAATAACAGGGAGAGTTCTAGAGTGTATCAGAGGACTAATAGAAACCCTGGTGAGCACAGAAACTCGAGATGCCACTTGGAGAACAGAGAATGAGAGGAAATGCCAGGCCTCCACCACTGTATCCCCCAGCCGGCATCAACTAGGAAGGAGAACTTCCCCTTATGGTGAGGTGGTAAGTAAGGGGATTCCAGCAACCCCCATCAACACCTTGGACAGGTACAGACCTCACCACTGGGGCCCCTGCAGTCCTCATAGGCACTAAACCCAGCTGAGGGAGCTGCCTGGAATCCACATAACTGTGCTCCCCCCAGAGAAGGATCCAATACTGTGCCCCACTCACTGTTGCCCACATGAGGGACAGTTTCAGCCAAGGTCCTACATGATAATGGAATTAGAACTACTGCTGGAGTGTTTCTTGCTTCAGGGGTAAGCAGCCACTTCTCCCCATCATCTCTGAGGCTAAGCCACCACAAAACCACCCCAGCCTAGTGACCTGACAAGGTGGTGACTAGATCTTTCCACTGAGCAGGTATATCTCCTTGTAATCATTAAGTAATCTGTGGGTTAATACTTTGAGACCATGTGAATATCTTGTTCCCCATTAACCTTTCACTCAATGATTTTAGCATAAATTAATGGCCCTTGCCAAAATCAACTTTCACATTGGGGTTGTAAAACGGCAATCTTCCTAATTCTCTCATTTCTTTTTACATATTAGTTAGCATTTTTCTATAAGAGGTGTTTAGCCTTTCTTCTTTTCTCTATGCTCTTTAACTTTTTCAGTTTTGATGTCCCCTCCAAAGCAAACTCTGACACAAGAAACCTGGGCATGGGTAGGTTATGTGGGAGATGATACCAGAAAACACAGAGTTAGCAGGGCGAGTGACACAGGGCAGGGAGAAGAGCCAATAAGGGATATATTGAACATTTTGCTGTTGGCAACTGGGACTCAGTCTCAATGAAGCCGCGCTGAGAAACCACATGAAATGGTTCCGAATCTTCCCGATTCCATCATCCCTTGGTTGACTGCTTCTCCCAGGGATACCTATCCTCCAGCTTTCAAACTATGTCACCCAGCAGCCATGCACTGTAGGTGGTTCTTGAGAAAGACCCCAGACAGAGGAGAGAAACATAGGCCTTCAGGTCTGGGTGTTAGTAACTGTTGACAACTGCAAGAGAATTCAGGTAGGCTGAGGGGATGTGGAGTAGGGTCTCACAACATCTGCTTCTCTCTCCTTTTGATATTACTATGAAATCATGGAATTAAAAGTTTTAAAAAGCAAGTGTGTCATAATCCTTTACCATCATTATGCATTTTGATCCTCATATTGACCTTTGACCCTGGCTCCTTTGTCCTTTCGCAATGTTCCCAAGAGTCTTTAACACTTCCTTGTTTTCTGGCACAACCAAACATTCCAGGCTCACCTTGTACTTTTTCTACCCCTGATCTGGACTCACCTATTCCTCTAAAGAGTTCTGATTCTACAGCTCTGTTTTCCATGGTGATGAGATGTCACCTCCCCATATTGTACGATCCCTTCTTACGGGATGAGGGATTGGGTATGCTGCAAGCATTGGGCAAAGAAAATGAGGTGGCTTAATGTTGCTGTGTTTCAGCAGCTGAATGTTTTTATTATTTAGCTGTGTCCTTTTTGGTGTGATTTTTTGGGGGGTGGGAGGTAGGTATTTGGTACCATGTAGTGTTCTCTCTTCTCCCAAAAGGATGTGTATGTAACTTTTTTTCTTTTTAGATGAAGTCTTACTCTGTTGACCAGGCTGCAATATAGTGGTGCGATCTCGGCTCACTGCAACCTCTGCCTCCCAGGTTCAAGTGATTCTCCTGCCTCAGCCTCCTGAGTGGCTGGGATTACAGTTCCCTGCTGCAATGCCCGGCTAATTTTTGTATTTTTAGTAGAGATGAGATTTCCCCACGTTGGCCAGGCTGGTCTCAAACTCCTGACCTCAGGTGATCCACCAGCCTCGGCCTCCCAAAGTACAGGGATTACAGGCATGAGCCACCATGCCTGGCCAAGGATGTGTATATAACTTAAGAAAAGAAAAATGTAAAGTGTTGTAAATAAGATGGCTCATGAAGGTACAGTGAGACTGACCCCATCCTATATGCAGGGCTAGGCCATCCCTTTCTGCATGGTGAAGAGACATACATTTATTTATTTATTTATTTATTTATTTATTTATTTAGAGATGCAGTCTCACTCTTTCGTCCAGGCTGGGGTGCACAGTGGCGCAATCTTAGCTTACTGCAACCTCTGCTTCCCGGGTTCAAGTGATTCTCCTGCCTCAGCTTCCCAAGTAGCTGGGATTACAGGCGTGCTCCAGCATGCCCAGCTAATTTTTTTTTGGTATTTTTAGTAAAGACAGGGTTTTATCATATTGACCAGGCTGGTTTCGATCTTCTGACTTCGTGATCCGCCCACCTCGGCTTCCCAAAGTGCTGGGATTACAGGCATGAGCCACCACGCCTGGCCAGAGAGACATTTTTATACTGTAATGCCATGTAGGGCTAATGCCTTCCTGACCCCCAGCGGGGAATTGTTACCCAGATCGAATATATTTTATTATTAAATCTTGTGGCTTGACACATCTACTGATTAAAATGGATATCTTAATCTAGACTATTATTTTTGTCATATGGAATTAAATAAAATGCAAGATGTACTATTTTTTTTTTAAAGACAGTTCTGGGTCTTTAGAGTGAAGAATGGTATTTATTGTAGAAATTATTCTGGATTGTCCTTGCTTGTAGGCCTTTTTAGTGGGCAAAACTGGTTAACACACTTAAAAAACAGAACGAAACAAAAAGCATGAATTAACACTGACCTCCAATTCAAATCCAACATCACAAGGCCTTTCCTGACTTCCCCCATTCGATATTTGTATTTTCCATCTCCCACAAAATCCTAGCTCTCAGTATCAATCATTTGTTCTTTGATGTATCACACATGCAAAAGAATTTCAGAGTTGCAACACCGAAATCATTACCAGCAACCAATCTAAGTAACATTTTAAGATTTCACTGTAGTTCTTTTTGTCTTCAAATCCTATTTCCCTAAATGTGTACAGTGAAAACCTGTGCTCGAAGTTATTGAATTAATTCTTTTTCTCTCTGAGGTTATATTATCTAATATACAGCTAAGTTTATTTATTTTTTCAAGACGGAGTCTCACTCTGTCACCCAGGCTAGAGTGCAATGGCGCGATCTTGGCTCACTGCAGCCTCTGCCTCCCAGGTTCAAGCGATTCTCCTGCCTCAGCGTCTTGAGTAGCTGGGACTACAGGCACCCGCCATCATGCCTGGCTAATTTTTGTATTTTTGTAGAGATGGTGTTTCACCATGTTGGCCAGGCTGGTCTTGAACCCCTGACCTCAGGTGATCTGCCCCCCTCGGCCTCCCAAAGTGTTGGTATTACAGGCATGAGCCACCGCACTCAGCCTTTTTTTTTTAATTCAAATTTGGGGTACGCTTTTTAAAAATTCACACAATGAAGTATTATGTGGCCATAAAAAACAACAAGGAAGATTTCTAAGTACTGATGAGGAGTGAAAAATCCAAGTTGCAAAATGGTATACATAGCATGCTTCCTTTTGTGTAAGAAAGGAGAAATATAAATATGCACACTTTTTTATTTCCCCTAAAAAACCTCAATACATGCACACAGCAAGGATAAACCAGAAACTAATGAAAAAGGTTATTATAGGGATTGGTGGGAATAAAGTTTAGCAGATAAAGATAGGAGCAAAACATCTCCAAATATACCTTTGTATATTGTTTTGATTTCTGGATCATGTAAATGTTTTTTTTTTTGTTGTTCTTTTAGTGTTTTTTGTTTTTTTTTTTGAGACGGGTCTTGCTCTGTTGCCCAGGCTGGAGTGCAGTGGCACAATCTTGGCTCACTGCAACCTCCGCCTCCGAGGTTCAAGAGATTCTCTTGCCTTAGCCTCCCTAGTAGCTGGGATTACAGGCACATGCCACCATGCCTGGCTAATTTTTGTATTTTTAGTAGAGACAGGGTTTCCCCATGTTGGCCAGGCTGGTTTCGAACTCCTGACCTCAGGTGATCTGCCAGCCTCAGCCTCGCAAAGTGCTGAAATTACAGGCGTGAGCCACAGTGCCTGGCCATAAATGTTTTATATATTAAAAAAAAAAATCATAGACTGGGCTTGGTGGCTCATGCCTGTAATCTCAGCAATTTGGAAGGCCAATGCAGGAGGATTGCTTGAGCCCAGGAGTTTGAGACCACCCTGGGTAATACAGAAAAACCCTATCTCTAGAAAACATTAAAAAATTAGCCAGGTTTGGTGGCTCATGCCTGTAGTCCTAGCCACTTGGGAAGCTGAGATGAGGAGATTGCTTGAGCCTAGGAGGTCGAGGCTGCAGTAAGCTGTGATTGCACCACTGCACTCCAGCCTGGGTGACTGAGTGAGACTCTGTCTCAAAAAAAAAAATTACAAATAATAAAAATGGTATTGAGTCATATCTACTGACTTGGGAAGATATTTATATTAAATGAAAACAGAATGAACATTATGATCCAATTTAAAATATATATATTTAAGGTATATTACATATATGTATATTTGGCAAGTACATACCAAAATGTTAATAGTGGTAATCTTTGGCTGACAGAATCACCCTATTTTAATTTTTATTCTTTTTATTTTTCTGTATGTAATCAGTTCTATGAAAAACATAGTTTATGTGTAACCAGTTTCTCTATAACAAACATATTACACTTATTTATTTTTCTTTCCCGAGACAGAGTCTTGCTCTGTTGCCCAAGCTGGAGTGCAGAGGCACAATCTTGCCTCACTTCAATCTTTGCCTCCCAGGTGCAGGCAATTCTTCCTGCCTCAGCCTCCTGAGAAGCTGGGATTACAGGCATGCACCACCACACCCGGGTAATTTGGTATTTTTATTTTTATTTATTTTTGAGATGGAGTCTCACTGTGTTGCCCAGGCTGGAGTGCAGTGGCACGATCTCGGCTCATTGCAACCTCCGCCTCCTGGGTTCAAGCGAATCTCCTGACTCAGCCTCCTGAGTAGCTGAGATTACAGACACGTGCCACCATGCCAGGCAAATTTTTGTATTTTTAGTAGAGATGGGATTTCGCCATGTTGGCCAGGCCGGTCTCAAACTCCTGACCTCAGGTGATCCACCTGCCTCAGCGTCCAAAAGTGCTGGGATTACAGGTGTGAGCCACCGTGCCTGGCCAATTTGATATTTTTTAATAGAGATGAGGTTTCACCACGTTGGCCAGGCTGTTCTCAAACTCCAGACCTCAGGTGATCTGCCTGCCTTGGCCTCCCAAAATGCTGGGATTACAGGTGTGAGCCACCTTGTCCGGCCTACATATTACACTTATAATCACAATTTTTTATGACATTGTGTAACACAGAATAATATGATTCTCCCAAAAAATGTCCGTTAATAAATCCCTGAAACCTGTTCTATTACCTGGCAATGAGGAATTAAGGTTGCAGATGGAATTAAGGAACTGATCAGCTGGACTTAAAATAGGGAAATTCTCTTGGATTATCTGATGGACCCAATGTATTCACAATAATCCTTTAAGTATGGAAGAAGGAGGCAAAAGATCAGAGTCAGAGAGAGAGTGGAAGATGCTCTATTGCAGGCTTTGAAAATGGAGGTAGGGGCTAGCATCCAAGGAATGCAGGTGGCTTCTAGAAGCTGGAAAAGCTAAGAACATGGATTCTCCCCTAGAGCCTACAAAAAGAATACAGCTCTGCTGACATCTTGATTTTAGCCAAGTGAGACCCATTTCAGACTTTTGACCTCCAGAACTATAAGATAACACATTTTTATTGTTTTGAGACCCTGTTTGTGGTCATTTGTTACAACAGTAATAGGAAACTGATAGAGACATATACTGGAAGCAGTAAATAGATGTATAATATCATGTTATTTGAGATACACACTAAGATTTTAGAAGATTTTTAAGAAAAATCAAGCCAGATGCGGTGGCTCATGCCTGTAATCCCAGCACTTTTGGACGCCAAGACAGGAGAATAGCTTGAGCTCAGGAGTTTGAGATCAGCCTGGGCAACATGGTGAAACCCCGTCTTTACTAAAAATACAAAAATTAGCCAGGCGTGTTGGTGTGTGCCTGTAGTCCCAGCTCCTCAGAGGCTGAGGTGGGAAAATCACTTCAGCCCGGGAGGCAGAGGTTGCAATGAGTCATGATCGTGCTACTGCACTCTAGCCTGGGCAACAGAGCAAAACCCTGTCTCAAAATAAATAAATAAATAAAAATAAATCAAAACAGCAAAAATTTGGGAGTTATTCCTATGTTACTAAGAAAACTCAGTTACCAAAATATACTTCACAAGCCCTCTAATGAACGAAGTTTCTGCTTAACTATATTTTAAGACAGCAAGTATAGTAATTTTTAAAAATTACTTCCTTAATTTTTATTTCATTATGTTGTGACTTTTGGATTCCAGGTTTTGATGTTCTTGATTTTCTATCCTTCTCCACAAAATGTCCCATAGCAAAGACAATTCAATTTATTTACTAAACCAGTTCATTTTCCTCCTGCACAGGTAGAAAGACTACATTTCCCAGTGACTCTTTCGGCTAGGTGGGGTCATGTGACTAGTTTTGCCCTATGGAATTCAGGTAGAAGTGCTAAATAATCCTTCACACACAAGCCTATTAATCTGTCTCCCCCTTCTCTGGGGTCTTGGAGGACAAATGTTGATGGCTGCAATATGAAACCAGGTGAATGTACTCCTACTTCCTGCCTTCCTGTCCTGCACTGTACTGAGATATGAAAGAGGAGAGATGCATATTTTTTGAGTTGGGCTATTGAGATTTGGGGATTGTTTTTTACAACAGTTGGTTATAATCTATATTCAACCATGCTAATCTATATTCTAGTATTATTTTAAATTCTTTAAAATATATACCATACACATGTAACATTGATTTATAATTTCTATATTAGTCAAAACTTCATTTAACTGAAAGTTACCAGAAAATTTTTTAAATGAGAAAGAGGTTGATTTGTTTGGTATGTCCATCTGTAAATAGTTCACAGCTGGTATTGGGAGTTTAAATTTTGTCCTCAAAGACCCAGGTTCCTTCTACTTTCCTGCCTTGCTTTCTTGCTAATGGATGCCACACATCAAATATTTTATACATTCCAAGCCATCAGGAGGAAAAGGAAGAGGCAACAGCAGCTGACTTCCAATTAAGTCTCATTAAGACAGAATTGAGTCACATGGTCACACTTAGCTACAGGAGAGTCTGGGAACATACTTCTCTATGTTAGAGTAAAGCAAGCAAAAAAGGGTTTGGAATGAAGGCTGAGTGAGCCAATCTACTGTATCTGCCATTATTTATGCAAACAGACAAGAATTTAAAGAGCTAGCAATAACATTTTTCCAAGTTGTTAAAGTAGTTGTAATAAAATCAGCCTATTTAGGAAGTAGAAGTCAGATAAGAAGAAAATTTGATATACTATATTTACTAGACAATGGATATCTATTAAAATTATTGTGTGACGTGTCTCTAATCTTATAAAAATTGATCAACATCTCTCTAGCTATATAGTTATCTATCTGCTTCATGCTTCAATTTATAACTACTAATATTGATGTCAATTAGAGCTGTTTTTCTCCCTCGAGCATGTTAAAAACATGGTATACATAAATGACTGCATGCCCTGGTTTTCCTAGGACAATCCCAGTGTAATTATTAATAGTATCCCCTTTCCTTCTGAACTGTTTTGGTTTAGATAATACATTATATGGTTTTCCTCCATATAAAGACCAAGGGCAGATGAACTGGTCCAGGTAGAGCTGTTATTTATGGTCTGAAAGGCTAGGTGTAGTGGCTCACACCTATAATCCCAGCACTTTGGGAGGCCAAGGGGGAGAATCACTTGAGGCCAGGAGTTCAAGAACAGCCTGGTCAACATAGTGACACCCTCATCTCTAAAAAAAAAAAATTTTTTTTAAATTATGACTTGAAATGGTTTAATAGTCTATTCTCCCAAAATGAATAAATCATACTTGCATTTCATCTGGAGCCCACAAGGATGCCTCTTGTGCATTACAGAAGATCAGGAGGAATTCTTCTGCTTGGGCAATCCTTATAGCCACAAAAAAAAGTCAAAATTTCTGGAGACTGAGAAATCTCAATTCCTCTCTTTGCTTTCCTTCTTCCCATTCAACTTTGATACTACTTTCTTTTGTACTTGTTAAGAATAGTTAACTGAGGCCGGGCACGGTGGCTCATGCCTGTTATCCCAGCACTTTGGGAGGCCGAGGCAGGCGGATCACTTGAGGTCAGGAGTTCGAGACCAGCCTGACTAACATGGTGAAATCCTGTCTCTACTAAAAATACAAAAATTAGCTGGGCATGGTAGCACACCCCTCTAATCCCAGCTACTAGGGAGGCTGAAGCAAGAGAATTGCTTGAACCTAGGGGGCGGAGGTTGCAGTGAGCCGAGATTGCACCACTGTTCTCCAGCCTGGGCAACAGAGTAAGACTCTGTCTCAAAAAAAAAAAAGAATAGCTAACCAAATTTCCTGCAGCTGAGGCATAGTTGGGGGTGGAAGTGGGTGTTGGGGGCAGTGGATGACCTTCTAACAATATAGGCATTAAACAGGCAATCTTAGAACTCCCATAAATGTGGAAGGCATAATTAATCCACTGTATACTTGAATCATATACATTATTTAACAATACTCAACAAAAGTTTTCATCTTTGGGAATTTGCCCAATTATTTCCTTATTTTTGTATTTTTTGGTAAAGACAGGGTTTCACCATGTTTGCCAGACTGGTCTCGAACTTCTGACCTCAAGTAATCTGCCCTCCTCCGCCTCCCAAAGTGCTGAGATTACAGGCATGAGCTACTGCGCCCGGCCTATTTATTTTCTTAAATTAAACAAATACACCATTAATTTTGTATGCATAATGCCAATTTGTTGTCCCTCTTACAGAATATGGAACTACATGTTTTCTCACATCTTCTACAACAATAAATAATGTTATCTTCTTTGATCATCTGATCTGTGACACATGACAGCCCTTTTTATTTGCATAGTTTTTTTGTTACTAGTGCATTTTAAACATTCTAAATATATTTAATGGTCATTTATTTTTATTCTTCTGCATTTGGTTAGTCACACTCTTTGTCCGTTTTATATTGAATGCTGTTTTTCTCCTTGACTTTTTAAGGAGTTCTTTCTATACTAGTGTAACCAGTATGATCTGCTCCACAAACTTAAGGAACAAATGTGGTCAGTTACAGCTGTTAACTTTCTCTATTATAGTTTAAGCCTCCCACATACCCTAATCAGAAGTCATTTTTCCCACTTGTGTTTTGCCCTCCTCTCCTCTGAATGTCCAAGAATCCTAGTTGTAGGGGGTGGGGCTGGGGCTTACTCAGCCACAGACTTCTCTTCTAAATGCAGAGAGAACTAAAACTGGTGTCCCCTCAGTCCTCCTTTGCCACTGGGCCTTAAAGATAAGATAAAGTCTCCTTCTTAACTTCAGAACTGGGTGAGCAGAAACTGGGGTCTTGGTCCCCTTTATCCTATAAGATTGAGCCTCCTGAGGCAAATGATCCACCTCCTCTCTGGTGACTAACTAGACCAAAGGATGAGGCAGTTTTTGCTAATCAAGAGAGAAACACTCGGTTGGGTATGGTGGTTCATGCCTATAATCCCAGCACTTTGGGAGATCGGTTGAGGTGGGAGGATTGCTTAAGGGCAGGAGTTCGAGACCAGGCTGGACAACAAAGCAAGACTGCCCTCCCGCCACCAATTCTTAAAAAAAAAAAAAAAATTAGCCAACTGTGGCAGCGCGTGCCTGTAGTCCCAGCTACCACCTGGGAGGATAAGGCGGGAGAATCACTTGAGTCCAGGAGTTTGAGGCTGCAGTGAGCTATGATCATGCCACTGCACTCCAGCCTGGGCAACAGAGCGACACCCCAACTCTAAAAAAGAAAGAGAAACACACACATTCTGCAAAAGGTTTTATTATTGTAGACTCTTCTTGCTAGGTTTGGTGAAGTGGATAGTCATGGAGAAGTATGATTGGATTGAAAAAGTATGACCTAATAATAAACTGGAGAGAAGTTACTGAGGTCTGTTTTGCTCAGATTCTTTTCTGTGTCCCTGTGTTTTCAGAGATAAGGATGTTCCTTTTTTCCAGGAATAGGGACAGCACCTCTTAAATGAGGTTCTTATGAGCTGCTTCAGGGGAGAATGAAGAAGCAAGAGTGACCTACCTGCTTTTGCTGTTTTCTCAAATGCTAAGGTGCTGTATTTGGGGGGTATCATGGCCGGAATCCCATTACTTTCAAATTATTCATTTGTTTTTATCAGCTTGGACTCTTTGTTTCCTGTTTTATTCACTGGGTTATAATCCATTAGAATCACTATTTATTTTGATACTCAAATTGTTCCAGGTTTGGCTAATGGGAATCCATTCAAGCTGACTTCTCTGACCTTTTAACTTGTTGTTATCATTCTATAAGGACTACCTTACCTTCTGTCACAACAAGATATCCCAGGCTCATCTTGCATTTTCCTTGCTCCAGACTTGGGATCAGTTATTTAAGCAAAGGGTTCTTTTTAAAGGAGGATAATATTTAAAAGCCAAGATCTGGGTACTGGTGTATTTGTTGCTATTGGGATATTGTTGCCCCTAAGCCTCTCAGTGGACAAGCCTAAGGAATATATGTATTTACATACATACAAACATACACATACATACGTTTACATCTATATTATTTCTATAACTATCTATCTATATATTGACAGCCATGAGGACACAGAGATACCACAATTCCAATCCAGCACTACAAGGTTCATTCTTTTTTTTTTTATTTCTGAGGCAGAGTTTCACTCTGTCTCCCAGACTGGAGTGCGGTGGCACAATCTCGGCTCACTGCAACCTCCGCCTCCCGGGTTCAGGCGATTCTCCTGTCTCAGACTCCTGAGTAGCTGGGATTACAGGCACCCACCACCATGCCCAGCTAGTTTTTGTATTTTTGGTAGAGATGGGTTTTTGCCATGTTGGCCAGGCTAGTCTAGAACTCCTGACCTCAGTTGATCCGCCCGCTTCGGCCTCCCAAAGTGCTGGGATTACAGGCATGAGCCACTGCGCCCGGCCTTAAGGTTCACTCTAATTTTCTCTTTCTACATTTGTACTTAAGAAGAATTTTTGTTTGTTTGTTTTGTTTTGTTTGTGAGACAGAGTCTTGCTCTTGTCGCCCAGGCTGGCGTACAATGGCTCGATCTCAGCTCACTGCAACCTCTGCCTCCCAGGTTCAAGTGATTCCCCTGCCTCAGTCTCCCAAGTAGCTATGATTACAGGCACCCGCCACCACGCCTGGCTAATTTTTTGTATTTTTAGTACAGATGGGTTTTCACCATGTTGGCAAGGCTGGTCTCGAACTCCTGACCTCAGGTGATCCACCCGCCTCAGCCTCCCAAAGTGCTGGGATTACAGGCGTGAGCCACCATGCCCGGCCAGGAGAATATTTTTCTTAAATCATTTGTTTATTTGATCAATCTGCCTGTGTGTAAACAATCCCCCCTTGTTGCTGCCACATCTCTCCCTTTGTGGATGTCCTTCTCATTGTACTGGGATTCTGATGTGTAATGAAAAGTCACACCTCTGCACTGATGACCTACTTGACCTTCTTGGGCTATCCGTGCTGGGTAAACCTTTCCCATGAAAGGCTGTTCCACTGGGCATCTTCCTTATCCTGTTCTGTTTCCAACACCCTGGAGGCAGTGATATTCTTCCCCTTAACCAAGGCTAATCTACTCATCTGTGTTCTACAACCCATTTTCTCCCAGATTCCTAGGGAGTCTGCTTTGTTAAAAGTTTCCTTTCTTTATTTTCAAATTCTGTATCATTGTTGGTTCTTTTTCTTAAGCAGAAACATGGTCAAATCTTTCCTGTCTTTTAAACAAAATAAACTCTCTTCAGAGGACTTGCACAATGAGTACAGAAAACATTTAATATGTGCAAACTCTTTTATCCACTTTAAAGAGTCTTTATTGTGGCTTGGCATAGTGGCTCATGCCTATAATCCTAGCACTTTGGGAGGCTGAGGCAGGCAGATTGCTTGAGCCCAGGAGCTCAAGACCAGCCTGGGCAACATAGGAAGACCTCGCCTCTACAAAAAATACAAAAAACTAGCTGGACATAGTGGAGTGTACCTGTAGTCCCAGCTACTCGGGAGGCTGAGGTGGGAGGATCACCTGAGCCTGGGGAGGTCAAGGCTGTAGTGAGCTGTGATCTCACCACTACACTCCAGCCTCGGCAACAGAGTAAGACCCCATCTCAAAAAAAAGAATCATTTATTAATTTTTTGAATATTTAATAAGCACCTATGTGCCCAGCACTGTGAATTTTATTCGCAGTAAAAGTAGATATCATCTCTGCTTTCATGGTGAGAGAGACAACTGTAAATCAGATAATAACACTTATGAATGCATTATTACAAATCTAGACATTAATGATAAAAGAAAATATTATGTGCTTCTATGTGTAAGGCCTTGTTCTAAATACTTTCCATGTAGTAATTTAATCATTAAACAGCTTATTATATATACTATGAATATAGTTGGTAACTATTATATACACTTTATAGATGATGAAACTGAGGCAGAAAGAGTTTACGTTTTCCAAGGTCTTGAAGCCAGTAGGTAACAGAGCTGGAATTTAAACTTAGACAGTCTGGCCCCTGCTCTTAACCACTAAACTCTACTGCTTCTCACAAATAGCTCTGAAGGAGACAAACGGGGATCTATGAAAACATCTAACAAAGAAAACTGATTTAGACAGGAGCTTTTCTGAAGGAGTACTACTTGAACTGAGACTCAAAGTTTGAGCAGGCATTAATTCTGTAACGTGGGTGATGAGGAGGGGGAAGGGGTGGAGAAATGATCATTCCAGCTAGAGGACAGTATGTGCAAAAGGCCCAAGGGAAGAGGGAACATAGCACAGTGAAGAAACTGAAGGCCAGTGTATCTAGAATGTAGAAAGCAAGTGGACAGTAGGGCTTGGTGTGGTTGAAGAGGCAGTCCAGGTAAGATAATAAAGTCATAAAGCCTTAAGGATTTTGTTCTTCGTCCTAAGAGCAATGGGAAGACATGGGAATGGCGGTTGGGGGAGGAGGGATCAGGGAGTCACAGTGCACTCAAAGATAAGGGGGTGGTATTTTGAGGGTGTTAAGTTGACATAGGGTGGTGATAGTGGACATGGAGACAAATGGAGAGATTTGGACAAATATTTAGGAAGTCAAATTGACAGGACTGGGTAATAGATTAGATACAAGGGGTCAGAAGTTGTAGGTTTCAAAGATGACCCATCCTATATCCAATCTGCCAACCTATATCCAAAAAGCCAGTTGATTTTTTTTTTTTTTTTTGAGACAGTCTCACTCTGTTGCCCAGGCTGGAGTGCAGTGGCATGATCTTGGCTCACTGCAACCTCTGCCTCCTAGGTTCAAGTCATTCTCCTGGCTCAGCTTCCAACGTAGCTGGGATTACAGGCATGCGCCACCATGCCTGGCTAATTTTTGTATTTTAGTAGAGATGGGGTTTTGCCACGTTGGCCAGGCTGGTCTCAAACTCCTGACCTCAGGTGATCCACCCGCCTCAGCCTCCCAAAGTGGCATAAGCCACCATGCCCAGCCCAGTTGATATGTTTTCTAAATATCTTTATTTCTAGTGCTGCTAAGAGAATGTAATACCATCCACTGAGGTAGGGAATGTGGAAAAAGATCAGGAGGTTTGGGGGAAGATTATTGAGTCTTGGACATGCTGAGTTTGAGATGCCTTTAAGACATCCACATGGAAACATTAAATAGGCAGTTGTCAAGATGGGCCTGGACCTCAAAGAACAGCCCTGGGCTGAAGATATACACTTGGGAGTTTTCATTGCATAGATGGTAAATGAACCTGTGGCATGGATAAGTTTGCCAGCGAAAGAAAATTGATTAAGAGAAGCGAATCTAGAGTTGAGAAAGCCCAACATGTAATAAGTTTATGCTCAGGAAAGGGTTAACTGGATTGCTCAAACCTTGCACATTCCAAAGAAAGGTTTGTCTTTAGAACTGCCTTTGACTAACTCCTGGGAAATAACTTCCAAGTCCCTGGAATACTCAGTCTAATGAGTATTTTTGTATGCCTGAGGCCTTGGGTCACATCGTATCAGTTTGACCTCTGAGGCATGGAGTCTGAGTAGCTGAGGTGAATCATGTGGGTGTGGCATGCATATGTGACTGACCCCCAATACAAAAACTCTGGACACTAGGGCTTAGGTAAGTTTCCCTGGCTGACAACACTTCATGCATGTAGTCACATGTCTTTTTTCTTTTTTTTTTTTGAGACAGAGACTTGCTCTGTCGCCCAGGTTGGAGTGCAGTGGCATGATCTTGGCTCACTGCAAGCTCTGCCTCCCAGGTTCACGCCATTCTCTGGCCTCAGCCTCCCAAGTAGCTGGGACTACAAGCACCCTCCACCACGCTTGGCTAATTTTTTGTATTTTTAGTAGAGATGGGGTTTCACCGCGTTAGTAGTAGATCGGGGTCTTGATCTCCTGACCTTGTGATCCGCCTGCCTCGACCTCCCAAAGTGCTGGGATTACAGGTGTGAGCCACCACGCCCGGCCGTCACACTTCTAATTAATGAGAATTAATGCTCATAGAGCTCTAATGGGAAGGGACATTTGAGTTTGTTTTCTCCTGGATTTTGCTTCATGGGCTTTTTCCCTTTGTTGATTTTAATCTGTATCCTCATACTTTAATAAACATAAGCACAGCAGATTTTCTGAGTCCTGGGAGTTCTTCTAGAAAACCATTGAACCTAAGTGTGGTCTTGGCGACACTGACAGTGCGTAAAAGAGAAATAGCAGTCCAAGGGACAGGAGGAAAACCAGGAGACAGTGGTGTCATGAGAACCAAGGAAGTGATTCCAGAAGGGGGAGTGGCCAACAGTGTTAAATCTCCCAAGAAAACAAGTAAGGTTAGGGATAAAATATGTTCACTGGAGGCCAGGAGCGGTGGCTCACACTTGTAATCCCACCACTTTGGGAGGCCTAGGCAGGTGGATCACCTGAGGTCAGGAGTTCAAGACCAGCCTGGCCAAAATGGCGAAACCCCATCTCTACTAAAAATACAAAAATTAGCCAGGTGAGGTGGCGGGCGCCTGTAATCCCAGATACTCAGGAGGCTGAGGCAGGAGAATCACCTGAACCCAGGAGCCAGAGGTTGCAGTTAGCCAAGATCGTGCTACCGCACTCCAGCCTGGGGGACAGGGCGAGATTCGACTATTAAAAAAAAATAATGTTCACTGGATATAAAATTATGGAAGTAATTAGTGGCCTTAGCAAAAGCTGTGTTGGTAAAGTGATGGGAGTGGAAGCCAGGCCAGAGTGGACTGAGGGATGAATGGGATGTGAGGAAATAGAGATTTTTATTTTATTATTACTTTTAGAGACAGGGTCTCAGTCTGTCACCCAGGTTGGAGTACATTGGCACAATCACAGCTCACTGCAGGCTCAAACTCTTGGGCTCAAGAGATCCTCCTACCTCAACCTCCCAAGTAGCTAGGACTACAGACAAGACATCACACCTGTCTAATTTTTAAAACTTTTTTTTGTAGAGATGGGGGTCTTGTTATATTGCCCAGGCTGGTTGCAACCTCCTGGTCTCAAGTAACCCTTTAGCCTTGGCCTCCCAAAGCACCGGGATTACAGGCATGAGCCACAGCGCCTGGTCATGGAAATAGGGATCTTTAGGAAAAAAAAAAAAGGAAAAAAATTGCATGTTAATTTCACTTATTTATTTATAGTAGCAAAATACATCAGAACAATTTAGTAATCCATATGGAATACTTTAAATTTACATATTAAAAACTTTTACAATGGGCATATTCTTTGAATCAGCAATTCTTTTAGGAATATTCAGAAGAAATAATTATAGATATGCAAATAATTATGCATCACAATGCTTATCACAGTATTGTTTATAATAGTAAAAAATTGAAAACCTTATTGTCTATGAATAGATAATACATTACAGTACATTCACATAAGGAAGTCTATTTATTGTTGAGCTATATTTTACTGGTTGCAAAAATTAAGAGATAATGTGTGTGAAAGCACTTTGTCAACTGTAAACTGCTGTTCAAATGTGGTGTTTATTACTAGAATTACAATGTGCCCCTGAAAGGCCTTAGAGACACAGAAAAGCCAATAGATAGTAATTAGACTCAGAACTCTGCTATCTGTCCTGCTTTTCTTGGTACTAATAGTTCTCATTCAGACAACAGAGTACCTAGAAGTCAAAGTGTACTTGGTACACCATGGAATGATGAGAACTAAACTTTACATTATTTTTAAAATTTGTATTAATAAATTTTTTTTTGTAGAGATGGGGGTCTTGCTATGTTGCCCAGGCTGGTCTTGAACTACTGGCCTCCAGTGATCCTCCTGTTTTCCTCCAAAGTGCTGGTATTACAGGTGTAAGGCACCACACCCAGTTGAGAAGTGAACTTTAAAAGATAAAATGTCACCTTTAGATCCTCTGGCCTCACCCATTGCTGAGTGCAAGTATTGTACATTTACAGAAATATCCCAGATTTCAGCTGCAGCTCAGCATCCTTCTGCTGGTTCTCATGTACTCTTCTGTTCCTGCTGTTCAGCATGGCTGCTCTGTCCAGAAGGTGCAGACCAGCCTTTGCAAATCTTCACGCTACCCTTGGGCTACTGCCTTGCTTTTGCCAACCTCCTGTGCCCAGATGATGGACACACCGTGTTCTCACCATTGCTTACCTACCTGGGTCACTCACCTCCAATGCCCTTTCTCTTTCCTAGACAACTGGAAAATTCCTTCCACTATTGTTTACCAGCAACTTAGAGGAGTTTTCTTCATAGCAGAACTGCTATGAACCTCCTAAGAGCTCTTTCCTTTATTTCAGAACTGTGTTTTTCTGATAATGCTCAAACCAGAGGAACAAGGGATAGTAGCCTATGTCAGGAAAATGGCTGGACACAGCCTCTACCTATACCTGCTGCTCAGTTTGGGCCACAGCATGATTCCTCTTCTTGAAATTTTCTCTCAGTGGCATGTGTTTCTCCTGCCAGTTCTGTTTCCTTCAGGCAACTTTGGGTCTACTTTAACATCCATGTTCACCATGTGCTGGGTGCTGTTATTAACGTTTTACAAATATTGTTTGTGAGGCGACCTTGAGGTAGGTCCTACCCATAGCAAACACCCTTTCATGACTGAGGGAACTGAGGCAACCTAAGTAAGTTTCCCTAAATCACATAGCTAGTAGGTGATGGAACCAGATTCAAACCAAGCATTTTGTCCCAGGGCATAATGAACCCCATGCTATGCAGTCTATTAGACAGGTTTGTGCATTATCGTATCTCAGCCTCATCTGTGGACTTATTTCATAGTTTCTCCTGCAAGATTTCTGGGCTCCCACAGAAAATCAAGGATGTAACTGGGTCTGTTTCAATGATCCTAAATATTTCATGAGTTATACTCCAGGCACTGCCTTCTCAGAGCACACAGTGAACTTCATGGGGGCTGTTTCCATCCTATACAAATTATATAGTTTTCAAAAACAACACTTTTATTCTAGATTTTAATAAAGGCAAATGTAGCAGGCATCAAAAGGTTAAGAAAACTCATGGAAGCAAAACTTTTGGTTGAGAAATTCAGTTCATTAGCTTATTTTTTTGAAGTGAATTTGAGAAGAAGTGTTTATGATTTATACTCCATATTTTTCACCACCTTTACAGATTCTAACCTGATCCAACCAACCGAGTTATTACCCTATTAGCCCCCTAACTGGTCTTCCTTATTCCACTGACCATTTACAGGTGATTCCTCTAAGAAGCAGCCACAGTGACTCTTTTCACAATTCTGCTTTGAGTCTTTGCTCAAAACCCATCCAAGCCTTCCTATCTGACTCAGTGGTCCTAAGACTAGGGTATGAGTACTCCTGGGGTACTTCAGTGAAGGAAAATTTTCCAAGGGGTACATAAAAAAGTAAGGGTAGTTTTAAGGGAATTAATCCATCATATATGTGAGTGTGTAGATACATACATGTATACATATATAGTTTTTAATGCAGTAAAGACTGTGGCAATGAAAAATGGAGTTGATACAGTAGGACCTTATCTCATTCTAGCAATGTTATATGCATTCATGCCTACTCGAAATAATTAGGGGAAGGGGGAAGACTCCCAGCCATATCATTAAAACATTCCCAATACTTTTCCATGTTTAAAAAAATATAACATTTTAATATACTTTAAAAAATGGATAGTATTAAGCCACTTTAGTGTTTACTTCCCTATTAGATTAAAAATAATTTTTAAATGTCAGTATTACAGAATGTCACAAATTAAACTCTGCAACTATTTAAACTTCTGAAAAAATTTAGTCAACTTACAATGTTTGAGGAAAGAAAACAGCCTTCCAAAATTCTTTCAAAGGGCACAAAAGTTAAAAAAAAAATTGAAGACCATTTCTGTACATGACCTGGCTCCCTTAATAACTCTCTTATCTCATGTCCTACTATTCTCTCCCTTGTTCAAGCCACTCCAGCCACACTGACTCCTCCTCTAACAAGCCAAGAATCCGTTTCCCTCAGGCCCTTTGCACTTGTTATGTGTTCCTCTCCTGCTCTTCTCCAAGACAGGTTCCTTCATCTGATCAACAGGGGCCTTCTTCAATCACCTCTAATCCCTTTTACCCCACTTATTTTTTTCTTCACAGCACTTACCACTCCCTGGCATGTATCTATTCTCAATCTTTCTCTATTAGATTGTAAACCCCTTGAATGCAGGGAGCTCCTCTGTTTTGTAATCCCAGTGTATCTCTAAAACACTAGGACAATAAAGAGGTCAGGAAACATTTTTGAATAAATTTTAAAAAGTTTTCAGGAGGCTGGGCGCAGTGGCTCATGCCTGTAATGCTAGCACTTCCAGCGGCTGAGGCGGGCCAATCGCTCTGGCCCAGGAGTTTCAGCCTGGGCAACATGGTGAGACCCCAGCCTCTTCGAGGCAAGGGGGGAAAAAAAGATCAGCTAAGTCATGGTGGCGTGCATCTACGGTCCCAGGTAATTGCGAGGAGCACGGCTTGAGCCTGGGAAGTCGAGGCTGCAATGAAATGTGATGACGCCACTGCACTCCAGCCAGGGCGACAGAACGAGGAGGTCTCAAAAAAAAAAAAAGTTTTCACGTGGTTTAAGGACTTACAGCACCTTTCTTGGGAACACTAACAGGAGACCAAAGCATTTCATGATCTTAACACTAAAACAGTTGTTGCACTACATAAAATCCTCCAAATACCTTTTTTTTTTTTTCAAATAAAAAGGCAACTTTCTGAAAGCTTTTCTTTTTTTTTTTTGAGACGGAGTTTCGCTCTGTCGCCCAGGCTGGAGTGTAGTGGCGCTATCTCGGCTCACTGCAGCCTCCGCCTCCTGCCGGGTTCAAGCCATTCTCCTGCCTCAGCCTCCTGAGTAGCTCGGATTACAGGCGCACGCCATTACACCCGGCTAATTTTTATGTTTTTAGTAGAGACGGGGTTTCACCATATTGGCCAGGCTGCCCACGAACTCCTGACCTGACCTCAAGTGATCTGCCCGCCTCGGCCTCCCAAAGTGCTGGGATTACAGGCGTGAGCCACTGCGCTTGGCCTGAAAGCTTCTACTACCATTGTTGTAAGGGCATTTGTCACCCAGCTCAACCCAGGACACTTAAAGTGGGACCTCAGAAGGACGCAGTATTGGTTATATCCGTGGCTCTCCAAACTGACATACTTAAGAATCAGCTGAAGGGACTTTTCCCCCTCCGTCGGCTCTCTCCCTCACTTCCTGATTCAGGTCTGGGGACTGGCCCTGGCATCTCTGCTTTGAAAAACTCCTCCGTTGATTCTGATACGTAGCAACTCCTGAGAATCACCTTAAGATGCCAAAAATAGCTGTTAAAGAGTTTCTTCCTCACTCGGTCTTTTCAGCCTATTTCTGATAGATCCTCAGTTCAAAAACAACAAGAAAAAAAAAAAAAACAAAACCAAAACCAAACAAACAATAAGCCCCGCTTTAGTGCTCCACGGCCACCCAAAGGAACGCGGGTGGTCTACGCACAGCAGAGACCCAGGAGGGCCCGGCGATCGAGCGGCGCGGCAGGTGAAGCTTCCGCGGAGACGCCCGGCACACGCTCGCAGGGACCGGAACCGTCCCGGCTTCCACCCTTCCGTATGCACCACCGCTGTGTCGGAGTTCATAACCAACCCCAGCCAAAGGCTACCCAGCGTCAACGGCCTCTGGCTTTACAAATCTCCCTTCGGGTTAAAGAGCCGCGGCACTGACGCAAGGAACTGGCTTCGAGGGTCCGGGACCGCTCTGCGCCCGCGCACCGAGTTCCCGCCTCCCTCGGGAGGTCGTCCGTGCGTACGTGCGCGTGCCGCAATCGCCCTCCTTCAAACGCGCGACGCGAGGGCGGGGGCGCCGCGTGCGCGCGCGCTCTCGTTGGTTCGCTCTCTCGCTAGCTCTCGGCTGCCGCTCTTGCTGCGGCTGCGGCTGGGGCTGGGGGCGGCGGCGGCGGCGACGCGGGCGGCGGGCGGCGCGGGGCGGTCCGGCGGGTTCAAAGAGGAAAACATGGCGGAAAACAAAGGCGGCGGCGAGGCTGAGAGCGGCGGCGGGGGCAGCGGCAGCGCGCCGGTAACTGCCGGGGCCGCCGGGCCCGCCGCGCAGGAGGCGGAGCCGCCTCTCACCGCGGTGCTGGTGGAGGAGGAGGAGGAGGAAGGCGGCAGGGCCGGCGCTGAGAGCGGCGCGGCCGGGCCCGACGACGGGGGGGTGGCCGCGGCCTCCTCGGGCTCGGCCCAGGCTGCTTCATCCCCTGCGGCCTCAGTGGGCACTGGAGTTGCCGGGGGCGCAGTATCGACGCCGGCTCCAGCTCCAGCCTCGGCTCCCGCTCCGGGTCCCTCGGCAGGGCCGCCTCCTGGACCGCCAGCCTCGCTCCTGGACACCTGCGCCGTGTGTCAGCAGAGCTTGCAGAGCCGGCGTGAGGCGGAGCCCAAGCTGCTGCCCTGTCTTCACTCCTTCTGCCTGCGCTGCCTGCCCGAGCCGGAGCGCCAGCTCAGCGTGCCCATCCCGGGGGGCAGCAACGGCGACATCCAGCAAGGTGAGCCGGAGGCCCTGCCTGGCATCTGGGCCGCAGGGGATTTGCGCAACCCTAGAGGAGCTGGGGACGGAGGTGCTGGGGCCTGGGGCTGCTCGGACGGGCGCCATCCCGAGGGGTGTCTAAGGTGAAAGACTCGCCCCTGGGACACTTTCCAGAGAAGCTGGACCGCAAGAGATAAGGGGAGCATGAAGGGAGGGGTGCCGGCTGCCAGAGGCTGGGGGAGGGGACACTGGCTGCGAGGGAGGGTTTGTGATGTGCGGAACCCGGCGGAGCGCTGGTTCTGGAGCTGGCAGACCCGTACAGTGAGAGAAGGGGGATTTGGGAAACACGTTGTGAGGAAGCGTTTTGGCTGAAAGGGCCCGGGCCAGCGAGGTGTTGAGGGAGTAGGTAAGAGGTAAGGGCAGTGAAGATGGATTGCTTTGGAGGGAGGGGACTTGGCCTGTTCACAGATAGGAGAGAGGAGGACTATGGATTAAATGGAGGTGGAGAGAATATGTTGGAGAGCATGGGGTCCAGAGAAGGCGCCTGGAAGAAAATTGTAAGATGACATGGGGAAAGAGAAACTCGGAAAGTGGACTGCATGGTTAGGGAAAATCCTAAGGTTTGGGGATGAAGGAGAAATGAACTTTGAAGGAAATTGAGAGTTAGGGAAAGCTGGGCATGAATTTGTTTTAGCTAATTGGCCGTTAATGAGCCCCTAGTGTTGGGGCACTGTGCTAGGATTGAACAAAGTACTCAATGAAGACTTCATTCATAGTCTAACAGGAGAAACATATAACTTGCAGCAGTGGAGGTGAGTCCTCAGTACAATGGTTGTGGCACAATAGAGGAAAGGTCAGGGAAATTTCACAGGAAGGGAAATCCATGAACAGGTTTCTTGAAGAATGAGTACCTCACTGGGTTGGAGGGTATTCAGGGCACAGGACACCCTTCTACATCCCTGGAACTAAAGACTGTGTAGGGTGATTGGTGGAAATTAGATTGGATTGATGGGCTGAAAAGATAAAGGTTTCACAGTCTCTTAAACTCTTGGGATCCAGGTGTAAGGACTTCAGAATATTTTGGGATTTTTCTTTTTTCTGGCAAGGTCTCTTGTGTGAGACTTTTATCAGGGTCTGAGTTAACTCTATCAAACACGTTAATGTTTCTACATTGAAACACGTGAATGTCACGCTAATGGGATAGACGATAAATAACCTCCCAGCATTCACAGTGGGTTCTGTTGCAAACCAATGAAAAAAATTAAAATTTCAAAGCTTTTGAATTTCGGGACTGTAGGTAAGCGATTGTGGAGCTGCACTAAAGGGCTTGGAATTCATCCTGTAGAGTGTATCCTCGACATTGTGGACTGAAGGATGTTCCTGGAGGGCTTTCATATCAAGAGGATAAAAGGATCAGATTTCTGATCCAGAAAGATCACTTAGGGCACTTGAGGGATGAGGGAAGGCAAGGCTGGAGACAAGGAGACCAGTCAGGAGAATCCTGGCGGTTATCTAGGAAAGAAATCAACATTTGGAATGGGTAGTAAAGGAATGATATATCAGGTATTACAGAATGAAGCATTTTGGTTTGGGGGAACGGTAGGGTTTGGAAATCTACTTTGCCATCTCCTACTTACGACTTGGGCAGATGACCTTTTCTTAGCTTCAGTTTTCTCATTTGTGAAACGGGAAAAAAGTATATAACCTCATAGGGTTATTGAGAGAATGAAGTAAGATAAAATGTGTAAAGTGATTAGTACGTGGTAGTTACTAATGAAATGGTAGCTAGTATATTAATAGTAGTAACTAATAGTGGCTATGGGAATGGAGGGATGGGGGGAGTGTATTGAGATTGGTGTGAGGGAGACAAACGTAGAATTCCACATTTTTTGTTTGGTGGATGGCAATGGTATTAATACATATTCAGACACTGAAGCAGGGCTGGGGTGAGGGTGAGGGCTGGGGTGTAGGGAGGATAAAATGTTTTCAGATTGGGATGTTTTGGGTTTCTAGCATTATTGGTACATGTAGGTAAGAATGTTAAGAGTAAGGCTTTGGTTGTTAGAGAAGCTACTAATTGTTAATAGGTGTTCAGAGAATAACTGCTGGTGGTCTATGCACCCATGAGCATAGTAAGACACATAGGATTCAGTGTTCTTGTGGGAACCTGGGTTAGGTAAGAGATTTAGAGGGAACCCAAAAATACAGATTGTGTTTGACTGATGTGGCTGAGGGACTGAGGTTATGAAATTGGCTCTCTGAAATTTATGAAGGAGAGAGAATAATATGTAAATCCCCTCTTCATTTCTTTATCCTTTCTTTTTGAAGGAGGGGGAGTAAGTGGAAGGGACTAACCAAATGCTGTCAATCTTAAGTAATATTTCTCTCTAACCAATATCTAAAACAAATTGAGTCTGGAATCCACCATGTTTTTGATTAAAAAAATTTTTTTTGAGACAGTCTCGCTCTGTTGCTCAGGCTGGAGTGCAGTGGCTCGATCTCAGCTCACTGCAGCCTCTGCCTCCCAGGTTCAAGCGATTCTTGTGCCTCAGCCACCCAAGTAGCTGAGATTACAGGCGCATATCACCACGCTTGGCTAATTTTTCTATTTTTAGTAGAGACGGGGTTTTGCCATACTGGTCAGACTGGTCTTGAACTCCTGGCTTCAAATGATCTGCCTGCCTCAGCCTCCCAAAGTCCTGGGATTACAGGCATGAGCCACTGTGTCTAGCCATCCACCGTGTTTTTAGATAGTCTAGAAAATAATTTGCCAGTATTAACTCCTATATACCATTCTGCTTTGCTCTTTAAAAAGATCAAGCTGTGCTGGAAAGAACACTAGATTGGGTGTTAAGGGACGTAGTTCAGCTCTTTAGCTATTTTACGCTAAAGGAAATTCATACTGTTTTTGTCCTTCAATTTCCCTCTAAAATGTAGCTGATAGTCGTTTACTTATATCTCACCAAGGCAAATAATAAATGTGAAAATGCTTTGTAACTGAGAAATGCTTCAACAATACAGGATATTATGATCAACCTCAGATATCATCTCTGGTCTGGAGATCATAGCTAGTGGTTTTAACTCACCATCTTTTTCAAGTGATTTTGAAACAATGATGAGTATAATGCCCTCCTGCCTAACTGGCCTTTTCCTGTTTCTCTTAATACATTTATTCACACCCTCTGGCTGTTATTTCTAGATCAACAGTTCTCAGAGTGTGGTTCCTGGATCAACAGCATCAGCATCATCTGTGACATTGTTAGGAATACAGATTCTTGGGCCGCATTCCGGACCTCCTGTCCAGTAGTCTCGTTTAACAAGCTCTCCAGGTGATTCTGATTCACGCTTAAGTTTGAGAACCACTGTCTTGAATGAAGGGCTCTCACTTCAAATGTCTCCTCAGACTTTGACTTCTCATTTTAAAGTAGTCCTCCAGGTCGCTCTCTGATAGATCATCTTTTTTTCTTTGTAGCACAGCTAAAATCCAAAATGTTTATTTTTGTTTACTTGCCCGTCTCACTTTGCACTAGGATATTGTAGACTGTTCAATAAATAAGTTTTGTGTAAATAAGAATCACTAGAGAGCTTATTAAAATGCTAACTTGGGAGTTTCTTCAGAGACAGGTTTAGTTGATTTGGTGATGACTCCATGTGCCTGCATTTTTAACAGGTGCCCTGTGATTTTGATGCTGGTGGTACCACCACACTTTGAGGAACACAGATTTAAATATTTTGAGGAGAAAGTACAATCTGTTTACCGTTGGAGTATTTGCAAAATCAAAATAGATAAATTAGTTAATATTGAATCTCAATAGTGAGCTTTTTAAAGTGTTTTTGTGATTTTTTGGGGAGTGCTTTTTCAGGTTGAGGCAGAACAGCTATCAGTAGTGGGTATATATACATTTATACTTTATCAATAAAAATACAGATTTGCTACTCAGGAGGCTGAGGCGGGAGGATAACTTGAGGCCAAGAGTTCAAGATCAGCCTGAGTAACATAGCAAGACCCTGTCTCTCAAAAAATCTTTTTTTAAATAGGAATCATATTGATGCATCTGAACAAACTCTCAGATGAACTCTTGAAGGAGTTGAGGCTGCCTCTGAGATGGCACAATGATGTGGCTGAAGAAATGAATCGGTATTAAGTTGCATTGGGTTCTGCTATTTTTTTTTTTTTTTTGAGACAGTTTTTTACTCTTGTCACCCAGGCTGGAGTGCAATGGTGCGATCTCGCTCACTGCAACCTCCACCTCCTGGGTTCAAGTGATTCTCCTGCCTCAGCCTCCCCAGTAGCTGATATTATAGGCACCCGCCACGATGCCCACCTAATTTTTTGTATTTTTAGTAGAGACAGGGTCTCGTCATGTAGGCTAGGCTGGTCTCGAACTCCTGACCTCATGTGATCCGCCTGCCTTGGCCTCCCAAAGTGCTGGGATTATACGCGTGAGGCACCACCTGGCCTGGGTTCTGCTGTTAGTTAGCTACGTAACCCTTGGGCAAGGAACCTAGGAAGTCTCTCCAGGTCTTTTGCAATACGAAGAGGCTGAGTTCCTATCCTGTTAGGTTATATGATTCTATTGTCTTTTATGCTAACATTCTGTATGTACATACGTTTAATGTCCTTATAGTTTGTGGGGAGGAATAGTGGAATCACCATGGAAAAATCATTCTGTTACTGAATTCTTCAACTTACTATGGACTGGGCACAGTGGCTCATGCCTGTGATCCCAGCACTTTGGGAGGCCGAGGCGGGCAGATCGCTTGAGGTCAGGAGTTCGAGATCAGCCTGGCCAACATGGCGAAACCCTGTCTCTACAAAAAATACAAAAATTTGCCAGGCGTGGTGGCAGGCACCTGTAATCCCAGCTACTCGGGAGGCCGAGGTAGGAGAATCACTTGAATCTTGGAGGCGGAGGTTGCAGTGAGCTGAGATCACGCCACTGCACTCCAGCCTGGGGGACAGAGTGAGAATCCGTCTCAAAAACAAAACAAAACAAAACAAAAAAACTTACTATGAAAAGTCTGAGATGGCAACAATCATGTGTAAGTGGGAGGGAAAACCTCTGAGTGTAGTGTGAAGAGCACTTCCTCATAGTGTTTCTGTCTGTTTATCACAGACCATGCTGAGCCACTCTGAGGAGTCTTCTGTTTGAGCCCTCGGAATTTCTTGTCCCTGGAGTGTGTATACTATATGACAGTTCTGGCCTCAGTGTGACTTAACTGGTTTGGGGACTTTTTAGGCTCTACTTTTTCTGACTCTCCTCTTCAACAGAAACAAGCTTGAGTGTTTGAATGATCATGTGGTACTACACCAACAACCAGTCATTAACGATGTGTCCAAGATTGCTGAAATACTTCTCACAACTTCTGTCTAGCATTGTGGTCAAACTACCTGAATTCATTTTTTTTTTTTTTTTTTTTTTTTTTTTTTTTTGGAGACGGAGTCTCGCTCCGTCGCCCAGGCGGGAGTGCAGTGGCGCAATCTCGGCTCACTGCAAGCCCCGCCTCCCGGGTTCACGCCATTCTCCTGCCTCAGCCTCCCGAGTAGCTGGGACTACAGGCGCCCGCCATCACGCCCGGCTAATTTTTTTTTTTTTGTATTTTTAGTAGAGACGGGGTTTCACCGTGTTAGCCAGGATGGTCTCGATCTCCTGACCTCGTGATCCACCCGCCTCGGCCTCCCAAAGTGCTGGGATTACAAGCGTGAGCCACCGCGCCCGGCCCTGAATTCATTTTTGAGCTCTACCATTTACTACTGGAATGACCATGGATAAGTTACTTAACATCTGTAAATTGGGAGTAATAATTACACCTACATCATAGAGTTTTTGTGAGAATTAAGAGAGTTAATGTGTTGCAAGGTATATTTATTGGGAGCTTACATGGGAAGCCCCCAATAAATTGTAGTAGTGTTATTTTGGTACTTTTTCATTTGTCCCCCCGTTGTCTTTGTGACTGTATCTCACAGTAAACAGAAAGAAGAGGCAGGGGGGTAAATTGTGGTTTTAAATGCTTTTCTGATGTCTACTGATATGTACAGCATGCATGATAAATCATTTGAGTTCCAAATCTTCTAGTTACCTAGATCTTGTAAAAACTTATAAACTAATGTCCTAAATCCTAAGTCTTTATAATGTCTAGTGTTTGTACATCAAAAGCCCTAGTTAGGGGACTTTAATTACTTTTACTTTTCTCATGGATTCTGCTCTCAGTGGGTCCTAAATGAGAATACCTTAAAGCAGTGATTCTCAAAGTGTGGGCCACAGAATGCTGGGGTGGGGGTGATGGTAGTGACCGTGTCACTGAGACCCTTTTAGAGGTGCACAAGTTTAAAACTATTTTCATAATTACACTAATTTGATATTCTCCTTATTCACTGCGCTGACATTTATATTAATGGTGCAAAAGCAATGATGGATAAAACTGCCATCACCTCTGCGTGAATTAAGATGGTGACTGACTCCATTTGGGAGGCCGAGGTGGGTGGATTGCTTGAGTCCAGGAGTAGGGGACTAGTCTAGGTAACATGATGAAACCCTGTGTCTACAAAAAATACAAAAAAATTAAATAGTCATGGTAGTGCATGTCTGTAGTCGCAGCTACTCAGGAGACTGAAGTGGGAGAATTGCCTGAGGCACGGAGTGTCGAGGCTGCAGCGAGCCATGATTGTGCCATTGTACTCCAGCCTCGGCAATGGCGTGAGACCCTGTCTTTAAAAAAATAAAAAAAATAAATAAAAAAAGGATAATGGCTCCAAGCCATACTATAAAAGTCATTGCGTATTTACTTTCACACACTTAGAGAAAAAACAAAAATAAACCTATGTCATTGTCACTTAATATCCTTTATGAAACAGTAACAATTACTATATTACATTTTCATCTTTAAAGCTCTGTGTGATGAAGTGGGAAATGTGCCTAAAATGCTTCTGCTGCAGACGAAAGTGCAAGAAGAGTACTTGTGCAGTTTTTTGAGTTCCAAGCTGAATTTGCTTTTTTTCATAGAAAACTGTTTTACTTGAAACTATGGTTTTACTTAAAAACTATGGTTTTTAGGCATGGGTATTTGGCAGCCATTTTCTCAGAAGTGAATGAATTGAGCCTGTCATTTCCAGGAAAACAACTGACATATGTTGCCAGTGATAAAAATTGAGATTTTAAATGAAAATTAGAATTTTGGAAAATTGGTATTTGCTGCCATGAGCTGGTCAGTTTCTCAGTATTTAAAGACTTTCCTGAAGAGATTGGTGGTCATATTAATGAACGTGAATTTTTTTGATATTGTGTAATGTCAACATTTCAAAGATCTGCGTAGCTTATTGCAATATATTCTAAATGAGAAATGCATGATGTTAAGTGCAAAACAGAGCAATAATAAATAGATTGTATTTTATTTTGCTATTTTTATTTTTTGAGATGGAGTCTTGCTTTGTCACCCAAACTGGAGTGCAGTGGCGCAATCTTGGCTCACCGCGACCTCCGCCTCCTGGGTTTAAGCAATTCTGCCTCAGCCTCCCAAGTAGCTGTGATTACAGGCACACGCTACCATGCCTGGCTAATTTTTGTATTTTTAGTAGAGATGGGGTTTTGCCATGTTGGCCAGGCTGGTCTTGAACTCCTGACCTCAGTTGATCAGCCCACCTCAGCCTCCCAAAGTGTTGGTATTACAGGCATGAACCACCACTCCCAGCCAATAAATAGATTTTAACGTGAGAGAGTAGTCAAGTTTATTTTTAAGGTTTGAGATGCCACATTGCAACTGATGTTTAAAAAATATTCTTCTTAAGTTTTTGTGTTATATCAAAGAAAAATATCCACACAATGATCTGAAAAGGGTATTAAAATCTGCTTTTCCCTTTTCTTAGATACTTAGCTGTATGAAGCCAGATTTTCTTTATATTCTTCAAAGAAACAACATATTGAAACATTAAATGCAGAAGCATATATCCAGCCATATTCTATTAAACCACATGTTAAAGAGATCTTTAAAATGTATCACAATGACACTCTTTATTAATTTTTTTTGTTTTAGGAAATACAGTTATTTCTGATTTTTAAAAGTGTTGTTTAAACCTGTCGTGCCGGACATGGTGGCTCATGCCTATAATCCCAGCACTTTCGAAGGCTGAGGTGGGAGGATCACTTAAGCCCAGGAGTTCAAGACCAGCCTGGGGAATATAGTGAGACTCCGACTCCAGAAAAAATAAAAAAATTATCCGAGTGTGGTGGTGTGCGCCTGTAGTTCCAGCTACTCAGGATGCTGAGGTGGGAGGATCACTTGAGGCTGGGAGGTTGAGGCTACAGTGAACTGTGATCATGCCGTTGCACTCCAGTCTGAGTGACAGTGAGACTGTGTCTGAGAAAACAAACAAAACTAGTAATAAAGTAAACGTCATTTTAACATTTTAAAATTTAAGATTCATTTTTAATTCATCTTGTAATGAATTAAAATATATTTAAAACATCCATTTTTATTATACATTTGATGGTCATACCCCATCTAAACAAAAGCTCTTTGTGTTCCTCGGTAACTAAGACTGTAAGAGAGGTCCTGAGACCAGGAAGTTTGAGCCCTGCTCTGTTAAAGGACATTAAGAACATGATAATGTCTCAGAGTCTTTGGGCCAGTAGGAAGAATGTCAGATCATAAGATAGTAGGTGGCAGATTTATACATTTATAGTTCTTCATTTTGGAGTACCCATAACAGTTCAGAAAAAGCCTCCCTTTAGTAAAATGTAAAAATGAAGAAAGTACTTATTAACTGAAGTTAAACTTCTAAAAATAGCTCACTATAGATCTACTGATTTTTTTCATGTTTATGACAGTCTATCTAAGCCAACTTCAGAGATTGGGCTCAGGATGGTAGATAAATTAACCTCTGTCTCTTCTTTGGCCACAAATTGCACATCTATCCCTAGCCATTCGACTCAAGGGGAAGTGGGAAAAAGAACAAGGATGGATAATCATAAATATACCATTTTTAGAAAAATCTTTAAAGCCTATGCCCCAGTGATGAGTAAATAGCATGCACTATATGGTACTAATGAGTACATTTGAATGCTTATTATATGCTATTTATGTTCCTTTTGTGAATTATTTGTCCATGTGTTTTATGTTTTTCTTTAGATTGCTTACATTTTCTGTTTTGATTTACAAGAATTCTTGACAAATTCTGTATACTGATCCTTTGTTGATGATGTAGGTTGAAGATTTATTCTGAGCCTATGGCTTGGTGTGGTAGCCAGCCTCTAAGATGGCCCCTTGTTCCTTTTCTCCTGTTATTCACACCGTTGTATGGTTGCTGTCCAGTTGCTCAAGGCTGGTCTCCGTGACCAAGAGAATATAATAGAATTAATAGTGACTTTATTAAAAAGTCATTAAAGGCATATATACAGTTTTTTCCTTGCTCTTTGAATCCCTTGTTCTGGGTGAAAAACAGCTGCCATTCTGTGAAAGATACTCTAGTAGTCCTTTAAAGAGGCCATATGGAGAAAAATTGAGGTCTTCTGCAAAGACCCAGCACCAACTTGCCAGCTATGTGAAAGAGCCGCTTTTGAGGTAGATTCTCTATCCTAATCAAGCTTTCAGATGACTGCAGTCCTTCCTGGCTGACATCTTGACTGCAGCCTTCTTAGAGGCACTAAGCCAGAACTGCCTGCCAAGTCCCTCCCAAATTCTTGTTTCAAGAAAGCTGTGAGAAATAATTATTGTTGTTTTAAGTCATTAATTTTTGAGGTAGTTTGTTACATAGCAATAGATAACTGATACACTTTTTAGAGAGCTGTCTTTTCATGTTTTTATATTAAAATAGTTTTTCCTCCTTTTTTTTTTTTGCTGTTCTTAGTAGCTTTATAATAATAAGCAGTAAGTTTTGTTCATTAAGGTAATTTCACTGCCCTCTCTACATATACCTTGGTCATCTTCAAGATTATCTCGACTGATCTTGACCTTTTGCTCCTTTTTTTTTTTAATTAAAAAATTTCTTTTTCCAAGACAAACCTTGGCCATTCACCTTTTGCTCACTCTTATACTAAAATGTATCATCTTGTGAAAGTTCATCTTGTGAAAGTTCATTTTAAAAACTTATTAAGCTGTGTGTGGTGGTACATACCTGTAGTCCCAGCTACTCAGGAGGCTGAGGCAGGAGGATGGCTTGAGCCTAGGAGTTTGAAGCTGTAATGTGCTATGATTGCACTTGGAAATAGCAACTGTACTCCAGCCTGGGCAACACAGAGAGACGCTGCCATCTCTTTAAAAAAGAACAGAAAAACAACAACAACAAAAAACCTGTCAGTGTTTTTGTTGGAATTGCTTTGAATATGTAAATCAATTTGGGAGAAAATGTCTTTATTGTGTCTGCCTATTTATACACATGGTATGCCTCCACATTTTCTTAAGTCCAAAAATGTTTTTGAGTGTATATTTTGAGACGGAGTCTCACTTTGTTGCCCAGCCTGGAGTGCAATGGCACGATCTCTGCTCACTGCAACCTCCGACTCCCAGGTTCAAGCAATTCTCCTGCCTCAGCCTCCCAAGTAGCTGGGATTAGAGGCGCCCGCCACCATGTCTGGCTCATTTTTTGAATTTTTAGTAGAGACAGGATTTCACCATGTTGGCCAGGCTGGTCTTGAACTTCTGATTCTGAGCTCAAGTGATCTGCCTGCCTGGGCCTCCCAAAGTGCTGGGATTACAGGTGTGAGCCACCGTGCCCGACCTATTTTTTAAATGTCTCAAGTATACTGATTTCATATTTATATTTGATAATTCCATTATCTGATGTTCTTGATGTCTTATTTTACTACTTGCTTCTGCCTGCTCATTTGTTGTGGGTGGTGTCCTCCTGTGTTTTATAGTTTTAGACAGTGAGCCTGTTCACCAGGGCTTTATGAAATCTGCCAGACTGGTTTTAGGGAACAAGCCTCCAGTGGGTATTTTGCATTTGCTTCTGTCAGGTGCCACCAACACAGAAATTACTGAAGCAGACTTTTAGTTTACTATATCTTAGTATTGTCAGATGTTGATTTAGCGTTTACCTTATAGGCTGGCTTGTATTTAGAAATTCTCAGAATTATACACAATGTGGGTGTGGGGAAAAAAAAAGGGAATTCTCAGGAGAAAAATTTTTTCCTTACCCCGAACCCAGACAGTGACAGATTTCTTCATTTCCATGGTGTTGGTCAGATTTTTTTTTTAATTTCACTGTTCTTTGCTTATGCACCCTAATAACTGAGGTTGTAATTGTTCAAGTCAGTTTTAGGGAGATGAGTCTTGATCTAATTAATACTTTACACAGGCCCTAGGCTCCCATGTCTTCCCCATTCTTTGTTTACGCCCTTGTTTGTACATCCTAAAGAAGAGTCACTTAGAGTATAATTTCTGAGCCTTTGCATTTTTGAAGTTTTCTTTATTCTACTCCCTTCTTAAATGATAGCTTGGCTGGATATGAAATTCTGGGTTAAAACTTTTTTCCTCAGAACTTTTAAGGCATCTCTTCCAGTGTCTTAAATCAGTATTGCTGATGCTACTCTGATTTTACTCCTTTGTACAACCCCAGTTGGGTTTCATTTGTTTATTTACCTCTTCTTGAGATCTTTTTATCTTTTTATGTCTTGGATCTCTTCATCTATTTATCAATTGTTTTGAAATATAGTGATATGCTTCTATTTTTTTTTCTAAAAGTTTCTAAAAGTTCATTATGCTTTTTCATTTAGTCTTGTAATCTTCATTTATAGTAAGAGAACTTTACATTTTTTTCAGAAGGTCCTTCCCCACCTGCCACTCTTATTGAACTATTACTATTTGGATGTTGGCTCTCCTAGGTTCATATTCTCCGCTGTCTTTTTCTAGTTTCCTTCCCTTTGTTTTCTTGCTCCACTGACATTCTGAAAGATCTCCTTGTCCTTGTCCTTGTCTCTAACCCTTTTATCCAATTTATTAATTACATTGTACATTTCTTTCTTTTTTTTTTTGAGATGGAGTCTCATTCTGTCACCCAGACTGGATGGCTCACTACAACCTCTGCCTCCCTGGGTCAAGCGATTCTTGTACCTCAGCCTGCTGAGGAGCTGGAACTACAGGCGCATGCCGCCACACCTGGCTAATTTTTTTGTATTTTTAGTAGAGACGAGTTTCACCATGTTGGCCAGGCTGGTCTCGAACTCCTGACCTCAGGTGATCCACCTGCCTTGGCCTCCCAAAGTGCTGGGATTACAGGCGTGAGCCACCGCACCTGGCCTACATGGTACATTTCTAAGAGCTTCCTTGCTTAGGTTGTATTTTTATAAGATTCTATTCTTTTTCTGTGGACTTAATATCTTCTTTCTCTGAGGATACAAATGTTTTTCTTCCCCAGGCAAAATATGTATTTTACCTTATTTTTCATTTGACTTTTTACTTTTGAAACATTTCAGGTATACTGATTCCTTATTTATATTTGGTAATTGCATTATATAACTTTTTTTTTTTTTTTTTTTTTTTTGAGACAGAGTCTCAGTCTGTCGCCCAGGCTGGAGTGCAGTGGTGCGATCTCAGCTCACTGCAACCTCCGCTCTTGGATTCAAGTGATTCTCCTGCCTCAGCCTCTGGAGTAGCTGGAATTATAGATGTGTACCACTGTGCCCAGCTATCATTATATAACATTTTTGACATCTTATTTTACTGTTTGCTTCTGCCTACTCTTGTTTGTCTTCTATTCCCTTTATTATCTGTTTTACTTTTTTTTTTTTTCTTTTGATCTTTGTGTTTCATAGGCTTCCTCAAGCAATAGATGATCCTTGGTTGTCTCCCCACTTGAATGAGGCAATACAGTTCTGATGGAAGATTCTGTGCTTCTGTGTGGGGCCTGTTAATTGTTGGGCATTGCTTTAGATCAGGGATTGGCAAACTGGCCCATGAACTAAATACAGTCAACTGCATGGTTTCGTATGACCTGTGAGCCAAGAATGATTTTTATATTTTAAATAGTTGGGAAAAAAGAATATTTTGTGACATATGAAAATTATTAGAGGCCAGGCACGGTGGCTCACGCCTGTAATCCCAGCACTTTGGAAGGCCAAAGTGGACAGATCACCTGAGGTCAGGAGTTGGAGACCAGCCTTGCCAATGTGGTGAAACCTCATCTCTACTAAAAATACAAAAAAAAATTCGCTGGGTGTGGTGACAGGTGCCTGTAATCTCAGCTACTTGGGAGGCTGAGGCAGGAAAATCTCTTGAACCTGGGAGGCAGAGGTTACAGTGAGCCGAGATTGCGCCGTTGCACTCCAGCCTGGGCAATAAGAGCGAAAACTCCATCTCAAAGAAAAAAAAATTTTAAGTGTAAATTTGTGTTTAGAAATTTTTATTTGAACACAGCCACGCACATTCATTTATGTATTGTCTTTGACTACTTTCATGCTATAATGGGAAAATTGAGTAGTTGTGACAAATACTGTGTACTGCTTTTTGGTACATTACAAATTGCAGTGATGCAGCTATAACTTGATAGGGATGTGTATGGCTGTAGCACAACATTTAAAATTTAAAAAATTGTCCAAAATATTGCATACCTATCATTTCAAAGAAGAGTGAGTGGATTTTAAATGTCATGCTTTTACAGCAGAGTACATTTTGTTTTGAGTTAGATGGCAAAGCATGGTGTTTATTATGTACTTATACTATAGCTGTGCTGAAAGAGTACAGTGTTTTGTTGACAACTCCAGAGTAAGCACTGATTACATTATTCCCAACTCACAGGAAAGTAAAAATCAGAAATAAGAAAGTTTAAAATGGAATATCTGATCACAGCAGAATTTCTTAAAAATAAAAAATGAAAATGAGGCTCTTCAAACATGGGAAGTTTTTGAGTGGCTCATTCGTTAGCCAAACAGGGATAGCTCTTCACCTGTGGTGAGTTAATTAAAATTTTCCCAATTAAATGAGAATTTTATTCTTCTCATTGGTAGACCTGTATTACAAAAAAAATTACTCAATTATTATATTTTGAATTTGTAGATAAAAATTGTGGAAATTTTTCTTTCATTATGTAAATACCTACATACTATCCTTGATACTTTTTTCCTAAACAACCTAAGTTATTTACTATGCCTCGCGATGCCACATCCCATGTTTTTGTTTGATGGGACATGTTAGGTGTTGGTTATGAATCAGATTTCAGGCAGTGTTGTGTGTACAGCCTGACCTGTTGTCCACAATAGATTTGGAAGAATGAGAATTTACAGGGTTCTACTTCTAACATCACAAATGACTGCCAGAATGAATTCCACAAATGAATTTTGGACCAGTTTGGCCTGTCATCCATGTGTGGTTTATTAATAGAATGCTAAAATTCAAATTACACAACTCATTTCTTTTCCCATCACTGAGAGTTGGCTTAAATACTATCCCTCACAAAGTAAATACTTAAGCAAAAAGCTAATGTCAGTCAAAAGATCCCCATCAGTTTTTTGTCTGCAATAGGGCAGATATGAGGGTAAGGTACTGAGAATCATTTCACTGTATTACTGTGCTTATGAATCTGAAGTATTGAAAGTAACAAGAGCACTGCATTTCAGCTGTCCTTCATATATTACATTTTCTGCTTTGTGTTGAACATTACCTTCATTTGTTGTGAGGCATATAAAAGGGATGTATGTAATGAACCTTGGACCCACTGAATCTCGCTGGAGAGGTAAGAGATTATATTAAAGAACAGTATAATACATTTTATAATAAATTAGTAGTAAATTCGATTTCAGTAAACCAGATATTTGTTGAAATATGGTTCAAAAGAATTAGTCATAGCTGAAATTTACTATTTCTGCTCTTAATGTTGGTTTGGAGGTGATTCCCTCTTTTTCATTTGTGTATTATATGATTTTAGTCCATATGCTTTTGGCTGTAATCTAGGCTGCTCTTGACATCCATCCAATTTTCTCTTCTCTGTTTTCCTTCCTCAATTTATGTTGAATGCTTTCAAAGTAGATTATCTGAATTAATAATGGCAGGAAAGAACTAGCTGTGGATAAGTTTATTTGAATCTGTCTAGACTTCTGTTCCTTGTCTGTAAAATAACATATTTTGTTATGTTTTATCTTATGTTAAAGATAAAACTTTTTCGTGTTATCTTATTTGCTTATAAAAATCCTCTCAGAGGGAAGACTCATTCTATTTTGCGGAATGAAGTTTTGCCCAATTAAAAAGAATTATTTCAGGGTGATAATATTATCCTTGTTTCTTTTTTAAACAAATGAGGCCACCGAGGTAATGTGGTAAAATTATATCTAAATGTGGCCTTTCCATGTTGAGCTGATAGCACAAACTCAGATGCCTTCAGGAACTAGGAAAGTAACTAGTATAAGACATTGAGAGTAGTGAAACTTGCCTAGCCTTCTTGCATTTAAAAAATACTCTATTTTGGCAGGCATGGGGGCTCACACCTGTAATCCCAGCACTTTGGGCGGCCGAGATGAGTGAACCACTTGAGGTCAGAAGTTCAAGACCAGCCTGGCCAACATGGTGAAATCCCATCTCTACCTAAAAATACAAAAATTAGCCAGGTGTGGTGGCACATGCCTGTAATCCCAGCTACCCGGGAGGCTGAGTCACAATAATCGCTTGAACCTGGGAGGTGGAGGTTGCAGTGAGCCGAGATGGTGCCATTGCACTCCAGCCTGGGCAAGAGAGTGAGACTGCCTAACAATAACAACAACAACAACAACAACTCTATTCTGGCCAAATAATACCAGTTAGGCTGCCAATTTTCTGTTTTTGTCCTGACTTGGTAGAATCTGATTAGTCATTTTTAAGGTGGATGTAATTAATTTATAGTTAGTTTGATTTCATAATTTTTAAAAGTTTATTTAAGTACTTAAGTAAACTAACATTATAGTTTAATTTGCAGATCTGTGAGAACCGGTAAAGTCCAACATCTTTTAGTACGGCTGTTGGCCTTTGAATATCATTTTTTGTAGTTGCCTGTTCGGGTTGTGCTTACATTTTCCCCTGTGGTTTGTCTACCTTTTTTCCCAATGCTTTTGTAGGATTCTTTATATATTCCAATCATGACTCTTTTGTCAGGTATATATCCTATTTTGTGGCTTGCCTAGCAATTGTGTTTTAAAATGTTAAATTTATTTTAGCTTTTGAGTAAACAGTACTTTCACGCTGGTTCAAAAGTTAAATAAGTATACGAAGCTGGATATTGAGAAGCCTCCCTCCCACTCCTTATCCTCATCCAGTTCCTGTCTCCCCCAACACATAACCTGTGTTAATACTTTATCTGTCCTTCCAGTATATCCAAGTGATACTGGACAGTGGTGCCAGATCCATTCAGTGGCAGAAAGATTGGTATCTTCAAAAAATGACATTGGGCCAGGCATGGTGGTTCATACCTGTAATCCCAGCACTTTGGGAGCCTGAGGCAGGAGGATCACTTGAGCCTGAAGTTCAAGACTCGCTTGGGCAACATAGTGAGGCCCTGTCTCTAAATAAAATTAAAAAAAAAAATGGCTGGGTGCAGTGGCTCACACTTATAATCCCAACACTTTGGGAGGCCAAGGTGGGCGGATCACGAGGTCAGGAGATCGAGACCATCCTGGCCAACCTGGTGAAACCCCATCTCTACTAAAAATAGAAAAATGAGCTGGGCGTGGTGGTGCATGCTTGTAATCCCGCTACTTGGGAGGCTGAGGCAGGAGAATCACTTGAATCAGGAGGCGGAGGTTGCAGTGAGCCGAGATCGTGCCACTGCACTCCAGCCTGGCAACAGAGCGAGACTCCATCTCAAAAAAGAAAAGCCAGATGTGGTTCACGTCTGTGGTCCCTGGTAGGTACTTGGGAGGTTGAGGCAGGATTGTTTGAACCTGGGGAGGTTGAGGCTGCATTGACCCGTGATTATGTCACTGCACTGCAGTGCACTGACAGAGCAAGACCCTGTCTCAAAACAAAAAAAGGATGTTGGTACAACTGGATTTTCACATGCAAAGGAATGAAGTCGTACCCCTACTTCACACCATATGCAAAAGTTAACTCAAAATATATCAACAGGCTGGGCTTGGTGGCCTACGCATGTAATCATAGCACTTTGGTAGGCTGAGGTGGGAGCATTGCTTGGGGCCAGGATTTTGAGATCAGCTTGGGCAACATAGTGAGATCCTGTCTCTACAAAAACAAAACAAAGACAAGTAACAACCTAAATAAAGCATGAGCAACCAAAGAAAAAATAGTAAGTCGGACTTGATCAAAATGTAAAACTTTTGTACATTGAAGGCCATTATTCAGAAAGTGAAAAGAAAACCTGCAGAATGGGAGAAAGTATTTGTAAGTCATGTATTGGATGATAGTGAAATATATAAAGAACTCTTACAGCCTGATAATAAAGACAACCCAATTAAAAATGGGCAAAAGATCTGAATAGACAGTTCCCCAAAGAAGATATGTATATATGGCCAATAAGCAAATGAAATGATACACTAGATCATTTGTTATTAAGAGAAATGTAAACAAAACCACAAGGAGATACCACTTCACACCTGCTAGGGTGGCTCTAGTTAAAAAACAACAAAGTGTTGGCAAGGATGTGGAGAAATTAGAGTCCTGTATTGCTGGTGGAATGTAAAATGGTGCTGCCACTGTGGGAAACAGTTTGGTGGTTCCTCAGAAAGTTAAACATAAAATTAGCATGTGACCTAGCAAATCCATTCTTACATATCTGTGACCCAAAAGAATTGAACACTGGGACTCAAACAGATACTTGCCAGTATTAATTGCAGCATTATTCACAGTAGCCAAAAGGTGGAAATAATGTTAAGTGTTCAACAGATGAATTGATAAAATGTATATACATGTAATGGGATATTATTTGGCCCTGAAAAGGAATGAATTTCCGATACATGCTGCAATATGAGTAAACCTTGCAAACATAAGTGAAATAAGACAGACATAAGAGGGCAAATATAAGATTATACTTACATGAAATGTCCAGAATAGGCACATTCATAGAGACAGAAAGCAGACTAGAGGTTACCAAGGGCTTGCAGGGAGAACAGGGAGGGAATAGAGAGTTGTTTAGGATGGGAGTGGGGGAGGAATGGGCGATTGTTGCTTAATGGATATAGTTTCTGTTTGGGATGATAAAAGGTTTTGAAAATTATGGTGATGGTTGGATGGTTGCACAACATGTTGAATGTAGTTAATGCCATATAACATACCTGATAGTTGTATACTTGTATACATAATATACATACATAATAGTTCAAATGGCAAATTTTATGTTATATGTATATACCACAATAAAAATGTTAAAATATGTTAAAAATGTTTTTCCTTCTAGAAATTTTAAAATCATGTATTTTAAAGTACGTTTTATTGTATGTTAAAAATTGATTCTCATTCATGGATTCTGTGTTTTAGAATTCACCTATATGCTAAAATTTATTTGTAACCCCAATATTAATAATAGCAGTGCCTTCACAGTCATCCCTACACATGGGCAGAGCAGCAAAAAATTTGACTCGCCCAATTCACATATTCCCAGCTGAGGTCAAACTGGGAGATGCTTTGCCTTCTTTCAGCACTCATAGCATAAATATGTGCCCTTGTTGTGGCCATGTTCTCATTGTGCTTTTTGTTGACTTCACTGCTTCAAATGGCCCTAAATGTAATAAAGCTGAAGTGCCCCGTAGTGTTCCTAAGTGCATGAAGGATGTTTGTGCTTTATGGAGAAAACACGTGTAAGGTAAGCTTCATTCATGTATGAGTTACAGTGTTTTGGCTTTGAATTCAGTGTTAATGAACCAGCGATATATTTTATTTATTTATTTATTTTGAGACAGGGTCTTGCTCTATCACCCAGGCTGGAATGCAGTGGCCCAGTTACGGCTTACTGCAACCTTTGCCTCCTGGTCTCAAGTGATCCTTTCACCTCAGCCTCCTGAATAGCTGAGACTACAGGTCCATGCTACCACACCCAGCTAATTTTTTATATTTTTTGTAAAGACTGGGTTTCACCATGTTGCCCAGGCTGGTCTTGAACTCTGGACTCAAGCTTTATCTACCTACTTTAGCCTCCCAAAGTGCTGGGATTATAGACTTGAGCCACTGCATCCAGCCCTCAGCAATATGTTTTAAAGTGACTTTAAATATAAATGCATATAAAAATGTTATGTATTGACTGGTTGATGAAAATTTTGTGACCAGAGGCTTGCAGGAACCTAATCCTGCATTTCCTCTAGGAGCAATAGTTTAGTTAATTTGTTAATTTATTGTTTGCAGCAACTGTATAGAATATAACTACTATAAATGATGAGAATCGACCCTAGGTCAATGCAAATAAAATTATTTCTTTTATATAAATGGCAACACCTCAAGATCTTTCTCTGAAAAGTACATAGTTTCCTTTGATTTTTGTTCTGAAGTCTATTTGATCTTATATTAATATAGCCACTCATTAAAACTTAATTCACAAACGATATGTTAATCACACATTTGAAGTGTATGGTTCAGTAGTTTTTAGTATATTCTGAGTTGTGTAACCATCACCATAATCAATTTTAGAGCATTTTTATTACTCCCAAAAGAAACCCTCTACCAATTAGCAGTTGTTACTCACTTACCCCCAAACCATTCCCCCCACACTTAGGCAGCCATTAATCTACTTTATTGTCTCTATAGATTTGCCTATTCTGGACATTTCTTACAAATCGAAATATACAATGTGTGGTCTTATGTGGCTGACCTTCACCTTCATCTGTGCTGTAGCATGTATCAGTGCTTCATTCTTTTTTTAAATACTTTTTTAAAAAACTAGTCAAGTGCAGTAGTGATATGAGGAGAGAGTAGAGCAAAGACTTAGATCTGTAACTGACTGAACAATCTGTTGAGATAACTCACTACCTTCAAGTCAGCCAGTACTTCACTATTTTTAGGCCTGAATAATATACTCTTTTATGGCTATACCACATTTTGTTTAACCATTCATTAGTAAATGGACACTTGAGTTGTTTCTCCTTTTTGGCTATTATGAACAGTGCTGCTATGAACATTTGTGGATACGTTTTTATGTGAACATATGTTTTCATTTCTTTTGGGTGTATACTTGAGAGTGCAATTGCTGGGTTGTGTGGTAACTTATCTTTAATCTTTTGAGGCTCTGCCAACTGTTATCTGAAGTGGCTTTAGCATTTTTCTTTACCATCAGCAATATGTATGAGGGTTCCAGTTTCTCTATAATGTTGCCAACAATTGTTATCTTTTTTATTGTAGCTATCCTGTGGGTGTGACATAGTATTTCATTGTGGTTTTGATTTGCATTTCTTTTGTGGCTAATGACGTTGAGCATTTTCTTTTGCACTTATTGACCATTAGTATATCTTCTCTGATGAAATGTCTGTTCAGACTTTTGTCCATTATTTAATTAGGTTATTTGACATTTTAAAGTTGTCAGTTCCTTATGATAGTCTGGATGTTCTACCCTTTTTCTTAATTTTTTTTTCTTGTCTTTCTTTTTTCTTTCCTTTTCTTTTCTTTTCTTTTTTTTTTTTGAGACGGAGTCTCGCTCTGTTGCCCAGGCTGGTCTTGAACTTCTGGGCCCTAACAATCTTCCTGCCTCGGCCTCCTAAAGTGCTGGGATTACAGGTGTGAGCCACCATGGCCAGCCCTGATGTGCTGCACCCTTATATCTGATTTAGCACTATCTTCTATTTGTGGGTTGTCTTTTACTTTCTGTCTGGAATTATTTGCAGCACAAAAGTTTTTTGTGTGTGGAAAAATAACATGTAACAAAATTTAACCATTTTACCCACTGTTAAGCGTGTTCATTGGCTTTAGTTATATTCACAGTGTTGGCAGCACATGTTTTTATTTATTTATTTATTTATTTTTTGAGACAGGGTCTTGCTCTGTTCCCCAGGCTGGAGTGCAGTGGTGCAATCACAGCTCACTGCAGCCTCAACCTTGTGGGCTCAGGTAATCCTCCCACCCCAGCCTCCCAAGTAGCTGGGACTACAGGTGCACCACTGCACCCAGCTAATGTTTTTATTTTTTTTTGTAGAGACAGGATTTTGCTGTGTTGCCCAGGCTGGTCTCAAACTCCTGGGTCCAAGCGATCCTCTTGCTTCAGCCCCGTAAAGTGCTTGGATTAGAGGTGTGAGCCACTGCACTTGGCCACAAAAGTTTTTAAGTTTGATGAGGTCCAATTTATATTTTGTGCTTTTGTTTTTGGCACCATATCTGAAAAATCATTTCGTAATCCAAGGTCATGAAGATGTATTCTTGTTTTCTTTTAAGAGCTTTACAGTTTTAGGTTTTAGATTCAGATTCTCTGATAAAGTTGGGTTAATTTTTGTATGTGAAATTTGTGTGTGAGGTAAAGATCTAGTTTCATTCTTTTGCACAAGGATATCCATTGTCCCTGTGTCATTTAGTGAAAAGACTACTCTGTCCTCCATTTAATTGTCTTAGCAACCTGTCTAAAATTAGTTGACTGGGTAAATGTGAGAGTGTTTTCCTGGACTTAATTTCATTCCATTGATCTGTATGTCTGTCTTTATGCCAATAACAAAATTAAACAACAACAACAACAAAAACAGGGTCTCACTCTGTCACCCAGGCTGTAGTGCAGTGGTGCACTCAGGGCTTACTGCAGCTTCCACCTCCTGGGCTCAGGTGATCCTCCCACCTCACCTTCCCCAGCTGAGACTACAGATGCGTGTCTCACACCACTACAGATGTGTGGCTACACCACACCCAGCAATTTTTTTATTTTTTGTAGAGATGGGTTCTTGCTATGTTGCTGGGGTGGGTTGTTCTTTTTCAAGATCGTTTTGGTTCTTCTGGATCCCTTGAATTTTTTTTGGTTTTTGTTTTTTAAAGGACAGATCTTGCTCTGTTGCCCAGGTTGGAGTGCAGTGATGCGATCATAGCTCACTGCAGTCTTGACCTCCTGGGCTGAAGCAGTTCTTTCACCTCAGACTCCTAGTAGCTGGGACTGCAGCCGCATGCCACCACGCCTGGCTAATTTTTTAATTTTTTGTAGAGATGGGGTCTTGTATTGTTGCCCAGGCTGGTCTTGAACTTCTGGGCTGAAGCGGTCCTCCCGCCTCAGCCTCTCAAAGTGCTAGGATTACAGGTGTGAGCCACTGTGCCTGGCCTCCATCTTCTTTTAATGTACTTACATTATTGTGTTTGAAGCTTCTTGTATTAATAGATAGCATTACTGTTAGATTATGGTTTAAGTTTATTCACTCTTCTGGTCTTTATTTAGTTCATGTATTTAGGAGTATTTAAGGTATGTAGGTATATTTAAGGTAATTATTGATGTGTTATGGCTTAAATATGTTATTGTTTTCTGTTTGTTTCCTTTGTTTCTCTTGACTTCGTTTGAGTTACCTAAAGTTCTTTTTAAGATTCCGTCTTTATTTATGGTGGTTTTGTGTAGTTTATAGTTTTTGGAGTGCTTTGAATAGCGTCTTAGATATCGCAACATTTATTTGTAACTTAAAGTCTTTGTATTGACATTTTACCATTTGGAGTGAAGTATAGAAGTTTTACTTCTAGTTAGGTCCCTTTACTCTTCCTAGTTTTAAAATGATTATCTTTAATTTTCTGTCTATATAGATGACCAGATAATATATGATCTTTTTTATAAGCTCTCACATGATTTAAGAAATCCATGAGAAGAAATCTATTATATTTACTCTCATTTTTATCATTCCAGTGTTCTTTTCCAAAGATTCAAGGTTCCTTCTGTTAACATTTTTTTTTTCTGTTACGGCAAATTTTCTTTAACCATACATGCTTTTAGGTGTATTAGTGACAAATTTTTATATATTTTTTCATCTGAGAATATCTTTAGTTGTCCTTCATTCCTGAAGGGTATTTGTTGAATATAGAATTTGCATTTCTGAGTTACTTTCTTTCAGCCTTTGAATGATGTTGAGCCAGGTTTTTTTTTTTTTTTTTTTTTTTTTGGCCTGCATGGTTTTACATGAGAAATCCACTGTCATTTGAATAGATGTTCCTCTGCAAGTAAAGTGGTCATTGTCTGCTTTCAAGATTTTTTTCTTTATCTTTCAGAACTTTTATGATGTATCTTGGTGTGGATTTATTTGGGTTTTTCTTATTTGGCATTAACTCAGTTTTTTTATATGTAGGTTTATGTCTTTTGTCAAATTTGGGACATTTTCAGTCATTATTTGTTTAAGTAATTTTTTTTTTTTTTTTTTTGAGACAGAGTCTTGCTCTGTTGCCCAGGCTGGTGTGCAGTGGCGTGATCTTGGCTCACTGCAGTCTCCATTTCCTGGGTTCAAGTGATTCTCCTGCTTCAGCCTCCCAAGTAACTGGGACTACAAGCGTACGCCACCATACCCGGCTAATTTTTGTATTTTTAGTAGAGATAGGGTTTCACTATTTTGGCCAGGCTGGTCTTAAACTCCTGACCTCAAGTGATCCACCTGCCTTGGCCTCCCAAAGTGCTGGGTTACAGGTGTGAGCCACTGCACCCGGCCTGTTCAAGTAATTTTTAAATTTTATGTACTCCTCTCCTTCTGGAACTCTGCAGCTCTGGTGACAGCAATGCTAGCTAGCTAGTTTTTTATTGTTCCACAGGTTCTTGAGACTGTGTTCTGTTTTTCTTTTCTTTTCTTTTGGTCTCTTGATTTTGCCTGAAGGTCAGTTATTCTGTTGCCTGTTATCTTCTCTTGTCTATTGAGCCCATTTATTGAGTTTTAAATTTTTGGTTATTGGGTTTTTTTTTTTTTTTTTTTTTGAGATAGGGTCCCACTGTGTTGCCCAGGCTGGAGTGCAGTGATGTGATCTTGGTGCCACGACACCGGCTAATTTTTGTATATTTTTTGGTAGAAACGGAGTTTCTCCATGTTGGTCAGGCTGGTCTTGACCTCCTGACCTCAAGTTATCTGCCCATCTCCACTTCCAAAGTGTATTTTTTAATCCTATAATTTCCATTTGTCTTTTTTTTTCTATAACTTTCATTTCTTTTCTATTTTCCATTTGTTTTAAGGACATTCGTATTGCCACTTTAAGATGAGGTCTTACTCTGTCGCCCAGGCTGGGGTTCAGTGTCACGATCTCAGCTCATTGCAACCTCTTCCTCCCGGGTTCAAGCAATTCTCCTGCCTTAGCCTACCAAATAGCTGGAACTACAGGTGTGTGCCACCATGCCTGGCTAGTTTTTGTATTTTTAGTAGAGATGGGGGTTTCACCGTGTTGGCCAGGCTGGTCTCGAACTTCTGACCTCAAGTGATCTGCCTGCCTCAGCTTCCTAAAGTGCTGGGATTACAGATGTGAGCCACTGTGCCTGGCTTATATTGCTTTTTGAAGCATTTTTATAATGGTTCCCTTAAAGACTTTGTCAGATGTTTCTAATATCTGATATCTGATCATCTTGGTTTGGGCATGTACTGATTGTCTTTTGTCAGTTATGATTTTCCTGGTGTTTGACAAATAATTTTTTGAGTATATTGCAAATATTTTGGATATCACATTCTGAGACTTGCGATTCTATTTAATCTTCATTTTTTTCCAGCAGTCTTTCTACTGAGGTATAACATAAAGGCCAGGTAGGGTGTATGTTCACCTTCCCCTTGGGCCTCCTGACACCACCCTGGCAAAAGTGGAGTGCTGACTTTCTCTGCCATGTTGCAGATAGGTGAGATGAAAGTTCAATTTCTCCCTTGGTCCTTCCTGATGAAGTGGGGTACCAACTCATACCACCTTGTCACCTCTGATTTAGGGTTTAAGTTCAGTTCCACTGAGCCCTTGTGATACCAGGGAGGGAGGAAATGTAGGGCTAACTCATTCCACCTGATTGCTACATAATAGGGGTGGAGTCTCAGCTTTCCACTTGGATTTTATCATACCAGGCAAAGGGATAAGAAGTGATGATTTGCCTGGTCTCTTACCCCCTTATTCCTTATTATTGCCAGGTGGGAGTAGAAGTTCAGCTTCCTGCTATTCCCTACTGATATTGAGGAGTAGGAGATTTTTTTTTTTTTTTTCAGTATTTTTAGTTTAAAAAAAAAATGGGGGCTTCAATTAAAGTCGCCTTTATTTAAGATCCCAGCAGTGGAAATACTGAGTTCTTTTGGTCCTAACATTTTACAGATTATAGTCGTGAGATTATGGAATCATGACTCACTAAATTCATGCTTTTAATTCCTATTCTCTGCAAGGCAGTGTTAGATTATCTCTGCCCCTGGGAGTTTGGAGTTTTGGAGACTTTAATAAACACGTACTTTTTTTTTTTTTTTTTTTTTTTTTAAAAAGACAGAGTCTCACTCTGTCTCCCAGGCGGGAGTGCAATGGTGTGATCTCGGCTCACTGCAACCTCCGCCTCCCAGGTTCAAGTGATTTTTGTGTCTCAGCCTCCCGAGTAGGTGGGATTACAGGCATGTGCCACCACGCCTGGCAATTTTTTTGTGCATTTTTGTATTTCTTATTTTTATTTTTGGAGGTGTAGTCTCACTCTGTCGTCCAGGCTGGAGTGCAGTGGTGCGATCTGGGCTCACTGCAACCTCCACCTCCTGGGATCAAGCAATTGTCCTGCCTCAGCCTCCTGAGTAACTGGGACTACTGGTGCACACTGCCATGCCTGGCTAATTTTTCTTTATTTTTAGCAGAGACAGGGTTTCACTGTGTTGCCCAGGCTGGTTTTGAACTCCTGAGCTCAGGCAATCTGTCTGCCTCGGCCTCCCAAAGTGCTAGGATTACCGGAGTGAGCTACCATGCCCAGCCTAATTTTTGTATTTTTAATAGAGATGGGGTTTCACCATGTTGACCAGGTTGGTCTCGAACTCCTGACCTCAGGTGATCCACCCGCCTCAGCCTCCCAAAGTACTGGGATTACAGGCGTGAGCCACCATGCCCAGCCTAAACACACATTTTTAAAGATGAAAAGGATGACCAATATAATTCTTGCAAATGAAACAATTTGCAAGTCAGAGTCTTGATGGTTAGTTAGCCAAGTTTTTTTTATTTTTTTACCAGTTCAATTAAAAAATTATTTAGAAAAAGTAAAACGTGGGCATGGTTAGAGTTTCAAACAGTATAAAAGAATATAAAATAACTCATTTAAGTCTGTAAGTTTCCAAAGTATGAAATGCTGACTATCTCATCTTTATTATAAAATTTGAAACAACACACTAACAAGCTCTTAAGAGCTCCTTGAATTTTGTCTGGCAGACCATTATTTCAAAATAAAACATCTTTTTGCAAACTCAGTTATGTACATTTTTATTTAGCACAACTGCCTGCTTAACATCTTTTCTTGAGTGACCCAGATGTGTCTCAAATTTACTCTCTAAACTTGAACTAATTGTAGTTTCCAAACCTCCACTTACAAACTGGAACAGTCATCTCATTGTTCTGGTTTCCTAAACCAGAAATTTGGGCATTGTTTTCATCTCCTCTTCTAATACTCCTCTACTCCTCAGTCTGTAGTTTTCTAGTAATATTTTATCTGTGATGTCTTTGTCTTATGTCTTTGGTAACAGGGTGATATTGGCCTCTTGAAATATGTTTTTTCTTCTCTATTTTCTAAAGAGTTTGTTTGAAGTTTGTATTATTTCTTCCTTGAGAGAATTCACCATTAAAACCAACTGGGGCCGGGCACGGTGGCTCACACTGTAATCCCAGCACTTTGGGAGGCTGAGGCGGGTGGATTGCCTGAGCTCAGGAGTTTGAAACCAGCCTGGGCAACATGGTGAAACCCCGTCTCTACTAAAAATACAAAAAATTAGCTGAGCGTGGTCGTGGGTACCTGTAGTTGCAGCTACTCGGGAGGCTGAGGCAGGAGAATCACTTGAACCCAGGAGGCAGAGGTTGCAGTGAGATCATGCCACTGCACTCCAGCCTGGGTGACAGACAGAGACTCCGTCTCAAAAAGAAAAAAAAAAAACCCAACTGGGTCTGGACTTTCCTTTTTGTAGATTTTAAATTACTGATCTAGTATTCAGATTGAGTTTTTCTATGTCTTCTTGAGTCAGTTTGGTAAAAAAATTTTTTTTTCAAGACAGGGTCTTGCTTTGTAGCCCAGGCTGGGGTGCAGTGGTGTGATCGCAGCTCTCTGCAGCCTTCATCTCATAGGCTCAAGCAGTCCTCTTGCCTCAGCTTCCTGAGTAGCTGGGACTACAAATGTGCACCATCGCACCTAGCTAATTAAAAAATTATTTTTGTAGAGACAGGGTCCCACTGTGTTACCCAGGCTGGTCTCGAACACCTGGTCTCAAGTGATCCTCCCATCTCAGCCTCCCAAAGTGCTGGGATTACCTAGCTGGTAATTTGTATTTTTAAAGAATTTGACCCATTTTGTTTTAGTGGTCTAACTTGGCATAAGAGGTTCATAGTTCTATTAGTCCATTCTGACACTGCTATAAAGACATACCTGAGACTAGATAATTTACAAACAAAAGAGGTTTCTCTGGTTCTTCCTGCTGTGCAGGCTTCTGCTTCTGGGGAGGCCTTAAGAAACAATCATGGCAGAAAGTGAAAGGGAAGTTAAGCACATCTTCATACGGCTGACAGGAGGAAGAGAGAGTGAAGGGGGAAGTGCTGCAGACTTTCAAACAACCAGATCTCATGAGAACTCAGTTACTATAATGAGAACAGCAAAGGGGAAATCTGCCCCCGTGATCCAATCACCTCCCACCAGGGCCCTCCTCCAACATTGGAGATTACAATTCAACATGAGATTTGGGTGGGGACACAAATCCAAACCATATCAGTAACATTTTGGCAGGATCTCTTGTTAAGTCTTATATTTCATTTTTGGTTTTGGCACAATGTGCTCTCTTTTCTTTTTAGATCAATACCAATCTGTCTTCTCTATCTCCCCCCATCTCCCTCCCTGCACTCACTTTCCCATCTAGGTAATTGTTTATCAGTTGTTTTCAAAGAACCAGCTTTGAGTTTCATTCCCCTTTCTTCCCTATTCATAGCTACTCTGATCTTTATTTCGTCCTATGTAATGTTTTCATTTGGTCTTCTTTTTCGAGCTTAATGAGGGGCATGTTGAGATGATTGCTTTTAGATGTTTTTTTCCTTTCTAATATATGTCTTTGAAGCTATACATTTCTCTCTAAGTTCATGGTGTTAAATGTGGTACCTAATGGCCATATGTGACAAAATTAAGCGTAAATGAAATTGATGATTTACTTCCTTAGTCACTGTAGTCACATTTCAGGTATTCAGTAATCATGTGTGGCTGATGGCTGCCATATTAGACAGTGCAGATATAGAACATTTTGTCATGGCAGAAAGTTTTGTTGGACTAATGGCCTGTAATCCCAGCTCTTTGGGAGGCCGAGGTGGGCAGATCACCTGAAGTCGGGAGTTCAAGACCAGCCGCGCCAACATGGTGAAACCCCATCTCTACTAAAAATACAAAAATATTAGCTGGGCATGGTGGCGCACATCTGTAACCTCAGCTACTAGGGGGCTGAGGCAGGAGAATCACTTGAACTGGGTAGGCGGAGGTTGCAGTGAGGTGCAATCACGCCACTGCCCTCCAGCCTGGGCAATAGAGTGAGACTCCATCTCAAAAGAAAAAATAAATGTTTAAGCACTCTTTCAGCTGTATCCCATGGGGAGGAAAAAAAAACCAATATAAAAAAACATATATATATATACACATATATATATACACACACACGTATGTGTGTGTGTGTGTGTGTGTGTGTGTATATATATATATATAGTTTTTTTTCTTTTTTTTGTTTTTCTTGGGTTTTTTTTCGGACAGTGTCTCACTCTGTTGCCCAGGCTGGAGTGCAGTGGCGCGATCTCAGCTCACTGCAACCTCTGCCACCCAGATTCAGGCGATTCTCCTGGCTCAGCCTCCTGAGTAGCTGGGATTATAGGTGTGTGCCACCGCACCCAACTAATTTTTATAGTTTTAGTAGAGATGGGGTTTCACCATCTTGGCCAGGCTGGTCTTGAACCCCTGACCTCGTGATCCACCACCTCGGCTTCCCAAAGTGCTAGGATTAGAGGCGTGAGCCACCACATCTGGCCTATAGTTTTAATTTTGTGTTTGGTTCATTTACATTTATAATTGTTACATGTATCTGATGTATTGATTCTTTAACACATAAAATGCTTCATTTTACTTAGTAATATGCTTTGAGAATCTTTTTTTCTTCTTTCTTTTTTGGAGACAGAGTCCTACTCTGTTGCCCAGGCTGCAGTGCAGTGGCGTGATCTTGGCTCACTGCAACCTCCGTCTCCTGGGGTTCAAGCTATTCTCCTGTCTCAGCCTCCCGAGTAGGTGGGATTACAGGCATGCGCCACCACACCTGGCTAATTTTTGTATTTTTAGTAGAGACAGGGTTTCACCATGTTGGCCAGACTGGTCTCAAACTCCGGACTCCAAGAATCTTTTTTTTTCTGATGTTAGTGTGACTACTCCAGCTGTCTTATGGCAACAGCTTTCATGATTTTATCTTCTCCTCTCCTTTTACTTTATCCCTATTTATTCATGATTTTATCTTCTCCTCTCCTTTTACTTTATCCCTATATATGTATTTGAATCTAAAAATGTTTCTTTCAGAGGATATATAGTCGGATTTTACTTTTTATCCAGTTTGACAATCTCTTCTTTTCATTGGAGTGTTTACTCAGTGATATAGTTGGATTTAGGTATGCCATTTTGCTAGTTGTTTTCCGTGTGTCATTTTTGTTCTTTTCCTTCTTTACTGAGACTTCTATGTTTACCAGTATTTTTAGTGTACCTTAAAATTTTCTTTTAGTTTTTGTTTTAGTTGTAACTCTTGCAATTATGATATATCTTTTTTTTTTTTTTTTTAAGGCGGGGCAGGGCCTTTTCACTTCTTTTTTTTTTTTTTTTTTTTTTTTATTTTAATTGATCATTCTTGGGTGTTTCTCCCAGAGGAGGATTTGGCAGGGTCATAGGACAATAGTGGAGGGAATGTCAGCAGATAAACAAGTGAACAAAGGTCTCTGGTTTTCCTAGGCAGAGGACCCTGCGGCCTTCCGCAGTGTTTGTGTCCCTGGGTACTTGAGATTAGGGAGTGGTGATGACTCTTAAGGAGCATGCTGCCTTCAAGCATCTGTTTAACAAAGCACATCTTGCACCACCCTTAATCCGTTTAACCCTGAGTGAACACAGCACATGTTTCAGAGAGCACAGGGTTGGGGGCAAGGTCATAGATCAACAGCATCCCAAGGCAGAAGAATCTTTCTTAGTACAGAACAAAAATGGAGTCTCCTATGTCTACTTCTTTCTACACAGACACAGCAACAATCTGATTTCTCTATCTTTTCCCCACATTTCCCCCTTTTCTATTCCACAAAACCGCCATCGTCATCATGGCCTGTTCTCAATGAGCTGTTGGGTACACCTCCCAGACGGGGTGGCGGCCGGGCAGAGGGGCTCCTCACTTCCCAGCAGGGGCGGCCGGGCAGAGGCGCCCCCACCTCCCGGATGGGGCGGCGGCTGGGTGGAGGCGCCCCCTTCCTCCCTCCCGGATGGGGCGGCTGGCCGGGCGGTGGCTGGCCCCCACCTCCCTCCCGGACGGGGCGGCTGGCCAGGCGGGGCTGCCCCCCACCTCCCTCCTGGACGGGGCGGCTAATTATGATATATCTTTTAACACCACAATTCACTTCAGGACAATACTACCTTCATTTTGTTAAAATATAGCAACTTTGTTCCACTGTAGCTCCATTTCTATCTTTTGTATTGTTATTGTCATGATTGTTACATTTATATAGTCTGGTTTTATTTCCTGTCATCCTGACAGACTTCCTTTAGATTTTTTGTGGTACAAATATGCTAAGTGTGACTTTCTCTCAAATTTTGTTTACCTGTGCCTGTTTTTATTTTGCCTTCATTTTTGAAGGATATTTTTGTTGCATATACAATTCTTGGTTTATAATCTGTAGTTTGAATATGTCATTTTATTGCTTCCTGGCCTCCATATTTTTAATGAAAAGTCAGATGTTGATGGATTGGTTTCCTTGATGAATTATTTTTCTCCTGGTTTTCAGCAGTTTGACTGTGATGTGTTTGGTTTGATTCATTTTGTGTTTATTTTGTTTGTGGTTCTCTCCCCTTTTTGAATCTGCAGATTAATGTGTTTCATCAGGTTTTGACATTTTCCACCATTATTTCTTCAAACATTTTTTCTATTTCTTTGCTCTTATGTCCTGTGACTTTTATTACATTTATGTTGGGAGCTTGACATTGTTCTACTGGTTTCTGAGGATCTGTTCTTTTCTCGTCAGTCTTTTTTCCTCTCTGATTTTTTTGATTGGATTGAAATTAAATTTTAATTTATCCATCTACAAGTTCACTCAGATCTTTTTTTGTTTTTTGAGATAGAGTTTCACTCTTGTTGCCCAGGCTGGAGTGCAATGGTGCAACCTTGGCTCACTGCAAACCTCTGCCTCCTGGGTTCCAGCAATTCTCCTGCCTCAGCCTCTGGAGTAGCTGGAATTACAGGTGCCCACGACCACGCCTGGCTAATTTTTTGTGTTTTTAGTAGAGGCAGAGTTTCACATGTTGGCCAGGCTGGTCTCGAACTCCTGACCTCAGGCGATCCACCTACCTTGGCCTCCCAAAGTGCTGGGATTACAGGAGTGAGCCACCACACCTGGCCTTAAGTGTATTATTGAAGCCCAGATATGTAGTGAATTTTTTGTTTTGCATGTACTTTTAATCTGTGTGGCTTCTTTTTATAGTTCGCTCTTGAGACTTCTTATTTGTTGAGGCTTTGCCATATTATTTTATTATTTGAACACTGGTTCCTTTTTATTCTTTTAAAATATTTATAATAGTTGCTTTGAAATCTTTGTTTTTATTCTCACTTGGCCTTTAGTTTTTTCAGGGCTTTCTTGTGTCTCCATTTGGTATGTGCAGTGTCCCAATTAGCCATGTCTGTATAGAGAGTTGATCTTAGCCCTTCTGTGACTCTCTCATTTCAAGTTTCTTTGTATTAATGTGGTTGGTCTGCTGCTTGCTGTGTGACCCTCAACCCAGGTATAGCAAAACCTGTTCTTTCCAGACAGATACTAATTTATACCTGGCAAATCTTAATCTTTTCGCATTCACCTCTCTCCCCAATTGATTCTACCGTGTGTGACAGCAAAGCTGCTGTTTTTATGGTCAGCCCCATTCTAGTAAAACTACTGATTTTTCAGACCAGACTTTTGGACTAAATGGGGACCATGGGAGCATCCTCAAGCAAGAGGGCCAGTGCCTTTCATTGCTTTTACCTGAAACTTTAGCAGTCTTTGTAGAATAAGTGTGTCTCATTTTGCATGACAGTAGTTGATTCCCTGTGGTCTGAATTCGTTGTTTGCTTTTTTTCTTTGTGACAGTTTTGTACAGTTTTATACTTTGTCTTTGAAGAGAGGATTTGCTTTCCCTTCTGCCATTATTGAAAGTGGTCCAGCTGTTAATTTTTTTTGTACCTTCATTTTGTTGTAAACTTATCTTTTAAATTTTAGTAGTCTTAAAAAATAAGTGATATCTCAGGTATCCTGTGTTTTCTAGAACTGCAGTGTCCTGTACCATAGCAACTAGTCACTGGTGGTGATTTAATTTTTAGTTATCTAAAATGAAATTTTAAAATTTAGTTTGTTGGTTCCACTAGCCATTTTGCAAGTGCTCAGTGGCCAGTGTTGTATTGAGTACTGCATTGAACAGTGCACATACAGCACATATCCATTATTGCAGAAAATTCTGTTACACAGTGATGCTCTAAAATCTTTGAGACGAATAGTAACTTGTAATAATAGCTTACATTTTGTGAGCACTTAGTGTGTGTCACATTTTATATGTATAAACATGTAGTCTTCCCAACAACCTTTGAGGTAGGTACTGTTATCCCTATTTTGCAAAGGGGAAACTAAGACTCAAAGATTAAGGAATTAACACAAAGATTAAGGAATTAACAGCTCTAAAGGGGTTGAGATTTAAATCTGTGTAGTCTGGCTCCAGAATCTGTGCCATTAATAATTTTGTATATTGCCTCTTTGGTAAATGATATGCCTGGTTTCTGACTTGAATAGAGAAGTGTCTTTTTTTTTTTTTTTTTTTTTTCCTTTAAGGTTTTGCTAGCTTTAAATGCCATTTAATATTTTGGTAAATGATTCTTTCATATTTAGGTTGTTTGCTTCTCTTTTTTAGTGTTCTTACTAAAAATGTCTGAATTTTATCATATGCCACTTTAACATCTGTTTATATAACCATATAGTTTTCTTCTTCCGTTGTTTTGATATGATTATTTTGTTAAATTTCTTTCCGTTGAATAATCCTTGAATTCTTGGTAAACCTTATTGATCATAATATTCTTTTGACAGATTGACAGAATGTTTGCTAATATTTCATTTAGAAATGTAGAGTCAATATGCTGGAGTGGTCTGCAGTTTTCTTCTTTTGCATTGCCTTTGGTAGGTTTTAATAGTAAAACAATGTCAGGCTCTATAAAATGAATTCGGATTTTCACTCTTTTGTTCTAGATTGGTTCAAATAATAATGGAATGCTGGTTTGTTCTTTAAGCATTACTCTCCTGTATAACTATCTGGATTTTGTATTTTTTTTAAAATGGCAATGTCTTCTAATCTTTGTATGCTTATATGTCTCTTCAAGTTTAATTCTTGTTTTGCTTTTGATGAATCATATTTTACTAGAAAATTGGCCATTTATGCTAGATTTTAATATTGCTTGCTTTAGAGTTACATGGAGTATTTTCTGATATAGGCTTAGTAATCTTTTAAAATTGTTTTGCTTTGTCTGTTTTCATTCTGACTTCTCTATGTTTTTTTCTCTTCATTAGATTCCTAAAGATTTATTTTACTTTTTTCTCAAAAAATTTTTAGGTTATCAATTTTGTTTTCAGTAATGTATATATTTCAGCTTTTATATTTAATTCTGTTCTCATACTTCTGTTTTTTTAAAAAATTTGTCAAGGAAAGAACTAAGTTTTATTAGTTTTGTTTTTAAACATTTAAGTCTACAGATGGAAATAATAGAGTTGAGTATGAACTGTTTCTGCTGCATTTTTTTCTAGATAGCTTGTAATTTAGGTTTGATTTCCAGATGGAGTCCATTTTTATTTTGGGTTGTGTGTAGTGACGTTTTTATTTACTTTCACTTTGTAAAGTTTTAAACTTTTATAGGATGTGGACTGTAAAATTCAGTATCTTTTTAATTGAAAGGTTTTTTTTTTTCTTATTTGTTTTTGGTAGCTGAATACAAGATCAAATTTTTTAAATATTACACAGACATACCCAAAAATGTATATATTCTATTCCAGGAATATATAATAAATAGCTCTGAAATTATTTCATCAATTCTTTTATGTTTTGGTTTTTTATACCTCACTTGAAAACTGTACTTCTATGTTTGCATGATCTCCTTTATTTTAATAATTTTTCCTTATTATTATTTTGAGACAGAGCCTTTCTCTGTCACCCTGGCTGGAGTGCAGTGGTGTAAACATGGCTAACTGCAGCCTCCACCTCCCGGGCTCAAGCAGTCCTGCCTCAGCCTTGCATGTAGCTGGGACCACAGATGCACACCTACACGCTGAGCTAGTTTTTAAAGTTTTTCTAGAGATGGGGTCTTGCTTTGTTGCCTAGGCTGGATCCTTTTATTTATTTAGTTGTTGTTTTTGTTGATAGATTTCTTTTGAAATTTTCATGCTGTTTTTTCTTGGTCATACTAAGTGGCATTCTCTTTTGCTTTGTTAAACATTTATTATTATTTTTATTTTGAGATGGAGTCTTGCTCTGTTGCCCAGGCTGGAGTGCAGTGGCGCCATCTCGGCTCACTGCAAGCCCTGCCTCCAGGTTCACGCCATTATCCTGCCTCAGCCTCCCGAGTAGCTGGGACTACAGGTGCCCGTCACCACGCCTGGCTAATTTTTTTTGTATTTTTAGTACAGACAGGGTTTCACCGTGTTTGCCAGGATGGTCTCGATCTCCTGACCTCATGATCCGCTTGCCTTGGCCTCCCAAAGTGCTGGGATTACAGGCATGGGCCACCGCGCCTGGCCTAAGACTTATCCTTTATTACTGTTTTTTAGCAATTTGATTATGATGTGCTTTGCATGGTTTTATTTAGAAGTGCTATCTTCAGAGATTATTGTGGTTCTTCATCTTTGGCTTATAGTTTTTATTAAAGTTGGAAAACTTGATCATTAGTTCTTAAAGTATATTTCTCATTGTTTTTCTTCTTCTGGGAATTCAGTTACACATATATTAGACCACTTGATAATTGTCCCACAGGTAGTGAGCCTCTCTTTTGTTTTGTGGGGGGGGCATATTTTGTTCATCTTCATGTTCATTTCTGTTTGTCTCCCTTCAGTTTTGCCAGATTTTTCTTCATGTGTTTTGAAGCTGTCTTGTTATGTACACATATGCATATAACTATATCTTCCTGAGAATGGATATCTTTATTATTATACAAATTTTGCTCTTGTCTCTAATGATTATTTTTGTGTAAGGGTCTATTTTATCTGATATTAGAATAGCCACTCCTGCTTGTTTTTTTTTTTTTTTTTTTTTTTGAGATAGAGTTTTCGCTTCTGTTGCCCAGGCTGGAGTACAGTGGTGGGATCTCGGCTCACCGCAACCTCCACCTACTGGGTTCGAGCAATTCTCCTGCCTCAGCCTCCTGAGTAGCTGGGATTACAGGCATGCGCCACCACACCCAGCTAATTCTTATATTTTTAGTAGAGACAGGGTTTCTCCATGTTGGTCAGGCTTGTCTTGAACTCCCTACCTCAGGTGATCTGCCTGCCTTGGCCTCTTGGCCTCCCAAAGTGCTGGGATTACAGGCACGAGCCACTGCCCCTGGCCTTTTTTTTTTTTAAATAGAGACAAGGTCTTGCTCAGTCACCCAGGCTACGGTAGAGTGGCATGATCCTAGCTCACTGCAGCCTTGAACTCCTGGGCTCAAGCAGTCCTCCTGCTTCAGCCTCTTAAGTAACTGGGCCTGCAGGCAAATACCACCACACCTGGCTTAATTTTTTTTTTTGTTTGTAGAAATGGGGCCTTGCTGTGTCACCCAGGCTGGCTTTGAACTCCTGGCCTCAAGTGATCCTCCCACCTCAGCCCAAAGTGCTGGGATTACAGGTGTGAGCCACCGCACCAAGACTCCAGCTCTTATGTAATTACTGTTTCCATGATTTGACTTACTTTTTTCTTTCATCCTGTATTTGTCTTTGATTTACGGTGTGTTTCTGGGCTGGGGGCAGTGACTTACACCTGTAATCCCAGCACTTTGGGAGGTTGAAGCGGGAGGATTGCTTGAGGCTGGGAGATTGAGACTCACCTGGGTGATATAGTGAGACCCTATCTCTACAAAAAATTTAAGCAAACTAACTGAGTGCGATGGTGTATGCCCGTAGTCCTAACTACTTGGGAGGCTGATGCAGGAGGACTGCTTAAGCCCAGGAGGTTGAGGCTGCAGTGAGCACCACTGCACTCCAGTCTGGGCTACAGAGACTATATCTGGAAAAAATAAAGTGTCTCTGGTAAACAGTATATAGCAGTATATAGTTAATTTTATCTGCTCTTTATTTTCATTGGGGTATTTAATTCATTCTCATTTACTATCATTATTGTTATGGTTAGATCTACGTTGATTGTTTTGCTCTTTGTTTTTTGTATAGCTCATGTATTTATTGTTGTTCATTGGTTCCTCCTTATGTTAGATATGAGTTCTAAATTTCTCTTCAAAGAATCAATGTCAGTGTGTTCAATTCTTTGCCTTCTACTTCTAAACTTCCTCATAAAGCAATCTTTTTCGATCACATGCTCCACCCTGACTCATTCCAATTACCTGCTCCACCCTGACTCATTCCGATTACCTGCTCTGCCCTGACTCATTCTCCACCCTGATTCATTCCGATTTCCTGCTCTGCCATAACCATTTTTCCTGCCAAACCACTCACCCCGTCACTCTCTTTAAAGTAGCCAGTCGGAATTAGTTTAGCCTGTGTGGTCTAACCCTCACCAATAGGGGAACAACACAGCAGCAGGGGCCATGTGCGTCAGGAATAAGAACCCCTTCCCCTCCCTTGTCCAGGTGTGTGCTCACCATTGCTCCATCTGTGAGGACGCACCCTTCTATAGAAGTAAATCATCTTGCTGAGAAGAAAAAAAGAAAATTTTATATTCGAGTGCTGTTTATTTTGCAGCACCGAAACTTTATTTGTAACACTTATTTGCCTTCTTTTGCGTTACATACATGTTTTCTGGTGTATCATTTTAATTCCTTCATTGATGTTTTTACTGTGATTTTTGAGTTGATTTCTTAGTGATTACAGTATGCATATTAATTTATCACGGTCTACTTCAAATTACTATTAACTTGACTTTAGTAAAACGCAGAACCTTTGCTCCAGTGTGGCTCTCTTCCTCCCTCCCCCACCCCCCACCCCGGCTTTGTGTAATTGTTATGTATGTTACATCGATGTGTTATAAACTCAGCAATACTGTGCTGAGTTACAGTTCTTTATACTTTTATGGTTTTTGAAGAAGTTAAGAGAAGAAAGGAAAAATATACTTGTAGAGTTTCTTACATTAATTAGCCTGCATTTATTTACCATTTCTAGTACTCTTCAATTGCTGTGGATTCCAGTTATGGTTTAGTGGCATGTTCTTGTTCTATTTAGTATACCTCCATTCCCTCTCCTGTTCTTTCTGCTATTACTGTCTGAAGCAATTTTCATTTAAATAATTTAAGAAAGTGAAAAAGTAGGTTTATATGTGTTAGACATTTACCTATATGATTAACCTTACAAGTATTCTTTCTTTATATCCATTTGATATGATCTTTGATGTCACTTCCTTTAAATCTGGAGAATTTTCGTTAGCGTTTTTTGTAAGGCAGATTGACTAGCAATGAATTGTTGTGGGAAGTCAGGGACCCCGAACAGAGGGACTGGCTGAAGCCATGGCAGAAGAACATAAATTGTGAAGATTTCATGGACATTTATTAGTTCCCCAAATTAATACTTTTATAATTTCTTACGCCTGTCTTTACTGCAATCTCTGAACATAAATTGTGAAGATTTAATGGACATTTACCACTTCCCCAGTCAACATTCTTGTGATTTCCTATGCCTGTCTTTAATCTCTTAATCCCGTCATCTTCGTAAACTGAGGATGAATGTCACCTCAGGACCCTGTGATGATTGTGTTAACTGCACAAATTGTTTAAACAATATGAAATCTGGGCACCTTGAAAAAAGAACAGGATAACAGCAATGTTCAGGGAACAAGGGAGATAACCTTAAAATCTGGCTGCCTGTGGGCCAGGTGGAACAGAGCAATATTTCTCTTCTTTCAAAAGCAAATAGGAGAAATATCGCTGAATTCTTTTTCTCAGCAAGGAACATCCCTGAGAAGGAGAATGCGTTCCCAAGGGGAGGTCTCTAAAATGGCTGCTTTGGGACCGTCTGTCTTTTACGATTGTGGATAAGGGATGAAATAAGCCCCGGTCTCCCGTAGCACTCCCAGGTTTATTAGGAAAAGGAAATTCCCACCTAATAAATTTTAGTCAGACTGGTTGTCTGCTCTCAAACTCTGTCTCCTGATAAGATGTTATCAGTGGCAGTACGTGCCTGAAACTTCATTAGCAATTTTAATTTCGCCCCAGTCCTAATATTTTATTACCTTGTGAAGCATGTGATCTCTGTGACCCACACCCTATTCGTACACTCCCTCCCCTTTTGAAAGTCACTAATAAGAACTTGCTGGTTTTACGGCTCAGGGGGCATCACGGAACCTGCCGACATGTGATGTCTCCCCCGGATACCCAGCTTTAAAATTTCTCTCTTTTGTACTCTTTCCCTTTATTTCTCAGACCGGCCAACACTTAGGGAAAATAGAAAAGGACCCACTTGAAATGTCGGGGGCTGAATTTCCCCCGATAATGAATTCTCCCAGTCTGTGTTTATCTGAGTATGTCTTTATTTAATTTTCATTTTTGCAGGTTAGTTTTGATGGATATAGAATTCTTGGTTGGCAGTGTTTTGTTTTACGTTTTTCTTACATTTTTAAATTGGTTTCCACTTAGGCCAAGTTACCAACGTTCTTAAATTGATATAGGCAGAATTTTAAAAACTACTTCGAATTATGTCATTCTACTTGTTAAATATGAGTTCTAAATTTCTCTTCAAATAATATGTCAGTATGTTCAATTCTTTGCCTTCTACTTTTAAACTTAACTTCCTCGTAAAACAACCTTTTTCAATCACCTGCTCCACCCTGACTCATTCCAATTACCTGTTCCACCCTAACTCATTCCAATCACCTGCTCTACCCTAACTCATTCTGATTACCTGCTCCACTCTGATTCCAATTACCTGCTCCACCCTGACACATTCTGATTACCTGCTCCACCCTGACTCATTCCAATCACCTGCTCTACCCTAACTCATTCTGATTACCTGCTCCACTCTGATTCCAATTACCTGCTCCACCCTGACTCATTCCAGTCACCTGTTCTACCCTAACTCATTCTGATTACCTGCTCCACCCTAACTCATTCTAATTACCTGCTCCACCCTGGCTCATTCCAATTACCTGCTCCGCCCTAACTCATTCTCCACCCTGACTCATTCCAATTTCCTGCTCTGCCATAACCATTTTTCCTGCCAAACCACTCACCCCGTCACTCTCTTTAAAGTAGCCAATCGGAATTAGTTTAGCCTGTGTGGTCTAACCCTCACCAATAGGGGAACAACACAGCAGCAGGGGCCATGTGCGTCAGGAATAAGAACCCCTTCCCCTCCCTTGTCCAGGTGTGCGTTCACCATTGCTCCATCTGTGAGGGCGCATCCTTCTATAAAAGTAAATTGCCTTGCTGAGGAAAAAAAATGAATTTTTTTTTTTTTTTTGAGACGGAGTCTCGCTCTGGCACCCAGGCTGGAGTATAGTGGCATGATCTCGGCTCACTGCAAGCTCCGCCTCCCGAGTTCACACCATTCTCCTGCCTCAGCCTCCTGAGTAGCTGGGACTACAGGCGCCTGAAACCACACCCAGCCAATTTTTTTGTATTTTTAGTAGAGACGGGGTTTCACCATGTTAGCCAGGATGGTCTCTATCTCCTGACCTCATGATTTGCCTGCCTCGGCCTCCAAAAAAAGAAAATTTTATATTTGAGTGCTATTTCTTTTGCGGCACCAAAACTTTATAACACACTGCCTTCTGAATTTTTTTTTTTGTTTCTGCTCAGCTCATTGTTAATCATATTGTTCCCATGTATGTCATGATTTATTTTTCTCCTAGTCTTTTCAAAATTTTCTTGTCTTTGACTTTTAACAGTTTAATTGCAACAGTGTATATCTTTAAAGTTAAATTCATGCTTGTGAATTTTTATAAGAGCCACAAAGGCCTTCCTCTGTGTTTTGTTTTTGTTTTTGTTTTCATTTTTGAGACAGGCTCTCACTGTCCCCCAGTGGCCCAATCACTGCTCACTGCAGCTTGACCTCACAGCCTCAGGTGATCCTCCCACCTCAGCCTCCTGAGTAGCTGGGATTACAGGCAGGTGCCACCATGCCTGGCTAATTTTTATTTTTGCAGAGACAGGGTCTTGCCATGTTGCCCAGGCTGATCTCAAACTCCTAGACTGAAGCGATCTGCCCGCCTCTGGCTCCCAAAATGTTGGGATTACAGGCGTGAGCCACAGCATCTGGACACCTCTGTATTTTGTTTTCAATCACTTTATTATGAAATGAGATACACTGTTATAAAGTATTTTCTATTTTGATAATTCTTAAAAATTCCACTTGAAAAATTTTCTGCTTGAATCACAGTATTGTTCCTTAATTAGCAATTATTTCACTTTGGGGAACTGGTCATTTTTAAAATTTTATTTCTTAGAGTTATTTGGATTATGCTCATATATGTTGTCATTAAAATATTTAATTTTGGAATTTAAGAAAATTGCAGCCAGGTTACATGATTAATGTGGACATAGGAAAACAAAATATTTATGTTTCTAAGTTTAAAAATTTTATTCATATATTCAGTGTTTGGGATGCATAAGTGTTCACATTTTAGGAAGGCAAGATGGTACTTAAATTTCCAGCATGGTCTGTGGTCGTACCCTATAATCAAATGCTTTAATATTTCTGCAGCAGTATTTACACTAAATAGCGTAACTAAAGATATATATAGCTTTATGACAGTTCAGGTCAGGTTTTTTTCACTAAATGTGTTTTGTAGCTAAACATACCATAATTTTCTGTATTTCAAAAACTGGATAAGGAAATGTGAGCTTGACAACCCTTCAATTTTTTATAAAATAACATGTTTTCCATTTTTGTTTTGCCTTTTGTTTGTGGCTACTATCCTGCATAAATTGCATAATTTGTTTTGACAATTTGTGGACTGTGTCCTTCATTGTTGTACAGTATTCCCACTATTCCTATTTAATGCTTTTTTAACTTTTACTTAGGTTTATCTAATGCTAATATTCTTCCTGTTTGTGTTTTACCTTTTCGTTTTGTTTTGTTTTTTGCAGTTGCTGCTGTATGTTTGTTTATCCTTTTCTTTTTCAATAGGTATGTCTTGAAGTTTCATTAGTAGCAGACTACTAATTTGCTTCTCAGGATTGCCATTTTTCAGGTCTTCTAATTTTTTTAATATGGAAATTGTGTTTATTTAAATTTAGCAGGGCACTTCTTTTTTTTTTTTTTTTGGAGACAGAATCTTGCTTGCTCTGTTGCCAGGCTGGAGCGCAGTGGCATGATCTTGGCTCACTGCAGTCTCTGCCTCCTGGGTTCAAGCAGTTCTCCTGCCTCAGCCTCCCGAGTAGCTGGGACTACAGGTGCGCGCCACCACGCCCAGCTAACTTTTGTATTTTTAGTAGAGTTTGACCATATTAGCCAGGATAGTCTTGATCTCTTGACTTCGCCATCCGCCCACCTCGGACTTCCAAATCGCTGGAATTACAGGTGGGAGCCACCATGCCCAGTCTGATTTGCTTTCTTATCATTCATATGCTCACTGGACTATCACTTTTAATTTCCTTCAAGAACTTTGCAGGCCAGGCGCAGTGGCTCATGTCTGTAGTCCCAACACTTTGAGAGGCCTATGCGGGAGGATTGCTTGGGCCCAGGAGTTCGAGACCAGCCTGGACAACAATATGAGACCCTGTCTTTACAAAAAATCAAAAAATTAGTTGGGCACGGTGGCATGAGCCTGTGGTCCCCACTGCATGGGAGGCTGAGGTAGGAATAACTTGAGCCCAGGAAGTCGAAGCTTCAGCGAGCGGTGTTCATGCCATTGCACTCCAGCCTGGGCGATAGAGCAAGACCCTATCTCAAACAAAACAAAACAAAACTTTTCCTTTGCATTCACAACTAGGCTAACTGGCACAAGAGGCCTAGCATTGGCCTGTCTTGGCTTTTGACATGCCTTCTCACTAAGCTTAACAATTTCTAGCTTTTTAAAATTTAATGTAGGAGATGTTTGACTTGTTGTTGTTGTTGTTGTTGTTATTGACCAAGTCATGCTGAATCGATTCTTCTTTTCAGTTGGACACTTTGAGGCCATTGCAGGGTTACTTATTGGCCTAATTTCAATATTGTTTGGTCTCAGGCATTAGGGTGGCCTGAGAAAGGGAGAGAGACAAGGAGTGGCCAGTCAGTGAAGCAGTCAGAATACATTTATTGATTAAGTTTGCTGTTTTCATTGGGCGCAGTTTGTGGGGCCTCAAAACAATTACAGTAGTAACATGAAAGATCAGAACTCACAGGTCACCATAATAGATAAATAATAATTTATAAGTTAGGAATATTGCAAAAATTAACAAAATGTAACAGAAAGACGCACAGTGAGCACACATTGTGGGAAAAATGGCGTCTACTAATTTGGTTAATGCAGGGTTGCCACAAACCTTCAATTTATAAAAGCTCAGCATCTGTGAAGCAGTATAAAGCTAAATGCAGTAAAACAAGATATTCCTGTATATCTTCAAGAATATAAGAAGCCCTAAGAATACCAACAAGCTTTATGATAATAGATATTAGTTATACTTAGTTTATTGTAAGATATTAGTGTTCTTCGTATATGATTGTATGTGCACATATGTGGCCATATATGACTATGACTTCACCTTAAGCCAGCTTCATTCTTAAGTGATAAAATTAACTTTGGAAATACTTACTGACATTATCTAAATATATGTTACTCTATGATATTATTTTATAGGATTTAAGCCATTTTTATTATAAATTATTTCAGTTACTTTCTGTATCATATCTCCAAGTTTTCCCTGTATAAAGCAGCATTCTTCCTTATTCTCCCTCCATTGACAGGTCATTTTGTCTCTTTTCTTCATTGCCAAGTTTTTTGTAAGAGTGGGCAACATATTCAGCATTTCACATCTTCAGTTCCCCACGCTCATGCTAATGTCTGTCTGCCGCTACCTCCATTGCTATAAAATTTCTTTAGTAAAGATCAGTGACCTGTTGCTCCAGAACATAGTTATTGTTTTTTTGCCATCATTCCTTTTTGGCAAATACATATTGCTTTCTAGGTCTCTATTTTTTAAATTTGATTTTCTTGCGCTGTTATAAGAACTAAATTATCTTACAGATGCCAGTGAACAATTTTGAAAAACACTTCCTTACCCCATATCACATCTCTCTGACAGAGAGAGAAGAGGCAATGATTATGTCAACAGTTTGAACAGCGGCATCTTGCAAGAATTTCAGACCAACCGACCACTCATCAAAGAACTTGGCAGCTTTTTAATCTTGTTTTTTTAATACAACAGTATATCCATTCTGATGACAAACCTGTCCCGCCAAATCTCCACAACACACATTGTAAAATCAGTGATTAGCAAATTAGTCAGCTTTGGCACGGAGCTGTGCTTGCTTGCCCATGACAGTCTGGAAACTGGTTTTGTACTTGCAACAGAATATCAACAATAAGTTGCTCACTGTAAGAAGTAGAGTTGAGTCTCTTCTGCAGGTGTGTGTCCAGTGATCAGCATGTGTGAAAAGTATTCCTTAATATATCTTCTGAAGACTTTTTCTGTTTCTGTTGGAATCTTCTTTGATTACAAGTTGGTTATTACCATCTATAGAACCACTTGTACCCAGTTCAGCCAACAAAAATGCAAGATGTTTGGGCTGATGATGTAATAGTTTACAAATATCTGTAAAGTTGACAAAATAAGTTTTCTTGGTTCCTACTCAAATGACCTGTAGAGGTTTGATGACAGATTTCCTTTTCAGCATCCACATCTGGATTCTTTTCCCTCGTGGTGTTGCACACTCGCTTCAGTAGCTCCTTATGTGTATTTGAGACTGCCCTAGCAGGGCCTGTATGATTATTGAATGAGATGCTGTCATCTTTTTTGCTGTCTTCATCTTCTAGAACTTTGTCTTTCTCTAGTATTTCATCCTCATCTGGGAACTTGACATTCTTCTTTTTATTCTTTTTATTGCCAAGCATAATATTAAGGTCATACTCTGGTTCAGCTGGTTCTTGAATTTTTTTTCAATCTTAAGATCCTTTACACCTTCTTCAGCTTCATCAGTATCAAATATCTTTTTTGTTTTTTTCTTTTCTTTCTTTTGATTAAAGACGTTCAAGTCATCTAGATCATCAGAAGCACCTTTTTCCCTACTGTTCTCTTCATCAGCTTCCAGTTCTTTGTCCCCAGTTGGCTCTGGCGCCACTTGTTTTGTTTCTAAGGGCTGGGTCTCCTCTGTTTGGGTATCCTCTTCCTCCTCTAACTAAAGGACTGCTGCTGCTGATTTTACTTCTTGGTCATAGTAGGATCAAAAATCGTCGCATCCCCAGACATGGCTGCAGCTCGAATGGGCTAGGCACAGACAGGAAGTCAGACAGATCAGCCCTAGCCCCCAGCAGCAGCGCTGCTCCTGCTGTTACCTCTCACACCACTGCACTCTCTAGCCCCTTATTAATGTGTGCACATAGGGTGGGAATAGAGATGAGTAAGAGATAGGTGCATGGTGGAGAGAGGAACTAGACTTAGGCATGGTTATACTTCTCCAGTTTGAGGTTTCTGGCACGACTTGACAATCTTTTTCCATCCAGCTTCTTTTTCCTATTCTTTGGATAATTCATTCCAGTCTTTCAACACTTAACTCACAGGACTCTCTTATCATTTGGACTGGGCTCTGACTTAAGTAATTAGAGGCTGTAGGTATAAATTCTCTCAACTCCCCTCTCTATCTGAAAATATATCCGTAATTTTTCATTATTTTCTAAGGGAAAGGAGAGTGGTGTTGATGACCAAAGCTTTGGAGTGACTGCTTGAGAATATTGGAAAGAGAAGCTAGGGCTAAATGAAAAGACTGTTAGGTCATGCTAAGAGTCAGCTGACTTTAATCACATTATGTAATTTTAAAAGTAAATTGGTACAGTGGTAACAAGTTAATCATAAATGGTTAATAGAAAAGTAGTTGATCCCTGTTTGACTCGTGTTTGTTTCAGTTACACAGACAGGTATGTATTTGTGTCCTGGCCTTTGATGTAAAGTGTACTTCTTGTGGTTTGCAGTTGAAAATGTTTGAAAGCTGTCTCCTAAATTTGAGAGCTCTTTTTCTTCTGCTTGACTTGTAAATATTGGTGTAACAAGGGTTATTGTCCTTGATAATATTCTTCCTCAGCAGTCATAACTGCATTTCACATTTGAGTTATTTACATGCTGGTAGCTCCCTCCACACCCTTCAGCTCCAGAAATATGCTAGTTAAACACCATCTATCCAAAACTTACTCATTACATTTCTGGCTAAAACACTTTTTCCTCATTTTTAGTAGTTATGTAATTATCTATGCATTACCCACACCAGGAACTTGGGAATCATCTAGAATTTCTAATTTGTTTCCTCATTGTAACTCTTAGTACTCCTTCATCATACAGTCATTTATTAAGTCCAATTGATACTCTGATTTATCCTCTACATTTCCTTTAATACTGCCTTAGTTTAGTCTCTTTTGTTACTGATAGACCAGCGTTTTAATTAGAGAAATAGTTTAGCATAGTTTTTAAGAGCATGAGCCGTAGACACAGACATGTTAGTTGAATTCAGATCTTGGCATTTACATCACCACATGACCTTCAGAATGTTTCTTGATCTCTCCGAACCTCAATTTTTTCACCTTTAATGTGGGGATAGTAATAGAACCTACTTTACAGGGCTGCTATGAGGACTAAATACACTTATACATATAAACTTCTTGAAGAGTTAACTGATCTGGCGGGGTGCGGTGGCTCACGCCTGTAATCCCAGCAGTTTGGGAGGCCAAGGCGAGCAGATCACCTGAGGTCAGGAGTTCGACGCCAGCCTGACTAACATGGAGAAACCCTAATTTAGTTGAAAGATACAGATTAAAATCAGCAAAGAGAAAAGGTGCATGGTGCAAAGCCCAAGAGAAAGCAGACCCATGCTTTCAGATGTCCCCAGCAACAATGTGGGACAATACACTGGGAGTATTGCCAAGTAGGGAATCTCACCTGAGCCTTGGTGTCTAAGTTTTGGAGATCAGTCTCATTGCCACGCAGCCCTCACAGGACTGGTAATCAGCTACTTGAACACCAGTGCACCCAGAGGTCAAACACGGTATGGCTTAAAGCCTCAGGTATACAAAAGTACTCTTACCAGGCAGAATTTTCCACGGGCTCAGAGGTCATCTCCCAGGAACGTGTAAAGGGCCAGTCCTGAAGATAGGCCTTTGTTAAGAAGGAATGTGCAGCATTTGAGCAACCCAGGCCTGCCAAGTAAACCCTTTCTTACACACTAGTATAGTCATGTTCATTCTTCAAGACCCTATCAGAAGTGTTATCTTTTTGGTGAAAATTTAACTGATTTACTCTAAGAAGAGTTAGTTGCTCTCATATCTTTGTCTCTACAGTTACTTATACTTATCTTCTTTGTAGTTTTATATAATACACTTTCTCAAGAGGTTTTTAAGTCATGCTTTCCCAAATGTGAAAATATTTTTCCTTTTCCCCTTTCTCTTCACTTTACTATGTTTCCCTTTGGTTTGAAAAGTTGTTTTTGTGTGTTTCCTTTGACCAAGATCTTTTTATTTATTTATTTATTTTTTTGAGACCGAGTCTCTCTGTCGCCCAAGCTGGAGCGCAGTGGCGCGATCTCAGCTCACTGCAACCCCCGCCTCCCGGGTTCAAGCGATTCTCCTATCTCGCCCTCCTGAGTAGCTGGGAATACAGGTGCGTGCCACCACACCCGGCTGACTTGTTTTTAATTTTTAGTAGAGACGGGGTTTCACCATGTTAGCCAGGATAGTCTCGATCTCCTGACCTCGTGATCCGCCCACCTCGGCCTCCCAAAGTGCTGGGATTACAGGCGTGAGCCACCGCGCCTGGCTCTTTTTATTTATTTTTATACCATGTTTTTGGTAAAATAAAGAGGAAATATTAATAAGAACAGTATTTTGTTTTAAATATATAACAGTAGTTATTTTTTAATTTTAATTATTTTATTTTAAAATTAGAGATGGCGTCTCACTATGTTGTCCAGGCTGGCCTCAAACTCCTGGGCTCAAGTGATCATTCCACTCCCAAAGTGTTGGGATTACAGGCATGAGCCACCTCACCCTTCTTTTAGAATGATAAGTTTTATTTATGTTTTCATTTTCCATCAGAATGACTATATATGGTACTACAGTTTGTGTACTACACAACTCGTGGGGACTTGGTTTATATCCCAGTCTTTGGTGCTTTCTGTAGTTGTGTACATTATAAACTATAAAAATTAGATACTAATCTAGAATCCTTCTTGAAGGTGTGGATTGTGTCATTTATGCTGTATCCTCTATTTCATGGCTGACATGTAGTCAGTTTGTTGTGTTGACTCTGGTGCTATTTTTAGTTATTTAGCCTCTATGTGTTACCTCAACAGTTTATCCATTCTGATAAGTCCTGGAACACTAGCAGGTGAAGGGACAGATGATCTTTCTTCTCATATTAGCATGTATTCAAGTATCTCTAACCAAGTCAGAATGTATAAGATGATAGATTGTATATTAGTTTTCTGTTGCTGCTGTAACAAAATTACCACAAACTTAGTGTTTTAAAACAGCACCTGTCTTACTGTTTTACCATTATGGAGGCCAGCAGTTTGAAATCCCTTTCACTGGGCTAAATTCAAAAGTGGTGGCAGGACTGGTCCTTCTGGTGTCTCTGGGAGAAAATCCATTTCCTTGTCTCTTTCAGCTTCTAGTGGTTGCCTGTCTTTCTTTTCTCCGGCTTCTTCCTTCATCTATAAAGCGCATCACTCTACTCCCTGCGTCCATTGTTATTATAATTGCCTTCCACTCTTCTGTAGTCTTACCTTCCTCTTCCTCCCCCTGATAAGGTCACTTGATCACGTTTAGGACCCGCTGGACAAACCATCTCCAGAGCCTTAATCACATCTGTAAAGTCCCTTTTACCATGTAAATTAATATTCATAGTTTCCGAAGATCAGGATCTGGATTTCTTTTGGGGCAATTATTCAGCTAACCACATATTGTAATGAGGAAGCACTTCTTGGGAGGCATCATAATGCTTGTTTTTTCTTTTCCTAAATAGAGTATCACTTTTACCCAAATGGAATAACTCGCTGGGTTATTTTACTGAGCTCTTGATGCTCATTTCTTTGGTCTTCTCTGTGATGAATTAATGTTTCTATATGGACATCATGCACAATTTCTTTATTCCTGAAGAATATTTTAAAATGTTGTTATTTTATGTTGTAGTTGGTGTAATACGGTGCCCAGTATGCCGCCAAGAATGCAGACAGATAGACCTTGTGGATAATTATTTTGTGAAAGACACATCTGAAGCTCCTAGCAGTTCTGATGAAAAATCAGAACAGGTATGCTTCTCAATTTTTCTTTATATTCCTATCTTGATATCAAACTGTAAGTTATAAGAAAAACATGTTTGGATAGTTAAGTCATTTAGGGTGGTTCTGCTATGGATTCCTGTTTCAAATAGAAAGTTAAAGATAGCTTTCTTATATACTCTCAAACTTAGTTAAATGAGACTAAAGCTATTACTTAAAATGTCAAATTTGGGCCAGGCATGGTGGCTCACGCCTGTTGTCGCAGCACTTAGGGAAGCTGAGGTATGAGGATTGCTTGAGCCCCGGAGTTCGAGACCAGCTTGGGCAACATAGTGAGACTCCATCTCTATAAAAAATAAAAGTACTAGCCGGGCGTGGTGGCATGCGCCTTTAGTCCCAGCTACTTGGGAGGCTGAGGTTGGAGGATTGCTTGAGCCCAGGAAGTTGAGGCTGTAGTGAGCCGTGATTGCACTACTGCTGTCCAGCCTGGGTGACAGAGCGAGAGCCTGTCTCAAAAAAAAAAAAAAAAAAGTCAAATCTGCACAGACTTTGTGTTCTCAGCCTTAGATTTTTACCTACATGAATGATCTGTAAGGAAAAGGATTTTGTTGAAGATAAATGGATAACAAAATAATTTTATTCTGTGTACAGTGAAATAGTATATTGAAGAACAAGTTTTTTTTTTTTTTTTAGATCTAGATTTTATGTATTTAATTTAGATTAGTGCTTATTTCTTCTTTTAGGTATGTACTAGTTGTGAAGACAATGCAAGTGCAGTTGGCTTTTGTGTAGAATGTGGAGAGTGGCTATGTAAGACATGTATCGAAGCACATCAAAGAGTAAAATTTACTAAAGATCACTTGATCAGGAAGAAAGAAGATGTCTCAGGTAAGATAGATGCATTGTAATCATTACAATGATTACAGTTAACCTCCTTCTTTTGCCCCTATTGAATTTTCTACTTATTCTTTATAAACTTTGGATAGCAACATCAATAGGAATTTAGAAAACTAGACAAAAATTTTATGTTTGGTTAAAAAATATTTGTTTTATTTTGCTACAGAGTCTGTCGGAGCATCTGGTCAGCGCCCTGTTTTCTGCCCTGTACACAAACAAGAACAGTTGAAACTTTTCTGTGAAACATGTGATAGATTGACATGTAGAGACTGTCAGCTATTGGAACACAAAGAACATAGGTACAGAAATCATAATTGCTTACCAGGAAATACTATAAAAAGTGCTTGTAAAGTCATTCTTCTTCTTAAAGCAAATATTGATTATATGTTTGTGTCTTAATCTTTTAAATCTGAATTTTACATATTTTAATTTCTTGAGCAATATATGTTTTGGTAAATTATTTAAAGATTTCCACATTTATATCTAATTGTCTTATGAATGTTTGTTAAAATGTATCATTTTGTAGGTTTGGGTTTACAAGAATGGAGTTATATTATGCATTTGTTTGCTACTCCTGTGATTCAAATAAGCTTTTTCTTGGTGTCCTATAGTATTTTGGGCTGTAATCTACAAAAGCAGTACTCTTTTAAACATCAAATCACAAATACACTGATTTCATGTTACATATAAAATTTGTAGAAAAGCTAGGGATTTATGAACAACTAAGCAGAGTTACTGACCCTCTAATACATACCTTTGTATTTTAGCCTTGTACCCTCAGAATTCAGTAGTATTCATTTACTAGGAGTGTGTTTCATATGAACGGTTTGGAAACTGTACAAAAATTTCTAGTCAGTTGTGTAACAATATCCTTCAGTAAATTTCTCCAGCTTGCATGGCATCTGTTTATTACAAGTAAAAAGATGGTGTCACCCATAGTCCAGAATTTTCCAAAGTGTTTTTCAAACAACAGTTTTTATGGCTGGATGGGAATAGATTTTATTAATCTATTGCCAAAAATGTATAAGAGAACTTGGGTTAACCACACTTAAATGTGTTTCTTAACGATATGATTTCTTAGAGTTTTTAGTTCATTAGAATTCATTGAAGTTTATTAGAGCCTTCTTAAAGAGGGGATACAGTAATCCCAATTGCCAACCATTATTGCAGCCTTACTTTGTGCCAGGTACATTTCTGAGTGCTGAATATGTATTTAATTCACACCAACTATCCATGAGGTTTAGGTACTAGTATTATGACTGTTTTAAGTGTAAGAGAACCTACTCACAGAAGGCTGTAGTAATCTGTACAAAGTCTCATAGTAATTGGTAGTACCAGGATTTGAATACAGGTAGTCAGACTCCAGATCTCTTCTTAACCCATATGCTCATTTTCTTCCATAGGGTATAGAGAATATAGAATGCAGAATGTCTCAAATTTGACTATATAAAGGTAGTGCTTTTTGTTCTTTTTCGAGGTATCTCTCACAGCTTTACAGTATATTTATTAAATTTTTGTACTCTTAATTTGTTCAGAAATGTCTTAACCTATAACTTGGCTGAAATTTTAGATTGTCTGCTAACAGTCTCAGTAAGACATTAGATTACCTTTGTCACAGCTGCAGTCAGATCTTTTTTTGAGTGTTAGATTTCTTATAGCTTTTTAAGTTGGTGGTGAGAGGCAAAAAGAAAAGGAAGATGTCATACTTTTCCTCATTAAAGAATAGCTTCAGCGGCATTGCCACCTCAAAGTTTAACCATTATCCTTCCCTTTCTTTTACCATTTTCCTTTACCACTTATATCTAAGTCCTTATTATCTCTTGTATAATTAAAAAAAAATGTTTTTTTCCTCCTCCTATACTCACACAACACACAGCACTTCTGTGACCATGTGTGTGACCAGTTTCCCCTCATATTGACTGATTCTCGCCAGCTTGGTGTCCAGAAATTCAGTTCAGTTCTGTCGCCGTCTACCTGGAGTTAGAGTCAGGTCCCACAAGTTAAGGGCTCAGTCCTGCAAACTGCCATTCCACTTCAAATACCAGTCGTTAAGTCCCACCTTCTGGTACTTAAAAAATATATATATATTTAAAAGACAGGTTCTTGCTCTGTCACCCAGGCTGGAATGCAGTGGCATGATCATAGCTCACTGCAGCCTCAAACTCCTGGCCTGAGGCTGTCCTCCCTCCTCAGCCTCCCAAAGTGCTGGGATTACAGATGTGAGCCACTGAGCTTGGCCCCGGCCTCTGGTATTCTGACTGACTTACTGTAAATTGGGGGTGGGGCGGGGCGGTTCCCACGACCCCTTCCTTGAGTTTGGTCATTTGCTGGAATGGGTCACAGAACTCAGGGAAGCATTTAACTTACTACTGCCAATTTATTACAAATTACAGCAATTACGACAATTTAAAGATCTTAATTGGTTTTATTTGTGATTTTAGATTTGAGCAATACTTCATTCCATAAAATAAAACAAGTGTTTCAGTGAACTGAGCAGAGGAGCTTGGTTTTATAGACAGAGAGGGACTGAGGAAAGCAAAAACAAAGAATAAAAAGTGGATTGGTCATTTCAAAGTTACTTTCCTAGTAAGGCTGGAGAAGGGCAGAACAATAGAGAAATAATTTATTGGCTAACATCAAGTTACCTCAGGTTACCTTTTGTTGTAAGGATTAAAGACATCAGCACCGTAGGAGAGGTTTACCAAAAAAAAAAAAAAAAAAAAAAAGGTTGCGGGGGGTGTTAAACACAGGGAGCCTCATTATCATGCCAATTGAAACAGGCTTATTTGGGAAATTAGGGTGTTATCTCTCTCCTCATTTCTTGGATGGTCTGATAACTCATTTTCAGTTTGATGAACTCAGCATGAAGGACTCCATTTTGATTTTTTTTTTTTTCTATTTCAACAGTTTCAATGAAAGTTTTTATATAAGATTACTTTATTCCTGCATCTTCTCAATTGTTTCTTCCTTGTATTTTGGCCTTTTCCTTTCTTACTTGGTGAGATTTGACTTTTTGTTCAAGGATCTTTTTGCGGTCTTTGTCCAGTTTTAACCTAGTGATAACCACTATGCTGGCGTGAATGCCTACGTGGACAGTTGTGCCATTAGCCTTTTCCCATGGCACCTGTTCAGTGTTGATGATATATTTCAAACTTCGACTAAATTGCCAGTTTGCTGACCTTTATAGTGTCCTCGCACAATCTGAAATTTATCATCCTTTTGTATGGGCATGGAATGAACGTTGTACTTCTGTCTTAGCTCTTAGGAAAGAGGGGAGGACATAATCTTCCTATGAATGTGGGAAGGTGCATTGAAACACCTTTTGTGGTTCTTGCTTCAGTCAGAAGTTACAAAGGGATTAAACTTTATTTTGGCCACTCTTGCTTCAGCAGTGGCCACAAAGGGGAAGAGAACTATATGCTACTTCTGGTTCTATCTGTATTTTGATTTTTAGGCTGATCTGTTGGGGCCTAGTGCAGGAGCTTAGTCCAGAACAATGTCCTCCTGTAATTTTTGTTTAACTGTATATATATGGAGAGAGAGAATTTTTCTTATTTTTTGAAGAGACGGGATCTCACTCTGTTGCTCAGGCTGGACTCAAGCTCTTGGGCTCAAGTGGTTCTTCCACTTCAGTGTCCCACATACCTGGGACTAGAGATGTGTACCACTAGACAACATTTTATTTAATTTTTTAAAAGAGGTTAGATCTTGCTATGTCGCCCAGGCTGGATTTAAACTCTTAGGCTCAGATGATCCTCCTGCCGCAGCCTCACCAGTAGCTGAGATTACGGGTGCATATCACCATGCCCAGCTCAACAATATTTTAAAGAATACAAATGAACAACTGGATGAAGAGATGCATAGGGTGAAGTATGTGGGAAGGGGTACAGAGTTTCCACAACACTCTGTGGTAGATGCCTTATCCTCCACGTGTTCAGTAACCTGGAAGCTCTCCAACCCTTGCTCTTTCAGGTTTTTATGGAGATTCATTATTTAGGGATGCGTGATTAAATTGTTGATCGTTTGTGATCATCTCAGCCTTCAGCCCTTCTCTTCCTAGGTTAGGAAGTAGGGCTGAAAGTTCCAACTGTTTAATTATCTGGTTGGTTCCCCTGGCAGCCAGCACCCATCCTGATGGGTCTGGGAGTCCCCAGCCATTGGTCATTTTGTTAACATACAAAAATATACTTATTTCAGAGATTCTGAGGGTTTTAGGAATTGTATGCCAGGAATAGGGACAAAGACCAGAACAAATATATACTAAAATATCACACATTTCTTCTCTTTTGTTCATGCTTTCATTTTATTTTCTCTGGATGGACTCTTGCAGAAACCATGTCATTGGACTTAAAAGCCAGCCTCCCATTACTACAACACATTTACAACTATTCTCCCTACTTTGAGTTTAACTCTGTTAAATTCATCCTGTCTATATTGCTGCCAGGGTTATTTTGCTAAAGTATAGTTGAGCCCCCATTAAAAAAATACTTAACAGTAACCAAAGTTTAAGTGTTCAGTATGTTATCACCCAGCCAGATTCTCCTTTTCTCCCTGTCCAGAAAAAGTCAATACACTGAGACAGCAGGAGGTGTAGCAGAGAAAGAGTTTAATAATTGCAGAGTGGCTGAGCAAGGAGGATGGGAGATATTTGAGAAATATTTCTCAAATTCCAACTCCTTGAGAATTTGGAGATGAGGGTTTTTAAAGGATAGTTTGGTGGGCAGGGGCTAGGGAATGGGTGCTGCTGATTGGTTGGGTCAGGGATGAAATCATAGAGGTGTCAAAACTGTCTTTGTGCAGTGAGTTATGCTGAGTCACTTCCTGAGTAGGGGTCACAGGACCAGTTGAATTAGTCTCTTGGTATGGATCACCAGCCTGGGTGGTAGCAGTTAGTCCAGCAGAATGCGGAGTCTGAAAAATATCTCAAACACTAGTCTTAGATTTCACAATAGTGATCTTATCTATAGGGGAAGTTAGAAATCTTGTGACCACTTGCTAGTGACTCCTGAGCAATAAGCAATTATAAAAAACAAGACAGGGAACAATGGTTGCTGTTTATGCCTAAATCTTAGCAGAATTTAGGCTCCTACTGTAATTCTAACCTTATAGCCTTTCATTAGCTTTACAAAGGTGGTTTCAGTCCCTGAACAAGGAGGGTATTAGTTTCAGGAAGAAACTATTATGCTTGCTTTAAACTATAAAATAAATTCCTCCCATAGTTAGGTTGGCCCACATATGGGAATGAGCAAAGACAGCTTGTGAGGTTAGAAGCAAGGTGGAGTCAGTTGTGTTAGATTTCTCTCACTGTTATAATTTTGCAAAGGCAGTTGCAAGTATAACATACATTATTGAATTTTACCAGTGTCTTTCTCTTCATTGTCTGTTCAAAGTTACGAAACAGTCCACAAGATCACCATTACTTCTGACACCAACTGCAGAGTTCCGTGAAAACCCAAACATAAGGGAAAATCACATGCCCGCTGAGTTGATTTTTTACCTTCTGTAAGCACAGTGGTGGCCCTCCAAACAAGATGCTGTCCATTCACCTTGGAATTGTCCATAAACCAAACTGCTCTTTACTGATTAATAGAAAGTAGTTTATAGTGTAGCACCCATCCGATCACAGGATCAGCAGCTCTTCAGGTAGTTTCAAAGTCAGCCTTAGGGAAAAAGAAGCTACCTGCTTATAAGTATAATGAGTACCTCTTTGCATTCTCCTGGTTGTAAATCCTGTGCAAACTATTTCTATTTTATAGGGAACTCTTCTGGACACTGCCTTCCTTATTAGTGTTTCTCCGACATCACCTAAGATATTATGGCTGTTTTGAATTTCAGGATTATTTTATGTCCTTCAGTCATAGATTCAGTCTCAGTTAATGCCTGTAGTAGCTATTTTTTTCTACAGTGTTGTACATTGTACTATGGCATCCGGACATCTTCTGGTCCAAAAATCCTAGTGGTTGCTGCTGGGTGGCACTCATAGGGTTTTGCCCATAAGCTGTAGTCTGCATTAGTATGTGTGGCTGACACTTCCCAAAATCATGGCGGAATGTCCATAGGGCCGGACATGGACAAAACCATGGCGGATCATAGGGCTGGAAAGTATTTAGAGAGACTACTTTCTGCAGTTCAGATACAGCCTGTCTTTGATCAGGCCTCATTGAAATGTAGGCCTCTTTTTGGGAGTTTTATTGATAGGAGCAAGCAGTATTCCCAGATATGGAATATGTGTCCTTCAAAACACGGATATACCCAACCAAACACTGGGCTTCTTATTTAGTGCTGGGGTAGGTGGCTACAGCAGTATATTTTTCTTTCTCTGTTGAGTGTCACAGGATGCTTCTACTCTGGTTATTTCTAAGGATTTTTTCACCATTTAGGCATGCCGTTAGACCTTTGCTGGATTTATCATACAGCTCCTGTTGGTCACATGTCATCACTGCTTTTTTCCCCTAATTCCCCAAACTTTTTATCACCATTGCATTTAAATTAGTCCTGCCTTGGTCTTCAGTTTCTGATAATATCATGACATCATCAGTATACTATATTATTACATGTGGGGACCCGAATCAACTCTAAATTTCTCCTAATCAAATTATGACAGTAAGCTGGTGAGTGGAAATAACCCTGTGGTGATAGAGTAAGTGTAAATTGGGATCTCTCCCACTCAAAGGCAAATTGTGGTTGGTTCTTTTTGAGGATGGAGGTAAAATAAAAAAAGAAATTCACAAGATTAGTCCCTGAGTACTGTTTTCCTTTGGCCTGCTATATATTTTATATGTTTTTTGTACTGTTGAGACCATATTAGGAACTGCTGATGCTATGGCGGAACTACTTCAGGCTTTCATAGTTCACTGTTAGTCTCCATGAGCCATCTACTTTTTTCATAGGCCACACAGGATTATTGTACAAAGAATTCATTGGCACCAGCACTCCGTTGTCTAATTCTTCATTAAAATGGTAATTTCTTTTTGTCCAACAGGTAATTTCATCAGGCAGTACCTTATACTGTCCAAAATTAACAACTTCTGAGGGCCTGGGTGGTTCTGGTGGTTCCTAATTAGCATTTCTCATCAACATTGACCTCAAGGTGAACTTACGTGCTTTCTGTTTTCAATATTAGACAGGTGTACTTTTCAGTCAAACATACTGTCTCTCCCAATAGTACATTCAGGTAATGAAGACGTAACCACCTCACATAAAGGCAGCTGAGACATTCTAGTTTTAATCTAAATGTTTACCTTAATCCCATTAGCTGTCACCTTTCAATTTAACCTTAACACCTGTTAGGACTTCAACAAGATTTAGAATTATGGTGCCTTGGGCCTCCCTGTCAAGGAGTTTTAGTAAGGTCTCTTATCTACCCCTGGCATTTTTACCCACACGTGTATATTGCCTTAGTTCCCCAGTTGCTGGTTGACCTCTCTGTCTTCATCTTGAGTAATCTGCCAGACTATTGCCCCAGGCAATTTGAGGTCAGGTTGCTTATTGTCATCTTTGTTCCCTGGCTTTTTAAATCTTCCCAAACTGGGGTAAAATACAGCATAGTTAGTTTAAGGCCCTTTAATGTTGGGAACTAGCTGGGGCTCTCATTGGTCTATCCAGTCCCATGGTAATGCTGCATTAAGACCTTTGTTTCAATTCCATCCGTGTTCAATTTATTCATCCCATTTTAAAACAACCATCTGTAGATTTCCATCTTCCTGGGATAAATTCCTTGACCTCTACTCTACTATTTCCCTGTTTTCTTATGACTTAACTCTGATTTTCTTAGCATCTGTTAAGACCCGTAAAGGGAAGCTTAGACAATACTTCTGATAAGGCTTCTCAGATTATTGCTAGATTTTACAGCAGTAAGGTTACATGGGGGTATCCATGCAAAAGGGGCCCCCTCAATCACAGTATTTACCATATACCATAAGGCATACTGAGTCATAGTCATGTCACTCATAGTCATCTCCTGACTATCCCATCATCATGTCAGTCCAGTGTAGCTTGCATAAGAAGCTTATCAGCTGCTTATTCTGGGGAGTTCAATTTGGCATTTATAGGAGGAGGAGGATAGTTGCCCTTTTCAAGGTAAACACACTTTACAGTGGCTTTTATATCTAGTCCACTGGGCTAGCTGTCCCCTTGGGAATAACCTGCTGGTGTGTCTTGTTAGCCTTGAGAAGCTACCTGCTTATAAGTATAATGAGTACCTCTTTGCATTCTCCTGGTTGTACAGTAGTGAGCTGTGGGTCTCGCTTCAACCTAGACACACTCTTCCATTCTACAGCATTAAAAACCAAAGATACTGTGCCTCTAAGTCAATCACTGTCACAGTCCATTTTAGTAAAGGTTTTTATTCCAGAAGCTGATAGTGTTGATCAACAAAATGAGACAATTTGTACTATAATCCCTGGTTTCAGTAGTTTCTTGGTTTTGTCTTTCTCATACCTAGACTACCTCGTTGTAACTGGAGGTCACAGACATGCTATCTAATGTTCCAGCATAATTTTTCCTTTTGGAGTGACCCTGAGACTAGTGACTGCAGCCCAGACTGGCTGAAGTCTGAGCTTGGCCCAGTGTCAGGATCTGTCCTAACATTCTCTTGTATTTTCATTTTAGCTAGTACAGGTAGCAGTAACAAAGGAATTGTTTCATTAACTTTTTTTTTTTTTTTTTTTTTTTAGAGAAGTCTTGTGCTATTGCCCAGGCTTCGAGTGCAGTGGCTCACTGAAGGCTTGAATTCCTGGGCTCAAGCAGTTCTCAAGCAGACTCCTGAGTAGTTGGGACTACAAGCATGTGCCACCACATCTGGCTAATTTTTTATTTTTTTTGTAGAGATGAAGACTTCCTATGTTGCCCAGGCTGATCTTGAACTCCTGGGCTCAAGCAGTCCTTCCTCCAGGACCTCTCAAAGTACTTGGTATATAGGCATGAGCCACCATGCCTGGCCTACTTTTTTTCTTATTAGTTTGCATTTCCTTGTTTTTCTGGTGGTTCAACTCCTCAGGAATTGGGTCTACCATTTCTAAATTCCATTGGTAATTTTTACCTCTAGTAACTGCAGCTGCAGTTATACAACCATACCATGACTGGGTACCCATCCAAGAATTAAAGGTTTATCAATTCCCACCTTCTCATCCTCCCTCTTCGCAAACCACCTGTTTTAGTAAGCCAGGGTCATTCAAGTGATCCCACTTCTGATGCTAACTATAAAATTAGAGAGTAATCCACGAGACTCCTTTCACTTCTGACGCCACTTGTAAGATCAAGATTCCCTAAAACTACACTCAGGTTTGATAATTTGCTAGAATTTACAGAACTCACTGCAAGCTGTTATACTCACAGTTATGTTTATTACAGTGAAAGGATACAGATTAAAATCATCCAAGGGAAAGATGCACAGGGCAGAGTCCAGGAGAGTTCCAAATGTGAAGTTTCCAGTTGTCTTCTCCCAGTGGAGCCATGGACATCATAAACACCTCCTGATAGTGATGTGTGACAGTGTGCACAAAATATTGCCAGCCATGGAATCTCACCTAAACCTTGGTGTCCAGAATTTTTATTGGGTCAGTCTCTGTCACATAGATGTGGTTCACCGGCCACATGGTAGACCTCAGTCTCCAGGACAGCTCCTCCTGAGGTTGATCTGAGACTGTGTGACCCAGAGCTCCCACTGTAAATCAGATTGTTGACACAGACTATCTAGCTTGGCTCAAGTCCCCAGGCAAACAAAGATAATTTCACCAGGCAGGACATTTCACGGGGTTAGAGATTACCTGCCAGGGACTGAAGGCAAAGGCTAGATCTCTCTTTGGGCAAAGTTAACTTTTTTACTAAACAATCTCTTATCTTCCACTTACACTCTAGTAGCAAGAACCCTCTACCTAACCCTCCAACTTTGTACATGCGGTTTCTTAGACCTCTATTTATTAGGAGAGCCATTTAACCTTAAAACGAGTTCACCTCTTTGTATCTTTTTTTTTTTTTTTCCTGAGACAGACTCTCTCTGTTGCCCAGGCTGGAGTGCAGTGGCATGATCTCGGCTCACTGCAACCTCTGCCTCCTGGATTCAAGTGATTCTCATGCCTCAGCTTCCCGAGTAGCTGGGATTACAGGTGGACATCACCACGCCTGGCTAATTTTTGTATTTTTAGTAGAGATGCAGTTTTGCCATGTTGGTCAGGCTGGTCTCAAACTCCTGGGCTTAAGTGATCTGCCCACCTCGGCTTCCCAAAGTGCTGCGGTTACAGGCATGAGCCACTGTGCCTATCCACTTCTGTGTGTCTTAACTAACGCTTTCTGCTCCATTCTTTTCCCTCCCTACAACACCCCCTCTTCCTCGCTCTGGACTTAAGGACTTTTAGGGCGAGTTCTTTAAGAATCTCAATTTCTTATATGCTTATTGATTCAGTCAGGTCCTCTGTCTCTTCTGGGTTGTTTGTTTTTAGGAGACAGGGTGTCTTGCTCTGTCACCCAGGCTGGAGTGTAGTGGCATGATCATAGCTCATTGTAACCTTGAACCTCCTGGGCTCAAGTGATCCTCCTGCCTCAGCCTTCCAAATTGTTATGACTACAGGTGTATACTACCATCCCTGGCTAATTTTTTTTTTTTTTTTTTTAAGAGATGGGGTCTTGCCATGTTGCCCGGGTCTTGAACTCCTGGCCTCAAGCAGTCCTCCTGCCTTGGCCTCCCAAATTGTTGGGATTACACTTATAAGCCACTGCACCCAGCTCCCATCTCTTCTTGAGTCAACTTTGCAATTGTGATAATTTATATTTTGTTAGAAAATTATTTAGTAGAGGTTAAAAAATGTTGAATTAAACATTAAGATTTTATGAAGATCTGTAGTTATATCTTACGATTGTTTATTATTATTATTATTTTTTTGAGACAGAGTCTCACTCTGTTGCCAGGCTGGAGTGCAGTGGCGTGATCTGGGCTCACTGCAACCTCCGCCTCCCGGTTTCAAGCGATTCTCCTGCCTCAGCCTCCTGAGTAGCTTGGACTACAGGCGCACACCACCATGCCCAGCTACTTTTTGTATTTTTAGTAGAGACGGGGTTTCACCATGTTGGCCAGGATGGTCTCAATCTCTCGACCTCGTGATCCACCCACCAGTGCTGGGATTACAGGCATGAGCCACCATGCCCAGCCTGTTTATGATGTTTTCTAGCTGAGTTTATTTCCTGTTCTTTATTAAATTGGCCATAAGTTTGTGGTCTTTATTGGTCATTTTAGTGACCCAGTTTTTTAATTCATTTATTCTATTCTTTAGAAGTGTTCTGATCCTCACAGTTTTCTTTTATCTTTATTAATTTTTTGCTTAGTTTGATTTTGCTGTATTCTTTTTAGAATCTTATGTGAAACCTCAGTTAATCAAAAAGATCTGAATTTTCCTCTGAATTTAGCTTCATTCCATAATCATCCATTTATACAGTCTAAAACTGTGTTTTGTTTTTTCTTGCCTCTCCCTGCTTTTTAAAATTTTTGTTTAAATTAAAATAATTGCTGCATAGTGAAAAAGATGAGCTGTGTTTTGTGTGTGTATCTTTTAAGTGAAATATACTGCCAACTTTATAAGGTTGTTGTGAGGATTACAAGTACTGAGAATTGTACCTATAAAGTGCTTAGCATAGTAAGCACTCAATAACAGTTTAGCTATTATTGGCTGTTATTACAGTTGCAGCCCACATGTTTTATTTTTTTCTCTTTATTTAAATTTTTTTTTTAATTGAAGTCTTCGATTTACTTTATGGCTTTAGAAGTTGTTTTGAAAAAGGAAAGCAGCTATAGAACTGCATGAAATTTTGTACCTGAGAACATTACTAGGTTTCTAGATAAACCATGGGGTTTTTCCATCTCCCTCCAAAAATTCTATTCACATTAAAGGAATTAAAAAATCTGTAGACTTATAAAGACTAAGAATGGGAGAAGAGACATCAATGGGGATTTCAGTCCTTTTTTTTTTTTTTTTTAAAGCAGGGTAATGAATGGAAGATTTGGTGGATCTAATATTTGGCCTAATGGGATTGAATGATCTAAGGCCATGCAAAGGAGATATGAAGGAAGCCAATCAATATATTTCTCAGGAACCTGTAATACCTAGTACCTAGAGATGATAGGTGTCACAAAAATTGGACCTATTCTCTGGAGAAATAAAATCAGAGAGGCACTGGACTTGGGGATATTAGGTCCACATGGGGAGGAAGTACCAGGCTGAAATCAGGGAGATTAAATCTGCCCATTAAGCTCTGGGGACCTTCAGTCTCCCTGACTTGCTTCCATATTGCTAGTAATGGCGCTTTTTCATTTCACTGTCCCTTCCTACCTCTCTTTTAGGATTTAGAGACCTTTTCACCCTCGGAAGAATATTTAAAAGAAAAAAATTACGAGTTCCAGCAGACCAGTATAAATTATAGAAAAAAGAAAACAAATGTTGGGAAATTATTAGATAACTATTGCAAGAAATTCATCTAAGAATGTAGAGTCACCAGGATAAAATGTCCCATTTAATGCCCAGAACAATGATTTTTAAAAAGACCCATATCAAGGTGTATAACATCATAAAATGATAGTATGCTATGGATTAAGGTTAAGATCAGTGAAGTTTCCAAAACCAGCAATGAAATAGGAATCAAAATAGGAACGTTAGGCCAGACATGGTGGCTCATACCTGTAGTCCTAGCACTTTGGGAGGCCAAGGCAGGCAGATCACTTGAGCTCAGGAGTTCAAGACCAGCCTGGGCAACATGGTGAAACCCCATCTCTACTAAAAATACAGAAAAATTCTAGTAAATTTTTAGTTTCCAAAGCCAGCAATGAAATAGGAATCAAAATAGGAATGTTAGTCCGGGTGTGGTGGTGCATGCTTGTAGTCCCAGCTACTCGGGAGGCTGACGCACGAGAATCACTTGAACCCAGGAGGTAGACGTTGCAGTAAGCTGAGATCATGCCACTGCACTCCAGCCTGGGTGACAGATTGAGACTTTGTCTCCAAAAACAAAACAAAACAAAACAAAACAACAGGATTGTTAAAAGAAAGTCGGGAGATGAAGGGCAAAGGTTTTCAATCTAGAATTCTCTTTTTTTGAGACGGAATTTTGCTCTTGTTGCCCAGGCTGGAGTGCGATGGTGCGGTCTTGGCTCACTGCAACCTCTGCCCCTGCTGGGTGCAAGCGATTCTCCTGCCTCAGCCTCCCAAGTAGCTGGGATTACAGGCGTGAGCCACCATGCCCAGCCTTGATCTAGAATTCTGTAGCTAAAGTATAAATCAATGTGAGAATAAAATGTAGACATGTATCATCATGCAAGTATTGAGAAGCTTTGCCTCTTATGTACCTCTTTTTGGAAAGCCATTAGAGAATGTGATTCACCAAAATAAGTTAGTAAACCAAGAAAGTAAAAGGTAAGGGAATGCCTAAAATGACAGCCATGGGGTAAGATAATTTAGAATGAGGAATGAAAACTGAGGATCCTATGAAGAAGGTCTCCAGGAAAAAAATGGAACCATGTTTATTAAATTTGTTATATTGGGTCATTTGAAAAATAATGCTGACAAGTTTGGCATGTGGTAGTTCATGAGAAACATTAGCGATTGCAGCATGGGGCAAGATGGAATAAATTTGGAGAGAATATATTTTGGAGAAATGTATTTATTTCTCCTGAAATGAATAGTCACTTTAAGACCACACTCTCTTACTCTTCAATCCTCGTTTGAGGTGGAGATAGGGTTGACTCGCTGAAACTAGAATTTCTTTTCCATTGACAGTTTTACAAGAGGAAGACCCAAACTGCATCCTTCATTACCACCACCATTTGCAGCCTCTCCATCATTATCAGCCTTGTATCTACTAGACTAATATTGTTACATTTTTTATCTGTATTTTTCTGTTACCCAAGAGAGTGCCACAAGTGCCACACTCCCAGACGTCCCCTCATCTGTCACACTTTAATTCCATAGGCTCTACATGTGCCTGATTCTGCCACTTTGTCCTTTGGAATTGTTGGCATGTCATCAGAATCCGCATATCCCCAGCCTCTTTTTTGATCCTTTCTTTGCTTTATTTGGCATAATGGACACTGCTTCTCTTGCAACTGTCGTGACTGGTGACTTTTTTTTTCTTTCACATCTCATGTATGCCTGGAGGTATGAGATACGTCTTTTTACCATTTTTTTAGACCATTCTTTCTTTTTACTCCCTGAAATATCCGGATTTTAATTTCATGTCATCACCCATAACCTCTCATTGCTGCTGTCATCTAAAAACCCTTGGGTCATTCCCCTTCATCTCTCAAAGGTTTTTTTCCCTAACTCAGTGGTAAACTGTAGAATGCTACTATTAAGTCCTAGCAATTTTAATATATGTGGATTTGATCCTTCAGACACTCTAGTCTTTGTGTTCTTTGACCTCCTTTCCAGTGTTCTTGTCATTTACACTGCTGTAGCCACTCATATGCATAGTCATATACTAGATCTTATCATTTGTAATAATTCTATTCAATTTTAAGCATTCCTCTCTGTGGCCACATCTGTTACTCCAGCTCATTCTGCTTAGTACGAAACTTCTACAATTATTCAACCACACAGTGACTTTTATTTTAATCCATTGATCCTACTACCCTTTCACTTTACCTCATCCCTTTGTGATCTCATTTAACTCCTTCCTTATTTAATGTCATGGCTAATCAGTTTAATCACTCCCTTGCATTTAGCCTTGACTCCCATATCCCACTTTTTGAATTCACTTGGCATAACTACAGTCCTGATTAAACTCGACTTCCTTCCTATCATATTTTGTTTATCCAGCTGAATATCACAGGAGAAAAACACATTCTAGCATAATGATACCAATAGGTCACATTCTCAATTCCTGACCACTTCCCTCAAGTAGACCCTTAATGTTGTCTGGAAGTCATATTGTATATTCATACCTTTCCCTCTTTTAAATGTCAAATACTTCATCCTCACTCTGAAATACTGGCATTTGCTTCCAACTTCACTGAGAAAATTGAAGCTATCAAAAGAGAACTACAGACTCCCTCTACCACATCTACTTTTCCAACAAGCACCTGTACCCATATTTCTACATTTCTGTTATCTTAGCTGAACTCTCTTCCTTTAGAAAGCTAATTTCTCTACTTATACACTGAGTTCCATCCCCTCTCATGTAGCCAATGACATTGTTTCAGAAATTTGCCCTTCTTTCTGCTAACCTGTCAGTTTTTCAGTCTCTAACAATTATTCCTATATTTCAGTATGCTGCTGTTTTTCTTCCGTTTTTAAAAATGAAACACGAATCCTTCTCTTTAACTTCCTTTCCTTGCCATCAGAGCTGTCCCTGAAAAACTTCTTGAAAGAATTGCTTGTAATTATGGTCTCTAATTCCTCCTGTCCCATTCTGTCTAAATTTACATACTTTTGACTGTCAGCATTGTACCAACATTGCTCTTTTCAAGGTCATGAATAACCACTACATGACTAAATTTAGAGGTGATTTCTCAGTTTTCATCTTGATACCTTATTGTATCAGCAATATTTCACATGTTTAATGTTCCTTTTAACACATTTATGTACTTGGCTACCAGAAGAACACATTGTTTTCATTTTCTTCCTACTAATTACTGATTACTTTTTCTCAATCTCATTTGCTTATTTTGTTTGTTCTTCTAGGTTGAATATACGAGGGTTTACACCATTATCTATACATATAGTCTTAGGGCTTAAAATGCCATCTATATGTTGTTGATTTCCAAATTTATATTTCTAGCTCATTGTTTATTCCTGAACTTTCAGATTTGTCTGCCCTACAGACTCTGACATCTCCCACTTGAATGTCTACTTTTTCAAACATAACGCTTCCAAAACTCAACTACTGATCACTCTCTCCAAACCTTTTTTCACTGGCAGCCTTTCCTCATCTCAGTTTGGCAGTTGCATTTTTTTTTTTCAGTTGCATAGGCCAAAAATCTTGGCACCATCCTCGACTCTACTTGTTTCTCATACCCAAATCCAAACTTACCAGGAAATCCTTTTGGCTTCACCTTCAAAATATATCACCAACTCCTACCACATACTACCTCTGTTGCCTCTAGCCTGGTCTCTGCCACCATCATTTCTTGCCTAGATTACTGCAGTAGTCTCTATGCTTCTAATGCTACCTCTCTTCCATTTATTCTTAATACAACTGCTAGAGTGAATCCTAAGTTGGGCTGTATCACTCCCCTGCTCAAAACCTGCAGTGACTCTTCAGTCAATCTTTATAGTGGCTTTAAAGACCTTATACACGCATTTTATCTGCTACTACTCTGCCTATCCCTCCATCTCTGCTACAGCTACACTGGCTTTCTTGCTACTTCTCAAACATTTCAACCTTCTGGGTTTAAGCAGTCCTTCTGCCTCAGCCTCCCAAGTAGCTGGGACCACATACAGCTAATTTTTGTAATTTTTATAGAGATGGGGTCTTGCCATGTTGCCTGGGCTGGTCTCGAACTCCTGGGCTCAAGTGTGATCCTCTCGCCTCTGCCTCCCGAAGTGTTGGGATGACAGGCATGAGCCACCATGCCAGGCTCCTTTCTCTGTTTTTTAATTGGAATGTATAATCTTGTTATATTTAATATAACTTGTGATATGGTTAAATCTGCCATTTAGTATTTGTTTTTTATTTCTCTTTTTTTGTGTTTTGTTCTTTTGTTGTCTCTTTGCTGCATTATTTTAAGTTTATAAATAGTTTTTGGTGTTCCATTTTATATCTACTGTTGGCTTTTTAAGCTGTACTTTATTATTTTTAGCGATTGCTGTGGGGATAGTGATATGCAATTTTAACTTAATGTCTACTTAAAATATTGTATGGTTTTAGTAACTTTACAAAAGGATTATTCATTTTACTCAATTACTATCCTTTGTACTATTGCCACATCATTTATTCATGCATTATATACCTTAACATACAATACTTAAAAAAAAAAAAGCTGTCTTTTAAGGAAGTTATGAGAAGAGAAAGTAAAAGCTGGTGTTTCATATTTACCAATTTATTACCATTTCTGTTTCACTTTATTCCTTCCAGTATATATGAGTTTCTGTCTCTTATATTCCTTTGGTCTAAAGAATATTCTCCAGCATTTCTTGTTTTGCAGGTTTGCTGACAATGAATACTCTCATCTTCTTGTCATATGAAAATCCTCAATTTAAGCTGGGCACAGTGGCTCACTCCTGTAATCCCAGCACTTTGGGAAGCTGAGGCAGGTGGATTGCCTGAGCTCAGGAGTTCGAGACCAGTCTGGGCAACATGGTGAAACCCTGTCTACTAAAATACAAAAAATTAGCTGGGCGTGGGAGCATGTGCCTGTAGTCCCAGCTACCTGGGAGGCTGAGGCAGGAGAATTGCTTGAACCCAGGAGGCGGAGGTTGCAGTGAGCTGAGATCACCCCACTGCACTCCAGCCTGGGTGATCAAGCGAGACTCTGTCTCAAAAACAAAAACAAAAAAAATCTTCAATTTAGAAGGATAATTTGCTCTAGAATTCTGGGTGGGCAGTTTTTTCTTTCAACATTGAAAAGATATTGATATTACTACTTTGTATTCTGGCTTCCATTGTTTTGGATGTCGCTCGTATTGTTCCTTCCTGAATGTTTTATGGCTTTTCTCTGGCTGCTTTCAAGATTTCCTCTTTTTCTTTGGCCTTTCCCTTTTGACCATGAAGTTTTTAGATATGTTTGTCTTTCTGTTTATTCTCTGTGGCGTTCGCTGAGCTGATTTTCATCAAATTTGGGAAATTGGCCATTATTCCTCAAAACAGATTTTCCAGCCAGTTGTGGTGGCTCACGCCTGTAATCCCAGGAATTTGGGATGCTGAGGTGAGAGGATCACTTTACCCCAGGGGTTCAAGACCAGCCTGGGCAACATAGTAAGACCCCATCTCTACCAGAAAATTTTTAAAAATTAGCCAGGCATGGCAGTGCATGCTTGTAGTCCCAGCTACTTGGGAGGCTGAGGTGGGAGGATCGCTTGAGGCCAGGAGGTTGAGGCTGCAGTGAGCTGTGATCATGCCACTGTGCTCACTCCAGCTTGGGTGAGAGAGTGAGACCTATCTCCAAAAACAAAAAACACCCCAAGTCTCCCAGGACTTCAGTTACACGTATGTTAGACTATTTGATTTTGTCACAAGGGTCCCTGATGATTGTTCATTTTTCTTGAATTTATTCTCTCCCTCTCTTCTTCACACTGGATACTTTTTATTGATGTATGTTCATGGTCACATACCCTTTCTTCAGACATCTCCCATTTGCTGCTAAGTCCATCCAGTGACGTTTTTCATTTCAGTTATTGTACTTTTCTAGAATTTCCTTTTTTTGTTTTAGTAGTTTCCATCTATCTATTGAGATTTCCTGTCAGTTTGTTCACCAAGAACCTATGTTCATTTAAAGGTTTGAATAAATATACAATAGCCCATTTAAACTTTTAGCTCATTACAGCATCTAGATCATCTTGGTGTCAATTTGTATTGAGTACTTTTTTCTTTGCTGTGAGTTAGGCTTTCCTATTTCTTTGAATGCCTGGTAATTTTTTATTGTGATTTGGACGTTGTGGACAATACACTGTAGAAATTCTAGAAATTTTATCTTCCTCTGAAGACTTGATTTTTCTTGTAGGCATTTAAATTACTGTAAGCTTGTGTATGCTTGGTTTTATGCTTTGTTAGGGAAGATCTGTAGAAAGCCCAAGTCATTTCCCAAGCCTTTCTAAGTTGGTGGTACCCAATTTCTGAACCTTGTTTCTTAGACGATCTTGTCAAGGCTTGGTTTTATTTAGGTTTTGTTAGGACAGGACAGGCCTAAGGTACAGCTTACTCCAGGGTATAGTCCTTTAAGGGTGACCTTTCTGGTTTCTCAGGTAGATCCCAGGGAGATTAACAAAGTCTTTCTCCTCTGAAGATAGAATTCAAGCTGAGTTCTTCTAGAAATCCATGACCTCTAGTTCTTCTCTTCCAGTGTCAACTTTATAGCAACGGCAGTCTGCTAAACTTTGTGTAATCTCACCCTGTCATATATAGCCCAGACTTTGACCAAGGACTTGTGAGGAATTCACACATATTCAATATCTTCTCTTCCCTCTATCTACCCTCTGTTCCCCATTCTCATCCTACATCATTCCCTCCATTCCAGTGCCCTGCCCCGTGGATTTCAGCCACTCATGAGCCCACACCGTGATTTTTGCCTCTGCTTTACTTCGCCTCTAGCCCCCTGTTCCAGTTATCATAAAATTGTCTACAGACAGAGAGGTAGGATGATTATGATGCTCTTTAAAGGAATGTAGATTTTTGTCTACATGTGGTTCAGTGACTGAATATAGTTGCCTCATGTATTTCTGTCTTCTTTTATAGTTTTTGGTGACAAGGGCTAGTCTGGTACCAGTCACTGTGTCCTGGCTGAAAGTGAAAGTCACCTTTGTTCCACCTTCATACATTAATTTTTTTTTTTTTAAGAAACAGGGTCTCACTGTGTTGCCCAGGCTGGTCTCGAACTCCTGGCCTCAAGTGATCCTCCTGCCTTGGCCCCCAAAGTGTTTAGATTACAGGCATAAGCTACCACACCTGGCTCCACCTTAATATTTTTTATACCCTATTGCAGTTTTGTGTATAGTTAGAGTAGAGTAATTTTAGATTGTTTTTGAGGATACTGTTTAAGAGAGAGTGGCTACTTAAAACCTAGTATCAGATATTTTTATTAAAGAGTAAGATAGTTTATGATGGTAGTTACTTGAATGATACAAGTGAGGTTTCTCTAAAATATTTTCTTAAAGAAATAGCTTTTCATCAGGGTGCAGTGGCCCACGCCTGTAATCTGAGCACTTTGGAAGGCTGAGGCTGGTGGATCGCTTGAGTCCAGAAGTTGGAGACAAGCCTGGGCAACATGGTGAAACACCATCTCATTCATTCATTCATTCATTCATTCATTCATTTTGAGATGGAGTCTTACTCTGTCACCCAGGCTGAAGTGCAATGGCATGGTCTCGGCTCACTGCAACTTCTGCCTCTTGAGTTCAAGCGATTCTCCCACCTCAGCCTCCTGAGTAGCTGGGATTACAGGTGCGTGCCACCACACCTGGCTAATTTTTTTGTATTTTTAGTAGCGATGGGGTATCACTATGTTGGCCAGGCTGGTCTTGAACTCCTGACCTTGTGATCTACCTGCCTCAGCCTCCCAAAGTGCTGGGATTACAGGTGTGAGCCACCGCACCTGGCCCCCATCTCCATTATTTAAAAAAAAAAAAAAAAGAGAGGGAGAGAGGAAGAGAGAAGGGAAAGAAGAAAAGGAAGGGAAGGAATAGCTTTTCTTAGAATTGGACTTTTGAATTAAGATTTTGTGTGGATAAACTTGAGAGCAGATATTCACAATTCTAAATTTATATTAAAACTAGGGAGATTTAAAAAAATATATTGATGCCTCATTCCTATTCCGGGCTAGTTAGATAAGAATCTTATGGCCTGGATATAAAAAATTGTTTTTACAATCTTTTAAGAATACTGGTAAATCATCCCAGGTAGTTTGCATTATTCATTGCTTTAAAAGAACCTTTGCTGAAACTCACTTTTTTAGTTCTTCCGTAAATTCTTCTAAGAGTTTTTTTTTTTCTTTTCTTTTTTTTTTTTTTTTTTTTTGAGACAGAGTCTTGCTTTGTCGCCCAGGCTGGAGTGCAGTGGTGCGATCTTGGCTTACTGCAACCTCCACTTCCTGGGTTCAAGCTATTCTCCTGCCTCAGCCTCCCAAGTAGCTGGGATCACAGGCGCCCACCACCATGTTCGGCTAATTTTTGTATTTTTAGTAGAGACAGTTTCACCATGTTGGCCAGGCTGGTCTCAAACTCCTGACCTCAGGTGATCCACCCACCTCGGCCTCCCAAAGTGCTGGGGTTATAGGAGTGAGCCACCATGCCCAACCCTAAAAATTCTTTCAGATGCAATCCAAGTAGTTGAAGAATCTGAATACATTTTTGGTAGAAGTGATACGTAAATATCTACTGTCAGTCCTCTTAGGGAGCTAGATTCAGAGCTATGGCAACAAATGAAGATTTCCTATCCAAGCATAATTTTTTCATGGGGTACACTTATTGTCAGACAAAATGGTTGGTTTATTGAACTTCACTCAACAAATGAGTATTCATTGATCTCATTTGTTCGGTAGATATTCAAGTACTCATTGTATACCAGGTACCTTGCTAGGTGATAGCTATACAATAATGAAAAAATGTGCTCTGTCCTTGCTACCTTGGAGTTGTGTAGTCTGTATGAGACTGATATTGAGTATTTGGTTCCGTAATAGCTCATCTCTTGAGTATTCTTTAAAATTTGAATTAATTCATTTGGGTATTGCTGAAACATAGCCTCATTAATTTTCATATTATAGTTTCTGATCCTATTGGGATATCAAACTATCTGAAGAGCCCATAGGTTCAATGAGTCAGTTACCCAGCAGAATCATTGCTTATGGCTAGAAGGAGAATAATTCCATATGGCTAAGAGTTAACTTGAAAGAGAAGAATATCAGGAGAGAAGACTTGAGGAAGAAATACATTCAGAGTCGTTAGTTCCACAGATAAAAGTTACCCATTTGGCAAAGAGGGCAGATGGGTTGAGAAGTATCCCATGTGAAAATTTTATTAAATGGCAAAATTATTGCAAAGAATAAAACCAATTGGTCATTTTCGTTTGCAAAAATGCAGCTTTACCTCTGATTATTTACAGCTCATCTGTTATCTCTCTGTGCATGCCTAGTTCCTATCTTTGAAATAATTGTACGTTGTCATCACGTCTTCAAGAGTTCCCTTCTGTGCATGTATCCAATGTAGAATGTTTAGCCACTTAACGTCCTCTCTATCACATCACCCTATTCAAATTTTTGTTTTCTCCTTAATTAAAATGTAAGGAAAGGAAGAACAGGACCTTATTTTACCTTATTTACTGTGGTATCCCTACCCTTTGAATATTTCCTGGCAAATAGGCAAATTTAGTTCACATAAATAATGACTACATACTTTTTTATTTTTAAGGGGATGAGGTCTCACTCTGTCACCAAGGCTGGAGAGCAGTGGTGTGATCATAGCTCACTGCAGCCTCAAACTCTTGGACTAAGGTGATCCTCTCAAGTAGCTGGAAGCACAGGCATGTGCCACCACCCCCAGTCATTTTTTAAAATGTTTTGTCCAGACAGGGTCTCGCTTTATTACCCTGGCTGGTCTTGCACTTCAGGCCGCAAGCGATCCTCCCACTTCAGCCTCCCAAATTGTTGCGGATTACGGGGTGAGCCACCATGCCTGGCCTTTGTATTTTAAGAGTCTTAAAAGTCTTTTAAGAGTCACAAGATACGTAATTTATACACAGAAGTATACCTAAAGAAACTGTGTAAAGAATAACAAAGATGTCTTTAAAAATATGCGTTATGATTGTGTCTTTCAATCAGTAATCTCCTCACATATTCCATGTGTTGCATTCTTTGTTGGTCCTTCTTCTGGAATTCCAGTTAGATGTATGTTAGACTCCCCTCAATCCATTCTCCATTTCTCTTAATGTTTGTATTCCCCCCCTTTTTTTACATTGAAAATGCAAAACAGGGAGACACTTTTCTCTGAACAATCTCAGTTCACAAATACTCTCTTTATGTCTAAACTGCCATTAAAACCCATCCATTATAATTTAAATATTTTAAATCAGCCAGCTCCTCCCCCTTTTAAAAACTTTATTTTTAGATAGCAAAAAAAGTTCAAAGAGGTCTTTTGTATACTTCATCTAAAATTTTAAATAGTTGCCTGAACATTTTAGCTGTGTTTTATTCTTTAAATAGAGTACATGTATTTATTTTGCCTCTGTTAGTGAGTCAGTTCTTCCTGTTATTTCTGTTGATTCTTGCTTAGGGTGCTGTTTTTCCTTATATATGTAGTCTTTTAAAACTATGAACTTTCCTCTTTCCTTGAAAAATTATGCAATTTTTTTTTTTTGGTCTAAAATTAAGATACTTTCTTTCCACAATAAAGGATTGAATTTCCTGTTGCTATTGCCTAGAAGCACTACCAGTTTCCGACAGTTAAATTTCCGGAATGAAGTTTTGAACCACCAAGATGATGTGCACTTGGTCTGAAAATTCACATGTGAAGTGTTTTGTGGATACAACTTCTGAGGGACCCCCCTCTCCTCTTCCACAGAATCATTGTTATTGTCATTCAGTCTTTTTGAGGTGATAGAGGGGCAGGTTACTCTTAGTATACCCTTATGTTAAGGTCATAACACTTTTGGATCTCTGCTTTGTAGTGGTATAGGTTTTAGATCTCTGCTTTGTGGTGACGGACTGTGAATCCATCATCACAGTCAAAATAGTGAACATCTTTATCACTCCTAGTAGTTTCACCTTCATATTAACTTTTCTGGATAAATAATTCAAGGCTGAAAGTTTTCTTTAAGTAGTTTAAAGATGTTGCTCCACTCTCATTGTTTCCATCAAGAAATCTGTTTTATTTTTGTTCATTTGTATACAGTGTATCTTTTTTCTCTTCTGGTTGCTTTTAATATTTTCTCTTTATCACTGGTTTTAAACAGTTTGGAAATTATATACCTTAGTGTAGTCTTCTGAATGTTTCTTGTGCTTGGGGGATGTTGAGCTTCTTAGAGCTATAGATCATCAAATTTGAAAAACTTTTATCCATAACTACTATTTCTAATATTTTTTCTCTTCCTCTGTTTTTCTCCTTTGGGGATGCCAATTATACATGTATTAATGTACTTATGACTTTTCACTGCTCACTGTTTTTTTTTTTTGATGGGGGGCTTCATTTTGGGTAGGATTAACAGAGATTAGATTTTTTTTTTTTTTTTGATACAGAGTCTCTCTCTGTCGCCCAGGCTGGAGTGCCGTGGCGCAATCTTGGCTCACTGCAATCTCCACCTCCCAAGTTCAAGAAGTTCTCCTGCCTCAGCTTCCTGAGTAGCTGGGATTACAGGCGTGCACCACCACGCCCAGCTAATTTTTGTATTTTTAGTAGAGACGGGGTTTCACCATGTTGGTCAGGCTGGTCTCAAACTCATGACCTCGTGATCTGCCCACCTCGGCCTCCCAAAGTGCTGGGATTACAGGCGTGAGCCACCGTGCCCAGCCAGAAGATTAGATATTACAGGAGAAAAGATAAATGATTTTGAAGACAGCAATAGAAAGTAACATCCTGTTCTAATGAAGTCTTAGGTAATTGAAATATCAGGTGATGTCACTGTGATTTTTGAGATTTAATTAGAGTTAGCTTTTGCTCCCTGTTCTATTTATGTGAGGATTTTAATGTCTTTCCCATACTTTGTAGAAATTTCTACCCTTTCAGATTTTCCTCACAGTTGCTCACGTTTCCTACTCTCTGTCCCTTTCCTGAACTCTTATGGTTGTTATCATCTCCCCTTCATATAGAGCTTTAAATAAGGAACAATATACATTTGCAACAAGATAAATTCTAACAGTATAAATCCTTTAAAATTACTGCTAAGAATAACAGTGATAGCAAGCATTAAATCCTTAGTATGCCTTAAGTGCTTTGCTTTGTGTGTTTTGACCAGTTTAATTCTTAGGACAGTCCTGTGCATGTATATATGATGATTGTTCTATATTTTACTGGAGAAGAAGTGAGACACAGAGGGTTGTCAAAGTCATCTAGCTTTTAACTATGAAAATAGTAGTAGTATCTAAGTCATTAAGTTTTTCTAAAGGTTAAATGAGAGAATGCATATTAAGATACTTAGCCCAGTGCCTGAAAATGTAGTAAGTTATCAGAATAGGCTATTGCCATCTATAGATTGAGAAATGTTTAGATAAAGTATGATGTTTGGAGTTTTCTTCACAGTAGTCTAAGGGATGGAGTGAGTGGGTGTACAGATAAAATCAGCTATGAATGGATACTTCTTGAAAATGGGTGAACGATTCAGTGGAATTAGATTTCTAATACATGTTTGAAATTTAATGTAATTTTAAAAAATGGAATAACTGAAGAAAAATGAAACTGGGTTTTATTAAAAAGGTTCTCTTATTCAGTTTGGATATAAAGCACTATGATGCATTTTTCCCTAGATGTGCCAAAATCAAAACTTAATATATACAGTGACAATTACTAAGAATAATACTGTATCACTTGGCAAGTAGAGTAGTAGAGCACAGGACTTAGTAAGACCATAATGTACATTCAGAAGTTTGAAGTTATTAGCTAAGTGATTCTCGGCCTTTTAAAAAACACCCATCCATGTATATTTGTATGCATGTTGCCCAGACTGGCCTTGACCTGGGCTCAAGTGGTCCTGTTACATCAGCCTCTTCAGCCTCCCGAATACCTGGGACTTACAGGTGTGGGCCACTGTGCCCAGCAAAAAACACCCTTTTATTATTTATCTCCTACCCTTTACTCATGAGCACCATATTTTCATAAACTTCTTACAAAACTGTATTAAATATAATTTATATCTCAATAATTCAAAAAAGCTAAGCATGCTGATTAATTCTGATCAAAACCAGATAATTTTACCAGGTTTATATAATTCTAGCCAGAAGCACAAAAAGTTTTACTTAGTCTGTCCTAACTAAATCCTGGGCATACATAATTTTTACTTTATTTTACTTATTTTGAAATGTGGAGAATAGTTCATTGTGACTAAGAAAGCCCACAAGAATTACTACTTTAGACTGGGTGCGGTGGCTCACGCCTGTAATCCCAGCACTTTGGGAGGCCGAGGTGGGTGGATCATGAGGTCAAGAGACTGAGACCATCCTGGCCAATATGGTGACGCCCCATCTCTACTAAAAATACAAAAATTAGCTGGGTGTCGTGACTCATGCCTGTAGTCCTATCTACTCGGGAGGCTGAGGCAGGAGAATCGCTTGCACCCAGGAGGTACAAGTTGCAGTGAGCCGAAATCGTGCCACTGTACTCCAGCCTGGCAACAGAGCGAGACTCCGTCTCTAAATAAATAAATAAATACTACTTTAAAATGCAAGATTAAAATCTAAGAAATTACTTTGAAGTATTTATGTATTAATCAAAACTACATTTAGTTCATTTGTTGGTTATTCTTTCCCCACATTTCAGCTGTAATTTTGATTAAAGAAAATTCAGTTTACCTAGGTATATCATATTTAGGAAAATAGTGTGTGTTTGCTTGTTTCTTGTTCACATGAATGTAACAAGATATATTTAGAAACAGGACTTTGAAAAATATTTATTTTGGGATAAGGGGAATTTGTACCTGGTTAAATTTTATGAGTTAGAATTTTGTGAATTTTGATACTAGTTAACCTTTCTATCAAATGCGTATTTGTTGACATCATCAAATTCTCCTTCAAAAAGATTGTTTTTCATCACAATGTAAATAAAGCTAAGTCAAAAGGGTTAGCATGGAATCCTCATATTTCTGCTTTATTTGTTCAGATTTAACATAGTAATAGTTTTTATTGGATGTAGAGAAATCATAGTATGTGGGATAAATCAAATGTTGCTCTTTCACGAAGGAACAAACTTCGGGTCCCCTATCTAACAGTAAAGCCTCTTTAAAAGCCTCTTGCCAGGAGTGGTGGCTCACACCTGTAATCCCAGCACTTTGGGAGGTCGAGGTGGGCGGATCATCTGAGGTCAGGAGTTCGAGATCAGCCCGGCCAACATGGCAAAACCCCATCTCTACTAAACATACAAAAATTAGCCAGGCATGGTGGTGTATGTCTGTAGTCCCAGCTACTCGGGAGGCTGAGGAGGAGAACTGCTTGAGCCTGGGAGGTGGAGGTTGCAGTGAGCCGAGATTGCGCCACTGTACTCCAGCCTGGACGACAGAGCGAGACTCCGTCTCAAAAAAAAAAAAAAAACTCTCTGAAAATACTCACGTGCTTTTTTGTGCTATTAGTATCTTTTGTTTTTTTTTTTTTTTTTTTTTGAGACGGAGTCTCACTCTGTCACCAGGCTGGAGTGCAGTAGTGTGATCTTGGCTCACTGCAATCTTCGCCTCCCCGGTTCAAGCGATTCCCCTGCCTCCGCATCTCGACTAGCTGGGACTACAGGCGCACACCACCATGCCGGGCTAATTTTTTTGTATTTTAGTAGAGACAGGGTTTCACCATGTTGTCCAGGATGGTCTCGATCTCCTGACCTCGTTATCCACCTGCCTCGGCCTTCCAAAGTGCTGGGATTACAGGTGTGAGCCACCATGCCTGGCCTGTGCTATTAATATCTTATACAAGTTATAATGTTGCTCAACATTGTAGACAGTTGAGCTTTAAAAATATTCTCCTTAAAAATGGTTAAATTGGGCTGGATGTGGTGGCTCGTGTCTGTAATCCTAACATTTTGGCTGAGGCAGGAGAATCACTGGAGACCAGGAGTTCAAGACCAGCTTGGGCAACATGGCAAGACTTCATCTCTACAAAAAAGTAAAAAAAAAAAAAAAAAAAAAAAAAGCGGGTGTCTATAGTCCCAGCTACTCGGGAGAATGATGCAGGAGGATTGCTTGGGCTTATGAGTTTGAGGCTGCAGTGAGCCGTGATGGTTCCAGTGCATTCCAGCCTGGGTGATAGAGTGAGACCCTGACTCAAAAAAAAGTTCAGACGGATAAATTTTACTACGTATATTTTACCACAATAAAATCAGTGCACCAGCAGTTTTCTATAACAAATTCCCATATTGATCTACGTTTTCTCTCCTACTGTCCTCCATTCTTCTTGTACCTCTTGTATCCCACTACTAAGTAAACTTCCCTTTATCTTAACAAACTTTCCTTTATGTTAACAATTTCATAGTCTTTCCTCTTGTCTGCCTTAGCTGAGACTTTCATTGAAGAAACAATGGACATTTAGATGCCCATAGTATTATTACTTTTGTGATTTTAGTGCCCATATAGACAATTACACAGTAATTGTGAACTCATTTGCAATGATTTGTTTCTTGACTGTGCCTTAGCTAGGCATTTAGTTTTCAGGTTGTACCATGGACCTTGCCATAACTGACACATAACCTCTCAAATCTGCTGATCTCACTGATAAAGTCAGTTCCAGCTTGTTTGTTTGGCTGTACCAACCAGTACTGTACCCTGATCTCTCATATGAGTTACTGTCTTAGAGTTTTAGCTGGTCTTTCCCTTCTATTCCCTTCTTTGGGTCTTTTATATTTCTGTATGTTGATTTTCCTAGAATGTAAATGTGATTATTACATTCTGGTTAGAATTCTTCAGAGGTTTTCCATTACTTAGAGAATTAAATGCACAAATAGTGTGCTATACTTGGCCCTTCACGGTTTGCCTCTGGATTTTATCAGTTATTGTCTCATATTCTGACTTTTGTATATTTTTCTTTGGCCATATTGAAGTATTTATGTGTGGATTTTATCAGTTGTTGTCTCATATTCTGACTTTTGTATATTTTTATTTGGCCATATTGAAGTATTTACATGTCTCAAACATGCCTCTGTACCTAGCATAAGATGCTGTTCTTCTCTGCTATGCTTTTCTTGGTATTGAGGCCGATTTAGGCAGTGGTTTCTTGTAAATTATATATACCTGAATTTTATCTCTTGTCACAGTATGGTATCATTTTGTATTTGTGACTATTTGTTAGTAGTACAAACAATAATGGATTCTTTAGTCCATGTAAAAAGGACATAGAAAAAAACTAAATAATATTTGTTGACTTAATAACTTAAAAACCTAATAAATAATTTACAAAAAGGAAATAAAAGTAGCAAAGAAAACTATTATTCTAGCTTCCTAGTAGCCAAAGAATTGTTATTAGAGTCTATATTTGCACTATTATGATTAGAAAATTTTAACATATAGCATTCATGCTGACAAAGTAAAACTGGTGTTGATGTGATGTTTTATATTGATTTAACCCTTGTGGAAAGTTTGACAGTACATGGCATCCAGAACTGAAAAATTATTTTAAGTGTAATTATAAAGACAAGATAAAGAATAAAAGTCAGATGTAAATTTGCATGTTCATTATTATTATAATTGCATTTAAAAATGCATAGTTAGGCCACATGCAGTGGCCCACTCCTGTAATCCTAGCACTTTGAGAGGCCAAGGCAGGAGGATCGCTTGAGACCAAGAGTTTGAGACCAGCCTGGGTAACATAGACCTTGTCTTTATTAAAAAATAAGTAAATAAGTACATGTATAATTAAAAGATTAAGGAACTATATATTACAGTGGTAGCAGTAATTTTGTGATGTTGGAACTATGGGTGATTTCCCTTCCTTTTATAGTATTTTCTATAATGTGGTTACGCTTTATGATTTAAAATGTATACAACTTATGCCAATATTTGAATTTTTAAAAAGATGTAATCCTGAATCAACACTCTAATATAAGAGCACTCAACCATTATCTGAGTAATTTTTTTCTTTTATAATGGCCTTTCAGGGTCAGAGTTGGAGGGAGATGGGTGATTGCCAGTTAAAAGTTGCTGTTGAGATAAGGTATGAGTGGCCAGCATAGAGTTGATCACTTAATTAAGGTTTCAAGATTGACTTATTTAGCTGTTCTTTATTTCCAAAATCTTAATCATAAATGTTTTGTTTTAAATGTAGTTTTGTTTTGGTTTTAAGGTATCAGTTTTTGGAAGAAGCTTTTCAAAATCAGAAGGGTGCAATTGAGAATCTACTGGCGAAACTTCTTGAGAAGAAGAATTATGTTCATTTTGCAGCTACTCAGGTGCAGAATAGGTAAGTTTGTTGCCTTAAAACCATAATTTTAAGAATTACTAAAGAGAAGTGGGTCCAGTTTAAATCTGTTTTTCTGCTATATTAAGCATATAAAGAAAACATTTTTTTGAGGGGGAAATGGCATGAATTTGGAATTATAATATTTGTCAATTAAACAAAATTTAATTGACCAAACTTTTGTATACCCTTTTAGGACACATCTTTGTCTATTTTAATAAGACTGTGGTCTGTGTTAAACCTTAAATGTGGAAACAAAGAAATTAATATGGAGAGAGTTGACTTATAAAATTTAAAGTGGGGATTGTGTGGAAGATACAGTATAGAGAAGAGAGTATCACGGGTGGACCAATTATTTCCCCATTTGTAAAACAAGCATTGAAAACAGTGCTTATCTTATGAGTAGCATTATAAGATGAATACATGATATAGTTTCTGGCACATAGTAAGCAGTTAGATTTTAGCTGTTGCTATTGTATTTATAATTATCATCACCATTTATTATTTAAAAAGTATTCTACTTTGGTATATTTCTAAGTAAATTTATTGATAAGTGAGAGTAGGTTCCATAAGAGAGCAGATTAACAAAGTTATGACTCTTACACCAGAAAGACAAACACTTTGAGCTGGCATAATTAAAACTAAAATTCTTCAGGGTATGAATAAGGTTAATATGTGTTTATAGACTCAAAAATATTAGGACTTCTAATGAATATTAAAGTTCATTAATTTATGATTTAAATGACACATAGTAGATGCTCAGAAGTATTAAATAATTGAATGAATGAATGAATGAAAATAGTACTTTACACATGGTAGAAATTTTTTTTTTTTGAGACGGAGTCTCGGTCTGTCGCCCAGGCTGGAGTGCAGTGGCACAATCTCGGCTCACTGCAAGCTCAGCCTTCTGGGTTCACGCCATTCTCCTGCCTCAGCCTCCCGAGTAGCTGGGACTACAGGCGCCCACCACCATGCTCGGCTAATTTTTTGTATTTTTAGTAGAGACGGGGTTTCACCGTGTTAGCCAGGATGGTCTTGATCTCCTGACCTCGTGATCCGCCTGCCTCGGCCTCCCAAAGTGCTGGGATTATAGGCCTGAGCCACTGTGCCCGGCCAGAACTTTTTATCTTAAGTAACACCAAAAGAAAATAAAAGGCTCCTTAGAGCTTGTAGATTGTACACACCCACACACTCCATTGGTGGGTTTTTGTTTTTGGAAATGTTCAGTTGTTTTAGGTTAAACTGGTGATACGGTTGATTTGGAGAAGACTGTTTCTCAGAAATGATAGATGGGTGTCTCTTTCAAAGGAAATATAGTGAGTTGATTCATATGGCAGTCCCATATTTTTATACAGATGTTTTGTGTGTACATTGTATAAGTATTTTTTAAATATATTTTGTACACGTGTTCCAGAATCTGTATACAAAAGTAGAGCAAGAGGTTTACCTGTTACAAGATTGCACGGGGTTGAAGAGATTGATTTCATCTGTAGAAAGTTTTTAAAAAAACAGTATTAAAATCTCTGATAACTTCCCCTTTTAGACACATTTTTCACTGACCTATCTCCATTATTTTTTAATGTACATTTTTTTCTTTCTTCAAAACTGAACATACAGTAGACTTAATTAAATCCAATAGGAGTCTGACTGAGACTAGCTACTCTCTGTTTTCAGCATGCTTAGTGATTTCTATCTTTGGCCCAATCATTTTATATTTGAAACCTATATTTCTTATCACTAGTTATTAGTACCTTTATATATTAAAAATATCTTCCACTCACCTTAGTAAGATAAGGACAAAACTCAAAATTTTCAAGTAAGTGCCAAACGATGTACAGAGAAGGAAAAAAACTACATTATTTCTTGGAGTGTATTAAAGTTAACTAAATTCGAACTTGGCAAATGAAAGGCAGTTTAGGAGCTGAAAGCATGGGTTATAGTTTTTACAGAAGTAGAATGTATAACAATTGAAGCTATGTCTTATGGTTGGTCGTTGACATTTTATATATTCATAGTGGTGGGATTCTCCACTTCCTGTTTTGTAAATACCAAAGTATCAGCCACTTCATATTTGCACCTAAAACTTCCGTAACTGCTTTGAGTGCTTACACCTACTTATAAAACATCTAAAGCTATTCTTAAAAATGGATTGAAAATGTTTTATGCCCTTTACCGTATACAAAGGGAAACCATTTTAAGAGTAATTTTGAAGGGAGTGTATCAGAACCCATGTTTGAAGTGGCTAAGTTATAAATGAAAATAAATGCTTCTATGTTTAACTATTATCCTTTCAAAAGATAATTATTGCTTGTGACATTGTCCTTTTGCACGTTGTTCTTGGAAAACGTCAAGGTTAAGCAGAACCAATGTGCCACATTTGACACTATCCAGAAGTCACTGGTGTTTGTGCATCACATTCATGTCATAGTTACTTAAGGAGATTGCCATCCAGCTTAATAAACTGTCCTTTATGAGCATAATTTAAAATTACTAAATATTAGTTTCATTATTTGTCTATGTACATAACTTGTTTGGACCAAATTGGTCAGGTCTGCTGAAACATGAGTTGTACATTTTGACAAAGTTTTCATTTTAATTACTCGGTTAAGTGCCCAGTTGGATGAATTTCTGTAACAGTTGATGATTCAGAGACCTAGGATAAGTTGATAACCTAATGATGCATTTCTCTTATTCAGGATAAAAGAAGTAAATGAGACTAACAAACGAGTAGAACAGGAAATTAAAGTGGCCATTTTCACCCTTATCAATGAAATTAATAAGAAAGGAAAATCTCTCTTACAGCAGCTAGAGGTATGGTTCAAAGCCAAAATAAAACAAAAACTGCTTCTCTTGCTCTTTAGCTGTTTTTAATGTTTATTGAAAACTATTTTAGATGGGTTGGGGGGTATGGAAATAAAGTAAAACTTAAAATAAGGTTTTTAAAATTTACTTTTGGAAAAGAGACCTTTTCTAGTTAGTTACTTTGCGGCCCAATTTAATAACACTGACTTTAGCTGTATACCTTAGGAAATAGTGATGTCCTCTTAGAAATCAAATAATTGTTACTAAGACTGGGTATGGTGACTCACACCTGTAATCCCAACACTTTGGGAGCCCAAGGCAGACAGATCGCTTGAGCCCCGGGGTCCAGCCCAGCCCAGGCAACATGGCGAAACCTGCCTCTACAAAAAATACAAAAATTAGCCAGGGTGGTGGCATGCACCAGTAGTCACAGCTACTCAGGAAACAGGTGGGAGGATCGACTGAGCCCGGGAGGTCAAGGCTGCAATGAGCTGTGATTGTGTCCTGCACTCCAGCCTGGGCAACAGAGTGAGACCCTGTCTCCAAAATGAAAAAAAGAAAAAGAAAAAAGAAATGTTACTAAAATGTGATGTACATAAAGGCAAAGTAGTCCCACCACATTTCTTCCCCACCCCCTTAAGATGGGGCCTCAATTTAATTTTACCATATAGATTCATGTTGGGCTTCTGCTTGAGTCATTTGTGTGTTTTACCTTATTTTAAAAATATTTCCATAGTTTTGCAGAAAATGCTGCTCATTTTGAAATTTATAAACCTTAAACTTAGTGAAAATTTTGTGATATTAGGTATTTATATTGCATATTTTGAAGTTTATTTGTAGGTGTAAGTTTCTAGATGAAAATCTAGTCAGTTCATGAAATCTAAATTTTTAATCAAAGTCTCCACTGCCGATTTGATTTATTTTTAGCAAATTTCAAATAGGAGTTTTCTGGGAAATTGAAGTTTCAGAAAGAGAAATGTTTCCTGATTGAAAATTTCATGCTCTGGAAAGTTGAAATTTTGGAAAGAGAAATATTTTCTGATTGAAGATTTCATGCTCTTAACTAGGTTCAGATGATATGGGGATTATTTTTTCTGCACCATTGAATAGTAATAATGAAATGATTTATTTGATTACTTCCATTAACCTCAAATTGTGAATAGTTTTTTTTTTTTTCTGTCCCATCTCTTCATAGAATCCTTTAAAAATATTAGGTGCATAGTTACATAAAAATGAAATGATGTCAGTAGAATGTTATCTCTGAATGGAATACATCTTTCCAGTGAAACACAATTTGTGAGATTAAAAGTACTCTTGGCCGGGTGCGGTGGCTCACGCCTGTAATCCCAGCACTTTGGGAGGCTGAGGTGGGTGGATCACAAGGTCAGGAGTTCGAGACCAGCTTGGCCAACATGGTGAAACCCCATCTCTACAAAAAAAAAAAAAACAAAAAAAACAAAAATTAGCCAGGCGTGGTGGTGTATGCCTGTAATCCCAGCTACTCAAGAGGCTGAGGCAGGAGAATTGCTTGAACCCAGGAGGTGGAGGTTGCAGTGAGGCAAGATTGCGCCTCTGCACTCCAGCCTGGGCGACAGAGCGAGACTCCGTCTCAAAAAAAAAAAAGTACTCTTGTGCAGATTGTTAAAGTTGTGGGTCCCTTTTCCTACTGTACACCAGTCTGTTGCATTTAACCCTAATAGGTTTTTCCCCCCAAAAGGACCCATGTGAATAGAGAGCACTTAGTAACTATTTTTGATACACTTAAACTTACTGTAATACATTTCAGCTGTACGTCTAAAATAGTATTTGTAAAACCATTTCAAGAGTTTCTGAATTAAAAGATGCTTCTTAAGATCCCTTGAGCCTGGGAAGTGGAGTTTGCAGTGAACCAAGATTGCACCACTGCACTCCAACCTGGGGGACAGAGTGAGACTCTGTTAAAAAAAAAAAAAAAAAAGCCTCTTAAGGCTAAAGTGTGTACAAATACCTAATGGTAAATACGCCACATACTACTAACATGATGATAAATTTAAAATAGATGTTTTCTAGTGTAATATGTTCTTATACTTTGTAGAAGAAACGTTTTTCTAAGCTTTATAAAAGAAATGTAGTAAACCAGACTTCTCTCAGTTGAATACTCTTATCCATTGATTTACATTATAAAATGAACAGCTTCTTTCCTTAGGAAAAATATTGTCCAGAAAAACCAACTTGAGTCATTTTTGGGAGAAAGTTCTTAAGAAAGTAGTAGATGAGTTGTTTAGCATGCTGAATGTCAAAAGTATGTAGGACATTACCCATCCCTTCTGGGGTGATTTTACTTCCCATAAAGCAGTTTATTTTTCCTTTGCAGTGTTTCTCTGAAATTGGTTTTTGCAGTTTGGTCAGTCCTTACTTCTTTGTTCTCTGTGAACTTCTCTCATATCAAAAGTTTCCCTAATTCTACTCTTAGAACTCTGGAAGTTATCTTTTTCATTTTGTCTTATATATTTAAGAGAGATTTTAACTTCATTCTCATGCCATACCAGGAGGTGGCACTGGTGACACAAAATTTTTTTGGCCTTTAAAGTATATTAAGATTACATAAATTTATTTCTAAAGTTAGCTCCTTATGCTATAAATACCATATATTAGATTAATCTAATAGGAAGACACTATTTTTAACAGACATGTTGATAGAAAAGTGACATTAACTAACATTCATTTCTATATGTGGAATATCCTTTTTAGCTTAGAGAACTGACTTTTAGTCCCACTTTTGTTAGTGGCTTTTCCTCTGATGATAGGCTTGCTAAATAATCATGGAGCTTATTCACTTAGCCCATTTTTAAAGGAAGTATAGGTATTGTGCCCATTTGCATTAGAAATGTGGGGTTGATTTTTTTTCATATGGAATTCTACAGCGAAGCTCTTGTTCTGTTTCAGAATGTTACAAAGGAAAGACAGATGAAGTTACTACAGCAGCAGAATGACATCACAGGCCTTTCCCGGCAGGTGAAGCATGTTATGAACTTCACAAATTGGGCAATTGCAAGTGGCAGCAGCACAGCACTACTATACAGCAAGCGACTGGTGAGACACATACTGTTTTTATTTTTCTTTAATGGACTTTATTAAGATATATATTCAGTGAATTGCACCTGTTTAAAGTATACATTTTAATTTTGGCAAATGTAACCACCACCACATCAAGATACAGAAAACTTCCACCACCCCCCAAAGTTTCCTCATTCCACTAGGCAGCCACTAATCTGATTTCTGTCATTTTTTAGAATTTCATATAAGTGGAATTATATAGTATGTACTCTTTTGAAGATACCTAGTATCTTAATGCACTTTATTACCCAAAATGGCAGAAATTCAAGTATGTATGTTTGATTTGATTGCTAATTTAAATGTTGATGCTGCCTAATCTGAGGCTGACACTGTGGGAATATATGTGCTTTTTTTTCTTAATGTCTTTATCTTATGTTTTCCCAATTGATATTTAATTTTGAGACTAATGTGGATTTTTTTCCCTTTAAGATTACTTTCCAGTTGCGTCATATTTTGAAAGCAAGGTGTGATCCTGTCCCTGCTGCTAATGGAGCAATACGTTTCCATTGCGATCCCACCTTCTGGGCAAAGAATGTAGTCAATTTAGGTGAGAAATAATGAGTTTTATGAATATAACTTGGAACACTGAATTAGAAGGAGAAAATACTTAAAGCAAATTTAGATAAAATTTTTAACTTTATAAAACTAATGTTTTACATTTTATGTAAAAATATGTTGTTATTCATTGGAAACTCACTTTAGCTGTGGTTTTGTGTGGCTGTTATTACATCTTAAGAAAGTTGAGAGTCTACTCTGTATATTGTTTTTTAATGTGTGCTGTTTCTAGTCCCCCGACCCTCCATCTTTTAAATTTATATTGACTGTTTCATATAGAAATCTTAGCAAATGATTCATTGTCTGGAATAATTTCACAGATTTTTAGTTGTTTAATTAAGCCAAATTGTGCATTAGCGACAGACTTTTAGGATGCTAATGTGTCCAGTAGTTAGGTCCTGAGGAATGTTTGAAAGATAAGAGTAGCTCTTTTCACATGGAAGAGAAATGGATTTTGCTTTTGTTACAGCATAGTATGGACCTAAAGACCATAGATGAAAGTTACAGAGAGCTCAGTTAAAACACATGCACACAAACTTCCTAGCAATTAGAGAGCTATTTACAGATTGAGTAAACTCACTTTCAGAACAGTTAAGTCCTAAACAGTGGGAATTGTAAAAGCAGAGGCTGGTTGCCCTTGTGTTTAAAAAAAAAAAAAGTAATCTTTGCATAAAAGAAAAAAAATTATATTCAAATTTAGCTATAGCCTTAGTTCTGACATCAGCCAGCTGTTTTTGTGTGACGTAGTAGCTAAGAATGGTTTTTACATTTTCAACTGGTTGTAAAAGCAAACAAAAACCAAGGACTGTGAGACAGATCTTATGTGGCCTGCCAAGCATGAAATATTTACTCTATAGCCCATTACAGGGAAAGCCTGTCAACCTGTGCCTTAAATCACATCTTCCTAAAATTTGGCTTCTATCCCTAGAAAGCAATGGCTCCATAAAAAGCAAGGAAAACCATCACGTCTAAGGATATAAGTTGTTTAAAGCATTCAGTATTTCCACAGAAGACGATTTTGTGACATTGTAATGCTCTGCCTTGCATATTTTGGCAATTCAAAGGCAGATGGAATCAGTATTGGCAATCTTGAGTATCCCTGAGTAAGTCTTGTCATGGGAGAATTGATTTAGATTGATTAGATAGGCCTCTTCTAATAGATAATCTCTTTTACTGTCTTAATTTTCTGTATGTCTAAGTAAAAAAGAATAAGGACAGAGAATATATTTTTCTGAATAACCAAAAGTTATTTATTCAGCTTTGGAATGTATTAAGTTTCTGATCATCATCATCATCTTTAAACTGACTCCATTCCCTGCTGTACTGTTGGAGCTTTGAGGTGCTGATAGTTGTCAGAGGAAAGAGGAAAACATGGTGATTACTCAACAAAGTAGATGATTTAGTTGATTATATGCAAATTCTCATTTTTTAAATTTTTCAGGTAATCTAGTAATAGAGAGTAAACCAGCTCCTGGTTATACTCCTAATGTTGTAGTTGGGCAAGTTCCTCCAGGGACAAACCACATTAGTAAAACCCCTGGACAGATTAACTTAGCACAGCTTCGACTCCAGCACATGCAACAACAAGTATATGCACAGAAACATCAGCAGTTGCAACAGATGAGGATGCAGCAACCACCAGCACCTGTACCAACTACAACAACAACAACACAACAGCATCCTAGACAAGCAGCCCCTCAGATGTTACAACAACAGGTAAGTATCGTGTTACTACATTATTGATAGAAATTATGAAGCCCTCAACACTACACTTTTTCCTATATAATTAAGTTACACATTTCAAAGTTACTAGCAAGACTTTGAGCAGAGTTCAAAAGTCAGAGTTTAAATATTTGCTATGGTTATGATGGTGATGTAAGGGAGCTGTGAAGAAAGGCAGTAAGTAAATTGTCTTGGGAAACAAAATTAATTCACTAATACTCTGAAAGGATGTAAGTTCTCATCCTTTCACATCAAATCTTTTTTGTTTTCCACGTATAATTTTGTGGACCAAAGGACCAGACTGTTTCTGCCTAGGATCTGATATGTTCCTTAGGCATTTGTTCAGATCTTTCCTATACCTGTGTGTCTTTTGCTCTCTCCACTGCCATCCCAATCAAAACTATTACTCCAGGATGGGATACGTTAATGTTGATACGCTTTAAACACACATATAGAGAAAAAGGGGGAACGGGAAAGAGAGAGAGAGAGAGACAAGGGAAATTAGGGAGTGATATACAAACTAGTCATTACCAGTCCTCTGGGGATTGGGGCTAGCGATAAGAATTATTTATACTTTTTACTTTATACCCTTTTATCTTGACTGAATTATTTTTATGATTACATTTTATAATTAAGAGATAAATTTATTTTAAAATTATTACATAAATTGCAATTTCTACTTTTTGTAGCCTCCTCGATTGATCAGTGTGCAAACAATGCAAAGAGGCAACATGAACTGTGGAGCTTTTCAAGCCCATCAGATGAGACTGGCTCAGAATGCTGCCAGAATACCAGGGATACCCAGGCACAGCGGCCCTCAATATTCCATGATGCAGCCACACCTCCAAAGACAAGTATGCCTAGAGTTACATTTGTAAGAATCCTACAATTTTAAAATTAAAAGACACCATTTTCTTAATCACTTTTTGGGAGCAGGTCATTGATGTGTTTGAGAGTTTGATTAATGCTGTATATCCTCTTGTCCCAGAAAAATAAACATACACATGAGATTTTGTATTTAATTTTAAGAGCTTTTAAAAAATGCTTTAAGTGCATCATATACTGTGGGTTAAGAAACCCTGATGTAATTAACCCATTCAATTTGCAGAAGTGAAAAAAATCTAATGAGCTGGTGATTTTACCCACAATCACAAAAAGCAATGATAAAATAGCAAGAACATTAGTTTCCTGAAAATGCTGCTCTGCTCTTTTAATGTGGCTTTTTGATCCTAATATATAAAAAGGGCTTTGAGAGTAACAGAGCTAACTATATGTATTATTATTATTTTTTTTTTTTACCTTTTCTCTACTCAAATATTCTTCCTTTTAGGATGTAGATACGCTTTAATAAGTGTGTTTAGAGACGTGTTTTATAATCTTTGCCTGGTTATGTTTATATGGGAGATATGAGTATACAGTGAGGCCACTTTTTCATAGGATTTCTAGTTATAATAGAGTTTATTTTTTAACTCTTAGAATGATGTTTCTCAAAACATGTTTTAAAGACCATCAGAATCACCAGTCAGCTTTGGTGGAGTGGGCGACCTTGTCAGAATGGATTCCTAGCCATAACCACTGAATCAGAATTTCTAGGTGGGGAGTACTCAGTAATATTTAAATTTGTATTAAGTCTCTCAGGTCAATCTGCGTACTAAAGTTGGAGAAACACTGTCCTAGAACAGTGGTCCTTCAACTTTTTGGTCCATGTACGCCCAGAAAGAGCTTTTTAAAATAATGCGCTTCTTGGCTGGGAGTGGTGGCTCACGCCTGTAATCCCAGCATTTTGGGAGGCCAAGGCAGGAGGATTGCTTGAGCCCAGGAGTTCGTGACCAGTCTGGGCAACATAGCAAGACCCCGTTTCTATTTAACAAAAAAAAAAAAAAGAAAAAATATATACTCGCTCACATTTGAAGGCTTTCATTTAAAATTTCCATTATAGGTTTAAGTTTAAATAGTTTCAAAAGCTATACTTTATAGCATATTGTAAATATTGATGCTATAAAGTTAAAAAAACCTTTGCATTATTTTAAATGAATCCGCTGGAATTCCAAATACCCTAGCAAGCTCTCCTTGGACTTGAATTTCACTTCTACTTCTTCAACAGAGTTTTATCTTACTGTAAGATAGCTTTATTTGATAGATATAGATTAGCCTATTGTAAATTTCTGCAGGAAAAAATTTTTTTTATAATAAATTGTTAAATTTCCAGTGACAATAGAGTTATTATTAAGATTTGAAACTTTTTCTGTGGACTGAATTATCGTTATATCTCCACAATTGTTGAAACAAAATGGGTGTGTTTACATGGTTTAAGACTATTAGAAGATACAAAACTCTTTTGGATATACATTTCTTTGAGCTAGATGGAGACTTTTTACCTCCTGCTTCTGGTTATGTATGTTTGTATGCTGTTACTTATTTTTAAAATAAGTCAGAATTCAACATTGGTTTTTATTACTAGTTTTTTGGGATTTGTTTTTATGTAATGCTTAGGAAACATGTTTACAAAATTATGTATTTGGGAATTAAAAGAATTTTATTATAGTAATATCCCTCAATTCTTTGAATTTTTTCTAGGTTATAGGCTGAGAAAACGATCTATCAAAACTATTTAAAAACTTTTTGTCAGTGACAACTTCATTTTTGTTAATCATCAAATATTCGAACCCATTTGAAGGTTTGTTACCCAGGTTTTGGAGTCAGACACCCAACATCGTTATTTCCAATTGTACCTTTGATTATTTCTACAGGTTTTTTTTTTTCCTTCCTGGTGCAGTGTGCCTAGAATAAGATTTAGGAATGGTCAAAGGTGTGGTGTTCTTTTGTCAAGGGTGGAGGAAGGGCAGTTGCGAAAGTGGTGGAAAAGGAGATCCAGCAGAGCATGGCACATTCCCAGGCAAATCAGATTTTTTTTTTTTTCTTTTTAAAGAGCACATAGAAAAGATTGAGGGTCTGAACATTTATTTCCTTCACACTTTTCACATAATCATGTACCCCTTAGTTCATGGAAGGCCTTCAAGTATTTCTAGGGGCCAAGTACACCTTGTCAGAGCGCAGAAGCTACACAGTCAGACTAATGAATCATCTCAGAACATTTTCCTTAGACTTTGGGTATACCTCTACAGAAATCACTGGATATTATTAAGCCTTTTTAGTTTTTAAATATTTCAAATGATTTATTTATATGTGTAGAATTCGTTTTCTTAAGATTTTCTTCTATATTGTCTTAGATGATCCTCATAACAGCCCTCACAACGAAACAAGTGAGGTATTGTTATCCACATTTCTAAATGACTGAGATTATGTGATTTGTCTAAGGTCACACAGTATTAGAGTCAGGACTTGATGCCATTTTTCTTTTCTGTACATTCATTGTTCTTTCTACCACTTCAAGCTGCATTATATATCGTTTTTATTGGAAAAATGACTAAGGGTCGAAGAGGAATAATGACCGAATGGTAGTTCTCTTACCCCGGTGTTTGAAAATTTGGAGATTTACAGATCCTCTATTACATACTTCCTTCTTCTGAAATAAGATCATATCACCAGGCTGATGTGTTGGGAAATTATTGGCAAGTCTGCCTTTCCCTAGATACTATACAAAAATGAATAGAAAAATGAAAAGGCTGAGTTTGAACTGTTCTTCTCCTGAATAAGTTTGAAAGGGCCCACTTCTTTGTTTCTTCTGTTTCCTTCCTAAACTAAAAATTATAAAGGTATAGTTTATATTCAGCGATTCTGGCAGATCAAGTAATGATAATGTCTTCTTTCTTATTAGCACTCAAACCCAGGGCATGCTGGACCCTTTCCCGTAGTATCGGTACACAACACCACAATCAACCCAACGAGCCCTACTACAGCAACTATGGCAAATGCAAACCGAGGTCCCACCAGCCCATCTGTTACAGCAATAGAGCTAATCCCCTCAGTTACCAATCCAGAAAACCTTCCATCGCTGCCAGATATTCCACCCATACAGGTTTGTATTTAAGTTGAATGAGGCTTCATTAAACTTAATGTTAATTACAGAGTTAGAGTATTTATTTCAGAGTTTTTTTTTTAATTCAGGATCAACATTTCCTTGAAATTTCTGAAGAGTAAAGTCTAAATCACTAAAAGTCTCCTTCCAGTCTAAGTGAAACTTTCATCAACATCCTCTCTTTCCGCATTCCCCGCCTACCCTCTCTAGCCTCCAGTTAACCATCTTTCTATCCTCTGTTTCTATGAGATGGACATTTTTAGATTCCACATGTAAGTGAGATTAGTCAGCATTTGTCTTTCGGTGCCTGGCTGATTATACATAGCATAATGTCCTTTGGTTCCATTCATGTTGTTGCAAGATGACAGAATTTCCTTCTTTTTAGAGGCTGTATAGTATATTCCATTGTATATGTCTACCACATTAAAAAAAAATCCATTCATCCATTGATGGACACTTAGATTGCTTACATATCTTGGCTATTGAAATGAACATGGGAGTGCAGATAATTTCTCTGATGTAACAATTTCAGTTCTTTTGGATATAAATTTTAGTGATCTCTTGCATTGCATGGTGACAACAGTTGATTGATAGTGTATTATATATTTCAGAATTCCAAAAATGGATTTTTAATGTTCTCACCACAAAAAAATGATGAGTTAGTGGAGTTAGATATGTTCATTAGCTTGATTCAGTCTTTCTATAACATAGATCAGAACATTACATTGTATACCACAAGTACACACAATTGTTATTTGCCAGTTAAACAAAAAAGAGTTAAGTATAAATATTTGAGTCTTGAAAAGTTATTTAGCTAAAACCAGCATTCCTCAATATTTTAAAGTTCTGGGGAATTGAAGGTCGTATGAATAGCAAATTATGGGAATATCTAAACAGAAGTACAATAATGGTGGATTAATATCACTTTTGCTAAAAGGCTAGTTACTCCCTTTCTACACCTGCCACAGGCAAACGTTGTTCAGATGATGCACTCCTGGTATGAGTTTGGAGCCAGAGAGAAGACCCAGGACCAAAATGTGGTTAGATCTTTGTTGTTCTTCTGTTAGATCCAAAGGGGTAGTCAGTTGGGCTGAGAAAAGGATGGGGTTAGAAGGCCAAGATAGTAGACACTTTGAGGCTTATACTGAGAGGGGGAAATGATGGAGAAGAGGAATAGATGGAATGTGAAGGACCTTTGAGTGAGGCCTTTTGCCCCTTTCAACCGAAGAAAAGTATCCTTTGGATCCTTCTGAAATTTCACCAATTTGTTTCAGTTAAAAGCATTTTCTTTTAAAACGTAAATATAATCTGCCAGCGTTATACTGAATTTAGTTTTATGCATTGTATGCGTTACTTTCATATCTTGGAGTCCGGGGTCACCATAGGAACAAGGAGCAATGAAACTGTTGTAACAGTAGCACCCTTGATTCTTTCTGTGGCTGCAGTTTAATATTTTGTTTTGTGGGTTTTAATGGGCTTATGTAAGAGTTTTAAAAGATATTTCTATAGCTTCAAACTTTTTAAAATTTTATTTAAAGTAAGTGTGTATATTTAAGGTAACAACATGATGTTAAACATATACATAGTAAACTGGTTACTATGGTGAAACAAATTAACATATCCCTCATCTCACATAATTACCCATCCCCCTGCTCCTGTAAGAGCAGCTGTAATTTACTCATTTAATGAAAACTTTGAATACAATGCACTATTAACAAAATTGTTCAGAAATCACTAACATATTGTGAATTCTCTTAACCTGATTGCTTCCCTAATACTAGGAGAAGTCTTTTTTGGCTGAGGGAATGGTAGTTTTATTGGTGATGAGAGGACTGGACCATACAGAATGGAAACTTTTTAAATATAAATTAAAAAGTAACATTTCTAAGTTAACAGCTTATAGTTTGTGAAGCGCTTTCACAGGCAATATATGTTTAATGCTTAAAATCACCTGATATGTAATATCCCTGTTTTATGGATAAGAGTAAGAGAGGTTCATATAACCGCCTGACGGGTTATCTGCCCACCACACAAACAAAATCAATTCACGGAGACCATGGCACTGCAGTAAAGAGTTTAATGACGCGAGGCCACTCACGCCACGCAGGAGGCGGAGTTATTACTCAAATCAGTCTCTTTGCAGGCTTGTAGTTTAGGAGTTTTTCTTTTTCTTTTTCTTTCTTTCTTTCTTTTTTTTTTTTTTGAGATGGTGTCTAGCTCTGTTGCCCAGGCTGGAGTACAGTGGCGCAATCTCGACTCACTGCAGCCTCTGCCTCCGAGGCTCAAGCTGTTCTCCTGCCTCAGCCTCCCAAGTAGCTGGAAGCACACGCCCCCAGGCCTGGCTAATTTTTGTGTTTTAGTAGAGACGGAGTTTCATCATGTTGACCAGGCTGGTCTTGAACTCCTGACCTCCGCCTTGGCCTCCCAAGGTACTAGGATTACAGGCGTGAGCCACTGCACCTGGCAGCTTAGGGGTTTTTCAAAGGTAGTTTGGAGGAAGGGGTGGGGGCAGTAAGGCAATGGGTGCTTGCTGCTGATTGGTTGGGGAATGCAGTCATAGGGGTGTGGGAAAATCCCCCTTAATTGCTGAATCGCTTCTGGGTAGGGCCACAGGAGGGCTTGTTGGAGGGCTTGTTGGGTCCAGGTGGAGCCATTGTCAGTGTCAGACATGCGAGAAACCTCAAAAGATATCTAAAAAGGCCAATCTTAGGTTCAGCAATAGTGATGTTATCTGCAGGAGTAATTAAGGAAGTTGTCTATATTATGACCTCCAGAGTAATGGCTGGCAGTCCTTTATGTCAACACCTTAGCAGAATTCAGGCTCCTTTCCTCCTCCTAGCCTGGTGGTCTCTTTTTAACTTTACAAAGGCAGTTGAGTTTTGGGGAAGGGCTATTACGTAAACCATAAACTAAATGTCTCCCAAAGTCAGCTTGTCTCAAGCCCAGGAATAATTAATATCAGCATGAAGGTTAAGGGCAAAGAAGAGGGAGGTTGACTAGATCAGATCCTCCCCGACTCTTTCTCACTGATACAATTTTTGCAAAGGCAGTGATACAGTTTGGCTCTGTGTCCTCACCCAAATCTCACCTCGAATTGTAATCCCTACTGGTTGAGGGAAGGACCTGTTAGGAAGTGATTGGATCATGGCGGTGGTTTCCCTCATGCTGTACTCACAAGATCTGATGGTTTTTAAAGTGGCAGTTTCCTCTGCACTCACTCTCTCTCCTACTGCCTTGTGAAGGTGCCTGCTTCCCCTTTGCCTTCTGCCATGATTGTAGGTTTCCTGGGGCCTCCCCAGCCATGCAGAACTGTGAGTCAATTTAAACCGCTTTTGTTTATAAATTACCCAGTCTCAGGTAGTATCTTTATAGCAGTGTGAAAACGAACTGATGCAGTTTCATTGGTGACTTTCCTAGAGTCACATGATAGATAGAAAAGTTGGAATTTTAGGCTGGGTGCAGTGGCTCATGCCTGTAATCCCAGCACTTCGGGAGGCTGAGGCAGGCAGATCACCTGAGGTCAGGAGTTTGAGACCAGCCTGACCAACATGGAGAAACCCCATCTCTACCTAAAAATACAAAATTAGCCGGGCATGGTGGTGCATGCCTGTAATCCCAGCTATTTGGGAGGCTGAGGCAGGAGAATTGCTTGAACCTGGGAGGTGGAGGTTCCAGTGAGCCAAGATCGCGCCATTGCACTCCAGCCTGGGTGACAAGAGTGAAACTCTATCTCAAGAAAAATAAATAAAATAATAAGAAAAGTTGGAGTTTTAAGTCCAGACTACTAATTATAAATCCAGTTCTTTCTCCACACTACCTGTAACAATACCAGGGAGGTAGTTTGGGATTGTAGGCCTGGAAACACATGGTATTGACAGCTTTGGGCAGCCAGAGGTATGTACAGTATAACAATGTCATTCAGTTTTTACTAAGCACTTACTGTATGCTAAAGTCCTCAAGCATTGAGGATAAGATAAACAAGACTTGGTTCTAGTTCTTAAGAACCTTACAAAGGGAGAGGCAAGTATCATCTACTTTTTTATTGAAATACAATTCATATACCATGAGATCCACTCTAAAAATGTACAGTTCAGTGGTTTTTAGTGCATTCACAAGATTGTACAACCATTACCACTAATTCAAGAATATTTTCATCACCTCAAAAGAAATGGTACTCATTAGCAGTCACTCATATCCTTCTCTTCCAGCCCCTGGAAACCACTAATCTACTTTGTCTCTGTGGACATTCCACATGTGAATGGAATTATATTTGGCCTTTGATGTCTGGCTTCTTTTACTTAGCATAATGTTTTCCAGGTCTATCCATGTTTTAGCATGTATTAGGATTTCATTTTTTATGGCTGAATAATATTTCATTGTATACATATATCATTTGTTCATCATTGAACATTTGCTTTTCTTCTCTGGCTGTCAGGAATAATGCTGCTGTGAGCTTTCATTTACAAGTTCATACAAGTATGAACGTAGTGTACCAGGCTGTTGTTGCATTGCTGTTTATAAAGAAAAGAGGTTTAATTGTGTAACTGTTCTGCAGGTTTACAGGAAGCATATTCAGGCACATTTATGGATTATTTTTAACTCTTTTTCTACTGAATTTGGCTAGATTAAGAATTCACATGGAGAAAACCTAGCATTAGCATTAGTTTAAGCTGGTGAAATAGCCAAGACAGCTAAGTTTAAGACTCAAATGTAGAGGTGAAGTCTCAATTTTCTTTTGCCTAATCAAGAAAAACTTCCTCAAGGACTGAATTGTACTTTAGTGTGTAGATATGAGATATATTTGTTGGTCAAGATAGAGTATGGTATATGCAATGGCTTGAGGGAATGAGAAGGCACAACTGGAGTAATATAGAAGTGAGTTGTTATACCAAATAGAATAGATGAGGAATTATTTGTATAGCTTTTGATTATACTAAGTCAGATGTATTAATGGTGATATAGTTAGGTAACTAGAAGAAATATATTAAAATGAAGAATTTTAGCATTTACATTTTATTTATGCAAGAAGGTAATAGGAGATAGTAAATGGAAAACAGGGAATGTTTTGTAGTATATTTAGTGTTTCACTTATGGTACAGTACATGTATCTCATTAATCAGTTTTAGAACATTTCTGTTTGTTGGTAAAATGTAATATTTTCCTGATAATCAGTAGAACAGCACCTAAATATGGAATCCTTTTATTAGGTTCAAGGCCAAGTCTTCAATACTGCATAACACTAGAGCATTTCTGGAAACATGGATCACTATTAATGCACTTGTATATTTTCTTTAACAAATATCTGAGAACTTACCATGTATTAAGACCCTAAGTACTGATTATAGAAGGATCAAACGGAAATGGTCCTTGACCTCAAGGAGTTTCTTATATAATAGGGAGACAGTTTTCTTTTGTTCTTTTTTATTGCTGTTGTGCTTTTTTTTTTTTTTTTTTTTTTTAGATGGAGTCTTTCTCTGTTGCTCAGGCTGGAGTGTAGTGGTGCAGTCTTGGCTCATTGCAGCCTCTGCCTCCTGGGCTCAAGCAATTCTTATGCCTCAGCCTCCAGAGTAGCTGGGACTATGGGCGTGCACCACCCCGCCCGGCTAATTTTTTGGATTTTTAGTAGAGACAGGGTTTCACCATGTTGGCCAGGCTGGTCTCGAACTCCTGACCACAGGTGACCTGCCCACCTCAGCCTCCCAAAGTGTTGGGATTACAGGCGTGAGCCACTGCACCTGGCCGGGTGACAGTTTTCTAAACAGGATCAAAACAGTGAGCTTATTGGTACAAATGGATGTGTATAGATGACAGTGAAAGAATAGAGGCAGAAGATCCTACATCTGCCTGTGGAAGTCAGAATAAACTTTATATGAGATAATCTTAAATTTGGACTTGAAAGATAAGTAGGCAAGTGTTAGCTAGTCAAGGTTAGTTAGAAGGCAGATATTCCAGATAGGAATTATGTATGCTGAAGCAACAAAGGGCATGAAAGGAGTGTGAGATTCAAAGCAGTTAGGTATACTGTAGATGATAATTTCAAATCTGAGGTCAGATTTTGTGATTTTTCTTTTTTATGCTGACTTTGTCACTGTTTTATTTTAAGCTCTCTTAAACCTGGGTGCAGTGGCTCTGCCTGTAGTCCCAGCACTTTGAGGAGGCCAAGATAGGAAGAGCACTTGAGGCCAGGAGTTCGAGACTAGCTTGGGCAACATAGCAAGACCCAGTCTCTACAAAAACAATTAAAAATGAGCCGGGCATCTTGGCATGGACCTGTATTCCTGGCTGCTTGGGAAGCTGAGGCAGGAGGATCCCTTTAGCCCAGGGGATCAAGGTTGCAATGAGCCGTGATCGTGCCACTGCACTCCAGCCTGGGCAACAGAGTGAGACCCTGTCTCAAAAAAAAAAAAAAAAAAAAATAGAATCTACCTCATGGATATGTTGGTAAGATTAAGTTTGGTGCCTGACATATAAGTATTTAATAAATGTTAGTTGTTATGATTATTTTTCTCTTCCTTTTTCACCAGCCCTCATTATTAAAAAGTAAGCTTTGGGAGGAAGGACCCCTATTACGCTTTTGTATTATGCTTAATAGGAAAATTATAAGCATTCATCCAAGTGTGTTGAGTACTTTGTACTTGTCTTGAGGAACAGTAGGGATAAGAGAGACCTGCTGTCATAGAGTTTACAGGCCAGGAGAATGCAGACATTTATAGATTTTTTAAAACCCTACCTATAATAAATTGTACAGCATTACTCAAAGGGGAAATTATAAGGCATCAACCTAAGGTGAGTATATACCAGGAGAACCCAATAAAACTTAGTGGATTGTTAAAGCCTCTTTGAAACCTGGAAGCTGGGTAAGAGTTAGTAGGGAGATGTCATCAGTAAATTTTATTAGGAAAAAGGGCAGAATTTCAAATCCCACAAGGTCTGAAGGAACTGGGCACTTTTGAAGAACAGAAAAAAGGCCAGTGCAGAACAGGAAAGAGAGAAGGGCCTAGTTCTGTAGAGGAAAATGGAAACTAGATCAGGTAGGGCCTTTGTAAGCTGCATAAAGGATTTTGGATTTTATCCTAAACTCAATGAGAAACCATTTTTGAAGGGTTTTGGTGGGGTAGGATCAGTGTACATGACCTATCAGATTTGCCTACTTTTTAAAGGATTTTATGAGCCATATAAAACCATTGTAGCTTTTAAAAAAGAAAAAGGAAAAAAACAAAAATAGCTGTCTACCCCATTCTTTCACCTGACTAAATCCCAGCACTATAACCAATTGGTGTACATCCTTTCAGATTTTTCCCTAGGAATATGCAAACACGAATTTAAAAACGTGTGTGTGTGTGTGTGTGTGTGTGTGTGTGTGCGCGCGTGTGCCTGTGATTTATTTTGGTTTATTTTGTTTTGTTTTGAGACAGGGTCTCACTCTTTTGCCGAGGCTGGAGTGCAGTGGTGCTCAAGGGATCCTTCTGTCCCAGTCTCCCCAGTAACTGGGACTACGGGCACATGCTACCATGCCTGGCTAATTTTTAAATTTTTCGTTTGTAGAGATGGGGTCTTGCTACTAATAGTTGACTAGGCTGGTTTTGAACTCCTAGTCTCAAGTGATCCTCTTACCTTGGCATCCGAAAGTGTTGTGATTACAGATATGAGCCAACCTGGCCATCCTGTAATTTTTTTAAGTAACAGAAAATGAGATTATACCACATGTACACACCTAGTGCTATAAATACTGTGTTGCAAGTTTTACCTTTTTTTTTTTTTTTTTTTTACAGTTTTGCTTTTGGACTTTTTCTTTTCTTTTTTTTTTTTTTTTTTTGAGATGGAGTTTCACTCTTGTTGCCCAGGCTGATGTGCAATGGCACGATCTTGACTCACCTCAACCTCTGCCTCCCAGGTTCAAATGATTCTCCTGCCTCAACCTCCCGAGTAGCTGGGATTACAGGCATGCACCACCATGCACAGCTAATTTTGTATTTTTAATAGAGACGGGGTTTCTTCATGTTGGTCAGGCTGGTCTCCAACTCCCAACCTCAGGTGATCTGCTCACCTCGGCCTCCTAAAGTGCTGGGATTACAGGCGTGAGCCACTGCGCCCAGCTACTTTTGGACTTTTTCATGTCAGTTCTTAGAGCTTTCTTGTGTTTTAATCCATATGGTATTCCATTTCATTGGATGTTTTTTTAGCCCTCTGTTGGTGAACTTTTGGTTTATCTCTCATATGTTACTATTAAAAACAAAGCTGCATTTGTGAAAAGATGTTAACATCATTAGTTATTAGGAAAATGCAAGTTAAAACCACAGTGAGATGTACCACGACATACTTATTAGGATGGCTAAAATTAAATAGACTTAACATTAACCATAGCAAGTATTGGTGAGAATGTGGAGGAACTAGAACCTTCAAACACTGTTGGGATTGTAAAATGGTACAATCACTTTGAAAAAAGTTCAGCGGTTTCTTTAAAAGTTAAACGTGTATTTGTCATAATGATTCAGCCATTCTGCTTTTATTTGCCAAAAGAAAACAGGAAATATTTCTATACAAAGATTCGTACTCAAATGTTTATAGCAGCTTTGTTTGTAATAAGACAAAAACTGGAAACAACCCAAATGTCCACCTGCAGATAAATGGATAAACAAATTGTGTGTTCATATAATAGAATAGTAACTAACAGTGAAAAGGAATGAACTGGATCCAACAGCAAGGATAAATCTCAGTTATACCAAGTGAAAAAAATAGATGAAAAAAGCGTACAGTATATAATTCAAATTATATAAAACTCTAGAAAAAAAAATTAAAGCTGAAGGAAGCAGATGAGTGGTTGGTTGAGGACAGGTTGTTTGAGAGAGGGATTGATTACCATGGGGCATGAGGAATCTTGGGGGTGATAGATATGATCTGTTCACTATTCTTGATTTGGGTTTCCCAGTTGTAGACTATGTGAAAATGTGTTAAACTTTCACATCAGATACTACACTTTGAATATGTTTAGTTTATTGTACATCATTTATACCTTAATGTCATTTGTAAAAAGCTGCATTGAGGCACAATGACTGTATAGTTTTAAACACATATTTCTGTAAGCGAAGTTGGTAGAAGTGTAATTACTGGGCCAAAAGTAATTACACATTTAAATTTCACATAGGTATTGACAAATTGCTCTACAAAAAATATTGTGCCAGCTTATATATTTGAAAATGCCCATTTTTGCATTGTCTTCCCAATACTAGGTAAATTAATCATTCTTCCATCTTTTCCAGTGATGGATTAAAATGACGTTATTGTTAACTTTATTTTCATTTCTTTGATTGGTGAAATTGGTTTTCTTATGTTCATTGATTATTTTTATTTCTTCTGTAAATTATCTTTGTCTTTTGTGAAATATCTTTGCTCATTTTCCTATTGGACTGTGTTTTTACTTTTAAATCATGAAAATTATTTATATAATACTTATATTTCCATGTACTTATTCAGGGATGCTCAAAAAACATTGCTTTAATGAATAAATGAATTAATGTCTTTCCAGTTAGACTTTTAACTTTATTTATGGTGACTATCCATGTCTAGTGAAACCCACAGGTGAATGCTTCAGTTAGCACCTATCTGTTGGAGGTTATAATGACATCAGGGATGTCCTTTAATGTACTTCCTGTTTGCCTCTCCCTGACCTGTCCATCCTCTACCCTTAGAGTTATCTTTCTAGCAAAAGATACAAATTGCAGGTGAGGAGTATAAAAAGGAGTGGAAATAGGTAACATGGGATTTTCATGTCAGTTTTGAATCATCTTCCTCCTTCTGTTTTTAGGTGGGATGCATCCCCATTTTCATCTCTGGCCCATATTAGGTACTCCCCCCTCATAACAAATCTTCCTGTTGACTTGAGTTGCAGCTAGGGATTCACCTGTAGTCACAGCTTTGCAAGTGCATCCTTGGCCAACAGCTATGACCACAGGGTAACACAACTGCTATTGTCCTTTGATTATCCCTCCAACTAACCTACTGCCTACTCCTACCTTCAGCCCTTCATGTCTCTGGCATGGGTTTTGTTTTGTTTGTAATCCCAGTACTTTGGGAGACTAAGGTGTGCAGATTGCTTGAGCTCAGGAGTTGGAGACCAATCTGGGCAATGTAGCAAAATCCCATCTCTATTAAAAAAAACCACAAAAATTAGCCAGGCGTTGTGACGCATGCCTGTAGTCCTAGCTATTCAGGAGGCTGAAGTGGAGGGCATGGCTTGAGCCTGGGAGGTGGAGGTTGCAGTGAGTCAAGATGATGCCACTGCTCTTCAGTCTGGACAGCAGAGCCAGACCCTGTCTCAAAAATAAATAAAAGAAGAATATGACCATTTCTTTTATGAAATAGTATAAGATTTAAGGTAATATTCATACTTAAATAATTTTTTTTACTCTTTCTTACACATTTTGTCATTTAATCATCGGAGTTCTGCAATATAGGTGGCATGTTTTAAAGATAGGAAACTGACGTTCAGGTTGAGAACCAGCCCAGAATCATAGTTATGGGTCTTCTGGCTTTATCGTACTGCCTCTAAGTAAGGGAAGGGCTCATATGTACTGTTGACTGTGCCCTTTTTTTTTTTGTAGTAAGGGGCCTTATGTGTCAAGCTAAGGGCCTTCTGTGGGCTATAAGAATTTTTCAGAGTTTTAGAGCTGGGTACTAACATAATTACATTTCTATTTAAGTGAATGATTGTGGACATTGAAATGGAGGGATACTGGGGACAAGAATACTGATAAGTAGGTCCTGCAGCAATTTTGAGAAACGGCAGAAGTGTCAGAGCATGTCAGCTATTTTCATAATAGAACATATAGGATTTGTTTTGCTCTGAGCACCTAGTTGTTTGCTGAATAATACAGTTTTATCTAAATAAACTTTATACTGTGTGGGCCCTCAGTGGACCCTAAGGAAGCAATAATAAGGCTCAGCTTGATATTGGATAATCTGTTAGTTTATTAATAAACTGAGTATAAGCAGTGACATAAAATTAATAACTTCTCTGCTTTAATCAAAGCAAATTTGTCTTTATCTTCTTTCTCTTCAGTTGGAAGATGCTGGCTCAAGTAGTTTAGATAATCTACTAAGTAGATACATCTCAGGCAGTCACCTACCCCCACAGCCTACAAGCACCATGAATCCTTCTCCAGGTCCCTCTGCCCTTTCTCCGGGATCATCAGGTAAAGCAAACGGGTATTACCTTATTTTTTTAACACCTTAAAAAAACAGTGTCAGTATCTGTCTTAGTCAGAATTCTCCAGAAAAACAGAATAAGTAGGAGGTCTACTTGAAGAGAGAAAGGGAGATTGAGAGAGATTTATTTTAAGGAATTGGCTCATGTGATTGTGGGTGTTGGCAGGGAGGTGAGGCAGGCTGGAGACCCAGGTAAGAGTATTGTTACAGTCTTGAGACAAAATTTCTTCTTTGGGGCATGAGGAGGTAGGGGAGAGAACAGGGCTCCGTCTTCTCTTCTCTCTTAAAAGGGCTTTACCTGATTATATGGGGCCCACTTGCATTATGGAATATAATCTACTTTTCTCAAAGTCAGCTTGTTGAAATGTTAATTAATCCCATCTAAAAAAATGCCTTCACAGTACCATCTATACTGATGTTTGGCCAAACTGCTGGGTGTCATATCCTAGCCAAGTTGACACAATAACATATTTTTTTCTTGACTGTTCTTTGTAATTATTTTTGTTCAAATACTATTGGTACTCTTTCAGTAACTGAAGCCATATTAATATATATCTGTAGTCTACACTATTTGGAACTCCAAATTACTCAACCCTTAGTATATTCACAGTCTTTTATGGGTTTAACCTTATATTTTACAATACAGAGAGTCAGTTGAAGAGTTCTTTGGTTCCAAGTCAACTTTAAAACACTTAGTAAAATAATGAAACATTGAAAAATTATTTAAAAAAATAAGAGCTAAAGAAGGGCAGGTTAATTTTCAAACTGTAATTTTAAAATAAACATTTTGCTGAAAACTATTAAAATAGCCATGACATGTAGCTCTCTTCCAAAATCCCAGTGGTTTTATTAACCCTATTACTCAGTGATTCAATTGGGACTCTTGAATACATGATTGAAGCAACTCCAAACAGGTTAACAGTCTAGAAGTGTTATTGAATGTATTTTTCTGACGTAAATTAAATGTTATTTTTTTCCTACTGAAACACACCACCTACTTCTTTCTAGAGGAAGAACAGTTCACATGTAAATATGGATTTTCCATGAGATGCAACATTAACATATTTTTAAATCACATAATTTTTAAGGTTTAATAAGAATTATTTCAGGACTTCTGAAAATAATTAATGGGAACCTAAGTAGAATATTTTATCAAATAACTTGTTGAGGGATGACAGATAACGTTTTCTTGGTCTGTTTTGTTGACTGGATAGTGGTGCCCTGAGGAGGATTCTGAGGTGATGTCTGGACACAGCTGAGAGAAACTGGTTGATGTCTGCTAATGGTTACACATGCGTCCCTGACTTTGTGACTAGGTCTGATTTCCAATAATTTTTTAGCTGGGTTATAATAATCTTGAGTTCTGTGACCGGTAGGTAGAATTCCAAATATTCTTATATGCATTGATATTCATTTTGACTTACTACTTTTTAGGTTTATCCAATTCTCACACACCTGTGAGACCCCCAAGTACTTCTAGTACTGGCAGTCGAGGCAGGTGAGTATATTAATAATTATTTTTTTCCTTTTTGTTAAGAAAAATAGCAAATATGTATAATAAAAGTAGAATATTACAATGAACCCCTTTATACTTAACACTCAGCTTTAACAGTGATCAAATAATGGCCAATCTTGTTTCTTCTATACTTCTGCCAATTCCTTTCTGGTCTGAATTATTTTGAAACAAATCTCAGTCATTTCACTTGTGACTGTTTCAGTATATATCACTTAATGAAAGGAACTTTAAAAATTTATAACCACAGAACCATGATCACACCTAAAAAAATTTAACAACTCATTCTTTAATATCAGTAGAGATCCAGTTAATGTTTAGTGTTCCCAATTTTTTGCAACAAATGCCTTTGAAAAAAAACCAGGTGATTTCTTTGAATCAGATGCAAATAAGCTCTATACATTGCCATCAGTTTATTTGTTTACATCACTATCAATTAATTTGTTGTAAAAATGTAGTTTCTCCTACAATGTTTTCCCGATTTCTCCATCTTGTCATTTAAGTACATTGCCTCCTGTTTTTCTGTCTATTTTGGTATTTAGGTCAAGAGGGTTGATCAGATTTAGGTTTGATTTGGGGGAAGGGAGAGCAAGAAGACTTGGTAGTGTAGTGGTGGCATATACTTCCTTTGGGGCGAATTATGCCTGGTTGGGGGTTTTTGTGATGGCAACCGTTAATAATCATTGTTTAGCTCTATTATGTTTTCTGCTGGTTGAAATATTATATTTTAATTATTGTATCATTCTTTATTTCTTTAGAATATTTCTGTAAAGAGAAGCTTTCTGTCATCAACTATTGGGTTATAGGAAAGATAGGATAAATTCTTTCTGTTTATTTCCCTGCTTTTGTGGTAATGAATTGATTTCCAACACCCTCCAACAGTGACAGTTTTATTGTTATTACCTTTATGGACTGAGATATTTAAACATACTTTATATATTTTAATCCATTATATATGTTACGTATGTATGTATGTATATTGAACACTGAACATTATTCCATCTTTGTCCTGTCAAAGCTTTCTCAGGCTTGCTCCTTAGTCCTTTTGCTATAATCACAGCAGTCTTTTTTAAGCTTCCGTGTTTCCTGTGAAACAGCATTTCGGGTTCATGTTGTACATTGCATGCTTCAGACCTGGAATCAGCCACTTTCCCAGGAAGTTCTGGTAGTGTTAGCAGGAAAGCAGGAAAATAGTGTTTGAGGATAATATTCTAGTACTAATAGCACTCATTGCTACTGAATTGTTCATTGTTTCTTAGGCCTTTTCAGTGGACAGAGCTAAGAAATAGGAGTGTGTGTGTGTGCGTGTGTGTGTGTGAAGATAGTGCTTCAAACCATAAAATGTGTTTTTAGGGTCTTCTGAAAGTTGCTGCATAACTTTAAAGAGTTTTAAGCTAGGCTTTATACCACATTCCCCTTAACTACATTATGAGGTATCCTTATCTTCTGTAAAGTTAATTGTCTATTGTCTTCACTTTAGTGAACATTACTTTTCATATAATTGTTTTCATTTATACCATATAGTCAAACGTATGTGATCTTTATTTGTTGTTTCTTATTAGCTGTGGGTCATCAGGAAGAACTGCTGAGAAGACAAGTCTTAGTTTCAAATCTGATCAGGTGAAGGTCAAGCAAGAACCTGGGACTGAAGATGAAATATGTAGCTTTTCAGGAGGTGTAAAACAAGAAAAAACAGAGGATGGCAGGAGGAGTGCTTGCATGGTAAGCTCCCACTGGGGTCTGACAGGGACTTAAGGACATCACTTCATTGATTCTTTCAGCTCTGAGTACATTAAGACTAAGTAGTGGGTCTAGAAACATTTATTTTTGAAATTTCATGCCTGGCACAAGCCAGATATCTCTTTTTCTAACTCAACTTTTTTGTCTAAGAGTCAGCTGTAATTAATCAGAAAAGACTTAATTGTATTAAGTACTCATTTGAAATTATCTTTGAATTTGTATTTAGTCAATATTCTTCCCATGATGCTAAATCAGATTGTATCTTGTCCTGAAATTATTATTTCAGTAGTCACATTGAATCTCAGGCCGCAAAAGATCTTTGGGATTCTCCTGGACCTGTGAGCTCAGCATTAAGATTGCTGACATGAAAGAAATTTATTGATCAGAGTTTTGTGATAGGAAGATTGTCTTTTGGCTTATGTATTACTAATCATTCTGGAGTTCCTTGAGTGGAACATTTATAAAATTTCTAATACAGAATGAAGGAAGGCCAAGCCCCTCTTGGTTTAAATATTTTGATTTTTGTTTTCTCTTTCTTGACCGGGCTTCTTTTTCCTTTTTTATATGGTTGGCACATAGGAATTCATCTCAAGGTATTGGTATATTTAACACAGTATATATAGATTAAGAGAGCAAGAGATTCAGCCTTGGTTTTGGAGTATTGTTACGTCTTCATCCAGAACTTGGTTTAGAAAGTACCCCCATAAAAAAAAAATGGGTGCCAAGTTGGTGAACAATTTCTTTTATGTTGTTGCAGCCTTCCTACAATATAGTAGAATGATAGGTGAGCAGAAGAATATTATAGAATGCTTCTAAAATGCTATGCAAAAGATTCTGGGTGTGAAAAGGGGTGTGCCATAATTAGCTCTCTCAAGGAAAAGTATAACCCTATGCTCACTTCCCAATCAATAGCTTAACAGTTTAATTAATTTACTTATTATTTGAGTGAGACATTATCAGAGGAGCAGACCCCTTAAAATCATATGTTAGCGTGCCTGAATAATTTTGGGGTTATTGTCATTTCTTTATGGCACTATTGTGATCTATAAAATAAATTTGTTACGTCAGTATATCTATATGCATATTCACATAACTGTTAAATACACATATGGCATACAATAAAGATTAAATGATTCTTCAAGAATTTGTCATCGTTTTGTTTTAGTTGAGCAGTCCTGAGAGTAGCTTGACACCACCTCTCTCAACCAACCTGCATCTAGAAAGTGAGTTGGATGCATTGGCAAGCCTGGAAAACCATGTGAAAACTGAACCTGCAGATATGAATGAAAGCTGCAAACAGTCAGGGCTCAGCAGCCTTGTTAATGGAAAGTCCCCAATTCGAAGCCTCATGCACAGGTCGGCAAGGATTGGAGGAGATGGCAACAATAAAGATGATGACCCAAATGAAGACTGGTGTGCTGTCTGCCAAAACGGAGGAGATCTCTTGTGCTGCGAAAAATGTCCAAAGGTCTTTCATCTAACTTGTCATGTTCCAACACTACTTAGCTTTCCAAGGTACCAGTGAAATAATTGATTTTTGGTGTTGATTTTCATAAGCTAAAAATAAATAACAGAAGATTGTTCAGGGCAGATGGCCCTCTAACCAGTGCATAGTATTTCTATAAAACAGGGAGCCTGTTATTCTTTTGGTATTAGCTTCCAGAGAAACTAACAATAAAATATCTAAGATCTAAGTAGTACATGAATGTTAAAGAGTAGATTTCATCTCCTGGCCTTTAGTTTATATTCAGTATAAGGAAAATAGATAAAACTCTAAATTAATAGGGGGCTAAGGTTACAAAACCTGCAGTCTGGTTCTAATTCTGTAGTAAGCTTGAGCAATTCACTAATTATCAGGGATCAGTTTTTGCATCTACAAGTGGTAGGTTTTGGTTTAGCAGAGCTGTAGTTCTTCCCTTCCATTTATTATTTTATGTTCACGCAACCTCTTGTCTCTTGATTTCAGAGACCATAAAACAGTAGAGTCATACTTGTTTTTTTCAGTCTTCTCCTTCCTCTCTTGTCCCCCAATTTCTTTTTGGTGAAAGTAAATCAGTATTCTTGGGGTAAACCCAGCTTTTTTCTTGCTATAAATTGAAAAAAAAAAAAAAAGATATATCTTCTCAAATTCCTGAGAAGCAGTAACTTTAATTGAATAATAGTGCCCTCTTTGAAAGCGTTAACCTTTTGGATTAGAAAACTAATAGATATTTAAACAGTGCCAGAATATTTTTCTGAAGAATTGTAATTTCTTACCTAAGTCTTTGGAGATAGAGTTATTTGCTAGAGATGTAATAAGGGCCTTCTTTTTCTTTACTCTTATTTAGAAAAGAAAAGCATTGGCACTTTGATCTTGAAATTAAGAATTTTCTTTTCTTTGGGTAGTAATATTTACTGGAATGTCAGAATTTTGCCACTGAATGCCTTCTTTCAATAGCAAATGCTTTGAAAGGATTGTAAAATGTTGGCGTAAATTAGCCAGGCGTGGTAGCTCACACCTGTAATCCCAGCACTTTGGGAGGCTGAGGCAGGCGGAGCACTTGAGGTCAGGAGTTTGAGACCAGCCTGGCCAACATGGCAAAACCCCATCTCTACTAAAAATACAAAAAAAAAAAAAACTTAGCCAGGCATGGTGGCACACACCTTGTAGTCCTAGTTACTCGGAGAGCTGAGCCAGGAGAATTGCTTGAACCTGGGAAGCAGAGGTTGCCATGAGCCGAGATTGCACCACTGCACTGTAGCCTGGGTGACAGAGCAGGACTCCGTCTCTAAAAAAGAAAAACAAATAGATTGGTTAGTACAATCCCTAGATTTAGGATCTATGTATATATCTCTCTATATATCTCCATGTATCTATTTATATAGAGAGAGGGAGTGAATCATTTTAGAATTCATAGTTTGATAAGAAATCCTGATAAAAACAAAGTAGATACTTGGCAGGGTTAAAAGATAGGAGGTAGCCGGGCATAGTGGCTCACACCTGTAATCCCAGCACTTTGGGAGGCCAAGGCAGGTGGATCACTTGAGGCTAGGAGTTTGAGACCAGCCTGGCCACCATGGTGAAAAAACCCAATCTCTACTAAAAATACAAAAATTGGCCAGGCATGGTGGCGGGTGCCTGTAATCTCAGCACTTTGGGAGGCCAAGGTAGGCAGATCACCTGAGGTCAGGAGTTGCCTGGTCAACATGGTGAAACCCCATACAAATATTACAAAAATTAGCTGGGCATGGTAGCAGGCCCCTGTGATCCCAGCTACTTAGGAGGCTGAGGCATGAGAATTGCTTGAACCCGGGAGGCAGAGGTTGGAGTGAGCCAGGATCGTGCCACTGTGTACTCCAGCCTGGAGGACCCAGTGAAACTGTGTCTCAAAAAAAATAGAAAAATCTGCCGGTCATGATGGTGCACGCCTGTAATCCCAGCTCCTAGGGAGGCTGAGGTACAAGAATCGCTTGAACCCGAGAGGCGGAGGTTGCAGTGAACCAAGATTATGCCACTGCCCTCCAGCCTGGGCGAGGGGGAGATTCTGTCTCCAAAAAAAAGGAGGTATATATACATGTGCTTGTGCCTGTAGGTATGTGTTTGTGTATTCTATGTTTTGACCACGAAAAAAGAACTGATTTACTTGTGGCATTTTAATACATGCCAAAACAGTACAAGATACCTGAGAAACTCTGTAACCTGTGCTCTTCTTCTTCATAAATACTGAGTCCACATAATGGTGATACTGGGATCTGAGAGAATTGGTCTTAGGCCTTATGCTGCAAGTACTGCTCATCACTACTAAGAGACCCCCTTTTAATGCAGAGGTGCCATTTTTATAATGCATTCTAGAAAGTAATCAATTGATGCGTGACTAGGAAAATTTAGAGGAGTTTTTAATCACATGACTTCACCTGACGAGATTTCACAACTATAAAACCTCCCTTTTTTCAAAAAATTATTAAGAAAATAAACCAGACCCCAGTCCAGGGAAGTAGCTTCTCTAGAGCAGGCTTTCTTATAATTACGTGGACTAATTGCCTATTTCCCTGTCTAGTGGGGACTGGATATGCACATTTTGTAGAGATATTGGAAAGCCAGAAGTTGAATATGATTGTGATAATTTGCAACATAGTAAGAAGGGGAAAACTGCGCAGGGGTTAAGCCCCGTGGACCAAAGGGTAAGTGTCAAATAAGTTGATTTGTCACTGGGATTCAGTAGTTGTCTGCCTATATATACACCTTTTTTTTTTTTTTCCTGTGTAGCATACACAAAACCTGATAACATTTAATTTTTAATCCTGTCATCTGATGGTATATTGATGATTTCTGAAGTCTTTTTTTCCTCTAACCCTGAACTACAGACCCTTCTATCCAGATTCCTCAAACTTAACATGTCCCAACTAAAATCTTAATTTCTAATCCTCTCCCTCCAAGCACAAAACCAAGCAAATAACAACATAAAAAACTGTATTCCTCCCCCAGTATTCCCCTTAATTGAATGATACCACCATTCATTTCTGTTGCTCAGGTTAGAAACCTATTAGAAATGAAATAATAATAACTATAATACGATTTTCTTACCTTACATCGTAATTTCTCATCTGGACTATTGTAATGATCTCTTAACTGCTCTCCCCGCTTCTGCTCTTGACCTTTGTAGTTTGTTTTCTGTATTAAACAGTGTTCTTTTTAAAAAAGTAAACAAGTCTATCATTTCCTTGCTTAAAATCCTCTAATAGCTTCTCATCATATTAAAAATGGAAACTCTCTCCTTACTTTACTCAGATTTTTACCAATCTGGCCTGTAGTCTGATTCCCAAAGACAGAATCTTTTGCATTGTCGTGCGGTCATTAGAGTTAAGTTTGGCTCTACTCTGGTGTATATACTGGTAAAAACCCTCATCCACTATCTGTGAAGACAAAATACGTGTTTAGGGTATACAAACTTGTATTAAAAGAAGTTTAGATAAATAGAAGACTGTGAATGTAAAATGCATTTCAGTTTACTCATGATTGGGTAAAAAAATATTTTTGGAGTTAGACTGAGAAGGCCATTTTCATTTTGAACCTGACTGGAATCATTTGAAGAAAGGGGATAATAACTTTCAACATTTGTCTTGCCTGTCTAAGGAATTACCATGAGGAGCAACAGTGATAATTTATTTACTTATTTATTTATTACCAAGTAATTTATAAATTTTTGCACAAAGTGTTAGATGTTGCTTTTGTGACTCTCTTCCATAAATTACCTTAGTTATCTTCCATTCTTACTTAAAGTAGAACAAAAGATAGTCTGAAAACAAAATGAGAAGCAAGGGAATTTTCTTTGGGTGTTTATGTTTAGTTGAGTATCTAGTAAACAGGGGGCTTGTGTTCAGTTTGTTGTAATCAAACTTTGTTGTGATATAGTTCTCATTCTCGAGAATGTTTTATTAGGAGAAAAATATTTCATGTGCTTTCCTTTCCTTGTTTGGGCCAGAAATGTGAACGTCTTCTGCTTTACCTCTATTGCCATGAATTAAGTATTGAATTCCAGGAGCCTGTTCCTGCTTCGGTGAGTTGCCTACCTTAGTAGCTCGGTGGGGAAGTCTCATAATACTTAAGAGTATGGGCTCTGGCGGCTGGGCGCGGTGGCTCACGCCTGTAATCCCAGCACTTTGGGAGGCCGAGGCAGGCGGATCACGAGGTCAGGAAATAGAGACCATGGTGAAACCCCGTGTCTACTAAAAATACAAAAAATTAGCCGGGCACGGTGGCGGGCACCTGTAGTCCCAGCTACTCCGGAGGCTGAGGCAGGAGAATGGCATGAACCCGGGATGCGGAGCTTGCAGTGAGCCGAGATCGCGCCACTGCAATCCAGCCTGGGCGACAGAGCAAGACTCCGTCTCAAAAAAAAAAAAAAAAAAAGAGTATGACCTTAGACTAAGTTGTATTACACCTCAGCCTTCTGGAATAAGCTCTTCAACCTCTCTAAGACTCAAGTTTTCTGACACGATTTTTTACCTCATTGGGTTGTTCTGAGGATTATATAAAATAACCTATGTAAAATATTTAGCATAGTCTATAGTCATTGAGTTTTGTAAGGAATAAAGGCTCTAAAATGCTGCAATAAAAGGAAGATTAGAGGTGTTTGGTGCCTAATAAGTGGGGTAAGAATATTCTACACACATTTTATTGCTAGCCATCAGTTGTTGAATAGTACATTATTACATACCAGGCCTGTTAGAGAATATTAAATGGTAGTTGACTTGTTTACTGGGTAGCCTGAGAAATGAATTTTAAATCACAAAAGGTATAGACAGAAGGAAGATGTTTTGTACAAGCAGTAATCATCTGTTTCTGGAAAATTTGTCTCATCTTTAAGTGCAGGGATTTTAAAGTAGAAAATGACTTTCAAATGTTTTCTTTTTATGGACTATTAAAGTAGCTTCTTGGCCGGGCATGGTGGCTCATGCCTGTAATCCCATCATTTTGGGAGGCCTGGCAGGCAGATCACTTGAGTTCAGGAGTTCAAGACCAGCCTGGCCAACATGGTGAAACCCCCTCTCTACTGAAAATATAAAAATTAGCCGGGCGTGGTAGTGCATGCCTGTAATCCCAACTGCTAGGGAGGCTGAGGCAGGATAATTGCCAGGGGATGGAGGTGGCAATGAGCCACAGTTGCGCCACTGCACTCCAGCCTGGGCGACAGAGCAAGACTCCATCTCAAAAATCAATTAGTCAATCAATCAATAAAATAGCTTCTCTAACTTTACTTTTATCCCAAGGGTAGAAATTTTTCGCCAGAGTTGGGGTCAGAATTCCCTAGCGTGAACACTAAATGGTTAATAAAGTTAGTAAATTTTTCTTATGTTCTTAGTCTTACTTCCTCTGTTACTAAGTCAAGACTTCGTGATGTAAATGATATTCCTTGTTATGTTTTCCAAAAGACATCATATTCTAATTGTAACATTAATATATTTTGTAAATTTTTTTCTTTAAAAAAAAAAGAAAAACTCCTAAGGAGTCATAAAATTCTGGTAAGTCAAATGTTGCCTCAAGGCTACTGGTTGGTTACCCTTGCTAATTGCTTTCTTTCCAAATCTTATTATTAAAAGTAGGACTTTGGGGACTTGGACTAACCATGAAGATTGGCACATATGCCACATAAGATTTGGTTTTCATGAAGATGTAAAGTACATATGTCTATACTCAAAATTTGCAAGCAGCTGGCTCTATAATAATTTTTTTCCCTAAAATTAATATGCTATGCATTTTCAAATTAAACAGTTTGGCATTTTTGGAGAATTCTTATTTGCCATTATGTGCTTATTTTAGATACCAAACTACTATAAAATTATAAAGAAACCAATGGATTTATCCACCGTGAAAAAGAAGCTTCAGAAAAAACATTCCCAACACTACCAAATCCCAGATGACTTTGTGGCCGATGTCCGTTTGATCTTCAAGAACTGTGAAAGGTTTAATGAAGTATGTTAACTTCCAACCTATAGAGTCTTGATTTGTTAGTTTTTGTTTGTTTCCTTGTTTTATTTTTTCTGCTGACTTTAATTTTATTAAAATTTTTTTTTCTGCTAAAGTCCTGTCAAAAGTAACATCTGATTGTATTAACAGCTCCAGTGAAGAAAATTTATTGTGTATAATTTGGAGTATATACTTAAATATAATAAATTAAGAATATTATCAAATATCCTTTTCTAAATGAGTTGAGGATTGTCATAAGTATGGAAAGTACTGTCAGTAGTTACGTATATTTTGTGGCATATGATTATAAACAGCTTACGTTTTGGGTACTATTAGGAAAGTTAATCTGTACCCATGTCCTTGCATTTTATTATTGACAACATGAATGTAGAACCTTAAAATAACAAACTAATCTCTGGTGACCCATCTTGAATAGTAGCCCAGAGTATATAATACTAAGTTTTCTTATTTCAGCAGTGTGACTTTGATTAATTTTGGTTATGTTTTTTGGTTTGGGGAGTTTTTTGTTTTTTTGTTTTTGTTTTTTTGAGGGTAAGTTTGAGTTAGCCATGCCTTGAGAAGAAATGTATTATATACCTGTTTCAGGGAAATTGTTTTTATTAGGGATAAAATCGATTCTATTATTGTTATGGAAGAGTTTCATTGTAGGAGAAGAAAATGGAATTTAATGAGAATCCACAAAATCTTTTAAAAGATTAATACTAAAGTCTCTTTATTGCTGATGTAATTTGGGTGCCATATGATTATTACTAAAATAAATCACATTGGATCCTGTAACGTATTCCTATAGCTGCCTCTGGAAGCATCCAGATGGCATTTTAAAATCAAAAACAAAACAAAATCCTCATAAGGTGAAAATTCTAAGTCACCTTTATAGCAGTATGGCACAGAGTATATTAGTAAAATCTCACTAGTTTGAAGTTATATTTAGTCCCAAATTCTGTCTTATTTTTCAGTGCAGTTAAATTATTTTCAAATAAATATGCTTTCATGAACTATAGTTGATAGGAAGACCCATGTTTCCTGCCTCAGTAATAAATAGTTTATGATTAACATATTGCTATACAGATAGAATTTTTATTAAGTGGTTTGTTGAAAGTTTGTCAGTTTTTTAAAGCAACGTTTCTTATATAATATGCTTCACAAATATTTTTCTCTTGGATAGATTGATGTGTTCAGACCAATTCCTATTCAGATTGACCTTGATAATTCAAAATAAGCCAATTACTGAGGTTTCACAGTAGCTTTAGTAACAGGGCTTTGTAAAGAAAATGGTTCCATGTTCTGTAGAATTTTAGAAAAGCACTTTATCTGGTTATAGCAATTTGTTCTCCCTAGTATGGCTGACTTTTCGTCGCCAATCCTATGCAGTCTCATAACTTTAGAAAGGATTATAATTTCCCTTTTTTTTTTTTGACTCTGGTATCCTTTTTAGATGATGAAAGTTGTTCAAGTTTATGCAGACACACAAGAGATTAATTTGAAGGTAAGCTTTTCAGACCATGCAAACTTGGTGAAGGAATATGCATTACCAATAGGTGAATATTCCTATCTTTTGCTTGCAGGCTGATTCAGAAGTAGCTCAGGCAGGGAAAGCAGTTGCATTGTACTTTGAAGATAAACTCACAGAGATCTACTCAGACAGGACCTTCGCACCTTTGCCAGAGTTTGAGCAGGAAGAGGATGATGGTGAGGTAACTGAGGACTCTGATGAAGACTTTATACAGCCCCGCAGAAAACGCCTAAAGTCAGATGAGAGACCAGTACATATAAAGTAAAATGACATGGATTTAAATCAATTGTTTAAAAAAAAAAAACGAAAAAAAAAAAAAAAACACAAAAAACCCAGAAAACTTTTAAGTGTTGCTGGAATATCCTGCCTACAGTGGGCACCTCCTTGAAGAAGCTGATAGCTTTTACACAGTATTAGATTGAAATAATGGACAGAAACACATTCTTGTCAAGAAAGGGGGAGAGAAGTCTGTCCCTGCAAGTTTCAAAGCAAAAAGCAAAAGTGAAATGATTTGAGGATTTCTGTTCTAATGGGGATGATTCTCTGATTGTTAGAAATGGCAAATGTTGATGATTGTGCGCTATTGATTGGTGCAGGATACTTGGTATACGAGTAAATACTTGAGACTCGTGTCACTTGATAAATTTTCTTTTTGGACTAGGTCGCACAGTTATTAAAACAACTTTTAGCCCTCCCCCTTCACACACATACATATCAGGTTGTTTTCTAGTTAAAAACCCAAGTAGCTCAGATTCTACTTTAATGTCAGTGCAGATTTGCATTGAATCATGCCATTATATTTTTTCTCATTTTTATGCTGTTGGGTCTTAGTTTTTAAATTGATATAAAGAACTCAGCAGTGGTTTTATTTTCTACTCATACTTAGGGTTTAGGAAAGACTACCACTAGTTATCATTTAATCAACTTCAATGGTCTACTGAAACAAAAATGGTAACTTTTCACTAGTGGATTATTTAGAGTTATAGTAGTTGTTTCCAGACAACACTTCCTCACAATTGTACTTCCCAATCAAATCATGTGATCATACAGTTATTCCCATGAAAGGCAGAATGTTTGTTTCAAAATTAATCTAGTTTTCTGTACATTTAAATTTGAGAAGGTGACAACTGGCTCTTTTCCAGTCTTCCTTCATGTCAGTTTTCTGATAGACCACTATTGGCAAACAGTATCTGTCAACTACCAAATGTGTAAAATTTTCTGTATTTCACTTTGTCTTATTTGTAAATAGTGAACTAAAACTTTTGGCAGATCAGCAACATTTGCTGAGCCTGTTTTTTAAGCTAATGTGTATTCTTACTAATGTTCCTATCAAGAATGGATTTGTAATATATGCTGTCTATTTCTAATGTTCACATTCATATTTTGAGGTTCTATCTTATTTTAATAGAGAACAGACTTCTCAAAAAATCTTCAGAAGCAGCTTATTATTGAAATATCGAAATATTGAAATAAACCCGGTGGGGTTAGATTACTCATCTGTCCACCAAGTGGGACATTTGCATGGACTGGGGGCTTAAAGGACTTAGAAGAGACCTGTAAGTAAATCCTGAAAATGAGCCAATCCCCACTTGAATGGTTACTGGAGTAAACCCACCTTTACCACCCGAATTACAGCACCCGAGGCCGATAAACCAACTTGGCTCTGGTTCATTTTTCTTTTCTTCATTTGTGATGCTCAGATTCAAAATGTGTGTTCTACACTGTTACAGGCTTCTCTTTTGTTTGATTAAAGATTTTAGTCCTACTTTTGTATGGACACATTAGAATATTCAGAGACCAAAATGGAAGAATTTGCTGTTAGATATTTTTCAGAAGTCAGCAGATTTGTGGCAAATCATTTATTTGCCTTTTTAAAAATTCATTTAAGCAGTTCAGAGAGTAGACTACTCAGAAAATTATTTCACGTAATTGTCTAAGAGGTCAATATTTTTTAATGCATATTGAATCAAATAAAGTGCTCTAAAGAAATTATTATACAAATTCCTTTGGGTTGTTTTTCTTTTCTTAACAAGGGGTGGGGGTAAACAGGAATATGATTCAGGCTTTCTGGTTGTGTATTTAAAGAGTATTGATTTTATTATTGCTATTGATTTACTTTCTTCCTGGCTTCCTTTTCACTTTTCTTTCAATTTTTTAAAAATAATTTAAGCCGTTGAAAATATACCAAACTGTTGAAACATTTTACTCAAATTTTAAATTCCTAAAAATGTTTTTTAATAAGAGGGAGAAAATTATTTAAAAATACTTATGCCTGTGCCAATTTCCCTCTTTTTTCACAAAATCCATGATTTCAGTTTGTAAGTAGACATATATCTAAGGGCACATTTTTGGAAAGTGAGGAATAGCAGCAGTATAACTTCATTTTGTCAGGCCTTTGAGTTCTAATATTTTGTATTGCTCTTCAAATGGATCCTTTTAAAAAAATTGTAGATAATGAGTCATAAATAGATTCTGCCAAATGAGGGGAGAAACATTTTAAGTAAATATTTTTCAGTATTTGGGGCCTTAAAAAATAATTGTGTTTCCTTAAAATTACATGTTAGATAGAGTTTTTAGGTTTTTTTGGTTTTAATTTAAGATTGGTTAAAGCAATTTAAAAGCTACTTTTTTGTCAACATTTAATAGCCTCCACTTCTGTTAAGATAATTTATACTGCTGAGGAATTACTATTAATAGCTATCAACATACCACCATTAAATTAAGGTATTCACTTTAGATTTTTTATTAAAGCTTTTTTCTTGCACACTGATCTTTGTGTTTCTAAGCTGATTTTTTCAGCTCTAATATACCTATGGTTAAAAAGTATAAAAACTTAAATTGATATTTAGATATATGTTTTCCTATTACTTTATGTTTTAAAAAGACAAAATTGTATCTGTCAGTCCCTGAAGGCAGTTTGTGTTTATACTCTCTCACATTTGTATTTGTTTTTTAAATGGCAGTATTTTAGAAGATTTGGAGAAAAGTCCACATAATAATGTTTTCTTAAAAGCTTTTAAAGTTTTTGCTGTACATCAATTTACTTCTTCCATCAGAAAACTAAGAACAAAGTGTTGCTCAGTCTGTTCCGCTGACCTAAATTTGTGTTTTCGGCACTTGGCTCAGCCAATTCACTGAGTGAAGGAATTGCTTTATAAGGCAAAGCATGTGAAAGTTCTAAAGTGTGGTTAGATTGTAGGTCGTGCTCTATATGGAAACATCAAACCATTACTACAGAGAAATGATAAGGCATTGGATCCACTATTGAAATTATTGTTTTTGGATCAACAAGTTGGTACTTTCTGACTTCTGTATCTTAACATAAGGGAATTTTAGGTAATGCTAAGTCAGTTGTCTCATTTTTTGTGATAAGTTTTGGAATTTTTAGTTAATTGAAATAATGCTTTTAAATAGAAGTAAAAGGTTTATAAGTGTGCAAATTGTAGATTTATCAATTACCTCAGCAGGTATCCTGCCATGTAATTATTAGTGATTAGTGTTAATAAGATAATAGATTCAGGTCTTCCAACTATGCCCTTGGATTGTGGCCTACTGTATGTTATTAAATGGTCTCTTACTATCCAAAATGAGAGTAGATGCTGTGGCCCCGTCTCCCTTGGCTTTTACGTCCCATACCCACCCCCATTCATGTACAACATGTGAAATATAAAAATCTCATTTCTTGTCAAAATCAGCACTGCTTATTTGCATACTCAGCATCGGATCAGTGAGTAGTTTTATAAAAAATCCACGCACCCAACTCCCTTAGTTAAAACAGATTCTTAATTCATACCATGAATTCTTAATTTCTGTACCATCTATGTTAATGATCTGCTGAAGGTGACTCAAGATTTTCAAGGTGTAATACAGTTTGATCATGTACCGGACCTGGATATCTAATTTTTTTTCCCTCACAGTTAATCTCCTCCTTGATAAAGCAATAACACTGCTTTGAGTCTGTTGCCTAATAGCATGTCAGAATCCTCTCCTGGATGGTGATTTTATAGGAAAGTTTGTATGCATATCACCCAGTCTATCTTTTAAAAATTAAGAAATTTAAATGTATGCTGGAAGTAATGACAATATATTGTGGCATTTTATTTTAAAAATTGGGGAAAGTTGCATATTTTTTTAAAAGTAAGTGTTTGAGTAAAAAAATTGAAGGTACTTTTTTAAGGAAAAAAATTTATATGCCACAGTTTACATAGACATTTCAGATTCAACACGTACTCTTGAATATAATGGTTTCTTTTACTTGGTCAAAATGCATGTATAGCATTTCTTTCATCTTAGTTCCTTGTGTTTGCCTATGTGGTCCTTTATATATTTTTTATTGTATCAAAGAAACAAAACTATCTTCAAAAATAAGTTAATTTGGATATATTTGTCATATCAAACTACAAAGTGTACAAAGTTAAGTTTAGCCCTTTTCTAGAAAGTGATCTTTAAAATTAAAAATGCTCCTCTTTTAAATTCACCAAATTTATGTGTGGGAAGGCACCAAAATGATTTTGTAAGTGCCACTGCAATATTCCCTTTCAAGTGTGGCCTAAATTTCAGTCTTAAGGATGGAATGCATGTCTGCTCCTTGTTCTGAAAAATGTAGACATCTACTACATTTTAAAACACAGTGAAACATATACATAAGCCTATAAAAAAAGATCTGTGCAATTTGAAAGCCTGTTAATTTTTTATGTAGACATACCTACACACGAAAGGGTTAAATTCACAGCCTTACTAGTTCCTTGCTTCCAGTATTTCAATTGGTCTCCTCCCCTCATTATTATTATTACTACTAGTACTATTATTTTTGCACATAGTTAACTGCCCTTCAATATGATTCTTAAAAAGTGCTGTTTCTGTGGTATCGTATTCTCTAAATAATCATATTTAATTTTTTAAAACAAGGTTGCAGTTTCTAATTGTTTCATTCCTGTGTTTTTGCTGGTGTGTAATAAAAGCAAGTTTTTTCTTTTCATGGTTATTTAATACATTAGCTGCCTGTAAATAATTCTTGTTATAATGCTCTGGAATGTGTTGTAGAAGTTGTATTAGATTAGTTTTAAACCCTTGTTTGAAAGCCACATTGTTTTGGTTATTTCTATTAAATTAGAAAATTGAAAAAGTTTTCAAATGAATTTCTTTTTTTCTTCTTCTGTGAGTTGAAACTTAATCATAGTTTTAAATCATTTTAAAAATTTACACTGTGTGCCAAGCACCAAAGATACAGTAGTGAACAAGAAGATATAGTCGTTGCCTTCACAGACTTTAGACTCTGTGTTAGAGTAATCAATGTTATGATAGGGATTAACAGAATATAATTGTAATGCGTAGGAAAGGATCTAACCCAAACTTTGTTGCCAGGAAAGCAATTTCTTTCACTCATAAAAGGACAGTGGACAAGGAAAAGAGAGAGTGAAAAGAGAATACAACATGTAGAAGACTGAGTGAGAGAGAACATGTATGTATTCCAGGAACTGAAAAGTTAATTAACTGAAAGTTAATCTGAAACAGTGTAAGTTGGAGTGGTAAAATACTACACTCAAAAATTGAGCAGAGTCCTCTTCAAGCAGAGAGTCTTGTAAGTTATATTAAAGGGTTTGGGAATTACGCTGAGGCCAACAAGGAGTCCTTGAAGAATTTTAAGCAAGGTGGGGACTGGAGGGGTGAAATAATCAGATTTGCCTTTTTGAAAGATCATTGTTGCAGTGAAGAATGAGTTCTGCAGAATATTAGAGGTAGAGACCCAATTGTATGCTCTAAGTAATTCAGGTGAGCCCTTAATTAGCTATCTGGCAGTAGAATGGGAGAATAGCAGTCAAACTTGAGAGACTTAGTAAAATGGACCAGTAATTGAAGCCATGGAGTTGCTAGCACCTATTAAAATTAGGAAGAGGAGGAGAAGGGAATAGGTTATGAGTGAAGCGGGGGAGTGAGTTCAGTTTGGGATGTATTGAGTGTGACCTACTAATGGAAAATTAAGGTGCAGGTTTCTATGGTTCTGGTGCTCATGAGAAACCCTTGGGCTGGAGATAGAGCCTGTGAGATCCATCAGTTAGGTATCATATTTGTTTTTATTCATCACTGAATATGTCTAGTGCATGGTGGCCATAAACATCTAAGTTTAGCTACTAGTATAAGTGGTAACTAAAGCAGTATAAGAATATGATACTGTCTAGGAAATTTATAGAATGGGAAGAGCAGAATAGTTACAACAGCAGAGGAAACAATATTTAAGAACTAGGAAAAGAAAACACAAAGGATTCCTGTGGATTAGTCAGGAAAGCCAGGAGAGTGATGATAGAAGATGAAAAAGAGATTTCAAGTTGGGGTGTTGGGGGTGTTGCTGATGTCAAGTGTTGAAGTAAAGATGAAGTGGCCATTGAATTTAACAATATAGAAGTTATAGATGATCTTGATAAAAGCTGTTCCAGTTTGAGCAGCAACAAGTGTACAGTGGGTTAGGTGAATGAGACATAGAAGGAATGATTGAATATAGACTATTTTTTCAAGAAATGGTTTTTAAAAAAATTATACAGAGCTTAAGGCCTTGAATAACCAAGTAAAACATCAAAATGGGAATTCATAATTGTTACCCTTCTAGAAGGATTTTATATAGTGGAAAAAAATACAAGTTCTGCCATTGTCCAGATTTGGGGTTGAACCCTTGTGTTACCAATATTACTTCTCTCAGTTTTACTTGGCTTATTTGTGAAATGAGGATAGTCATATCCAGCTCATGAAATTAATATGGAGATGAATTGAGATCATTTATAGCACAAGGTTGACACACAATAAATTCTCAACAGATATTGTTTCTTTTTTCATATCTTCTGTGCCATGAAAGGGTAGGTTCAAAATGTAATTTCTACCTAAGAAAAGGCTTTCATACTGGAACTCAAGTCTTTCAGGTCTATCCTCAGCCCTAAATATTAATGTAATCCTATATTAATTGATCCTTAGACTGCAAAACTCAACAACCACCCATATTAGGCTCCGGACTTTTAGGGAACAATAAATGTAAACATGAATTAGTAGGATAGAACATCTTATGGAAGATTTTGTCTCAAGCATCCCCTTATTACCTTACCTCAGTTGGTGGTAAATGTATCAGCAGTCTTTCATTTGTGAACATGTTACCGTTAGTGATCTGGAAAGGCAATAGTACATAGGGGCATGCATTTCTGGCAGTATGACAGACTGCATGCCCTGAAGAACCCTCCTGATGGTACAAAATACCTGAAATGCTGGGTGAGATTTCTTTAAAAAGCGAAAATCTTTAAACTCATCGTAGAGCTAACAAGGAAGATACTCTAAAGCTCCACTTCACCACCTGTGTAGTGTTTTTGCCAAGAACATTTGACCTGAATCTAATCACGTGGAATAATTAAACAAAATCGGAATGTAGGACATTTACAGGACCACTGGTTTGGATTCTTAAAAAGTACAAAACAAGTGGGGAGGCTGTTCTATATAAAAATGCAATATAATCAATATGCAATGAAATACAGTATAATCAAATGTACTACATGAACTTTGATTTCATTTTGAATTAAACCCAGCCATTAAACATATTTTAGGAACATTTCAGAAAATTCGTATATGAATTCTTACATGGAATAGTTTTCTTAGGTGTGACAGTGGTTTTGTGCCTGAATAGAAGAATGTCCCTTTTCTTCAGAGATGTATGCTGGAATAATGAGAGCTGAAGTGTCATTCTTTTTGCTGTTTTCCAGTAGGCAAAACTGTTGTGGGTGTATAAAGCATATGTGAGATAGTGCAAATGTAGCAGAATAACAGCCGGTGAATCTTAATGTAAGGTAGATAACTGTATTTTGATGTTGTTTCAACATCTTGGTAGATGAGAAATTTAAAAATAAAAGGCTTAGTGTGGAATTGAACAAAAAAGCATGAATCCAGAGAAATAACAATATTAAAGGGGACATTTTCCCTGACAGTTATCCTAGTCTTTTTGTTTGTGACGACTTTGGAATGGGCTAAGCTCCAGAAGAGAAACAAAGCCTAGTGGCCAACATTAATATGAACTCAGAGTGAGACAGTCTTCCAAAACCTGGAACCTCAAAAGATGATACACTCAGTGAAAGAATGCACCAGAATATGCTACCTCAGAGTGGAAAGTAAGAAAACTGGATTGAGAGAAGGAAAAAAACACCTGATAATTTGTATCTACAAGCTGACAAATCAATTTAGAGCCAAACTCATACTACCAATGTGGTTAGAAAAATTAAGCTAAGAACTTTAGGAGGCCAACATGAGAGGATTGCTTGAGCCTAGGAGTTGGGTACTAGCCTGGGCAACATAGACCATGTCTGTACAAAAAAATTTTAAAAATTAAGCCAGGCATGCCATTTTTAACAAAAATATTAGGTGCATACCTGTAGCCCCAGCTACTTGAGATGCTGAGGTGGGAGGATTGCTTGAGCCTGGCAAGTCAATGCTGCAGTGAGCAATGATCACACCATTGCACTCCAGCCTGGGCAACAGAGCAAGACCCTGTCTCAAAAAAAAAAAAAAAAATGCTAAGAAGTTAAAGTGGTCAGGTTTGAAGTATTCTGGGCACTTAACAAAAACAAATGTTAGTACACTCTTGAAACATTTTAAACAATCTCAAAAAACTTCCATAGGTAGTATTCTGATAATTTTGGACTCATACTCAAATTCACAAAGTTTTGAAAAGTCATTGTGAATACATTAAGAGAAATAACAGAATCTGACCTGCAAAGACTGCAGATTTTGGAATTACTGGATTAGAGTATTCAAAGACACACAAAATTTTTTTTAACATCTCTAAAATTCGGATGACAGTGCAGCATTAAATTGGCACAAAGCGATGTGTTTTTCAGTACTTGATGGCTTAGATTTATTGAAACACAGTATGTGTAAGGAATGAAAGAATATCCAAAGATTGAGAAGGAACAAGACAAAAAATGGTGGGGGGTGGAGGATAAGCAAGAGCATATGACAAGAAAAATAAGATTTGGAAACAGTGAAACATCTAGACATGAAAAGCAAAACAGATAAAATGAACCAGAAGACCAAGATGAGGAAATTATGTAGAATGTATGAAAACTCAACACCAGGGACATTTTGAAAGGTCAATGAACATCTAATAGACTACCAGAAAGAGATGATAGAATGGTTTGGGATGATATTTGAGGGTATTTTAGCTGAGAAATTTTCCAATTTGATGAAAGTCATCCTTGCATTTGAGGAATCAAGAAAATAAATCAATCTGTAGACCCATTGAGCTAATTTGTAGATGACAGACAACGTGGGAAACCAGAGTGGTGAAACTCTTGATAAGCAAACCACTAAAAATAGTCTCTAAAATTAGAGCAAGAGAAAGAAAGCATTATCTACAAAGTAACAGCAGTTAGTGTGACAGCTACTTGATAACAATGAAAAACAGAGGAGAGTGGTATATTTTATGTGCTGAGAAGTGTCAATCTAGAATTCTGTAGCAAACAAAACTATCAGGAAAATGGGCCAAAGACATTTTGGATAAAAAGAGTTTACTACCAACATGTCCTCATTAAATGAACGTAGGAAAGGTTATTCCAGGAATCAGAATTAAGATCAGAAAGAACATGTAAGATGTAAGAAGAGATGGTGAGCAAAGAAAGTGGTAAATGAGGCCAGGCACAGTGGCTCACACCTGTAATTCCAGCACTTTGGGAGGCCAAGGCGGGCGGATCAACTGAGGTCAGGAGTTCGAGGCCAGCCTGGCCAAGATGGCGAAACCTCATCTCTACTAAAAGTACAAAATTTAGCCAGGCGTAGTGGTGCTTGCTTGTAATCCTGGCTACTTGGGAGGCTAAAGCAGGAGAATCGCTTGAACCCAGGAGGCAGAAATTGCAGTGAGCCGAAATTGCGCCACTGCACTCCAGAGCCTGGGCAACAAGAGCAAAACTCCATCTCAAAAAATATATATATATATATATGGTAAATGAGGGTAAATTAATAATGAGGCTGGGTGTGGCAACTCATGCCTGTAATCCCATCACTTTGGTATTGTCGAGGTGGGAGGATCAATTGAGGCTAGGAGTTCAAGACCAGTCTGGGCAACATAGTGAGATCCCATCTCTAAAAAACAAAAATGTAAAAATGACGATACTGATTTTTATGCGTTAAAAGAAAACTGGGCCGGGCACAGTGGCTCATGCCTGTAATCCCAGCACTTTGAGAGGCTGAGGCGGGCGGATCACTTGAGGTCAGGAGTTCAACACCAGCCTAGTCAACATGGTGAATCCCCGTGTCTACTAAAAATACAAAAATTAACCGGGTGTAGTGGTGGGTGCCTGTAGTCCCAGCTACTCGGGAGGTTGAGGCAGGAGAATTGCTTGAAAACTCAGGAGGCAGAGGTTGCAGTGAGCTGAGATGGCGCCACTGCACTCCAGCCTGGGCAACAGAGCCAGACTGTGTCAAAAAAAAAAAAAAAAAGAAAACTGAATGACTGGCGTGATAGTGTGAAGAGCTGTGCTTACCCCCTCCTCAGAGAAACTGGTGATAATTATTTTCACCAGTTATTTATGTAAAACAAAATATATGTAAAATAAAATATAACCATGTAAAATAAAGCTATTTATTTATGTAAAGCCTCTGTAAATGATCTGTGAGCAAACAGCAGATGAGAAAAACAGCTATTCAAGGAAATGTGAAAATTGTGTAGGAAATGGGAGTTTGTGATATTAAACCTAGATTGCTTCCTTGCTTCCTCTATGCTTATTAATGTGGAGACTCCAGACTGCTGCAGCCAAGAACACAGGGCTCCCTTTTCCTCACCTCCCAGTTGGAGAACCCTCTTCTTGGGAAAAGCAGGATGTTAACAATTCTTGGTCTGCCCCCAGCTGCTTTTGCTGAGGTTAAAACCCAGGGGAGTGCAGTTGAACATTATGGGTTCACATCTTCCACTCAGCTCCCACTTTGCCACCAGAGGCTTTACGTTGGGTGTGGCATGTTTAGAATACTGGGACACAGATGATCTTTCCCCTGGCTCATGAGGTGATAGTTCTGTGCCAGAAGAGTTAAGCTGAGAAGGCTTCAGGCTGCTGCCCAACCCCCTCCACTAAGCACTCAGTTTCTAGGGTGGAGATAGAGGTGGTGGTGTGTCACACAGAAGCTTGCCATTGTTACAGTTCCAATGCCCTGGTTTAGAGATTTTGCCTGGGAACTGAACTAGATGAAATAACTAACCCCTAATGTCTTCCAAAACAAAGGGACTTCATTTGTAACACAGCACAGATAATTTCAAATCTCAGGGCATACCACTAGAGGTTGTGGTAAAAAGCAACTGAAGAGATTCAACATCTGTATAAACTGTAGACCAGCTAGTTTGCAGGAGAACCAGGGAATAAGACAGCTCACAGGACCTCTCCTGGGATTAGAACAAGTGTGAAACCTTTTCTTCAAAGGAGTCACAATATGATAGAATTAGCTTGTAGAGCAATTTATGACTCAGAACATTGTTGAAAACAGTAGAGCTGGCAGTTATTGGAGATCAACAGCTAGACATGGTCGTGAATAGAGTAAGCTGGGCCTAGAAAAAAACACTGTCATCCCAAGGAGACTGGGCATACCCAGTCATGACAACCTGAGGAGCAGCAACAGAGGCTTAATACTGGTGGATGGGAGGGGCTACACTAAAATAGCCAGTCACTAAGCAGTGACAAACCCCAGGGATATGAGAAGGGAACGACTGGTATCCAGAGTTGCTACAACATATTTAAAATATCCAGTCTGTAACAAATACAAAAGCATGCAAAGACAGGAAAGTACAACTTATACACTAGAAATAAAGCAAGGAACAAAACAGTGACTATGAGGCCAGGTGTGGGGCCCATGCCTGTAATCCCAGCACTTTGGGAAGCCAAGGTGGGTGGATCCCTTGAGGATAGGAGTTTGAGACCAGCCTGGCCAACATGGGGAAACCCCATTTCTACTAAAAATACAAAAATTAGTGTGGTGGTGCACACCTGTAGTCTCAGCTACTTGAGAGGCTGAGGCAGAGAGTCACTTGAATCTCTGGTGGTTGCAATCTAGGGGTTGCAACGAGCCAAGTTCACACAACTGCACTCCAACCTGGGCAACAGAGCAAGACTCTCAAAAAAAAAAAAGATTGAGAGTGACAGGATGTCAAGTTATGAGAAAAAACTTGAAAGTTGCCATTAAAAACATTCCCAGAATTAAAGGAAACAATAATTGAAGAAGTAAAGGAAGGTGCAATGACATTATATCAAATATCAAAGAGATACCGAACTAAGTAGAAATTCTGGAGTTGAACAGTAACTGCAATAAAAAATTCATTACAGAAGCTCAGTAGTAGAATTGGCAGAAGAAATAGTAAATGAACTTGAAGAAAGATTGATAGAGATTAGAGGAAAAAGAATTTTTTAAAAGTGAACATGGCCTCAGAGAAATATGTGTGACCTTTAAGGACACCAACATACACATCATAGGAGTTTCAGTAGAAGAGGAGAGAGAAGGGAGCTGAAAATACATTCAAAGAAATGACAGCTAAAAATTTTCCCAAATTTTTTGTAAAACAATAACTTACATATTCAGGAACCCATATGAATTCCAAGTAGCATAAACACAAAGAGTTTAAAAAACAGACATGTCCTAACAAAAACAAAAAAGCTAAAAGACAGGAGAAAAGCTTGAAAGTAGCAAGAGAAAAGCAACTTGTTACTCTCAAGGAAATATCAACAGCTGACCATTTTAGGAGAAACAACAAAGCCAGAAAGTAGCAGATCACTTTCAAAATGCTCAAAATAAAAAAAAAAAAGTCAAACAATAATTCTATATCCAGCAAACTACTTTCAAAACTGAAGGTGAAACACAGACTTTCTCAGATAAAAAGAGAATTTGTTGCTGGGAGACTTGCCTTGCAAGAAATACTAAAAGAGGACTCCAGGTTGAAAGCAAGGGACTCCAGATAGTAATTTGAATACATACCAGTAAAGGTAATTGTGTAATTATATAGGACAGTACAAATGAATATCTCCTCTTGATTTTAAGAAGAAACAAATTATATAAACACTATAATAGTGGCCCTATAAATATGAAATATTTCCTATAAATATGAAAATGTAATGTTTATGAAATTTTCTGATAATGGTACAAAGGAAATGAGCAGGAAAGAGCAAAGGTGTACGGAGCTAGAGAAACTGCAGTTGGTAAAGTAATAATAGCAATGTGTTGTTGAGTTTGTAATGTTAATATGTATAACTATCACAAAAAGGAGAAAATGAAAATAGAGATATATAAGAGCAATGTTTGCATGTAATTAGCCTAGTTCTGAAAGATGCATATGGTAAAGCCTAGATTGACTTAAAAATTCAGGACGGTGCAGTGGCTGAGATTATATGCCTGTAACCTCAGCACTTTGGGAGGCTGAGATGAGAGGATCACTTGAGGCCAGGAGTTCACAACCAGCCTGGGCAACATAGTGAGAACTTGTCTCTACAAAAATGTTAAAATTAGCCAGATGTGGTGGTGAGTGCTTGTAGTCCCAGCTACTTGAGAGGCTGAGGCAGGAGGATCACCTGAGCCTGTGAGTTAGAGGTTACAGTGAGCTATAATTATGCCACTGCACTCTAGCCTGGGCAAGAGAGTAAGACCCTCTCTCTCTCAAAAAAAAAAAAAAAAATCAACAAAGTTTCTCTTGTAATGAGAAACTATTAAAGAAATGAAAATATGACCAGGTGCGGTGGCTCACGTCTGTAATCCCAGCACTTTGGGAGGCCAAGATGGGCAGATAACTAGGTCAGGAGTTCAAGACCAGCCTGGCCAATATGGTGACACCCCCTCTGTACTAAAATTACAAAAATTAGCCAGGCGTGGTGGCACGCACCTGTAGTCCCAGCTACTTGGGAGGCTGAGGCAGAAGAATCACTTGAACCCAGGAGGCAGAGGTTGTCAGCCGAGATCGCACCATTGCACTCCAGCCTGGGCGGCAGAGTGAGACTCTGTCTCAAAAAATAAAAAAAAATAAAAGAAATGAAAATACTACATTAGAAAATAGTCACAAAAAAAACTTGGTAAGACATGGAAAACAAAAAAGCACATAAATCCAACAAATCAGTAATGTTAAATATGAATAGGTTGAACAATCCAATCAAAAGACTGACTGAATTTTCTGAAAACTTTTTTTAAAAATTTTTTATTTCCGTAGGTTATCAGGGAACAGGTGGTATTTGGTAACATGAGTAAGTCCTTTAGTGGTGATTTGTGAGATTTTGGTGCACCCATCACCAAGCAGTATACACTGAACCCAATTTGTAGTCTTTTATCTCTCACCGCCCTCCCACCCTTTCCCCTAAGCCCCCAAAGTTCATTGTATTGTTCTTATGCCTTTGCATCCTCATAGCTTAGCTCCCACTTATGAGTGAGAATATACGATGTTTGGTTTTCCATTCTGAATTATTTCACTTAGATAATAGTTTCCAGTTCCATTCAGGTTGCTGCTGCAAATGCCATTAATTCATACCTTTTTATGGCTGAGTAGTATTCCATTATATGTATATCACAATTTCTTTAACCACTTGTTGATTGATGGGAATTTGGGCTGGTTCTGTATTTTGCTGTTGAGAATTGTGCTGCTGTAAACATGCATCTGCAACTATCTTTACATATAATGACTTCTTTTCCTTTGGGTAGATACCCAGTAGTGGGATTGCTGGATCAAATGGTAGTTCTACTTTTAGTTCTTTAAGGAATCTTTTAGTTTACATTCCCACCAGCAGTGTAGAAATGTTCCCTTTTCACTGCATCCATGCCAACATCTATTATTTTTTGTTTTGATTGTAGCCATTCTTGCAGGAGTAAGGTGGTATCACATTGTGGTTTTGATTTGCATTTCCCTGATCATTAGTGACGTTGAAAACCTGATCCAACTGTATACTATGTACAAGAGACACAGTTTAGATTCAAAATAGAAACAGATTGATGAAAGTAAAAGGATAGAATAAAATATGCAAATAGCACCTATAGAAAATTAGAGTGGATATACTTTAAGAGAAAATGGATTTTAGAACAAAAAATTATATGAAGGGACATTTTATAAGATTAATCCCTCAGAGAGATATAATAATTATAAATATATGCACCTAATAATGGAGCACCAAAATACATGACACAAACACTGACAGAAACAGAGAAATTGACACTTCAATAATAATTGCTGGAGACTTCAGTACCCCACTTTCAATAATGGATAGAACCACCGGACAGAAGATCAGTAAGGAAACAGAAGACTTGAACCACACAATAAACCAACTACCTAACAGACATCTGTGGAATACTGTCAACAAACAAGAGGATATACATTCTTTTCAAGTGCTAATGAAACATTCTCTAGGATAGGTTTATATGTTAATCTGTGAAACCTCAATAAGTTTTAAAAGATAGAAATGATACGGCTGGGCGCGGTGGCTCACGCCTGTAATCCCAGCACTTTGGGAGGCCGAGGTGGGCAGATCACGAGGTCAGGAGATCGAGACCATCCTGGCTAACACAGTGAAACCCCGTCTCTACTAAAAATACAAAAAAATTAGCCGGGCGTGGTGGCGGGCGCCTGTAGTCCCAGCTACTCCGGAGGCTGAGGCAGGAGAATGGCGTGAACCCGGGAGGAGGAGCTTGCAGTGAGCCAAGATTGCGCCACTGCACGTCCAGCCTGGGCGACAGAAGGAGACTCCGACTCAAAAAAAAAAAAAGAAATGATACAAAGTATGTACTCCAGCACAATGGAATGAAATGAGAAATCAATAGCAGGAAGAAGTTTGGGAAACTTGGAAATACGTGGATTATTAAACAAAATGCTCCTAAGTTAAGTAATGGGTCAGAGAATAAATGAAGGAAAATCAGAAAATACTTTGAGATGAATGAAAATGAAGACACAACGTAACAGAACTTCAGCTAAAGCCCAGCTTACGGAGAAATTTATAGCCGTAAATACCTATGTTAGGAAAGAGTTAAAATAACTTAACATTCCATCTGAAGATAATGGAAAAAGAAGAGCAAATTAAACCTAAAGCAAGCAGAAGGAAGGAAATCTAAATCAGAGCTGAAGTTAATGAAATAGAAAATAGAGAAAACCAAGAAAACCAAAGCTGGTTCTTTGAAAAGATCAACAAATGTGACAAACGTTTAGCTAGACTGACCAAGAAAAAGAAGACTCAAATTACTATAATCAGAAATGATTAAGACATTACAGAAATGAAAGTATGAGAATAAAATGAACAATTGTATGACACTGTATTAGATAACCTAGATGACATGTATAAATTCTTAGAAACACATAAACTACTGAAAGTGACTTGAGGAAACAGACAATCTGAATGGACTTAAAACAAGTAAAGAAGATAAAACAGGCTGGGCGCAATGGCTCATGCCTGTAATCCCAGCACTTTGAGAGGTAGAGGCAGGCAGATCACTTGAGGACAAGAGTTCAAGACCAGCCTGGGCAACATGGTGAGACCCCCCCATCTCTACTGAAAATACAAAAAGCCAGGTGTGGTGGCACGTTCCCATAATCCCAGCTGCTGAGTGGCTGAGGTGTGAGAATCGCTTGAACCTGGGAGGCAGAGGTTGCAGTGAGCCAAGATTGCACCACTGCACTCCAACTTGAGTGACAGAGCAAGACTCTGTCTCAAAAAAAGAAGAAGATGTCAAACTATGTTTTTGCAGACATGGTCTTATATCTAGAAAATCCCAAAGAATCCACTAAAAACTATTAGAACTAATAAATGAGTTTGAGATTGCAGGATACAAGATCAATATACAAAAATCAATTGTATTTCTACACACTTGCAATAAACCAACTGAAAATGGAATTAGGAAAATAATTTCATTTACAATACCATCAAAAAATTAGGATAGAAATAGTTTAACAAAACAGGTATAAAATTTGTACTCTGAAAACTACAGAGCATTACTGAAAAAAGAAAATCTAAATATTTGGAAAAATATCTGGTGTTCATGGATCAATACTCAAACTGATATACAGATTCAGTATAATCCCTATCCAAATCCCAACTGACTTTGTAGAAGTCAGTTTGTAGGGTCCCGCACTGTCACCTAGGCTGGAGTGCAGTGCTGTGAACATGGTTCACTGCAGCCCTGAACTGCTGTAGTTGGAACTACAGGCATGCACCACCACACCTGGCTAAATTTAAAAAAAAATTTTTTTTTATAGAAATGAGGTCCCCCTGTGTTGTCCAGGCTAGTCTCAAACTCCTGAGCTCAAACAGTCCTCCCACCTCGGCCTCCCAAAGTGCTGGGATTACCTCACCCAGCCTAACTATCCACTTTAAATAGATACATTTTATATTTTATAAATTATATCTTATAAAGTTGATTTTAAAATAATATTTATTTTATCTCCCTAACTTGGTCCATTACAGAGGGCTAGAAACTACAAGCAAGCTATTACCAATTCTTAGGTTATAATATGGTCTTGTGACTGAAACACCGGTCAGTTGCTAGCTGCACAAAGTTCAATTAACAAGAGTAAGTTCTAGTATAATGAAAGTGATTTATTCCAAAGCTGTCTTTACTTTTGGAGCAGAAAGCAGACACTTGTAAAAGGCAGAGGAGGAAGTGAGCAAGGTGGGTGTCTGTTAGCTAGCTTGGTGTCTTATCTTCTGAGCAGTTGGGTTGACATCTGTGGGCAGAGATAAGTTGTAACTAGGTAGTGAGAGAGTAGTGGGTGTATGCTTTTGACTGTTACCTCTCCAGATAACCTCCTGATGAGTGGGAGTTCCACAGAGGGCATGCTTTGGTTTGTAAATTGACTGTTAACTCTTGAGAGTTCTGTCTTGGAGCACATAGTTGAACTTGCCATGTAGAGAGTATCTGGTGAATGGGGAGGTAAATGGTAAAAGGCTTTATTTGTATTTCTTTTTTTATTTTTATTTTTTGGAGATGGAGTTTCACTCTTGTTGCCCAGGCTGGAGTGCAATGGCATGATCTCAACTCACTGCAACCTCCGCCACCCAGGTTCAAGTGATTCTCCTGCCTCAGCCTCCCAAGTAGCTGGGATTACAGGCACCCACCACCAAGCCTGGCTAATTTTAATTTTTATATTTTTAGTAAAGATGGGGTTTCACTACATTGGCCAGGCTGGTTTTGAACTCCTGACCTCAGGTGATCCACCTGCCTTGGCCTCCCAAAGTGCAGGCATTATAGATGTAAGCCACCATGCCAAGCCTTTTTTTTTTTTTTTTTTTTTTTTTTTTTGACACAGGGTCTCTCTATCACCCATTCTGGAGCATGGTGGTATGATCACAGCTCACTGTGACCTTGACTTCCCAGACTCAGTAATACTCCCACCTCAGCCTCTTGAGTAGCTGGGACCACAGGCTTGCGCAACCTTGTGTTGCTATTTTTTTTTAAATTTTTTATACGGAAAGGGTCTCATTATGTTGCCCAGGAGACCATCCTGGGCAACATAATGAGACCCTTTCCCTACGAAAAATAAAAAGTTGCTCCTTCTGCCTTGGCCTCCTGAAGTGTTGTGATTACAGCTGTGAGCCACTGTGCCCAGCTCTATATTTGCATTTCTAAAGGGCTAAGTAGGAAGTGGAGAACCAGATTAAAAAAGGATAAGAAAAGATAAGAACACATAAAAAAATAATTAAACTATATCTTAGAAAAATGGGACTACTCAGTTACGAATCTCCACTGCCAAGTTCAATTCCATTTTTATGGGATTTGGACACCATATTCATTCTGGCTATTCCTGCTAAAATGGGGCATAGTCATTGGGAATCAGAACGGAAGAGGTCTACTTGGAGTTGGAAATATTCACGAGTACCCAGACTTACAGATTATGTTGGAGCAATATGGTGCAAGGTCTCCAGAGTCCCTGGGAAAGCGTGTCTTGCATTCCCACACAGAGGGTGCAATAGCAGTAAACACCGCAAGAGAGGGATATGCCTATCCCTGCAATTAAGGCCAGTGTTACAAGCAGCTTTTGCCACCAGGATGGTCCTGACCCAGATTTGGATAGTAACCACTGGTCTAGGGACAATGTGGGGTCAGATATAGCTTTGATTTGTTGGTGCACATCTTGCAGGGCTATCTGAGACATTTCCCAAATTATGTGGGATGTATACACAGCAGTTGGTCTTAATTATCATGCAGGGTCCCCACTGCCAATTGTAACCAGATATGATGACAGGTTAGCTAAATATGTATTTAGCAGGCTACAGAAAGTATGAGTACCCATGAAGGTAGTCCCAAGCCATGTCTAGTTCTTGAGAATGGACCAGTTTAGGTGAATAGCTGTGCCTCATCCAGGAGGTGGCATTGCAGATAGGCTAGGCCTCTGCATGTAATGAAGGCAAACAGATTTTTAATAAGAGGCATTCCTATGGAAACAGAAGAAAAACAAATCTTAACGTTGGAAACAATCTATCCAGATGTTAGACTAAAAGCGTCTTTAAGTTATAGAGGAGACAGTGGCAGTCTGACATGTCTTACTGTACTACAAGGAATAATGAATAATGTAGTAGTAATTTCATTGAGTCCATATTAGAAAAATGGAAGAAAAAATTGAAAGCATTAACTTGGGACTTGTAGCCTGGAAAGAATTCAGGATTTAGTCCAAATTTCAAAAAGATAATAAAAACTCAAAAACAATGGACAAGACTGGAATCTAACAGGAGAGGTACTATGATCTTTTTCTGACACAATTTTTCTCCAGTGTCCATGTTTACTAAAGATAAGTCGTAGTAGGACAAATGTATGTGCAAAATTAAGTTTTAGTCTTGTTATACTTGGTCTGAGTATTTGCATAAAGTGCAGCAAGAACAATTATTTGCCATATAGGCTGTTTTTAAAATTAAAATTTACTTTGCTGGAACTTTGATCCATAAGGAATTTTAGATTAGATTTTTTTTTAAGCCTTAAGCTCAGCCACATATTTATCTGTGCCCGGAAATACTTCTATGGATTTGAGTGAAGTCCTATCCTCTTGAGGTGCCAAAATAGCTTTGAGTCCCTGGGCCTGTCAGAAAATGACATTTGTTACTTACCACAGATCAGGAAACCCTGTATAGAGACTATGTAGACAAGGTGTGAAGCCAGTTTTCCCAAGGGGCTTTTTATTGGCTGTATAAGTCAACTTTGATTCCTTAGTCTGTTTCCATCTGAAAGTATGCCATTCCAGTCAGAGCCTTGGTAAAATAACCAGTTTCTCCAATGGTGTCCTGTCACAAAAGAAAACAGATTCTTATTGAACTTATGCAAATAAGTGTACTCCCATAAATTAAGTATACTTACAAATAGTTTTCAAATTCTGGGGAAATCAGGTAGAGAGAAAGAAATACACTCCAATTTCTAAGAGTTTACTTTATCCAACTGTTAAAAGCTGCACATAGCTTCAAAGAAGGGTTTTCTCAACTCTGAAAAACAAAATAAAAAGAATAATCAAATGCTTTAAACAAAAAGTAGTAAAAGATTACTTCAATCTTTTGTTATTTCATTCCATGCAATTAACTCCTGTGCTGCTCAATATGGAATCAGCAATCCTCATGAATATATCAGCTTTCCATGAGAGTCCTGGAAGCTTTTCTCTCTATTCAGTCCAATGGCACAATCTCTAAAGTTATCAGAAACCTATATTTAAGAGTACTCCTCAGAGTTCTATAGCTGATTATAAACTGCCCTATGAAAGGATCAAAGTAAAACAACCATTGTGGATGACAAAAGTCTTAGAATGGCCATGGTTAAAGACATAACTGACTAGAAATTTTGGTTACTTTTATGGCATACAACAATTTTACATAATAATCACTACTGATAATATTAAGATATATCAGGATCATAAGAATCTCATGCAAGTTTGGAACACATACTGATAAAACATTTATATAAATGTAATCTAAAGAAGGTTAAACACCATTTCATATTTCACAGTGCTTTCTGTATGATTTTAATATGCCAAATCAAATATGCCTCTTTTGGACTTTAGGGTACCGAATATCTAAAAGGAATAACCAGAGCAAAAAAAAGGCTTAATTTAGAAATTAACTTCAGAAAGTTTGTCAAATATCAAATGTTTAAACACTTGAGATTACAAAATAGAATTCCAGGTCATTGTAAGAAAAAGGGAAAAATCTCTGCTCATTGATAGAGGGTAGACTCAGCTTTCCAAAAAACCCGATAAAGACAGCATGAGGCCAACTAAATCTGTCTCTATTCTCTTCCCTTTTTTTCTTCTGTCACTTGTTCAAAAGGCAAACAAAAAGCTTTTGTTATCTTTTAATATTACATGAAAATTCTGTTCAAAACAGAAAGCTGGCCAGGTGCAGTGGCTCACACCTGTAATCCCAGCACTTTGGGTGGTGGAAGAGGGAAGATCACTTGAGGCCAGGAGTTCAAGACCAGCCTGGCCAATATGGCAAAACCTCATGTGAACTCCAAATACCTGAGACAGGTCTTAGTTAATTTAGAAAGTTTATTTTGCCAAGGTTGGGGATGCGCACCCGTGACACAGCCTGAGGGTCCTGATGACAGGTGCCCAAGGTGGTCAGGGAACAGGCTGGTTTTATACATTTTAGGAATACGTGAGACATCAATCAATATATGTAGGATGTACATTGGTTCTATCCAGAAAGGTGGGACAACTCAAGCAGGGAGGAGTCTTCCAGGTCACAGATAGGTAAGAGACAAATGGTTGCATTCTTTTGAGTTTCTGATTAGCCTTTCCGAAGGAGGCAATCAGATATGCATTCATCTCAATGAGCAGATGGATGGCTTTGAATATTAAACAAAATGGAAGGCAGGTTTGCACTAAGCAGTTCCCAGCTTGACTTTTCCCTTCAGCTTAGTGATTTGGGGGCCCCAAAATTTATTTTCCTTTCACATCTCCCCCCTTTAAAAAAATCTTTTGGAGAAAGCATTTTATAAGAAAATGAGCCTCTGGTCTCAGGTTTTTTCTGATCTCTCATGGCTAGGATGGTTTATTCTTAGAGTTATTAGGAAAGCTCATTTTTAGCAGGTTGAGAAGTCTCATGTCCTATGAAGAGAAAATAAGGGGAGGAAGGGAGAAAGACAACAACAAACAAAAGAACAATCCTGGAAAATCAATATAGGCCACATTACTCTGAAGTCCATACATCATTAGGCAGTTATGAAAGTGGCTTATATATGCAAATAGATGGCTGTTATTTTCTACTTAAGTTTAAGTTGTCTAGATTCAGTTCACAGGGATTTAAGAAAACATAGCCTAGTTTTCAGAGATTTAAAATTGGGAAAAATGGGGGGTGAAGGAAAAGAAAGGAGAAAAAAATTGAAAACATTGTTTTGGAGACTTGCAGCCAGGAAAAATTAGAATTCAGACCGTACTGTAGAAAATAATAAAAATTGAAAAACATTAGGCAAGACTAGAATCTAACAACAGGTGTACTATACTTTTTGAAACATAATTTTTCTCTCTCTAGTTTCCCATTTTTACTAAAGAGAAATCATGGTAGGACCAATTTGCTTTATTATACTTGGCCAGATTATTTGTATAAAATGCAGCAAGAAAGGCCAGGTGCGGTGGCTCACAGCTGTAATCCCCACACTTTGGGGGGCCGAGGCAGGCAGATCACAAGGTCATGAGATCAAGACCAGCCTGGCTAACACAGTGAAACCCCATCTCTACTAAAAATACAAAAAATTAGCCAGGCGTGGTGGCACGTGCCTATAGTCCCAGCTACTTGGGAGGCTGAGGTAGGAGAATTGCTTGAACCCGGGATGCAGAGTTTGCAGTGAGCTGAGATTGCACCACTGCACTCCAGCCTGGGTAACAGAATGAGACTGTCTCAAAAAAAATGCAGCAAAAATAATTGTTTTTTTGAGATGGAATCTCGCTCTGTCACCTAGGCTGGAGTGCAATGGCATGGTCTCAGCTCACTGCAACCTCCACTTCCCAGGTTCAAGTGATTCTTCTGCCTTAGCCTCCCAATTAGCTGCGACTACAGGCACATGCCACCATGCCTGGCTAATTTTTTTTGTATTTTTAGTAGAGGTGGGGTTTCACTATGTTGGCCAGGCTGGTCTCGAATTCCTAACCTTGTGATCTGCCCACCTTGGCCTCCCAAAGTGCTGAGATTACAGGTGTAAGCCACCATGCCCATCTAAGAATAATTATTTTTTACATAGGCTTTTAAAATTGGCTTTGATGGAACTTTGTTCCATAGAAGGAATCTCAGATAAGACTTTTTAAAACCAAGCCCAGCCATAGATTTGTACCATCAAATACCTGTAAGTTGGGTGAATTTTTCTCCTCTTGAGGTCCCAAGATAACTTGGGGCTCCTGGGCCTGTCAGAAAGTGACATTCCTTACTTACCACAGGTCAGGAACCCTCTACAGGGACTGTGTACAAAGTATGAGGCCAGCTTTCCCAAGGCACTTTTATTGGCTCTGTAAGTCAAGTTTGATTCCTTACAGGAATGCACACCATTCCAGTCAAAGCCTTGGTGAAATAACCAGTTTCCCCAATTGTGTCCTATTTCATTTACAAATGAAAACAGATTCTTATTGCACTTATGCAAATAACAATATTGTCATAAGTTAAGAATGTTCACAAATAGTTTCTAAATTCTGGAGAAATCAGGTAGAGAGAAACAAATATGCTCCAAATTTTTTTCATAGGAGTATATTTAATTGTTAAAAGCTGTCAGTAGGCTGAGCATGGTGGCTCACACCTGTAATCCCAGCACTTTGGGAGGATGAGGCAGGCGGATCACTTAAGGTTAGGAGTTTGAGACCAGCCTGACCAACATGGAGAAACCCTGTCTCTACTAAAAATACAAAGTTAGTCATGGTAGTGCATGCCATAATCCCAGCTACTTGGGAGACTGAGGCAGGAGAATCGCTTGAACTGGGGGGGCAGAGGTTGTGGTGAGCCAAGATTGTGCCATTGCACTGCAGCCTGGGAAAAAGGAGCAAAATTGTGTCAAAAAAAAAAAAAAATCTGTCAGTAGCTCAAAACAAAATTTCCTTGACTCTGAAAAACAAAAGGATCAGCAACGTTTTCAGCAAAACGTCAAAAAGATTACTTCAGTCTTCTTTTACTTTAGTCCATGCAGTTAATTCCTATTCTGCTTGATATTCATGAGCATTTCAGCTCTCCATGAGTCCTGAAAGTTTTTCCTCTATTCTGATGTCACAATCTTCAAAGTTATCAGAAACCTGCATTCAAAAGTACCTGTTTGAGTTTTATAGCTGATTATCAAACCACTTTCTAAAGAGGACCCAAACAAGACAATAATTGTTTGTGGATGACAAAGAGTTTTAGGGCAGCCATAGTCAAAGACACAATTCACAAGGAAATTTGTTGCTTCTGTGGCACACAATAATTTAACATAACAATTATAATTATTACTGGTAATGTACAGTAAGTCATATCAGAATTATAGGAGTTTCTCCACAATTTTGGAACACATACCAATAACATATTTATACAAATACAGCCCAAAGAAAACCAAATACCATTTTATATTTGACAATGCTTTCTGTAAAATTTTTATACCAAATAAGCCAAATATATCATTTTTGGGCTTTAGGGAACCTAATATCTTAAAAGATTAATTAGATCAGAAAAACACATAATTTATAATTTGATTTTGGAAAGTTTGTCAAATATCAAAGGTTTAAAACACTTGATATCACAAAATAGGATCACAGATCATTGTAAAATAAGTCATTAATAAAAGTGATAAGGATTTCAACAAAAGACAAAAACCTTCATTCTTTGAGAGAGGAGACTTAATTTTCCAAACAATAAGCCCTAATAAAAACAGAATGAAGCCAATTAAATTTGCTTTCCAAAATTTTATAAACAATCTCTAAAATTTTAATATTGACTACAAGACATAACTTCCATAAGCCTTTTATAAACTTTATAACATTTATTAAGGAGTTGGTTAATGCTTCAAGAAAACTTTGTCAATCTGACACAGGGGCCCATATGCTTGCATCAGTGTCTTGCATCAGTGTGCCTTTGACATTAATCATTAATTTATAGAAAAACTGAACTTATTTTATCTGTCAAATTGGCCCTGACAATCTCACACACCCATCTCTTCTGCAATAGTCTCTGGGCCCTGAGGAGTTGAATAGCTTTAATTTCTGGCCCTGTGTCTCAGGAATGCAGTTTATTTTGATTGGCGTCTTCTACCAGGCCTGAAGATGAGACTTTAATTACTGTCAGGGTTTAAAATTTAGCAGGACTTGGTGTCCTTTTTAGACCCAGGAGTCAAAGCCCTGTAACTGAATGTCACAATGACTTTAAAAGTACATACAGAAAGATACACAGATGCAATAACCTTAATTTTAAAAATGTTTATCACAGTTTTTTTCTAAGCAAGCCAAAACTTCATAATAATGGCATAGAAAATATTTTGATAGAATGTAAAATGTGTTAGGCCAGTTACCAAAAAGCAAAAGAAAAGACTTTCTGCAGTGTACAGAATATTATGTTGAAAGAAAACATTTCCTTTAGACCTTTAAGAAAACATTGTTAGTATCAGGCCACAACAAACATAACTCGAGGGAAAAAAAAATTTATATGAGCTGAAAATGAGTTGAAGGAGAGCATTTCTATTTCATGCCTTTTAAAAGGGGAGAGAAAACTAAGCTTTCTTACCAAAAAATACCTCTTTATTTCTATAACTTTCTTTACATCTCTGTTATTTCCTTGTTCCCTTTACATTGTTTTATACATAACCTTTAAATAAGCTTTGAATTAGACACGAATTGTTCACCTTTTTAAAAAGGACACTTTTGTGTTTTTTGAGATGGAGTCTCAGTCTGTCACCCAGGCTGGAGTGCAATGACGTGGTCTCTGCTCACTGCAACCTCCGCTCCTGAGTTCAATCCATTCTCCCGCCTCAGCCTCTTGAGTAGCTGGGACTACAGGCACATGCCACCACACCTGGCTAATTTTTGTATTTTTAGTAGAGACGGGGTTTCACTATGTTGGCCAGGCTGGTCTCAAACTCCTGATCTCATGATCCACCTGTCTCAGTCTCTCAAAGTGCTGGGATTACAGGCGTGAGCCACTGTGCCCAGCCAAAAGGACACTTTTTTTTAAAGAAAGGATGTTTTCCTACAATATATATTTTTATTGAGATATCTATTATTTAATTTAATATACCTTTAGATTCTAAATTACGAGAAGTTTGTCTACAAGTATTTATCCCATTATGTTTACCTAATTATTTTATTTTAATTGTTTATCTAGATTATTTATGAAAACTGTGATAGTCATCATTTAAACTTATGAAATTTGCCATTGCAAAATTATAACTGAGATAGTGAAAAAAGACATGACCTGAGTCCATCTTGCTTCTAACCTCCAACCTGTCCTTGTTCATTCCTGGGCATAAGTCAAATTCACTTTGAGAGAAAGAGAGTTTATAGTTAAGCTTTGAAACAAAGATGATAAAAGTCTTTTCCCAAAGAAACCACCTTACTGCCTGTGGACTACATTGCCTAAAACCATAAGATTAGAAGTTATGATAATTTTACTAAATAATTCAAGATGTAGCTGTTTTCATTAAACCAGTATCAATATCTTATTTATTAAAAATTACACAAGTGGCTAGGTGCAGTGGCTCATGCCTGTAATCCCAGCACTTTGGGAGGCTGAAGTGGATGGATCACCTGAGATTGGGAACTTGAGACCAGCCTGACCAACATGGAGAAACCCTGTCTCTACTAAAAATACAAAATTAGCCATGCATGGTGGCGCATGCCTGTAATCCCAGCTACTCAGGAGTCTGAGGCAGGAGAATTGCTTGAACCTGGGAGGCGGAGTTTGCAGTGAGCCAAGATCACACCATTGCACTCCAGCCTGGGCAACAAGAGTGAAACTCTGTCTCAAAAAAAAAAAAAAATTACACAAGCAAAGATCATTCTGTTTTGGGCTGGATTTATAGTTTCATAACACCTGTGTTAAAATTTGACACCTTATGGTATTTGCCAGGGAAAAGTATGATATTGCTTGATCAATAAATGCAAACAAAAATGTTTGCTGGCAATTCCTAAGACAGTTCTAATATTACTTTACCAATACTTTTAAAGCTAGCTTATTTATTAAAGATTTTACTTAAGTTACATAAACTTGAAAGAGTATTTGACTAGTCTTTCCTTTTTTCTGAGGAAGTATTTGATTTAAGTGCTTTTATTTTTCTTTAAGCCAATTAATTAGACTTCTTTTCTATATTTTTAGAAGTGAAACATTGTGTACACAATACATAAATACATAGCTGTATTAGGCATACTGATGGAAGTACATCTTAAAGAGTCCTAAGATCTCCTTTTTTTTTTTTTCCTATCTTAGACTTGCAAACTCTTGATAACCTGTTTCATTATCCTGGCAGTTGTCAGCTAAATAGCTGTAAATCTGCATATTGAAGGAAACAACTCTTAGATGAAAAATCAGATAGCAAAATTTACATCTCAAGGTACGGAGAGATAAAGTCTGGTGGTGCTAGAGGGAGATTAAAGATGGATGTCAAATCAAACATAAAATTATAGAAATCTATCATAAGATTGTATGAGAAGCCCAATTTTATTTAGATAGGGATTACCTATCTTTTAAATGGATCTCTGAGCTCTAGGCAGAGTCCACACTGAATTCTTTGTCTCCAAAAAGGGAGAATTATTATGAGGCTAGACCATGTGATGTTTTTACAGTGCACTTAAATTTTTTTTTAAACATAGACATTTCTAAGTGTCTAAACTACACTCTTCCTTAAAAGTCCAAGAGTAGTCTCTGTTGCAATAACTATTTTAGTCAGTAAGTCAGGTGACACAATACAAAAGCAAGCAGTTTAAGAGCTGAGACAAACTTGTCTGTTTACACTCTTGGGGTTCCACAAGGAAAAAGGAAAAACATGTTTCTCCCTCAAAGGGAGCCTGGTGCCTTCTCCATTTTCTTTAGGGAACCCCAGGCTATTATAAACTATTTTACATCCCTCATGCAGCAGAGGGTGCAAGAGAAAGGAGAGACAGCAGAAGTAAATGAAGAAAACGGAATTCAGTCAACTAAGAAAAACTTTTTTTCAAAAAAGAAGAAAAGACAAGGTCCTAGAAGAAAAAAAGACAAGGCCCTAGGAGAAAAAAACAAAGCAAAAACATGAAGACCTTTTAAATACAAACACACACACATGCACACATATACACACACATCTTGGATGTTAGCTTTTAATTAAGCTGACTTTTTACCATTGAGCTCCTTTAAAAGAACCTTTTTAAATCTCATTACCATATTTAAGCCAGGACAAATTGCTGCTATTAAGGGAGGAGACCACCCCTCATATTGTCTTATGCCCAATTTCTGCCTCCAAATAAAAAAGAAGTAAAAACTAAAAGGCAGACAGCCCAGCGCTGCGCCCTGGGCCTGGTAGTTAAAAATCAACCCCGGACTTAGCTGCTTGTGTTATCTATAGATTCCAGACATTGTATGGAAAATCATCATGAAAATCCCTGTCCTGTTCTGCTCCATTCTGATTACCAGTGCATGCAGCCCCCAGTCATGTACCCCCTGCTTGCTCAATTGATCACGACCCTCTCATATGGACCCCCTTAGAGTTGTAAGCCCTTAAAATGGACATTAATTGCTCACTGGAGGAGCTCAGTTTTTTGAGACATAAGTCTGCTGATGCTTCCGGCCAAATAAAGCACTTTCCTTCCTCAACTTGGTGTCTGAGAGGTTTTGTCTGCGGCTAGTCCTGCTACATTTCTTGGTGCCCCGACCAGGAAATGAGGTGATTAGCGGACGGTTGAGGCAACCCCTTAGGTGGCTTAGGCCTGCCCTGTGGAGCATCCCTGTGGGGCACTCTGGCCAGCTTTAGCGACACAAATCCTGAGAGCACTCCCGGGTAGGCAATTGCCCTGGTGGAATGCCTTGCCAGAGCAGTGCACAGTAGGCCCCCATGGAGGATCAACGCAGTGGCTGAACACCCAGAAGGAATTGGCGCTTGGACTCCAGACATCTGGAACACAGTAAGACTGGTCTTGGAACTTGCCCACTTGGAAACATGGCCTGATCACCCATGGCGTGCCTTTATCAGCGACTTGGTTTTGGTTTTGATTTTGACTAGATTTGCACTGCTTTGGTTTAGATTTTGGTACTGGCTTTTGGATTTGAACTGTTTTGGCTTTGATTTCAGTTCTGACTTGGCTCAAATTGCTTGATGAATGAGTAACTCCTTATCCATGCTTTGGTTTTAGTGTAAATTGCTTGGTGAGTGAGTGGAGTGAGTGACTTTTTGCCCCTTTTTCCCTTCCCTCTTTGTGGTAAGAGCGTTGTTCTGTCTCCTGAGAGAGGAAAATGTGTAAAACACAAAGTAAGCCTACCCCATTAGGAATTTCAAGAAAGAAATTTCAAGTTAAAGGAATTTCAAGTTAAAGAATTTCAAGAAAGGATTCAATGGGGACTATGGAATTGCTATGACACCTGGAAAGCTTAAGGCTTTGTGTGAGATAGATTGGCTGGCATTAGAGGTGGGATGACCATCAGAAGGAAGCCTAGACAGGTCCCTAGTTTCAAAGGTATGGCACAAAGTAACTGGTAAATCAGGACCAGATCAGTTTCCATACATAGATACTTGGTTGCAGCTGGTTTTAGATCCCCCACAGTGCTTAAGAGGACAGGCAGCAGTAGTACTAGTGGCAAAGGGACAGACAGCCAAGAAGAAAGAGTACCTCCACTCCCGCTGGTCCCTCCCCTACAGGAAGAGGAAGGAGAGAGGAGAACAGCAGCATAAGCAGCTGGCAAAGGCAAGGAAAGACCAGCAGAGAGAAAAAGAGACAGAGAGAGAGACAGACAGAGAGGAGAGAAAGAGAGGGGAAGAGAGAGAGAGCGAAAAGAGAGAGAGAGGAAAGAGAGAGGAAAAGAGGCAAAGAGAGAAAAGAAGAGAGAGAGAAAGAGACAGACAAAGAGGGAGTCAAAGAGAGAGAAAGAGAGAGGCAGAGAGAGAGGAAGAGACAGAGACAAAAAGAAAGAGAGACAGAAAGTCAAAGAGAGAAAGAAAGAGAGAGATATACAAGTAGTTAAGAAAAAAACAGTGTACCTGATTCCTTTAAAAGCCAAGGTAAATTTAGAACCTATAATTGATAATTAAAGGTCTTCTCTGTGACCATATAACACTCCAATACCACTTTGTTGTCAGTGTAAACAAGGGCGTAGCGTGGAAGCACTGAGGCCACTGACAACCCATAGCCTTCCTATCAAAATTCCTGAACCCGGTAACCTGCAGATGGCCCAAACACATTCAATCTGTAGCGGCAATGGATTTGCTAATAGAAAAAAGTAGAAAAATAACTTTTAAAGGAAACCTCACTGTAAGCACACCTCACCAGTTCAGAAGTATCCTAAGTTAAAAAAAAAAAAAAAAAAAAAAGAGAGAGAGAAAAAGGTGGGGGAGAATTTATGTAAAAAGAATGTTATATAGTAAACTCTTGTCCTAAAATAAATTAACTGGTTGTTTAAAGAAAGGGATGTTTGCAATAAGTCAGAAAGTTGAGACATGTTGAAGAATTGTCTGTGAAAGTAGTGAAAGAAGAAAAAAGTGTGTTATAAAAAAGGAATTTTTGCAAGAAGTGTTGTATAATTGAAAAGTAATTAGGCCTCCTGAATGTAAAACTATTGAAGAAACACTTTATGTGCAAGGTGTATAAGAAAAGTAAAATATACTTTTAGTAAAAGGATTATAAGGAGGCATAAAAATGTGGATTTTTACCTATATTAAAAGGTTAAAAAAATTTTTTTGTTTTGAAGGTTTAAGCAAGTTTTAAAATGTTAATTGTAAAGGAAATTCTGTGTGTAAACATATTGGCTAAAGTTAAAGGGGCATCATCCAGTTTTTCTGTGAACTGGACATTAAAGTAAAAACAAAATGGGTTTTTCTTAAAGCACTAACCTGCTCTTTAACAAAAATTATAAAAGGTTAAAAAGAGTCTATAAAAATCTTACCTTATGGTCAGACATTAAAAATTGAATAAATATGTCTACAAAGTTTTATTAAAACTAAGTTTAACATTAATAACACACTAATATAAAGGTGAAATTTAGCTTATCTGGTTTGAAAATCATACAGAAAGCATTGTCAAATATAAAATGTTGTTTGGCTTTCTTTGGTCTAAAAACTAATAAAAATAGGTGCTAAAGGAAATTTCCCAGTAAGAAGGCACCAAGAACTATGAAGTCTGCTGCTGATGTCCCCACATTTAAAACAAAAGGTCAATTTCTTAGAAATTATATACTTGGTTTATCTTCCACTTTCCTTTCCCTCAAAACTAAAAGTCTTTTAGCACATGTACCACCCCTAGAATTTCCAGTAAACCAGCACCAGCCTGAAGATTACATTCTCATCAAAGGGTAGAAAGAAGAAAAACTCAAGCCAGCCTGGGAAGGACCCTACCTTGTGCTGCTAACCACTGAGACTGCTGTTCATACAGCAGAAAGGGGATGGACTCATCACACCTGAGTCAAGAAAGTGCCACCCCCTCCAGAGTCGTGGGCCATAGTCCCAGGAGAAAACCCAACCAAACTAAAGCTAAGAAAAATTTAACTCTTTCATCTATTATATTATACTTTCTTCTTTCCTCGCTCTATTGCTGACCATCTAGTTATTAACACAACCAAGTCAATTTTGCCTCAAACTATTGCATTTAATGCTTGCCTTGTTATACCCTGTGGGGACTTGCCAAGTCAAAGAGAGCTCTCTACTTTAGAAAAGTACCTCTCTCCCTCCTGACTCTCCTCAGACTGGGCATTAGTAAATTGGGACCATTTAATCCAGGGAGATTTCGATAAAGACCCCAGTGACAACCAGGAGTCTTGCCCCCTGATGTAGAGCTTTTATGCTGTAGTTGGTCCAACATTCTGTGGACCACTAAAAAGCAAGGATGGACTGCCCCAACTGGTTTTTGTAATTTCCTAAAACCATACATTCATTTTACTAGAGGATCATAGAAGTTAAAGACTTAAAACAAACTTTGGCAATTAAGACAGGATACCAGGATGCAAATGCCTGGTTGGAATGGATCAAATATTCCGTCTGCACATTAAACAAAAGCAATTGTTATGCTTGTGCATGTGGCAGGCCAGAGGCCCAGATTGTCTGCTTTCCACTAAGGTGGTCTTCCAGTCGACCAGGCGTGGGCTGCATGGTAGCTCTTTTCCAGGATTCTATAGCCTGGAGTAATAAGTCATGCCAAGCTCTCTCTCTGCTATATCCTGAAGTTCAGCACCCTGCGGGTCAGCCCCCAAGGTCCATCCAGCTTCCATCTCCCAACACTAAGTTCACTTCATGTCTCTCATGACAGGGAGGAAACTTAGCATTCCTAGGAGACCTGAAGGGATGCAGTGAACTTAAGAACTTTCAAGAGCTCACCAATAAGTCAGCCCTTGTTCATCCCCGAGCGGATGTGTGGTGGTATTGTGGTGGACATTTACTGGACACTCTGCTGAATAACTGGAGTGGCACTTGTGCTTTAGTCCAATTGGCTATCCCTTTCACCCTGGCATTTCATCAACCAGAGGGAGGGCAGGTGATAGAAAAATGGTGGATCTGGTTATCGGATGGAAGAATAGCCATGCCACAACTGCTAGGAGCCGCAGTCGTACTAGCTGTGCATGAGACCACCCATCTAGGCCAAGAGTCTCTTAAAAAGTTGTTAGGCCGGTACTTCTACATCTCACATCTGTCAGCCCTTGCCAAAACAGTGGTGCAGCAGTGTGTCACCTGCCAGCAGCACAATGCTAGGCAAGGTCCAACCGTCCCACCTGGCATATAGGCTTATGGAGCAGCCCCCTTTGAAGATCCCCAAGTAGACTTCACTGAGATGCCCAACTGTGGAGATCTCATCCCTAGGTTTGGACTGCCCTTACAAATCAGCTTGGACAACAGGTCAGCATTTGTGGCTGACTTGGTACAGAAGACAGCAAAGGTGATTGGGTGTGGATCAAGGATTGGAATGTAGCCCCCTTGCAGCCATGGTGGAAAGGACCCCAGACCGTTGTATTGACCACTCCCACAGCTGTGAAAGTAGAAGGAATCCCAGCCTGGATCCACCACAGCCATGTGAAACCCGCAGCACCTGAGACCTGGGAGGCGAGACCAAGCCCAGACAATCCTTGCAAAGTGACTCTGAAGAAGACAACAAGCCCTGCTCCAGTCACACCTGGAAGCTGACTGGTCCACGCACAGCTGAAGTATGAGGAAACTCACAGTGGGACTTATTTTCCTTAAATTTTGGACCTGTACAGTAAGGACTTCAACTGACCTTCCTCAAACTGGGGACTGTTCCCAGTGTATACATCAGCTCACTGAGGTATGGCAAAAAGTTAAAACTGTCTTTTTGTTCTATAGTTATTATAAATGTGCTGGAACTCTAAAAGGGACTTGTTTGTATAATGTCACCCAGTACAAGGTATGTAGCCCAAAAAGTGACCAGCCTGATGTGTGTTGTAACCCATCTGAGCCCTCTATGGTAACAGTTTTTGAAATAAGATTAAGAACGGTCACCTGGTGGGGTCTAAACCATACTAAGAAGCATCCATTTAGTAAGTTTCCTAAGTTGCAAACTGTTTGGGCCCATCCAGAGTCTCACTGGGACTGGCCAGCTCCAGCTGGACTATACTGGATATGCAGGCATAGAGCCTACACCAAGCTACCTGACCAATGGGCAGGTCGTTGTGTCATTAGCACCATTAAGCCGTCCTTTTTCCTACTGCTTGTAAAAACAGGTGAGCTCCTAGGCTTCCCTGTCTATGCTTCCCAAGAAAAGAGGAGCATAGCCATAGGTGATTGGAAAAATGATGAGTGGCCCCCTGAAAGAATCATGCAGTACTATGGGCCTGCCACATGGGCACAAGACAGCTCGTAGGGATACTGAACCCCCATCTACATGCTCAACTAGATTATATGGTTAACAAGCTGTCTTAGAATAATCACTAATGAGACTGGCAGAGCTTTGACTGTTTTAGCCCGGCAAGAAACCCTGATGAGAAATGCTATTTATCAGAATAGATTAGCCCTAGACTACTTGCTAGCAGCTGAAAGAGGAGTTTGTGGGAAATTTAACCTTACCAATTGCTGTCTACACATAGATGATCAAAGGCAAGTAGCTGAAGACATAGAGATATGACAAAACTGGCAAATGTGCCTGTGCAAGTGTGGCATGGATTTGATCTTGGGGCCATGTTTGGAAAATGGTTCCCAGCGCTAGGAGGATTTAAAACCCTTATAATAGGAATTGTAATAGTAATAGGAACCTGCTTACTACTCCCTTGTTTGCTACCTGTACTCCTTCAAATGATTAAAAAGCTTCATCACTACCTTAGTTCACTAAAATGCTTCAGCACAAGTGTACTATATGAATCACTATCAATCTGTCTTGCAAGAAGACATGGGTAGTGAGGATGAAAGTGAGAACTCCTACTAATGAGTAAAGTTCTCAAAGGGGGGAATAAGGAAGGAGACCACCCCTCATATTGTCTTATGCCCAATTTCTGCTTCCAAAGAAAAAAGAAGTAAAAACTAAAAGACAGAAATGAAATCCACAGGCAGACAACCCAGCACCATGCCCTGGGCCTGGTAGTTAAAAGCAACCCCTGACTTAACTGCTTGTGTTATCTATAGATTCCAGACATTGTATGGAAAAGCATCGTGAAAATCCCTGTCCTGTTCTGTTCCATTCTGATTACCAGTGCATGTAGCCCCCAGTCATGTACCCCCTGCTTGCTCAATCGATCATGACCCTCTCATGCAGACCCACTTAGAGTTGTAAGCCCTTAAAAGGGACAGGAATTGCTCAGTCAGGGAGCTTGGTTTTTTGAGACATAAGTCTGCTGACACCCTGGCTAAATAAAGCCCTTTCCTTCCTCAACTTGGTGTCTGAGGGGTTTTGTCTGCGGTTCGTCCTGCTACACTATTAATATTTATGATATACCAAGTATCAAACTAGAAAGGGCTTGATTTAGGATCCAAACCCAGGTTCTCATGGCGGGAAAAAAGAAGGCAGAACCCTTAGCTATGGAACTTCAGCATGATGCAACAGCCATTGCTCTTTCTGTTCAGCCTGGCTAACAAAAGGGTGGCCTCGTTATGTAAATAAAGCCTGTTAAGTAGTCAAAAGCAAAAATATTTCTTTTTTTTTTCCTTTTGCTGGCTGTTTATCCCCCCCACCACACCACCTTTTTGTGTGTGTGTGTGTTGGGGTTGGGGGGGAGTTTAGCCACTTCAGAGGCCTTGTTCCTTGTAATTTGGAACTTTCCTTTGGATTTGATCAAGTCAAATAGAGTTGATCAAACCCAATGGGAAAAAGATGGAAACAACAACAAAAACAGAAACAAACAAACAACAGCAACAACAAAAAAGTTAAGCAAAACAAATGATGGCACAATTTATTATTATTGTTGTTGTTTTATTTTTTATATAGTTTTTGAGATGGAGTCTCGCCCTGTCACCCAGGCTGGAGTGCAATGGTGCCACCTTGGCTCACTGCAACCTCCACCTCCTGGGTTCAAACGATTCTCCTGCCTCAGCCTCCTAAGTAGCTGAGCTTACAGGCACCTGCCACCATGCCCAGTTAATTTTTGTATTTTTAGCAGAGACAGGGTTTCACCATGCTGGCCAGGCTGGTCTCGAACTCCTGACCTTGTGATCTGCCTGCCTCAGCATCCCAAAGTGCTGGGATTACAGTCGTGAGCCACTGTGACTGGCCCATGATGGCACGACTTACATGATCACTGAGTGCTCTAATGGTAGGGAGAAATTAAGACCAGCTTCTTGTTAATCTTAACTTTAGCCAAGACAAACTCCAGTTCAGTTACTTAACTAGAGATGGGTCTCAGGCTGAAGACTGCCTCCAAAGAGGCATTCTTTTGAGTTTCTGAGAAGCATGAAAAAAAACTCAAATTAGTCTTCCCTGTTGGAAATGAGTTCAAACTCCAGGAAGGAGTTACTTGCCTTCCATTGTCATGGAAATAGGAAAAATTTGCCTTCCTTTTGTTGGAATCAAGTAAAACTCCAAAAAAAAAAAAAAAAAAAAAAAGGAATTGTACAGCAAAATAAAGTTTAGATTTGGGGACATCTGGGATTCTCTGGAAGGGATGCTTCTGGGCCTCAGCAAATTGTCCTATTGGTTTGTCCATAAAGATAGCTCAAGGTGGCTAGGCGCAGTGCCTCATGCCTGTAATCCCAGCACTTTGGGAGGCCAAGGCTGGCAGATCACGAGGTCAGGAGTTCGAGACCAGCCTGGCCAACATGGCGAAACCCCGTCTCTACTAAAAACACAAAAATTAGCTGGGCCTGGTAGCAGGCACCTGTAATCCCAGCTACTCTGGAGGCTGAGGCAGGAGAATCATTTGAACCCAGGAGGCGAAGGTTGCAGTGAGCTGAGATCGCGCCATTGCACTCCAACTTGGGTGACGGGGTGAGACTCTGTCTCAAAACCAAAAAACAAACAAAGAAAAAGATAGCTCAAGCTGCTACCAAATACTGATAGGAGACTTGTCAAAGGTCAGGAGCACCTCCACTTAGAATCCCTTTATGGTTGCCAAAATCTGAACCCCGAATATCTGAGACATGTTTCAGTTAATTTAGAAAGTTTATTTTGCCAAGGTTGAGGACATGCATCCATGACAGCCTCAGGAGGTCCTGACTACGTTTGCCCAAGGTGGTCGGGGCACAGCTTGGTTTTATACATTTTAGTGAGATATGAGACATCAATCAATATATGTAAGATGTACATTGGTTCCATCCAGAAAGATGGGACAACTCAAGCAGGGAAGGGGCTTCCAGGTCACAGGTAGGTAAGAGACAAAACGGTTGCATTATTCTGAGTTTCTGATTAGCCTTTCCGAAGGAGGCAATCAGATATGCATTTATCTCAATGAGCAGAGGGAGGACTTTGAGTACTAAATAAAATGGGAGGCAGGTTTCCCTTAAGCAGATCCCAGCTTGACTTTTCCCTTTAGCTTAGCGATTTGGGGTCCCCAAGATTTATTTTCCTTTGACACCCATCTTTACTAAAAATACAAAAATTAGCCAGGTGTGGTGGCGCATGCCTGTAATCCCAACTACTTGGGTGACTGAGGCATGAGAACCACTTGAATCCAGGAGGTGGAGGTTGCAGTGAACTGAGATGACACCAGCCTGCACTCTAGCCTGGGCTTGTGAGACCCTGTCTCAGAGAGAGAGAGAGAGAGAGAGAAAGCCAAATTTCACCTTTGCATTAGTATCCTGTTAATGTTAAACCCAATTCTTAATAAAACCTTATAAATAAATCTATTTAATCTTAATTAGTTTGACCATAAGGTAAGATTTTCATAACCTTCTATAATCCTTTTCGATTTTCTGTTAAACAATAGGCCAATTCTCAAATACACATTATTATTTAAACACATGGGCCCAGGTTCTGGCCCTACATCAGTGTGCTTTTATGTTTAAATTATGGAAAAACTAAGTAATCTCCTTCAAATCTTAGCCAACTTACACATACCCACAGAATTTTCTTTATAAGATCAATCTTTCACAAATCTTTTACAACTTGTTTAAACCTTTAGTTTTGTCCTATTACCCTTTTAGGTTAGGACAATCCTTTAAAACCTCTGAACTAGAAAAAATTACATTCCTACAACAAACACCATATTTTCATGCTTTCTTATAGCCTTTTGCCAAAAGCACATTCTACTTTCCTTATACATCTTGCATGTAAAACTTTCTCCAGTAATCTCAAGTACATGTTACAATGTTAACTCTTAGCAACTCTTATTTTTGGTGAAAGATCCAGTATGTAAGCAATTCCAGACAGAAAATCAGAAGCTGTCCATGAAGGGAGAAAGAATCAATAAATGGCAAAAGTCCCACAACTATCAACACAGAAAGGGCTTATTCCCAAAGCCAGGAACTAAACCTAGGCCACCAGTGTGAAAGTGCAAAACCTTAGCTACTGAACTATAGCACACAGTGACTGCTATTGCTTTTCCCAGAACGAGTCTAGAGCAGTTATTTTTGAGCTTGCAAAAGATTTTAAGTATTCAAGAGAATTAAGTCTAGACATGACATTATCATGTGCCCTTTTTAGACTGAAGAGTCAAAGCCCTGTAAATGTAACATCACAAGGACTTTAAAAGCAATACAGAAAGTTACATGGATGGAATAACCTTTTCAAGTCCGTAATTTGAATTAACTTTTCGATAACCTTTGAATTAGACAAAACTATTCTGTTTCTCAGTAAGAACACATCTTCTTTGGCATATTTTATATGAACCTAGGAAGTAAGAAATGTTCAACTGCCTGTCAGATGTTAGCATTTTATAGATGAGAACCATTCCACAATTTTTGGAACATATTTTCCATCTAATAATGCTTTTTAAATTAATTGATTTTTTTTGAGACCATGTCTCACTCTGTCACCCAGGCTGGAGTACATTGGCATGATCACGACTCACTGCAGCCTCAACTTCCTGGGCTCCAGTAGTCCTCCCACCTCAGCCTCTTGGGTGCCTGGCTAATTTTTATATTTTTGATATAAAATATAAAGATATAATACATTTTTTATAGTGTAATTTTGATATAAAATATATAATATATAATATAATATAATATAATATAATATAATATAATATAATATAGAGACAGGATTTCACCATGTTTTCCAGGCTGGTCTCGAACTCCTGAGCTCAAGTGATCCACCAGCCTTGGCCTCCAAAAGTGCTGAGATTACAGGCATGAGCCACTGTGCCTGGCCATAACCCTTTTTTTAAAATTGCAAATGACCCAGACATCCCATAAGCATCCAAAATGATTTTAAGATTTTAAATTTTATAAAAAAGCTTACTTACAAACATTTATCTCATTTATATGTACCCATTCTTTCCATTTTTCACTGTTTATTTAGACTATTTATGAAAACTGAGATACCGTACAAAGGTGGTCATCATTTAAAGTTATTTCCCTGCTAAGCATTTTTAAAGCTTTGTGAACATCAGATGTCTATCCAGATAAGAAACTTAAACATATGGGCATTTTTTCAATAACTCAGAAGATTTAGTTGTTTTCTTTAAACAATATTAAATGTCTTGTTTATAAAAAATTACACAAACAAAATCATTCTGGTTTGGCCTGGGTTTATAGTTTTATAGTTCTTATGTCAAATGTTGACACCTAATAATATCTGGCAGAGATAAATATGAAACCGCTTGATCAGTAAATCCAAGCAAAAATATATATTGACAATTCTAAAGGCATTTCTAATATTATTTTACTACTAATTTTAGATCCATCTTATTTATTAAAGATTTTACTTAAGTCACATGAACTTGGAAAGCATTTGGGCTTATTAATTTATGAGTACTCCTTTAAGCCAATTTGGTACCTTGTGGCCACAACACATAACAAAATATATAAATGTACCTATAAACACACACTTAACATACTCATATAAAGCAGGCAGAAGAGAAAACAGAGGAAGATAGAGCCTGGCCAGCCTTTGTGTAGGAGCCAGGTCTTACAAGCAGGGTGTGAGGAAGAAAGGAGGGGAAGAAAAAAAGGTAACATGATTGAAAGGAAATTCCAGAGCCTTCCAGCCATTACACAGTGCAGGAAGTACCCCCCCACCATTCTTGCTTATCTTCCATTGCAAAGGAATCAGGGCCCATACACAAAGTCATACGTTCATATATGCAAACAGTGTGCTTCCAAATGAGTCCCCCGTGAAGGGGGCTGGGTGAGGTCCTGAATCCTTCTCCCCCATTCCAAATGGCTCCATGGGCCAGTGAGTCCAATCTAAGCAAACTCTCATGGTGCCACAAATACAAACAAATACAAACGTATAAAATGTTAAATGGTGGCACTATTAGCCAAGTAGGGCAGGACCCCAGTCACACCCCAAAAGTGGCAGAGGGTGATTGGTTGCACTTTCAACTAACTCATCTACTTCCAAATTTTGCTGGCTGTTCAGAAGTCACTTCCTGATTAAAGAATGCAACCCAACCTATCTACAGTCTTGGCAAAGCATTACTTTGAGTCTAAAGCCTTTACATCCCACTACCAATCTGTAGAAATGACAGAACACAGAGAAACATATTGAAATGCACCATAATTATGCAGTCAACAAATTTCAGAATTCAGGTTGTGCGAAACTCTACAGGTAAAATGCCCTGTATTCTTCATAATCAGCAGAAAAATTGCAAGGCAATAAAAGTGATGGAGGAGGGAAACATGTGCATTAAAAGAGGCTTAAAAGACATGCCGTTAGGCTGGGCGTGGTGGCTCACACCTGTAATCCCAGCACTTTGGGAGGCTGAAGTGGGCAGATCACTTGAGGTCAGGAGTTCGAGACCAGCCTGGCCAACATGGTGAGACCCCCGTCTCTACTAAAAATACAAAAATTAGCCGGGCCTGGTAATGTGTGCCTGTAATCCCAGCTACCTGGGAGGCTGAGGCAGAAGAATCACTTGAACCTGGGAGACAGAGGTTGCAGTGAGCTGAGATCGCACCACTGCACTCCAGCCTGGATGACAGAGGGAGACTTTGTCTCAAAAAAAAAAAAAAAAAAAAGGCACGCCTTAAAAAAATACTGAATAGAATGCCTTCAGGTTATAAATTCTATTCAGAATACCTGAATAGAATGCATTCAGGTTATAAAATCTTAAAGAAACACAAAGAAGCGATTAAGTCACAATGGTGGTTACTTTTGGAGGAAGGGAGTGGGCTGTGATAGGAACATGTCAGAAGGTGGGACTTCTGGGGTGGCCAGCAGAGTTTTATTTCTTGGTCCAATTAATAGTTATGTGGGTGTCAACCTAATCAAAATTCACACAACTACATTTGTATGATTTTTCTGTATCTGCACTTTATTTTACAATTAAAAGTTTAAAATGAATTTTTGTTTTTATTTTTATTTTGAGACAGAGTCTTACTCTGTCATCCAGACTGGAGTGCAGTGGCATGATCTCAGCTCACTGCAACCTCCACCTCCCAGGTTCAAGTGATCCTCAAACCTCAGCCTCCCCAGTAGCTGAGATTACAGGTGCACACCACCATGCCCAGCTAATTTTTACATTTTTTGATAGAGATGGGGTTTTGCCATGTTGGCCATGGTGGTCTTGAACTCCTGACCCAGGTGATCTGCCCACTTCAGTCTCCCAAAGTGCTGGGATTGCAGGCATGAGCCACGTGCCTGGCCTAAAATGAATTTTTTTTTTTTTTTTTTTGAGATGGAGTCTCGCTCTGTCGCCCAGGCTGGAGTGCAGTGGCACGATCTCAGCTCACTGCAATCTCCGCCTCCCAGGTTCACACCATTTTCCTGCCTCAGCCTCCCAAGTAGCTGTGACTACAGGTGCCCACCACCACGCCCGGCTAATTTTTTGTATTTTTAGTAGAGACGGGGTTTCACCATGTTAGCCAGGATGGTCTCGATCTCCTGACCTCGTGATCTACCTGCCTTGGCCTCCCAAAGTGCTGGGATTACAGGCATGAGCCACCGCACCTGGCCCTAAAATGAATTTTTAAAAAAAGATTTTTCTCTTCTTTTCTTTCTTTCCTTCTCTCTCTCTTTTTTTTTTTTTTTAAATTTGTTGAGACGGTCTCACTCTGTCACCCAGGCTGGAGTGCAGTGGCACGATCTAGGTTCACTGCAACCTCTGCCTCCCGGGTTCAAGTGATTCTCTTGCCTCAGCCTCCCAAGTAGCTGGGAGTACAGGCAGCTACCACGCCCAGCTAATATTTGTATTTTTAGTAGAGACAGGGTTTCACCATGTTGGCCAGGCTGGTCTCAAACTCCTGGCCTCAAGTAATCCACCCGCCTCAGCCTCCTAAGTGCTGCGATTACAGGTGTGAGCCACTGCACCAGGCCTAAAATAAGATTTTATGGACAACTTTATGCCAGTAAATTGGAAAATTTAGATGAAATCAACAAATTTCTAGAAAAATTAAAACTGATGCAAATTTTTATAACTTTTGAGAAATGCATCTATAGTTAACCTTTCATTAAAGAAAACTCCACAGATAAATGGCTTTCTAAACTAATTCTAAGTCAGACATGGTGGCTCACGCCTGCAATCCCAGCACTTTGGGAGGCCGAGGTGGGCAGATCACCTGAGATCAGGGGTTTGAGACTGGCCTGGCCAACATGGTGAAACCCCATCTCTACTAAAAATGCAAAAATTAGCCAGGCGTGGTGGCAGGCACCTATCATCCTAGCTACTCAGGAGGCTGAGACAGGAGAATCGCTTGAACCTGGGAGGCAGAGTTTGCAGTGAGCAGAGATCGCGCCCTTGCACTCCCACCTGGGTGACAGAGTCTCAAAAACTCTGTCTCAAAAACAAACAAACAAAAAACCAAAAAAACTAATTCTACGTATATGAGGAGGAAATAATACTTATTTTGCCCAATCCCTTCCAAAGGAAGTGAAAGAGGGAGTACTTACCAAATCATTTTCTATTCCCCCTTTTCCAAGGCAAGAAAACCCAACTGATGAAGTGTCTTAAACCTTTCATGCTTTGCTGGTTCCATAGACTCATGGACTTTTCATACACAATCTCTCCATTCATCAGACCTCATCCTTTATTGCCTCATCACATTCTGTTCCCATTCTTCCACTTCCATATTCATAACCTTTTTGCCACGTTTCTTTTCTCTCAAATCAAACCAGACCAGATGTTTCAGTCAGCGCATAACTATTCGCATCCAAATTTGTACAAGAGGTCAGCTAACTGCTGAGTCTCAGTCCTACAGGACACCTACCCAATTTTAGTGGGGATGAACATAGTGGAGGTCAGAGGCTACCCATCATGACTGAAAGGCTGATTCCTTTTCAATTCACCAACAAACTGCATTTATTTATTTATTTTTTATATTGAGACAAGTTCTCACTCTGTTGCCCAGGCTGGAGTGCAGTGGCATGATCATGGCTCACTGCAGCCTCAACCTCATGGGCTCAATGCATCCTCCCACCTCAGACTCCCTAGTAGCTGGGACCACAAGCATACATCACCACTCCTGGGTAATTTTTTAGTTTTTTGTAGAGATGGGGTGTCACTATGTTGCCTAGGCTAGTGTCAAACTCCTGGGCTTAAGTGATTATCCAACTTGACCTCCCAAAGTGCTGGGATTACAGATGTAAGCCACCACATCTTGGCAGCTTCCATTCTCCTGGGCATCAGGACTCTATCACTCTAGCTATCTCTAATCTCTTCAGCTGTCTACTAAACTCCTCTTCAACTGGCCCACATTAGGAGGATTTAATGAAAGTCTTAAACCATACATTTTGTGGATTCATCAATGCTGAATTGTAGTAGCTGGCAGGAGAATTTATAATTGTGATAAGCGAACTGCTATCACTGCTTCTCCTGGAATTATAAAGGGAGACTGAGCTTGGGGCAACCTGAGTGATTTCAGAGACATGCAATATCTCATAGGTGGTGAGGAGGGAAAATGCTCGGTTTGTCTATGACAGACGCTTTCCTGGGTTTGAGACAGCAATAGTAGCCAGTCCCTATCTTGAAGTGTGGGTAGTGGGAGGATGCCTACTGTTGCTTGGATATTGAATGTTTCTGTTCCACTGAAGTGGCTGCTGAAGTATAGAGTGGTATCTCCTCTTCATCCTCTTCCAAATCTGAGAGTTGAAAGACAGCATCCCCAGGTGATTGGGTAAAACCTTTAGAGACAATACCAGGTTGCGGGGTCAAGAACAGTTCTCAAGTTCGGTTAAACAAGCCATTGCCAATGGTGCAGTTTGTGATCCTTTGAGGGGCTTGACTTGGAATTTTTCTGGCACAAAACCTGGAAGGGATCGGCACTACTGAAGCCTGTGATCCCTACCTGGTCGGTGCAGAGAAAGGCAAAGCTGTCTGTGGCCAGGCCCTTCTTTCTGGCCATTCAGAATCTCCATCTTCTGTTTCCATTCTTCAGCAAGACTAAGGCAGCAGCAGGACTAACTCTAAGACAATATAGACCACGTTTTAAAGATATTTAGCTACAGTGAGAAAGTGACAGAGAAGAAGTAAGCATGAAAGGGGATAGTTTGTTTATTAATGAGATAGTGGATCAAGTTCACAGATGGTATGAGGGACCAACAGAGGAGAAGTTCGAGATTGAAGAGAGCTGGGATAATCAATTGAGTAAGTGTCCCAGGGTGGGATCAGCAAGGAGATGTGTGGGAGATGGGATCCAGAGCACAATGGTAGGATTTGCTTCTTACTTCCCCCACCCCCTAACCACGTTCTATTTTGGATGAAGAAAACTTCCCTTAAGCAAACCAGACTAAAGGGAAACCAAGGATGGCCTTGCATGTCTTAATATTTCTTTATGTTTCAGATTGGCTTTTGCACTTTCCTGCAAGCTGACTCACACAGTCAGAAGGCCCTACCTCCTCCATGTGAAAACGGAGAGTTAATTTGCATGCTGCTGCCTTTGCCAAGCCTTCCTGTCTTACGTCCCCTCCCAGTTCCAGTGGCCCTCCCTCCTCCCCCACAGCAGGCCCACTGCCCACCTGTACTGTGGTACTGTCTGCCTGGAGTCTGAGGTCTTGCCTGCTCTACTCCCTGACTGAGCTTCCCCTGCACGGCACAGAGGTCCTTCTCACCTAGCATCCTACTGAGGGCCTGCCACGGAGTAGGTATTTAATGAATGCTTCCCAATTCAGATGAAAAGAAATCTCATTCCATTAAGTTATTGATTTTGAATTGAAATTTTATCATTAATTGTGGGAGGCAACCCTGACTTCTTAGGCCCAATCCTCTCCTGTAGGTCTCCTAGAGAAAGACATGATTGGGAAGCAGAAAGGGTTTGATAGCTCAGCCTTCCCCATCTCCCCTTGGCTGCTCAGCGGAGCTGCCTCTTGAGAAATGCTGAGCTGCCTGCCAGCCCGTGCAGCCTGTCAGCTCCCATCTGCCAGCCCCATCTGCTCTTCCCCAGCCACACTGCTGTTCGCTGCTGCTGCTGGGCCCTCTCCTATCATCTCTGGCTTGGCCTCTACTTGCTGCCTCTCAGCTTCTCCCCAGGGAGCTGGTTGCCCTGACTTCCTTTGCACCTATTCTCCTCCTCCTGCCAGTTTTGGCTCAATTACCCTCCCCACACCGACTCATTCCTCCTGCAAGGGGTCTGAGGCTCCACTATCGAGCAGTCAAAAGGAAAAAAACATGGAGTCTTGCCTTTCCACCACACACACCACCTCCAACTCAGGCAGGCAGTCTCCCTGCTGAGGTTGAGGAGGGCAAGGCCTGAGGGTCTTACAGCAAGACAGGTCTCCTTAGGTGGGCAGCAAGCTCCTAGGCTGGGAATGGATAGAATCTTACTGCTCAATGGAATCTCAGATATCAAGTCCAGAGGCAGATGGGGAAACAGCAACCCTGGAGGAGAGGCATATTGACCAGGGTGACACTGCTGGCTCCCTACAGAGCAGAGACTGGAACACAGGTTTCCTGACTTCATCCAGCCAATATTTACTGAGCATCATCTGTGTGCCAGGCAATTGATTAGATCCACACCTACCTCAAGAAGCTCATGGTCTCGTTTGCACTCCCAGCACAGGGCTCTTCCCAGTCACAGCTGCTGATATAGGATAACTTTTAAGGCATTGCTATAAGCAGAAATGATTGCCATTTTCCTAACTTCATGCATGGCAAGGGCTTAAATGTCCTCACATCTTTATCCAACAAATTGGTCTCACTTTTCCCAGCCCCAGGTTTACAACAGCAGGGTTCACACAACCATCCTTGTTGCTTGTGGGGTGAGATTGTCCTAGGGGTGCTGGAGAATAACCTGGGTTTTACGCAGTGGTGATCAGGAGACCCCAGAGGCTTTGTCTCTGCAGCCTGCCTGCCTCCGACATGTTAACAGCAATCAGTATGATTTTGACCAATTTTTCTGACTTCACAGTTCCCGGGAAGCCCTTTTCTACATCAGACAGTTCCCTGTGAGCAACACCAGCTTTCCCAATGCCCTAAAACTATGTCCCCCACTTCTGTGACTTGATGTGTGGGAGACCACCATTAGTGTCTTTCCACAAGGTCATGTATTGTCATATTGATTCATTGAATCCAAAGACCTCTAGAAAAGTAACAATAGCCAACATTTATGAAATGCTCATTTTGTTCTAGGCCCTGTTTTAAGCACTTTTGGTGTAACAATTGTTTTAGTCTTCCTTGATGATTATGAAGTGTGCTACCGTTATTAGTCTCATTTTAGAAATGAAGAAACTGAGGTTTAGAGGAGTTAAATAATTGCTCAAGATCCTAGTTGCTGGGAAGTGGTAGACCTCAGATTTAAACGCAGCTAACCTGACTTCAAGTCTATGCACTTCACTGCTATACCTCCCTGTGTTTGGTGCATGAAGTCACTATGACCTTGGTACCAATTCATTCCTCTGGGGCATTCCTCCATGGCAACTATAGAACAAGCTTTCGGGTGGGATGTCTACAATAATTGTGTAGGTGGGGAGGTGGTGATCCATCTTGTCCATCAGTTCCCATTGCCTCTGGGCCTGGCCTGACATGAGTTGGGACAGCGTCCACCACATCAGGAATGTGGCACTTGCCAGGGCCCAGGAGCCAGTGGCTGAGGTGTGGGGTGGGTGGATGCCTGGGAGCTCGGAGATGCTGGAGCACGTAGGCTCAAGCTTGCAGTGCTGGCCTGTCTTCTACTGCTTTGCTCTGGACATGTAAGAAAACTGCGTCCCCAGCCTGGCCAGTCAACAAGCCAAGAGAGTGGCATAGGTGGGTGGCAGTGGATGGAGGGTGCTGAGCACAAAGGCCAGCACAACCTCAGTACCCTCCACTCTCACATGGTCCGACTCCTTTTAGCCCCAAGGAAGGGAGAAGAGAACATGCTGTTTGGAGGAGGCCGGGAAGAGCCCTGGAGGCACCGACTGGCTTCAGGATACTCCCATGCTCCTGGGGCCCTGGAGCAGTGCCTCCTCTACCTACCAAAGTTCTTTGGAGCAAGGCAGGGGATGGGCAGGCATCTGAAATTGAACACCAAATGACAGGGGTGGGCAAGGGGGCTGGGCGGTGAAGGGCGCTGCAGGGAGGACTCTGGTGGAGCAAGGGCCACTGACAATGTCTCCTCACCATCAGCACGGAGATCCCTGCCCAGGATCTGCAGTCCTGTCCCCATTGGTCTGCACGCAGGGGAGGCTCAGATGTTAACATCTCTGGTTCTTTTAGAGACTAGGACAGGACAAAAGAGGAAGGGACGCATTTGCCTGTGGATGGAAGAGGCTAGCCAACAAGAAGGGCACTGTCTCTAAGTGGTGGGTTAGGAGAGGGTTGACAGCTCCTGCACGTGGCCACCAAGTCAAGTCTCTTTCCCAGCCTCCCTTACCTGAGAGCAAGTCCTGCGAATGACAAATGAGCTGAAATCATACACCTTAGTTCCCAGGATGTTATATTCTTGCACTTAAGAGGACTGAGTGTGTGTTCCCATGTCTTTCCCGGCCTGCTGGCTAGGCATTGGCAAGGACTGTACTAGCCATTTGCAGCTGCAAACAGAAGCCATGCCTGAGGATGGCAGAGCCACACACCAGCCCTGGACCACTTGCCTACCTCCGGACTGTCATCTGGAGAGAAACTTCTTTCTTGTTTAAGCAGTTTATCCTTTGCCGGAGGACACGTGCTTCCACGTGGAAAGGCAGAGTGGAGCAAGGAGTGGTGGGTGGGGATTGCAGGATGCTTCCACCCTGACCAAGTAGACTGAATGAGGGACTTTACCCAGCTCTGGAGCTGGAGCTCCCATTTTCATGTGGAATTCATTCAGCAGGACACCGGCTATGTCCGCAGCCCCTTCAGGAGAGTGGCCTGAAGGACAGCCTTCTTCCTAGTGTCACTGATGAGACCTGGGCTGGGGGAAAGCGGAACCCAAGGACACCCTGTGCCTGAGCTGGGAAGCAGCCTGCAAAGATAGGCTGGGCCAAGCAGATGCTCTTTTTGAACATAAGAAAGAAAGAATCTGCCGGCCAACTATCGTGCCGGAATAATGACATGGATAAAGTGAGCTGCAAAGTTCACAGAAAACATTATTTTCCCCAAGGACACAGTGCAGCTGTAAAATGTCGTAACTCTCTTCTTTGAGTGACTACTGTTTTCTCACTCACTGAGAAACTTTGTCCTCTAAAATATAGACTATCAGAAATTTCACTGTTTGAAATTACATCAGTAAGAATAAAACACCTCTCTGTTGCTTAGAGGATCTCAGTCATTGACACAGGGAAGTAGCCTTAATTTACAGTCCATGTGCAGAGCCTCAGGTAAGGGGTTTCTGGACACATCATTTTACATATATCCTAACTTTAGATTCCAAGGTCAGAGGTCCTTGGATTCACTTTGCATTCCAGACCTGACATTGCCCCTTCACATTCAGCTTTGCCTTGCTGTGAGCCTAGTAAGACACTGATCATTTAAATGTCACGTAAACACCACCTTCCCCAACAATGTATAATAATCAATCTCCTACATTTGGTGAGATGCCTCATGGTTCCTCTGGTGTGTGGCTCTTTCACTGCAACAAGTCAATAAACCTGGCTTTGTCAGGTCACCCTACATTTGTCCCTGGGGGCCTGAGGCTGTTTGGTCTAAGATGGGCATTGGAATTTGTGAATATGGAGAAAATCACGCAGCATGGGGACTTCAGCTGAAGGATCCTGCTGTAGGGCAAGACCAAGAAGTTGAGTGAGGGTCTTGGAAGGCTAAAGTTACAAGGAGGTAGAAACTATCTAGAGGCAGAAGCTATAGGACAGAGAAAAGGTAAATAAGGGAGAGTAAAAGAAGCAGCAGCGAGTCTTAGTTTGAGGAACGGAGTAGACATTCAGGGCTGAGGCCGGCCGCTGAGCACGGTGGAGTGCTTGGCTGGTCCCAAGAGCCACTCCTCCCATCCCAGCTCCAGGGCTTGGAACGTTATGGTCCTGGGTTAGTCTGTAACTCTCTATGCTCCTTGCAACCCAAGTAGCTTAACTGAAACCTATCACCTCTCCTGTGCTACCAAAAATCTTAGGTTGTTGCAAGTCAGGACCGGGCAGCTTCAGAATGGTTGGACCCAGGGGCAGAGAGCAGGCACTGTTCCTACAGTTGGCAACACCTGTGGAATGGTGGCCACGCAGATCCCTGTTTGGCCAGGATTCCTGTGCTCAGGCTGTCTTGGTTCAGCCTGGTGGGGACACTCGGTGCCCAGCCCACAAGGTGGGCCTCCCACTCAGGGCAGTTAGGCATGGCCTGAGGACACCCGAACGTTTCCCTCAGGAGCCTGGGAGCCTGCTGAAGACTGGCCAACAGGCCTCGTGTCTGCTCAACCCATCCTCCCACCTTGCCATGTGTCTGCCTCTGCCCAGCCCCCAGCCCTTCAGGCTCTGAGCCTCCTCCTTCAAGTCCGCCTTCATCCTGAGTTTTCAGGAGAGACACGTCTCAGGTGTAGGCACAGGGGAACCATCCCTGAAGGACAAAGAGAACCAAAGCAGTTTTGACAAAGAGCACTCAGGAAGCTGAGAGGAAAAACATTCGAGATGGCAGATGAAAGATGTTATGTGAATGCAACACATTAGAGTGGTTATGGTTGTCAGAAAAAAATAATAAATGAGCAAATTTGAAAGCCAACTGACTAAAGTCTTTGAACCACACCACATATACCAGTAAAATACAAATAATATTGGATCTTGAAATATGTACTCTTTCCTTTAGTGGGGAGTCTATTATTAGGTAGAGCTTCCCAGAAATTCCATAGGGTCTTCTCTATTTCTTTAGTAAAAACACCATTTTGTAATTATTTGATAATTACAATGGATTCATTTATTATATTTCCAAGTCATCAGGTGTGGCATCTGGGGAGAAGTCAAACAAAGGAAGCTGGGAGCTCCCCCACGGTATGAGGCCCTGTGGAGAGAGGAGGCTAATGTAATATTAATAGAACTGGCAGAGCAGGGCAGCATCGGGAACGTATTCAGGGCCTGAGGCTGAGTGGCTGCCTGCAGAAGCTGCTTTGGGGTTCCTAAGGCAGGTCATTCAAAGATGACATTCCCTTAAGAAATCATCAGACCACACCTCTCAGTTTGGGGCTTGGAGAATGCAGCTCCTGAGATGGGGTCTGCAGGTCATGATGGGGAGAGGAGTGGGATGGAGCTCAGGGCTGGTTTGGGTGGAAGCTCAGTGCCCAGGGGTTGCCCGTCCACGGCAACGCTCACACCCAACACAGCACCTGGTGCCTTCTTCTTGGCAATGGCCCTTCTGCTTTCTGTACAATCACAGTCCAGAAGCATTAGAGCTGCACGAAACCTCAGAGATGCGGTCAGTCGCCTCCTCAGGGGAGGCACCCAGGGCTAGTGCCCTGCCTAGGGTTTCATAGGTGGTGGCAGGCCCAGGCCCAGAACATACATCTCCAGACGCTGGTCTGAAGTGCTTGCCATCAAGCCTAGTCCTACATCTGCTGGGACCCCAGTGCTGTGGGGAAGGGATCTGGTGCTGTGGGGAAGGGATCTGGTGCTGTCCGGAAGAGATCTGGTGCTGTCCATACCCATCCGCGTGTAAATGTTGTGTGGCTGGTACAGTTTAGTAAGGAAAGTGTCAAAGAAAGGCAGTGTGAATATTGGTCTGCGAGTTATCAGCGAGCCAGTAAGCAAAGAACTTGGGAGGTGCGTGCTCTCTCTCTCTCTGACACACACACACACACAGACACACACACACACACACACACACATAGCAAATTTCGGGAGGCAAAAAGCTGTGGGATTGGAGTTGGAGAGCTCAATTTCTGTGAGATCTTAATGAGATGGTTCTGAGAATCTTCAAAAGCTAGACAATTACAAGACACTGGCAATTAAAGTTTTGCAAATACCTGAGGGAGAATACTAGCTCAGGCCCTCAAAAGGTAATCACCTGTCCTGAGCAGCCAGGACCGGAGGGTCCTGGGCCAGAAGACCCTCAGGGCAAGGGGCCGTTGCAAAGACGATCATGACCGTGATTACCGTCATGATTGTTATCCTCGGAGAGGGGCTGCCTGCCACAGGGAATGTGCGATGGTTTCAATCTGAAAACAATCCCTGAGCTGCATGTTCAGGTAAACTCATGCTCTAGAAGCAAGGTGCTGTCGTGCAAGTTGCTGGCACAGCCTTCCGCAGCCGTCTTGCAATTCCGGGCTGCACCCGCGAGGGCTAGCGTCACGGTCCCTCTTCTGAGGCGCGCTGGCGCCCTCTAATGGACACTGACGAACAGGACGCCACGGCGCTGCTGAGGCGCGATGGCTGCGAGGCCGCTAGGGGCGCTGCAGGCGGCACAGACTTGTGGAGCCGAGTGACGCGGCCGCCAGAGGTTTGGGCCGATTTTGGAGACCGGTGATTAGGTTTCTTTCTGCCTGATTCAGTCCTGCTAAGTTAAAACGTGCAATAATCCCTTATTGCCAAGGCACACGTTTCTCTGTGTTTCAGGGGTATCAAAAGCATTTGCTAAACAAGTCAAACCCGTCGTTCTTTCGGTCTATTCTATCAGTGCCTGGAGAGGAATCTGGAAGAAGGAGGTGGAGAAGGGAGGAAGGGCGTGGAGGATGAAGACGGCCTTGTGTTCCCCTGGGCTGGCCCGGCCCTCCTTTCCCAGAGCTTTTCCCCCTCTCGCCGTCACTCCCGGGGGCCCTGGGCCAGGAGGGAAGGCGGATGGAGGGGGGGATGGGATCCCAGGGGAGGGTCTGGATGCGCGCCCCCCCCCTGCAGGGCAGGTGACTTCGGAGGCGCTGGAGCCAGCGGAGCGCAGGCCTGTCCTGCAAGCCGACCCTGCGGTGGGAGGAAAAGCGGTCTCTCGGGGGAAGGCTCCTGGCAGAGGCCTTTCCCTTGATCTGCTCACTTGGCTCTTCTGGCAATGCGGTGCCCTTCGCAGGCAACTTTCCAGGGGTCAGAATCACAGTACGCCAGCCCTGGTTTACTCCCCACAAGCGTCTCAGTCCATCACTCTGCTTTGTGTTGTGCTTGCTCTGAGGCCCAGGCTCATCCTGTACAGGCCTCATCCAGTAGCTCAACATCTGTCTCCATTCCCTCTCCCTGTCCTTTCCCCAGAACCTCCCACCAAGAACGCTGGTCTCCTATTGCTTTCACAATAGGTCTTGATGGCCCAGAAAACCCGAGCGCAAATCTATGGCATCCAAAAATGGGTTCCCCATTACTCCAGGCAGGGGAGGGCTGGGTCTTTAAACACCCTGGAGGTGAGGGGCATACACGTGTGCCTTCCTGCCTTAGAGTAGGCGGAATCCTAAGACATTAAAGAAAAGAAAACAAGACAGCTGATTTCTGAATTAAGCCGGATTAAAATTCATACTAAGCTGTACTATTAATTTAAAAAGCTCTTATTTACGGTCTACTAGACACTGGGCACTTTAAATTCAATAAATTATCTCTCTCTCTTTTTTGTTTTTGTTTTTGTTTTTTTGTTTTTGTTTTTTTTGAGTCGGAGTCTCACTCTGTTGCCCAGGCTGGAGTGCAGTGGCGCGATCTCGGCTCACTCAGCCTCCACCTCCTGGGTTCAAGCGATTTTCTTGCCTCAGCCTCCTGAGTAACTGAGATTATAAGCACGTGACCCCATGCCCCATGGCTATGTTTTTTTTTTTTTTTTTTTGTATTTTTTGCAGAGATGGGGTTTCGCCATGTTGCCCAGGCTGGTCTCTAACTCCTGACCTCAAGTGATCCACCCCCCTTGGCCTCCCAAAGTGCTGGGATTACGGTGTGAGCCACCACACCCAGCCTAAATTTAATAAATTCTCACAACAAGCAAGTTAAGTACTGTTTTCTCTGTTTTCTACATGAGAAAACTGGTAATCAGAGAGGTTAAAGACTTGTGCAAAACTACACAGCTCTCGATGTCAGTTGAAATAGGTAGGTTATGCTGCCTTAATAAATAGCCCCCATATTCCAGTGGCTCATGTTAAACCAGTCGTGGTTTATTTCCCATAAACATTCCATGTGCCTCACTTGCTCTGTGCTGTGCTTGCTTGGAGGCCCAGACTAATTGGGCCGCCAGTTGTGGGACATTGCTGGGTGCTGGGTCAGAGACCAGAGAGTTCTGGCGGGTCCCATCAGCAACTGCAGGCTCTGGCCCAGGGGGCAGGTGGGCTTGGCTCACAACTCCCTGCCTGAACAAGATTCTCTACCCTTTCAGCCTCATGGGAGCCCAGAGATGCAACTCTACTAAGTGTCCAAGCAGAGACCCCCTGATGCTGGTGGTTAAATACTTGGTGATTAAAGACGGGACAGAGGGTGGCTTCCCCTCCCTACCTCTGGGTCTCACTCGTCTTCCCCTCCCTTCTCCTTTCCTCCCTTCCCCTTCCTGCCCATGTCTCTCCCATCTCTGCTTCTCTCTATATCATAAAACCATTCACAGTTTTCTCATGGGTTAACCCATGAGAAATACAAATAGATGCAAGTTCTCAGGGTGTATTCAATTCATTCTAAATATCACTAAATGAAACTGTCAGTGATGGAAACTACACTGGATAAAATTTGTCACTGAGTAAAACAATAAATCTACTCGACCAAATTTACAAAATTTGATTGGAGAAAAAATGGTTACGAAAATTCCCAGTTGCAGATGCTGTAACTGGTAGAATCCATGGGCCAAAAGCTGATGATGAAGCATCTTAGAATTTAAATGAAAAAAATTATTGCCAATGAGAATAATTTCAATAATGTGAAAATGAAAAAATGGAGAAAATTGGAAACTGTTTAACTGCACAGTGTGGAAAATGGATTAAGAAATTAAATTGGGGCCAGGCGTGGTGGCTCATGCCTATAATCCCAGCACTTTGGGAGACCCAGGCAGGCAGATCACTTGAGGTCAGGAGTTTGAGACCTGCCTGGCCAACATGGTGAAATCCTGTCTCTACTAAAAATACAAAAATTAGCCAGGTGTGGTAGCACACGCCTGTAATCCCAGCTACTAGGGAGGCTGAGGCAGGAGAATTGCTTGAATCCAGGGGACGGAGGTTGCAGTGAGCCGAGATCATGCCATTGCACTCCAGCCTGGGTGACAGAGTAAGACTCCATCTCAAAAAAAATAAAAAATAATAAATAAATAAATAAGATAAATAAAATTTTTTAAAAATAAAAATAAGTAAAAATTTTTAAAAAATAAAGTAATTAAATTTGGCCAGGCACAGTGGCTTATGCCTGTAATCCCAGCACTTTGGGAGCTGAGGCTGGAGGATCCCTTGAGCCCAGGAGTTGGAGGCTGCAGTGAGCCATGATTGTGCCACTGCACACCAGCCTGAGTGAAGAGTGAGACCCTGTCTCTAAAAAAATAACATACAAATAGGCTCAGGAGCAGTGGCTCATGCCTGTAATCCCAGTACTTTGTGAGGCCAAGGTGGGGGAATCACTTGAGGCCAGGAGTTTGAGACTAGCCTGGGCAACATGGCAAAAACCCGATTCTATGAAAAATACAAAAATTAGCTGGGTGTGGTGGCGTGCACCTGTAATCCCAGCTACTCAGGAGGCTCAGGCAGGAGAATCGCTTGAGCCTGGGAGGTGGAGGTTGCAGTGAACCAAGTTTGCACCACTGCACTCCAGCTGGGCAACAGAATGAGACTCTGTCTCAAACAAATTAATAAATTACTTAAATTGGATTAAAGGAGTTCACTCTGAAAAACGTGACCTCCATGTTCATGTCAATGACCCTTTACTGGCTTATAGCCCTTGGTGGCATCTGTGAATGTCACCAACCCACTTTGTATCTTATTTACACATAGAACAATTCCAGCTCCAAATACTGAACTTGGAGCTCCATCTCTGTACATATCTCTTCACTTTGTACTTGTTCCATTCTCTATCACTCCCCTTTTATACATCACTTTCTCTCCTTCCCTTAAATGTTTCTGTTCCCAGAGATTCCACCTCCAGCTTATTTCTCTCTCTCTCATTGAGAGCAATTTCAAACCACCTCATAGATTTAGCTACTACATTTGTGCTGTGGCCACAAAATAGTTATCTGTAACTGTAACAGTTACAATTCTTGGCTTCAAATAACAGCAAGAAGAATGACAGAAGACTGATTAACTTAAGCAGGAAACAGAAATTATTGGAAAGATACTAGGTTTCTCATGAGTGGACAAGAAAGCTGAAGAGACTAGGCTTAGAAATCGGGCAGGAGTGTGGGGGAACCATGGCCAGGACCCCCTCCAGGGTCACACCACAGGGCAACCTGACTGAGACCTACTGTACGCTCTGAGGGCACAGACACTGCTTCTGGCACCACTGGCGCTGGGCAAAGGCCACACCACTGAGCTGCCTGAGGGAATTCTAACTTCCCTGCTTCTTGGTATCACTTGCCCAAGAGCTGGGCCACATGTAGGTCCCCTGCCCATGCTGTGGCTGCCAGGGGGAGGGGAAGGAAATATTTGTCTTAGTGGAGGAAGGGGCCTTCTTCTCACCATGATTCACACAGTGACAGGTTCTGCAAACATAGGAAGTGGGTTCAGAGGCATGGGACCCACAAAGCCCAAGATATTTACCGGCTGGCCCTTTCATCAGTGCTGTCCCACCCCCTTTTAAGTAAAAAGGTTGAATGGCCACAAACTTGAAGGTTGACCAGTTACAAGATTTTTCAGGCCAGGCTGTGTATCTTTGGCCATCTGTTTATTAAAAAGTTTTTTTTTCTTTTTTTCTTTTCTTTTTTTTTTGCTTCTGGTTGGTTCAAAGTGCTAGTAACAACAGTGAACCATCTTGTCTAAACATAGATTTTTAAGCCTGAAGGCTCTGGCCATTTGCTCACTGACCTTTGTGCTCAACTCGTTCCTCACCCCACTCCCAATTTAACGGTGGTTACCTTGAGGCCAGCTGAAACAACAGGCTTGGAAGGGAAGTCAACACCCTTAATCCATTCTTGGCTGCTGGGAACGGTTGAGAAAGGTTTAGCACCAGAGCCACATACTTATTTCCTGCTACAAGGGTGGCTCTTAACTTACAAATGCTTAGTTTAGTGACTAGAAGCAGTTAGCTTAGTTTTTTGACCCACAAAGCCCCATCTTTGACTCTTAGGCAACTTAGATTGTGGGGTGCAGACAGAGAAAGGAACGTCTCAGCAGAGTTGTTCCCTCTTCCACCCACCCTTGCAGACTGGCTGCTCTCCCCAGCATCTTCTCTCCCTGGGGTTATTCAAGAATAATGATGACAATTATTATCATCCTTTATTGAAATGGGGTCTCACTCTGTTCCCAGGCTGGTCTTGAACTCCTGGGCTCAAGCAATCCTCCTGCCTCGGCCTCCCAAGTAGCTGGGATTACAGGTACACACCACCACATTCAGCTCATTGGGTTATTCTAAAGGGAGCAAAGAGCACCCAAAATATACCAATGTTCTTATTTTTGTCTTAATCATTTCCTGCACAACCACAAGCTTGGTTCATACCTCCCAATGTATTATAGGTGACACTGTGACCAAATGTTTTGCCGTGGGAAACCAACCAGCATCACCATTTCCTAGCCCACAATGATTGTTTCCTGCCACCTGCTAACTCAATGCCACACTTTTAGCTACCAACTTCTAGATAACATAGATTTTGCTGGGTGTAATGAAGACCTCAAACAACAATGACTTAGACAGAAGAGACCCAGCTTTCATGTAATGGTCTGAAGATAAACAGTCTAAGGCTGGTATGGCAGCTCCGCATTCCAAAATTGTCCCAGACTCTCTCTGGTTGCTCCACCATCCCTCAGGTGTCCCCCCAACCAAAGACAACTTGCCCCCATGTTCCTTCCACACAGTAGGATGGAGGAAGGGAGTGAAGATGGTATCCTCCCCACCTCCTTTAAGGGCATGTCCTGGAGATGACCCATGCTGTGGTTTGAGTGATGGTGTCCCCTCCAACATTTACATATTGAAACTTAATCCTCATAGTGGCAGTATTAAGAGGTGGGGCCTTTTGGGAGATGCTTAGAACATGAGGGCTTCTCCCTTGTGAATAGGAATAAAACCTTCATAAAAGAGCCTTCACAGAGAGTCTGGCCCTTTTTTGCCCTTCTGTCATGTGAGGACATAGCATTTTTCACCTCTGGAGGATGCTGCAACAAGGCACCATCTTGGAAGCAGAGAGCAGCCCTCACTGACAGCAAACCTACTGGTGCCTTGATCTTGAACTTCCCAGCCTCCAGAACTGTGATAAATAAATTCCTGTTCTTCACAAGTTACCTGGTCTCAGGTATTTTGTTATAGCAGCACAATGGATGAAGATAGCCCACCTTTCTTCTTTCACTTCATTGGCCAGAGCTGGTTATATAACCATATCAGCTGAAAGGAGGCTGGGTTAGAGAGAACAAGAGAGTGGATATTGATGGAGAACTTCAATTTCTACCCCAGACTTCATCAGTTAGCCCCCATCAAGTCAGGTTGGATCATTTTTATTACCATTCCAGCCCTCTTGTCTATTATAACTACCATGATTATCTTGTCTTTTGTAGTTAAGTGCCTGAAATCAGCTTCTGCTATTCTGGTATCTTTCCTTTTCCATTAAAATCAGGGATCCCATTTCAACTGCTTACAATTGCATCTTTAGTTTACGGAAATCAGTCACAAGACTGCTTCTCAGAGATAGAGGTGCTCCCTCACCAATCCGGACCCTCTTCTGGGCCCTCTTGAGAGAGAATTAGCAGATGAATGGGTAGGTGACACATGATAAATCCTCTCCAGCACTTCTATATTCCGAAATTTTTGGATTATTTCTTCCATTGTTTCATGGAATTTCATTTCACATGAGACACTATTGAGCCCACATTTCAAAACAACTGACAGGCAGCAATTAGGGCCACTTGCAATGGCTGGAGATAGCACACTGTCTCCTGATTTCTGGTGAGCATACTCCTGATTAATTTCAGGCTGATTTAAAATAATGCACGGTGCTGGACACTGTGGTGCACCACTGTATCCCCTCTCAGAAATGAAGGACTTACTCTCCCAGCTGCTGGGAGTGGGCCCTCAGCCAGGAGCTCACTCTGGGGATGCCTTGAGTGAAGAAATGTCCCTAGCCCAAGGTCATGTCCCCATCATGAAGCAGCCACATCCAACGACTGGTCAAAGTTGGGTTAACAAAGGCTGGCTCCTTGGTTCCAACTCAGAAGAGCTCTAAATGACCATCTAGCTCCAGAGCTGTGCTAATTGTGCGCACAGCACAACTGCTTCCTTGCCCAAGGCTGCTTCTGTCCCTTCTGCTCCACAGGGGTGGTCTCAAGCTCACTTCCTGATAAAGGTCTTGCTTGCTAATCTCCACCTTAGAATCTGCTTATCTGAGTCTTTTGGTGGGGATTTAACTTTTTAAGTAATCAAAAGCTCCACTTCCTGCTTCCAGGTCATGCGAGAGTCTGACTCTATTTACAGACTTATGAGCCATGAGTGACGGCGTGGAGGAAAGAGGCATGAGCAGAGCTGGCTTCTTTCTGTGAGGAAGTCTGTGCACAGAGTTAGAGCATCTTCAAACCATGCAGGAGCAGCCTCATCAGACAAGGGAGGGACATGCCTTTTAGCTGGCAAGAGAGACCCGGAGGGTTCCATGTTTGGTGTTCTATGAGTCTCCGAGATCTTCCCAAATGTCCTTATTACAATTTTGGGGGTCGCTGTCTTTTTTTGGGGCGGGGACATGGTTTTTCTCTGTCGTCCAGGATGGAGTGCAGTGGTGCGGTCTTGGCTCACTGCAGCCTCAACCTCCCAGGCTAAGTGATCTTCCCACTTCAGCTTTCTGAATAGCTGAGACTACAGGTGTGCAACACCATGCTCAGTTGATTTTTTTTGTAGAGATGGGGTCTCAGTATATTGTCCAGGCTAGTCTTAAACTCCTGAGCTCAAGTGATCCTCCTGCCTTGACTTCCCAAAGTGTAGGATTATAGGCGTGAGCCATCGTGCCCCATGTAGGGGCCACAGTCCTTTCTGAACAATGCCCTATCCTTTATATAACATACCTAGGGAGTTTTGATATAGAAGTTAAGAAATTACTTAGGCAGATAGTGAGGGTAGGGAAGTCCTCAGTAAGATTTTCCTTTTAATGAAAAACAGCCCCAAATCATTTTCCCTTCTAACAAAGAGCAGCCTGTAAAACTGAGCTGATAGATGCCGGCAGTTGTGCCAATCATGTTCAAAATGGTGGCACCATCTTCCCTTCTCTTTATCAGCCACGTGTACAGTAAAAAGGAGACAAGATGGCACGGGTCAGCAGGAGCGTTTATTTACATAATAAGATTAGGGCAGGGTAGCCAGCCTTCCCCGGGGCTGTGTAAACATCATACCTGATCCAGCCAATCTGTGAGCCCTACGTAAATCAGGCTCCATCTCCTCAAGCTGGACTATAAAACCCAGTGCCTCCTCCACCAGCTGGTCATTTTCTGTTGGGAGACCCCTCTCTAGAGAGAGAGCTGTTTCTATTTCTCTTCTCTTCTCTCTATTAAATCTCTGCTCCTAAACTCCTCGTGTGTGTCCCTGTCCTAAATTTTCCCGGCGCGAGATGACGAACCCCAGGGTATATACCCTGGACCATGTAGCTGCTTCAGTATGTCACCTCAGCAGATGTTGAAATTTGGCAATGCACTTCTGTGCTTGGCTTTCAGCTATGTTAGCCTTAAAAGACTGTAAATAAGATATCATTTTAGCACATTACTGGAAAGTCTTTGAGTTGGACATTTAGAGATTTAAGCTTGTCTTCTTTTTTTTTTTTTTTAACTCTCTTGTTCTCTTGGGAAAAGCTACATTTACAACAGTCTGTATGACTCAAGCTCTTCATTTCATTCTATGCAAGTAGCAATATGGTCTTCAAAGTTTTGCCTTAATGAATTCTTCATTCCAGGTGACTATAAGTGAGCATTTAATTTGAGCAATTTACCACTGTGAGCCACAGACTGCCAGATTCCCTGAATATCAACTGGATTTTAGTATTCTGACTAGACTTATAACCAATCTGCCAGCAAACTCTCCATTTCCTTGCGGTTCTGTCTTGTTGTAAATTTCTTTACTAGTTGGGGTTCTTCAGTGCAAACACCAGTAATCCACTTTGGATGACTTAATCAGAAAAGGAATTGATTTAGGGAGGATATTGGATAGCTCACAGAGACTGCAGTGGGGCTGGAGAACCAGGTTTAGAAAATGAGCAGGAGCCAGGGTAGGATGGGGTGGGGTATACTATGGCCACCCCCACAGGATGCAGATACCCCTGCTTGGACCAACACAGGACGCTAGATGTTACCACTGGCGTCATTTGAATGAAATTTCAGCTATCCCCTGCTTTTTTGTTTCACTAATGAAACAAAGCATTGAGCAGAATTAGCTGATTGGCAATACTTGGGTCATGTGACTCATGACCTCAGATGTCATGGAGAGTAAGTATCTGGCCTTTTGGACTTTTGGAGAATTAGTGGGGGTGATGTCTCCCACCAAATTCATACAATGGGAGAGCCTCTGGCATATAAAGTAGGTTCATAAGATGCAGAGCAGAAACCAAACCAAACCAAACCAAGTTCATTACATCCCTCTCCCTCTTTTCTAATAGGTTTCCAGTCATTTCCACTTGGATACCCGACAGGCTACTCAAGCTCGCCATATCAAAACTAGAGTCGTCATCTTCTAACCGAATATGCTTCTTCTTCATCCCTCTTACATCCCTCAACTCGGTGACATTTGTCTCCATTCATTCAGTTGTCTCAGCTAGGATCCCAAGAGGCTTCCTTGCGTTACTTTCCATATCCAATCAGTTACCGTGTCTTTTATTATTTATTTATTTATTTATTTTTCCCAAGACAGAGTCCCGCTCTGTCATGCAGGCTGGAACGCAGTGGCACGATCTCGGCTCACTGCAACCTCCGCCTCCCGGGTTCAAGCAATTCTGCTTCAGTCTCTCAAGAAGCTGGACGACAGGTGCGTGCCACCTTGCCTGGCTAATTTTTGTATTTTTAGTGGAGACAGGATTTTACCATATTGGCCAGGCTGGTCTCGAACTCCTGACCTTATGATCTGCCCTCCTCGGCCTCCCAAAGTGTTGGGATTATAGGCATGAGCCCCGCGCCCCGCTTACCCTGTCTTTTAGATTCTACCTGTTAGGTGTTTCATCGATTTACTTCTTTCTTATCTTTATTGCCATTACCCTATTTTAAGTCCTTATCATCCTCTTTTTTTTTTTTCTTTTTTCTTTTTGTTCCTCTTTCAATACCTTCTTAACTGGTATGTAAATTAGTTACTGAAGCAATAATTCTTGAAACTAACCACCCCCAAACCCAGGGATTTACAATGACAAGCATTTCTTCCTCATCTGAGTGCCTACAAGTTGGCTGTGGTTCAATAACCTTGGATTGGGCTTGGCTGGACCTGCCTCAAGTCCCAGCTGCATGTTGGGTTTAAGTTTGCCCCATTTGTCTGTCATCCTTCTGGGATTATTGACACCAGAGGCATGCAGCGACATGTTCTTCTCATCGTGGAAGGCAGGAGCACAAGTGCATTAACTCAAACATGCAGGCACATTTCAAATCTCTACTTGTGCTATGCCTGTTAATATCCTACTGGCCAAATTGAGTCCAAAGACAACATGTGGGAAATGAATGGCACCCACCATGAGGACATGGAAGAGGTGTGGATGTGTAATGTTACTATAGTGAAGTGAAGAATTAGGACTAATAATTCAATCTATCACACATGGTTTCCCCGCCTCCAGTCTTGTTCCCCTCTCACTGCTTCACACTGCTTCCAGTGGTATCTATCCAAAATGCCAATATGAATTTATAATCTTATTGCTTAAAACTTTGGTTTTTATAAGAAAATTGTGAAGGTGTGTCAATAGGTCCTTCATAATTTGACCACTGGCTGCTTCCTCAGTCTCAATTCCTGCCCCCTCCACATCGCCACGTCGTCCACTCTGCAACTTGATCTTTAAGATTCAGAAATGGCCTGGTGTGGTGGCTCAGGCCTGTAATCCCAGCACTTTGGGAGGCCGAGGTGGGTGGATCACGAGGTCAAGAGATCGAGACCATTCTGGCCAACATGGTGAAACCCCATCTCTACTAAAAATTCCAAAATTAGCTGGTCGTAGTGGTGCATGCCTGTAGTCCCAGCTACTCAGGAGGCTGAGGCAGGAGAATGGCTTGAACCTGGGAGATGGAGGTTGCATTGAGCCAAGATTGCACCACTGTACTCCAGCATGGTGACAGAGAGAGACTCTGTCTAAAAAAAAAAAAAAAAAAAAAAAGATTCAGAAATATGCTGCTATCATGATTTTACCTTCATGCCTTTGCTCATGCTGTTCCTTTGTCTAAGGTGCCTTTATGCCTCCATTCAGCAGGCTAATTCCTATCCTGCCTTCAGCCCTTAATGGAAACATCACTTCCTTCAGGATGCTTTCTCTGTAATCCAGTTGCTGGGCCCCACAGTGGCACCCCAGATATATTTGTGGATTTACTGGTCATTCTCTAAGGCCATAAGCCTTTTGGGTCTTCATACCTGATATGATGTCTGGCCCATAGAAGGCATTTCTCACACTTACTGACTTCTTGTCCACTCACCACCTGTCCCTCAGAACTCCTGCTTTCTTATTGTTGGGGGATACTAGACCTGGAAAGGAAGAAATGGAGCTTTGTGGCTTCCTCAATGAGAGAGGAGGAGGGGAGTCCTATTGTGGATGAAAAAATGATAATTCACTGAATTATCATTGGGTTATTAGTGTGGAATTAAAATTAGGGCTTATTAGTGTGGAAGTGATAATGAATTTTGTTTTGGAAAGTTAGTTAATCAGAGTTATCTAGATAAACACAACCAATGGGATAGATGGATGGATGGATAGAGTGAGAGATGATAGATAGATAGATAGATAGATAGATAGATAGATAGATAGATAGATGATAGATAGAGAGGAGATTTATTATGGCTTATGTGATTACAGCAGCCAAGAGGTTCCAAGATATGTAATCTGCAAGCTGCAGAACCAGGAAAGCCGGTAGTGTAATTCAGTCCAAAGCTGAAGACCTGAGAACCCAGGGGGACCATTAGTGTAAATCCCAAAATCTGAAGGCGTGAGAACCAGGAGCTCTGATATCTGGCAGTAGAAGGAGATGGATGACCTAACTAAAGAGAGAGAGAGAGAGAGAGAGAGAGAATTCACCCTTCCTTCCTGTTTTTGTACTATTAAGGCCCTCCATGAATTGGGTGGTGTCCACCCACATTGGTGAGGGCCACCTTCTTTACTCAGTCTGCCAATTCAAATGCAAATATTCTCTAGAAATACCCCTAGAAACACACCCAGAAATAATGTTTCACCAGATATCTGGGCATCTTTTAGCCCAGTCAAGTTGACACAAAATTAGCCATTGCAGTTAGGTTTCAGCTAATTGTAGCCTAGTGAGAATGACCATTTGGAAGCCAGAGATGAGAATGCATTATTTAGAAAAAGAGGCCAGAGCTGGAGATGTATATTATGCATTTTCACATTTTCTGTTTTATGGTGAGAATGGAAACCACAGAGCTACCTAGAGAGAAGAGCAAAGCACTAAACAGAGGGGTTTAGAGCAAAAATTCTTTGCAGTGTGATGGGGACCCATGCATAGTGAACCACTAACTGATCAGATAAACAAACATTCAATATGTTGGTGCATTTTAATATTACTTGTGCAGAGGTGGCAGGTGAGCTCTAACAGGAGCCTTCTGAAGAAAATGTCTCATTCAAGAGAGTAACTGATGAGGGACAGTTTGATACTGTTAGGGCTTTTGTGGCCCTCTCAAATCCCATCATCTAGGTAGCTGCCTGTCATAAACATTCATGAAGGTGCCTATGATAATAAGATATGATATTTAAAGTCCATCCCATGTGGAAATTGGTTTGGATTTATTTTTAATGACATCACGCATCCAGTATTGGCATTGGAGATTTTCAAGAAGACTGAAAACAATCTAAGACTAGCAATAGGTTCCTTCAGTAATCAAACTACAGCAATTTAGTGAAAAAAATAAAAATCCCAAATTTTCATTAACTAGAATGTTTAGGGGAACTTCTGTGAGTCTTCTGTGTTATCGTCTAAAAATCTATATTGCCAGCTGTTTCCCGTAACAGGAATAGATGTTCTGAAAAGTTCAAACAGAAGAAAAATCATGGTTAACCTTGCACCTGATTTCCTCAGAGTGCTATGAAAGTCTCCCCTGAATCTATAGCAGACTGGAATGCTTGTTAAAGTTGCATCGATTGTGTTCACAGTTAGATGCTCTAGTCAAAGTTTGTCTTCCAACTGCTTTATTAGCCATGAAATGATTTCCTTTTCATGCATTATTGAAAGCCCCAAGTTTAATAAAGTCAAACACATAAAGATGTTAGAAATGGGTAGAGTTGCTTTTCATGATCGGGGGGAAAAACTTTCAGAGGAAAGCCTGGGGAACAGGGAGGCTGTGCAGCTTATCTCTTTGGTGAGTGATGGCTGCATCAGAGATGAAAATGGGAGCTGGACCAGCCTCTTGGTTATACCTCTCCTTTCAGCACTAGAGAAAATAATCTTTTTGGTTCATATCACTTTTCTAATTTGTTTCAGCCCTGCACTGAGATTAGAGAACAAGACAGAGATAAAAATTGAGGGAGAATGTAGAAAAGTGGGAGTTTAAATTGTTATTTTACATCAGCTTAAGAGAGAGGAACATGCAGACAAAACAGACTTTAAGACAAAAGGTATTATCAGAGATATAAAAGAGACATTTCATAATGATCGGATGGATTCACCAGGAAGACACAGCAAATGTAAATGTGTATGTGCCTAATAACAGAGCTTCAAAATATAAGTATAAACCCCTCTCTCAGCAATTGATAGAACAATTAGACAGAAAAGCAATAAAGTTGTAAATGATCTGAACAACACAATCAACCACCTTGACCTAATTGATATAGAATATTACATCTTACAACTGCAGAATCTATATTCTTTTCAGGTGTGTAAGCTGTGTTCACCCATATAGCCCATATGCTGGGCCACAAAACATAAAACAAGTCTCAATAAATGTCAAAGAATTGAAATTATATACAGTATGTTCTCTGACCACCTTGTAATTATATTAGAAATCAATAACAATGCTATACAATTTAGGAACTCAAGATATTGAAATTAAACCATATACTTCTAAGTAATCTATGTATCACTGAAGAAATCAAGAGTGAAGTTAGAAAGTATTTAAGCTGAAATGATAATGCAAATATAATTTATGAACCTGTCAATGTTTATAGAATGCAGCTAAAGCAGGGCTTAGAGGGAAATTTGTGGCTTTAAATGCATACATTAGAAAAAAGAAAGGTCTAAAAAGGGTACTAGTTATAGCCCTATTCTCCTTAATTTTTAAAATAAATTAATATTGAGCGCTTCCTTGTTGGGTATATAGTACTGAGCAGAACAGACATGGTCCTGCCCTCCTGGTGGCCATGATCTACTGAGAGAGACAAATAATAAAGAAACACACACAGATAAATATAAAATTAAAATTGTGATGAATGCTATCTATGAAGGGAAAGGACAGGGTACTGTAGCAGAGGAGGTGACCTAATTTAGAGTGAAACCTGGAAGAAAACCTCTTTGAGAAAGTGGTTTTTAAGCTCAGTGGGATTTGAGTTGAAAGCAGGAGATAGCTGAGCAACAAGTGAGGGGGATGTTCCAGGTAGAAGGAGGTGGATCCAGGGTAGGCTGGATGTGGGTCAGGGGCTGAGAGGAGCATCCACAGACCATCTGAACAGTCAGGGTTCTGAATTACAAGTGCAGCTAAGTGTTATGTGAAATATTCATGTACTTTCTGTGCATTTTCTGACCCCTCTGCTTTTGGGTCCCATGTAGTGGTTTCTCTTCCTCTAGGCCACCCCAAATAGAAACAATAACTCAAAGATGCAGCAAAACTCAATGCCAGATAAGAATGTCTGTTGAGTGCCTGCAGAGTGAGGTTTTCTGCTTTCAAGAACTAGTTAGCACCAGTGTTAGGAAGGGTGAGCAAAAGGTGAAAGGCAACTTGGTTAGGAGAGGAAGGAGTGGAAGGACTTAGGGTCTTTGTAAGAGGGAAAAGGCTCTTCTCTTGGCTTGCAAGGACCAGGGAGTGAAAACACAGAACTGTCTACGGTGTGGGCCCTCACTGAGCTAGGGCACTACCCACAGCCGATAGTAATGGGGACTCCTAAGCTCTGTGAACAGATGGTGGGGGTCTTGGGCAGAATGTGAGGCAGCAGCACTTACACTTTTTGTGTATTAAGAGTCAAGATTTAATAAAATTAATATTCCTTACTGTTTCAAAAAGGATATTCCTAAACAAAACTGGCTTTTTTTTTTTTTTTTTTTTTCTCCAAGGGCACAATGGTGAAGAACATGATGCTATGGTTACAGTTCCATGCCACAGCCTCACACTACTGTTTGTATCCTTGCTGGAAATGTCAACACTGTGAAAAAGACAAATAATGTCTTAGTAATTTTATGAATTAATGAAAATCATTTTGACTTTGCAGACCTCCTGAAAGTGCCTCAGCAACCCCCAGGTGCCTAGGGACCTGCTATTTAAATGTTCCTTGCAAAACTTGTGTAGAAATTTAATTGCCAATGTAATAACATCAGAAGGTGGGGACTTTAAGAGGTGATTGGGTCATGAGGGCTCTGCCCTCACACATAGATTAATGCCATTACCATGGGAGCGGGTTAGTTATTGCAGGAGTGGGCCCCTAATAAAAGGATGAGGTCTGCTCCTATTTCTCCCTCTCACAGAGTGTGTCATGCGCTTTTGCCCTCCCTTGCTTTTTCTCATCATGGGTTGTCTTCTTCCATGTTGTGATGAAACATGAAGGTCCTCACCAGATGTGGCCCCTTGATCTTGGACTTGCCAGCCTCCAGAACCTTGAGTCAAGAAAATCTAACTTCTATATAAAAGAAATCTCTTTATACCCAGAGATTTTTTTCTTTTTCTTTATACCCAGTCTGTGGTACTCTGTTAAAGCAGTAAAAAATGGACTAAGACAGGACTACATCTTGAAAACAGCTGATGTAGGGCAATTGGGTGTGAAGATGGAACAGAACAGAGCCAGTTGGAAACTTTTCTCTGAGTTGGGCCACCATCACCAGAATGGATGCTGATTTTGGCTTATTTAAGCAGAATAGGGATTTACTGAACAGATATTGGGTAGCCCACTGAATCACCAGGGGTCCTAAAGAGCCACGCTTATAAAATGGGCAGGAAGAACCAAAAGGAGGCTATATGTCCAGAACCTGGGCCAATATCCCACCTTGGAAGCAGTCAGGTGACAGGAATATACTGCTATTTCCTCTGCAGCTGCTGTTGAACACAGGATGTGGCATCTTACATCACAGACACCCCAGCGCTGGTCTGTGGAGGCTGTTGTCCCAGCTGTCATCCTCACTTTGTCACCTGGACAGATTTAGACTGAGTCTCTAAGTGAACCTTTGATTGGCTGAGCCTGGGTTTCTTGCTTATGTCCTAGCTGTGCTGTATGCTGGGGAAGTTATTATTATACACCTCCAGCTCCTATCGTGGAATGAAGCTCTGCTCCCTATGAAGACTTGCAAGAAGAGGAATTCTCCGTGAATAGGAAAGAGGTTTGGATGCTAAGCAGCCAAAACATGACAACTGCCTGAGCCTTCTTCAGCTGGAGCTACACTTTTGGTAGTAATCACCCATGAGCTGATCACTGGAAAAACGGGGTTTAAGAAAATTCCAAGGAAGAAAAACATTGAGTGAGACAATAAGGTGATCTGGGAATGAGCCTTGAGACCTCCTAGCATTTAAAGGCTGAGTGGAAGAAGATGAACCTTCCAAGATGACTGAGAAGGAGCAGCAAGAGGAGGTGCAGAAGGGTGTTGTATTTCAGAAGCCAAGAGGGAAGGGTGCTTTGAGGAGGAAGGAGTATTTTCGGTATTGAATCCTGCCCAGAGACCCAGAAAGCTGAGATCTGAGAAATGTCCATTAATGAATTATCAAATGCCCACCAATCAACTCCTTCCCATTTCTTCTCTATTGCACTGGAGTGTGAATTATTGTTACTTCCCAAAAAGTCAGGGGAGATGGGAATATCCTTTATTCAAGACAGAGTTATTCCAGAACAAAGGACGTGGCCACCATTTGGACATCATTCTCTAAGCACAAGGCAGTCCCTTCTGCAACCAGGGGCCCAGGCTGAGTCCTTTGCTTCCAGGCAGCCTGACAGACTGCACATGGCGAGCTATAAGAAGATCGTTCTGCCTCAACAAATTAGCAAATAGCTATAATCTATTCACCAACATGTCATGGAGCATCACCTGTGCTTACTAAGCTCTGTGTTAAGAATTGGCTCTTATAGGGAGGATAAAACAATATATGAGATAGAATGCAGACGTAAATTCAAAAGCACACACAAAACAATATGAAAAGAGACCCACACGAGTAGAGCCCCACCTCCTCTCTGGTGCTTGTTCTAATTTGCTAGGATATGGTCTCTGGAGCCCCTGGCCTCCCTGAGGGTCACTCCCTCCTCAAACCCATCCTCACCATGCTACTCTGGACCTGCCTAAGGCCCACTCACCTCTTAGGCTTCAGTTTAGACATTAGCTCTTCCATGAAGCCTCTCTGACTTACAAGTCTGCTAAAGAATTTTACTGTGCATCCCTGTAACATCTTCGTTTCTTTATTTTTCCCTTTATGTGCCTGTTTACTGATCTTCTTGATTAGATGGAAAGTTTTAAATGCAGGACCTTGTTTATCTTATTTACCATTGTAGGGCTTTCTCACAATTGCCTCCCCCGCACCTGGCATATAGTAGATGCTCAGTAAATATTTATGGAATGAATATGTGAATCAATGGCAGATTGAATAAATCAAAGAGTCTGTGAGTACTGACAAGCCACAATGTAGAAGAATATTATGAGCTGTGTGGAGAAGCCAGAAAGGCTAGCTAGAAGCTGAAGTTCTGTGCAGGATTAGGAAGGCAGAAAATCCAGATTTGCAGGAGTCAGAGGTGCCAGATTAGACAGTTGATACCTTTTGAGTGGGATGGGGAAGGATTTGCACTGCTGGAGGGAAATGTCTATTTTGGGTAGTAACTAAGAGTTTTCTAAGTATTCTAGATGCTGCTGGGAGAGCATGCTCCTTCCCAGCCCATGTCATAGCTTGTTGCAGTAAATGCTGAGGCACAAGAAGCCTGACCTTTTGTACCCTTCTCTGCCACCATGCCTGTGTCAACACCACAGCCTTGGGTGGCAGTGTCAGTGGCAGTGGTTGGAGTGGGATGCAGGTGCCCTACAGGAAGGACCCAGCCCCACTGGCTGAGGGGATCTGTGATGTGAAGGATCCAGCCAACCCTTGGCCACGTGACAGGAACACCATCTGCACCCTGGGCGCCTAGATTTTGCAGCTGCCACAGCCTACTCAGGCATATTTGACACAAGCTTAGCAAATAGCTTTTCCAGGAGGTTTGCAAATTTCCAATCTGCTGTGCCACGTTTTCCTCTACAACTGCCACCAACCAAATGTTAAATTGGATCCAAGACCTGCGGGGTAATCAGCAAACGTACGGGCTCATTGCAGAATTGGAAAGGAGACTGGGGCTCAGGTGGCCCTCTGAACGGACTCTTCCTAGAAATTATACTGTTATTATGGCAAAAATTATGATGCCATATATAGGAGTAATTGTCAAATCTTTACTAGCGTATCTGTCTTTACAAGTCGATGTATCCTTAAGACATTACATATAAATTGAACTTTTGTTACTTTAATCCAAAATCAGTGCAATTTTTAATGTTATTTTAAGGAATTCTCCAGAAAGCATTCCTTTTGCCAAAGCAAAAAAAAAAAAAAAAAATGACCCTCAGTTTGTTTTTACAAATTGTCTCTAAATGTGGATGTATTTATGTGTGTGTTTGTATCTTCTGTGTGCCTGTGTTGAGGATCATCAGTCTCTTTTGAGAAATGCAGAAAAAGTTGGCTTTAGCACTTCCATGATTAATTTAAAGAGAGAGGGAAAGATTGTTATATATACAAGGTAGTTGGCACTAAGATTTCATCTTCATTGTTACCCACACAACATCATCCACACAACAAAGACATAAATGCAAAATTGCACAGCATGCTGGGATGAATACATTACAGCTCAGATCTGCATTTCAAATTCAGCTTTTTGATATCTTAATATCCATGGGGGTTAAAAGTACTAACTAATTGAAGAACTGGGGACTTCATTGCTGTTACTGAACAAATCTAATTATAGAAAAGACAAATTTATAAACATACAATAGAAATTGTCTGGGATGATTAGAGTGTCTCCAACTCCTCTTCTCTTCAGCTGAAATGACCATTTCTCCTCTCATTCCCACATTGGTTAACAAACAACTTTTGCAGGAATTTTCCAAATGATATTGAGTGTGACTTTGGGAGTCAGAGTCATAGTATCTTAGAGCAGTGGTCCCCCAACCTTTTTGGCACCAGGGACTGGTTTCTTGGAAGACAATTTTTCTGTGGACCGGGGTAGGGAGGATACTTTTGGGATGATTCAAGCGCATTACATTTATTGTGAACTCTATTTCTATTATTATTACATTATAATACATAATGAAAGAATTAAACAACTCACAATAATATAGAATAAGTGAGAGCCCTGAATTTGTTTTCCTGCAACTAGACAGTCCCATCTGGGGGTGACAGTGACAGATCATCAGGCATTAGATTTTCATAAGGAGCATGCAACTTAGATCCTGCACATGTGTAGTTACAATACTGTTCATTCTTCTATGAGAATCTAATGCCACCACTGATGTGACAGGAGGCAGAGCTCAGGCAGTAATGTGAGTGATGGGGAGCAGCTGTAAATACAGATGAAGCTTTGCTTGCTTGCCCACAGCTCACCTCCTGCTGTGTGGCCCAGTTCCTAACAGGCCACGGTGGCTTGAGGGTTGGGGACCCCTGCCTTAGAGTAAGTCACTTTAAATGTTCAAGTTCACACAACTGTGTGAGGTAGAGAGATCAGCTAATTTAGGCCCCAAGGTATCTGGGGGTACCTGTATAATTGTGAGCCAAGAGAAAAGTGGGTATATTTTGAAGTTCTTGGAGGAATTTGCAGCAAGTGAATATTTTTTCTCTAGCGCATATCACTACTGATGCTCCCGGTGGTCCCCTGTTCCTAGGCCTCATTGGAAGTTCCCCTAAGGTAGAAGTAGCTTTAAGTGTAGAGGGGCCCTCTCTGCTGCCAGGTATATAAAAGAAATACCACTCACCAATGTACTCTTCTGCATGTTAGTTGCGTAGCATATGCCACATGACTTTCCTGCACTGCATGGTACTGGGTGCCCATTGCCCCTCTGCCTGGAGAGAGGGCTGCATTGCACGCACACAGCCTAAACTAGTCTTCATATAGCTATTTGTTCTTTTATTCATTTACTCAGCAAGCAGCCTGCACTGTGCCTTGTTCTGCTCTAAGTGCTTAGAGTACAAGATTATATAAAGCTCATATGGATATCCGTTAGTTCTAGCACCCTTTGTTGAAAACACTGTCCTTTCCCCATTAAATGACCTTACTAACTTCATTGAAATTCAATTTCTAGATTCTATCATGTTTTATCATTCTATCCTGTGCCAATAGCACATTGTCTTGATTACTGTGAGTCTTGAAATCAAATAGTGCATGTCCTCCAACTTTGTTCCTTTTTTTCAGAATTTCTTTGGCTATTACAGGTCTTTGCATTTCCATATAAATTTTAGAATCAACTTGTCCTTTTTTATAAAAAAATCCTGCTTTAAAAAATTCTGATTGCATTGAATCTATAGCTCAATTTGTGGAGATGTGACATCTTAATATTGAGTCTTCTCATCCATGGACATGGTATTTCTCTCCATTTATTTAGATCTTTTAAAATTTCTCCCAGTTATGTTTTGTAGTTTTCAGTATACAGGTCTTACACATATTTTGTGAAATTTATCTCCTAGTATTTTATACTTTTGATGCTACTGCAAATTTTAAATTTAAAATTCCAGTTTCCAGTTGTTCATTGCTATTTATAGGAATACTGTACAGTTAATTTTTGAATATTTATCTCATATGCTGGGACATTGCTAAACTCACTTATTAGCTCTGGGAAACGTTTTGGTAGATTTCTTAGGATTTTCCATGTACATGAACATGTCATCTGTGAATAAAAATAATTTATTTCCTTTTTTCCAATCTATAAGCCTGTTAATTATTTTTCTTTCTTTATTGTTCTGATTTGGAATTCCAGTACAATGTTGGACAAGAGTGGACTTCTTTGTCTTATTTCAGGTATTTGAGAAAGCATTTAGTCCTTCACTACTGAGTATGATGTTAGCGTAAGTTTTTCATAGGTGTCCTTTATCAGGTAGAAATTTTCTTCTATTCCTAGTTTGCTGAGAACTTTTTAAAAAATTATGTGTGGGTATTGAATTTTGCCAAATGCTTTTTCTGCATCTATTAAGATGATCATATGGGTTTTCTCTAACTTTGTCAATGTGGTAAATTACATAATTTGATTTTTGAATGTTAAACCAATTTTGGATTCCTGGGATAAGCTCCATTTGGTCATGGTGTATTATCCTTTTTTACTGTTGGATTAGATTGGATTTTATTAAGAATTTTTACCTTTATGTTCATGATGGATATTGGAGTATAGTTTTATTTATTGTCTTTTCTGTTTCTGATATATCAAGGTAATATTGGCTTCAAAAAATAAGAACTGCTTCTATCCCCTTTTCTTGTGTGTAGAGGCATTATTTCTTCCTCAAATATTTGAAATAATTCACCATCTGGACCTTTATTGCAGGAAGATTTTAAATTATGAATTACATTTAGTTGATATAGATATTTTCACATTTTCTAATTTTCCTTGTGCCATTTTGATAATTCTTATCTCTAAGAATTTTTTCCATTTTATCTAAGTAATCAAATTTATTGGCAAAAGTTGTTCATAATATTTCCTTATTCTCTTTTAAGGCCTTTCAGATCTATAGTGACATCACCTCTTTCATTCCTGATAATGGTCATCCTACTTCTCTCTCTCTCTCCCTCTGCCTGCATTATTAGAGTGGATGATCTGGGAACACAGGAAGCATAAAGTGTACTGTTCGACATAAAGTGTTCAACATTGTACTGGAGTTCCAAATCAGGGCAATAAAGAAAGAAAAATAACTAGGAGACATACAAATTGGAAAGGAAGAAATAAATTATTTTTATTCACAGATGACATGTTTATGTTCATGGAAAATCCTAAGGCAAAGGATGAGAATGCTTGCAATCATGAGCACGGAGGGGTGCAATCATCGGTGACGACAAGGACTTCAGCCATGGGCATGGGCGGCTGAAGTTTGCAGAGGAGATGGTCAGTGCAGGAGAGGAGGCCAAGGAGCTGAGAGGCTGGGGTTTAGAAGGGAATCTCTAAGAATAATGATGGGAGGAGTGGGTGGAGAGAAAGACAACGAGCCCAGTGCTGAGCTCTTCAAAGAACGGAGCCACTGGGAGGTCTGAGTGGGAGGAGTCACTGGATGATTTATCCCGCAGGAGAGTCACAGGAACTGGGAGTTTTAGGGAGGGGTTGGGGAACAATGATCTGGAAATTTTGGCGAGGAGTGAGACTCCTGTCCCTCCCCTATGCCCAGTGGGAGGACTGCTGGGGAGGCCAGGTCCTTAAGGGAAAGCCAGGTACCCACCACAGTGGGAAGGTGAGGAGGCTGTTCAGGGAAGAGGGTAAGGAGCTAGGGTCGTTTGCTGAAGGGAGACTGAGATGGCGAGTGAGGGAAGGGAATGAAAGAGTGTTTCATGCACCACGCGGGGATGAGAGCTGGGTGCTTAGGGTGACCTGGGGTTTTGACCTTGTGTGGTGGCTGAAGCGGGGTTGCGGCTTGGTGGGCTGTGTCCTGCTGGGCACCGTGACGATGAGGCTGTGGGTGTTGAGGAGTGCTCTTGGGCGCTCTCGGGCCCTCTCGTGGGTGTTGGAGTTGGTAAACATTTGAGTGCCAGAGCACATTGCTAGGGAAGATTTTCTCTTCATATCCACATTTGTTTCAGCCTTTAACCGATTGATCAACTGAAGCTATGGTTAATTTTCTTAAGTCAGTGTCCCAGGGCCCACTGAGGACCCATGACCACGTAAGTCTGGCCCAGTGAGTCCACACCTGGACATCTCAGTGCTCTGGGCCACAAAGGGCCTAGGCTGCCTTGGCCACAAAAGTGCCTCGTCTTCAGCTCCATCTTTCCCCAGAGTTTGTGTGTTATAGCATTTCTTTCTGCTCCACATTTTTAAATAGAGGTGCAATCTGCTGTTGGTGTCTCATTTGCTTTCCTCTTCACCTACTCCTCTCAGGAAGGCTCAGTGAGTTTCTAACAGTTTAACCTTAAGCATCTATTTCCTTCTCTAACCATGTAGGGCTTACACTTACTGCTGCAGTTAAATGTTTTCTTCCTTTTTCCTTTTTCTTTGATTTCTGTCACAGACATTTAAAAGTACTTATTCCTCTTGATTTTGTCTCTTAGAGGAAATCAATGAGGTCTGAGTGTGCCCAAAGCACCCATTGTACACCAATCATCACCATCCCCAGTTTCCTGTGTCAGATCATCCCAACTGGAAGATGTCTCCCATCAGACCAGCATCCAATGCAGGGCTGGTCTCAATCTATTATTGACCTCTGTCACGCTCCTGTTGTTGGTCTCATCTTTGCAGCATCTTCCCATAGAGTCCCATAAATAGCAATTCCATAAATTGATATATGCACTCTCTCAGGACACAGGCCCTATCGCATCTCACCCCATAATGACTGCATCATCCTGAAACTCAGTACTTTACACGAATTCATAGTCTTCCACTCTTATATCGATCCAGATTTGTCTGGCTCCTTGGTCCAGTGGTTCCAGTCTGCAAGAGTGGTTCCCCCTACTGTCTTTACTACAGACATTTTATCTGCAGGGTTAAGAAGGGACTTCTCAAGCATTTCCTGGATTGCAGCAATTTCTGGGAAGTCTTTCCAGCCATTTCTCTCCAATCTTGCCTTGCTTTTTCTGTTATATTTCACTAGGCCCAATTCATTCTTTGTGATGTAGTCATGTGCAAAATATTCCCTCCGTTCCATCATCGTCTTTCTAAATCAGCCCATCTTGTCATCTGAGACCTCAATTTTCCTTGGAAGGAAATCTGTCTCCTTCTACAGATTAATTGATTTTCACTTTTCTTTATATTCTTTAACTGCTCACATCCTAAGTGTAAGAATGAGTCATATTTTTCAAACTACTCCAGTTTTTCTTGATTTCCTGAGTGAATATGATTCCTAAAGTCAGACTATTCCATGCATAGGCCTTAAATTACCTTTCTATTTGGGGGGTTTGTAATAATTTCACTAATTTTTTTAACCTAACCGAAGAAGATGCTTTATTATCTTTAAAATATGGTTTCCCATTCCTCTTAGTTCCTTCCTTAATAAATTCTATCATGCTTCTAAGGGTGAAACCATAGTTTTGTTCTCTGAAATCCCAAGCCATAGTTGGAGTTTATGTCATCAAGAAAGCAGACTGAACTTGAGATCACATTGAGCCTTTTGAGCCTGTGGTGAAGCCACAAGAAGTTAAGTTTGCTGCTTTCACAATTCAGTCTCGTGGCACTGAGGGCAACTCGAGACAATCTAAGAGGGGAACCCAATGCAGGATGGCCGATCTTGTGTTGCCTATGTCTGGTACAACGATTTAAAGCTAGAATCTCATGATAACATGAGATCAGCCATGTCAGGGCACATGGGGAAATGAAGACCCTTAGGGATGACTGGTTTGGGTATAAATTGGCTTGGCCATTCTGGAAAGCAAAGTTGCAGTATGTGTGCATATTAAGTGTGCATCTGCCCTTTGACACAGTAGTTACAATCCAGATAAGTTATCATGTAAGGGAACATTAAAGCATTGCTCCTAGTAAGGAGTTGGAAGCAACCAAGAGTCTTCTATTAAGGGATGGATAGATCAAATACAGCCTAAAAAAATTATACTGCACCTAGATGCTACATGCCAAAACTAGGTAGTTGTTATACTGCAAGGTGGCTGGATCTTCAAAAGTGTTGAATGAAAAAAGTAAGAAATAGAATGAGATATATAGCATAATACTACTTATGCAAATTGAAATCACATACATTCATAAAACTCACTTCATATTTTGCAAATATGTTTCTATTTCCAAGGATATATATTTACATTTTCATATGTATATATATATCTCCCTTGGATATATATCAAATACCTTAGAATGGGTTTGTATTGTGGTGAGGAGCATGAGAGTGGAAATTAGGGATTGTATTAAGCATATCTTTTGATTCTTGTAGATTTTGACATCTGAGGCCTTGCTGACCCCAGAGAGATTGCCTCTCCCAGGGCTGGCTAACTCCCAGACATAGCAAATAACTTGCCAGAGAGTGCACCTTTCATATGTAAGCCAAGTAATTCGAAGCCCATAGTCCAAACCACCTCCTTTCTTGGGCACTCATAGGGAACTTACTCCTTGGGCCACTATCCACCTGCCCTAATCACCCCAGGGCCATCTATAGCCTCTAAGCCCCGGAGCCAACTGAAATTACTCAAACTGGCCAATCTTAAGCCCACTTACCTTGTCTTGCCTTTCCTTCCTGCAAGAACCACAATAAAGCCTTTCGCCCACATTCCCCCACCCCTACTCTCTCTGCCTCCCCACTAGCCCTGTGCCTCCCCATGTGGCCCTGGATTTGTGAGAGTAAGACCTCCCTCCTTATAATGGTCATTTCTGTGTCTGTGTGTCTTACCATATCTGATTAAGACAAATTTAGGTACATTTAAAACAGGGCTGAATTTTAAAAAAAAGCAGAGAGGAGTGTTGCTTTGACCATTGTGAAAATCGGTCATGAACTGAGAAGGACGAGAAACCCAATCTCTGCACCTAAGAACCAAACTAGAACAACTTCACTACAGAAACCATCCCTGCCTGCTCCTGAATGCAGGCTCTAACTCTATTCTCTGCAATGTCTTGTCCTCATATCTTGAAGCAGATTGTCCAGAGTTCATTAGATAAACCAGTGGTTCAGCCACATTCTCAGAACACTAAGGCTAGGTTAGGTTAAATAAATCATGCAAGGTCATTTATTGCAGGGCTTCTCATAGCCTAACTGCATTGTGCATCTCCAAGAGGACCACATAATATGAAGCATTTCTGAAACATGTGTATCTTGGAATGCTTTATTTTCATGTAAATCTAGCATTCCGTGAATCACACTTTGGGGAATGCTGTGGTAGATGAGGTTACACTGATGCATGGGATGAGTGATAAGATGTTAGATCATACAGACATGTACAGACTTCAGGGATTCTTCTGCCCAGCCCCAAATTTTCATTAAGGGAGGTGTTATTATCTCCATTTCTGTAGTTAAATGACACATCTTAAAAATATGTATTTAAAAGACACATGTATTTAAAAGACAAGTTTTTAGATATGTATTAAAAAGACACATATAAGAACTGAAAGACCAAATTAAGATCTTGGTCTTCTATCATGTAGGGCAGTGTTGTATGACATGGTGATATTTTCTCTAAATGCTTTAATGAGCATTGTGAAAACAGTATTAACGCCACTCTATTAACTCTAGTATATAATCTGTAGCATTGCCTTTCATGGTATATTTATGGCAAAAGTTTCTGAAGTTTTGATAAAATAAATACCAGCTGGTTAGCTTATATGGTTGGGAGTTAGTCTGTTTTTATATAAAATTTCTCAAACTACAAGCTCTATCAAAGTTAAATATTTCCTTTTTGGATGCTTTGGTCTGTTATTTCTCTACTGACATTGATCCCCAAATAATATTTTAAAGGTTTACTCTTCCTTTCTCCATTTCTATCTGCTTGGGATGATTCTAAAAGACAAAAAGGCTTAAAATGAATCGCAGTCCTATCCACAGCAAAAAATACTGCTACCTTGAATTTTAAGAAAAAGAAGAAATTATCAAGAAAATCTTATCTGAGTATTCTAAGGATTAATGGAGTTCATAAGTGTAAAGTGCTTGGTGCAGACAGTATATATAAATGTCTGCTAAATAAAAATTTAAAAACTAGCTAGACATTGGTGTAGGGATACAAATTTCTTCCTATGTGAATACAAATTCCACAGAGGACTCAGAAAGAATAAGCAGTTTTCTCCTTTTTATAGTAAAGAAAGAAGTAAGAGTCTTTCAATGCTGACTCTTTTTAAGCCAAGAAAACAAGAAAAACAATCTCAAAGCTTTAAATAAAACTAGTTTCCTTGAACAAGACTTGTTATTACTTGGACAGAAAAACCAAATGGCTTTCATTACTCACCAGCAGAGAAACCACACGATTCGAGGGTATAAAATATGTCTATGAATAGTGAGTTGCTGGCTGTCTCTCTTACTTTGAAGTTGTTGGCTCAGCTAGCTTTACAAATCACATCTTTTTCTTCCAAAGAACCTATATTTTCTTCATTTGTCAGGAATGACATTGGGTGGAGAGCTTCTGGGATTTACTCTATGAAATCTTGCAAGCTATATCCTAAACTACTCTCTGTAGTGAATTCTAGTCTAAGACTCATCAGTTCTTGAATAATTGTGTGCTTATGGCATAAATAGTAATTGAGAAGGAAGAAAACTCCAGAGGTCATTTTCTATACAAACATAAAGATTTGTGGAATGTCTAAAAGCTGGACTGGGAATATAAAATCGTAATATAGATCAGTTATTTTTGCTGTCACCTGGGAACTTTTTTTGGTCACCATAAGATGTTTAATGGCAGGTTTTCATAAATAGATGCTGGGAAATCAGGAGGCAGGGTTTGATGAATATTTTATTCTGTGCCCAAAAAAGGTATTTTTAAACCACCAACTCTTTCCGTGAGAAAAAAATTCCACTCTGCCAAAGAGAACATATTTCAGAGAGAATAATTTAGGGAGTCCAGGGACCTCAGAAACCATCAAAAGAGGCAAAACAGAGTTGTATAGTGGCCACAAAATTCCTCATTGCTTTAGAGAGAAAACAGTAAATGCATTTTATAAGGAAAATTAATTTTAAGATGTCAAGTTTTCCCTCAGCACATCTTGCTTATTTTTTCATGTTTAATGTTTTATGGAGTTTATTCTGCAAAAAAAAAAAAAAGCTTTTCTTAAGTGCATAATATTTCTAAAACCTTCAAGGAGAAAGATAAGTCGTTTCTAACTCACGAATCTAGGTCCAACATTCCATTTCTCATATGATACTACATGTGCTCATAATTTTAAAAAGTTTATTGAACGTGGAAAGTTTGACAGCAGATAAGAAGGTAAGAATATGATAGCTCTTCTTAAACATGAATGAAATATGGCGTTAAAAATAGGCATTCTCAATCTTTTTGGAGATGGTACACCCAATTGGTTGATTTCTCATCTCTGTCTCATGCCTAGCACTTAACTGCTTCTTAGAACAGCTTTCTGATATTTTTCAAGTTAATTTTGTTTTGATAGTACTCTTGATATAATAATATTTTTCCATATTTATTATAATTGTTGAATATATTCTAAATAGTTTACAAGATTAAACCTGGATGCAATCGGCCCATGTCTGTACCAATGCTTTCCTTATTTACCAATGCTTAGTTTAAGGATCTCAGAGACTTCTTTAGCCTCAGCACTTTGAATTGTGAGTATTCTGCTCCTTTATTAGCAAAATTATTTCGGCTTGTATTTCAAGTGAAGTGCTGTTCTGTCTTTAGAACATTTATGCCATACTGCAGAGCTTTCCTTTTCCTTTAAAATCTGGTGGTACTATTTTGATTTTTAACAGCAATGATAAATTCATATTATTTTTTAAGGTCCTAAAAATAATATTTGTGTATTTTCTTGATTCTAAGCTACCTCAATCATTTAATGAAAACTTTTTGGCAACCATACTTCTCAAATATATCTCCTAATTTCAGAAAAGTTAAATTGTGGGGGAAAACTATATCTTATGAGAAATACAGGATAGCTACTGACATAGAAAAACGTTCCATATATATATATACACACACACATATATACACACATATATGCTTTGTCACCCAGGCTGGAGTGCAATGGCACGATCTTGGCTCATTGCAACCTCTGCCTCCCGGGTTCAAGCGATTCTCCTGCTTCAGCCTCCTGAGTAGCTGGGATTACAGGCACGCATCACCATGCCAGGCTAATTTTTATATTTTTAGTAGAGACGGGGTTTCACCATGTTGGTCAGGCTGGTCTTGAATTCTTGACCTTATGATCCACCTGCCTCAGCCTCCCAAAGTGCTGGGATTACAGGCGTGAGCCACCACACCCGGTCCGTTCCAGATATATTTTTAGGTGAAAGAAACAAGTTGCAGAGCAATATTGCTAGCTTGTACACAAATGTACACAGTAGAAGTACATTTGTTGTTCATATAACAATCTAGAGCCGGTAAACAGGTTCTTGGGGCTACTTTCCTCCAAGTGATCCTGCAGAGCTCAAGCTGAAGGAAGCTCTGTCATCTCTGACATGTGGCCGTCTTCATCCCGATGAGCTAGAAAGAGAAAAGAGCTTAGAGTAGCATGTATAGGAAGTTTTCATAGCCAGGTCTAGAAGAAATGTATATCACTGCTATTCATGCTCCATGGGCTAGACTTAGCCACATGACCACAACTAAACTGCAAGGCAGGCTGGGAAATATATTCTGGATGTGTTCTCAGGAGGAAGAGGACACAAATTTTACTCTAGCAGTCTCTAATATATATACACACACATATTGGTGTGTATTTATGTCAATTAGAAATAGAAATGCTAGCATATGCATAGAAACAAATGTGGAAGAATACAAACAAAATTACTTATCATGACTTTCTCAGGAAGATGGAATATAGAAAACACTTTCTTTCCTTTTCTTTCTTTTTTTTTTTTAAACTAAGTCTCGCTCTGTCACCCAGGCTGGAGTATAATGGCGTGATCTCGGCTCACTGCAACCACCACCTCCTGGGCTCAAGCGATTCTCGTGCTTCAGCCTCCCGAGTAGCTGGAACTAGAGGCGCATGCCACTATGCCTGGCTAATTTTTGTATTTTTAGTGGAGACAGGGTTTCACCATGTTGGCTGGGCTGGTCTTGAACGCCTGACCTCAAGTGATCCGCCTGTCTCGGCCTCCCAAAGTGTTGGGATTACAGGCGTAAGCCACCGCACCCAGCCTATTTTCTGTTTTTTACTAATGTCTTAAAAAATAACAAATACATTACTTTTGGAAGCAGAAAATATTGCTAGCTTTTTGTTTTGCTCATGTAAAAGGCTACAAGGACCTTAGCAGTGAGATGAAAATACCTTCTCCCTAAATGAGGTTTCTAAGGCCTGACATCTTGTTGGAACTGCAAATATGTTTACTGATTTTCAAACAATATTCTTGTCTCTGTCTGTCAAATAGGTAGGAAAAATCAGTGTCAGTTTTCACATTGCTGTAAATAACTAGCTCAAGACTGGATAATTTATAAAGAAAAGCGGTTTAATTGACTCTCAGTTCCACACGGCTGAGGAGGCCTCAGGAAACTTACAATCATGGTGGAAGGTAGAGGGGAAGCAAGGCACTTTCTTCACGTGGTGGCAGGAGAGAGAAGTGCGAGCAGGGAAAATGTCAGAAGCTTATAAAACCATTAGAACTTGTGACAACTCTCTCATGACCGCAAGAACAGCATTGGGGAAGCCAACCCATGATCCAGTTACCTCCACTTGGTCTCTCCTTTGACACATGGGGATTATGGGAATTACGGGGATTACAATTGAAGATGAGATTTGGATGGGGGCACAAAGCCTAACCATATCAGTCATTCTTCTCTGAAACTTATTATAATTAGTACATATGTGCATTTATTATTTCTCAGCTTGATTCTTTTGGCCCCAGAAGGGGGCTTCCCCCACCGGAAGTGACATGGGGGTATGAGCACTATCACATGGCAGCTTACTCACAAGTTTCCAGATAAAGAGAACCTGATACAAAGAAAGGACTAAGGTTATGAGCCACTTACCAGTTCTAGTTCAGTGGCTTTAGACAAATCTCTTAACCCTCAACCCCACTGTGTTTCTCAACTTCAGTAATGTTAATGTTTTAGGTTGGAAAATTCTTTGTTGTAGGATCTGGTCCTGTACACTGGAGGATTTAGCAGCATTTCTGGCCTCTACATACCAGATGCCAGCAGCAATCCTTCCCCTCTGGTTGTGAAAACTAAAAATGTCTCCAAACATTGCCAAATGTCCCCTGGGGAGTAAAATTTATCCTGGTGAGAATCACTGACTAAACCCCTGTGAACTTTAATTTCCACATTTGTAATTTGGGGATAATAATGCTTTTCTGATATAATAGGGAAGATTCGCAACACTAACTTCTATAATAAACAATTCCACAATCTGAGTGAAATTTGTTTGCTTTCATTCCACCAATGTGGGTATTTTTGGTCTGGTCATTTTCCATGTAGAAAATTCAGGTGCTAGGCCGGGTGTGGTGGCTCATGCCTATAATCCCAGCACTAAGGGAGGCAGAGGTGGGAGGATAGGGTTTAATAATAATAATAATAATAATAATAATAATAGAAAATTCAGGTGCTAGGCTACTTCCAGAGTCTTTTGGCTCTGACCTCCTTAAGTTCCTTGGAGTCCTCTCTATTCAGCTGAGGGATGAAAACAGGGATAGGTGGTAACAAGTGGGAGATTATTATGAATCTGCCTTGAAAGAGGCATATATTCTTCCTGCTTTTACATTCCATTTGCCAGGGCTCGGTCACACAGACACCTGGCTGCAAGGGAGGCTGGGGCATGTAATCCCACGGACATGTAGTGTTCCCAGGAGCCAGCGAGCCTATCTCAGCATAGAGGTGTTTTGTGTGTGTGTGTGTGTGTGTGTGTGCATAGTGATAATTTACATACTGATTATGGAGTGTGTGTATCTGAATGTCTCCATTTCACTAGTCTGATGGAACAAAAGAGATACCATTGACACTGACATTGAACCCTCTCATGGAGAATGTAGGATTTCAACCACCAGCTATTCAAAATCTCATTGCAGTATTTCTGTGAGTCTCCAGGGACCCCTAGGTACTCAGGAATGAGCCTCCTCAAGTTCTTTTGCTTGATATTCTTGTGGAAATCCACGGCACACAAGCGCTTGAGGGAGGCCACTGACCTCTGCTGCCACTGCTGGTGACCTTCATGAGACAAGGTCCTCTGTCACTATTCCATGAAAATCATACCAGTCATACTTCAGCTGCTCTTTGTGGTTTTTCAGACCCTGTCGGACCCTGCTGCTATGTTGTGGCACCAAAATAAGAGCAATGACCCCTCTCCTCCAACTTGGCTTTGCTTGGTTGCCTCCGTCACAGTGGTGCCCAGAATCTCCCTCGGACTTTCATGAAAGCTGCTCCTTTGGCTTTCTTTCCAATCCCCTATCCATAGGAGGTCAAAGGTAATCAATTAGCCTGCACAGTGGGCAGAGCCAGCCAAGGAGAGGTGACTGTGGCAGGGACAGAAACTGCCCCTTACCTTCCTTTTCTCTGCTCTATTAGTACCTCTGGCCCCCAGGAACCCCCACCCCACCATGCGTATCAGCTTGTGCAAAAGACACCCACAGGGCCATCAGCCCACAAGTCTACAATAGCAACCCAACTGGGCTCAGCCAGGATTGCTACATATCTACTAGCTTAAGCAGCATCCCTCCTGAAATTCCAAGAGCACATGGTCACACAGCACAGGCACCACTCTAAAAAGCAACTAAATGAAGTGGAAGACATTATGGAGTGATATGGTTTGGCTGTGTCCCCACCCAAATCTCATCTTGAATTGTAGCTCCCACAATTCCCATGTATTGTGTGAGGGATGCAGTGGGAGGTAATTGAATCATGGGGGTGGGTCTTTCCCTTGCTGTTCTTGTGAAGTGAATAAGTCTCATGAGATCTAATGTTTTTATAAACGGGAGTGTCCTTGCACAGGCTTTCATTCTCTCTTGCCAGCTGCCATGTAAGACGTGCCTTTTGCCTTCCACCATGATTGTAAGGCCTCCCCAGCCACATGGAACTGTGAGGCCATTAAACCTCTTTTTCTTTATAAATGACCCAGTCTCAGGTATGTCTTTATCAGCAGCATGAAAATGGACTAATACATGGAGTAAGAAGGCGACACATACTGTGTCTGCCAAGTGACATGGACTCATTGTTCATGTAGTTCACAGAATTTAAGGGCTCTTTGAACATGGTGATACTTGGCTACAACATGTTATGCACACATAATAAATCATATGCTACTCATACTTAATTAAAGATGCAGCTTTCTAAAATAAATCACCACCAGCAGCAGATCTCAGGGAAACTAAGCCACCTACCCCACCTGTGTGCTCACTCACAGTACTCCAACTTAGAATGTGTACTTAGCTCAGTCACCTAATTAGGTTAACAAGCATTTTTAGTGAACTTAGCTTCCACTAGCTGAGTAAAAGATAATTTTTGAGATTTGCAAAGCTGAAATAAAAAATTTGGGATTTGGCTTTGTACTTATTCAAATATTTTCAGTAGACTGTAGTTTTAGTTACTTTGGTAAGAAAGGATGAATGAGGTTACTCTCGTCTTCTCACCCAGACTGGTTTCTTGACCTCTGGAGTTGGCTGCCCCTGCATTTAAATTTGATTGGCTACTTTGCAGGCCACTGTTATAACAAATAAGATGACATTGCAGAGTATTTTTATGGCTCTGGACATACCATTTCTTTCTTTCTTTCTTTCTTTCTTTCTTTCTTTCTTTTTTTTTTTAGACAGAGTCTCACTCTGTCTCCCAGGCTGGAGTGCAGTGGCATGATCTTGGCTCACTGCAACCTCTGCCTCCTGGGTTCAAGCGATTCTCCCGCCTCAGCCTCCTGAGTATCTGAGATTACAGGCATCCACCACCTGTAAAATTAGCCATGCCAGGCTAATTTTTGTATTTTTAAGTAGAGACAGGGTTTCACCATGTTGGCCAGGCTGGTCTTGAACTCCTGACCTCAAGTGATTTGCCCGCCTTGGCCTCCCAAAGTGCTGGGATTACAGGTGTAAGCCACCATGCCCAGCCTTGGAGATATCATTTCTTGATGCTAAAGAATGGGAATAATTTTTTTCTTTTAATAAAGAGAAGAGTTTAACAGGATTGTGTGTATGAGTTAGTGAGAGTATGCATGTGTGTGGGTGCATGTATGTATGTTACATGAAAGGGCTGTATATGCAAAACAACCCCCAAACACAGAAGGAGCCAAGAAACCAAAGAGCAAGGCAGATAAATCCAGTTTGTGAGAATAGGATGGAAGTGTGGTCCTGGGGAGCACACAGGTAGACAGGTAGATCTCTGCACTGTTACTCCCCAGACCCAAGACTTACGTACCATAGGGAAAGGTGTTGCTGCTCCAGCAAGACAATCAAAGGCAACCCTCCAGAACAGGCAAGAGGGCCCCATGCATCACAGCCTATGATTTGTGTAATAACAACAAGGTTGACTTGTTCTTACACTAGGGACAGTAAATAAAGCAGGAATCAGGAGGCATCCATGGGACTGTGGTAATCAGAAGTTAACATGCTGGATTGGCATCCAAGATGGAGTCATTTTTATCTCCACAATGTACAGGTAGAAGGATGTGCCTCTGATGAGTATGTATGTGAATATATGTGTACATGTGCAAATGTGTGTATGTTTGGGAGAATGTGTGTAGATATGCTTGTGTGTCTGCACACTTGTGAAAGTGAGTGTGAACGTGTATGTGTATATTTGTGTGTATGTGTGTGAGGGCTTATATGTGTAAGAATATGTGTGTGTTTTTCTTAGAGAACTTAAAAATAAAGAGCTTTTTTTTTTTCTTATTTGGTCTTGAGGTCTGTCTTAGGAGATTTCCTATAAACTCTACCCCTGTCCTGATAGGGCTCCAGAGAACTTGGTCATGGATGCTTACAGCTGACCTTTCACAGGACACTCCTTTATCTTGGTGCACGGTCCAATTTTTGACCAGGTGTCCCCCACACAGGAAACTTGTCTATACTGGCAGATACCTTTGTGGTTCTTGTCTGACTTGTGTCTACTTTGCTCTTACCAAGATAGCCACTCTCTAGGCAAGCCCTGACCAGGAAAGAAATTAGGTTCAGGTGTGTCAATCTGGTGAGAAACAGAAGAGGTGACACAACAAAACACATAAAATATCACAAGCAGTTTATTACTTACGGGTCCCAGAGAGAAGAGGGGAGCACCCTTCACAGGGCCAACAGGAAGGGAGCTGACCAGGACACACACACTCAACCAGTGGGCAGGAAGCAAGAGAAAGGACACAAAGGACCCGAAGGCCAAAGACTTTATTGGAGTCCACAACACTACCCAAGCAGGTTTCCCGTGAGAAGTTCTAATTGATGGGTTTAGAGCAAGGAGGCATGAGTTCCCTGCACCATGCTGTGACTGAGAGTGGCCACTGTGGCACATCTGTGCAATCCTTGTGGGGTGTGGGGATCAGTGGGGTGCATCAAGCAGGTTGTAACTAACTGTGCCAAAAGGCGTTGATCACCAGGAGGCGGTTCTATAAAGCAGATAAATCATCAACTACATTGAGGAACTGGGAATAGGTGGAGAACTGGAAACTGTCAAAGATAACTAAGCCCTGTTTCTGGTGTGAGAAAGTCCAACTCACATTCAAAATGGATGCCTTGGCAACATAAAATCATAGGAATTCACTGAAGCTGACTAGCTGCAGCAGGATCAGTCACTCCTGCCTTGGAATGGCCCCAAATCAAAGGCTTTAGATATCTTTCACATGTTTTGACTCAGTTTTCTCATTAGACAATTCTCTCTGGACAAAAGTCGACTTAGGGAGTGAAGAGCAGAACTCAGTGGAGACAGAGCGACTGCCAAGTTTAGCCATGTGATCTTTGCAGCCTGAGAGAAAAATGGAGAGAGAAGTCAGGACAATCATAACCACGGACAGCTAGTTCTCCCCAGCAAGGAACAGGAACTTAACATTACTCAGGGCAAAAGATAAAATAAATAAGACAAGATGCCCAGGGGATCAGGAAGCCAGACAGAAGAGGCACTGGGAAACTAAGGCCAAATTCCTCTCCCTAATGTGTGAACTATTAACAACAGGGTGACCACACAGACACCCTTACCTCCTTCCCCTCTTGTCTTCTCACTTGGCAGGGGGTGGAAAGAGATGTTTGGGAAGATAAGAGAGTGAACTGGGGAAGTGAGTAATTTGGGGTTGACATGGAAGTATAGGCTCTAGGATTCCCCCAACCAGTGATAAGATCCACCAGCTGGGTGGACTGCAGGTGTGGTAGAGATTTTAAACAAAATCTCAAAAAAGGAGGCCAGAGTCCAGATGCTTTAACAAGATAAAGAACAGTTTTTCCTAAAGGCCATGGATTCATGTATCACAAACTTAATTTTTGACATATTTAAATGTTACTTGTTCTATGATATATGTAACATTTTCTTTTTTTTTCTTTAATTATACTTTAAGTTTTAGGGTACATGTGCGCAACATGCAGGCTTGTTACATATGAATACATGTGCCATGTTGATGTGCTGCACCCATTAACTCGTCATTTAGCATTAGGTATATCTCCTAATGCTATCCCTCTCCCCTCCCCGCACCCCACAACAGGCCCCGGTGTGTGATGTTCCCCTTCCTGTGTCCATGTGTCCTCACTGTTCAATTCCCACCTATGAGTGAGAACATGTGGTGTTTGGTTTTTTGTCCTTGCGATAGTTTGCTGAGAATGATGGTTTCCAGCTTCATCCATGTCTCTACAAAGGACATGAAGTCATCATTTTTTATGGCTGCATAGTATTCCATGGTGTATATGTGCCACATTTTCTTTTTTTTTTTTTCTTTTATTATTATTATACTTTAAGTTTTAGGGTACATGTGCACAATGTGCAGGTTAGTTACATATGTATACATGTGCCATGTTGGTGTGCTGCACCCATTAACTCGTCATTTAGCATTAGGCATATCTCCTAATGCTATCCCTCTCCCCTCCCTGCACCCCACAACAGGCCCCGGTGTGTGATGTTCCCCTTCCTGTGTCCATGTGTCCTCACTGTTCAATTCCCACCTATGAGTGAGAACATGTGGTGTTTGGTTTTTTGTCCTTGCGATAGTTTGCTGAGAATGATGGTTTCCAGCTTCATCCATGTCTCTACAAAGGACATGAACTCATCATTTTTTATGGCTGCATAGTATTCCATGGTGTATATGTGCCACATTTTCTTTTTTTTTTTTCTTTTTTTTTCTTTTATTATTATTATACTTTAAGTTTTAGGGTACATGTGCACAATGTGCAGGTTAGTTACATATGTATACATGTGCCATGCTGGTGTGCTGCACCCATTAACTCATCATTTAGCATTAGGTATATCTCCTAATCCTATCCCTCTCCCCTCCCCGCACCCCACAACAGTCCCCAGAGTGTGTGATGTTCCCCTTCCTGTGTCCATGTGTTCTCATTGTTCAATTCCCACCTATGAGGGAGAACATGCGGTGTTTGGTTTTTTGTCCTTGCTATAGTTTACTGAGAATGATGATTTCCAATTTCATCCATGTCCCTACAAAGGACATGAACTCATCATTTTTTATGGCTGCATAGTATTCCATGGTGTATACATACCACATTTTCTTAATCCAGTCATCATTGTTGGACATTTGGGTTGGTTCCAGTTCTTTGCTACTGTGAATAGTGCCGCAATAAACATACCTGTGCATGTGTCTTTATAGCAGCATGATTTATAATCCTTTGGTTATATACCCAGTAATGGGATGGCTGGGTCAAATGGTATTTCTAGTTCTAGATCCCCAAGGAATCACCACACTGACTTCCACAATGGTTGAACTAGTTTACAGTCCCACCAACAGTGTAAAAGTGTTCCTATTTCTCCACATCCTCTCCAGCACCTGTAGTTTCCCGACTTTTTAATGATCACCATTCTAACTGGTGTGAGATGGTATCTCATTGTGGTTTTGATTTGCATTTCTCTGATGGCCAGTGATGATGAGCATTTTTTCATGTGTTTTTGGCTGCATAAATGTCTTCTTTTGAGAAGGGTCTGTTCATACCCTTTGGCCACTTTTTGATGGGGTTGTTTTTTTCTTGTAAATTTGTTTGAGTTCATTGTAGATTGTGGATATTAGCCCTGTGTCAGATGAGTAGATTGCAAAAATTTTCTCCCATTCTGTAGGTTGCCTGTTCACTCTGATGGTAGTTTCTTTTGCTGTGCAGAAGCTCTTTAGTTTAATTAGATCCCATTTGTCAATTTTGGCTTTTGTTGTCATTGCTTTTGGTGTTTTAGACATGAAGTCCTTGCCCATGCCTATGCCCTGAATGGTATTGCCTAGGTTTTCTTCTAGGGTTTTTATGGTTTTAGGTCTAACATTTAAGTCTTTAATCCATCTTGGATTAATTTTTGTATAAGGTGTAAGGAAGGGATCCAGTTTCAGCTTTTTACATATGGCTAGCCAGTTTTCCCAGCACCGTTTATTAAATAGGGAATCCTTTCCCCATTTCTTGTTTTTGTCAGGTTTGTCAAATATCAGTTAGTTGTAGATATGCGGTATTATTTCTGAGGGCTCTGTTCTGTTCCATTGGTCTATATCTCTGTTTTGGTACCAGTACCATACTGTTTTGGTTACTGTAGCCTTGTAGTATAGTTTGAAGTCAGGTAGCGTGACGCCTCTGGCTTTGTTCTTTTGGCTTAGGATCGACTTGGCAATGCGGGCTCTTTTTTGGTTCCGTATGAACTTCAAAGTAGTTTTTTCCAATTCTGTGAAGAAAGTCATTGGTAGCTTGATGGGGATGGCATTGAATATACAAATTACCTTGGGCAGTATGGCGATTTTCACGATATTGATTCTTCCTACCCATGAGCATGGAATGTTCTTCCATTTGTTTGTATCCTCTTTTATTTCATTGAGCAGTGGTTTGTAGTTCTCCTTGAAGAGCTCCTTCACATCCCTGGTAAGTTGGATTCCTAGGTATTTTATTCTCTTTGAAGCAATTGTGAATGGGAGTTTACTCATGATTTGGCTCTCTGTTTGTCTGTTGTTGGTGTATAAGAATGCTTGTGATTTTTGTACATTGATTTTGTATCCTGAGACTTTGCTGAAGTTGCCTATCAGCTTAAGGAGATTTTGGGCTGAGATGATGGGGTTTTCTAAATATACAATCATGTCATCTGCAAACAGGGACAATTTAACTTCCTCTTTTCCTAATCGAATACCCTTTATTTCCTTCTCCTGCCTGATTGCCCTGGCCAGAACTTCCAACACTATGTTGAATAGGAGTCGTGAGAGAGGGCATCCCTGTCTTGTGCCACTTTTCAAAGGGAATGCTTCCAGTTTTTGCCCATTCAGTATGATATTGGCTGTGGGCTTGTCATAGATAGCTCTTATTATTTTGAGATACGTCCCATCAATACCTAATTTATTGAGAGTTTTTAGCATGAAGGGTTGTTAAATTTTGTCAAAGGCCATTTCTGCATCTATTGAGATAATCATGTGGTTTTTGTGGTTGGTTCTGTTTATATGCTGGATTACATTTATTGATTTGCATATGTTGAACCAGCCTTGCATCCCAGGGATGAAGCCCACTTGATCATGGCGGATAAGCTTTTTGATGTGCTGCTGGATTCGGTTTGCCAATATTTTATTGAGGATTTTTGCATTGATGTTCATCAGGGATATTGGTCTAAAATTCTCTTTTTTTTGTTGTGTCTCTGCCAGGCTTTGTTATCAGGATGATGCTGGCCTCATAAAATGAGTTAGGGAGGATTCCCTCTTTTTCTGTTGATTAGAATAGTTTCAGAAGGAATGGTACCAGCTCCTCCTTGTACCTCTGGTAGAATTCGGCTGTGAATCCATCTGGTCCTGGACTTTTTTTGGTTGGTAAGCTATTAATTATTGCCTCAATTTCAGATCCTGTTATTGGTCTATTCAGAGATTCAACTTCTTCCTGGTTTAGTCTTGGGCGGGTGTATGTGTCGAGGAATTTATCCATTTCTTCTAGATTTTCTAGTTTGTTTGCATAGAGGTGTTTATAGTATTCTCTGATGGTAGTTTGTATTTCTGTGGAATTGGTGGTGACATCCCCTTTATCATTTTTTATTGCATCTATTTGATTCTTCTCTCTTTTCTTCTTTATTAGTCTTGCTAGCAGTCTATCAATTTTGTTGATCTTTTCCAAAAACCAGCTCCTGGGTTCATTGATTTTTTGAAGGATTTTTTGTGTCTCTATCTCCTTCAGTTCTGCTCTGATCTTAGTTATTTCTTGCCTTCTGCTAGCTTTTGAATGTGTTTGCTCTTGCTTCTCTAGTTCTTTTGATTGTGATGTTAGGATGTCAATTTTAGAACTTTCCTGCTTTCTCTTGCAGGCACTTAGTGCTATAAATTTCCCTCTACACACTGCTTTGAATGTGTCCCAGAGATTCTGGTGTGTTGTGTCTTTGTTCTCGTTGGTTTCAAAGAACATCTTTATTTCTGCCTTCATTTCGTTATGCACCCAGTAGTCATTCAGGAGCAGGTTGTTCAGTTTCCATGTAGTTGTGTGGTTTTGAGTGAGTTTCTTAATACTGAGTTCTAGTTTGATTGCACTGTGGTCTGAGAGACAGTTTGTTATAATTTCTGTTCTTTTACATTTGCTGAGGAGTGCTTTACTTCCAACTATGTGGTCATTTCTGGAATAGGTGCAGTGTGCTGCTGAGAAGAATGTATATTCTGTTGATTTGGGGTGGAGAGTTCTGTAGATGTCTATTAGGTCTGCTTGGTGCAGAGCTGAGTTCAATTCCTGGATATCCTTGTTAACTTTCTGTCTCGTTGATCTGTTGAATGTTGACAGTGGGGTGTTAAAGTCTCCCATTATTATTGTGTGGGAGTCTAAGTCTCTTCGTAGGTCACTCAGGACTTGCTTTATGAATCTGGGTACTCCTATATTGGGTGCATATATATTTAGGATAGTTAGCTCTTCTTGTTGAATTGATCCCTTTACCATTATGTAATGGCCTTCTTTGTCTCTTTTGATCTTTGTTGGTTTAAAGTCTGTTTTATCGACTAGGATTGCAACCCCTGCCTTTTTTTGTTTTCCATTTGCTTGGTAGCTCTTCCTCCATCCTTTTATTTTGAGCCTATGTGTGTCTCTACAAGTGAGATGGGTTTCCTGAATACAGCACACTGATGGGTCTTGACTCTTTATCCAATTTCCAGTCTGTGTCTTTTAATTGGAGCATTTAGTCCATTTACATTTAAGGTTAATATTGTTATGTGTGAATTTGATCCTGTCATTATGATGTTAGCTGGTTATTTTGCTTGTTAGTTGATGCAGTTTCTTCCTAGCCTCGATGGTCTTTACAATTTGGCATGTTTTTGCAGTGGCTGGTACCGGTTGTTCCTTTCCATGTTTAGTGCTTCCTTCAGGAGCTCTTTTAGGGCAGGCCTGGTGGTGACAAAATCTCTCAGCATTTGCTTGTCTGTGAAGGATTTTATTTCTCCTTCACTTATGAAGCTTAGTTTGGCTGGATATGAAATTCTGGGTTGAAAATTCTTTTCTTAAAGAATGTTGAATGTTGGCCCCCAGTCTATTCTGGCTTGTAGAGTTTCTGCTGAGAGATCAGCTTTTAGTCTGATGAGCTTCCCTTTGTGGGTAACCCGACCTTTCTCTCTGGCTGCCCTTAACATTTTTTCCTTCATTTCAACTTTGGTGAATCTGACAATTATGTGTCTTGGAGTTGCTCTTCTCGAGGAGTATCTTTGTGGCGTTCTCTGTATTTCCTGAATTTGAAGGTTAACCTGCCTTGCTAGATTGGGGAAGTTCTCCTGGATAATATCCTGCAGAGTGTTTTCCAACTTGGTTCCATTCTCCCCGTCACTTTCAGGTACACCAATCAGATGTAGATTTGGTCTTTTCACGTAGCCCCGTATTTCTTGGAGGTTTTATTTGTTTCTTTTTATTCTTTTTTCTCTAAACTTCTCTTCTTGCTTCATTTCATTCATTTGATCTTCCATCACTGATACGCTTTCTTCCAGTTGATTGAATTGGCTACTGAGGCTTGTGCATTCATCACATAGTTCTTGTGCCTTGGTTTTCAGCTCCATCAGGTCTTTTAAGGACTTCTCTGCATTGGTTATTCTAGTTAGCCATTCGTCTAATTTTTTTTCAAGGTTTTTAACTTCTTTGCTATGGGTTTGAACTTCCTCCTTTAGCTCGGAGTAGTTTGATCATCTGAAGCCTTCTCTCAACTTGTCAAAGTCATTCTCCATCCAGCTTTGTTCCGTTGCTGGTGAGGAGCTGCGTTCCTTTGGAAGAGGGGAGGCACTCTGATTTTTAGAGTTTTCAGTTTTTCTGCTCTGTTTTTTCCCCATCTTTGTAGTTTTATCTACCTTTGGTCTTTGATGATGGTGATGTACAGATGGGGTTTTGGTGTGGATGTCCTTTCTGTTTGTTGGTTTTCCTTCTAACAGTCAGGACCCTCAGCTGCAGGTCTGTTGGAGTTTGCTGGAGGTCCACCCCAGACCCTGTTTGCCTGGGTATCAGCAGTGGAGGCTGCAGAACAGCGGATATTGGTGAGCAGCAAATGTTGCTGCCTGATCGTTTCTCTGGAAGTTTTATCTCAGAGGAGTACCCGGCCGTGTGAGGTGTCAGTCTGCCCCTACTGAGGGATGCCTCCCAGTTAGGCTACTCGGGGGTCAGGGACCCACTTGAGGAGGCAGTCTGTCTGTTCTCTGATCTCAGGCTGCTTGCTGGGAGAACCACTACTCTTTCAAAGCTGTCAGACAGAGACATTTAAGTCTGCAGAGGTTTCTGCTGCCTTTTGTTTGGCTATGCCCTGCCCCCAGAGGTGGAGTCCACAGAGGCAGGCAGGCCGCCTTGAGCTGAGGTGGGCTCCACCCAGTTCGAGCTTTCAGGCTGCTTTGTTTACCTACTCAAGCCTCGGCAATGGTGGGCACCCCTCCCCCAGGCTCGCTGCCACCTTGCAGTTTGATCTCAGACTGCTGTGCTAGCAGTGAGCAAGGCTCTATGGACATGGGACCCTCCGAGCCAGGTGCAGGATATAATCTCCTGGTGTGTCATTTGCTAAGACCACTGGAAAAGTGCAGTATTAGGGTGGGAGTGAACCGACTTTCCAGGTGCCGTCTGTCACCCCTTTCTTTGACTAGCAAAGGGAATTCCCTGACCCCTTGCACTTCCTGGGTGAGGCGATGCCTTGCCCTGCTTCGGCTCACGCTCAGTGCGCTGCACACACTGTCCTGCACCCACTGTCTGACAATCCCCAGTGAGATGAACCCAGTACCTCAGTTGGAAATGCAGAAATCACCCGTCTTCTGTGTCGCTCATGCTGGGAGCTATAGACTGGAGCTGTTCCTATTTGGCCATCTTGGCTCCACCTCCATAACATTTTCTTTAAATCAGCTTGCTTTTTTAGTCTAAGAAATTTATTTCAAAAGGAAACTTTATATCAGCAGTTTGTGGAAAACCAATATGACTTGTCAAAAATAGAATAAAATTAAATATAATAAAAATAAATTATTTTTTCTCCTCTTCATTCTAGAGAAAATAAATTAATGCTATTAAATTTTAGCTATACATTATTGCCTGTGAAAGGCACTAAACCTTAAGGCCTACTCTCTTTTTGTTAAAAAGGAGAATTAGATAAGTTTGGGAAGATGTTGAAGACATTCTAGCACCAAATTGAGACTTTTTCCTTTATTTAAACAGAACTGAGAGAGAGTGAAAAGACAGTGACTTTCTTACACTGTGATTCAATATTATTTAATTCTATCTCCATGTACCAACTGGGAAAAGTTGACAGAAAGGGAAGACTTGAGATAACAGTAAATGAAAAAAAAAAAGACAAGGAGATCAAAACAATTAGAGAAACAATATTTGATTTGGAGAATAAAGTAAAGTGAACCAGTAAATGCGTAAATTTTCTTCTCTAAAGTAGAAAACCCAAGAAATGGATCAAAATCATATTAGAATAGGAACTGAAGAAAAAGTTTCTGAAATAAAGGAATAAATGAAGCTGAAAAGGCTGCCATGTTTCAGGGAAGGTAATGTAAATATAACATTTACCTTAGATCTATCCTGACTGCATTGCTGAATTCAAAAGATAAAGGAAACCAAACAAATGTCAGGCAACCAGGTAGAAAACGCAAATCAATTCAAGAGAAAGAAAATCAGGCTGGCCTCAGACTTCTTTAAACAACATAAGAATACTAATGACAAAGAAGCAACAATTACTGAAGAAAATTGTGACTCAAGAATATTACAGTCAACCTGGGCAACATGGTGGGAAATTAAACAAAATTAGCCAAGTGCAGTGGTGTGCATCTGTGGTCCCAGCTGCTTGGGAGGTGGAGGTGGGAGAATTGCTTGAGCCCAGGAAGTTGAGTCTGTGGTGTGAGTCTGTTGTCACTGCTTTCCAGCCTGGGCAACAGAGCGAAACCATGTCTTTAAAAAAAAAAAAAACACCAAAACACTCACCTAAGTTATTAACCAAGGAAAAAGGTAACAGACATTTTTTTTTTTTTTTTTTGGTGAGACGGAGTCACTCTGTCGCCCAGGCTGGAGTGCAGTGGCGCGATCTCGGCTCACTGCAAGCTCCGCCTTGCGGGTTTACACCATTCTCCTGCCTCCGCCTCCTGAGTAGCTGGGACTACAGGGGCCCTCCACCACGCCCGGCTAATTTTTTTTTTGTATTTTTTGTAGAGACGGGGTTTCACCGTGTTAGCCAGGATGGTCTCGATCTCCTGACCTCGTGATCCGCCTGCCTCGGCCTCCCAAAGTGCTGGGATTACAGGCGTGAGCCACTGCGCCCGGCTGGTAACAGATAGATATTCTTAAACATCAGTTAATGTAGGAAAAATAGCACCCATAAACTCTTTTTGGCTGGGAGAATATCTAAGATTAAAAGCTATTAACCAAGTGTTGAAACCAAGTAATAGAAATTAGGAATTAACAAGACGTGGTGAAAAATCTCCTGGTAAATATTTTACCATTTAAATATGAAACGAAGACTAAATAACCCTGGGATTTTGTTTCAGAACATAACATAAAGATTACAAAACATGTAAACTTGTCAATGTAACAACATACAGGAAAAGCAATAATAGGAAAAATAAAAGTGTGCTTTTTTTTTTCAGCTAGGGTCGATTGAAACTTTTGAAGAGTGAAATCTGTAATTGAGAAATTTCATCTCTTAAATTTTTCATCTTTTTTCTTAATTGTACAGAGATTTTGTTTAAATGATCTATTGTTGCTTAACAAACCATTCTAACACTTAGTGGCTTAAAATAATGATAATCACGTATTTGATTACAATTTGGCAATTTGCGCAGAGCTCAGGGTAAGGATAGTTTGTCTCTAGTATACCTGGTGTCAACTAGAGTAGTTCATCTGGGGCCAGAGGGGTCACTCCCAAGATGGCTTACTCACATGGCTGGCAAAGTTGATGATGGCTGTTGTTTGGGAATTCAGTTGTGACTGTTGACCAGGGCCTCAATTCTCCCCTATTGTTGGCATTTCTGTGTAGCTGCTTTGTATTAGGTTTTTTTTGCACTGCTATGAAGAAATACCTGAGGCTGGGAAATTTATAAAGAAAAGAGGCTTCATTGGCTCATGGTTCTGCAGGAAGTACAAGAAGTGCGGTGCCAGCATCTGCTTCTGGGGAGGGCCTCAGGAAGCTTACAATCATGGCAGAAAGCAAAGGGGGAGCATGTGTCTCACATGGTGAGGGTGAGAGCAAGAGTCGGGGGAGGTGCAACATACTTTTAAACAGCAGATCTCTTGAGAACTCACTCACTATCTGAAGGACAGCACCAACCCATTTATGAGGGATCTGCCTCCACAACCCAAATACCTCCCACCTAGCCCCACCTCCAACATTGGGGATTACATATCAACATGAGATTTGAGGAGGACAAACATCCAAACCATATCAGGCTTCCTTGCAGCATGGTGGCTGGGTTTCACGAGGAAGGAAGGAAGTGGAAGCTGCAAGTTCTCTTGAAGCCTAGGTGCAGAACTGAAACCATGTCACTTCTACTATATTCTATTGGGTAAAGCAGTGACAGGCACAGCCTAGATTCAAGGGTCTGGAGAAATAGAGCCCACCTCTCAGTTGAAGGAGTGGTAATGAATTTGTGAACAAATTTTGCCACTATGTCTGTCACTACCTCTTTCTTGTGATAGAATATTTTCAGTTTTACTTCAATTTCTTTTTCATATTAAGCTCAAAATAATATTAAATTTGATATATTTGCCAAAAATAACATATAGACTATTATCCAGTTTTTAAAAAATTAGCTCTATCCATCTATCCACCTTTGCATCTGGATATATGCATAAGGAGACATATAGAATGATGTTTCATATTAATTGTGGTTACTTCTAGATAATGATATTTAAAATTTTTTTTAAAAAACTTGCTTTGGTTACTCTTCTATTTATATGAATTTATTTGTATCATTTTAATAAAACCAATAAAGTCATTATTTTATTAAAACCTAGAAGGAAGAAAGTTGTTGGAAACCTAAATCTTCTCCTAGTCAGATAGGCAATACTCACAATGTCAGTGGGTTGAAAGTGCCCTTGGGAACCACAAGTGCCACTTACTGTGTGGAGGAGGAAAATGACGTCCAGAGAGGGACTTGCTCCAGCTCACACATCTAGTCTCATTCAGTCCCACAGGAAGAAGAGGCATCAATTACCTGGTCAATTACTTGCTGCTGGGGAAACACTCAGGGAGCTGTGTGATACAGGCTGGCCAAGAGACAGTGAGTTGTGTGTCACAACTTCTTCCTAAATATGAAGGAGGGAATTGGCTTGGATTTATCTAATATGAATCTATGCATTTGGATGTACCATGTGGAGCCATATATGTGGCGGGAAAATTCGGTTACCAGCTTGATTTCTGGGCACCTTAGCAGGAACTTAGATTTCTCCTGGTCCTTTAAATTTAAATTCCTTTTCTGGATGTCTACCTTAGGCATGAACTGTCCAGAGGGGTGGTCTAGTCCATCTGTGGCCTAAGACCTCTGTGACACATGGATATTCCCGGCGTAAGGATTTAAAAGTCCCTTTGAAAATGGAAGGTTCTGAGGTGGAAGGTCTGGCTTTCCAGACAAAGGGAAAGTATGTTTCAGAGGAATTGCTTATGCAGAGCTGAGTCTATTTCAGATTAGGCTCCACGTTGCAAATTGCCATTGCTCCTGTTCCATCACTGAATAAATCACAGTTGGGTTTTGTGAGTAATTTCTGGGGTGCAAACAGAAATGGCTGGGGCTCCTGCTGTTGCTGGGGAGCTGGTTATAGGGATGGTCACAAGATGGACTGTCACTGCCGCAGGCCTCTCTCACTTGGTGGAGCTCCCAGGAGCCTATTTCTTGACCAGAGGATTTGATCTTCCAGGACTGGTGCAGCCTGCCCTTGCCTTTGCGATCCAGCACCCGACACCACGTGTGTGGTCTTGGCCAGCTCTGCTCCTTACGGAGGGGCACGATGTGGAGTTCATTTTCACTAAATCTTCCCCGACATTTTGCTGAAGTTACTATTTCCCAGCGTTCAACTGCTCTCTGGTGACCTTAATGGGAAAGCAGCCAGCCTCCAGCAAATCTCTTTTTTGAGGAGAGAGAAACATGCCCAGGAAGCCAGCAATAAATAAAGACCCAGTGCAGTGAGTGAAGCAAGGATAGAAACCTGCTGTTTTGTCCAATTGCATCAGGAAAAAACAAAATATCCAGGAATCTATCTGGTCTGATTTGCTTTGCTGTTTCTTTTAAAGGACATTTCCCCGAGAGGCTAATTCTCCTGTTTTCGTTCTTGCTTTCTCTGCTGCCGCAAGAGGGCTGGAGAGGTTTGTCTCTATAATCCTTCTACCTCTTCCTGTCTCCCATCATGAACAACAGAGAGTACTTCAGGAATTAATGTACTGTCTTTTGAAAAGTCATGTCTCATTCAGAACACTTTTGAGAAGGACGACAAGGAAATAAGATTAGGAGGGTTTTGTACAGTTCAGGAAACAAACCATCCTTTTAACAACCAACATTCCAAACACTTTAATTGAGCACATTCTATGTACCAGGTATAGTGTTCAGCTCAGGGCAAACAGCACAGAAAGGGGCAAGGAGGCATGGAGAGCTTATTGCATTTGGCGAATCTTAAGTAGTTCTGAGTAGCTAGAGTGAGAGATGCATAGGATTTCTCACTGTTTTCAGAGATGAAAAAGACAAAAAGATCTCCCCTTACAGACTTCTTATTTTAATGAAAAGGACAGAAAAGAAAACAACCAATATGCTTGATGCTTTAATGAAAGGATGTGTGCCATGGTGCCCTGGGAACTGAAAAGAAACAAGGATGGAGTTAAAACAGCCAGGGATTATTGGCGGAGATGGAGGTTGGAGTGGAGATCAAGGAGGGTTCACAGCACAGGAGAAACTTGGGCTGAGTGTTGAAGGGTAAGTAGATTTTTCTCAAGTCCACAATGGATGAGAGGGAACACCAGACAGTGGAAACAGGATATACAAATGCTTAAAGGCCTGAGGACATGTATTGCAGTAGGGAAATTACAAATATAATGCAATGGTTCTGAACAGCCAGCATACAGAGTATGGAGCGGTTGGAGTCCAAAGAAACCAAAAGGAGGCTGGCTGACACCTTCTGCCTTGGGCTTCTAGGAGATTGGATTGACCAGGACTCATGGCCATTCCAAGCACTGACATCTCAGCTCCAGATACTTACATACTTAGGATAACCCAGACAAGAAGCTGTCAGGCCTTTCCATATTTTAAAGGGTAGAAGTTCTTCTGAAAATCTAATGAAGACGCAGACTGCTACCCAGATAACTGCACACTCAAGTCAGACAATTTCAGAGAGTTTGCAGACCTTTCTGAAGCACATGCCCCTGATTAAGACCACTCTTAAGGTATAATCCGATAACTTCACAAGCAAACCAAACATCATCTCCAGGGAATGCAGACAGGTTTTCCTGACAGCAGCACAACACCATCCCTTGGTTGCAATTGCCCTTCTAACCTCATATTTTCTGCGACTCAGTCACCCAAGAAATGCAGCCACGAAGAGCACCAGTTCTCTCAGCACCTCTCATGATGCTGCTCCTTTGCCTCTTCATTCAGTTTTCTGAGTGGCAGAGGTGCACATTAGGTCATTTGAAATGATTTCATTTGTGCACAGCAAGTGATGGGCAGGAAATCACTGAGCCCGCGGCAGCAGCCGAGCGCAAGCGGCCGGCACAGCAGATCGATGCAGAAGGACGGGGTGGAATTGACCTCCCTTCGTGGACTAAGGCGGCTTCACTGGAAGGAGTTTTAATTACAACGCTGAACTGTATTTGTCATATAAAGCACATCAGGGATAAAATATTAAAAGGGCACATACTCCCTTCCAGGAGAATGAGTTTTTCTGCCAGTGTATTTTATTGGAACAATAATCCTGACGAAATCAAAGTAACACCGAGCCGCTGCCAGGGAGAGCTGATGAAAGCAAAGGCATCTTCTCATGAAAACACTTACCCGTTATTCAGCACCGACTCTGCACCAGCCTTATTCTACATTCATCGGTTTATTCAGCTCTCCTGCTGACCCATCAGGACCCATCTGACACATGGGGAGACTGAGGCTCAGAGAGATGTGAGGGTCACAGCCAGTAAAGGCAGGGATGGAATTTAAACCAAGGCCACTTGGTTATAAAGCATATCATCTTTTTCTTTTTTGTTGTCTTTTAAATTCAATCTTTTTCCTGCAAGGTAACAAATACACATAGTCTAGAAGATCGAAAACTATAACCAGGTTCATAACAAAACCCTGAAATCTTCTACCTGGTGCCTTGGAAAAACAACCAAGTGGGTGTGTGTGTGTGTATACAGAAGGCAAGGGAGAGAGAGGTATCTATTTTAAGGAATTGGCTAATGTGATTATGGAGGCTGGCAAGTCCACAATCTGTATGGTAGGTGGGCAGGCTGGAGACCCAGGAAAGAGCCAGTGTTGCCCCTCGAAACCAGAGGCTGCCTGTTGGCAGAATTCCTTCTTGCTTAGGGGAAGTCAGTCTTTGTTCTCTGAGGCTTTCAAGAGATTGGATGAGGCCCACCCTCATTATGGAAGGCAGTCTGCTTTACTCAAAGTTCACCAATGTAAATGTTAATCTCATTTTAAAAGCACCCTCACAAAATCATCCAGAATAATGTTTGACCAGATATCTGGGCACCGTGGCCCAGCCAAGTTGCTTCATAAAACTAACCATCGCATCCACTTTCAACTCTATTAAGTGTTTAATCTAGTACTTACATCCACATTTTTTTTAGACACGCTTTTATTGTTCTTTCTTTTTCTGTTTTAAGTGTTAACTATTGAGTTTTTGTGATGACACTTGCAGATTTAGCTTTCTCACACACCTCGCCGTCAGTCCTGTCTCTGCACCATCCTCTCAACACTGTTAAATTACCCTTTAAACCAATTTCAGAGTTCACATTATCATGATTGCTGAACCACATGGTGTACTTCACTTGTGTTTCCTTTCTCATTCATATTTTTGTTCCTTTTGGGAGTTGAAAATCATCCCACGTTTTGTTTGCTTAGTTTACTGCTCAGTGGCTATTACTGATTAATCCCCAAACTCCGACAGCACTGAAAAATCTCTCAATACACTGACCTGTCTTGAGTATTCTGTCTATTCCTCCCACCTGTTCTTTTCTTTCTCCTTCCTTCCTGTGTGTTGCTCCTGAGCCCTGTGTGTTGCTCAGATCTGTATTGGCCTTTCCCTAGGCCTGCAAAGCTGCAGTCCCCAACATCCCTATGACCATGCCGTGGGAATTCAGTTGCCTCCTTTCTCTGTGTTCATCCCCGACTACCTGGATCCCATGTTTTCTTCTTTCTTGATTTCTTCTTTTTTAAAACATTTTTATTTTGGTGGAGCACATTTTCTAGTAGCTTCCTGAGAAAGACTGCCTGCAAGTGAGTATTTGAGGCCTTGCATGTCTGAAAATGTCTTTCTTCTATCCTCACACTTCACTGACAGCTTGAATAGGCATAGACTTCTATGTTGAAAATGATTTTCCTCCAGAATTTTGAGGCCTTTGTTCTATTATTTTCTGGCTTTCACTTTGTTGTTGAGATGATTGTTGCCATTCTGATTCCCGATCAGCTTCAGAAGTTTGTATTTGATCTTTTTAAATTTCCCCTCTGGAAACTTTTAGGATTTTTCTTTAACCTTAGTTTACTGAAATTTTATAATTATGAGCCTTGGTGTGGGTTTTTCTTTCTTCATTCATTAGACACTTTTCAGAGGCCCTTATCTTTCTGTTTTGTAAAATTTTTCTTGTATTGTTTCTTCAGTAATTTCTTCTCCTCTATTTTCTTTTCTTTCTCTTTCTGGAATGTCTATTATTTGAAGGTTGATTCTCTTTATTGGATTCTCTAGTTGTCTTATCTTTCCTTTTTCTACTTATTTTTTATTCAACTTCCTAGGAAATTTCCTCAATTTTATCTTCCAAACTTCCTATTGAGTTTAAAATTTTTTAATTTTATTTTTAACTTCTGAGAACTCTTCATTATTTTCTGAATGTTTATTTTTTAGAGTCTCTTATTCTCAAATTCATGGATGCAATTATCTAACCCTATTATAAGGATAACATTTACAGATTTCTAAATGTTTTCTTGTTTTCATTACTGTCTCCCTCTAAGTTTCTTTTATCTACTGGTCTGTTTTGATTTCTTTCACATTCTAGGTACTCTCCAAATGTCTGTTAATCTTTGTCCATTTTTAAGACACGAAGGCATTATCAGCATGGAAAGGCGCTAAAATGCTGATGCAAAGCTCTGTGTGCATATAAAGGGCTTATTGTCTGGTGACAGTAAACAGTGGTGATCAGATGGGAACCAGGCTGTTTTGTTAAAGATCTCCCAAAGCAGCATCCGTAGACATTTCTCTTGAGCTGGCCAATTTCCCTATTGAAGAATCTTTGAGGAATATAAGGTTGGCTTCTGATATTCTGGAGCAGAGTGTGGCAGTGCAGGGTGGTGGGAGTGGGCGGGGCTTGGGTTCTAAGTATTCACACAATCCCCGTTTTCGGTAGGGAGGCTAATAGCCATCCTCAGTTGGACCCAGTCTCCCCATGCTCCCCAAAGAGCCTGAATGGTTCATTTCTCCAGGGAGTAAATCCCTGGTCCTGCTAAATATGAAAAAAAAAGAAGCTAGACCAAAAAAAAAAAAAGAAAAAGAAAAAAAGACTGAGTGGCTAAAAAGTCAGCCTGGGCAAGGCAAGAGGAGGGATAGGTGGCTCTCATTGCTTCTTTCAGTCTTTTGATTGCCTATCTTTTTTCCAGCCCCAATATGTACTTCTATCTTTTGAGGCACATAGTGTCTTCAATTCCTGAACCTTTCTAGAGATCTGAAGTATAGAGAGTCTCGCTTCATCTTGATTTCCTCCATCTTGCTGGCTTTGTTCCAAATTATCTCTGCTCATCTGCTTCACAGCTTCCAAATTTTTATAGACATTTATTATCTGCTGAATTTCCTCCCTGGTCTCGTCTTTGTAGTCCGTTTGTTTTTTAAATACTATACTATCATCTTAGTGGACTTTTGGTAGGAAACAGATAAAAGCATGTGTTCTAGTCTCCATGTTTAGCCAGAAGCTCCCCAGAGCAGCCATTCTTAACTCCTGGGCTTAGAAGAGACTGTTGGGGAAAAAGCCTCCTGATTGTGGAACTTGAGCCATTGAATTCCAGGCTAGCCACTGCTGCTTTGGTTCACAGTACACACAAGGTATGCTATACGAACTAACCTTTTAGCAATGCTCTTTATGGCTGTCTCCCTGGAGAGCTTCAAGAAGTGAGGCATTATGCACCAGGTGAGCATCTTTAGTGGGATAGGAGTCATTTGGCCAAGTCGGTTGTAAAGTAAATCCCTTTCCCCATTATTCTTTTGCCAGTTGGCTTCACTTAGCAAACGTACGGTTAAGCAGTTAAAGTAGCCGGTACAATATGAACAGCCAGCAGTCAGCCTCCTAGGGCTTCTTGGTGGGTTCACAACCACCACATTGGTTTGGTTGCAGGGGAAATTCAACTTTTGGCTTAGCTAAGTACAGATTTATCTCTGATAATGTAAAATCATATTGAAATGCCTGTTTAAACACTGCTCTCTCCTTTCCTGCTTGTCATCTGAAACACTTTCCACTTTTAAGGCTCAGATGAAATGCCAGTTCTTCTGTAACTCTTCTAGTGCTCATCTCCATGTTCTCAGGGTGCTTTTGATGGGACTCTGGGATTACTTTTTCTAAGAATTGCATTCACTTGCTTAGTAGTTGCCTTCTGTGGTTGGACAGGGAGCTCATCAAGGCCAGCAACTCTGTCTCCCTTCTACTCTAGTACCCAGCAGGGTGCCTGACAATACGTGGGAGCAGCCCTTGCGTATTTATTGACTGACTGACTAAAGAGTCTTCTATTAGTAGAGCCTGTGTATCCTTTTACCAGGGATGGTAAAAGGACATCCCAGTGATGAGTTTCTAGTGAGCTACCTTTTGGCTTCACATTATGGCCTCTAGAGACAACTCAAGGCTTTCCTTGGCAATATCCCTTCCCCTAAGCCCCCTGCCAGGAGAAGGGGCTCAAGTGTGAGTCAAGAACAAAGTAGAATGACAAGACAGAGTTAGTCTCTGCCTTGGGGGTGCACTTCTGGAGGAAGGCTTGGAAACTGGGGTCCACACTCTTGGCTCTCCCCTTGGATCCTGCTGCTCCTTTGGGCTGTGGCTTGCTCCTGGCTGCTGGGGTGACGTGAAGGGCCCATGTCATCTGGTTTTCTTTGTCCTGGTCCCTCCTGTGGTCATCAGGGTTACACTGTGCCCTGCAAACATCCTGTGCAGGTTCTAACCCAATGGAAGTCATCAGCCCTATGTATCTACTCCAGTTGGAAAATTCCTTTATTTCAAGGCATCAAGTACTGGAAAGCGAATGATTTTCCTAGTTCAACATTTGCGTTAAACACAGGCTGTGTTCTCACAGGGGCCCTGCAGAATGTGTTTCCCAGTTCTTATAACAAAAGAATACTGCTGGTAAGGATTAACAAAGAATGTCTTCAAATAATAATCAAATAAAAGAAATAGACAAATTCCAAATAAAATTCCATAATAATGGAATACTATGTAGCAATGGAAAGTAACTGCCACTGGTATATGCAAAATTATCATGCAGAGTGAAAGGAGCCAGATGTAAAAGACTACATGGTGTATGATTCCACTTATATGAAATTTATGGAAAAGACAAGTCTATGGAGATGGAAGGCAGATCGGTGTTTGCCTGGGGCTAGAGGGGGAGTGGAAATTGACATGGGCACATCATATCTGTCTGGAGTAATGGAACTCTTCTAAACTGGGTTGTGGTGATGGTTGCACTGTTGTATAAATTAACTAAAAGTCATCAAAATGTGCATTTATACTGGGGAATTTTGTGATATGTAAATTATATGTATATGAAGCTGCTATAAGTATAGAAAAAAAGGAAGCCAGACCCCACCCTCCCACACACAAAAAAGACCGAAACACTCTTCCTTCAACTTAGGAAATGGTTGGAAAAGATTTGCTAGTGTTCTACACCTCTCTATTGATGTAGATTTTAGGCATGCATCAATGTTAAAGTCTTTTTCCTTTTAATTTAACAACTCTGTCTTCCTGTCCTTGGAGGGATGGAAATGGCACAGAATCCTCCTACTGCTAAAGACAGTGAAACCAGAAAGCGAGGTGCGAGGAAGATACTTGGCTCCCCTGAGCTGTCTCCCCCACATATAACCTCTTCAGCTCACCCGGCCCAGCAGCTTCTTCATCTCCTCTTTTAGCTATTACTTTAGTCATCCAAGCATAGAGCACAAAGACCCAAATTGTCAGTGTCAGCAAGTTCAACCTACACAGTGCAGCTCCAGCTCCCTCAAGGCCCATGCACTTCCTTGCAAGACAGTCCCGAAGAGGCAGCTCTGAGCAAAGACGTGAGGAGCCAGGAGGGGCGCTGGCTGGCCTGAGGCAAGCAGCTTTGCTGACCAGCTGGCAGGTCAAGGGACCAGGTCTAAGAAACCCAAACCACCCAGAAAGAATCAGGTGCACCAGGATGGAGAGGTGAAAAATAAGAAAAAAATAGTAGGATAGAAAACATCCTCACAATAATAGGCCACACTTGTCTAGACTTTTAAATACTTTGCAGAACTCTTTCACATTATCTTATTTCATCCTCACAGGCTCCAGACAAGATTGCCATTAACATCCCCAGGAAACTGAGGGAGACAGGCAAGATAATCAGTGACAGAGTTGGGGTCTGAATGTCAGTTCTTTTGACTTAAATTAATTATACGCACCATACTATGTACATGTGGGTCCCTATATTCACTAATATATATATGTGCTATGTATACATAGTATAGATACCATATTTATGTATGCATCTATATACATAAATGTTTATGTGTGTGTGTGTGCACATTGAATACCCACTGTGTATTAGGCCCTTTTTGAAGTCCTTCACATTATATCCTCACCACAACCCCATGAAGTAGATACTTTTTAACAGATGAGGAAGCTAAGGCACAGAGCAATTTCCCTTGCCAAAGGTCACACAGTGTCCAAGTGGCAGAGCTGCGATTTGAACCCACATCATCCAGTGTGCTTTCATGACACCACATTGCCTGTCTCTGGGTCCACCGCATGGGTGAGTTTTGGTTTTGATTTCAGGGTACAGATTGCAATAAAATTCTGGCTTTCCCAGCTCAAGCCGGTCTGGCCCGTGCTGCCTTCACCTGCAAGGACTTCATTTCCTGCCATCATGGCAGCTCTGTCTCATCAGTGTCCCAACTGCTTAGTGTTTCTTTCACTCTCAGGCTTGGTTTCTGTTTCTGCTGCCACCAGCCTCATGGTACAGGCCCCGGAGGAGCTGAAAAAGCATGTGGATTTTGTGGGCCTATGGATTTTTGAAATATTATGAATGTTGATTTATTATCTTCTCTGCATGTACAAAATGGCCTTCTAAAAATTTTATGGATATATTTACATGGGAATTTCCAACTACAGAATGTACTGTAATACCAAGAAATTTGTTGCCAATATTGGTTCATTTCCAAGTGATATTGAATCAGGTCTAAGTAAATATTTATGATTTATCTTGAAATGTGACAGACTCATGACACAGTAATTAATTTTACTGTAGGCTGCATTCAGAATGGCTTTGGTAATATGTGAGTAGGTGTGTAAAATGTTTATAGGGTTTTCAAAAATAAGCCCAAGGCTTAAATGAAACCTTAATCAGACAACCGAGGAGGAATACAATTGCAATTCTAATTTTGCTGATAGAATTTCTGTGGGAAACAAGGAGTTTCAGAGATTGATATTCATGGCAGAGAACCAGCACACATCATATATTTTATGTACTGCTAAACTATTTGGAAACTTCAAATACATTTACTTTTCAAGAAATGCATGCTTTGAGCAATGGTTACAAAGGAAAGGATAAATTTAGAAAATTGGCTTTGGTTTAGGGCAAATGCAGAGAGGAACAGATATTTCAGAACTCTGCAAGAAGCTAAAGGGTAGTGTCTCATCTGAGGCCTCCATTTTGGGGTGCTTCTTTTTCTCATCCCCACATCTAATCAGTCAACAAATCTTGCATTTTCTACCTTAAAAACATATCCAGAATCTGGCTGCGTCTCGCCACCTCCACTATAACCACATGGTCCACCCCCATCATCTCTCACCTGGATTATTGTGGAAGCTACTGGCCTGGCCTCCCTGTGTCCAAGCATCCTCCCTTCCCCACGGAGTCTGGCATGATGCCTGTGAGAACATAAGTGAGTTCACACCACTCCTCTATTTCCACTGGCTTCCAGTCCCACTCAGACTCCAAGCCAAATACATAGGGAGCCTACAGGCCGACAGGACTATATAGTCAGGGTTCCCTAGAGGGACAGAACTAATAGGGTATATATATATAAAGGGGAGTTTTTTAAGTATTAACTTACACAATCACAAGGTCCCACAATAGGCTGTCTGCAAGCTTGAGGAGCAAGGAGAGCCGGTCCAAGTCTCAAAACTGAAGCACTTGGAGTCCAATATTTGAGGGCAGGAAGCATCCAGCACAGGAGAAAGATGTAGGCTTGGAGGCTAGGCCAGTCTCACCTTTTCACGTTTTTCTGCCTGCTTTATATTCACAGGCAGCTGATTAGATTGTGTCCCCAGATTAAGGGTGGATCTGCCTTCCCTAGCCCAGTGACTCAAATGTTAATCTCCTTTGGCAACACCCTCACAGACACACCCAGGATCGATACTTTGCATCCTTCAATCCAATCCAGTTGGCACTCAGTATTAACTGTTACAGGGACCCGACTCTGCCCTACTCCCAGCTCACTCCTCCGTGTCATAGGCACCCTCCTGTCTCAGGCCTTCACATATTCTCTTCCCTCTTCCCTCTGTCTGGAGAGCTCTTCCTCGAGTATCTGCCCCTCTGCATCCCTCTCCTCCTTCAGGTTTTATGCACATGCCACCTTCACCGTGAAATCTCAGCTGACCACCGTTTTAACATGTGCAGCCCACTCCCCACCCCGCCAAATTCCCCACCCCCTTTTTCTGCTCTACTTTTTTTTTTAGTGCCTATCACTGCCAACACTACATATTTTACTTATTTTATTTAAAATGTAAGCTCCATGAGGAATTTGTGTCTGTTTTGTTTACTTCCATATTCCCAGCACCTACAATAATGTCAAGTACATAGTAGGCATAAGAGAAAATACGTATTTGTTGGATGGACAGACAGGGATTGACATCACTGATGTGTGAGGAACAGGAGTTCTGAGAGAGCAGCTGGACACTTAGCGGAGGCTCCAGGGGGGACTGCCAAGGCAGTGTGGAGACCTCTGGAATCTCAATGTGGAAGCAGCTGAACGATGAGCCGCAGCCAGATGAACTAGGAAGGATGCTGTAAAGTTGATCCCAGAATCGCGGGTGCAAGGGGAGAGGGAATAATACTATGTGTCTTACATCCTACCCGGGTAATATTCTAATTCCACGCAGCTTCCTATATGCAGAACTGAGCCCCCACCCAGTGCCTTTCTCACCCCCAGAGTGGAAAGGGGCCCGTGCAGGCTCAGGACTCTTGGTATTTCTCAGAAGATTAGTTTCTACTATGGAAACCGGGTAGTTCAAAAGCATAAATCAACATGCTGTTTTGTAGTTTACAAAGTACTGCTGTACGATATAATAGCAAAATTGCTCAGAGAGCAATTATATTATCTCATGCAGTAATATGTATATTTATTGAGCAATTATCCTGTGCTATGTGATTTACCTACAGTATCTCCTTTGATTCTGACAGGTTATTATTGTTATCCCCAAGACTGTATTCATCCAATAACATTTATTGAACACCTACTATTTGTCAGGCACTGTGCTATGTATTGATGCTGTAAAACTGTACTGGTCTTGCTTCAAGGAATCTACGTTTAATGAAGGACAAAAACACACAAAAAATCAATTATTGCAGCCCTATCAGCCCAAGGTGATATGTGTTATGGAGGGCGGTGGAACAGGAAGAGGTACAGCTACATCACAAGATCCACAGGAAAAATGAACTCACAGCCTTTTTTTTTTTTTTTTTCAATTACTTTCTGGGCCGGACAAGCTGGCTCATGATTGTAATCCCAGACCTTTGAAAGGCCAAGGTGGGAGGAATGCTTAGGCCCATGAATTTGAGACCAGCCTAGGCAACATGGTGAGATCCTGTCTGTTGAAAAAGGAAAGAAATAACCAGGCTTGGTGGTGCACGCTTGCAGTTCTAGCTACTGAGGGGGCTGAGGCAGGAGGATCACTTGAGTCCAGGAGTTCGAGACTGCAGTTAGCTATGATCATGCCACTATACTGCACTCCAGCCTGGGTGACTGCAAGATCCTGTCTTGGAAAAAAAAAAAAAATCCTACTTTCTTCTTCCTTAATCATGTAAGGCTCTTTGTTAATTTCCTCCTTTGACTGATGAATGGACTTTTCCAGAGAAGTCAATTAGTCTACAGACACTATTTTTATTTACAATGACCAGAAATCAGGTTAGGTTAGAGGCTGTCCCTGGGGCTGGTTCAAGGGAGGGGTGATGGAAAATCTTGTGTATCACTCCTTTCCCTTTCAGAGTCTCTCCAAAGAAGTCTTTGTTGCCATCATGCAAGATTTGAAGTCTCTTTTCAGGGGGAACAAAACCCCATAAATCTACCCACACACATAGACCCTAAGAGTCTTATAAAGATACTGCCTCTAATATCTCAAAGTGGGGAGTGGGCAGCCCAGAGAATGCAGAATGATATGCTGGGGAAATGGGAAGCAAATATTGAGGTGTCTGCTACTAATGTTTTATCTAAAAATGTGAAAAGAATTAAGCTTCACTTAATATACAGGTTGATGCATGCATGCTTGCTTGGTCTGTCGGTTGCTCCCATGTCACATACAGACCTCAAGGGGTATCCTGAGGAACACTGAGTGTTACAGTTTGACGAGTCACTCATTGGCTTTCAGAGTATTGTAGCTTATTCGTGCCACTTGAGAGGATGGGCAAATTGGATTATTTAGTCTTAACTAAACAAATCCTCACAAAACAGAGTGGCTTAAGAAGAGCTCTACAAAGAAAGGAGTGTGATGATAACACCCACAATGCAAATGCAAATAAACAACAAGAAAATGGCACTGTCCCTAATTCAAAAGAAGCTCATTGTCAGACATATCATGAGGTTAGAAACCATAACAATCTAATCAGATCAGACAAGATGTTGACAAAAACAAGTTTAGAAGTTATCAAGGGGACAGTGCCTTTACTTCCATTGGCATTTGTGATAAACCTCATCCTAAGTGTATATGAAGCCTTGAGACATTGGCTAATAATAGAAATGCATCAATATAATAAGATAATAATATAGATAAGTAAATACACTATATTGGAGTGTATGTTCAACATTTTTGCTGCTACGGTTATATGATTTTTTAAAAAATTGAAGGCCTCTGTTTTAGGGACCTAGCACTGCTTTAACAAGTCTCGGACCTTTAAGTTAATATTCACTGTCATTTGGGCAGAACTGAGGTAGCAGGTGGGACTAGACTCTGGAGGTGGGGCTCAGACACAGGACCAAATTGAGGACTACCTAAAACAGGTGCAGTGTGGAAGCACTTCTCCATAAGACATGAAAACCAGTATGCCATGTCAGCTTACCATTGCCATGGCAACACGTGAAAGTTATCACCCCTTGCTGTGGTGACAACTCCACAGAGGCTACTACCCTCATCCTAGAAATCTCTGCATAAACTGCCTCTTACTTTGCATATAATTGAAAGTGGGTAGGAAAATGATGGCAGAACTGCCTCTGAGCTGCTACTCTGGACACACTGCCTGTGGGGTAGTCCTGCTTCGCTGCTGCTGCTGTACACTGCTGCTTCAATAAAAGCTGCTGTTTAACACCACCAGCTCACCTTTGAATTCTTTCCTGGATGAGGCCAAAAACCTTGGGCTAAGCCCCAATTTTGGGGCTTGCCTGTCCTGCATCAGAACCAGGTGGCTAGTGTGTATAGACCTAAGATCAAGGGCTTGTTGCTTATTCACTTACAAGCTGCATTTCTTAAACAACACTATCAGAATGCTGATGTTCTCTGAAAAGCTGTCCTGTGTGCTGTGAGCCTTTGCAAAAATAAATCATATTTTATAACAAATAACCATTTTATGCTGTACAATAGTGGAAAATACTGAAATGTAGTTTTATAAAATCTTTTCTTCATGTTGTGAAATTTAACTTATAAAGTTTCCTGTCACCCATATGTATTATTTTTGTTTGTGTCTTTTCTTAATCTGACAATGATTTTTCTTTTGGTGGAAGAAAATTTGCATAGCTACTCCACATGTAACAGTGTTGCTTGGTGAGTCATGGTCGCAGAAAGTTTAAGAAATGTTCCTTTAGAGCATGTGAATAAATCTTGCCTCAATCAAATTCTTTTTCCTGCAGCCTCCCCTGCTGGGCTCCCTTCCTTGACCTCTGAGCCTGCTGCTTGCCTTGACCCCAAGTTCAGAGGCTCCCAATGACCTGGCCCTTTGCTGTCTTTGTAAGGCCAAACCGAGGGATGAGCCTCTTCCTCACAGGTTAGGGGCTTTCACCACCACCTCTGGGTTTCAGAAAGTGAGGAGTGAGAACAGACCTCTGAGAATGGGCACCCCTGGGACCTTGTGAACAGGTGCTGCTTAGTTCCTAGAGGAATTCAGAGGGAGAACTGCATGGCTGGCTACCAGCTCCTTGCCTCAAGATGCATCTTTCCAGGGTGGTGGGTAGTTCAGCGGCGAGTCGCTCAAACCGGGCTCTGCTGTTTGGACACGTTACTTAGCTTCATTGTATGTCCATTTTCTCATTTGTAAAATGAGGATAATAATAATGCCCACTTCTTGGACTTCTTGAAAATGAAATGAGAATCCTATAGTCTAATGCACTTGGCCTGATACATAGTAAGTCGTCAAAAAATGTGAGCTACTGTTATTATCAAGCATTATTTACTTATATTCAGTCCCCAGCTGAATAATGGGAGAGAACTTCATGGCTAATGTAAAATTGGACTTTGACCACACCTACTTAGAGGGTTGGCACTTCTCCCTCCAGAAAATAACGGGACCTCATACAATTTATTCTAAGTAGAACAACTTAAATACAGTTTATAGAAATGGGATTTGGGAGCAGACAGATTTGGACTCGAACACCAGCTCTGTCACATGTTGCCATGATCTTGGGCAAATCACTTAGCTGTTGTGGGCCTCATCTGTGCAGTGGGTATTTGCACAGTAATACCGAGTTGTGAGAACATGATGTAAGCATAGGATTCAGGAGAGTGCCTGGCACTTAGTGGGATCTCAATATCTTGTCCCTCTCCCCTTTTCTTAATAGCCATAATAGACACTGATAGAAGAATTAACATTTGCTTAACGCCTACTGTGTGCCATGCACTAGTTAGGATTTTATAATCTTACATAATCTCCTGTATTCATTAAAATGATGTAAAGTATATATTAATAACACAATTTTGTGGATGAAAGAACTAAGTTCAGAAAATTTAAGACCTTTTTCAAAGTCAATAACTTGACTGCAAAAGTCCATGCTATTCCTCCTTCCCACTGGCTGCACCATCTCAGATCTCTGGACCAGCAAACACTATACACTATTCTCCTCTAAAGGAGAATATCTAGTTTCACCTCTAGTTCCAAATGTTGGTAATTAAACCAGAACCAGCATGAAGGAGTTGTTGTTTGGAACTTTTACCATAAGCCTGCAAGACACTTAATGTTACCAGCACAGCCCCTGGTAAGGGGAATATGGTTTGTTTCCCTCCAACCCCTAATTACTGTGACTTCCAAGACATACTCATCCTTGCCAAAGCTTCTCTCTAACTCTCCTCTTATCAACACAGTGATGGCCCTCTCCAGTTGATCCCTTAGGGGTGGAAGATAGGGGCACAGAACCTTGCTGTCAGGACTTTAGACAGTGGTTCACAGGCTATCACTGATGAAAGTTCAGTTGGCAATCCAGGTCAGTCTTCATCAAGAAGAAAGATGGAAAGGTAGCCCTCTGTAATAACCACTAGCTGTTAAATTTGACCACCATCTGAAATTGATAATCCCAGACTAGCTGGATCAGTTACAGTCAACTAAAATTTATGTCACAGAGGAGCCCCTGGGAATGGTGCAGGGCAGCAGGTGTGGGAAGGTGATGAGCACAGGACCACATCGGAACCCAGGCAGGTCGTTCCACACTCCCAGCATGGTTGCAAGACAGAAGCCCCAGACAATGTCTTTTCAAAAATAAAGATACCTTTATTTTCTTCTGATTTTAAAATAATGCATGCATATCATTATTATTTTAAAAAATCAGACAATATGAAAAGGCTTAAAGAAGGAAATGAAAATTCCACTCTTAATTCTGCCACCTGGTGATAACATTCTGTGTAAATCCCTCCAGACTTTTTTCTGTTCTAGCCCCCAACAATTGTTCTGAAAAAAAGCAAACTTTCCAAAAGAATATAGATTGGTGTTGCTATATTTAATGGAATTATGATATTCCATTATACAGATGTGCCATTCCATTATAGAGATTCCATTATAGAGGTGTAATATTAAATATAGCCATTCTTTTCTTTTAAATTGTTTCCAATTTGTCATTATTATAAAGAAAGCTGTAACAAACACCCGGTACATTTTTGGTATTTCATCCTGTGGTTAATCCTGACACTGAAATTCCACAAGATTTCAGGAATCTCAATATCACTTATGTATAAATACTTAATAAATTATGGCTGAAATATTCATTTATTCACTCATTCGCTCAATATATATATACGTGTGTGTATATATATATACGTGTGTGTGTATATATATATATACGTGTGTATATATATATATACACACACATATTGGGTGACCATGTTGTTCCAGACACAAACCTATGTTCTGTGGATATGCAGTGAATAAAACAGGCAAACTCTTTGCTCAGAACACTCACATTTAAAGAGGGGAGACAAATGATGAAATAAATGACAGTGTGTTAGAAGGTTGCAAATGTTAAGGAGAAAAATGAGGCAGAAAAGTGTGGTTTTCTCTTATAGTCATTCAGTATTTATTCCCTGTTCTCTGTCATCATCATGCTATTTAGTTTAATTCACTAAATGCCTGTTAAGTCCCTATGCTGTGCCATAAACTGTGCTAAGTATTGGGAATGGGGTGGAGAGTTGTGTGGAATATGCGCCCTAGCATGGACAAGCCCACATGTCATCATTTTCTTGCTCGTGACTTCACCATTTCATATGTGTATATTTTGTCTTCGCAACTACATTAAAAGGTCTTAGAGGGTAGGAATCCATCCACATTCTTTGTGTTCTCCTGAGCTTTTAGTGTAATATTTTTGTACAGAGTTAGTGTTCAATAAATGCTTGTTCCATACTTGTGACATAGAAATAATGCAAGTGCTTTTGAGAGATGGAAAACTGGGTTCTGATAAGCCAAGAAATGGGTAAAAAAAAAAAAAAGCACTGATTAATACCCAAGGTTAATGAGAAAGCTAGCTATTTAGCTCATAGAATTGGCATTTTAAAAAACTCGTTCTAAATCATGTGCCATCTAATCAAATATAGTGATATAAGTATAGTAAATATAGTAATTTTAGCAAATGTTGTGCAAATCTGGCTGAATAAGTAATACTATTTTTTTAATAGAAAAACACAAACCAAGCAGAGAAGCATGCTGAGTTTTCAGCCGGCTCTGTGTGGCTCATTTACGCTGTACCCACATCCTACTAACACACACCCAACTCTGCCTGCAGGGGGAGCTCCAGCACTCATTTGAGTCCCAAGGCCTTAGTTGCAAGGGACTGTCAACCCTCCCAGCAGTACCCTGTTTTGAACTCTCTCCCACCGTCCTGGCTAGCAAACAGCTGTTTGATCTGCCATTAAAAACAACAACAACAACAACAAAATATTTGCTATCCAAATGTAGGTAACTCTAAAAGTATGATGTAGTTCAGAGTAAGACTTCGGCTTTAGAGCTATCATGATTGAATACCTAATATTTTTCAGGGATTGTGTCCTGCATGTTACATATATTATTTCTAACTCTCAAAACAAACTTGCAAGAGGGGTCCTATTATCCTCACTATTACCCTATGCAGACAAGGACTCTGCAGCTGAGAGAAGTTAAGGAACTTGCCTGAGGTCACAGTGTCAGTGGTGGAGGCAGGTCTGCCTAAATTAGGGCCTAAGCACTTCTACCTTGCACTCTGCTCTCTGTAGCTGCCCTTATTTACCTGTTTATTACTTGTTACTATCATCATTATCATCAGATTATTGTTACAGTTGATGTCTTTCTGGCAGAGGCAGTGCAGTTTTTTTTGTGTGTGTGACCTGGGCACACTTTGTTTTTTGACACGGTGCCTTGCTCTGTTGTCAAGGCTGGAGTGCAGTGGTGGGATCACAGCTCACTGCAGCCTTCACTTCCCCAGGCTCAGGTGATCCTCCCACTTCAGCCTCCCGAGTAGCTGGGACTACAGGCGCATGCCACCACACCTGGCTAATTTTTTGTAGAGATGGGATTTTGCCATGTTGCCCAGGCTGGTCTCAAACTCCTAGGCTCAAGCTATTCTTGCAACCCCCGAGATGTGGTTTGGCTGTGTCCCTACCCAAATCTCATCTTGAATTGTAGCTTCCATAATCCCCACATGTTGTGGGAGATAATTGAATCATGGGGGCGGTTTCCCCCATACTGTTCTCGTGGTAGTGAATAAGTCTCACAAGAGCTGATGGTTTTATAAGGGATTTCCCCTTTTGCTTGGCTCTCATTTTCTCTTTCCTGCTGCCATATAAGATGTGCCTTTCACCTTCTGCCATGATTGTGAGGCCTCCCAAGCCACGTGGATCTGTGAGTCCATTAAACCTCTTTTTCTTTATAAATTACGCAGTCTCGGGTATGTCTTTATCAGCAGCACGAGAACAGACTAAAACACCCTCCTTGGCCTCCCAAAATGCTGGGATTATAGGTGTGAACCACCGCACCTGGCCTGTTTTTTAATTTTAAGACTAGTTTTTTAAAGAGTAGTTTTAGGTTCACAGCAAGACTGAGAGGAAGGCTCAGAGATATCCCATAACTTCTTCCCCGAAACATGCACAGCCTCCCCCATTATCAACATCCCCCACCAGAGTACACCCTGTACAGAGTACATCAGAGTACACTGTCATATCGTTATCACCTAGTGTTCATAGTTTACATTAGAGTTTACTCTTGGTGTTGTACATTCTATAGGTTTAGACAAATGCATAATGACATGTATCCACCATTATAATATCATAGAGAATAGTTTCGCAGCCCTAAAAATTATCTGTGCTCCACCTATTCATCCCTCCCTCCCTGTAACCCCTAGCAACCACTTTTTTTTAACTATTTCCATAGTTTTGCCTTTTCCAGACTGTTTTATAGTTGGAATTGTACAGTACGTGTAGTCTTTTCAGATTGACTTCTTTCACTTAGTCATATACATTTAAATTTACCCATGTCTTTTCATGACTTGATAGCTCATTTATTTTTAGCCTTGAATAATATTTCATTTTCTCGATGTACCACAGTCTATTTATCCACTCACCTACTGAAGGACAGCTTTTGACAACTGCAAATAAAGCTGCTATATACATCTGTGTGCGGGATTTTGTGTGGACGTAAGTTTTCAACTCCGTCAAGTAAATACCAAGAAGCATGATTGCTGGATTGTATGGGAGGATTATGTTTAGTTTGTAAGAAACTGTCTTCTAAAGTGGCTGTACCATTTCCCATTCCCACCAGCAATGAATGAGAGGTCCTTTTGCTCCACATCCTCACCAGCGCTCAGTGTTGTCAGTGTTCTGGGTTTTGGCCATTGTAATAGGTATGTAGTGGTATTTCATTGTTTTAATTGACATTTCCCAATAACATATAATGTGGAGCATTGTTTTATATGCTTATTTGCTATCTGTATGTGTTCTTTGGTGAGGCATCTGTTAAGGTCTGTGGCCCACTTTTTTCTTTTCTTTTTTTTTTTGGTAGAGACAGGTTCTTGCTCTATCACCCCAGAGGGAATGCAGTGGCACCATAGTAGCTCACTGAAGCCTTGAAGCCTCAATATCCAGGGCTCAAATGAGCCTCTCGCCTCAGCTTCCCACGTAACTGGGACTATAAGTGCATGCCAGCACTTGTGAATCAAGTCCTTGCCCTAGCTAGGACTTCAAATACAATGCTGAAAATCAATAGTGAGAGGAAACATCCTTGCCTTGTTCTTTATCTTATTTGGAAAGCTTCTAGTTGTCACCGTTAAGTATGATGTTAGCTATAGGGCTTTTCGTAGGTATTTTTTTTTTATCAAGTTGAGGCAATTCCCCTTTATTCTTAGTTTGCTGAGAGGTTTATCATGAATTGGTTTGGGTTTTGTCAAATGCTTTTTTTACATCTACTGATAAGATCGTGTAATTTTTCTTCTTTAACCTGTTGATACAATGGATTACATTAATTGATTTTTGAATGTTGAACCAGCCTGTATACCTGGGATAAATCCCACTTGGTTGTGGTGTATAATTATTTTTATACATTGTTGGAGTTAATTTGCTGATATTTTGTTGAAGATTTTTGCATTTATATTCATGAGAGATATTGATATGTAGTTTTCTGGTTTTGCAATGTCTTTATCTAGTTTTGGTGTTAGGGTGATGTTAGGAAGTATTCTCTCTGCTTCTATCTTCTGAAAGAGATTGTTCAGAATTGGTATCATTTCTCCTTTAAAATGTCTGGTAGAATTCATGAGTAAACCCATCTGCACCGGATGCTTTCTGTTTTGGAAGGCTAATAATTATTGACTCAATTTCTTTAATAGATACAGGCCTATTCAGACTGTCTATTTTCCCTTGTATTAATTTTAGCAGATTGTGCCTTTCAAGGAATTCATCTATTTTATCTAGGTTATCAAATTTATGGGCACAGAGTTGTTCATAGTATTCCTTTATTATTCTTTTAATGGCCATAGAATCTGTAGTGATGTCCCCTCTTTCATTTCTGGTATGTGCCCTTTCTCTTTTTTTCTTAGTCTGGCCAGAGACTTATTGATTTTATAGATCTTGATCCTTTCAAAGAACAAGGTTTTGATTTCATTAACTTTCTCTACTGATTTTCTATTTTCTATTTCATTGATTTGTGCTCTACTATTTATTTCTTTCCTTCTGCTTACTTTGAATTTAATTTGCTCCTCTTTTTCTGGTTTCCTAAGGTGGAAGCTCAGATGATCTATTTTAAATCTTTCTTCTTTTCTAATGCATGCATTTGATGCTCTAAATTTTCCTCTAAACACTGCTTTCATGTGTTTTCCTCTTAACTTAACTAAAAATATTTTTAAATTTCTTTTGAGATTTCTTCGTTGATCCATGTGTTATTTAGAAGCGTGTTGTTTAGGGACTCTTCCTGTGGATGCAGGCACCATGTCCTTGACTGCCCTCCTCTGCTGCAATCACATTTCTGGTAGGCAGTGGATCAGGGAAGCACCAGCAGCTGTGAACCATGTGGAGAAACACTACTGGCCGAGCATGCCCTACCTGACTGTGGGACAAGAGTACAGCAGTGCTGAGGTGCACTTGGCAGAGCCCCTTGAGGCTGTGAAAGCGGCCAACATTTCCAAGTTGCCTCTGTATAGATAGATTTGTTGTAAACCAGCTCAGTCATCTCAGTGTCAACAAGAAGTTGTCATCTTCTTGTTGAATCGTCAACACCTTGATGGTCACCTTGAATCATCATTCCTTGATTTTGTGGATCATGGGGTTGCCATGTCTTTACCTGGTCTGGTGCTGAAAAACTGTAACCGCTATAAAAACATGAGGCTTTGGACCAGAGTCTTATTAAAACAAACGTGAGCATAGTGGTCTGCATATGGAATATCTAGGGCTCTAAACAGATGAATACTTAAAAGTATAATTAATGTCCTATTGTTTTTCATTTCTTTACCCTGACAGGAAGATATCAGGGATTTCCTGGGTCACAGATGATATAAAACACATTTTGGATGAAAGCTGCAATAAAGCTACTAAGTATAATTTGGGATTTTTTAAGTATGAGATACTTAATGGGGGCTTTATCATGCATTAGTTTGCTTATCTTCTGTCAAGAATAACTGGCTAAACTTAAATAGAAATGTGAGGTTTTTCAGTTACACATTCTCCTAAAAATAGCATTTTCTTCTGGGATTTGACTACTAAATGAAGACATTTAAATGAAGTAAAGGTTATTTATCATAACTTTAAAAAAGTGTGCTGCTTAATCTCCATGTATTTGGGGATTTTCCAGATATCTTTCTATTACTGATTTCTAGTTTAATTCCACTGTGATCTGAGAGCAGGCATTGCATGATTTCTATTCTTTTACATTTGTTAAGTTGTGTTTTATGACCCAGATTGTGGTCTGTCTTGGTGAGTGTTCCAGGTGAGTTTGAGAAGAATGTGTATTCTGCTATTGTTGGATGTAGTCGTCTGAGTAGTCTGTAGATGGTCATTATATCCAGTTGATTGGTGGTATTTTTGTTGTTGTTGTTGTTTCTAGAGAGAGGGTCTCACTCTGTCACCCAGGCTGGAGTGCAGTGTTGTGATCATAGCTCACTGTAGCCTTGAACTCCTGGGCTCAAGGGATCCTCCTGCCTTAGCCTCCCAAAGTGCTGGGATTACAGGTGATGGTATTGTTGAATTCAACTATGTCTTTATTGATTTTCTGCCTACTAGTTATGTTCATTCCTGATAGAGGGGTGTTGAAATCTCCAATTATAATATTAGATTCATCCATTTCTCCTTGCAATTCTGTCAGTTTTTGCCACATGTAGTTTGATACTGTTGTTAGGCACACACACGTTAACAATTGTATGTCTTCTAGGAAAATCTACCTCTTTATCATTATATAATGCCCTTCTTTATCACTGATAACTCTTCTTGCTTTGAAGTCTGCTATAACTGAACTTAATATAGTTACTCCTGATTTCTTTTGATTTATGTTATCATGATATAGGATGGATTCTCCATCCATTTACTTTTAATCTACAATTGTCTTTATATTTAAAGTGGGTTTCTTGTAAAAAAAAAAATATAGTTGGATGGGGTCTTTTGATCCATTCTGATAATCTCTGTCTTTTAATTGGTGCATTTAGACCATCGATGTTTAACGTGATGATTGATATAGTTGCATTAATACCTAAGATATTTATTCCTGTTTTCTTTTTGTTGCTCTTGTTCTTTGTTCCTCTTTTTGTTGTCCACTCTTTTTCTGCCTTTTGGGGTTGTAACTGAGCTTCTTATGTGATTGTATCTTCTTTCTTAGTGTATTAGTATGCAGTCATGTGCCACATAATGATGTTTTGGTCAATGACAGACTGCATATATGACAGTGGTCCCATAAGATCATAATACTGCATTTTTACTGTACCTTTGCTTTGTTTAGATGTGTTTAGATATACAAAACTTACCACCATGTTACAACTGCCTACAGTATTCAGTCACATGCTGTGCGGGTTTGTAGCCTAGATAACAAAATAACTCTAACTCCTTCCCCCAATCCCTTGAATCATTGTTGTCATTCATTTCATTTCATCATACAAGCATAATAAGCATATATGCATTAGCATACATAATCAAATACATTGTTGCTATTAATATTTTGAACAAACTGTTACGTGTTAGCTCAATTAAGAATAAGAGAAATAGGTTGGGCACAGTGGCTCACACCTGCAATGCCAGCACTGTGGAAGACCGAGGCAGGTGGACTGCTTGAGCCCATGAGTTCAAAACCAGCATGGGCAAAATGGCAAAGTGCCATCTTTACAAAAAGTACAAAAATTAGCCTGGTGTGGTGGTGTATGCCTGTAGTCCCAGCTACTCGGGAACCTGAGGTGGGAGGATCACCTGAGCCCAGAAGGTTGAGGCTGCAGTGAGCTGAGATTGTGCCACTGCAAAAAAAAAGAATAAAAATAAAAGTTTTTATTTTATCTTCATTCATTCCTTCTTCAGTGCTCTTTCTTTCTTTATGTAGACCCAAGTTTCTGACTTACATTATTTTCTTTCTCTCCAAGGAACTTCTTTCAACATTTATTGCAAGGCAAATCTATGGCAACAAATTCCCTCAATTTTTGTTTGTCTGAGAAAGCCTTTATTTCTCCTTCACTTTTGAAGGATAATTTCACAGAGTACAGAATTCTAGGTTGGTGGGTGTTTTTCTCTCAACACTTTAAATATTTCACTCCTCTCGTCTTGCTTGCATGGCTTCTGAGAAGTTGCATACAATCCTTATCCTTGCTTCTCTATAAGGAAGGTGTGTTTTTCTCTGGTTTCTTTCAGGAGTTTTTCTTTATGTTTGATTTTCTGTAGTGTAAAAATAATATACCTAGAAATTGTGGTTTTTTTTGTGGGGGGGGCTCTGTTTTATGGCATTTATCCTGCTTGATGTTCTCTGAGCTTCCTGGATCTGCGGTTTGGTATCTGACATTAATTTGGGGGAAAATTCTCAGTCATTATTGTTTTAAATAATAATGTCCTTTCTGTCCCTTTCTCTCTTTCTTTCCCATTATGTGTATTTCCATTATGTGTATTCATACCTTTTGTATTTGTCCCATAGTTCTTAGATATTCTGTTCTGATTTTTGTCAGTATTTGTTCTCTTTGCATTTCAGTTTAGGAGTTTTCTATTGAGATATCCTCAAGCTCAGAGATTCTTTCCTCAGCCTTGTCCAGTCTACTAATAAGCCCATCAAGGACGTTCTTCATGTCTGTTACAGGGTTTTGTTTGTCATCTCTGGCATTTCTTTTTGGTTCTTTCTCAGCATTTCCATCTCTCTGCTTTCATTGCCCATCTGTTCCCGCATGCTGTCTACTTTAACCATTAGCTCCCTTAGCATCTTACTTATGGTTGTGTTAAATTCCTTGTCTGCTAATTCCAACCTCCCTGCCGTATCTGGTTCTGAGGTTTGGTCTGTCTTTCCACACTGTGTTTTTTGCCTTGTAACTTTTTCCTGATAGCTGGACGTGATATGCTGGGTAAAGGGTACTACTGTAAATAGACCTTTAGTATTGTGGTGGCAAGGTTCAGGCGAGAGGAGAAGCATTCTCTAGCACTGTGAGTAGGTCTCAGTCTTCTAGTGAGCCTGTGCCTTGATTGTGTGAACTGCTCCTGTGCTTCTTAGTCCCCACACCCCCCTTTAGTGTGACAGGAAGATTGAAGTGGGCTGGAATTGAGTATTTCCCTTCCCCCAGGTTAGCTAGCCTTTGATGAAACCGCCAACAGGTTAGGCTCTGGCTAACTAGTTTCTCCTGCGGGCAAACCTTGTTAAGAAGAGCAGAATGCTCTAGAGTGTTTCCAGTGGGTTCCATTTCTCCTCTCAGAAACACAAGGGCATTTTTCTCTGATTTGTACTGTATGGGTCTGGTAGAGCTCCTGGGGGTCAAACTCACAAATGCATGGGGCCCCTCCCCATGCCTACGCCCCCCTGGAGTTTATAACTCTCAGACTTTTCCACACTGAGCTTCCAGCAGTTTGTCAATTACAGTTCTGCTTTTGCTGCCCAGCGCTGGTTCCTGCAGAAGTTTGTGTTTGTGAGTTTCTATTCTGGTGTGTTGTGACTCTTTGTATCTGCCGGTGTCTCTAATTTTAGGGGCAGTGGTTTGCCCAGTGACTTCACTTCTCTTATGGATCTAAGAAGCGTTGCTGATGTTTCAGTTTGTTCAGCATTTTACTTGTTGCTGGGGTGGAGTACTGACTTCTGAGCTCCTTATGTGCTATACCAGAAACTGGAGCAGTAGTACAGTTTGACAGTACCATTTCCTTCAGATTTAACCCTTAGCCCTTTCTCTCCTTTTCCATGGATCCTCTCTACAGTCTGCCCATCCAGGCTTGCAAGGCTGTAGTAAGGACCTGTGGGCTCTTTTCAGTACTTTCTGGCCCAGGGCCCTCTGAGCTGAGCAGGCCCTGGCACAGGGAGAATTCCCATCAGGCAGGCCCCAGCTGTTCATTGGACCAAGCACAGCTTTTGATTCAATTAATTGCCATCTGACCTGAGCCTTTTGTTTTGGCTGAGATTCTACTAGCATACCCCCAGAAGTGGGAGCACCTGGAAAGAAATGCATTACTAGCTTTTCAAGCTCCCATCTACAGACTGATATAAAGACCTCAGGATGAAATGGGCCTTCCCCCAGTGCCCACCACAGTACCTGGGCCCCAGGAGGTGCACAATAATTTTTGAGTGAATAAATGACATTATTTACAGAAGCATTTTGTTAACTATTGGAACCTTTCCCACAAGATGCAAAGATAAGTTTCAGAGCAGCTACAGCCTGGGCTAACATGGAAAACTATGAAGACAAAATTATTGAGTCAAATAAGCAAAGTGGCTGACTTGGTTGGTCATGAGCCTAATTAGTGGGGGAATCCTAAAAAATTATTTAGCAAAGAAGGTTATTCTCTGGTATAAAAACTTCTTGTGGCTGCATGCAGTGGCTCACACCTGTAATTCCAGCACTTTGGGAGGCCAAAGCGGGTGGATCACTTGAGGTCAGGAGTTTGAGACCAGCCTGGCCAACATGATGAAACCCCATCTCTACCAAAAAATACAAAAATTAGTCAGGCCTGGTGGCATGCGCCTGTAGTCCCAGCTACTCGGGAGGCTGAGGCAGGAGAATTGCTTGAACTCCGTAGGCAAAGGTTACAGTGAGTTGAGATCATGCCACTGCACTTCATCCTGGGCAAGAGAGACCCTGTTTCAACAAAACAAAACAAAACAACTTCTTCTGCCATGTCTCTAGAGCAGATTGTGCCAACAGGGAGAATTCAACTCCATATTTTGCATCTTCATTGTTCTATTATCAAAATCTTCTTTCTTTAAAAACAACTTTAAAAATTATGCAAATAATGCATGTATATTATAAAAATAACAGAAAATGCTGATAAAAATTAAGAAAAAGTAAACATCACTAATAATATTTCGCCACCAAGAAATAGTCACAGCTATCACTTTGGTATATTTCCTTTTAACATTTCTGCATGCATGTATAATGTACATGAATTTCAACAGTGGGAATGCACACACAGTTTTGTATCATGCTTTTTAAACTGGAGAAATTAGATAACATTTCTCCATGTCATTAAATATCCTTGAAAATCTTTAGTGAATGTAGAATATTTTATTGTTGGATGTTGCATAATTTATTATGGACATCCTCTCTCACAGTTTTTACTTTTTGACTATGTAAATAATCCCACAATGCATATCTCTGTAAAAGTTCTTGTATACACCTATGATTATTTCCTTATGATCTTTCTCTTGTTTTTAAACTTCAGACATGGCTACTTCTAAGGCAGTAATTTTCAAGCAGTTGAGGACTGGCCCGTAGAAGGGATGGCAAAGAGTGGTACATGTGCAATTTGAGAAACCTTATTCAAACTTCCATTTTTAAAACTTGTTTTTAAAAAGATATTTAAGAAACATCAAGTCTTCTTGTTTTTGTTAAGATATTTAACTGTTTTAAAATTATATAATAAAACATAGGATTTTGTCTTACTGAAGGAGGAATGGGTTAAAAACATGCATTCATTAAAAAAAAATTATTGAATATCTACTACGTGTGAAGCTCTGTGCAGGGCCCTGGGGATCCAGCTGTAAGCAAAACAGACAGATTGAGAATCACATACTAAAATTTGCATATAATATTTTAAAACTTCTAATGGCCAGTATAAATTATTATTTTCTTTTTTGTTCCTTTTGTTTGGAGCAAATTACATTTGCTCTGAGATTAAAAGGGATTACACATATAAAGTGTCTGGTACAGCAGGTCTTTAATAATAGCAATTTCCCTCTACCTTCCAGTCCTCTCAAAACAGAGTATTCATTTATTTGCTGGCAGTGCTGGGCCACACAGCCCACCCTGAGAGCCAGCACACACTTAATAGCTGTTGGCTGGAGCTCTTCTCTATGGATCCAGGATCCAGGCACTGTTTGTCACCAGACTCTCTCTCCATGAAAACCAGTATCAGTCGACTTGAAGAATCCACAATTGGCAGACTTTGAGTTTCAATACCACCTGTGAACCTGAGTGGTAGGCCAGTGTAAAATGTTCTCTTTAAAACTTTAATGGAAAAGTTTTGCGCCATCCAATGTTTCCTTTGCATTTTATGTCACTATTAACTGTCCTACTAAACCTCAGAGTCACTGATGCCCAGTTCTCAAGAATCACTTCTTGCTTTGGGAACTTCTCACAATCTGGAAAGAGCTTTGGCCATTTGGGAGAAATGCTCAGGTGGCTAATGTGCTTAGGAGGTGGAAGGATGAAACTGTCTTCATGCGATGCGCCTGCTCTCCTCCTGCCCCACAGAACTCTGGGGAACAAGTACAAGATTATTGAGGAAGTAAAGTTCTTAGGGTCCATTTTTTTTTCTTTTCTGTGAGCACTGAACCCATCCATTTTCTCAGAGGGAAGCTCATCTCTTCTGTGCATTGACTGTCAGTGTGGGTCTGCTGTTAGTCCAGTTGCACAGCCAGGTGGCTTTGCAGAAATCCCTAGAGCAGGTCAGTGGCTTATTTTGTGGAAGTTCTAGGTGGTCCTGGTGTCCTGGTGACCTATAAGTTCTTGGCAACATTGTCCTCAAAAACTCAAACTTTAAGAAGTCAGTGTCTGGCCTTAATGAAGTAAAACAAAGATACAGGCTTGGAGCAGCTGGGGGAACTCAAAGCTGGGTTATTGGTAAGGACTAATGTTATACTACCTCTTTTCATCTTCTGTGCCACTCTTAGTGCCTTTTCTTGAATATATTTTTTTCTCTCTTGGGGGAATTTAAAATTTTTAAAAATCTTTTTGAGAGCCCATTATAATACCAAGCTTCCTAAAGTAAATCTAACCTAATGTGGAAAAATTATTAGCTAAGTTTCTTTTATTCACATTAGAGGGTATTTGAAACATTGATCTTCTGACCACCTTTGATAGATCATGGCCATTGATAAGTCTCCAGAGATGGATTTACTGCTAGTGAAACACATGATGTATTCTGCACTTCAGCAGAGCAAAGTTGGCCCCACACATAGCTGTAATGGAAAATGAGGTAGGGGATTTATATACTTAATTAAAAATAGCAAACTCTCAAATCCAGACCCACAAATTGACTTTTAGAGTTCTGGTTGCTGAAAGAGTTGCAAATCTAAGCAATTTCGGGTGAAAGTTCATTTTTCCTTGAGTCCAGTTCTTTAAAAATTGAAAGCTTTAACTTGACATTAATTTCACTGATAATAAGAACATAAATGTAGCCTGAATTATATGACTATATATAAATCTGATTTATGAAAATCTGTCGAAGAAGCTATAAGGATCAGTAACAGACATAACTTGAGAAGGAAAATCACAGAATTGTCTAGCTTAATAACCCCTAGAGTGTATAAGACATATAATTTAAAATTTGTTGTGTTTGGATACAATGATCAAAAATAAACAAATCTGGAAAAATTGCAGAATTCCGAACAAGGGTAGGAAGCTGAAGTTACTGGTGTTATCCACACAAGGTCGCAATAAATTTGTTTTCCCTCTTATTCTGTTGTTCTGAAAATATTGTTTTGAACTGATAGCTGGTTCGCATGTCCTTGTGTTGCTCCATTTTATTATCATTCTGGGCCTTTTGAAGGACATAACTGCTTTTTAATCACACCAGCAACATAAACCATAATGACCTATTTTTTTCCTCATAAATGCCTTAAGACTGTCAGTACCTTAATATCCTGTGAGCAGTCTGAAGACAGGGACCATGCCATTCAGCCTGTGTATCCAGCTCTGGGCACAGTGCAGGGCACAGAGGAGCTTGGTGACCATAATGAGTTCAACTGGATTATAGAAGCCAACACATGCAGCCTTTGGTGGCCCCTGAGCCTCAGGAAAGCAAGTGATTGGATTATTCCATTGTCTGGGAAGTATCAGAAACTGGGCTGGGGACAGATGTGTAATTTGCATGTCTTGGATCTTCAGTAACACAGGGCCTCATTTTTTGTGACTTGAAGAGAGGTAGATTCAGAGGCAGAGAAACTAAATAGGCAAAAATGTAGAACACAAGAAAGGTTGCTAGAGAGCCTCTGAATGTCTTTGTCACAAAAAAGAAATGTGAACCTTATCATACAGCCTAAAGTCTTCAGCTGGTCTCCTTCAAGGTTGAGCGATTCTCTGCCAGAGGGAAGAGGGATGACTAGGGGGAGCTAATGGTTTCCCTGTTATCAGCTGTAAACTGAATGCTGTATTAGTTTCCATAAATACTTGGCACATAAGTAGTAAGCAGGGAATAATGATCAGTCCAAATTACTCATTTGTTACTCTATTAGTGGAAAATATAGTGTCAGCTGATGCAGTCAGCTTGACTCAAGTCTGTGATACAAGCAGCAGGCAGACAGACCATCAGGGGCTGCAACACAGGGTCCAAGGTAGCCTGTTTGGGTGAGAAGAACCCTCCTGAGCATGCTGCCTTCCCTTTTGTACTATACCCCTGCGGTTAATCTTCAAACCAACTCCAAGCCCTGCCACTCACAGTTCTTTAAACCACCCCAGTCTCTTCTGTAGGACTTTAAGCTACTCCTCATGGCACTGCAACAGTGCCCAGGGGCCACTTGCTGGGGCACACTGGAGCCTTTGACCAGGGTGCCCTGGACAACTCCACTTCCTTTTTCTCCTATACTCTAATCTGTCCTATTAATAAACTAGTTCCGTACTCCAGGCAAGCTTGGATTTGGATCTGTAAGACAAGTTGGAGAAGGTAACTCATCTCTATGAGACTCAGTGGCCTCATCTCTAAAGTGTAGGGTGATCAACCGTCCAAGGTTTGTCTGGGACACAGGACTTGTAGTGTTAAAACTGGGATGGTCCCCAACAAAGAGGGATATGTGGGTCATCCTATACAAGCAGGAATACTAACACCTTATTGTGTGGATGAGCTCAGATATTGTTTGCAGAGTAGCAGACAGGAAGTAAGTGGTCAACAATGGTAGTTCCCACCCTCCTCCCTCAGTTTGGTGAATTTTGAAACAAGGGTTTGTGAAACACCTCCAGGTACCGCTTTAGGTGTTGGGGGCTGTGAGCAAGTGAAGTCTAAGACACAAATCTTGGCTTCAAGGTGTCCCCAGTCCATCTGGGAATGTAACAGCAATACACATGAAACTGCTATTTTATTTACTTATACTTTTATGCTTCATTTTCTTCCAAAAAAGTATTGAATTGGAGGAAGCTCAGAATAAACGTACATGAAAATAAGAGTTGAAGGACAACAACCACGTAATTAAGGGAGACAGTGGTGGAATAATTATACTAGAAACCCAAGGCTAAGGAAATCTACTCCAATTGAACACAAAACAGCCAGAGAACAGAACAACACAGGGAAGACTAAAATGAAACAGTAAATTATACGGTGTCAGCACCACACGTTCCAGATAGTGCTCTAGAAGTTCAAGGTGGTGTTTGGTGATGATTTTCCTCAAACCAGTTGCATGACCATGGGCAGGTTACCCACTCCAGGCCTCAATTTCTTCATCTAGGAAACAAGAACAATAATTTTCGTGACAGGACATCATCTGTTAATGCATGTGTGTTTCCAAACTCTCCTCTTCCCCTGCCCATTAGGTGGTTGTGTCATCCAAGTTTCTCCCAGGGTGCAGGAAGAAGAACGAGGGCAAACTGCGAAAAATAATTGTTTCTTTTTAAAAAATGTCCTACTTTTATTTTAAGTTCAAAGGTACATGTGCAGGATGTGTAGGTTTGTTACATAGATAAGTGTGTGCCATGGTGGTTTGCTGCACAGATCATCCTGTCACCCAGGTACTAAGCCCAGCAACCATTAGCTATTCCTGATGTTCTCCCTTCTCCCACCCCTACCCTCCGACAGGCCCCTGTGTTGTTCCCCCACATTTGTCCATGTGTTCTCATCATTCAGCTCCCATTTATAAGTGAGAACACATGATATTTGGTTTTCTGTTCCTGTGTTAGTTTGCTGAGTATAATGGCCTCCAGCTCCATCCATGTCCCCGTAAAGGACATGGTCAGTTTCTTAAAAAGTTAAACTTACAAGAGAATCCAGAAATTGCCCTCCTGGGATTCTACCCAAGAGAAACAAAAATGTATATTCACACAAAGAAATGTATGTAATTGTTCATAGCAGCATTATTCACAATAGCCAAAAACTTGAAACAATTCAGTTGTTTATCAGCTGGTGAACAGATAAAATGTGATTTATCCACATAATGGAATACTATTCAGCAATTTAAAAAAAGCTACAAATCCACACTACAACATGGATGAAGCTTGAAAACATAACGTAGCCAGATGCAAAAGAATACACATTGCATAATTTCATTATGTAGAATGTCCAGAAAAGGCAAATTTATAGAGACAGAAAGTAGATTAGTGGTTGCCTAGGGCTTGGGGTGGGAACAGGGATTAACTGCAAGGAGAAAATATTTTGCAGTGATGGAAATGTTTTCAAACTGAATTTTTGTGATGGTTGCAGAGCTCTATAAATTTACTAAACATCATTGAATTATATACTTATAATGGGTGAATTTTATAATATATAAACTGTACCTCAATGCAGCTGTTTTTAAAAAAATTTGAGAAGCACTCTTCAAGAACACTCCTGCTCACTTGATACTTAAATGACAGTTTCCATGGAATTTGGTCCTTAACCCTCGTGCTTCTTATTTTTGTCAATTATTCTCAACTTGGGAGTTTGTATGTTCCCTGTGGAACCATTTCAAAATATAAACACTGAAGAGTACCTCCTCCTTCCTGTAGCTCCCTACACCCCAATTATGATAGGCCCCAGGACAGAAAAGTGGTTAACACACACATTTTGCAAATGTTCCCCCAGACCACTCTGATACAAACCATACTCCCTGGGTGAGTTAATCAAAACCAAGGGATGCTTAATTGATGGCATCCTAGGTAACTTCCTAGATAACTATTGATCCAATTATATTGGTGCATAACAAGTTTATATCCAAACTTAGTGGCTTGAAACAACAACATTTATTTTTCTCATGCATCTGTAAATTTGGCACAGCTCCATGGGAATAGCTTGTCTCTGTTTCATTGAGCATCAACTAGGTGGCTTGAAGGCTGGGAACTGGAATTATCTGACAGCCATTCATTCGCATGTTGAGTACCTGGGCTGGAAGACTGAAAAAGCCAGATGCAGCAACATCTGGGGCTCCTCATATGTTTCTACCTGTGGTCTCTAAGATGTGGTCTTTCCATGTAGTCTCTCCAACATGGCAGCTTCAGGGTGGCCAGACTTCTCGCATGGTGACTCAGGGTTCCAAAGACACATGTTCTGAGAGAGAGAGAAAGCCCAGGTAGAAGCTGCATTGCCTTTTATGAGCTAGCCTTGGAAGTCATGTGGTGTCATTTCTGCTGCATTCTATTGTTTGAAATGGTTACAAAGCACCTCCCAGTTTCAAGGAGGTGGGAACACAGACACTCACCTCTTGATGGAGAGATCTCAACATCACGTTGTAAGAAGAGCAAGTGGAATGGGATCTATACTGTTTTGAGTATCTTTGAAAAATACAATATTCCATAGCTGTTTCAAACTCTCTTTTCTTTCCTCAGACTTCCAACGATTCCAACTCTATCCTTGCTTTGAGTTCATGATCTTGCTTCCAATCTTACTGGAGAAGCAATCATCCTGTCTCTGCACATTTTTTCTTTCTTCCCTGCAGAAATAGTTGATGGATGACCTTCTCCATGCTCTCAGTTAAGGCCGCTGCCTGTGATATGGTTTGGCTGTGTCCCCACCCAAATCTTATCTTGAATTGTAGCTCCCATAATTCCCATGTGGTGTGGGAGGGAGCTGGTGGGAGATAATTAAATCAAAGGAACAGTTTCCCTCATTTTGTTTTCATGGTGGTGAAAAAGTCTCACAAGATCTGATGGTTTTATAAGAGGAAAGCCCTTTCACTTGGTTCTCATTCTATCTTGCCTGCTGCCATGTAAGACATGCCTTTCACCTTCTGCCATGATTGTGAGGCCTCCCCAGCCACGTGGAACTGAGTCCATTAAACCTCTTTTTCTTTATAAAGTACCCAGTCTTGGATAAGTATCAGCAGCATGAAAATGGACGAATACAGCCTGCATTTATACACTAGAGTTCACCCCACCCTGCCTCCTATCCCCTCAAGCATATTGCTTCAGCATTCCTCCAGCGCAATCAGATTTTCCTTCTACTGGATCATTCCCTTCCCCATGCTCCCTTCTTCCTTTATTCTCAAAACTCACTTAATCCCATTTTCCCTCTAGTCACTAGCTTCTTTCTCACCTTCCTTTTTTAGTAAAACTCCTTGGTTAAATGTGCTATCTTCAGTGTGCTCCCGTTTTCTCTTGAACCCACTCCAATAAAGTTTGCTCTCTCATTCCACTAAAATCATTCTCTTGAAGGCCATCTGTGATTCCAACTATTATGTTGGAATATTCAGTGATTGCTTCTCAGTCATTGTTTTTGACCTATCAACAGCATTTTAGATTCTAAATTGTTCTCACTTGTTTGAGACATTTTTCTTCACCTGGGTGCTGGACAACAAACTCTCCTAGCTTTTCCTTTGATTTTTCTGGCAGCCCCTTTTTTCCAGTCATTTTCCTTTTTCCTTCTCTTCTTCCTGACCTCTGAAAGTTGGGATGCCCCAGGTCAGTCTTTGGATGCTGAGGTGGTTTTTACCGTGTCATTTAATTAATCTGGGAACTGAGTTTCTCAGAGTCCTCTTTTCTGTATGATTCCAGGCTAGAGTTGGCCAAAAGAGGAACTTGTGTGATATTTGGAAGTTAGAAATAAAGCAGTAGCCATTACTGTACAGGTCATCATAGTCAGATGTAGTTGGTCAGGATAGGCACACAGGTGCCAAGCAGTTTCTAGCATATCTTTGCTCTCCTCTTCTCCAAGTCCAGCTCTTCTCCTCAACTGCTAGCCCTACTGCCAAGAGTGGCCCAGGCCCACCACCAGACACTTGACTGTGGACCCACAGAAGCATTAGCTATACCGAGGCTAAAGTTTCCTGTAGACCTATCCATGAGTCCCCCCTTCATAGGTGTTGGACATGTCTGGCTTAGATTGACTGACTCCTTTCCTGATCATCCAACACCACTTCTATACCTTTCCATCCCTAACTCCTTCCACAATTGTGAGGTCTTATTACTATAATAAATCCTTTATCCCATAACATCCGTAGCAATTCTGCTTCCCTAACTAAAGCCTTACTGATGCAGTTATTGGTATCAAATGTGGTTCTAGGGGAATAGAATCTTAATACTGGGAATCTGGAATTGGTTCACTGATCTGACTAGATTTACAGGCATGAAAGACCCCATTACCGGTGATAAATTGGACACTGGCAACCCATGGCATATAATGCCAAATCTTTATTTAAATGACCACCTGTAGCCATTGCAATCAAGCTCAAAGCAAGGCATTGAGTACCAAATGGCTGCTGCCATATAAGATTTTAGAGCAAATAAAAATGATGAAGAACTTGGTTGCTTCCTAGTATACTGGAGAGCTTGGGTAAAGAAAATAATGAGCTCAGTGCTCAATAGTCCCAGATCAAGGTCCCACGTGATGAGCTAGAAAGCTCCTCTAACTCCCCTGAAAGAAACCCTTATCATCTGTAGGTGCAGGGCTAAGATCCTGAAATCCAAACCCCTGGTCTAATTTTGAAGATTGCTGAGTTACAGGGCAAAAAGAATTTACACCTGTGAATGTACGAAAAAAATAATTAAATTATACATTTAAAATGGATGAATTGCACAGTGTGTAACTTGTATCTTTAAAAAGGTGTTATCAAAACATTCACAACCTTGAAGGGTCTTATGTGAAAGTCAGAGCATTGACTGGGACAGAGGGATCCTGAAAATTGGGATAGGGACATATGGGCAGTTTCTGATGAAATAGAGGACCTCGATTTCCAAATTCTGCCAAGGCTTTTTTGTCAATAAAAGCAGTCCTTCCTCTTCTGTCTGCGGAAGTTAGTCTCGCCTGTCTTCAGGACCCATAATAATCTGTTCTGAATGGAGTGACTTGCATGGGACTGCTGATGTCCATTAGCATGTACCTTCATCATAGACCCTGTTCCTTTCCCATTCCAATCACTGATGTAGATGGGACATCCAGTGATGTCTTATCCAATCACATGGTTTTAAGTGCCATCTCTATGCTGAAGATGAAAATTTATAGCTTCAGCTTAGACCTCTCTTTTGAACTTCAGATTTATATATTCAATTTCTTTCCTTAAATCTCCATATATTGAATTTCTTTCCTTAAATCTCCACTCAATACCTAATAGGCATCTCAAAACCGATATGTCAAAAATGAGCCCTTTCTATTTTTGCTCCTCTTGCAGTCTTCCCTATCTCAATCAAAGGCAACTCCATGGCTGGCATTCTTGATGTCTTCTCCTTCTCTCACATCCACATTTAAAATTTTATCCCATCTAGCTGTACCTTCACAATATATCCAGAACTTAGCATTTCTCGCAGTCACCACTGCCATCATCCTAGTCTCTATCATCTGTCACCTGTGTTGCTGGAATGGCCTCTGAATTGTCCCCTTTTCAGTCTATGTCCAACAGAGTAGCCAGAGTGATTCTGTTAAAATGCAAATGATTCTGTTAATATCACATTACTACTTCACTCAAAACCTTGCAGTGGCTTCCAATTTCCCTTAGAGTGAAAGCTGGAGTCTTTACGATGGCTTGTGGGACCCTGGGTGACCTGTCCCCCCATGCCCCTCCCCATACCTCTGACCTCATCTGTTTCTACTTTTCCCCCTCATTGTTCCACCCAGCCTCACTGGCTGTTCCAGGGGTTCACTTCACCACAGGGCCTCTACTCAGAATGCCTGTCCCTCACAAGAGCCACATACCTCACTTCTCAGCCACTTTCTCAGTAAGGCCTTCCCTGGGCACCCACTTTACAGTTTAAACTCTTTCCACTCCGGATGTTCCTATTGCCTTTTTTGCCTTATGTTTCTTCCTCATTACTTATCATTTTCCTGCATACTCTATATAGGCAAGAGTTTTTACCTTTTTTCTTTTTCTCTCTACTGTTGTATCCCCAGTACCTGAAACTGTGCCTGGCACATAGTAGTCTCTCAAAGAAATGGCTGAATGAAAGAATGAAAGCATGCAAAGCATTTAACATGGTGTATCATAAGTACTCAGTACAGTGAGCTGTTACTATTTAGCTAATTGTTTTAACCACAAAGTTGGGAGATGTTATCGGCTTTCTCGCTTTCTCTTTCTTTCTCTCTTCCATTTTCGTATCTAACTACTCATGAAATTCTATAGAATCTACCTGGGGTTAACCTCTCATCATTTCTCACCAGGATTATTGGAACTGGTTCCACACTGACTCCTGTCCTTTTCTCTCCCCTTCTTTTTTTTTTTTTTTTTTAAACATTCCTGCTAGAGTTTCAGAATCACAAAGCTGATCATGTCAATCCTCTGCTTAAAATTCCTCAATGGCTCAGCAGACCTGTCAGGATAAAGTTTCTAGTCTTCACTTGGTACACAAATCCTCTCCTGATGCAGCCCTCTGACCCCTTCCTGGCGTCTTTTCCTGAGATTCTTCCTCACACCCTTTGCTCAAACCAAACAGAGCCAACTGAAGTTCCCCAATGACCAATGCCAAGTTATACCTTGGTGTAACTTGGTGAGCCCATAAACACATGGCTTTTGCATATGCAGTCCCTGCTGCCTGCAATGACTTTCCTCTTCCTTTCTCTCTTTTTAAAATCTCACTAATCATACTCATCTTTCACATCTCATTTCAAGCATGACAGACTCCAGAAATTCTTCCTTGACCTCTCAGTTTGATTTAGAGAGCACTTTTCTCTGTATGTCCCCATAATAACACTTACAATCCTTTAGTGGAATTGATAGTTTACTGTCTGCCTCCCCCATTAGTGAAAACAAACCTGGAGGGTTGGGGGTGGAAGCTTCACACTGTACTTTGCACCTCTGTGCCGAACACAGAAGGGCAGGGGTCAGAAATTTTTGCTGAATTAGTGATGGTTGTATGGTTAAGACTGCCAGCTTCTTACGGCTGCCTTGTTGAGAGGAAGAGAGGCAGGCTGGAAGCTGGGAGGCAAGACATTCATGCGAGGGACATTTAGAGTTGGTCTTCTCTGGGGGTGAGTGAGTAACCATTTTAGATAGCATAGGGAAGGGTCAGGCACTGAAACAGCAGTAATAGGATAAGCATGCTGCACTTTGTACTCTTGATTTGAAAAAAGTTTCTGGTGTTTTCTTTGTGCATTGCCTTTTTATTGTCTTTTAATATTTAACATAGTCTAATGGAAAAAGCCCAGCCTGCCTTAGCTGCTCTAAAATAATCCAGCAGAAACAGTTTGGGTCCATGATTGAGTCGGCGTATTAAAGGGGTAGCCACGTCCCTCCTGATGATGGCAGCAAGAGTCTTTCCTGAACAGAAAAGGATGTCTAGTGCTCATCACTTTGCAGGGGGTAAGACTTCCTTGTATGCCTTCACCAAAGGAAAGGTAAGACTTACAGTGCGCATTTCTCCCCTCCTACAGATTATCTTTCCTGAGCGGACACCTCAAAGCTTCTGTGCTTTCTTTTGTCAGAGAAGCTTTGCCCATTCACAGATGCTTAATACATGTTTGGAAGAAGAGGCTTTCTGATTGGTTCCAGACATGAAGAGGCATTCTGATTGGTGGGTGCAGAGGTAGAGGTAGGTAGGTAGAGTGGGTGAGGGCAGGAGACTGCAGATAGAAAGGTGATGGAAAGGCCCAGAAAATTCCTGCTGAGGGCAGAGCACAAAGGCACCACAGATGGTGAGCACATAAACACATGACTTGACTGTGAGGATTTCATTCTTTTGAAAGAACTTGTCGTGAGAAAGGGGCAAATATTTAAGCAACAGTTGGAGTGTTGGCAATTACATCTCCCACAGATGAATTTAAGATGGCAAACGGGTGACAGAGGACAATTTGGCTTAGAACAGAGTGTTAAGACTACGGTAATAGAAAGCAATCTGTTCAAGGAGAGGTCTTGGAGGGCATGAAAAATAAAAATAACACCAAGCAAGTGAAATGGATAAATAATGGAGAGAGGCAATAACGGCCACCTTACAGTCGCTGAGAAAACACCAACATTAATAAATCTTGAAAGACACATACAGGCTGCTGTAGACAAAGGAGGGGACTCTCACGACAGCGGGTGAAGAGGTTGGGAAAGTGGTACAACTAACAAAAACTAACATTTGACAGAAAAAACCAACAGGTACTAGTCTGCCATTTGTTTTATGTGGCTATAGAGCCTGTCTATGTAGTTTCCTTCCTTTGAAAATGTCAGCCATTATAAATATTCATCATCACGTAGCTAGGAGAGAGTGATTTTAAACTCATAAAATTTTAGTGCTGGGGTTTAGAGGTCAGCTCTTCCAACTGCCATCCTTTACAGATGAGGGCACTGAGGTCCAGGGAAAGGATGTGATTTGTGCAGGATCACACTCCCAGGCAATGCACTTGACTTCCTTCTAGTGTTCTTTCCATGACATGAGGAGTTTCCAGCTTTTGAAAGTAAGAAGATGCCCTTTTTAATGTCAAATGTTGAACACCCTCACCTGCGTCTTAAGTATCCTGCATTGTATTCATCACAATAGCCCCACAGACATTTGAAAATGCATAGTACACCTATGAGTGACACGTGATAGTTTCTGTCTCTGGGCAGCCTGGTGCTAAAATAGACTATGACCCTGGCACCTTCCAGGTTGGCAACAGGGTCCTGCAGCAGGAGGCGTTGGCTTTTTTTAAACTAAGAATGGAAATAAATAATTCCATTCTCTTAAGAACAAAGAAGGTATCAAATGAAATCAAGTACCTTCGTTTGGAAAGGTTTCATAGGACTTTGGGTAATTTCAGACTACAGAAGAGGGTCCTATTCTTTGGTCTTGTCAGGACCCTTGGGAGGGGCTCTGTCAGCCAGCAGATTGAAAATAAAGCCGAGTGGAGGTCAAGGCTGCTTTTCTATCTACATAGTTGGAAGGAAATTCACTTGAAAATGGGGTGGGGGAGACTCAAAGTGTGTCACAGCTCAATCCAGAGAATTGGAGAAGGGTTGGAGACAGGGGTTGGAGGGGGTGTGGGTGAGGCTGTAGCAGCCCCCAACCAGGAAACCACTGAGCCCAGGGACCCTGCAGGTCACCCAGGTGGGGACACTCAGAGTAAGCTACCACTTATTGAGCACCTAGTATGTGCTGGTCACTCTGCCAGATGCGTCATATGCACCTGTTCATTTAATCTTGATAATAGCACTTCAAGGTAGAGGATCTTATTATCCCCATGTACAGTCGAGGAAAGAAAAGCTTAGAGGGACTTTGAAACCTGTCTAAAGATCTCAGGGCTGGAACTGGAACCCAGGCAGATTCTAAAGCACCTGTTCCTAGCCACAACCGTGGCAAACAAGAGTATAGCAGGTCGTTGTTTGGCTCAATTGAGAAAAATCCATGTAAAGTGCTTAACATTGTGTCTAGGTATGTAAAAGAGGCTCATTACATGGTGATGCTGATTATCTGTATTTTCAACATCATTACTTTGGAAGCATAAATCATGTAAGAGATTAAAAATACTAAAGAGTTGTAAGAAAATTAAAGTGTGAAATCTCCTAGGATGAGGTTTAATTTAAAAAAAAAAGGATTTGTGTCACTGGTTTAGGGATGGAAACCTCCTCCCACCTCAGTGTGGTGACTGTGAGCCCAGAGGTGTGGCCAGGGTACAGAGTTTCAATGTGGACATTGGTACCTGCCAGGGTGATTAGGTTGCTTCCACCAGGGCGATAATAATTGTCAGCAATGCAAGGGGCAATGTAGGGTGGGAGACAGGCAGAATGTGGTGTGGGTCATATGGAGAAGGGTACAAACTAGGGGAGGGGAGCCCCTGGGATTTGGAGGGTGAGGTTCTGAGACAAGATTATTTCATCACCATTTACTCTTATATATTATTAGCCATCTCCTTGTATGCAGGGTGTGAAGGGGACATCTGCCAGCAAGCGACATCATAATGGAAAAGAGAGATGTGGCCAGAGTCCAGAAAAGTTGAGCTTCAGTGATAGGGTTTGAATACATGCTAAATTTAGGTAATCCGCTTACTAAATCAGGACTGGCTCTTTGAAATGTTACTCAAAATCTCTGTTTTAAAAAACATGGGGCACTTCAAAAGTAGTTCTGCCACGGTATGTAAAAAAGAGGTCATGGTTTGTAGCTTAAAATTTCAAATATTGTAAGTTTCACTTCAGAGAATTAAGATAGTATATATGCAGCAAAAATGACTTTTCTTAACATTTCAAGCAGAGCCTTAGAAACCTCCCACCCAAATGAATTCATTCATTCTCTAGGGGAAAAATTTCTTTTGCAAAGGACAGTTTAATCCATGAAACTGGCTGTTAAGGTCCCTGTTAGGGGACAAGATTTTCTACTTAATTTGACTATATGATTGAATATGTTTTGCAGCATTTTGCAAATTTCTCTGTAGAAGTTTTCATTTTTTTCCTTTTGTTAACTGAAAATGAGGAGGTATACATGAGAACATCATGAAAGAAAATGCATTGTTTTCAGTAATTGGTTAATTTGAGGAGGCTCAGATGGTATGTTTTCCTGAAAACTGCTAAAAAATGAGACTGATCCATCCTGAAAAGCCTGTCGAGGTGGAAAACCTCATCAGTTTGAAGGCCTCTTTGGTGCACTGTGTTTAGAGTTTATGGTGAGAAGGAGGAAATACATTAACACGTCGGTGTTTTCAGGTGATATCAACACCAGCTGTCTAGAGAATGACGAGACTCAGTGTGCCGTATGAAGAGACCAGTCCTCTGATGACAGGACTCCCAAGCAGAAATGTATCATAATAAGGACAAATGGGTGTGAGTCACATAAATGGTCTGGGACAGGTGCTCCATGATAAAAAGGGCCATTGCAAATCCTGACCAGGATGGGAGACTCATAAGGACAGAAAATGTGTCTAATCCTAACATATGATACCAGTGAGGGGAAACTGGCCTGAGGAGTTTGCTGTGGAAAAGACTGTGTGTATTTCTCTCATAACCCAAGATTCTCAAACTTTGGCAGTCTGGGGTCTACTTTGCAGAACAATGGATTCTCCCATGACCTCAGCCTGAGGGCTACTGTAGACATCAAGGCAGCCTCTGTGTTGCCTAGGAGATAGTGCCCCATACAACAAGCCCCATCCCTGCAAGCAGCTCCAGCAAGAAACTCCAGTCCTCCTGAAGAATCCTGAAAGACACTGGGGATCACTTGTATGATTAATTTTATATGTCAACTTGATTGGGCCACGGTGTGCCTAGATATTTGGTCAAATATGCTTCTGGGTATTTCTATGAAATTGCTTTTGGATGAGATTAACATTTAAATAGGTAGTTAAGTAAAGCAGTTTGCCCTCCCTAATGTGGGTGGGCCTCATCCAATCAGTTGAAGGCCCAAATAGAAGAACAAAAAGGCTGACCCTCTTCCCAAAAAAATGAGAGAATGGTTCTTGCCTGACTGCCTTTTAATGGAGACATTGGCTTTCCTCTGCCTTTGGACTAAAATGGAAGCACTGGCTCTTCCTGGGTCTTGAGCCTCTTGTCTTTAGACTGGAACAACAACCAACAGTTTTCCTGGGTCTCCAGCTTGCTGACTCACCCTGAAGATCAGGAGTTGCTAGCCTCCATAACCATGTGAGCCAATTTTTTATAATCCACATCTTTCTGTATAGTATGTACAGGTGCATCATACTGGTTCTGTTTCTCTGGAGAACCCTAACTAATATACTCTCCAGCATCCAGTTCCTTTCTCTGGTTTTGGGAGTTTCTCAGTGTGTATCATCCTGGTGGGAGACAATGTCTCATTTCCTCCTATAGAAACCCAAGGGTCAGGTGGTCTTTCTCCCCACACCCTGGCTGTAGGGTGCAGGCACATGACCTGCACTGGGCCAGTCAGATGTCCCTGCCTGGGACTCTGAACCTGGAGGTGGCGAACCAAGAGAAAGAGGCAATTAGAGTTCACTTCAGGAGCAGCAGAGAGTGACTGCCAAAGGATGGCTGCCTTGGCTTTCTGGACATGAGTAAACTTTTGTCATTTTCTGTGCCTGGTTCTCCCAATACCAGTGGATTCTGAAAGTTGCTTTTATCCTTCCAGTAAATGCCCTTTTCTACTGATGATTGCAGGTTAGTCTCATGCTTGCAGCCAATAATCTTGACTTGTGCAGATGTGAGACCTGTCTTTAAGGTTGGACCCTGGAGCCAGGAGAGCTCTTATTTCTGTCTGTGTCAAGTGTTAGAATTATATGCAGATGCCACAGACCGTAATTGAACCAGTGAGTCATGGGAGGGGTGCTCATCACCAAAGCCAAAGGTAATAAGAACATCAACAACAGCAACCAAGAGCCTTTCCTATGTGAGTGCTTTGCTGTTTCTCTTGCATTATTCCATCTGATTATGATGACCTTCTGTGGTTGGTAGCCCCATTTTATAAATGATGGAACAGAAAGATTAAGGAATCTGCCTCAGTTCATATTGTCCTAAGTGGCAGTTGCAATTCAGACTCAGAACTATCTGAGTCTATAGTCTGTGGTGCAAAAGTGTAACTAGGTGGCAGGTGCAGAGAAACTGCTGAGTCCAGTTTGGAAAGATTGGAGGAGCATACAGAGGCAGGAGGTAGAGAATCAGGCAAGAAGCACAAGGGCCAGGCATGCTCATAAGGGCCATCTAAGAGTCTGCTCTGGTGTTTCTCGACCACTGCATTCAGGTAACAGAATCCACCCTCACTAGTTTAAACAGAAAGGGATTTGTTACAGGGTATTATTTAGTTTAGAGTTTCCAGAAGAGGATCCAATCATGCTTGGATGCTACCCATTCAGGATTTATGCGTCCAGGGAAAAAGACCAAGCAGAATTCCAGAATGGTCTAGAGGAAGCCCACTGGTGCCATGACTGGCCATCCAGCGCTGATGATGCTAGGAACAGAACCATCATCCCCACTGGTCCAGAAAAGTCAAATGCTTCTGCTACTGCACTTGCTGAAATATCCAACCTCCCTGCACATGAACACTGACAACGTTGCTCACCTTTGCCTTTCAAGCCTCATGTTGGTGTCTTTGCATGGTTGACCTGTGTCACATATGGAACAGTAGCTGCAAAGAATCTGGAAATGTAATTTTTAGCTTTTCAGCCTCTTTAGTTCAGGAAGGCTGTTTAGAAGCAGGTTGAAGTAGATGTTGAATGCCTGACTCAATGGCATTATCATCTTTTAACCCTATTGCCCTCATATCCATGTATGGTGGAAAATGTGTTTGAGGTCCCTATACTCCAAGTTGGTATCACACAACTTCACATTTAGAAGGGGTCTCAGAAATCACCTAGATAGGTCAGAATTTTTCAAACTGGTTTGCAGGTCATGGAAGTTCCTTGAAGGGAATTAGAGACTGCCACAGTCATCAAGGAGAAAGGCTGGGGAGAAGAGCAAACACACAAGATTTTATAACAGCTCAGCTTTAATGAGTTTTAGGTTATGTGCTTAAAAAATAGTACCAAGCCACTGGCTAATCTAAGTTCTTCATTTTTACTGATGAGAAAATTAGGGCTAAGAGATGCAAATACCTTATCCAAGATCACAGAACTAATGAATAGTAAGGCTGAGACCAAAACAGGGTCTCCTGATCCTAGACTGGTGCTCATTCCTCAACTGCACTGTGATATCTGAAGGTGTGTCCATTTGAAATTGCCCAGGATGCAGGATTTTCTGGATCCAGCACAGGCGGTGATAATCACCTGATTTCAGCATAAACACCAATGCCCCAGAGAAGTCTGCCTTGACCCAGGCCAAGCCAGGTCTTGCTGTCATATGCTCTCTTGGAGCCTATACTTTCCCTTGAAGCACTCAACACAATTTTAATGAATAATTTAATCTTTATATTGCTTCATAGCTGTCTTTCTTGCTAGAATGTAGCTCCATGGAGTAAGGACTATGTTGGTCTTGTTCAATGCTATATCCTCAGAATGTGGCAGTTTCCAATGGATGTCCAAACTCCAAAAGAGAGTGGAAGTCAGGGTAGTTAGGTCTAACCCTGCCTCCAGCTTCACTGAAGGGAGGGAGCAGTGACATAGAGTGAATGAGAACTATGGACTGAGTTCAGCCCTGGTCTGGGGCTCTATTTCCTCATCTGTTAAGTGGAGCCAATTATTTCATTCTCATATCACTGTTGTGAGGAAGAAAGGAGAGGAAGACTAAAAGTTGGGCCCGAACTTGGACACAAATTTTCCATGCCAGTCAAACTATGGGAGAAATTATAATCTCTGCCTAGGTGTTCTGAAGCCAATGGAAAGAAAGTCAAGAATGTGAGGACTGAGGCTCTTCCTGAGATCCTTGGACCTTAGCTCCTTGTTTTTACAGGACCTTCATTTCTATATTCTGGCCAAAAAATATAAATGTAAATTGTAGGAAAATATAGAAAATACAGACAATCACAAAGAAGAAAATTCAAAACCACCTCATGACCCAATGTCAATATTTTGGTGTGCAGCATCTAAGCCTTTTTTATATTTAAATTTATATGTCATCATTTATACTGCTTATAACCTGCATGTTTCCATTAACAACATTTTGTGCACATTTTCATATCTTAAATGTTGTTATATAATATGATTTTGCTACACTTTTTCTTTGAATTTTAATTTGTGATCTTTTCGCTTTTCTAATGGAAGCATTTAGTGCTATGAATTTTCCTCTCAGCCATGCCTTAGATGCATCCCACAAATTTTGATACGTTGTATTTTCACTTTCATTCAGTTCTATGCATTTTGATTTCCTTTTTTGAGATCTTTTAATTTTGATATCTGTTTTTTAAAATTGTAAGTTTAGTTTATTCATATGGCAAAACAATTCAAACAGTATAAAAGGGTGTTCAATAAAAAGAAAGTCTGTCTCTGACCCAATACCCCAGTTCTATTCAAGAAGTAGAATTTCACCAGGGTAACTATAGTGAATGGTAATTTTGTGTACCTGATAGAAATCTTCCAGTTATGTGCATGAATGTGGTGTGTGTGTGTGTGTGTGTGTGTGTGTACATGTGTGTATGTATCTGTATGTGTTGATGTGTGTGGTGTTTTGTCTTTTTACTGGACAAAAAGGAGCACACAAAACTCACTGTTCATTTTAGATATGTAGAATATTTATTACAAAATTTTTTTATATCCCCCTCCCTGTTTTCATACTCCTTGAAACATCACTTTGAAGCCCTTTTCAACAAGAGAGGGAGAATATTCCACTATCCCTTGAATCTGGGTTTGCTTTGGCCAACAGAATGCAGCAAGAGTGATGGTGTGCCAGTTTGGACTCTAAGCATCAAGAAGTTTTGCATGCTTCTACTCTCTTTTGGAATTCTACCACTGCCAAGTGAATAAGCCTAGGCTAGTTTGTTAGGATATGGAAGTCTTTATGGAAGCCAAGTGTCACAGCCAAAAAAAATTCTAAACTAGCCTACCCCAGATGACCACCAAACACATAAGAAAACCTACCCAAGATCAGCTGAGCTGCCTACCCAACCCGCAGCTGCTTAGAGAGTTAGGAGGAAGGTCAATCAAGCAATTAAAAAAGTTTATTCTGTAAGCCACTGATTTTTAGAGCAGTGTGTTATACAGTAATGGCTAACTGATACATTTTCATACCAGTATATTAAATAAATTAGCATGTATAAAATACTTAGAACAATGCCTAGACCGTAGAAAGCTTTCAAGAATGTTAGATATAATTATTATGACATACAAACAATGCCTTCGAGTATTCCACTGTATCGTTAACCACAATTTATTCAACTTATCTTTATTTGTTGAACATTTATATTGTTTTCATTTTTTCATACTATAAAGAATGCTGCAGTTATCCCAGTATATACATTTTTGTCTGTCAATGGGAAAAATTCTTAATAATGTAATTGCTGGGCCAAAGTAAGCATTTTAAACATGGTTCGATAATACCAAGTCACTTTGCAAAGCAGTTATTCAATTTATTCCCATCAATAGTGTGTGAAATGACGTTTCTCTTCACCATCACCAGACCCAAGATTATTTTAATGGCTGCATAATGGTCTATCATAATAGGTGCCATCATTTATTTGACCAGCCCTCATTATTGAACACTTTTCTTTTTTTCCCCTATTATAAACAAGACTGTCATTAACATCCCTGTAGATAAATCTTTTCACACATTCATGATTATTTCCTAAGAGTAAATTCCTAGAAGTAGAAGTTCTGAGTCACAGGATTTGCACATTTTAAAGACTTTTGAATATATAATACTAAATTATTCCCCAGAAAAATTATACCAGATTATATTTATATGCAACCTTTTAAAACTTTTATTTATGGGAAATTTCAAAAACATACAGAAGAACAGAGACTATAACAATGGCTCCCCACATGCAGCCATCACTCAGATTCAATAATGATTAACTTATGGCCAATCTGTTCCATCTACAACTCTCCCATCTGGCTAGATTATTTTGAATCAGATCCAAAGCGGGCATTTTTAATATACTTTTAGTTGAATAGCTGAGCATTCAGAAGACAAATGAGAGGCTCCCTTTGAGGGGGCTATGGTGAGAATCTCTTGGAATCTCATGTGATCCCACTCCAAGGTCCTAGGCCAGGAGAAGGCCTTGCTGAGGTGCCCAGGGCCCCCTGGGTAGCTCTGGTGCATTGTGTTCATTCCCTGCTTCATTGGAGCCAATGATTCTTCAGGAAAAGATTAATCCATCCCACTTCTGAGGGTTTTCAGGGCTTTTTTCTGTGTGTCTGTATTCCCCAGCTGCATGTCGTTCATCATCTAAATAAAGCAGAGGTAGATAATGTAATCCATCCATGGCTCATGTAAGTGCAAATATTGTGATTTGTGTTTACGGTGATTGCTGCTGAGTGGGAGGCTCTTCTTTGGCTTCTGTGGAAATTTTCTAGGCTGATTGAATTTTGTCATACAGTTGGTCACATTGCATGAACAATGAGTTGGCGCAACCTTAGAGCAGAAATACAAGTAATTTCCTTTAATGAGAAAGTACAGTAATGGTTCAGTCTCTTTCTAGATCTTCAGGGCATATTACTAGGACTGTACCAGGAAACAAACTGCACAATAGTTGAGGTGTTGTACTTAGGGGAAAGAAAGAGGTAACTTGAAGACCTAAGGCAATTTGCAGATAAAAGAGCAGGAAGAGGTCTGTCTTCTAGACCAGAATAGTAAGTGGCGGGTGAGTACTCAAAGTTGATTTCAAAATGTCAGATTCAAAACACCCCCAAGAGTTCACTGCAGTTATTCCCAAGATACTGTATTAGTTCCAGAGGTCATCCAGCCTTGCTTTAAATAAGCCACATGGTGATGCTTGTGTCATCAGAGTGCAAAGGAAAGGCCACAGGCTTTGAGACTAACAGGACTGGGTTTCAACTGCAGCTCCATCATCTACAAGCTGAGAAACTTGGGGCAAGTTGCTAGTTCATTTGTTCACTCATTCACTCACTCAACAAAAATGTTTTGAGCATCTGCTGTGTGCCAGATCTTGTGCCTGGCACTAAGGACTCAATGGTAAGCAAGACGTTGTTTCTAGCCTGGCGCAGTGGCTCAGGCCTGTAATCCTGGCACTTTGGAGGCCAAGGTGGGCGGATCACGAGGTCAAGAGATGGAGGCCATTCTGGCCAACATGGTGAAACGCCGTCCCTACTAAAAATATATAAATTAGCTGGGCGTGGTGGTACATGCCTGTAGGCAGGAGGATCGCTTCAACCTGGGAGGCCGAGGTTGCAGTGAGCAGAGATCGCACCACTGCACTCCAGCCTGGCAGCAGAGCGAGACTCTGTCTCAAAAAAAAAAAAGAAAAGAAAAAAAGACGTTGTTTCTGTCCTTAAGGAGTTTACAGTCCAGTGGGGGACAATGTGATGCTGTGAAAAGGGTAGGAGCAGAGTGATGAGGGACACATAAGAAAGAGGCATCTCAGCTGAAATCAGAGTCAGCAGGAGTCAGCCAACCATGGTGAGGGTTGGATCAACCCTTGGGGTGAAGGGAGGATCAACATTTGTGAGTAAGAGGATTCCAGACAGAGGGAACAGTCTTCAAAGATTTGGATAAAGAAATAAAAAGCACACTCTGGGCTTAAAGTTGTTGAGTGCATGGATCACAGCACGCCAGGACTGAAGTGACAGGGTGACTCATTCACGAGGGAGCGGAGCTAGATCATGAGGGGACATCCCATGACAGATCCGGGACAACTTGGGGAGCTGTAAAGTTTCGAGCCTGGTGGCAACAGGATCAGGTGGCTGAGAATTCTGGCTGCAATCCAGAGTGGATGGGAGGAAGCAGTTGTGGCAGTGAAGTGGTCTGAGCCAGTGCAGTGGCGGGGAGGAGGTGAGCTGTGGATGGAGCCAAGTGCCGTTTCACAGGAAAATGACTGGATGTGGTGACCATGGGATATGGTAGGTGAAGAAAGAAGGACCCAGGACTGTCACGGGGGTGGGGAAGATGGGGTGTTAGTGCTGAGCTTGAGGCTGAAGAGGTTCTGTGGGCAATTGTGTAAATGTATTGGGGGCTCAGAAGGATGACAGTGTTTGATTATGAGTCACTGACACACGCAGGGTCACTGAAGCCACATGAGTAGAGGTGACCACTAGGGAGAGCACCTAGTTAGCAAAGAGATAAAATTTCTTTATCAGTGAAACAGCTAAGGTCAGAGATTCAAAGAATAAGTGAGCTATCATATGTAAAGTGCCTACGAGGGTGCCTGGCCTACAGCTGGGTGGCAGTCAATGGCAGGGCCCTTCTCTTCAGCTCCCTGTGGTGCAATGGGGCAGCTCTGTCCCACACCCAGTGCCATTTTCAGACCCTTGCCTGATCTCACTGTTCTTGTCTGCCTCTCTCTTTGATTTAATAATGTTAGAGGAGCCCCTGCTTACCAGGCCTCTGGTTTAATAAAACATAACCTGAGTGATTCCATCTTAAATTGAGTAACTAGGCACTCACACAACACCTATAAGGTTAATACTTATGGTTTGAAAATAGCCACATTCTAAGCTGGCCACCACTTATAAGTGCAGAATATTTGTGGCCATACAGAACATCATTCACCAAGCCCACAGAACGTCCAGATGTTCTGAGTGCACCCCACTTGACTTAAAGATAATGCTAATGAGCAGGCTTAGGTTGAAAGATGAGTGGTCACTGATAGCACCAATAGCCCCTACCTTTAATGCGTACATCTGCACATTTCAAGCTTAATTATAGCTCCTTATAGTTTCTTAAAAGTAGTGACACTAACAAAGGAAGGACACAAGTTCCTCCTCCTGCTTTCCAAGGACTCTCTACTCCATAATGGAGTAGTTTCCAATAATCTTGCTTCTTTCACTGTGCTCCCAAGCCCTGTGACTCGGCCTGAGTTCTTTCCTGCACAAGATCCAAGAACCCTATCTTGGGGTCTGGATCGGGACCCCTTTTTACGGCAACAATACCACCTGTGAAAATCTAAGCTTGTCCTCCCTTCTTACCTATGTCCCAGAAAATGAAAATGGGCTGCTTAAAATGCAAGCCCTGACCCAAATCCCGTAGTGTTTAGAAATAAATTCCCAACCAAGCAGGACTCTACTCAGAGACGGTGGCTGCCTGCTGCTCCAGGGATGAATCTTAAAGCCACGGTTTGCTTCATGATACATAGGAGAGAAATCTGGTCAGGAAACTCTAGAAAATCATTTCTCAGCCATCTGTCTTCCCCTGAATGGCAGCCAGAGATGGCTCCCCAAGTCGTGTGCGGCAGCTCAGTTGGAAAGGGGCCGGGGCTGGGGTGCCAGGGCAGGGTGCTAGTGCTCTGTGTTTGGTGAAGGCACCAGCTGGCAGGTTACGCCCCGGAATAGTCAGCAGTACCAGATTATCCAAGGATGGGAAAATTAGCTTCTGAAGCCTTCCCAGATATCTTATTATTGAAATTGACTTTTCATCTGATGAGATGTAGTTGTGTTGAATCGACAGCCAAGCCCTGACTCCAGGTAATGGCAGACTCTACTGATGCTATTTTTTCAACTTAGTACTAGTTTGAGAGAAAAAGTGAACTGGATACCTAGAATAGACTCTTCCCCAAGGGCTGCAGGAGTCTCAGAGAGATTCTATTATGCCCAGTTGCCCTGAGGATCTCAGAGCAGGAGTTAACTACTCTTCCTTAGAGTCTGTTGAAAGTGGGCTGACCCAGCGAAAAGCCTGAATCAATGAACTGTGCTTTCAAGCAGGTAAAAGGAAAGAAAAGAAGAAAGAGGTGATGCTCTCCAGGAGAGGCAAAATGTTTGTATTATAAATAAATACTTCCTTATAAAGAAGAAAGCTTTGTGGCTTCATCCTCTCCACTCTCCCCTCCCCGCCATTCAGACTGCGGCATTGCTGACTCTGTGCTCTTCTTGGTATATACCTGCCATTGATTTAGAGCCACAGGGAGAAGGCAGACGTCCTTGGTTTATCTAACTGGACTGGTCTTCATTTATGTGCCTCAGGGGCAATTTTGGCTGAACTGCAACCCGGTTATTGGAAGTGTTCTTGTCCCCTTCCTCTGTCTCTATTTATATGCACGACACTTATGCTTTGTAATTGGGAGAGGAAGAAAGAAGGGGTTTCATGGATCTCTTCTCCACTGTCTGTCCTTGGCCTGGGTTTCATCTCTACAGGGATAAGGATCAGAATTGGATGGAATTATTTTCATGGCAGACTTGGTGAGATTCTGGGCACAAGCTGAGATGCTTTAGGACCCAGGTGACAAAGTGCGGCCTCAGAGTAGGGAAAGGCCATTCTCCTCCCTCCGTACAGAACTCAGGATTGGTGGCCTTTGAAGGCGTTTTCAAGCTGCTTAACGGGTGAGTGGAAGCCAGAGGAAGAGGCACCTCAAGGCAGCCCGCTGTGGTTGGTGCTGCTGGAAGCCTGGCCTGTGCCCAACGTGAAGCTTTCCTGGGGCAGTTCCCAGAATTACTAGGGGCCCCTTGAGGGGCTCAGTTCTGGTTGGGGAAGGGAGGGCTTGCTCAGAGTCATTGCAATTGGGACATCAACATAATCATGACCTTGTTTTATGTCCCCAAACTGAGAGGCCACGGGACCCAGGATACTTTGTGGGGACAGTGCTGGCATCACATCTTCTGGCCACCTCTCTGGCTTCAGTTGAACTTAGCGGCAACTTTGAAGGACCTGCCCTGGAAGAGTAAGAGACATTTCCTTAAGTCACTCAAATGAGAGATTTCTCATCCAATCACAGCCCTGCTGCTTGTGTGGGAGGTCTCACTGTGTGGGCAGGGGGTCATTGCAGAGAGGCTGGTATTGGGGCTGGAGTCAGTCTAGGGAGGAAGGAAAGAAGGAGGGAAGAAGAAATGGTCTCAGGTGGTTACTTCGGTCTATAGCTGTTGCCACTGATAGAGTTTCATTTTTTTCTTTTTATTAAATTATACTTTTTTTTTTTGAGACAGTCTTGCCCTGTCACCCAGGCTGGAGTGCAGTGGCGCGATCTTGGCTCACAGCAAGCTCCGCCTCCCGGGTTCACGCCATTCTCCTGCCTCAGCCTCCCCAGTAGCTGGGACTGCAGGCGCCCGTCACCACGCCTGGCTAATTTTTTTGTATTTTTAATAGAGACGGGGTTTCACCATGTTAGCCAGGATGGTCTTGATCTCCTGACCTCGTGATCCACCTGCCTTGGCCTCCCAAAGTGCTGGGATTACAGGCTTGAGCCTGGGATACATGTGCAGAATGTGCAGATAAGTTTGCAGAATGTGTTACATAGGTATACACGTGCCATGATGGTTTGCTGCACCCATCAACCCATCATCTACATTAAGTATTTCTCCTAATGCTATCCCTCCCCTAGCCCCCCCATCCCCCAACAGGCCCCCGTGTGTGATGTTCCCTTCCCTGTGTCCATGTTCTCATTGTTCAACTCTCACTTGTGAGTGAGAACATGCAGTGTTTGGTTTTCTGTTCCTATGTTAGTTTGCTGAGAATGATGGTTTCCAGTTTCACCCATGTTCCTGCAAGACATGAACTCATCCTCTTTTTATGGCTGCATGGTATTCCATGGTGTATATACGCCACATTTTCTTTATCCAGTCTATCATTAATGGGCATTTGGGTTGGTTCCAAGTCTTTGCTATTGTGAATAGTGCTGCAATAAACATACGTGTTCATGTGTCTTTATAGTAAAATGATTTATAATCCTTTGGGTATAAACCCAGTAATGGGATTGCTGGGTCAAATGGTGTTTCTGGTTCTAGATCCTTGAGGAATCACACACTGTCTTCCACAGTGGTTGAACTAATTTACACTCTCACCAACAGGGTAAAAGCATTCCTATTTCTCCACATCCTCTCCAGCATTTGCTGTTTCATGACTTCTTAATGACCGCTATTCTAACTGGCATTGAGATGGTATCTCACTGTGGTTTTGCTTTGCATTTCTCTGATGACCAGTGATGATGAGCTTTTTTTCATATGTTTGTTGGCCACATAAATGTCTTCTTTTGAGAAGTGTCTGTTCATATCCTTTGCCCACTTTTCAATGGGGTTGTTTTTTTCTTGTAAATTTAAGTTTCTTATAGATTCTGGATATTAGCCCTTTGTCAGATAGATAGATTGCACAAATTTTCTTCCATTCTGTAGGTTGCGTGTTCACTCTGATGATAGTTTCTTTTGCTGTGCAGAAGCTCTTTAGTTTAATTAGATTCCATTTGTCAATTTTGGCCTTTGTTGCCATTGCTTTTGGTGTTTCAGTCATGAAGTCTTTGCCCATGCCTATGTCCTGAATGGTATTGCTTAGGTTTTCTTCTATGGTTTCTATGATTTTAGGTTTTACCTTTAAGTCTTTAATCCATCTTGAGTCAATTTTTGTATAAGGTGTAAGGAAGGGGTCCAGTTTCAGTTTTCTGCATATGGCTAGTCAGTTTTCCCAACACCATTTATTAAATAGGGAATCATTTCCCCATTGCTTGTTTTTGTCAGGTTTATCAAAGATCAGATGGTTGTAGATGTGCGGCATTATTTCCAAGGCCTCTGTTCTGTTCCATTGGTCTATATCTGTGTTTTGGTACCAGTACCATGCTGTTTTGGTTACTGTAGCCTTATAGTATAGTTTGAAGTCAGGTAGCATGATGCCTCCAGCTTTGTTCTTCTTGCTTAGGATTGTCTTGGCAATGCGGGCTTGTTTTTGGTTCCATATGAAATTTAAAGTAGTTTTTTCTAATTCTGTGAAGAAGTCAGTGGTAGCTTGATGGGGATAGCATTGAATCTATAAATTACTTTGGACAGTATGGCCATTTTCATGATATTGATTCTTTTTCTCCATGAGCATGGAAAGTTTTTCCATTTGTTTGTGTCTTCTCTTATTTCCTTGAGCAGTGGTTTGTAGTTCTTGTGAAGAGGTCCTTCACATCCCTTGTAAGTTGTATTCCTGGGTATTTTATTCTCTTTGTAGTAATTGTGAATGGGAGTTCACTCATGATTTGGCTCTCTGTTTGTCTATTATGGGTGTATAGCAATGCTTGCGATTTTTGCACATTGATTTTGTATCCTGAGACTTTGCTGAAGTTGCTTATCAGCTTAAGGAGATTTTGGGCTGAGGCAATGGGGTTTTCTAAATATACAATCATGTCATCTCCAAACAGAGACAATTCAACTTCCTCTCTCCCTACTTGAATACTCTTTCTTTCTCTTGCCTGATTGCCCTGGCCAGAACTTCCAGTACTATGTTGAATAGGAGTGGTGAGAGAGGGCATCCCTGTCTTGTGCCAGTTTTCAAAGGGAATGCTTCCGGCTTTTGCCCATTCAGTATGATATTGGCTGTAGGTTTGTCATAAATAACTCTTATTATTTTGAGATACATTCCGTCAATACCTAGTTTATTGAGAGTTTTTAGCATGAAAGGGTGTGGAATTTTATTGAAGGCCTTGTCTGCATCTATAGAAATAATCATATGGTTTTTGTCATTGGTTCTGTTTATGCGATGGATTATGTTTATTGATTTGCATATGTTGAACCAGCCTTGCGTCCCAGGGATGAAACTGACTTGATCGTGGTGGATAAGCTTTTTGATGTCCTGCTGGATTTGGTTTGCCAATATTTTATTGAGGATTTTTGCGTTGATGTTCATCAGGGATATTGGCCTGAAATTTTCTTTTTTTGTTGTGTCTCTGCCATGTTTTGGTATCAGGATGATGCTGGCCTCATAAAAGTGAGTTAGGGAGGAGACTCTCTTTTTCTGTTGTTTGAAATCATTTCAGAAGGAATGGTACCAGCTCTTCTTTGTACTTCTGGTAGAATTCGGCTGTGAATCCTTCTGGTCCTGGGTTTTTTTTGGTTGGTAGGCTATTAATTACTGCCTCAATTTCAGAACTTGTTATGGGTCTATTCAGGGATTCGACTTTTTCCTGGTTTAGTCTTGGGAGGGTGTATGTGTCCAGGAATTTATCCATTTCTTCTAGATTTTCTAGAAGAGTAATTTTACTCTTGTGTAGAGATGTTTATAGTATTCTTGACGGTAGTTTGTATTTCTGTGGGATCAGTGATGATATCCCCTTTATCATTTTTTATTGTGTCTATTTGATTCTTCTTTCTTTTCTTCTTTATTAGTCTGGCAAGTGGTCTACCTATTTTGTTGATCTTTTCAAAAAACCAACTCCCGGATTCAATGATTTTTTTGAAGGGTTTTTTGTGTTTCTGTCTCCTTCAGTTCTGCTTTGATCTTAGTTATTTCTTGTCTTCTGCTAGCTTTTGAATTTGTTTGCTCTTGCTTCTCTAGTTCTTTTAATTGTGATGTTAGGGTGTTGATTTTAGATCTTTCCCACTTTCTCCTGTGGGCATTTAGTGCTATAAATTTCCCTCTAAACACTGCTTTAGCTGTGTCCCAGAGATTCTGGTACATTGTGTCTTTGTTCTCATTGGTTTCAAAGAACTTATTTATTTCTTCCTTAATTTCGTTATTTACCCAGTAGTCATTCAGGAGCAGGTTGTTCAGTTTCCATGTAGTTGTGTGGTTTTGAGTGAGTTTCTTAATCCTGAGTTCTAATTTGATTGCACTGTGGTCTGAGAGACTGTTTGTTATGATTTCTGTTCTTTTGCATTTGCTGAGGAGTGTTTTACTTCCAATTACGTGGTCAATCTTAGAATAAGTGCAGTGTGGTGCTGAGAAGAATGTATATTCTGTTGATTTGGGGTGGAGAGTTCTGTAGATGTCTATTAGGTCTGCTTGGTCCAGAGCTGAGTTCAAATCCTGAATATCCTTGTTAATTTTCTGTCTCTTTGATCTGTCTAATATTGACAGTGGGGTGTTAAAGTCTCCCATTATTATTGTGTGGGGGTCTAAGTCTCTTTGTACGTCTCTAAGAACTTGCTTTATGAATCTGGGTGCTCCTGTATTGGGTACATATATATTTAGGATAGTTAGCTCTTCTTGTTGGATTGATCCCTTTACCATTATGCGATGCCCTTCTTTGTCTTTTTTGATCTTCGTTGGTTTAAAGTCTATTTTATCAGAGACCAAGATTGCAACCCCTGCTCTTTTTTTGCTTTCCATTTGCTTGGTAAATATTCCTCCATCCCTTTATTTTGAGGCTATGTGTGTCTTTGCATGTGAGATGGGTTTCCCGAATACAGCACACCGATAGGTGTTGACTCTTTATCCAATTTGCCAGTCTGTGTCTTTTAATTGGAGCATTTAGCCCATTTACATTTAAGGTTAATATTGTTATGTGTGAATTTGATCCTGTCATTATGATGCTAGCTGGTTATTTTGCCCATTAGTTGATGCAGTTTCTTCATAGTGTTGATGGTCTTTATCATTTGGTATGTTTTTGCAGTAGCTGGTACTGGTTTTTCCTTTCCATATTTAGTGCTTCCTTCAGGAGCTCTTGTATGGCAGGCCTGGTGGTGACAAAATTTTTTTTTTTTAATTATTTATTGATCATTCTTGGGTGTTTCTCGGAGAGGGGGATGTGGCAGGGTCATAGGATAATAGTGGAGAGAAGGTCAGCAGATAAACACATGAACAAAGGTCTCTGGTTTTCCTAGGCAGAGGCCCCTGCGGCCTTCCGCAGTGTTTGTGTCCCTGGGTACTTGAGATTAGGGAGTGGTGATGACTCTTAATGAGCATGCTGCCTTCAAGCATCCGTTTAACAAAGCACATCTTGCACCGCCCTTAATCTATTTAACCCTGAGTTGAGACAGCACATGTTTCAGAGAGCACGGGGTTGGGGGTAAGGTTATAGATTAACAGGATCCCAAGGCAGAAGAATTTTTCTTAGTACAGAACAAAATGGAGTCTCCTATGTCTACTTCTTTCTACACAGACACAGTAACAATCTGATCTCTCTTTCTTTTCCCCACATTTCCCCCTTTTCTTTTTGACAAAACCGCCATTGTCATCATGGCCAGTTCTCGATGGTTGCTGTCTCTTCGGAGCTGTTGGGTACACCTCCCAGATGGGGCGGCCGGGCAGAGGCGCTCCTCACTTCCCAGATGGGGTGGCCGGGCAGAGGCGCTCCTCACATCCCAGACGATGGGTGGCTGGGCAGAGGCGCTCCTCACTTCCCAGATGATGGGCGGGCGGGCAGAGATGCTCCTCACTTCCCAGATGGGGCGGCCGGGCAGAGGCGCTCCTCACTTCCCAGACGGGGCAGCCAGGCAGAGGCACTCCTCACCTCCCAGATGATGGGTGGCCGGGCAGAGGCGCTCCTCACCTCCCAGACGATGGGTGGCCGGGCAGAGGCGCGCCTCACCTCCCAGATGGGGCGGCCGCGCTGAGACGCTCCTCATCTCCCAGACGGGGCGGCCGGGCAGAGGCGCTCCCCACCTCCCAGACGGGGCGGCCGGGCAGAGGCGCTCCCCACCTCCCAGACGGGGCGGCCGGGCAGAGGCGCTCCTCACCTCCCAGACAGGGCGGCGGGGAAGAGACGCTCCTCACTTCCCAGACAGGGCGGCTGCTGGGCAGAGGCGCTCCTCAGTTCCCAGATGGGGCGGCCGGGCAGAGGCACTCCTCACATCCCAGATGGGGTGGCGGCCGGGCAGAGGCGCTCCTCACCTCCCAGACGGGGCGGCCGGGCAGAGGCGCTCCTCACTTCCCAGACGGGGCAGCCAGGCAGAAGCGCTCCTCACTTCCTAGACGGGGTGGCCAGGCAGAGACGCTCCTCACATCCCAGACAGGGTGGCGGCTGGGCAGAGGCACTCCTCATCTCCCAGATGGGGCAGCCAGGCAGAGGCGCTCCTCACTTCCTAGACGGGGCGGCCAGGCAGAGACGCTCCTCACATCCCAGATGGGGTGGCGGCCGGGCAGAGGTACTCCTCACTTCCCAGACGGGGTGGCAACCGGGCAGAGGCGCTCCTCACCTCCCAGACAGGGTGGCCAGGCAGAGGTGCTCCTCACTTCCTAGATGGGGTGGCCAGGCAGAGACACTCCTCACTTCCCATACAGGGTGGCGGCCGGGCAGAGGCGCTCCTCACTTCTCCCAGATGGGGCAGCCGGGCAGAGGCACTCCTCACTTCCCAGACGGGGCGGCCAGGCAGAGGCGCTCCTCACATCCCAGACGATGGGTGGCCAGGCAGAGATGCTCCTCACTTCCTAGACGGGGTGGTGGCCGGGCAGAGGTGCTCCTCACCTCCCAGATGGGGCAGCCGGGCAGAGGCACTCCTCACATCCCAGATGATCAGCAGCCGGGCAGAGGCGCTCCTCACTTCCCAGATGGGGCGGCCGGGCAGCGGGGCTCCTCACATCCCAGATGATGGGCGGCCAGGCAGAGATGCTGCTCACTTCCTAGACAGGGTGGCGGGTGGGCAGAGGCTGTAATCTTAGCACTTTGGGAGGCCAAGGCAGGCGTCTGGGAGGTGGAGGTTGTAGCGAGCCGATATCACGCCACTGCACTCCAGCCTGGGCAACATTGAGCATTGAGTGAGCGAGACTCCGTCTGCAATCCCAGCACCTGGGGAGGCCGAGGCGGGAAGATCACCCAAGGCCAGGAGCTGGAGACCAGCCCGGTCAACATGGCGAAACCCCGTCTCCACCAAAAATACAAAAACCAGTCAGGAGTGTCGGCGCATGCCTGGAATCCCAGGCACTCAGCAGGCCGAGGCAGGAGAATCACGGGAGCCCAAGGCAGGGAGGTTGCAGCGAGCTGAGATCATGGCAGTACAGTCCGGGCTCGGCAAGAGAGGGAGACCGTAGAAAGAAAGAAGGAGGAGAGGGAGAGGGAGAGGGAGAGGGAGAGCAACAAAATCTTTAAGCATTTGCTTGTCTGTAAATAATTTTATTTCTCCTTTGATTATGGAGCTTAGTTTGGCTGGATATGAAATTCTGGGTTGAAAATTCTTTTCTTTGAGAATGTTGAGGCCGGGGCTCAGTGGCTTACACCTGTAATCCCAGCACTTTGGGAGGCCAAGACAGGTGGATCACGAGGTCAGGAGATTGAGACCATCCTGGCTAACATGGTGAAACCCCGTCTCTACTAAAAATATAAAAAATTAGCCGGGTGTGGTGGCAGGCATCTGTAGTCCCAGCTACTCAGGAGGCTGAGGCAGGAGAATGGCATGAACCCGGGAGGCAGAGCTTGCAGTGAGCCGAGTTCATGCCACTGCACTCCAGCCTAGGGGACAGAGCGAGACTCAGTCTCAAAAAATAAAATAAAAAATAAAAAATAAATAAAAGGAATGTTGAATATTGGCCTCCCACTCTCTTCTGGCTTGTAGGGTTTCTGCCAAGAGATCTGCTGTTAGTCTGATGGGCTTCCCTTTGTGGGTAACCCGACCTTTCTCTCTGGCTGCCCTTAACATTTTTTCCTTCATTTCAACCTTGGTGAATCTGCCAATTATGTGTCTTGGGGTTGCTCTTCTTGAGGAGTATCTTTGTGGTGTTCTCTGTATTTCCTGAATTTGAATGTTGGTCTGTCTTGCTAGGTTGGGGAAGTTATCCTGGATAATATCCCAAAGAGTGTTTTCCAACTTGGTTGCATTCTCCCCATCACTTTCAGGTATACCAATCAAATGTAGGTTTGGTCTTTTCACATAGTCCCATATTTCTTGGAGGATTTTTTCATTCCTTTTCATTCTTTTTTCTCTAATCTTGTCCTCACACTTTATTTCACTAAGTTGATCTTCAATCTCTGATATCCTTTCTTCCACTTGATTGATTTGGCTAGTGATACTTGTGCATGCTTCACGAAGTTCTTGTGCTGTGTTTTTCAGCTCCATCAGGTCATTTATGTTCTTCTCTAAACTGGTTATTCTAGTTATCAATTTCTCTAACCTTTTTTCAAGGTAGTTAGCTTCCTTGCATTGGGTTAGAACATGCTTCTTTAGCTTTGAGGAGTTTGTTATTACCCACCTTCTGAAACTTACTTCTGTTAATTTGTCAAACTCATTCTCCATCCAGTTTTGTTCCCTTGCTGGCAAGGAGTTGTGATCCTTTGGAGGAGAAGAGGCATCCTGGTTTTTGGAATTTTCAGCCTTTTTGCATTGGTGTTTCCTCATCTTCGTGGATTTATCTACCTTTGGTCTTTGATGTTGGTGACCTTCAGATGGGGTTGTTGTGTGGATGTCCTTTTTGTTAATGTTAATGCTGTTCCTTTCTGTTAGTTTTCCTTCTAACAGGCCCCTCTGCTGCAGGTCTTCTGGAGTTTGCTGGAAGTACACTCCAGACCCTGTTTGCCTAGGTATCACCAGTGGAGGCTGCAGAACAGCAAAGATTGCTGCCTGTTTCTTCCTCTGGAAGCTTCATCCCAGAGGGGCACCCACCAGATGCCAGCCAGAGCTCTCCTGTATGAGGTATCTGTAGACCCCTGCTGGGAGGTGTCTCCCAGTCAGGAGGCATTGAGGTGACGGACCCACTTAAGGAGGTGGTCTGTCCCTTAGCAGAGCCCAAGTCCTGTGCTGGGAGATCTGTTGCTGTCTTCAGAGCTGGCAGGCAGGAATGTTTAAGTCTGTTGAAGCTGTGCCCACAGCCACCCCCTTCCCCAGGTGCTGTCTCCCAGGGAGATGGGAGTTTTATCCATAAGCCCCTAACTGGGGCTGCTGTTTTTCTTTCAGAGATGTCCTGCCCAGAGAGGAGGAATCTAGAGAGGCAGTCTGGCTACAGTGGCTTTGCCGAGCTGTGGTGGGCTCTGCCCAGTTCAAACTTCCATGTGGCTTTGTTTTCACTGTGAGGGGAAAACCGCCTACTCAAGCCTCAGTAATGGCAGACGCCCTTCCCCCTCCAAGCTCAAGCGTCCCAGGTCAACTTCAGACTGTTGTGCCAGCAGTGAGAATTTCAAGCCAGTGGATCTTAGCTTGCTGGGCTCTGTGGGGGTGGGATCCACTGAGCTAGACCACTTGGCTCCCTGGCTTCAGCCCCCTTTCCAGGGGAGTGAATGGTTCTGACTCACTGGCATTCCAGGCACCAATGGGGTATGAAAAACAACTCCTTCAGCTAGCTTGGTGTCTGCCCAAATGACCACCCAGTTTTGTGCTTGAAACTCAGGGTCCTGGTGGTATAGGCACCCCGGGGAATCTCCTGGTCTGTGGGTTGCGAAGATAGTGGGAAAGCGTAATATCTGGGCTGGAATGCGCCATTCCTCATGGCACAGTCCCTCACAGCACAGCCCCTCACAGCTTCCCTTGGCTAGGGGAGGGAATTCCCTGACCCCTTGCACTTCCCGGGTGAGGCAATGCCCCACCCTGCTTTGGCTCACCTTCCGTGAGCTGCACCCATTGTCTAACCAGTCCTAATGAGATGAGCTGGGTACCTCAGTTGGAAATGCAGAAATCACCCCGCTTCTGCATTGACCTCACTGGATGCTGCAGACTGGAGGTGTTCCTATTCAGCCATCTTGCCAGCCACGGGAGTTTCATTTTCTTTATAGCAGAGCTAACTGACATGGACAAATGTCCATGTCAATTCAGCAGAGCAAGAAAAGCTGCTTCTAGGAAGTGCTTCTTTCATTCCAGAACTTCCATAGTGGGTGTTTGGATAGGAAGTTGTAGCTTAGGGACCAAAATATTCAAAGTCAAAAAATGGCCTAAGACTAACTCCTCCAAGATACCCTAAACCCATTTAATAGTAACTCTAAATGTGGTCCAAATTTCAACCTGTATGAGACGTTTTCGGGGTGCTGGTTCAAAAGGCAAATTCCTTGGCCCCACTCGTGTCTACTGAATCTGAGTCCTTGGGGAGGGGCCTGGGAATCAATTTTTATGATAAGTACCCAGATCATTGCTATGCACACTAAAATTTAAGAAAACTTTGTCTACACCTGCACTGTTCAATATGGTATTAAATAGCTACTGTGTATGAGTATTTAAATTAATTAAAATTAAATAAAATTTAAAACTCACTTCCTGAGTCATACTGACCATATTTCAAGCGCTCATAGCCCCATGTGGCTGGTGGCTACTGTATTGGAAAGGGCACAATATTTCTGTCACTCCAGAAAGTTCTATTGGACAAAGTGGGCTATACTGTAAGGTATATTGTAAATATGATTTAGAAAATTACAAATATTTCAATGCTAAGATGTAAAATTAAATCAATTTTTCTATACAAACTCTGTTTGCTTCTAACAAGTGAGTTTTGCATTGGTTAGCATTGATCTGTGAGGATGTGACGGTCCCTGTGAATCATCTGTTTCCTGCCTTTTGGGTAGCCCACACAGAACCTCTGCAGGAATTAGGTGGGTACAGCCTAATACATCTATAGGTGGGTACAGCCTTGCGGCTACCCCTAGTTGAGCACGGAGGGTCAATGGAGCCTTTTTGCAAAGCAAAAGGCTCCCATTGTTCTGGGCTGATGCAAGCCCAGGCCAAGGCATGTGGCTTGGCAAGCCAGGTGTGGATTGGACTTCAGATCCTACCTGCCTCCTCAGCCAGATGCCTTTGAGCAATGCATAATCTATAAAACCTTATGCAGTGGCCCTGGGTGGGGAGTAGTTTTATTGGTAGTTGCAAGTTTCTTTATCCGAAACTGCAAAGCTTTAGTGTCCTGTTTCAAAGTACCTGCGAAGGCTGGGCCCCATGCTGGTCACCAGGGACCTAACAGCCAAAGAGAGAAGGTCACTGCCCTCCAGCTGTTTGTGGCTGAGTGAGGAGATGCACTAAGTGGAACATCCAAGGCAGCATTGTAAGTGCAGTGGTGGAGGGGTACCAGGGAGCTTCAGTTGCTTTCAGATGGGGCGAATTAACTATCTTGGAGGAGGCAGGGAAATCTTCCTGGGTGCCTGAGATGATGCAGAAGAAAACCTAGGAACCCAGTGAACAAGGTGGGGAAAGGCAGTGCGGGCAGAGGGACAGAAGATGGAAGGTAAGGAGAGAAACAGCATGGTGTTTAGGGGGCTACAGGTCTACACTGGTGTTGCTGAAGCTTAAGGTTTGAGTCAAAGAGAACTGGAGATGAGGCAAGGGAGGCAGGCAGAGTCTGGGGCTGGAGCACAAAGCTGAGGTTTTATCCCGCTTCCCATGTGGAGTCCAGAAAAGGCTTTTAGCTGTGGTGATTGTCATTTTAAGTAGATCATACTGAAAAAATGTCATAAATAATAATATATTTTTATGTTATATTTTTATTTTATCTGATTGACTTTAGTCTGCACAACACCCTCTAGAAAAGCAAGATAGGCATTACTTAGTAATTTATAGGGGTGGAAAGTGAGGCTCAGAGGGATAGCATTACTTTCCAAGGGTCACATGACCCCAGTGTAAGCATTTTGGTTTTTTTTTAAATTTAGAAGTTATTTTAGGTGGCTCACACCTATAGTCCCAGCTGCTGGGAAGGGTGAGGTGGAAGGACTGCTTGAGTCCAGAAGTTCAAGGCTGTAGTCCACTGAGATCATGCCTGTGAATAGCTACTGCACTCCAGCCTGGGCAACATAGCAAGAACCTGCCTCTAAAAAAATTATTTTAACATTATTATTTTCTAATTATAAAAGTAGAATATAGTCATAAAGTTTTTGGAAAAATATGTAAGAATATGAAGAAAATAAAATTCACGCATACATCTACATTTACTATTATAATTCTATTTTATTAACTTTCGGTCATAGATATACACATAGGTATATAAAACTATTTATACCACAAATATAAATTTTTATATATAAATTATATATATATTTATATTTTATATATACTATTTTAGTGCACTTGGTTAATGGGTTTTCTTTTTTTTTTTTTTTTTGAGACAGAGTCTTGCTTTGTCACCCAGGCTGTAGTGCAGTGGTGTGATCTCAGCTCTCTTCAACCTCTGCCTCCCAGGCTCAAGCGATCCTCCCACCTCAGTCCCCCAAGTAGCTGGGACCATAGGTGCACGCCACCATGCCCGGCTAATTATTATTATTATTATTTTTTTGTATATTTTGAAGAGACACAGTTTCGCCATGTTGCCCAGGCTGGTGTCAAACTCCTGAGCTCAAGTGATTCACCAGCCTCGGCCTCCCGAGGTGCTGGGATTACAGACATGAACGACTGCACCCAGCTGGATAATTTATAAATTGATTTTTATATGCTAATTTTTTCACTTTACAAGTTTATCATAAGTAATTTTCCATGTGCTTAGGTAGTCTTTGGTGATAAGATGTTAATGACCACATATATCAGATTGTATGATACTTTCTTTAATTAAATCCTTCCTGTTAGACATGTTTTAGATTGCTTCTGATTTTTTGCTAATACAAAGCTGCTTTAAGGAACATTACTATTTACCTTTGGATAAATTCCCTTAAAAAAAACAAATTACTGTGCCAGATGTATAAGCCCATTTAAAGCTCTTGATACATATTGCCGATGCCCTGCAGAAAGTCTATATCAATTTGCACTCCTGCCAGCTGGGTATGACAGTGCCCTTTTTACTGAAGCTTTGCCAAGCCATAGTCACTCTGTTATAACTCAGCTCAGGCAAACACTTCATGTCATTATTACTGTAATGCTTAGAAAGAAGAGGGCAAGAGCCACAGTGCTGGTAAGTGTGTGCGTGTGTGTGCATGCATGCACGTGTGCGTGTTTATAGGGGTGTTGTTCCAATGGAGATTTGCCAGAGCAGTTTGTAGGCCAGAAGTGGGAGGAGAAAGGTGACAATTAAAGCAACTTGAGCCTGTCAGGACTTTAACAGGGCACACTTGGCACTTGGTAAGAGGACACAGGACACACTGCCTTATCTTTCTGTCATTCCATGATGTTAGACTTTCTGCCCAACACGTTTCCAAAGCCAGAGTTCCTTAGCTTTTGGTACCTCATGAGGGGGGCTTTTAAAGCCTTGGATAAATATAGGAAACAGATTTCTGTTCAGAGCCAGGGATAACCTCTCTTCAACTAATAAGTCCTATGAAATTAAATCCATTCTTCTGATCCTAAATCCCATCTAAAGTAATTTTCATAAAATTGAGGGCATATTTGAGTACAGTGCATCTTACTTGAATGAAGGAAAAAATATGGTTCCTAAGGGAAAGGGGAAAAAATCTTGTAATCAAATGTGAAGAAAACACTCCTTGGCCTCCCAAACCAGGTAGGGTCTCGTTCTAAAAGGCCCCAAAGCAAATGAACTGTGTGTCAATAGAATGACCATTGTGTGGCTCCCTTTTGCTGCTCTAGTCACTGATGCAACTACAAACCAGAGAGCATACAGTTGCTCCTCCAGCATTGCCACGAGCACCAGTGGACATGTAAGCCTTAGAGAAATCCCAAGATCCTGAGTGTCACAGTGAGCTGAGAGGCGCACTACTAGAAAGCCAATGGGGTGGGAGGGATAACTGTAGACACATCATGGCCACCTCAGGGCTTCTGGAGAAAAAGAGGTACAGTTGGGTTTTGCAGCCATTAGAACTGAGGACTGGAAAGTCAGGGACCTAGACTCTTTTTCTGTCTCCCAATAGCGACTTATTTTTGTTTGCTCTCTCTCTCTCTTTCTTTCCACCCACCCCCAGTTTCCTCTGATTAATTGTCTTTCAAATGGTCCCCAAATAGCCACTTCAGCCCCTAAGTCAGACTGAGTTTTCAGTTCCAAGATTCTCCATCAAATTGACAATACTCTCTGTGTCTCTCAACTTAAAATCCTGGAAGAGAGAAGCCGACTGGCCCAGAGCATTCTATGGATGACCCTGCCTCTAAGTCAAGTGACCACTCTGGTTCCTCAGTCACAGGCAGGGAACAGATGGGCCACATGACATATAGGGCTGCGGCTGTGAGTAAAGCTGTTATGGTCAATTACAGAGCTTTTGAAGGAGGAAAAGAATTTTACTTCCTCTTTTAAGATAGCCTCACATTGCCCATGAGACCAAACCAGAAGAAAGATGAGAAAGGAAAAGTAAGGGGCCAAGGCCCATTTCAGGTGCAGAGACAATGTGCATGTGAGGAGAAAGGGCTCTGGGTTTGAAGTCAGAGGACCTGGGTTCAAATCCTGCCTGGCCTACCTGGGAGTTGGCTCTGGCGCCAGGTATTTTACTTCTTGAGTCTCAGTTCCTTATCTGTGAAAGATTCTGCTGGCCCCTTACAGAAGGGTTGAGAATAAAATGCTATCATCTACATGAAAGTGAATTTTAATTGCAAATCGTAACCTCTACTCAGCCCCCACCTCACTCTTCCTGTTATATGGCTTTGATCTTTCTGAGCTCTCCAGAGAAGCAGAGTACGACAGGAATGACTTGTTCTGTATCAGAGTCTTTTTTACACTCTTAAAAATTATTGAGTACCCCAAGCTATTTATGTATGTCACAGTTATTTACTGTATTCAAAATGAAATTGAGGATTTAAAAATATGTATTTAGCAATTCATTGTAAGAAAAAATAAGCTCATTAGGTAGTCATATAAATATTTTTTTATTTAAAAATAACTATATTTTCCAAAGCTAAAATATCAAGTGAAAAGAGTGGTAGGTACTGTTTTACATTTTTACAACTCTCTTTAATGTCTGGCTTATTACATTCAATCTGTTAGGATATGTTGTTTTTGTTGAAGTATATGAAATAAATCTGGCCTCCATACATGTATAGTAGGAGAAGAGAGAAGTATTTTAACAGCCTTCTCGGATAATTATGGATGTTCTTTGTTATCATACCTACCCCACAAGAAGTAGTTACTCTAAAATAAGTTGCAACGTAAAATCTAAAATCACATCAATGAACTTTTCATTCTCTAGTATATTAAAATTCATTAGCCTATCTTACATGTTTGCAATATCTTTTATCCATGCATTATTTTGTAACATGATTCATTGGTCATCTGGGAAATATTGGTTGAATGAGTTCTATAGATCATCCAAATATTGATGCGTTTCTTTATACAACATAAAAAAATTCTATTCATTAATTTCACTGCCAGTCTCATCGGAAAAGTCTTCAAGTACTGGGAAACTGTCAGACTTACAGTAGTAGATGCAAAGTTTAAAAAAAAATGTTAATTTTTGCTTGAAAGCTCAAATTCTATCATTGGCAACAAATACTGTCAGTTGGTTTCTTTGACGTGACGGGCTCTCTTTGTTCATTTCAAAGAAAAATTCTGCCAAATACGTAAGTCTGAATAACCACATTTTGTCTATCAGTGATGCCTTTAAATAAAAATAGTGTCCTATTTAAAAACAAAACAAAACAAAACGAAACAAATGGGCTTCTTCAGCTCACAACTGAAACCCTTCCCACAGAGCTTTTCTTCAAGACAACCGCCACACCTGGGCATGCAGCAGAACTGCCTCATGCTCACTTTCCAGTTGTCACAGAGAATTATGTGGACTCCAGGTCATGATTAATAACATCAGTAATTCTTGCTACTTCATTAAGAACATTCTCAAGTGAAACTGGCCACTGTTTTATTATATGAGGCGGACACAGTGACGATGAGTGCAGGGTGGTGGCTGAGGTCGTGGTGGGAGACCTCAGTTTCCCCCAGCCCTGCTTTCCACATCTGTGCAAATGGCAACACAGTGAAAAGGGTAAACAACATCTTGGTATTATTATGAAAATAGTTTTGACCTCTAGGGCCTCCTGAAAGGGTCCTGAGGACCCTTGCAGATCCATAACTTAAACTTTAAGAACCACTGTTCTAGGGCATTTAGGTTGAAAGAAATGACACATTTCATCATTTTCTAAACAAAACTGATTGTGGCTTGAGGAAATTGACTGTGCTTAGTTTTCTGGGATTCTCTCCCCCTCGCTTGGATCAGACAAGCTTGGCGTAGGAAAGAGGTGAGGGCCTTGGTCCCTGACGGTGGTTGGTGTGGATTCTGCTCTTTGCCCTGGCCCTCCTGGTCCGTTCCCGGGCAGGCAGCTCTGCTGGTAGCTCCACCACCCCAGTGCCACGCTCAGCTGTGGGGCCTTCCCCAGATCCCCCAGGCTCTGATGCTTGGTGCCCTGTCTGCACAGACCCTTGTTCCTAGATGCCACCTCCATGGGTGCTGCACTTGTGTTGGTTCAGGTCTTCATCACTCTGAAACCTGCAACTCCTCCTCTCTTCCTAGTTTCTATGTCTCCTAGATCAGGCCTTCCCTTTTTCAACACTGAAGTCCTAAGCCTTTAAAACCTTTCTCTTCCCTAGCGTCCTGGCTTATTCACCCAGTGGACCTAAACTAGAAGTCCATGGTTCACATACTGTGCACGAGTGACTACACATGTTTTTGTTTTTTAAAAATTTAAATTAATTGCGTAGACTTAGAAATCTGGATATTTACAGACAAATGTGATATCTGTCTTCTCTGGAAGCATCGGAAGGTCTGGCAGCCTTAAGCCTGCATTTTCACTTGGTGGCAATTGGCTGCAGGTGAGGATGCACACTGTTTTGTCAAAGACCCTACCACACCCTATCATCTTACAGCAGCCCAGTTTGCTCTCTGACTTACCTGTATGGCCCCATTAAGATTTGAATTTGTTATTCCTGTCCAGTCCTTTGAAGGACAAAGGCTTTTTCAGGTTTATACTCTCCTACAGGGCAACCGTACACAAATTAGTATTTTAATTACTCTGTGATAGCCAAGAAGATAGGGGTAAGCCTACCTGACAAAACTTTATGAAAGGATTGCTGTGTTGTCTCAAGGCCAGTTTAGAAGTGGAGCTTCTGTAGTTGAAATGTGTAGGGGCTCAGAGTCCTGGCTTCTCTGTGGCTCTTGAGCCACCTATATGGAACCCCTGGGGGGTCCACAGAGCACTGGGTAACAATCACAGATCTAATTTATGCAAAGCTCACAAGAGGAAATCAGGAGTCCTTAATTAGCCAGGTGTGGTGGTACACACCTGTAGTCCCAGCTACTTGGAAGGCTGAGGCAGGAGGATCACTTGAGCCCAGGAGTTCGAGGATTCAGTGAGCCATGGTTGCACCACTGCACTCCAGCCTGGGCAACAGAGCAAGGCCCTGTCTCTTAAAAAAATAAAATAAAAATTAAACTTAAAAAGGAGTTCTTGACTGACCTCAGCTAAAGATAAGGGTGTTAGCTAGCTGACAAAGCACTGTTGAGGAAGACCACAGCTTGATGCTTACAGGACAAGATGGGTTGAAAATAATTGCTGACTGCAGAGCTTTGCCTCACCAGCCGGGTGCCCAGGATAGATCCCCCCAACTGTCCCAAAGCATGCCCTTGTTTTAAGCCTCCTCAACATCAACAGCCATTCCCAGTGTATGGTGTTCTTATTCAGGTGGGGCTGGGGGAGCCACTTTGGCCGGCTCCTCTTAGAGTGGAAGCAGGCCCTGTCTGGGGGGTTGTGTACTGTGTTCATGGTCTTGAGAAAACCCTGGCCCCAACCATGGTCTGTGCCTGGGTCAGGGCAGAGCTCAGGTCTCACCAACGCCATCAAGTCAAGGCAGCTTAGGGAAATGTGGGGCGGTGTGTGTGTGTGTGGGGTGTCGGGGAGTTCAAACAGCATCACTGTTCCTTTTCACCCTCCTTTTGTATAAAAAGATCAATCTCATGTCTAATTCATTTGAAAATTCTCCACTTCTCTGTGTGTGTTTTTGGTAAAAATAGAAGTCTCTGAGGATTGCAGGCTCCTGCTGAATTTTATGAGCAACTTTTCAAAGCTTGGTAACCAGGTTCTTCTAATCTTTTCTTGAGTGAATTAAGCACCAGTGGGAGGCTTGCTTTCCAGATGACTGGTTTGAATAAAAGACTTTCAGGCTTGGGGGTAGGAGGCTTTTAAGGTCATTTAATTAATCTGCAGACCACAGTAAAGCACCACTAAGAGAGCGGGCAAGTTGGCAGAAAGTTGGCCTTATGACCCCCAGCTCCCATCCCTGTCCCTCCCCTCCCCTCCTCTCCCCTCCCCTCTCCCCCCCTCCCCTCTGCTCCCCTCCCCTCCCGTCCCTCCTTCCTTTCTTCCACTTTCACTGCCCCTTTTCTGGTCCCAGCAATCACAGTCTCTGCAACAGACTCCCAGTTCGCCTCCCAGCCTCCTGTTCTCTTCCTAGACAGAAAGTACTTTCCAAAAGACAAATATGATGATATTTCCTCTCTGCTTAAAACCTTTAGTGCTTCTCTGGTTCAAACACTTCTATGATGTTAGAAGTTGCCTTTGATGGGAAGAGTGGGTTTGGTGATAGGAAAGGGCATGAGGAGGGCTCTTGCGTAGCTGGCAATGTTCTATTCCTTACCTTGGGCAGTGGTTACATGGGGAGTCATATTGTGATAATTTATTGAGCTATGCAATTATGATGCATGCATTTTTCTGTATGCATGCTATACTAAAATAAAAAATTTTTAAGTTGGTTCAGTGCTTAACATCACCCTCCTGTGCTTTCCAAGGTGAGGGTGGGGAATGGCTTTGAATGCTGAGGAAAGGGACTGTTAGGAATTCCTGAAGAGGCCACTGAATCTTGTGGCAGCTTTGATGCAGAAGTATCAGAATCATGAGCCAATTTCAATGACTGCTGGTGTGGCAGACTTGTAGACTGTCTGATGTATGGTGCCATGGGACTGCAGAGTGCTAAGATAATGATGATTCCAAGAAGCCTCTAGAATCCTTTCCAGAGGTTATGCTTTGGTCCTGAGCAGGAGAATTCATCTTGGCCTTGTTTCCATCCAAGAAAGGCTGTGTTTCAGATGCAGGTTGGTTAGGCATGGGCTTGGAGAACCTCTTAGCAGAGTGTGAGGTTGCTCTCTAGGAAAGCTGGCCTGAAATTTGTGTTCAGGGCTACAGGGGACAGGAGGCCACAGGACCTGGGAAAGATGCCAGTCCTTCCTCAGTGGCAGGCTGGAAAACTGTCCCTCAGAAGTGACCCTAATTGGTGGGTCAATAGAGGGACCTTGGAGGAAACAGTGGAGTGGGGTGGGAGGAGGGTGGTGGCTCCCCCCAGCTGGTCCCACGGAAGAGCTGAGGAAGTCTCAAGCTAAAGAAAGAATTGGTGTTCAGTGAGTTGTGGGAACAGGCAGAGAGGGAATGGCTCCCCTTGCCAACTGAGTCAGCAACTTACTGAACCTTTGCCATCATTGGACTTTTTGTTCTTTGTATTTTAGGGGAAAAAACCATTCTTGACAACCTGGGTCTATCTCTACTTAGCGCTTTGCACATCACGTTGACATTTACCTTCTCGTGAGTTGTCCTTCCTGGAGGCCTTGCCCGCCTTGATGGCAGAAATGGCCCTTTATGACATTGCACCCAACCCCAGCACAGCATCTAGCACCTTGCAGTGTCAGTGAGTGTTTATAGAACAATCAGAGCTGTGCAGGCCATCAGAGGGAGCGCTCACAGGCTCCACAACCACCCTGAGGAACAGGACTTGTCTTCCATAAAATTGAGGGAAGTTTATTCAAGGCACATGGCTCATGAGTGGTAGAACTGTGGGTTAAACCTTGGTCTCTCACCAAAGCCCTTTTCTTGAATCTCTATGCTCTGCTGAGCCTCAGTTACACTATCATAGTTATTTCCTGCTCAGCAATCCTATGGGTTTCTGACTTTTTATTCAGGGCAACTTAATCCTCTCATCAGTGGATCCCAAATATTCCGAAGACCAGGTTCCCCACAAAGTGTACGAATCTCTCTGAGACCTGGCCTCTGCCTGCACCTCTGGTCCCATCTCTAGCCACGTGGCATCCTGAACTTCATGTGTTAATCATGCTGAAACGCCTGTCACTGCTTGCATGAATTATGTTTCTTTGATGGGTTCCTCTGTCTAGAATTATAACTTTCCCATTACTGTTGGTCTGGATAATTAAAAATAGATATTATGATGTTCTTGACTGCAAGCAGAAGAAAACCTACCCTCAAATGGCATAAAGAGTATTCATCATCTCATGTAGTAAGAAATCCTGGCCAGGTGTGGTGGCTTATGCCTGTAATCCCAGCACTTTGGGAGGCCAGGGCGGGCGGATCACCTGAGATCAAGAGTTTGAGACCAGCCTGGCCAACATGGTGAAACCCTGTCTCTACTAAAAATACAAAAATTAGCTGGGTATGGTGGCATGTGCCTGTAATCCCAGCTACTCTGGAGGCTGAGGCAGGAGAATCGTTTGAACCTGGGAGGCGGAGGTTGCAGTGAGCTGAGATCCAGCCATTGCACTTCAGCCTGGGCAACAGAGCAAGACCCTGTCTCCGAAAAAAAAAAAAAAGAAAGAAATCCTGAGGGAGGAGGAGGCTGCCAGTGCAGGGTGCCAGCTCCTGTCTTCTGTGATTCTCTCTGCTCTGCCCAGCTAATTTTTGTATTTTTAGTAGAGACAGGGTTTCACCATGTTGGCCAGGCTGGTCTCGAACTCTTGATCTCAGGTGATCCGCCTGCCTTAGCCTCCCAAAGTGCTGGGATTACAGGCATAAGCCACCACGCCTGGCCAGGATTTCTTATTATGCGAGATTATAAGTACTCCTCTCTAAATTGGTTTTCTCCTCAGGCTAGATCACTGCAGTGGTTTCAGGTCTCACATCCAGACACATCAACATCCTGCACAGGACAAAGATAGACTATTTCTTCCCAGAACCTTTAAACATATCACCTGTATGGCTCGCTGGCTGGGACCTGATTACAGAGCCACACTCAACCAAAGGCAGTGGTATAACTGAGCTTAGTTTAAACCAGCTGGGATGTACCCCAGGAGCTGGGAATTGGCGTATGCTGGGAAAAGTTGGGCACCTGAAAGAGTGGGACTGTCTGCTAGGAAGGTCTCAGGGTTGGAGTGGATCTTAAGTGGTCCCCAGCCCAGCCTTCCTAAGGAAGTCTCCTCCAGCTAGCATTTTGGCCTCCTCACTGCCCTAATTCTCATTTATCCAGCCGTTTTCCCCATTGCCCTTCCACACAGTGTCCCTCTCACCTGACTGTACCTGCTTGCGGTCCTTCCCACACACCTCACCAATTCACTTGCTCTGGTGCACTGCTTGACCAGAAACACTGTCTTCTCTCTGACCAGTCCCCAAGTATTTTCTCTAGGAGGCCACGCCCCGATTAACCCCATCCCATGGGAGTCCCTCCCCTCATTCCACAATCCTCTATTCTGTGGAAGTCTCTCCATCTGGTGTATCTGCTGATGCTTTGCTTGCAGACTTTCCAAGTTCCTAAGTCACTTCTCTTGCATTTCACAGGTAAGTTTTTCTCCCAAACTTGTATGAGTTCCTAGACAAGGGTGATATTTTCTGATGTCTTCTCCCACATTACACACACACACACACACACACACACACACACATTCTTTATCTCTTCTGATTTCCACAACCACCCTGAGAGGGTAGGTAGCCAATCAACGCCACTCATTAACTAATGAGCCAGGGTGTCCTCAGCCTCCCCTCCTGCTCTTGTCCTTGCTCCTCTGAATGTTCTGAAGGTTGCTGAAAGGCACAGCTCCAGCACTGAGGGCCAGAAAATCTTAGGAACAATTGCTCTTTGGGGGCCAGGGTGTTACATCTCTAGGAATAATTTAAGCTCTGTCATGAACAAACCAGGCACTGTCACTCGGCCAGGATACAACAGAAGGAAACCAGAACCCACGGAGCACCTACTCTGTGCCAAGGGCTGGTTCCCTGCTTTAGTGGCTTGTCCCTTCCAAGGGTGCATTTGCCAGGGCTGCCTCCTCTGCTCGTCCTTTTGCACCTCTGCCTGGAGGGGTTCTGCATACCCTGCACGACTAAGCTCAAATAGCACCCTTGGTGAAGCTTCACCTGAATCCCCCAGGAAAAGTTCATTTCCTACCTCCTCTGTTGTTACACTTCATGCAAACCTTTGTGCAGCCCTAGCCCAGCATAAGAGTGTTTCTTACTTACCTGCCTGCTTCTACTGGTGTGTGACATCCTTAAGCCCAGGCACCATTTTTTTTTTCCTGAATCTTTGGGTTCCCTGAGGACAGTTAATGTCTGTCAGGTAAGAGGAGCTCAATAATTTCATCCCTGTGGCATTAAATTAAATTTAATTGTTGCTTAGCACAGCAGAAAGCAAGATTATGAAAAAGTGAAGATGCAACTTAACAAATACAATGGTTCCTAAATATGTATTTCTCCCCTTTATTATGGCTTAGGGATAAAAGAATTATAAAAGGGGAAAGAGATAGAATAAGTGGGAATTGATAAGGTTTTTCTCCCTCTTGAAATGACCTGCGTATTTAGAGCAGAAACTTTTATATCCCATGGCCCAGCCTAGTACCTAGAGAAGAGGAAGAGATCCATAAATACTTGTTGAATGAATAAATGATACATGGGTCAGGTTGTACTTTGGTATTTAATTCTGAGCCTTGACTAGGGTAGGGTGTGAGGAACCTGGAATCTAAGGTGGGCTAGGGAAGCCCCCAGTAAGGGAATAATCACCTTTACCTATTTAACCATTTTGTCCAGGGCCTGCCTGCAACTCAGGCCTGCGGTTGATCAACCAGCCCCATCCTCCCTTTATCCCCTGCCCCCATCCCATCCTGGGCTCAGTGACTGCACGGTCCCATTTTAGGCCCTGGGCTGAGGCCTCAGGTCAAGTGGATGAGACCTGGTCCTCATGCATGCCAGCCCCCTGGCAAAAGATAAGCAAAGTCCCAAGGACCATATATCATAAACCAAGAGAATAAATGATTTGATGAAATATATTCTAGCTTCCTACTTTGACAAACATGCCTCAGTAAAATATACAGTATGTACAAAACTACAGTTTCTACGTGACTGAAATTCAGCCAAATATCAAAGATGACTGGATTAAATTATTCTTACATGTGTCTTGGTGTTTGGTTGATGGGCCAGTGATGTTGGGGTGAGTAATGAAATAAATACACACATAATTCAGAAACTATTACATATTCATCCGTAGATTTTAGTTTTCATGTTTTTATTTTAGCAAAATCATAAATTATATTGTTATATAATCAAGATATTCATGTCATATGTGTTCTATTGATGGTAATGATCTGGAGTTTAGAAAAATGTGATTGTATTAAAAATGTCCAAAGTTTTAACATATTTTTATCATAAAGTGTAGATTAAACTAAAGGTAAACTATATGAGTGTACATTTTTCATGTTTTAAAAAATGAATTTTCTTTGATTGTATTAAAATGTGCCTATTAAAAATGAGTGAAAACTTTTATGATTAATGGATGTGAAATTTTTAATCAAAATTATTTAAATAAAACTAAGTAAAATTCTAGTGTGTGAGATCCTTGTCATTGCCAGTGTGAAGAAGCAGCATCACTTTTCATGCACTTATGTCTATAAACATGTCTATGTCTAGTGGTTCTCAAAGGGTGGTTTTGCTTCCCAGGAGCATCGTCTGGGTACATCTTTGGTTGACACAACTTGCTACTGGTATCTAGTGGATGGGGATGAGCGATGCTGCTAAACATTCTAGGTCAGCCCCACAACAAAGAAGTAACCAGTCTAAAATGTCAATAGTGCTAAGGTTGAGAAACCCCGGCTACACACACACACACACACACACACACACACACACACACACAGGTTTTATAAACTGTTTAATATTGCAAAAGGTTCCTTAACTGCTACAGAAATTGTTGTGAATTCTACACTAGTTTATGGGTAACTCCAGAATCACAAATGGGAACATGAAGAAAAGCAAGAAAATGGACATGCGATGTATACTGAATTTTGCAAGAATCAATTGCATTCTTGGCTATGTGAGAGGAAGAATTTAACATGTTAACATATTTGTCTTTTCTTTTACCCAAAAAGGGGAGGTGATCAGTCACCTCCCCTTCCCCAGCTGACACACATTCTGAAATAATGTCCATCTCCAACACTGGAAACACCACAACCCACAACTCTTCAGACACAGTCACCTTTTGTTTCAAGGACATAAGAGATGTGGAGAAGCATTGTCCTGAGGCTGGAATGGTGTCATTTCCAAGACAGCGTGTTTAACGTTCTGCATCATGCTGTACCAGAGTTGAGCAGCAGATCCTGAGAGACAGAGGTGCCCAGGTTTCCCTCCATACATAGAGTTGGTGTTATGGGGGGTGGGGCTGTAAAGCGTGAGGCCCAGGGCCTTCTCTGGTTGGAGCAAAAGGCAGCATGCTAAGAGGCCCCATGTCGCACTGTCAACCTTGGGCTCTGAGCAGGAGCCCGGGAGAGCTGGGAGGCTGTTCATATCAGATCATTAGCAGTTTCCCAGCTCCTTTGCAGAACAGCATGCTGTTTGGCTGCCAAAATATTAGGATTGAAAGCAGCTGGCAAAAGTGTTCAGTGAGGAAGTGAGCCTGCTTGGAGAAGCAAAAGGAAAAATTCCTCTTAGTCTGTGACCTGAGGGGGAAACCTCGCCCTCAGACCCTCTTTGGGATGCTCTCAGTCAGCCAGGTGGGCATTCCCTTTGACCCCAGGCCACTGGGGCTCCTTTGAAGCAGGTGGGCTCTGGGCCCAGTGCTGAGCGCAGATCCTTTCTGGGGCAGCAGAACTGATGAGACTCTGTCACTGCCCTGCAGAAATTCATAGCCTAATAGTAAATTTATTCTCAGCATGTGTTTAATGAGTTTGCAAAATGAAGAGAATTAGATGGAGAAAACCACTGCAACCTAACCTCAGTTGGTATTTCTAAAGAGGTAGGCCAAAGGGGTGATTCAATGGCAACAACTGTGCAGGTGAGTGCTGAGAGGAGAGACTGAAGACAATGGGTTCACTAATACTTCATCCTTGTGTATGTTTATAAGCCCCTTCACACGAGTCTCAGTTGATCCTCACAACAACCTTAGCACAGGTGGGTTTCATATTTCCATTTTACAGACAGGAAAATTACCTTTGAAGATGGAGTAACTTGCCTAAGGAGGCACAGCCAGTTAGGCAGCAGAACCAAGAGTGCAATTGGGTCTTTGAACTCTAAGAACAATGCACTTTCCAGTGACATCAGCGTTTCAGGGCCTGTGGACACCAACAGTTTCAGTTATTGTAAGCAGTCTGTGAATCCAAATGCACAGTAAGCACCATCTGTAGCCTCCATCACTAGATAAGTGACCATTTTCATGTAAGGAGGGCCTAGAATGTTTTGACACTGATACAGAGTTCTGCAGAAGAGTCTGGGAAGCACTATATTGCCCCTTGTGGCATCAAAGATCTTCTGGCAGAGATGGGGCATGCTTTAGCACTGGGGACACTGGCTACAAAAATTTCTCGGAGTGAGACCACTGGGACTGCATCACCAACATTTGGTTTACGTTTCATGGTGCGCAATAGACTTATGATTCAAAGAGAGAACCCTACACACAGTACACAGTAGGTGCTCAAAGATTTTATCAACTGACTAAGTGCTGGCTGAATCTGAGGAGAGGAGAAGCCAAGTGCCATGAGGAAAACCAGCCTCCCGATGGTGATTAGAGTGGGGAAATCAGCCATCGAATCCCCTTACCCATTAGGGAAAAAGGAATGGAAACAAACAGCAAAAGCATTTAGCACATTGTTAAACACTGGAAAGCTGTTGCTTTTGAAATAATAACAACCGTGCACTCTCATTAGAGGTTCTAATGGGAACAGAAAAGAAATGCTTACGGCTAATTTTCTTTCTGGGCCTGTAATTAGTGGCATATTTTTAAAGCACTGAGTAGGCTGTTGAGTCTTTTTCAATCACTGCTACTTCATTCATTCATTCATTCATTCATTCAGCAAATGTTCACTGAGTTCCTATTTTAGGCCAGGCACTGATCCAGGTTTTAGGGGTATAACAGTGAACAAAGCAGACAAAAGACCCTGCCTCATGGAGTTTACACTCTAGACAGCAAACGAAAGGTACACTACATAGTGTATCAGATGGTGGCAAGTGTTATATAGACAATGAGGCAAGGAAAGGGGGCATGGGGCAAAAAGCAATTTTAAACAGGATGATCAGGGAAAGCCTCATCGAGAAGGTGACATTTGTGCAAAAATCTTGGGATATGAGAGAGCAGCCAGACACATATCTGAAGTAGAACATACCTGGTGTGTTCTAGGTCAGCCGGGAAGTCACTATGGAAAGAGCAGAGTGAGAAGGCAGAGAGAAGTAGGATGAGATGGAGAAAGAAACAGAGACCCAGATTATACAGGTTCTTACGAGCTTTTGGAAAGACATGGGCTTTTATTCTGATGAAGATGGGAAGGAGTGACATTATCTGATTTGCATTTTAGCAGGTTGCCCTGGTTACTGTTTGAGAATAAATGCAGAGAGTCAACGGTGGGATTAAAGAGACTAGTTTGGAGGAAAAAATCCAGGAGAGAGATGATGGTGGCCTGGACCAGATGATTGTAGCAGTGGAGGTGTTGAGAAGTGACTGGATTTTGGATGTATTATGAAGGTGGAAGAGACAACATTTGCTAATAGATTAGATGTAGAGTGAAAGGGAAAGATTCCTCAAGGGTGATGCCAAGGTTTTGAACCTTAGCAATGGTAAGAATATCGTTGCCACTAACTGATATGAGGAAGGCAGTGGTGGCAACGTGGGTCTGGGAAAGAGGATAGGAAGTTTAATTTTGATTAAGTTTGATTAATATGATATCTATCTGCCTATCAATTTATAATTTATCTATCTATATATCTCAAGTTCAAGGAAGAGATTCATATTTACAAAGGAAAAGAGAGCAGAGAATGGAACCCTGGGGGTTAGAGCAGGTTATAATCAGCGGAAGGAGACAGCAACTGTGCGGCCTGTGAGATAGCAGGAAACCAGGATTGTATAGACTCCTGAGAGTCAAGTGAAGGAAACATTTCAAGAAGTGTCAGTTATTTCAGCTGCATCAAAGGCTGCTGAGAGGTTGAGCAAGATGAGGAGTGAGAATTGATCATTGGACTAGTAACATGGAGGTCAGTGATGAGCTTGATAAGAACAATTTCAATGGACCGGGGTACGGTGACAGCTGACTACTAAGGTTTAAAGAAAACAGGAGGAAATGTAATCAGTGAATATAGACAATTCTTTTGAGTTTGTTGCAAAAGTAGGTGTAGAAAGGAGGAAGTGTAGCTGGAGGGGGCTGTCACTCAAGAGATAATTTTTTTTTTTTTTTTGAGACAGAGTCTCACACTGTTGCCCAGGCTGGAGCGCAATGGCACGATCTTGGCTCACTGCAACCTCGGCCTCCCAGGTTCAAGCAATTCTCCTGCCTCAGCCTCTCGAGTAGCTGGGATTACAGGCACCCACCACCAGGTCTGGCTAATTTTTTTTTTTTTTTTTTTTTGGTATTTTTAGTAGAGACGGGGTTTCACTATGTTGGCCAGTCTGGTCTCGAACTCCTGACCTCTTGATCTGCCCACCTCACCTTCCCAAAGTGCTGGGATTACAGGCGTGAGCCACCATGCCCAGCTGAGAATTTTTTTAAATGTGGGCAGTATTATAGCATGTTTATATGCTGATGGGATGATCCAATAGCGAGGGAAATTGAAGATGTGAGATAGAGAGGGAAGACTTGTGGAGAAATGTTGAGTAGGCAAAAGGAGATTGGACTTGCAGCATGAGTGCAGAGGCTGGCCTTAGAGAGGAGCACAGGTGAGTCATCTGTAACAATACCAGGGGAAGCCAAATTTACAGGCACAGATGCAGGTAGGAGGTAGAAGCAATAGTGGGAGAGTATGGAAGATGTCTTCTCATTGTTTTCATTTTCTCAATGAAATAGGAAGCGAGACCATGGGCTGAAAGTGAGAGGAGGGGAAAAGCATTGGAGCTATGAGAAGAGACATCCCTCCCAAGGCTATTGTGAGCCTTGTGACACAAGTCCAAGACCTTGCACATAAGAGGAGGTACTTAGAAATGTGAGTGCCTTTCCCTCTAATTGAAAGAAATTATACTACTGTCTTTGTCATTGTTGTTCACAGGAATGTTTTATTTATTTCTTTGTTTATTTTTTGAGACAGGGTCTCACTCTGTCACCCGAGCTGAAGTGCAGTGGCACGATCACAGCTCACTGCCTCCTCAAACTCCTAGACTCAAGTGATTCTCCTGCCTCAGCTTCCTGGATAGCTAGGACTACAGGCATGCGCCACATGCCCAGCTAATTTTAAAATTTTTTGTAGGAACGGGGTCTCAGCTGTGTTGCCCAGGCTGATCTTGAACTCCTGGCCTCAAAGCAATCCTTCTGTTTTGGCCTCCCAAAGTGCTTGGATTACAGGCATGAGGCACCATATCCAGCCTCAGCCTTATTTCTTAAATTATATATGTTGTTTTTATTATTTATCATTATAATATTTATTTCCCAGTATATAAAACTATGGAAAATGCAGAAAAGCATAAAGAAAAAATCACTTATGCCATTTCCACAAAGGAAACAGCTATTAAGTTTGATGTATATCCTTTCAGCCCCTTTTTCTATAAATATACATTATATATATACTTTTAAAAATATTTCCTTTTTAACTTTACATTGTATTTGACTATTTTCCCACCTCATTAGGTAGTGTCCAAAAATACGATTTTTAATGTCAACACAGTATTTCATTATTCAGAAGGTACATTTATTTTAGACTTTTCTATTTTGAACATCGAAGTTAATACCAATTTTTCACATGTATAATTAACACTGCAATGGACATCCTTACAGAAATCTTTGTACTCTGATGAGTTTTTAAAAATAAACTCGTAGAAATGGAATCGCTGAGCCAAAGGGTAGAGACACTTTTGAGGCTTTAAGGCTCTTGATAAGTGTTACCAAACTGCCTCCCTTCCAATGTGTGCTTCTCCCCGCAGCATGAGAGTGCCCCGACACGATCATTTTAAAGAACTTCACCAAGTCAGTGTCAATTATTGTTTTAATTTGTATTTCCTTGATGACATGAATGTAAACTTTTTTCCATATGTTTACTTCATTTGCATTTCTCTGGAATGCCTCTCTGCCAGGGAGCTTGGCTTGAAGAAAAGCCTCTCAGTGGAAATGCTTTTGAACCTGCTGGATTTGTCTGGGCTGAGCCCTTCTGGGACATTCCCCTGCACAAGGACCCCCAGCTCCAGAAAGCATGTGTGAAGGACTGTGACAAAATCCTTTGGCTAGATGACTCCTTTCCTTGTTCTTCAGGAGCCTCCTCCAGCCCCTTCTTGCCCCTAGATGGCACCTCCATATCAGGGTGACTTCAGTTACTTCTGTTTGGAATGCCAAACCCTGGAGACCAAAAGTCCTTTTCAGTATTCCACAAAGAGGATTTCATCTCATCTGCGACCTGGAAACAGGAGGTGTCAGGGGAGCAGGGATGAATCTACAAAGGGGCCGTGTGCTGTTGTCTCCTCTACCTTGCGGCGTAGGGCCTGAGCCTCCACTGGTTTCAAAATTAAATATTCCTTCTCACTCAATGGAAGGAAACTGAAACCACTGCATCGTTAGCACTGGGTTTGTAAAAATGCTTCTCCCCGGAGTATCTTTAACATTCATTTTATTTTGTTGAAACCCAGCTTGTCCTTTTTTAGCCAGAGCAGCAGAGACCTTCTGAGCAGAGGCTTTAGCCAAAAAAGGAAGATATTCTGGCAAATTTCTAGGGATAGAAAAATTCCCTTTTCAAGCAGCTTATTTTGTTAGAGATGCTTTCATTCTTGCTCTGCCTCTTTTCACACACGCACATGCACACATATACACAGGCACCACCATCACTACCACCGCATTCATTCCTCCACACTCACCACACCACACTACAAAACACACACTACACAACATGCACATGCTCATCCATAGAACCCAGACCCCACTGTACATGCACACACCATACACACACAGCACACTTGACCTGCACAACACAGCACATTTGTACATCACACACTGTACCACACATACACACATATACCCCTCACACTCAGACCACACCACACTGCACATGAGCACACACACACCATACTCACACACAAAACACACTTGACCTACACAGCAACTCATACCACATCTCACACACAACACACGTGCACACACACAGACACCATCACACACTTGACCTGCATAGCACACCCACATGACATCACACACACACCGTATTACTCATAGACACACTCGCCTCATCACTACCACATCCATAGCCCCCACCACATACTCACATCCCTTCTCCCCCAGCCTCTCCCCCATCCCAGCCTTCCACTCTTGCGCTTTAAAAAACAGATGTGGTCCTGTGACTTCCCTGAAGACGAAAGGGATGTACACTGCCCTGGCTATTTTTCCTGTCCCAACAGGCACTGAAGCAGCCCAGATGTCTTTCTTCCTGCTTGTGAAGGGTAGGGGGAAGAGGCAGAATATGCACAAGCCAGGGTTCTGGGATGGATCAGAGCATTAATTAAAAATTAGTGAGTCTTTCGTGAGGCAATCACTTTAGGCCAGAGCAAGCCTTGGACTGAGACCTTCTCCCTGCTTGCTCATTAAGATGGCTCATGGAACTGGCAATCTGGAATAAATTGAGTCCAGGGCAGATGGTCAGAGCTAGACAATAAGAACTTCGAAGCATCCACCCTTCTAATTTTCCTCCACATTCCTCATTTAAAGATAAAGAAATTTTAAAAATAAAGTCTCAGAGGGGAGGGATGAAGGAGCTCCAACCATCCAGCTCTGCTAATTAGAAAGAGCAAATCTAATAAAGGTTGATCATCAACTTTACAAATTATCTGTAGTCAAATTTTTATGCCGCAGTAGTTTCTCCATTCCCACCCCTCCTTCAGAGTCACTCTCCTCTCCCACCTAGCCAGAGTAGTCTCAGAGATCATGGCTATTTTTAATACCTGTCTGGAAAAACATAACTGAGAAAGCAATTCTGCTGCAAACTCTCCCAGTTAGGCCATCCACAGCCAAGTCCAGGTGACTCCCTGAGCACCTGTGCATTGGTGCTATCCATCCCACTCTGTCCTTCCATCAGTTTGGATGCTTGAAAACTATTCCCTCTTGCCTAGAGGTGTCAAGTTTGAGTTACTAATACTCAGCTATTTCAACCATTGAAACATTGCCAAGTGGCAGTAAAGGTGGTAGATCATAGTGGTTAAGATCTTGGGCTCTGGATTCAGTCTATGTTTGGATCCTGGCTAGAACACTGGGCCTATCGACCCTGAGCCTAAGGTCTCTCATGTATAAAATGGATAGTAGGATTCACTTCATAGAGAAGGTGGAGAGGAGTAAATGAGGTGATGCACAGTGCCTGGCGCATAGCAAGGCTGCAATAAATGGCAGCTACTATTACTATGAAGGCTTCCAAAATACCTGATGGATGAGCTCACTGTTCTAGAACGTTTTGTTGCCCTGATAGTGCCCTGCAACCAGAAACACAGAGGGGAGATTTTAGCAGCATATTTTTGAAAGATGAACTGCTGTTTCTGAATTGTAGTGAGAAAACAGCAGGCTAGTTGAGAGTTTTACTCCACTTGTTCTCAGCATCAGTGATGGGGGTCATGATAATGAGTGACCACGTTGTAATCATGTCCTTGCCCTTCCCATAGTCACCCTCATGAAACCCCCCTGTCTATTTCGCTTGTTCACCCATCTGGAAAGAAGTCTCCTTCTCCTTTGTATGAAATTGGCAAGTTATTATTAGAGTAATAATACCTGTTATTACCAGCCAATCTCTCTTTCAATAGTAAATTATTATTATACACTTGGCTAAAAAAGCCTGTGCTGTTGTAATTTGTAAAGGCCAGATTAAGCAGAACGATAAAATTCGAAGTAATAATAATGACATCTTGCATTTCCACGGTACATTTATTTTTCAAGTACATAGTATGTCAGCAAGCTGCTCTCTGACCTCCCCTGGCCAAGAAATCCTGGCGTGGTGCCTTTTATTCTGTTTGGAACCCTAAGTTTTCAGGTCACATGTCCCCTTGGAAATCTCTGTGCACTGCATCCTCAGGCTCCGGTGACAGCTGTGCCAGGCAGAGCCAGACCTGGTGGGAGGAGGTATAGGGGGAACTGTTTTTCTGCAAACAGGCACCCCTGACCCCAAAGAAGCAGCTTCTTTATTGTGGCCATTTATTATTTACAAAGCACTGCAGGTGTACACGCACTTTATGAGACACAAAGACAAGGTCCCTGCCCTGTGTACTGAAAGGTTTTATCCTGCATTTCATCTGTCTGAGCTGAGGGGTGGGAATGCAAGGCAAGCGGGCGGAAGATCCAAGAGCGATGTCTGGGACGTCAGAGTGGAAGGAAGGATTTCTAACGAGGAATTTTAAATGGGGAAAGTCAGAGCAGGTGTGTGCAACTCGCAGCATCATTCCAGGATCCAGAGGAATCTTAGTGATATCCTGTGTTCCAGCCCAGGGAAGACAAATTCTGCCCCAGTGCCTTTGAACAGTTGGACTGGAATAAGGCCAAAGACTAGGAAGAGACAACAAATGCTCTCCCAAGAGCCTCTTAAGCAGCATGTACCTCCCCTTCCCCAACTTTCCTGAAAGTTATCTTGTTTTCTTTTGTGTGGGGGAGTGACGGAGGTAGGGAGGACCATTAGTCAGTCTTTTTTTAAAAATTATTATTAATTTACTGCGTAGCTTTAAGCAGATTTGTTTTCCTTCTCAAGTAGGGTAAATTTCAGGCTTTTTCGACCCCTAATATTTAGCTACCCCCTACCACTGGGCAATTACTCTTCCTCTATCTGTATCTGTCTCAGCCAGGCCAGCCCTAATGGTGCTTCCCAATCCCTGTACGTTACAATCACCTACCTGCCTCATTCTTCCACCTACTGAGAGGCAGGCCCTGGCCTGAAAAGATAAACAAGGTCCTTGTCCCCCAGAAGCAATAGAGAAATGGAAATGAGGATGTGAAGGGCCTCACAGGGAGGCTGGGGCCAATGCTGCCCTCTCCTGCAGGAGGAGATAGGTGGTTTGGTGATATGAGCACAGATTCCTTCAGGACTTTCAGTCATTCACTTGGAATGTTCTTGGGTTCCCACCATCTAGAACAAGGGCTGAAATTCTAGGAAGGCTTAGAAATCCAGCCTTGCCCCCAGGATCGGCAAGAACTGATCACGTCCTTGGCGTGGGATTCTTCCTGCTCAGAGCTCAGGGCTTAGTCTAATACCAGGCAAGTTCTGCAGCCAGAAACAGATATAAATTTGGCTGAGTAGCATGAGTGAAAATAAAATAGATTCTGTAATGTACCAAATATGCACCAGATGGCTCTACTTCCTACCAGCCCTGTAAAGCTGGTTAACAAAGCCTACTGCCCTCCTTCATCGCCATAATGATCTTCATCATCTCTTATTAAAGCCCTCTGGTACATGGTGTTCTGCAGAGCCCTCCAAGTCTGGATATCAAGCTGAGAATATCTCCTGCCTCCCTCCTCTTTGCTTCCCAATTGTGTCTATGGTCTGGGTCATCATTTCCTCCATAATCCTCTCTCCCCTTGCCTCACTCCATTTCCCACCACTCTCACCTGTTTTATCTCCATCCCTTCCACTTTCCAAGCCAGTGACTCTCAAAGTCTGGCCCTTACACTGCCTGCATCAGAATCATCTGGGGAGTGTGTTAATGGTGCAAATTTTTGGGAACCCTTCCACCCCTATGCTAATTCAGAGTGCCTAATAGCAGTCTGCGGGCATTTGCATTTTAACAAGTTCCCTGCTATGGAGTTTGAGAAATGCCATCCTATACGCTTTCTTTCCAACAAGAGTCAAAGACTTAGTCTTCCAGCTTCCCAGTGTAGAGTGGTACAGACCAGAAGTCAGCCCTAGAAGGGACACCAACAGTGATGTACCAGAGCTGGCTTGTACCTGATTGCAAAAGTAAAAATTTCAGGAAATTAGAAAGCTGGTTGTTAAACCATTGGTAGCTTGAAAGTTAGCCACGGAAGGAATATTTATACCACAGAAATTATCAAACACTATTAATCAAGGCTTTCACTTCTTTTTTTCACTGGAAACATTTCAATGATTATTGTTGAGCACACACTTTGGAAATTTTTTTACTTCAAATGACAACAAGTTAAATAAGTGTTTGTAATATACAAAGAAAATACAACCAAAAGTAAAACTTGCTTTAAGTGTGCCTTGTGCTTAGACCAGTGTTCTCCCCCCTTAATATATCTTTATTTATGAGCTACACAAACACACTTAAGACTTTGATCTTCATAGTATGGCATTTAGGAAATAAAAATATACTCCCACCTTAAAGAAATAAAAATGTTGTGCATGATTATATGCCAAACAAAAGAGAGAACGCTAGAATACTCCGATGGTGCAGGCATCATTAAAAAGGAAAAGAAAAAGCTTGAGATGCTCATTAATTCTCTACGTTTTAAGGAAGCAGATTGTTGACCAAGTTGCTTAAAAGCCAGCAAAATGCTTTCTTTCTTTTTTTTTTTTTAAAAGAAACAGTTTACCAGCACCCCACTGGACACCAAGTATCATCCAACCCCACACTGTGATTTGCAGATGAGAGCACTGAGGCCTGGAGAGGTGAAGGAACCCATTCGAGGTCTTGTGACAAGTGAGAATAAAGTCACAGCTAGAATGATCCCTGTTCCAGTGTGCATGACAGCCCCATTCCTTTTTCATAAGTGCTTTGCACCTGTTGGGAGGTTGGTTTGGAGGAATTCTTATACACAGTTGACTTAAGTGCCTGTTACTCTGTGAGTCGGGGTTGATTGCAAACCACAGATTCTGACTCCCCCAAGCAGAAAAAAATTCAGTTAAGAGTCTCACTGAGTTCACAGAGTAGAAGAGAAAGCTAGAAACCAGACTTAAAGAATAATTGACCTAGGGCAGCTCAGGATTCCATGGGGCAGGAATTAAGGGGTGGTTTCCTTAGGGAGATGCTGCTGGGTTGAACCAACTCCAAACTCTTCTTTCCAGCCTTGCTTCACTCAGCTCAAAATAAGAAGTCCTTGAAGAGAATCTGAATGCTCTTGGGTCCCATGCTCACCTCTTAGCCAGGGCCAGACAGGTCACATTGATTAACACCCCGAAGACTGCACAGAATGGGTGAGAGGGGATTCCCCAAGTAGAAATCCTGCTCCATTACAATGAGAAGAGGAAATTGAAGCAGGTAGCCAAAAAACTACAACGGCCGTCTATGTGCTTCAACACAAAAATGAGCTCCAGGGAACTTGGATCAGGATCTCCACCCTCTTACCCCTAATACCCAGTGTTACGCTTTATGGCCTGGGCACATCCTGCCTTTGTTTGCTGCTGGGATTGGGAAACCTGACTTGGGCTTTCTAATGCTTAACTGTAAGGGTTCCCAGTCATCTTCTGTTCACCCTCTGTGGCCTCTCTTATTGTACTGACTACCATCTAAAGCTAATGATCCCCAACTCCGTTCCAGACCCATAGTTTGGGTTTCCCAGTGGGCAGAGCAATTTCTCAGGTTCAACTTTCCCTTCCTTCCTGCTGCCACTGCCTTAATTCAGGTTTGCGTCATTCTCACTTGGTCTTTCACACCAGCCTCTGGACCCTGTCTCCATCTTCATTTTCTTTCCTATCCAATCCACCCTCTACATAGCACCAGGTAATCTCTTAAAAACAAAAAGATCACATTACTCTCATCCTTCAATGACATCCAATGACCATAAAAGGCTTTTGTGATCTGATCTTGACCTGTCACTCTCAGCCTATCTGCCCCTCGCTACTGACACTCAGCCTTTGCCTTTACCACATGGAGCCACTCCGCAGACCTACCAAGCCTTTCCCACTCTCATCCCTTTTCACATGCTTTTCCTCTGTGTGCAGGGCCCTTCCTCAGAAACTTTCCCCAGAAAGTTCTCAAGCCTCCCTTATGATCCAGAGAATAAGATAGTAAATGCGGGCTGAATGATAACACTTTAGGTGGGTGGGACAGGTGGAGACTCCCTTGGCGAAGTTTTCTCTGACCTGCTGTGTTAAGTTTTATTTCTCTGTCCTCTGTGTTTTCACAACTCTGTTCATAAAGTTCATAAAGCCCATATTCCATTCTAATATATGCATTTGCATGTATTTTTCACCTCATCATGGACACTTATCAATGTTTTGGCCACCCAGAACCTTTTCACATCTTCCTTATGTTTGGGGAATTCTGTTTTACGAATCCCCACATCCTAACTTAGAAGGCAGGTACTCACTCTCCCACCTTCCTTGCAGCTAGGGCACAGCTGCATCAGAAGGACTCTGAATCAGAAGCTAGCACTGCAAAGCAGCGAGAACTGGGAGGAGTATGTTCTGGCTAAGATGGCTTGTATCTTCCTCAATTTCAGAAGATTCTGATGAAAGCATCTGAGGTCCCACACAGGCAGGGTCACCAAGCTGTGTGTCTGTGCTGACAGGGGGGCCAGCATAGTCTCTTCTAGACTATTCTGCAAAGTGTTTTGAGGCATTATTCCTAGCTTCATAGCTTCCCGGAGTTTTTGTGACCTAATATTCTTTAGTAAATTCTCTTTCTGCTTAGAGTAGCCAGACACGGTTTCTGATATTTGCAACTAGGAATCTTTGAGTCTGAAAGACCTTCAAGAGTAGGGCCCACAGCTTGTTTATTTCTTTATTCCCCACACAGTGCATGGCACTGAGAAGCTTCTCTCCACATGTTTGCTGAATGAATAAATGAGGTTGCTTATCAGCAGTGCTTGACTTGACTTTAAGAGCTGCAGGCTGGAGTTTAAGGGCTGACCATAATGCCTATGTTACTTGTGTCAGAAATCTGAGTCCTACATCTCATTTCAAGGAGCTCAGGAATGTTCCAAGAGAAATATTAAGCAATCTTGAAGATCATTTTAATTTTTATGTATAACTCCTTTTCTGCTTGACTTTTCCATAAGGCTCTTATACTTGGAATTTCATTTCATTTCATTTTTTAAACACCACTATGTTTCTGCCTTCTTTTTCTTTCTTCCCCACACAGATTAATGGAAGGATTAAATGAATTTCACTGCCCCAAATGTAAAACCATTTCTCAGACAGAGTGTGGGCTGCCTGTGTGCCATCTCCTCATGAGGCCTTGGAAATGATTTCTTTTCTTTGCTAGTAGCAGAGCAGAATGGTGAAGGCCTTTGATTTCATAAGGTATTTGGTAGAGTCTCACCTTACTTCCTCAAGGACAAGATAGAAAATTGTGGCCTGAATGATAATGCATTAGGTGGATGGGAGTGGTGGGAATTCCTAGGCGTCCACCAAAATCTCCTCCCCTTCTTCTGTAGGAACGGCAGTGGAGCTGGCCCCTGGCAGCTAAGCTGCCCTGCCTTTCCCACCTTCCCTATGGTGTGGCGCAACTTTGTGTCTAAGTTCTCCCCCATGTGCTTGTGAGCAGAAGTGATCCATGCCCCTGGCAGGCCAGCACATATATCTCCTCCACTTGCTCCTCTACACTCTTCTCCCGCTTCCTACTGGTGGGAATGGTGACCAGCAGAACCACTCACAAAGCCACATGCTGAAGACAGAAGAGCTGCCATCAGCCTGGGTCCCTGGCTAATGGTGGGAGGATGGACTTCTGCCAAAGTGGGGCCTCTCCAGACTTTCATGTGAGAGAAACATAAACCTGTATACCAGTTAAGCCCCAGAGGTGCTACTGAACTTACTTACTAAACATACTTTCCTTTAATGCACGGAGTTAACTGGTGTAACAGCCAGATCCAAAGAATAGTGGCCAATACTTCAACATCAGCCTGGAAGGCGAACACTAGCAGCCTGCCATGGGGCTCTGTCTTTGATGCTGACACAGGTTATTTAAGCAACAACTCAGACGAGGCTGTGGAAGATGTACTTCTCAGATTTAAAAATGACACAATGCTGAGAGGGATAGCTGGTCAAATTTTAAAAGATCTCAACAAGCTAAAAATAACAAGTGATATTTTCTAAGCATTTAATGTAAGCCAGGCTCTGGGTTAAATGCTTTCCATACATGATCTTGTTTAATACCTATGATGATCCTATGATGTAAAAATGTTATCTCCCTTTCCATGATGGGAAAACAGAAACATCAAGAGATTAAGTAACAAACTGGTAAATGATAGCACTGGGATTTGAACCCATACTCTGTGGTCCTAACCACTTTGCTTAGGGTGGTCCTGGGTCTAGGTTTGTTTGGACAGTCCTGGTTGTGTCTGTTGTCTCAAAGTGATTGTTGATAGTATTAATAGCACCTGTTTTCAATCTTAAAGCTGTCACAGTTTGTATGACAAATTATATGATCACTAGTGATTCTGCCCAGTCTAAACCCTGTAAGATAACATTCAAGACAAATCTCTATGAAGCTCCATATATCAAATGTTCAAATATGGAAAATCCAATGGAAGGGGTTTATTTTCTCTAAGATTGCATTGAGCTAATAGTATGATGAGACTTTAAAAATGGCACTGGGAATTTACATATCATCATTAACAGGTGTGGTGAGCCCAGAACCAGGTACAGATGGTTCTATTGTGCTTGGTGCTGGACAGGCTACAGCTAGACTGTTGAGATCCTTTCAAGGAACCATATTTTCAGAGAGGTGAACAATCACAAATGGAGCACATTCAGGGGATGATGTGCTGGTGCAATATCAGGAAACCAAGTCATATGAGGACTGGGTAAGGGCACAAGGGATTCTTTGCCTGGAGCCAAGCAGACGTTAGGGACATGTGAGCTGTCCTCATATATCCCAATGGCTGCCATGTGGGGGAGGGATCAGGCTGATGCCAGGGACTCCAGATGGCAGATCCAGGACTAGGTGGAATGACAAGGAAGCAGATTCCAGCTCAATTTCAGGAAGAACTTTCTAACAATCTGAGCTGTCTGACAATGTGCCCGACTTGCAAAGGATGGAGCAGCCGGTCCGTGGTTGTATTCAAGCCAAAGCAGGCTAGACCTCAATCAGAGATGTAGTAGTGATGGCACCTGCCCTAGGAATGGAGCTGAGCTAAATGACCTCTATGTTTCTTTCTCAAATCCTGTTATTCCAATAACAGTGATAAAATCAGATTGTGGACACAAGAGAGGGCACAGAATTTATTCAGTGTGTGAGTGGAAGAACCAATTACAGCCTAGATTTTTTAAAAAGCAAGTAGACGGCACCCTAAATCTGTGCTTTGAGTGGCCCCATGGTCTGTAACAGGCTCCGAGTTACCATGGCCTGCTGAGGCAGGCTGGGGACTTGAATGAAGCTGGTTAGGGATGATTCTGTAAGTAGGACCAGGAGGTAGGGATTGCATCTCAGCAGCCAGATAGAAGAGCTCCTGGGTCTTCAGGGCCCAGGGGAGCTGAGAGAGGAATCCATGATGTACTGTTGTATAGGAACTGGGAGAAAGAGGTAGAACCAGCATTGTAGCACCTGCCTAGAAAGAGCCAAGTGCTCATATTGCCCCCCCTGCTGGAGTTGCTAGTCCCCTGATTTCTTACCTAGAGCAAAGAAACTTATATTCACTCACAGCTAGGTGCCAGTCACTGTGCTGAGGGCTGAGGATTCAGTGGTGAATAAGGCAGAATTTAAGGTGTTTTCTTCATTGCAAGTAACGACAACAACAAGCAAACCCAATCTCATTTAAGTATAAAGGTAATTGATTGATCTGTGTAATTGACAAATCTAGAGGTAGCTCTAGTTTCAGGCAATGCTTGATCCAGTGCCTCAAATAATGCAACCAGGACTCCGTTTCTTTGTCTCCATTTCTTAGCTCTGCATGACTCCCTTGCAGGCCAGACTCCACCACCACAACCCTCACCTCCATTGGTGAAGATGTTAAGCCCCTGAGTTGTTACTGAACTTACTGAATACACTTTCCTTTAATGCACAGGGTTAACTGGTGTAACAGCCAGATCCAAAGAATAGTGGCCACTATTGCAACATCAACCTGAAAGGGGAACACTAGCAGGATGCCACAGGGCTCTGTCTTTGATGCTGACACAGGTTATTTAAGCATAACTGGAAGAAACCTTGGCTTTCTTCCAGTATCCCAAGAGGCTACATGTGCGGCAGGGGAGAAAGAATCCAGCGCTCATCTTTCCAGGCAGAGCCCTGAGGTGCAGCCTGATTGGCCTGGCCTGAGTCACATGTCAATCCTGAGCCACTGTGACAGGGAGAATGGAGGTAGGGTATGCCCATTAACTTAAGCTCTGCAGATGGAGTTGGACGTTAGCGTCAGTCGCACACAAACCACATGGCTGAAATAAAAAGGAAAGGAAATTTAGTAAACTCTTTCCAGAGGAGAGGAGGTAAGTGCTGGGCTACAGATACCCAACATGCATGGTTCCTGATCTCAGGGCGCCTCTATGAAAGTACAGGTAATTATGAAGGCAAGCTGGTGTTCTCCTGTTATACAGGAAGCCCTGGGTGCCAGTGGAGCAGGGAAGTACCTAACCCACACAGGGGGTAGTTAGAGAAGCCTTCCCTAGGTCAGGAAGTGACATTTACAGAGACCTGAGCATTAATAGGATTTAACTAGCTGATCAGAGGGAAAGAATCTTCTTGGTAGAGGCACAAGCATGAGCTAAGCCAGTAGGTGAGAGAGCATGACAAATTCAGGGACTGAAGGGAATTCAGTGTGGCAGGAGCGAGGAATACTGGGAGGCAGGTGCTCCAGACGGGTGATATTGCTGTCAACTGCGCTGACAAGGGAGAGGAGGCTGATTGGGAGCTGGAGCCTCATTTGTCCATGAGCCTGCAGCCAGTGGCAGCAATGGGGCTGAAAGCTCTGACTGGGGGAGCAGCCCTGACTCATCCTCTCACTGTCCCTCAGAGGAGGGAGGAGGACAAAGTGTGGGTGAGCATGGGTGAGAAGGGCAGAAACCTGGGCTGCTCAAGTCTCAGCAGGGTCTCTGGGTAGCCTCAAGCTAAATATCACAGTTTTGCCTAAAGGTGGCTTGAGATTAAAGTTTCTGTTAAATTGTAGACTACTGTAGAGGTAGGCGCTGCATTAATACTTGTCACTAGATCTTGAAGTGTGAGACAGGATCGCTATCCTAGCCTGTACATTAGGATTTCCTAGGCAACAGTTTTAGAAATAGTCTTATGGTGACTATGACACTATGGTGGTGAGGCCCGTGCCCCGCGGGTGCTCCTGTGCGCAGCCTGCGCGGACAGCCACTGTCTGGGTTGCTTTATTGCTGGGGAGACAGTGTGGGCTGCAGGGTCAGAAAACTGTGGGCTTAAATCTCAGCTCTTCCATTTGTTGTGTGAGCTCGTGTGGGTTTCCTGGTCTTACCAAGCCTGGTTTTCCTCCCCTGTAAGATGAGGATAATGATAGTACCCACCTCATGGGATCTTTGTAAGGATTACATGAAATTATGTTTGTAAATTGCCTAGGATATAATAAGCCCCCCAAGTGGAAAATACTATTATTACTGTGTTACAGATGACTTCATCTTTACGTACATCCAAATGCTGTTCAGTCACTCGCTTATTCTGGTGACATCCACTGAGACTCTTTTAAGTCCCAGGCACTGGGAATAGAGCAGTGAACAAAATAGACAAAAGTCCCTCCCCTTGTCAACCTTACCTTCTAGTCAGGGAGGAGGACAAGAAGCAAACAAACAAATAGTAGACCATTTCACATAGGGATAAGTGGTATGAGGAAAATAAAGTAGAATAAATGGAGAGGGCTGAAGTACAGGTGGACAGAAAAAGCCCCGTGGAGGAGGTGAGAGCTGAGCAGACCGGAGTGATGGGGAAGGAGGGCCAAGTGGGAACAGTGCACAGGGCAGGAAGAGATTCAGCATATTTGTGCAAGAGCAAGAAGGTTCCTGCGGCCAGAGTGGCGTGAGTCAAGTGGATGGTGGAATAAGCGGCAGGAGAGTGAGGCCGCAGCCAGCTAGTGAGCTGCAGGTGTCACTCTAAGGTGTGATAGAGGGTTTGGAGAGGGAAGTGGTATGCTCTCGCTTATATTTTGTGAGGACCACTGTGGCTCTTATGGGGAAAATTGACAAGGGGATGTCATCCAGGTGCATATGAAGGATGTACATGCCTTTGTTCTACTCTTGGGGAGAGAGTCAACCTCCAAATGGCCTCAACCATCCTCACCTCCTGGAATTCACACCCTTCTGTAACCCCCTCCCTTCGAGTGTGGGCTGGATCTAATGAGTTGCTTCCATCCAATTTAATATGGTAAAAATGATGGATGTCACTCCTAAGATCAGATTATTGAACGTCTGACTTCTGCCTTGCTGGGTTTCTCTGTTATCAGCTGCCCCATGGAGAGGTCCAAGCTGCAAGAAACTGATACCTTCAGCTAACAGCCGGTGAGGACCTGAGGTCTGTCAACAGCCACCTGCGTGATCTCGGAGGCAGATCCTCTTCTAGCTGAGCCTGGGGATGACTGCAGTCCTGGCCAACGCCCTCATGACAGCCTTGTGTGAGAGACCCTGGGCCAAAGGGATGCAGATAAGCCACACTTGGATTCCTGACTCACCGTGAGACAACGTTTTGTTGTTTTAAGCCACTAAGTTTTGGGGTCATTTGTTCCATAGCAGCTGATAACTAATACACTTGATAAGAGTTAGTAAAAATATAAACCCTGTGTAGCCAGTCAGAAGCTTGAGAATTGCAAAAAGATCACTGCATTTTCTCCTTAGACATGTCAAGTCTCACTCACCTCCTTCAGATCTTTAACCAAAATTCATGTTCTCATCAAGGGCTTTCTTGGCCACCCATTATGAAATGGCAAACCATTTGACAGTTTCTTTCTTCAGTTTAACGTTTGTTGAGCATACACTTATGATTGGACCCAGGAATCTCAATTCCAGATATTTACTGAAGAGAAATATAAACGTATTTTTTACATACTCCTGAGCCTTCCAAGTAGCTGAGACCACAGGATGTTCACCACCACACCCTCCACACTCTCCTGCTTTATTTTTCTCTTTAACACTTGTCACCATCTAGTATACCATATATCTTATTTACTTTTTTGTTTTTGAGTCAAGGTCTTGCTCTGTCACCCAGGCTGGAGTGCAGTAGCATGATCACAGCTCACTGCAGCCTCTACCTCCTGGGCTCAAGGCTCCAACCCCAGCCTCTGGAATAACTGGGACTATAGGCACGTGCCACCATGCTATTTTTTTTTTTTTTAACATATATAGCATTTTAACTTTTTTATTTTTATTTCTATTTTTATTATTTTTATTTATTTTCATAGATCTTTGGGGAACAGATGGTGTTTGGTTACATGATTAAGTTCTTTAGCTGTGATTTGTGAGATTTTGGTGCACCCATTATCCAAGCAGTGTACACTGTACCCAATTTGTAGTCTTTTATCCCTCACCTCCTTCTTACCCTTTCCCCCAAGTCCCTAAAGTCCATTGTATCATTCTTATACCTCTGCATCCTCATAGCTTAGCTCCCACTTATGAGTGAGAACATACGACGTTTGGTTTTCCATTCCTGAGTTACTTCACTGAGAATAATGGTCTCCAATTCCATCCAGATTGCTGCCAATGCCATTATCTCATTCCTTTTTATTCCTTTTATGCCATTATCTCATTCCTTTATTATATATAATTATATATGTAAATATATAATTATATATATTATATATTATATAATTATATAATTACATATATATTTATGTAATTATATATAATATATATAATTACATATATATTTATATATATATACACACATACACACACACCGTGGAATACTATATATATATACACACACACACACACACACCACAATTTTTTTTTTTTTTTTTTTTTGAGACGGAGTCTCACCCTGTCGCCCAGGCTGGAGTGCAATGGCGTGATCTCGGCTCACTGCAACCTCTGCCTCCCAGGTTCAAACGATTCTCCTGCCTCAGCCTCCTGAGTAGCTGGGATTACAGGCGTGTGCCACTACACCCAGGTAATTTTTGTATTTTTAGTAGAGATGGGGTTTCACCATGTTGGCCAGGCTGGTCTCGAACTCCTGACCTCATGATCTGCCCGCCTTGGCCTCCCAAAGTGCTGGGATTACAGGTGTGAGCCACCGCACCAGGCCATACCACAATTTCTTATCCACTCATTGATTGAAGGGTGTTTGGGCTGGTTTCATATTTTTGCAATTGCGAATTGTGCTGCTATAAACATGCGAGTGCAAGTATCTTTTTTGTATAATGACTTCTTTTCCGCTAGTTAGATACCCAGTAGCAGATGCTGGATGAAATGATAGTTCTACTTTTAGTTCTTTAAGGAAACTTCACGCTGTTTTCCATAGTGGTTGTACTAGTTGACATTCCCACCAGCAGTGTAATAGTGTTCCCTTTTCACCACATCCGCACCAACATCTATTTTTTTTTATTATGGCCATTCTTGCAGATGTAAGGTGATATCGCATTGTGGTTTTGACTTTCATTTCCCTGATCATTAGTGATGATGGGCATTTTTTCATGTTTGTTGGCCATTTGTGTATCTTCTTTTGAGAATTGTCTATTCATGTCCTTAGCTCATTTTTTGAAGGGATTTTTTTTCTTGTTAATTTGTTTGAGCCAGCTGATTTTTATATTTTTTGTAGAGATGAAGTTTCATCTTGTTGCCCAGGTGGGCCTCAAACATCTGGGCTCAAGCAATCTGCCTGCCTCTGCCTCCCAAAGTGCTGGGATTATAGATGTGAGCCATTGCACCCGGCCAATTTACTTATTTTGTTTATTGTCTATCCCTCCCTCACCTCATCCCCTCCAGCAGGGATTTTTGACTGTTTTGATCACCACTGTGTTCCCAGTGCCTAGAATCATGCATCACATAGTAGGTGCTCAGAAACATTTGTTCCCACATCGACTGCTGTGCCTGAGCAGGCAAGGTAGGAACAAAAGGAAGGATAGAGTTGGCTGAAGACTATATTATTCTGTTCAGCAGTTCTCTACTTACACAGAGAACAAAGAGCATCAATCAAAGTGAACCACAGTGTCTGGGAGGCAGCGAGAATTCCAGAACATAGAATATGAGCAGCAAGAAAGAAAGCGCAAGAGATGAGAGAATGAAAGGGAAGCCGGAAGAAGCAATATCTGAGGGCAGGTGCTGCCACAATGAACAAAGTTGCCCTTTTGATGCATGTTGGGCTAGTGCATTTAGCCCCCTGGCTACCCTCACTGTGGCTGAATGTGATCAGTCCTTGGAGTTACTCCATGGGATAAGTGGTGTGTTTGTGGTATTATGGCAGCTCATGCATCTTTGAACTGGCTCCTGTGTTCTGTGGTATGTGCTGTATCATCTAAGCCCTCTTCCTCCCTATTTCACATGGAAAAATCAGCTCTTTCTCTTTGAGAAATAATGCAGGGGGAGAGAAGAAAAGAAAAGCGAAGCATCTTCCAATGGAGCTAGGGAGTAAAGCTTTAGATTCTTAATCTTTGGTCTTTGGGGTTTGTTGTTGTTGTTGTTTGAGACAGTTTCACTCTGTTGCCCAGGCTGGAATGCAGTGGCATGATCTCAACTCACTGCAACCTCTGCCTCCTGGGTTCAAGTGATCCTCACACCTTAGCTTCCCAAGTAGCTGGGACCACAGGCACTCAGCACCACACCTGGCTAGTTTTTTTAAAATTTTTTGTAGAGATAGGGTCTCACCATGTCACCCAGGCTGGTCTTGAATTCCTGCACTCAAGCAATCCTTCTGCCTCAGCCTCCCAAAGTGCTGGGATTACAGGTGTGAGCCACTGTGCCTAGCCTCTCTTTGGTCTTTTTTTTTTAGAGGGAGTCTTGCTCTGTCACCCATGCTGGAGTGTTGTGGTACGATCTCGGCTCACTGCAACCTCCACCTCCTGGGTTCAAGCGATTCTCCTGCCTCAGCTTCCCAATAAGTTGAGATTACAGGTGCCCGTCACCATGCCTGGCAAATTTTTGTATTTTAGGGGAGACAGGGTTTCACCATGTTGGTCAGGCTGGTCTTGAACTCCTGACCTCAAATGATCCATCTGCCTCCGTCTCCCAAAGTGCTGGGATTACAGGCGTGAACCATCACGCCTGGCCCTCTTTGGTCTTTTGATTGATCACTGTTGGCTTCCACTTTGGGGATGGTCATGCTGACTTTTCCTCCATGAATGATCCTGGTAAACTTTTCTTTGAGCTCTTTAAAAACCAATTTCCCCATCCCACAGCATCTATTTCAGAGAAGGCTGCTGCCAGCCTATGGAGTGTGTAAATTCAAAAAGGATACTCCTTGTGTGGACACAGCTTCACCAGCACATGGGTTGGTGGGAGCTGTTGCCTTTGTGCAAAGAAAAGGCATTCCTTCCTGCAGGACTGGAATTCAGCCCCACTTGCCTCCTTGGCTGGGCACCTTTGCACAGTGTATAAACTCGTGTCCTTACATAGTGGTCTTCTAGTCAAGTTCTTTCTAGTCATCAACTGTAAACATAAAATACCTATAGAGTAAAGCTCTAAAACCAGCCAGGGCCAAAGGTGTATGTTGAATGGGGTTGTGCCAGAAGTTCTAGGATGTATTTCTAGATTTCCAAAGCGAGAAGATGAGATTCACTCCTGAAGTAATTCTCGCTACCAAAAGGAGCCAGTTTCCAGCCCAGCCCACCAGCAGAGGCAATTGAGCAGAGGCAAGCAGATGCTGATGATGGAGGAGATCAGCACATTCCAAGTAGAGAAAGGAGCCATTTTTGGGTTATAAGTAACTGACAGCAGGCATTTTGCAGAGCACTTTGGACGAGGCAACCTCCCTAGACAGCAATTGATGTGGCCTTTGTTATTTAAAAATCTGAACTTTGATAAATTACAGTTGTAGAGATTGAGAATTCTCTGCAATTAGTAACAAGATCCTTGATACAAAAAAAATCCATACGAACCCAGACCAATATGAGCCAAGAATTAGAAAGAATGGAAGATACAGGTCAGCTAGACTTGGGTAACATAAAATCAACACACCCATCAATTCTTTAGTTAGGAAGGCGTGGAGGTCAATATCAGAATTCAGCAGCAATTTTCCAAGTTAACAGTACAGTAGATTTTAGGCAGTCCTCATTACATAATGTGAGACTCAGCCATTCTCAATTAACCTTTGTCTTATCTTTATTAAAGTCTAAATTAAAGAACAATTCTCAGTATTTTCATAAATGGAATCTGACTGGGAAAAGAGTCCCACCTAACTACTGCTGACAGGATCCCAGTGTCCAGAGTGGGCAGGGCAAATCTCACAGCCTCCCTTAGGGAATGCCGCCTCTGGCAGCCTTCTCCCAGGCCAGAAGGGCTGCACATTAAAGTGACACTATGCGTGGCTGCTAGCCAGGCTAGCTTTCTTGTAGCAATCTGTGTGACAGAGTTTCCACCAAGTTGTCTTTTTGTGTACCTCACGGCATCAATAATCCAGCACATTCCTCCTTGTATCTTGCAGCTTACCTTGGACAATCCCTGGGAGCCCCATTGCTGCTACTGAACCAGCTCCCCATGCAGGTTCATTTTTGCTTTGTCTCACCCCTCTAGTGCCCATGGCAGTTGGGGTGGGAGGAAGGCAAGGACTAATCACATTTAAGTAAAAGCTATTTTGATTCTAAGAAGGGAGAAGGCAGAACCAAATTGCAGCATTTTTTTTTCTAGTGGTAAAATTTGTCTTCACTGCCTTGCCCATACTTCCTCTAGTCTGCCAGTAACAATCTCTTTTACTCTCATCTCCATGAACTTCCCTTTGACTACCCAAGACCCCTGGCTTTAGCCTGTTTATCTTCATAAGATTCCATACCTCCAAATTATATCTCATCTTCCTTCCATTTTCTTATGGTAGGTGTGGGGAAAGCAATCTGATTAAACCCAAAACCCTCACCATTGAGATTGGTGAGATTTTGTTTGAATAAGCCATAAGCTCTCTGTCTCTGCCAGCAACATGAAGAGCTTTTGTGACTACTGTGGCACAATTTTTATACTCAGTACAATGTTGGCTATGAAATCTTTGCATTATTTTCTTTTTTGTGTATAATTGAAAATAAGCATTTTTATGACTGTAATTTCAGCTGCTGCTCACTCCCTCTTCTCTTCCTCTCCCCTCTTCCTACTTCTGCTGTTCCTTTTTTGAAAGAAATTACTCCATGTAGACTTTTCTTTTGCCATTTATTCTATGTGAGAGGGGTTTTGAGTGGGGCAGAGAGACAGGTGAAGTTTAAGAAAGCAGGCATTTGTCATTACACTGGGTATAGCCATGGGAGATTTTTTTTCTGGTGTGTCCAACCTGGAAAAAGGCTTGAGCATTATTGATTTAAGGGAGGGCTTCTGCCCACAAATACCTCCTCAGTACCACTTTAAATTCCACCAAGTAACTTTTGACTTCCGGACATTCCTAGAATTAGGTTCTGGGACTAATTACTGCCTCTGTGTTCCCTCCCTTTTTTTTCTTTCATCTTAAATGACAATAACTCAGCTCAAGTTTTCTGGTCCTTTCTTTTTTTTTTCTTTCCTTTCTGTTTTTTTTCCATTTTTGAAATTTGTGGTAAAAAATGCATAACATAAAATTTCCAATCTTAACAATTTTAAGTGTACTGTTGTGCAATGAATCTGTAGAGATTTTTCATCTTGCAAAACTGAAACTCTACAATCATGGAATGATGCTAGTAATTCCTCTTTCCTCACCACCCTCGGTCCCACCCTGTAGCAACCACCATTCTACTTTCTGTTCCTAAGAGTTTGACTACTTGAAATACCTCATATAAGTTGAATCATATAGTATTTTTCTTTCTATAGCTGGATTATTTCACTTGGTATAATGTCCTCAAGGTTCATTCACACTGGAGCGTGTGTCAGAATTTCCTTCCTTTTCAAGATTGAGTAGTATTTCATTGTATACACGTACCACATTTCTTTATTCTCCCATCCATGACATTTGGGTTGCTTCTACCTCTTGGCTATTGTAAATATGCTGCAGTGAATTTTGGTGTGCAATTAAAATATCCAGAAGGTAAAAAGAACTGAGGATAAAGCTCCACTTTGCCACAATGGAAAAAAAAAATCAACTGCCTACTGTGTCACTCACTTAGGAATCTACTTGCTAGTATGAAAGTTATTTTGCATAAAATTATCTATTAACTCAAAAAGCTTTCAGCTCTATTTAAAGCTTCACTTTAAAGTTTGACTTTGTTTTTAGTCCTTCAGAAGTTTTTATTATCTGAAAGTATTCAGAAATGTCTCCATTCATTTGAGGTTTCTAGAATATCTTATTCTTGAACAAGGGTATCCTATAATTCACAACAATATGTGAGTGACTGTTGAACACGCTGCCTACCCAGCATTAGCTTTTAAAACCAGTGTATTTTTTACTTGGTGGAATTGGAAGTAGGTATTGAGGAGGTATTTGTGAACAGAAGTCTTCCCTTAAATCAATAATACTCAGCCCTTTTTCCATGTGGGAACACAAGAAAGAAAATCTTCCATGGCTGTGCCCAGGGTAATGACAAATGCCTGCTTGCTTTAACTTTACCTCTCTCTCCCACTCAAAAAAGTATAAAAAAGAATACAAGTGAACACAGTGTGTGTTGTTATAGGGATAGCCTTGAATTTTCTCTTGCTTATTTTTATAAAAAGATAAATCATTTGCAAACTCCAGTATTTTAACTATTAACAAAACAAGTTACTTGCAACACACCTCACAAATTATTCACCATGCCATTGTGAGCACATCGTGGTTGAGAACATTTGTCTTAAATGGTGGCATTCAGCCTATTCCACATACCTGTGTATCTAGCCTTGGAAGAGGCAATGAGAGGCGTGATTATGGTTCCCTAGCTCCTTCCTTCCAACTAGGGAAAGGCAGAAGAAGAGAAACAGAGCAGATCGGCAAGCTCCTTTGAGGAGCCAGGGGTCTCGAATGCATTGTTAGGCTGCCTGCAACTTCAGTTATTTTGAGAACCGTAAATGACAAGCCCAAGTATTCAAAGTTGGAGTCATGGGGCTCTTGAGGATGCTGAGACAGTTGAGCTAGCAGAGTGCTGTGGTTAAAACACGCACTTTTGTGTTGGACAAATGTGGCTTCAAGTCCAAGCTCTGTGATTTCCTAGTTTTGTAAACCTTGGTGAGTTATATAACCAGTCTGATCCTCCATTTTTTCATCTGTATAATGGGCTTGAAGACATTCTATTTGAGGAAATCTGATGTTTCATCTAGTGGAATCCCTTCTCTACAACTTTTCCTGTAGGTAACCCATTCCATGGGGTTCAAATGGAGCTGACATCCACTTTATTCTCCCAGTGACAAGGGTGGCATGTGACCCAGGTACATCCAATCAGAGTATTTCATCCCCCAACCACCAAGGCTGATTCAAGAAGGAGCATATGACCCAAATGGGTCAGTCAGTTCTTACTGGTGGGGCTATCAAGAAAGACAGATTCTTTTCTACTAGAGCTGCTAAAATGGGAGCATAGGAGTCTGGGGGTGTGGTTAGCTATCTAACCTACTATGTGAAACAGGCTGTCCAAAGAAGGGAGCCAAGCAGAAATAAGCAGAGGTTAACACAGAAAGAGAGAGCCCTAATGAAGTCATTTGATTTCCCGGTTCTTGCGATGTCTGAAAGCAGATACCTTTCTGGATGTCCCAGCTTTCTGAGCTAATAAATCCCCCCTCCCTTTTTTTAAACTAGTTTCAGCTCCTGACATTTGTCACCTAAAGTCTTGACTAGCATACTCCCTCAAGGTTGTTGGGGGAATAATGCCAGTAAAGGGATTTAAGGTTGAGTCACGGTGTTACATCTCCCTTCCCTAAGACAAAGTTGGGGAAGGCTGGGCCTCAGGCATCCACGCTAAAGTTGGTAGAAGCCAGAAAGCTTCTCCTTCTGGGTGTTGGGCTGGGAGAGAGGGAAAGGCAGAGCCACAGACTCTTTCCTGATCTCCCCTTGCTCCATCAATGTGCATTTGATCCCAGAAACACTTGTTCTGGAGGGCAAAGTACCACTAAGTATAGCTCTTTGAATATACAGGGTTAATTTACTTGCAAGTGTTACTTGATTTTTACATTAAACTCTACTTATGGAACTATTGAATATTAGAGTTGGGAGGTACCCTACAAGAGGAAATGTCTAGATTGAACCCTTCAGTTTCACCCCCTTGTGGACAAAAGGAGCATTGGGTGAATAACCTACTCCAGGTCTTGCAGCCAACTAGCCAAGGCAGGTCTGTATCTAGTCTCCTGATTTCCAGTTCACTTCACCATTCAGCTTCATGGTCAGACTTTGTATTTTTAGCTTAGTCATCTGTCTCACCCTAAGAAAAACCAGAGAAAATCTGGCCAAAATACTTAATCCCCTTCCTTCCTTCCTTCCTTCCTTCCTTCCTTCCTTCCTTCCTTCCCTCCTTCCTTCCTAAGCATCTCTCCCATTGTCTAGGCACAGCCTATGAAAATCTCACAATTGGAGATTGTTTCCTTGCTCTTTCCCCACCTTCCTATACTTTTGGGGAAGGATAAAAGATTAAGACACTTAATAAGAATAGGTTTCTTAGACATCTTCCCTGAAGATGCCTGGAAGGGAGGTGAGAGGAAAGATTCCAAAGAAGGAGAAGGGCAGAGATGGAGAGGGCTCACAGAAGGCACCCATTGTCAGCTTTGCCCCTTGGACAGGCGGAAATCCAGGCACCACCTGTATGACACGCTCTAGGACTCAAGCCCTGGCTGAACCTCTAGCTGTGGCTACTCTACTCTAGCTGGGGAGCTCCTCTATTCAGCAGTGGAATGTCAGTCATCACACCGGGGTGCCTCTCTGAAAGGAATGCACCCTCAAAACAAGCTGGGACTCTTCTCAGCCTCACATCCAGCCTTCTCCTCCCTCTCACAGAACACCCATATGGAACTGCAACCCCTAGGTGTGCTTTACTCACAGGCCAGGCAGAGTGCTGCCCTGTCCTTCTCCTGGGTGTTCTGAGTGCATGGCCAAGTCCCCACCTGATGCATGGTGGATTCTCCTTCCCCTCCCCCTCCTCCAATCTCTGCCTCTCCTCTCTTCTCTGTCCCTTTCTCCCATGGTTCTCTGGCTCAATCTTCTTCTGCTCCTCTCACTTCCCTGGCTTTTTTTCTCTTCTTCTTGGTTTCTCCCTCACTTCTTTTCTTTCCCCTTTTCATTCTTTCTCCCTCTCCTACTCTCCCCTCCTGCTCTCTACCCCTCTTGCTTCTTGTCTTGCTTACCTGGTCTAGTTGGCCCCATTATTCCTGGGAGGTTAAGTCACATGGAGGCCAATGTTCTAAAGTTAGAATTCCCAAAAGGTGATCTAGTGACCAAAATTCCAATAATTGCTAATACAGGTTTCATGTGTTTAAAAAGTTAACAAATCACGAATTATCAAATTTAGTGGGTAAGAATTGAAATTCAAACTTGAATGTGCAAGAACTGTCATATTGCCTTATTTTCTTAAAGTCAAATTGACTGAACCTGAACCTCCAACCCACTGGACTAATGGAAAATCTATCCTCAGCTGTCACTGAGGGTTCCTCTGATCCTGCCCTCCCCCTCCAGGGATATGACAATGTACTGAGGTATGACACAGAGTGGGACCCTCTGGGCTCAGGATAGAGTGGCATCAACAATGGTCTCTTGGTCCAGGCCTGCGTGACTGTGTGACGGGGAATGGTTCTGCTGAGCTTGTGCCAGGGTTGGGTTTGGGGAGCTTTGCTGAGGCCAGAGACTCAGTACCTGGTGCCCAGCTTCTTCACATGCCCCATCCGGTCCTGACAGCTCCACAGGGGCCCTTTCTGGTGCCAACTTCTCCCAGAACCCCCCAACTTCTTCTCCCTTTTCATCTTGGAGAATTTCTAACTCCTCTGTCTGCTTTTGCCTTCCAACCCCACTCTCTACCAGGCAAAAGCACTTGCCCATTTCCTCCCCCTCTGGGAGGATCGAGCAGAATTTCTCCCAATCAAAGACAGGAAGGGTGTGTCAAAAAGTGACTACGTAGATCCTACAAAACAAATCTCTCAATCAAGAGGGCACCAAAAAAAGACAGGAAACTTTCTCAGAGAGAAAATATTGGGGAACAAAAACTACAGTGAGAACAAAATGCAAAATATAATCTCAATAAATTGCCTAGTCATTATCAGAGCTGCTGCACATTGTAAACCTCCAGGAGACAGACAGAAAATAAAGCCTGTCTTGTGTGTATATGACCTGGGAACTACTTCTCTGCCCAGCATCTCAAGGATTTGTTCTACAGAACATAGCTTGGGAAATTCTGCATTAGAAGATGGCTGTTAATGGTTCCTAGCTCTGGCCTTTGCCTCTCAGTGTGGACCACTGTGTGACATTACCTAGATGACACTTGGAAGGAGAGAAAGATGCTGGAGTGTAGTGATGAGGGCATGGGCTGAGGGTTCAAATCTGGCTTAGCTTCTCTGAAGTTCAGTTTTCCTATCTACAAAATGGGATTAGTAATAATACCTACTTAATAGGATTGTGTGAAAGTTATACAAGGTTACGTATAGGAAGCATCCAGAACAGTTTTGGAATGTAGCAGATAGTCAACAGTTGTAGTTACAGGTGTCCTTGCAAGCACTGTTATCAGTCAGCCTGAATCTGAGGGGTCTGTGAACATTGGTGTGGCCCGTCAAAGTGGGCTTCAGAGACATTTATTTGGCAGGGCTGAGGAGTGTGAATGGGGCACAGAACCTGGAAGCTGGGAAACAATTATTTGGAGGAAGGATGAGGGAGGAGGGGAGCAGCATCTTTTCCCAGCAGAGCTCCTCAGTGTGCTGCCTTTCCACAATTTAAAGTAGTCTGTTAAATCAAAAAAGTAATCCCATTTACAATAGCCACAAATAAAACTAAATAACTGGGAATTGACCAAAGAAGTGAAAGATCTCTATAATAAAAACTATAAAACACTCATGAAAGAAACTTGAAGAGGACACACAAAAAAACGGAAAGATAGTCCATGTCCATGGACTGGAAGAATCAATATTGTTAAAATGTCCACAACACTCAGTGCAATCTACAAATTCAATGCAATCTCTATTAAAATCCCAATGACATTCTTCACAGAAATAGAAAAAAAAATCCTAAAATTAACATTGGACCACAAAAGACCCCGAATAGCTGAAGCTAGCCTGAGCAAAAAGAACAAAACTGGAGGAATCACTTTACCTGACTTCAAATTATGCTACAGAGCTATAGTAACCAAAACAGCATGCTACTGGCATAAAAACAGACACATAGACCAATAGAACAGAAAAGAGAACCTGGAAACAAATCCACACACTTACAGTAAACTTATTTTCGACAAAGGTACCAAGAATATACACTGTGGAAATGACAGTCTCTTCAATAAATAGTGCTGGGAAAACTGGATATCCACATGCAGAAGAATGAAATTAGATTCCTATCTCTCACCATATACAAAAATAAAATCAAAATGGGTTAAAGACTTAAATCTAAGACCTCAAACTATGAAACTACTACAGGAAAACACTGGGGAAACTCTCCAAGACATTGATATGGGCACAAATTTCTTGAGTACTACCCAATAAGGGCAGGCAACCAAAGCAAAAATGGACAGATGGGATCACATCAAGTTAAAAAGCTTCTGCACAGCAAAGGAAGCACTCAACAAAATGAAGAGAGAACAACCCACAGAATGAGAGAAAATATTTGCAAACTACCCATCTGATATGATTTAGCTCTGTGTCCCCACCCAAATCTCATCTTGAATTGTAATTCCCATGTGTTGAGGGAGGGAGGTGATTTGATCATGGGGCAGGGGTTCCCCCGTGCTGTTCTCGTGATAGTGAGTGAGTTCTTACGAGATGTGATGGTTTTATAAGGTGGTTTTCCCTGCTCTTGCTTGCTGTTTCTCACCTGCCACCATGTAAGATGTGCCTGCTTCCCCTTCTACCATGATTGTAAGTTTCCTGCAGCCTCCTCAGCCATCTGGAACTGTGAGTCAATTAAGCCTCTTTCCTTTATAAATTACCCAGTCTCAGGGAAGTCCTTTATAGCAGGGTGAAAATGGGCTAATACACCATCTAATAAGGGATTAATAACCAGAATATATATGGAGCTGAAACAACTCTGCAGGAAAAACTTCTAATTATCCAATTAAAAAATGGGCAAAAGACTGGAATAGACATTTCTCAAAAGAAGACATACGTATGGCAAACAGGCATATGAAAAGGTGCTCAACATCACTGATCATCAGAGAAATGCAAATCGAAACTACAATGAATATCATCTCACTCAGTTTACATGACTTTTAACCAAAAATCAGGCAATTACAAATGCTGGCAAGGATGCGGAGAAAAGGAAACCTTCGTACATGGTTGGTGGAAATGTAAGTTAGTACAACCACCATGGAGAACAGTTTGGAGGTTACTCAGAAAAATGAAAATTGAGCTACTATATGATCCAGCAGTCCCAATCCTGGATATATACCTATAAGAAAGCAAATCAGTATATTGAGGAGATATCTGCACCCCTGTTTGTTGCAGCTTTGTTCACAATAGCCAAGACTTAGAAGGAACCTAAGTGTCCATCGACAGATGAATGAAGAAAATGTGATACTTATACACAATGGAGTACTAGTCAGCCATAAAAAAGGGATCCTGTCATTTGCAACAACATGGATGGAACTGGAGGTCATTATGTTAAGTGAAATAATCCAGGCACAGAAAGAAAACATCGCATTTTCTCACTTATTTGTGGGATCTAAAAATCAAAACAATTGAACTCATGGAGCTAGAGAGTAGACGGATGGTTCTCAGAGGCTGGGAAGGGTAGTGGGGGCTGGTGGGGAGGTGACGATGGTTAATGGGTTAAAAAATGTTAAAAAGAATGAATAAGACCTAATATTTGATAGCACAACAGGGTGACAATAGTCAATAATAATTTAATTGAAAATAACTAAAAGGATATAATTGGATTGTTTATAACACCAAGAATAAATGCTTGGGGGGATGGATACCCAATTTTCCATGATGTGATTATGATACATTGCATGCCTGTACCAAAATGTCTCATGTATCCCATAAATATATATACATACTATGTATCCACAAAAATTAAAAAAAACAATAATAGTGTGTTAACAAGGCTGCCTCATAAGACTGATTAAACAGAATAAAAATAGGTCTTGGAGTGAATGCAAGACCCTGAGACACTGACCCATCGACTTTTATCTTGTGTTAAAACATGATTTCACTGCTGTGGAAGGCCACTGAGACATTTAGGTGAGGGTTTCTAAGGATCTGAACCAGAAAAATTGGGGGAGCAGAGAGAGATATCTCCGACATCATAGAATTAGAGCCTTGCCATCACCTTGCCCGCTGGCCTGCACTGCTCCTCTTCATCCAAGGAGGATTCCACCCGGCTCGGCTTCCTCCAGGTGGACCATGCAGCTGCTCCTAGTGGCAGGAATTGGACTAAGACATGGTTCAAGGCCGGCAATGGGTAGGGATGGGGATCTTATTTATTTTAGTATCCCTTACACTTATCATGGGCCTTTTTCCTCCCTATGAGGACTTGGTGAGTCCATGCTGAATGGACAGGCATGATCCTCTGCTTCGTCATGGCTCTTGCTCCCAGGGCTGCAAGGCTGACAGACGAGGCTGGGGCAGATGTGGGCAGCTCTCACAGAACAGCTCCCACTGTCTCCTCCAACCCCTCCACAGCTGGCTAGGGAGGCTGAGAAAGGCGAGAACGCCAAACCAAAGTGAAATGGCTGCTCTTGTCCTCTTCCCGCTCTCTCTCCACCCACACTGTCTCTGTCTCCTCAGTTTCTTTGCAGCTCAGATGAGTGGCAGTAGGAAGAGGATCTTGCTTCCAACATGAAACCATTTTCACAGGCACAGCTGGTGCTGTGCTTTGCCCCCTCCTAATGTTGCTCCAGGAGCAAAGTGATTTCAGCTGCGGTATTAGAAACAGGGTGTTGAGTAGTAACAGCACATTAATCTTGAGCATGTGCAGAGGTACAAGTGGCAGTTGTGAGCTGAGACGTCTTATTTGTATAGAATTGAGGTTTGTGACAGCTTCCTCCCTCCATCACTCTTCATTCACCTTTGACATGTAGAGCAATGTGGGGCTGTCTTCAACAGCTTGGCAACTATGACAGGCTCTATGAGACATAGGGTAGTGCAGGGTGGCAATGGTGTCTTGGAATCATCAAATCATGGACCCACAAGACTATGATTTGATGAGGCTTTGGGTATGGGTCTATCCTGGAGCCACTTTTGTGGTGTTGCCCTGAAACCCAAAAGTAGAAAAACTCAGGAAGGGCATGGCACACACAGCACCAGGGCAAGGAGAATCCAGGGTTTCTGACTCTCCCCTGAGTGCTTCCCCCACCACCACTAGAATTTCTTCCCAGCACCTGTTGTAGTCTAGAATCTTTTCACCTGAAATCTATCTGCAGAGGGATAGAGCCCAGCGAGTCAGCTCTTCCTGGCGCTGGGCTGCAATGAGTTTCCAGGAATCCAGGTCCAGAGGACTGGCCTGCTGTGGAGCATCTTGCGTGCAGCCTGTCCATGGGGCCTCACTTACTGGCTGGCAGGACCCCTTCTGTCTATTAACCCTACTCCCTCCTCACCTCTCCTCCAGTTCCCTCCTCTCCTCTATATCTTCAAGAAGGGACACAGCTCCACTCCTGATGGGCAGGACCAGGGCCCTGCCTCAAAAAGCAACCACTCTTAGAGCTGCAGGGAGCCTCAGAGATGATCCAGTCCAGTGATATGGGAGGACACTGAAGCCCAGGGAGACCAGTATAAAAGCCACACAGCTCGGTAGCATCCAGGCTGAGATCAGAACCCAGGACTACTGACTCAAGTCTTAGAGGCCTTCCCTCCCTACCCCACAACCTCATGGAGAAGACATAGCATACTCTAGGCAGGGTTCCTCAGAGCAGGACCTATGGACCAGTTGGCTTCAGAATCCTCTGGGAAACTGTTTAGAACTCAGGTTTCTAAGGTCAATTTCAGACCAACTAGATCAGAACTGGTGAGGTGGGGGTCCAGGAAACCACTTCTTATCTACCACTTTCTTGGAGAACCATTGGGGCATATGTCACAAGTAGTGGTGAGTGGTGTTGCAAATAATTGGTTACTAATAATACTTAAAGCATCCAATTTGGGGAGTGATTTACTTTTTGAATAGAACAGATATAATAGCCTGGCTCTCACACACTTGAATAATGATCAGCTTCTTTGACCAGAAAAGGGAATGGCACGTGCCCCAAAGTCTGACTTTTCAGTGCACCTGTAAATGTGTCTTGCCAGTGACCTGATACTTTATTTGTGTTTAGACCTCCCTTAAGTGAATATTTAGTGGGAGAAACTTGAGTGCACCAGCTTTGGAGACAGGCAAATCTGGGTTTGGATCCAAGCTCTACCATTCACAATCTGTTGATCAAATCTCTTGACTTCTCTCAGTTTCAGTTTCCTCATGTAAATTGGAAAGAATAGATCCTACCCCTTAGAGTTCCTATGAAGGTTAAATTAAAACATACTATTGTATGTGTTTTGGAACAAAATTAATGTGTAGGCATCCACAGCTCTCCTGTGGCCTGCAGCAGGACATTTGGCCATTGCTTTCCCCCTTTCCTCTCTGAGGAGAAACAACCCACATGGCTGGATTCTGGAAAGGAAGAACTGCATTCCCAGGGGTCTGTGCTTAACACAGTGCTTTCTTCTCAGTAAGCGCTCAATAAACAGAAGTGACAACATTACTCCCAGCCACTGCAATCTTGACCACCTCTCACCTTTCCGCAGCAGCCTTCAGTGAAGCTGGGATCCTCTCTGCCCACCCCCCACCTTCCATCACAGAAGATTCTCCCCAGTCCTGAATCCACTTTAGTGAGAACACAGGTAGGGCAGGGTGTCAGGTGGAGGCCGGCTTCGGAATAGATAAGACACACCCCTGGCCTTTGAGAAGCTTATTTTTCAGGGGAGAAGGGCTGCTAGGCCCAAACACTTATGCATCATTACTTTAATGCAATTCCACATCACTCACTGGTACATCGTCCGCTCTTCTCTAGTATGGATGGCAAAGAGATAGCAATTCCAGCAGCATGTTTGTGGATTCCAGGGGGTTGGCAAATTTGATTCCCACAAATACTTCTCTTCTCCATTCCTGCCCCTCCAGCCTCATCTTACTCCAGAAGTGTGGTTACCTCCCAATCTAAGCCACTTAATGGGCAGCTCTTTGGCAGTTCCAATGTATCGATGTAGGCGAGTGTTCACTGATAATGACTCACAGTGAGAAACAAATTTTTCTGTTCACTGCACATGGGCCTGGTTAAGGCCTGTAGCATCTGTGATATCTCTAGAGAACATAAGCCAGGCTGGGGGCCTTTCTCAGTATGTCAACTCCTCATAAATAATGGGTGGCGGCCCAGTGGGGGCCACTGTCCTTATTAACCTACTCCCCATTGTCACTCATGGCACAATAAAGAAACATATTCCAAACTAAGAAACTGAAATAATGAGAGATCTAAATATGAGATCGATATTCCTCAAAGCACTTGGGAAGAGAGAGGCAACAATGGCCTTGTGATTGGACCAAGAGATTGGGGAGTGCCTTGGTCATATGTAAGTCACCAGTTTTGGTTTCTGATTGCAGACCTCAGAGAGAAGCCTTTTAAAAAGCAGGTGCCCCTTCTGCTCCCCATATTTTGCAGACAGTGCCTTTGACTCCTATCTGCAGCCCTCCCTCCACCTGTCAGCAAAGGAGTTCATTAGCACTTGCTTGCAAGACCCACATCAAAGATGGCTCTAGTTGCAGTTTGTAGGAATCAGGTTGCCTTTAATTATCTATGACCTCAGGGTGGGTCCTTGGGACGTGGACAATTTTTTAAACTGCAGTTTATCTAGAAATGGCTGGATGACTACAGAAGACCTGTGAAATTATTAAAAACAATTTTGGTGATGGAAGTGGTGTTGGGATGAGGTTAAAGAAATGTTGAATTTTTAATCAGTCTTAGCTTATTTTTTTTTAATCCCTTGGATGTACAGAGACTCATAAGTAGGGGCGACTCAGATATGCACCTGATAACGGCAGAGAGTTGGATTTGGATTCACGTCTTGCAGAAGTGACTTGTACATTTAACAGGAGACAGGGCCACCCTACTTCCAAGCAGTAAAAAGACTTCACACGGGGCTTAATTAAGTTGTACTTTTTTTTTTTTTTTTGAGATGCCGTCTCACTCTGTTGCCCAGGCTGGAATGCAGTGGCGTGATCTTGGCTCACTGCAACCTCCTCCTCCTGGGTTCAAGTGATGTGGTGGCTCAAGCCTGTAAGTTGTACATTTTTGTTGACATTTCCTCCTCCAAGAACCAACTATATGGCTGACCTGGCCCAGCCTGCCCCTGCTGTGTCTGGAGGGAGAGTTGGGGACACATTTCAGAGGAGCCAAAGCCCCCATCCACTTACCCCCACACCTTTTCTAATAACATGTCACAAATGCCCCCTGGAGAACTCGCCCTTCTGTCCTCAGCAGCCTCCATCAGGTTAAAACTTCACAAACTCCAGGAAGCTTCCCTGCTGGTCCCCTAAGCCTTGGAAGTCTGGGTTAGGTACCTCTCTTTGGTGTTTCCTTAGCACACTGAGTTCACTTTTAATGGTTTTATTTAACAAACACTTGCACTGCATAACACTTGCTAAGCACTTTTAGAAATGTTTCCTCATTGAGGGGGGCGGTTCCAAGATGGCCGAATAGGAACAGCTCGGGTCTACAGCTCCCAGCGTGAGCGACGCAGAAGACGGGTGATTTCTGCATTTCCTGCTGAGCTTGGAAGAGAGTAGTGGTTCTCCCAGCACGGAGCTTGAGATCTGAGAACAGACAGACTGCCACCTCAAGTGGGTCCCTGACCCCGAGTAGCTTAAGTGGGAGGCACCCCCAAATAGGGGCAGACTGACACCTCACAGGGCCGGGTACCTGAGGATCCTGAATGTTAGAAGGAAAACTAACACACAGAAAGGACATCCACACCAAAACCCCAACTGTACATCACCATCATCAAAGACCAAAGGTAGATAAAACCACAAAGATGGGGAAAAAACAGAGCAGAAAAAAATGAAAATTCTAAAAATCAGAGCACCTCTCCTCCTCCAAAGGAACGCAGCTCCTCACCAGCAATGGGACAAAGCTGGAAGGAGAATGACTTTGAAGAGCTGAGAGAAGAAGGCTTCAGATGATCAAACTTCTCAGAGCTAAAGGAGGAAGTTGGAACCCAACGCAAAGAAGTTAAAAACCTTGAAAAAAGATTAGACGAATGGCTAACTAGAATAGCCAATGCAGAGAAGTCCTTAAAGGACCTGATGCAGCTGAAAACCATGGCACAAGAACTCCGTGATGAATGCACAAGCTTCAGTACCTGATTCGATCAACTGGAAGAAAGGGTATCAGTGATGGAAGATCAAATCAATGAAATGAAGCAAGAAGAGAAGATTAGAGCAAAAAAGAATAAAAAGAAACAAACAAAGCCTCCAAGAAATATGGGACTATGTGAAAAGACCAAATCTACATCTGATTGGTGTACCTGAAAGTGATGGGGAGAATGGAACCAAGTTGGAAAACACTCTGCAGGATATTATCCAGCAGAACTTCCCCAACCTAGCAAGGCAGGCCAACATTCAAATTCAGGAAATACAGAGAATGCCACAAAGATACTCCTCGAGAAAAGCAACTCCAAGACACATAATTGTCAGATTCACCAAAGTTGAAATGAAGGAAAAACTGTTAAGGGCAGCCAGAGAGAAAGGTCGGGTTACCCACAAAGGGAAGCCCATCAGACTAAAAGCTGATCTCTCGGCAGAAACTCTACAAGCCAGAAGAGAGTGGGGGCCAATATTCAACATTCTTTAAGAAAAGAATTTTCAAACCAGAATTTCATATCCAGCCAAACTAAGCTTCATAAGTGAAGGAGAAATAAAATCCTTTACAGACAAGCAAATGCTGAGAGATTTTGTCACCACCAGGCCTGCCCTAAAAGAGCTCCTGAAGGAAGCACTAAACATGGAAAGGAACAACCGGTACCAGCCACTGCAAAAACATGCCAAATTGTAAAGACCATCGAGGCTAGGAAGAAACTGCATCAACTAACAAGCAAAATAACCAGCTAACATCATAATGACAGGATCAAATTCACACATAACAATATTAACCTTAAATGTAAATGGACTAAATGCTCCAATTAAAAGACACAGACTGGCAAATTGGATAAAGAGTCAAGACCCATCAGTGTGCTGTATTCAGGAAACCCATCTCAAGTGCAGAGACACACATAGGCTCAAAATAAAGGGATGGGGGAAGATCTACCAAGCAAATGGAAAACAAAAAAAGGCAGGGGTTGCAATCCTAGTCTCTGATAAAACAGACTTTAAACCAACAAAGATCAAAAGAGACAAAGAAGGCCATTACATAATGGTAAAGGGATCAATTCAACAAGAAGAACTATCTTAAATATATATGCACCCAATACAGGAGCACCCAGATTCATAAAGCAAGTCCTTAGAGACCTACAAAGAGACTTAGACTCCAACACAATAATAATGGGAGACTTTAACACCCCACTGTCAACATTCAACAGATCAACGAGACAGAAAGTTAACAAGGATATCCAGGAATTGAACTCAGCTCTGCACCAAGCAGACCTAATAGACATCTACAGAACTCTCCACCCCAAATCAACAGAATATACATTCTTCTCAGCATGACACCACACTTATTCCAAAATTGACCACATAGTTGGAAGTAAAGCACTCCTCAGCAAATGTAAAAGAACAGAAATTATAACAAACTGTCTCTCAGACCACAGTGCAATCAAACTAGAACTCAGGATTAAGAAACTCAAAACCGCTCAACTACATGGAAACTGAACAACCTGCTCCTGAATGACTACTGGGTACATAATGAAATGTAGGCAGAAATAAAGATGTTCTTTGAAACCAATGAGAACAAAGACACAACACACCAGAATCTCTGGGACACATTTAAAACAGTGTGTAGAGGGAAATTTATAGCACTAAATGCCCACAAGAGAAAGCAGGAAAGATCTAAAATTGACACCCTAACATTACAATTAAAAGAACTAGAGAAGCAAGAGCAAGCACATTCAAAAGCTAGCAGAAGGCAAGAAATAACTAAGATCAGAGCAGAACTGAAAGAAATAGAGACACAAAAAACCCTTCAAAAAATTAATGAATCCAGGAGCTGGTTTTTTGAGAAGATCAACAAAATTGATAGACTGCTAGCAAGACTAATAAAGAAGAAAAGAGAGAAGAATCAAATAGACGCAATAAAAAATGATAAAGGGGTATCACCACTGATTCCACAGAAATACAAACTACCATCAGAGAATACTATAAACACCTCTATGCAAATAAACTAGAAAATCTAGAAGAAATGGATAAATTCCTCAACACATACACTCTCCCAAGACTAAACCAGGAAGGAGTTGAATCTCTGAATAGACCAATAACAGGCTCTGAAATTGAGGCAATAATTAATAGCTTACCAACCAAAAGAAGTCCAGGACCAGACTGATTCACAGCTGAATTCTACCAGAGGTACAAGGAGGAGCTGGCACCATTCCTTCTGAAACTATTCCAATCAATAGAAAGAGAGGGAATCCTCCCTAACTCATTTTATGAGGCCAGCATCATCCTGATACCAAAGTCTGGCAGAGACACAACCAAAAAAGAGAATTTTAGACCAATATCCCTGATGAACATCAATGCAAAAATCCTCAATAAAATATTGGCAAACCAAATCCAGCAGGACATCAAAAAGCTTATCCACCATGATCAAGTGGGCTTCATCCCTGGGATGCAAGGCTGGTTCAACATAAGCAAATCAATAAATGTAATCCAGCATATAAACAGAACCAACAGCAAAAACCACATGATCATCTCAATAGATGCAGAAAAGGCCTTTGACAAAATTCAACAGCCCTTCATGCTAAAAACTCTCAATAGATTAGGTATTGATGGGACGTATCTCAAAATAATAAGAGCTATTTATGACAAACCCACAGCCAATATCATACTGAATGGGCAAAAACTGGAAGCATTCCCTTTGAAAACTGGCACAAGACAGGGATGCCCTCTCTCACGACTCCTATTCAACATAGTGTTGGAAGTTCTGGCCAGGGCGATCAGGCAGGAAAAAAGAAGTAAAGGGTATTCAATTAGGAAAAGAGGAAGTCAAATTGTCCCTGTTTGCAGATGACATGATTGTATATCTAGAAAACCCCATCGTCTCAGCCCAAAATCTCCTTAAGCTGACAAGCAACTTCAGCAAAGTCTCAGAACACAAAATCAATGTGCAAAAATCGCAAGCATTCTTATACACCAATAATAGACAAACAGAGAGCCAAATCATGAGTGAACTCCCATTCACAATTGCTTCAAAGAGAATAAAATACCTAGGAATCCAACTTACAAGGGATGTAAAGGACCTCTTGAAGGAGAACTACAAACCACTGCTCAACAAAATAAAAGAGGATACAAAGAAATGGAAGAACATTCCATGCTCATGGAAAGGAAGAATCAATATCATGAAAATGGCCAGAGTGCCCAAGGTAATTTATAGATTCAATGCCATCCCCATCAAGCTACCAATGACTTTCTTCACAGAATTGGAAAAAACTACTTTAAAGTTCATATGGAACCAAAAAAGAGCCCCCATTGCCAAGTCAATCCTAAGCCAAAAGAACAAAGCCAGAGGCATCACACTACCTGACTTCAAACTATACTACAAGGCTACAGTAACCAAAACAGCATGGTACTGGTACCAAAACAGAGATATAGACCAATGGAACAGAACAGAGCCCTCAGAAATAATACCACACATCTACAGCTATCTGACCTTTGACAAACCTGACAAAAACAAGAAATGGGGAAAGGATTCCCTATTTAACAAATGGTGCTGGGAAAACTGGCTAGCCATATGTAAAAAGCTGAAACTGGATCCCTTCCTTACACCTTATACAAAAATTAATTCAAGATGGATTAAAGACTTAAATGTTAGACCTAAAACCATAAAAACCCTAGAAGAAAACCTAGGCAATACCGTTCAGGACATAGGCATGGGCAAGGACTTCATGTCTAAAACACCAAAAGCAATGGCAACAAAAGCCAAAATTGACAAATGGAATCTAATTAAACTAAAGAGGTTCTGCACAGCAAAAGAAACTACCATCAGAGTGAACAGGCAACCTACAGAATGGGAGAACATTTTTGCAATCTACTCATCTGACAAAGGGCTAATATCCAGAATCTACAAAGAACTCAAACAAATTTACAAGAAAAAAATCAAACAACCCCATCAACAAGTGGGTGAAGGATATGAACAGACACTTCTCAAAAGAAGACATTTATGCAGCCAAAAGACACATGAAAAAATGCTCATCATCACTGGCCATCAGAGAAATGCAAATCAAAACCACAATGAGATACTATCTCACACCAGTTAGAATGGCCATCATTAAAAAGTCAGGAAACAACAGGTGCTGGAGAGGACGTGGAGAAATAGGAACACTTTTACACTGTTGGTGGGACTGTAAACTGGTTCAACCATTGTGGAAGACAGTGTGGCGATTCCTCACAGATCTAGAACTAGAAATACCATTTGACCCAGCCATCCCATTACTGGGTATATACCCAAAGGATTACAAATCATGCTACTATAAAGACACATGCACACATATGTTTATTGTGGCACTATTCACAATAGCAAAGACCTGGAACCAACCCAAATGTCCAACAATGATAGACTGGATTAAGAAAATGTGGCACATATACACCATGGAATACTATGCAGCCATAAAAAATGATGAGTTCATGTCCTTTGTAGGGACATCGATGAAGCTGGAAACCATCATTCTCAGCAAACTATCTCAAGGGACAAAAAACCAAACATCACATGTTCTCACTCATAGGTGGGAATTGAACAATGAGAACACCTGGACACAGGAAGGGGGACATCACATACTGGGGCCTGTTGTGGGGTGGCGGGAGAGGGGAGGGATAGCATTAGGAGATATACCTAATGTAAATGATGAGTTAATGGGTGCAGCACACCAACATGGCTCATGTATACATATGTAACAAACCTGCAAGTTGTGTACATGTACCCTAGAACTTAAAGTATAATAAAAAAAAATTATTCCAAAAATAAACAAATAAATAAACAAACCTAGCCTGCATTAAAAGAGCTGTAGCCTTCTGTGTAATTAAAGCCTTTAATAAATCTATTATTCTTTCTGAAAAAAAAAAGAGATGTTTACTCATTGAATCCTCATAACAAACAATGAGGTAGTTGCTATTATTATGCCTATTTTATAGATGAGAAGACAAAGGCACACAGAAGCTAGGCAACTTGTCCAAGGTCACACAGCTTGTACGTAGCAGGGCCAGAATTCAAACCGACCAATCTTGTCATAGATTCTGAGCTCTTAACCACTATGCCATACCATATCTACCATGGCGCCTAATGTTTTATAAAATACTCCTTTTATAAATTTTTCTCCCTCACAACCCTATGAACCCTGCGAGGGCTGGTTTCAGTACCAAGTGCACAGTAGATGCTCCAAAGCTTCTGGGAATAACATGCCCCATGTGAAGTCCTACCCTGAGTCAGGAAGGAGCACACAGCATCCGGTCATTTTCCCTTGGCACCAAGAAGGGAGCTGTTATGGATTGAACTGTATCTCCCCAAAATTCATGTGTTGAAATTCCAAGCCCTAGTACCTTAGAATGTGGCCATACTTGCAGACAAGGCTTTTATAAAACTAATAAAGCTAACTGAGATCATTATTGTGAGCCTTAATCAAATATGATCTGTCTTTATAAAAAGAGAAAATTTGGACCCAGACACACATAGAGGAAAGTTGATGTGAAGGCACACAGGGAGAAGATGGCCATCTACAAGCCAAAGAGAGAGGTCTGAAACAGATCACTCCTCACAGGCCCCAGAAGGAATCTCCCAACACCTCAATTTCGGACATCTAGCCTTCAGAACTATGAAACAATCAATTTCAGTTGTTTAAGCCACCAAGTTTGTGTGGTACTTTGTTACTGCAGCCTTAGCAAACTAATACAAGGACTTAAAATGAGTAGAGGGGCGGTAGCCTCAGGTCAGGATCAGCAAGGTTGTCTGGTGGTAAGGACTGTCCTCCTTGTCTTGTGCTGACTTGCCTGGCTCCTGCCTGCTGCCCTCTCCCCTCCCCCATCTGTAGGCTCAGCCCCATTCCTGTCCTGGGAAGAGAGAGCACAGGGACTCCTGAGCTGGCCTCTCAACAGTGCTGCTCCTGGGCTTTCTCTGTCTATGTGCCTCTGTCACAGGCACTGGACTCTTGCCAGACGATGTGTTGTCCTTCAAAGGATACCAGCTTCCGACCACCCTGGGTTCAAACCCCAGGGCCGGCACTTACTATCTATGCAAACACGGGGAAAGTTTTCGGGTCAGCCTGAGCCTCAGTTTCTTTTCTGATAAATGAGCATAACCCTACTTGCTCATAATGGTCAGGTGCTGTTTCTCAACTGCCCATTCCCATCAGCACTTTCAATTCCTCTGAGGACACCACCTCTTTCCTATTGGAAACATTTTTGACAGGGTTATAAATGAAGGTGACCTGCCCTCCCCCAGCCAAAGGGGCCAAGAACCTTAAGTTAGGTCAACTGGACTCCTTTTTCCTGGACTTTGAATCTGGACTACAGTCACACATGGATGGAAATGACCAATGGATGGTGGCAGGTGGGTGCATGCCTGCTCCCTTTTGCCTGGTCTGAGCCCTGCCTGGATGTGTGGAATCTGTGAATGCCTTCTTCTCCCTGCCCAGTCGTCACCTCTGGACTTCGACCCAAGCCGACTTGGCACTGGGCCTCTTTGGTCTGGTTAGGTCTGACACCTTGACTCCCGTGAACTTGTACCGCTTTTCGTCTATACCACCAACCCCAAGGAGTGACCCTTACTGTGGATCCCTCTGCTCCCTGACCTGCTCTTGCTCCAGACCTCCAGTAGCCAGCATCCTGTTTTCTAGGCCTTCTCTATCCTCTCTTCCAGGAAGTGTGTCCTGCTGTGTTCTCTGAGTTCAAGGATATATGAACCGAGGGGCCCAGGGGTCAGGGGAGAGGCTGAGCAGAGGAAAACTATTGGTGCCACTATTATGTGTCTTATACATTCAAAGAAAATACAACTTAAAAGGAAAAAAAACTCCCCTACATTAAAAAAAAGTTTGAAACTGTCATCTTGGACCTTTCTGAAGCCATCAGATTGTTTCTGTAGCCCTCTAGCATTCAAGAGTTCTGGTTTGTTCAGAAGTCAGTTTACTTAATATTTCCTTAGTGCCTACTCTGGAAACTTTAAGCCCTACTACCTTGCAATGTGGCCTTACTTGAAGATAAGTCTTCTGTGCCAGGCACTGTGTGGGGTGCTGGGGATTCCAGATAAGGAAACCGAGCCTTTGTCCTCAAAATGCTCAGGAGCTAGCATATTGCTCCCCAAATTTAGTGTGCATACAAATCACCCAGGGATCTTTTTAAAATGCAGATTTGTGTTGTGCAGATCTGAGTTATGGCCTGAAATTCTGCATTTCTAACAAGCTCTTAGATGATACTATTGCAAGGTTTTATAGTATTGTTCTCAAATGGAATCAGGAGCCCCAGGCTATTTCGGCCCATGCTTCAAACAATCTCAGTGCCTAGGCCGCGATGAAATCAGAGTCTCTCCTGGAAGGATCCAAGAATCTTTAATTTAAAAATAATCCTAATGATTCCAATTAAGAACAGATTCTCAATCTGTAGCCAAGATTAAGAACCACTGACCTATAGGAAGAGACAGACTATATTAGTTTTCCAGAGATAAAGTGACAAATTGCCACAAATGTAGTGACTTAAAACATCACAAATTTATTATGTTATAGTTCTGGAGCTCAGCAGTTCAGAATGGGTGTCACTAATTCACCCTCATTAAAATCAAGGTGTTAGCAGGTCTGCATTCCCTTCTGAAGTCTCTATGGGAGAATCCATTTTCTTGCCTTTTTCAGCTTCTAGAGGCTACTGCATTCTTGGCTCATGGCCCCTTCCATCTACTCTGATGGAGCCTTTATCACATTGCATCACTCTGACTCTCCCACCTTTATTTTTGATTTATAAGGACCCCGGTGATTACATTTGAACCACCCAGATAATACAGGATAATCTCTGATCTGAAGATCAGCTGATCAGTAATGTAGTATAGCATGTTTACACATTCTGGGGATTAGGATGGGGACATCTTTGGTGGGGGTAGGGGCTATTCTGCCTACCACAGATATTGAATAAGTAGCACAATGTGGTTCTGCCTTAAAGAAGATATGCACAGGTGCTGTGGCTCTTCCCCAATATTGGGAAAGGGAGAGGAAGAGGGATGAGGAAGGACTTTCTGGAGGGCACGCAGTGATGGACATACTGGCTCTAGAGAACTGGTTGTCAAATTTCCAGGAATGCTACCTAAAATAACCATTTGTGGTTTGAAATCAGCCATGGGAGGAAGATTTATGGCATGGAAATTGACAAATGTGACAAATCAGGGTTTTTTTTTTCCTTTCCCAGAGAGCCAGTTGTTAAAAATTTATCAGCACACTACTGATGAGGTGGCCCCAGAGCTGAGTCCTAAAAGAGTAAACATTAGCCAGATGGATAAGCCATTCACCTCTGAAATATGTCTGCCAGCACCAAATATAATGTAAGCTGCCACTGGACATATTCCAAATTTCAGTATCTCTAACACAGGGCTTTTCAGACTTAATGGGCATGTGAACTACCTGGAGATCTTGTTAAAAGGCAGATCTGATTCAGGAGGTCTGGGGCGGGGTCTGGTAATCACAAACTCCAAGGTGATGCCCATGATGCTGGTCCAAATACCACACTTGCTTGGAGCAGCAAGGCTCTAGAGCACTGGTCTCTAAAAGTGATCATAAAACAATTCATTTGGATCAAGACGAGAAGATTCTAAAAATTTTATTCACCATATTTTATCTACCAAAAATGCCACTAATTACCATTTTTTAATGTACATTAGGAAAAATGTTTAAAAGCTCCCAATTAAACTATGGCATGCTACGGTTGTAAAATGCATTCTAATTTCAGAGGTATTAAAACATAAAAAAAAGAATGTCTTTGAATCAATAAAATTCAATGTTTATATTTTTATAATTACAAAAAATAAGAAAGAAATTGTACTTACCAATATTTAATATATGACCTGACACCTGAGTCCCTGCTTGTTCTATGTGTCGGATGGTTCCAAACCATGTATGATCTAGAGGGACACAGAGGCAGAAGTGGGAGACCTACACCCAGAAGGGTTAACATGGTGCTCTTTTCTATCAATGCATTTTTTCGTATTCCCATAATTTTTAATTTTTATTGAGTTAGAGATTATGTAATTTAGCTGTAACTAAACTACTCTTCATAAAATGGAAAAATGGCTTAAAAGAATCCCTGTTGTTTGAGCTTAACACCAATAATAATAAGCCTGAGTGAACGATAGGAAAGAGGTAGAACTGACATTTCTACCCCAATATGAGCTCAGCATCTGTTACATTATGCAGTAAAAAAATGACGATCCAATCAAATCTGACAAGACACTGGCCAAAAAAAAATTAGAAATTATCAGAAACACCTTTTGAAATGTGAGTTTATTTTTCTTAGAGATGAATGTCACCCAAAGGACCTTGAAGAATGAGTTAATTATGGCAGTTCATGTATGTGGTTTATAAATAAATAAACACACATTGGGGAGCAGGTCTGCTCATCGTAGTCACCCTGGGGCCCATGGTAAGATGCTCGTGGAGCTGCCACCCGCTCGATGCTCTCACACCAGCAATTAAATGCTCCGGTCTGAAAGTTTCACTTTTTTTGTTTGTTTGTTTACAAGTTATTGGCCCAAACTAAATATATGGGCCCAAACACAAGGAGAACAGGAGTTGCCATCTTGGCAAACAGTATTAATAACCACGACTCCTGATTCTCACCAGGTCCCCTTTCTCCACCAATCGTGCTGTCTTCTGCCCATTTGGGGTCATGATTGTTGCCAAGCACAGACAGCCCTTGATTCTCCATGCCAGAGGAAGCTGCCTGGGTAAGCCTGTTTGGCCCAGAAAAATCTCGTCCAGGCTTTGAAATGCATTAAAATCTGAAGATTTCTAATATTCAGAGAAATTGCTAAGCTCTAACCAGATAATAAAGCCAAACTATGAAGAAATAATCTACAAGGGTTTGAACATTTGCCCAACTCTCCCAGGTCAGCAGGTCAGCCCTATTCTGTGCTAGGAAATGTCAACATCCCCTGCTAACCTTATGCCAAGAACTGAGCTAAGGAGGTCTTTTCTCATCCTTCCCATCGTGGCTGTAGTGAGCATGAAGAGTAAACAAAGCTGGTCATTATCACATGGAAGGATTATGCCGAGGAGAACCTGGAAAATAAGAACCTGAAAGCAAGGCTCATTCAGAAAAATTCCCAGTGCTGATCATGCATCTGAAGAGAATCCAGAGTTACAGAGAACATTTTCCACCTACCAAGGTTATATATACATCTTGATTTTTTAAAAGAGCACCAAGTGGTATAATAAGCACAATGAGAGAAATGATTTCTTGGTGACTCCGTAGGAATGTGTCTGAGCTGACTTTTGCATGATGCAAACCTCATTCACATCTAATACTGAATAAATGAATGGAAAACAAAAGGCAGTGTTTAATTAGGGTGTAATTATTCATCCTTAGTGGGCTCCCAGCACCATGTCCTGTTTTCATTACAGGAACATCATCTCTTCATTAGCAGCAGAAGCTGTGTCCCAATTTTACCTGCCTGGGGGCCAGTACAGTTTAGAAGGATCAACAGCTGTGGGAAATCACCGCCATATGTCCCAGGGAGGAGATAGCAGGATGGGCAAGGAGAGGTGGGTTCTTGGAGTATCTACAGTGAGGCTACAGATGGCAGCCTCTGCAGCAGATGAACAAGGAAGCCTTTGCTGTGAGGAGTTGTACTGTGCTGAGAATGCACCCAACTTAGCCTATTGAATTAGTACCACATCTGGTATTTTAAAATATTTTTAAAATCTAATATGGAACTTTTTCAGGGCTTAGCAACCTCCTCTGAAAAGTCCTCCCAGAAACCGCCAAGGCTGAGTTAGGTGTCTCACTCCCGCACATGCCGTGTCCTTATCCCTATTATAGCACTGTCATTGTAAGAGTGTTTGTGTAAGCATAGTTGCTCCTGCTGTCTGCCCTAGGCCATGAGCTCCCTGAGAATGGAGACTGTGTCTTGTTCAGTGCCATACCCTTGGTGTGTGAGAAGTATAACACATACTTGGTATATTTGATTGAAAGGAGGGGTGAATTGAGTGAGTCTTTTTAAGCCCTCAATTGAAAACCCTTTGAAATACCATGGAGGACATAGTGCTGGGCTGTGTAGGCTTTGCTTATAGCAGGGATTCTTAGTTTGGATCCTTTGCACCCTGTGGAAGGGCAGTGCAGTTCATGAATGGGATTCAGGGTGGGATGTCTAAATTTGATGAAGTCAAATACAATATTTTATGTGTTTGTTCATATTTCTAAAGAGGGCACCCATAGCTTTTATCAGCTTTTCAAAATGATTCATGATCCCCAAAGCATAAGAAATTCATATGCTTGTGTAATGTTTGGGCCTTGGCCCTGGTGGAAGAAAAGGAATGGGAGTGAATTCTTGTTTTGCAGGGCAGCATCAACCATCTGCTGGAGAGACTGGGTGGTAGATAGTCACTCCCAATCCCTTAGCCTCTGCAGATCATGTGTCACTCTGCTCAATGTTTCCTAAACACAGTGAGATAAAAGTATGTCTGAATTTGAGTAACAGCCTTGAAGTACGAGCATTTTGGATTTTAGAAGGCGATTTGGCTGGAAAAGAGACATCTGAATGCAACAATTCCAAAGAAGCAATCAGGGATGTTGAGCCCAAGGCAGACAGGAACGTTGTCTTGTGATACATTAAGAATTGTGTGCAGGAGTCTCTGGAGGGTAGAACTGGGATCAATAGATGAACGTTTCCAGAAGTCAATTTCTACTCTTACAGAGAAAGAAATTTCTTCCAGCTAGACTGCTTTAAAATGGAATTGTGTGTCTTAGGAAGTAGTGAGTTCCTTGTCACTAGGGAAATTCAAGCAAAGGCTGAATGAACAGACATCAGGGATACAGTGTGGGTAAAAATTCTAAGGTTTTGAGTTTTCATTTCAGTTTCTGCTTTCCAAGTAATTCAGTTCATTTTGAAAGGCAGTTCACATTTATTAATTTGGTCCTGTAAGAGATCCCCTTTCACCAACCTCACCCATAGTTTCTACCCTTTTGTCTCCAAGTTGAAATCAAGGAAGGGCTTCTGTAGGCAAGCGGACTCAAAACACACTAATGAGATTCTGAGCAAAATCCCTCTGGATAATGTAGTGAAATATACTCTTCTAAAATATAAAACAGATAACGCAAAATAGCTTTTATTCTTTGTTTTCTTGAATATCCCAGAAGCAACCACTCTTGAAGATTGAGCTGTCGGAGTCAAAGGCTCTGAAATTAATGGAATGCAATTTTCTGCCATTTGTGATAAATTTCTGGCCCTTTTATGCATATGAAAGTCAGGCATGAACAGAAGCAAAACTACTAAACAGGAGGTTATTTTGACAAGCTTCCTCCAGCCATCCCTCTATTGTCTTTTTCCATCACAGCTTTTTGTTTTGCACTGAATAACAATAAAATAAAAAATGAGAACAAGTGAGAGAGGAAACCAATGATGCAATTTTAATGTTCAGCCAACATTGCAAACAGAATAAAAATGTTCTTCAATTTGAGACAAAGGAAGAATAATTTGGTTAAGGGCAAAAAGTATCGTAGCACTTTATAGAAAGCAGGTATTGGGAATACTGTAACTTTTCTGAGCCACACAAAGGGGTTCATCTAGAATGTTACTTTCACTTCCCATACCTGCTTAGGCATTGTTGACTAACAAGTCTGGTTCAGATCCTAGTTTCTTGGAGGCTTTGTTGAGGAAATTTCTCTTTCAGACTGGAGCGCTGTCCCTTAAGCCTAGAGGAATCCTATTCTTGCTTTTGAACTTGGCTTTATACTTCCTTTTCCCTCCGCCTGGGACTTCTGACTCCCACGCCCATCTTGTTCAGACCACCTGAACGAAAGCAGCCCATCCCCACTCTCATGGCCAGATACCATCAAGAACATCCCTTTTTCATTTTCTTCATAACACTTTTCATTATCTGATACTATCTTGTGTACTTATTTATTTACTTCCTTAATTGAAATGTGATCTCTGTAAAATCAGGGTCCTTGTCTGTCCAGTTCATAACTCACTCCCAGCACCAGGAATCACACACTACTTACCTTTCCTTGGACCTGGAGCTAGGGTCAGTGCTCTCATGCCTCTTTGCCACTCTCAGCCTATTTTTGTCCTCCTGTCCTGCAAGAATTGTTCAACTGCTTTGAAGCACAGGCTATCAGATTAGACACCGGGTGTCCTCCCTTTTTGCAATTATCTACAATCCTCCCGGACACTCCCACTTGCTGATTATTTCATCACCTGGTTTACCTGTCATGGATCTTGGTAACTTCTATAGCCATCTAAACATCCCTGGCCTTTCAGTCCCTTGGCCTGCTCACTGTCCAGTACTGTCCTCCTCCTCCTTAGCTGCTGGCTTCCATTCAGCTTTGCCTACGGTGTCATTATGCCCACAATCAGCACCTCCAAGCCACTCACTGTTACCCATTCACTCTGCATTCCTCTGCTCATGCCCACCTCCCTCTTTACCCAGCATACGCTCCCACATCCATCAATATAATCACTGCCCTGCATCATTATCATCAACTCTGTTGCCCCTGTCTCATTCTTGGCAAAATTCCAATCCTGATTAAATCTAACTCTCTGCCTGCTCTTCACCTACAATCATGTCTGGAAAAAAATACACACCCACATTGATTTGTCTCACTTTAAATTCATGACCACAGACCGCAAGTGAGCCCTTGGTGCTGTCGGGCAATGCTCCTACATTCACTCAGTTAATTCACTCTCCTGCTCTCCAAGAGGACTATCGCTTACTTTCTCCTCTCTCCTTAAACCCCCATACCTGTGATGCTCTCCTCACTCTCAGCTGATTGTCTAGCATATTATTCCACTGAGAAAATAGAAACTCCCACTGCCATAACCATCAACCTGCTGATACACTGAATCCACACAGGCTGCCTTCCTCTTGTTGCAAGGAACAAAGTGTCCATGTCTCCATCAAACACCCAAACCTTCACCTGGGCAATGGATTTCTCCCTTCTCCTATTCAAGGCCATCGATCCTGAACTAACTCCTCTTTCTTTTGCCTCATTACTTTGCCCTTCCTGTTGGATCATCCTTATCAGCATACAAACATGCTGTATCATCTGCCATATTAAAAACAAAGTTATCCCTAGACCCCACAATTGTCTCCAGTAACTGCCTGGCAGCACTGAGAGTTGCCCCTTTATAGCAAAACTCCTTGAAAAACTTGACTTTATGCTTGCTATCTCTACAACCTCACCTACTGCTCTCTCTTGCATGCTCTCTAGTCACATTTTTCTCCCAATCTCTCCGTGGATAGAGTCATCATCAAGGTTCCCCCATGATCTCTATGTTGTCATATTCAGTGGTTAACTCTCAGGTTCCCTGTTACTAAACCTCTTAGCTGCTTTGGGTATGACTGGTCCTTCTTGAAACAATCATTCTACTTGGCTGCCGGGCGCCAAACTCTCCTGCTCTCCCACCTAATGGACTGCTCCTTCATAGTTATTTTGTGGATCCTCTTCTCCAGCATTTAAATTGTGCCGGTGCCAGACTCTGTTTGTAGACCTTTTCTTCTCTCTTCTCTCTCTCTCTCTGTGTGTGTGCGTGTGTGTGTGTGTGTGTGTGTCTTAGTCCTTTTGGGCTACTATAACAGAACATCATTAACTAGATCGCTTATAAACAACAATAATTTGCTTCTCATAGTTCTAGAGGCTGGGAAGTCCAAGATCATGGGCTGGCAGATTCAGTGCTGGATGAGGGCTGATTTTTCATAGATGGCACCTTCTTGCTACAACCTAATATGATAAAAAGGTCTAGCTCTCTGGAACCTTTTCTATAAGGGCACTAATTCCATTCATGAAAGTGAAGCCCTTATGACCTCATTGCCTCTCAAAGGCCCTACCTCATCAGCTTGGGGTTAGGATTTCAACGTATGAATTTGGTGCGTCGTGGGAGGAGACATAAACATTCAGACCATAACACCCTGGATGAGCTCATTCAGTCTTACAGATTTAAAGATCACCTCCCAGATTTTTGGCTTCAGCCCTGACCTCTTCCCTGAATTCCAAAGTTGAATATAACTTGTATCTCTGCATGGATGTCTAATAGACATCTCACACTTGACACATACAAACTGAATGCATGATTTCCATGCCACCTTCACTCCCACCAAAACCTCTCTTCCCCAGCAATCTCTAGCTCAGTGATTGGTGCCACACAATTCATCCACTTTCTCAGATCAAAAACCTGTGAGTCATTGTTGATTCCTTTGTCTCACATACACCCCACATCTAACCTATTGGCAAATTCTTTTCAGTTCTGTCTTTAAAATATACCCTCAAATCCACGAAATCTCACCACCTCTACCACCACCATCTGATCCTGGCCACTACCATCTGTCTTGGATTATTGTAGCAGTCTCCTAGTTGGTCTCTTCACTTCCACCCTTGTCCCCCTAAAAAGTATTCTCCACACAGCCAGAATGATCCTTTAAAATGTAAATCAGACCCCTCCCAGAGTTTTCCATCTCTCTTAGAGAATAAAATCCTAAGTCCTCACTGAGGTCTACAAGGCTCTATACCAACTCTGTCCAATAGAGCTTTCTGCAGTGGCATCCAATATCTGTGCTGTCCAATATGGTAGCCACTGGCCATGTGTGGCTATGAGCACTTGAAATGAGGCTACACCAACTGAGAAATTAAATTTCAAATTGTAACCCATTCTAATTAATTTAAATTTAAATAGTCACATGTGGCAACTCCCACACTGGACAACACAGCCTACATAACCTCTCCGACTTTGCCTTCTACCCCTTTCCCTTCTCTCACTTGGCTCAAGCCACATTGGTCATCCAGATGCTCCTTGAACATTTCAAGCACATTCTCATCTCATAGCCTTTGCATTTGCTCTTCTCTCTATCTAGAATTCACTTCCTCTAGGTATTCAAATGTATCACTCCTTCACTTTATTCTGGTCAAAGGCCAAAAATTTTGCCCTGACTCTGTCTCAGGGAATGTTACCATTGGTATCAATGATACCAATGATACCATTGGTACCATTGGTATCATTGGATACCAATAAAGGCATCACCTGTTACTCTCTCTTTCCTTTGCTTATGTTTTTGTTGTTGTTGACAGTTATTGCTACCTGATTGATATGGTTTGGCTCTGTGTCCCCACCCAAATCTCATCTTGAATTGTAGTCCCTATGTGTCAAGGGGGGAAACTGTAATCCCCATGTGTTGAGGGAGGGAGGTGATTAGATCTTGGGGGCGATTTCCCCCATGCTGTTCTTGTGATAGTGAGTGAGTTCTCTCAAAATCTCATGGTTTTACAAGTGTTTGACAGTTCCTTCTTCACACACTCATGCTCTCTCACCACCTTGTGAAGAAGGTGCCTGCTTCCCCTTCTGCCATGATTGTAAGTTTACTGAGGCCTCTAAAGCCATGTGGAAGTATGAGTCAATTAAACCTCCTTTGTTTATCAATTACCCATTCCTGGGTAGTATCTTTATAGCAGTGTGAGAATGAACTAATACACTGACATCATATTATAAGCTTGTTTTTTTGTTCATTATCCACCTCTCTCATTGGTTTATAAGCTTCATGAAGACAGGGAGCCTGTTTTTGCTCAGTGCTATATCTCCTGTGCTTAGTTGGTGATTTAGTTATTAGTTGAATGAATTAATTAATGAGACAGGCTCTGACCAAGGGTAAACACCTTTGCAAAGCACTGTGGGGATACAAAAGAAACCCCAGGGCAGGGACAGCCATCTAGAAGTTCACAAGAGATGACTTAACATTAGCAACAAGAATTTATGTCATGTGAAAGGGTCTGTATGAAAGGCTAGGGGCTCAATGCCAGGAGATCAAGTGTGTTGTCAGGGGGTAGACTTTGAGAGTGGTGTGGATGAGCAGGTCTGCAAAGGTTGACATTGGAGAACAAGAGGTAATGAAAGAGAAGACTTCCTGAAGAAGAGCATGTGAGGGACATGATTTGGCTGAAGAGATTTGAGCAGGGTCCCCAGGCCAGGAGAACACCTTGAGCAAGGACTTGGAGGCCACAGGCTGAACAGGAAGCCTTCTTCTCTACATACATGAGGCCTTCCTGAACAGACCCACAGATTCTCCTGGCTTACTTCGTAACACTCTCCAGTGTCCACACTAGTGAAGGTTTGACCTGTTCACATAACATTTTACAAATGGTGTGGTATTTTTTTAAAGTTCTTGTGGGCCAGGCACGTTGGTTTCACACCTGTAATCTCAGCACTTTGGGAGACCGAAGCAGGCAGATCACCTGAGGTCAGGAGTTTGAGACCAGCCTGGCCAACATGGTGAAACCCTGTCTCTACTAAAAATATAAAAATTAGCTGGGTGTGGTGGCATGCACCTGTAATCCCAGCTACTCGGGAGGCTGAGGCAGGAGAATCGCTTGAACCTGGGAGGCAGAGGTTGCAGTGAACCGAAATTGCACCACTGCACTCCAGTCTGGGTGACAGAGCGAGACTCTGTCTCAAAATAAATAAATAAATGAATAAATAAATAAACTTTCATTGTTTTGGCTTCATCCCCATCCCTTCTCCCATGGCTTTTAATTTAAAATCACCCCTGACTGATGAGGAGCAGGGAGCTCTTTTGGGCCTTGGATCTAAGTTGTTTTCCCCAGTTCAGCAGATATTTTATCTCATTTTTATTTCCATGTCTGCTTCTGCTTTAGAATCGGGAGATGTGACTCATTGGCCCCCTCAGCAACCTCAACACCCCCAGAATCATTTCAAAATGTCACCTTTTCTGAACCTTCCTTGATTCTCAGCATATTCATGGGTTCCTCCTCTGGCTTCTGCAGCTCTTTGCACACACTTGACATGGGCTTAAGACACTGTCTCTGGACTATCACGGTACCAGACAGGAAACTTGTAGCATCTGACCTGTCTGTTCCTTGCTGGCTCCCCCAACTCTCAGTGCAGAACAGGTGCCTAATAAGCGTTTAGTCAATCCGTGATGAACAGATAGCCACGGCTACTGAGACAGGGGCAGCAGAAAGGCATTGGCAGAGCCCCAAGCCAGCTTGGTAGTGATCATGAGAGGCCTATCCCATAGGATGGCTGTTATAATATCCCAGAGAGATATCTCTGTACCCAAGGCTCCAAGCCACACCTCCAAGAAGCCTGAGCTTAAAACAGAATTTTCTGGGGCCCAGGCCCTGTCTTGGGAAAATGTAGGTTTTTCCCTCCTGTCCCCATCCCCATTCTAATGACTGCCCGTGCCTGGCTGCTGTCTAGGTTATCCCATTTGGTTACCAACTTTGGAGAGCGGAAATTAGAAGCTGCTATTAAAAACCAACCACTTTGGATCCTAATAAAAAAATGCATCAACTATAAAAAGACATTCTCAAATAACAGCACAATTTCAGTGTGGACAGGGTAATATTAGAGAATTATTGTTTTGCTGGTTTTGTCAGGGGTGATGAGTACTTGTATATAGGTAAGGCCACGTATATTTAGAGTCACACTCATTTAAAGTTTTTATCAGAAGTATGTGCAGAAGAATAGACAAGTGAAACGATATAATGTCTGGAATTTGTTTTAAAATACTTCAGGAAAATAAAGAGGTGAGAAAGACATGAAACAAGATAGGGATAATGTTGACAATTTTTGAATCTAAGTGACAGTTGTATGGGATTTCATTTTATTATTCTGTGTATATTTGAAAATATTTTATTAAAAAAAAAGTCATCCTCTTGGTCTCTCCCATCTTGAAGCTGTAAACAAACAGCAGCCTCTCAGGCCCCAGAGCGTCACCCCCCCATGGAGTGCCCTGTGTTCTTTTTGTCTGAATGTGATTGTTTCTATGTATCAGTTCGATTAGAACCCACAGACCTACTAGTGTGACAGCTTTATTAATACAGTCAGATTCAGCTTTTAAAAAAAAAAGATGGATGATGTCAACAAGCTTTGAAGAATAATAAGGTGTTTTGCAAAGTCAAAGGGATTAGGGGAGCCCAGAGCAGGCCTGCCCCTAGACTAGAGCATGACCTTCATCACAGTGAGAAAATTTTCCTGCCACAGAAATAACCACACAAACCAGGGGCGATGAAAGCAAAAGCACCAGGCCCTGGGCTTTGCTGGCTGCGAGCAGAATTTGCCCCCTACCGGGGCTAGTGCCAGAGCACAGACCACCCAGCAGTGGGAGTAATTAAACTAGCAAAGGTCACTGATTCATAATTTATGTCCCAAGGGCTCAGTTTAACCATCAGCCCCTCCTCGCCCACTAGGGCCCACCTCAGCTTCGAAGTGAAGGGGACCATCTGAAGGTTTCTAGGGCACAGCAACACCTCTTTACCTTACCTAGAGGCAGACTGCTCTCTGGAGCTGAGGGCAATTTCTGTTCTCTTGTGGTTCAGTTGGTGACCCTTAATGGGGGATTTTATCAAGGTCATACTTTTAGATTAGAGGCCACTCAGTAAGGACTTATCAAGTTCAAATAATAATCACAGAGCTATCAGTTATTGAGCATTTACTGTATGCTAGGCCTTTTACAAGTACTATCACATTCAATTCTCCTGGCAATTCTAACAGGTGCTGGTATTATCCCCATTCTACAGTTGATGAAATGGAGGTTTGGAAGTACTGTATACAGAGAGAGAGAATAAATTACACAGACACGATTTACGTCCACCTTTTTCTAACTCCAAGACCCATACTCTTAACTTCCTCTGTGTCTTGCCAATTGGAATTGTGTTGGGCTAAAAACGAGGGTCATCCAACTTTCTGAGTGACAGTTGACTGTGGTCTTCTCTTAAGTTTAAAGACTAGCTGTGGCTAGAAAGAAGGGAAGCTCTCTGCCTTGCCCCAAAATCCTTTATTCTTGCTCAAGCCACTCAGCCACAGAGCACACCAGAAACATCCCCCAAAGGTAAGCTCTGAACATCCTCAAGTGTCTATGGTGGTTGCCCTGGGACCTGACCAGCTTTGTGTTGGCCCCACCCCTAGCTGTCCCTGACATTCTGGATTTGCAGGTAGAGTCTCAGCTCCTGTCTCTGGTGCGGGTGGCCTTTAGCTTTTGTTTCTCTGGTATTGCACAAGTGACCTCTTGGCTGCTGCTGCAGAGCTTGTGGTAAATGTCAGGATGCCTCGTTCCTGCTGCTCAATTGGGGACCTCTGAGAACTAGCTCCAGCCCCCACCCGACAGGGCCAGGACCCAAGCAAGATGCCTGTGATGTGGCACCTGCTCTTTCTGTCTAGAGTGTGACGATTCTTGGATATCCAAAAACTATTTATATGAAAGGTAATTCCTTCCTCAGTCATTCTTAAGGTTCGTTTTCAATTGCCAGCCTGCCATGGCATCCGAGGAGAAATGAAGAAGAGGATTTTGTCTTCACTTGGGTGGGAGCAGCAAGAGAGGTAGCAATGCCCTAGAAGAACATGGAGGAGGCAGCAGGAGTAGTCAGCTGCTCCCCGGCGAACGGGAGGGAGTGAGGCCACTGGTTCAAGGAAGAGGATTTCCAGAGCATGGAGTCAATCAGGCAGCACCTGCTGGAGGTTCTCTGGAGGCGCCGAGTACCAGCACCGCAGAGGTCAGAGAAAGGAGAGCAAGAGGTCAGAGAAAGGAGAGCAAGGCCTCCCAGGAGGGTGGCTCCTGGTGCAGGAGATTGAGCTCTATGGGAAGATCTTGAAGCTTTACCTGGTAGATCTTTACAGCAGTTGTTCTCACCCTGCGGCCCAGGTTTTAGGAACTCCAGGTGAGAAGGAAGACATGCCCCTCTCCTCCTCTGTGGTCAGCAAACCTCCTCTTTGCTTTGAGACACTTAGTGGTTTTTCCCTCCTCTCCTTTGCAAGCAGGAATTGATCTACCTAAAAATGATTCCCCAACTCCCAAACTTTGAAACTCCTATCTCAGCTAATTCACCCAGTTAAACTATCTTGAGCACCTACTAGGTAACAGACAATATAGCAAGGGCTGGGAATACCAAAGTGAATAAAACAGAACTTGTGGTCTAGTCCCTGACATATCTGTCTAGGAGATGGAGAAGTAAATTAGCAATTACCGTAAAATCTGAGGGCAGTGACAACAGCAGAAATGGAGGGCTCAGGGGGCATCTAACCCAGATTAGGAAGATGGGACCCTCTCCTAAAGGAGATGCTCAAAACAAGGCAAGGCTCAATGTTGGTATCTCTGGGCCTAGCCTGTGTGGGAATGAGAGGCTCTTCAGAATTGAGGGAGGTCACCGAGGTACTTTCTTGTCTGCATGAGGGTGACAGAGGAAAGCATTGTCGAAGTTCCGCTCACAAACCCGAAGGCAGAGTGAAGCCACTGTGAGCCTCCCAGGGCACCTCACTCACCAGCTCAGTTAACAATTAGAATGGCTTTCAGAGAAAACAATGGACTTCCATTTGCTGTGCTGTTTGGCTCTAACAGTTTAATCCAATGAATAATGAAAAGCCTTTGCCATCCTCCCTACTGCCCCCAACCCTAGGTTAGCACAGCTGTGAGGAAAGTGATTGGTTTTTGTCAATTTTCATGCGCAAGAATCATAAAGAATTGGATGAGAGGCAAGCCAGGCCATCCAATCCAATCCAATCCCTACTGGGGCTGAGGCATTCATGCTCTGTGCTGTCCGTGGCTTCCCTGAGCCATGGAGCTGTGACCCTGCAGTCATGCCCACGCCTGTTCTCCTTGCAAGCATCCTCTGCATCCAAGCCCCACTTCAGCAACCTCCTGCCCCTGAGCCCTCCTCCTGAAGCCACAGGCTTCACTATTGCCCCTCCATCCTTGTCCTCCTTCCCTCATGGGCCTCTTCTGCCCACCCTCTTCCCCAGGCTGGGGAGGTTGGGCTCCATCAGCCACAGCTGACTTCTGCTCACCAGGTCAGTGGGCAACTCTACAGCCCACCATGGAGATGCCTACTCAGGAACAGAGGCCTCAGTGAGCTCCCGGCCTCCCCTACATAATTTTCTTGGCAGTTTTTAAACTCTCCATCTTACAAAGGCTGCTGAGGTGTCCGAAAAGCTCAACAGCCACCTGGGAGGAGGAGAGCCTGTCAGAGAACCTGTCAGGTGCTTCCAGGAGCAAGGCTGAAAAATCCCCCTGGGGGTGTGTGTCTGAATGTGGTCTATGTATGTGTGTCTAAGAGTGTGTGTGTAGGGAAAATAATTACTCAGAATGAAACAAAATATGTTCCCATCAAGCTTAGCTGCTGTTCCCACCAGCAGCCTAAACAAACACAGCATCGCCCACCCACAGCTCTGTTACCTAGCCCTGGCACTGGGCTGTCTCCCCACTGCTGGAGAAAATTCCACTATTACCAGGGCATTAGACAAAGGCTCTAGGGTGACAGATCACTGCTGCATACCCTGAAGGGTAAGTTGCCACCCCCACCTCCCCTGGCTACTGCCGCCGCCCTTATTTAACTTTCTTTCTTTCTTCTTATTTTTTTAGAGACAGGTCTTGCTCTGTCACTCAGGCTAGAGTACAGTGGTGAGATCATAGCTCATTGCAACCTTGAACTCCTGACCTCAGGTGATCCTCCTGCCTTAGCCTCTTAAAGCACTGGGATTACAGGCAGGAGCCACTGCTCCCAGCCCCTTGTTAACTTCCTGGTGCCCAGGTCAAGGCCAGCCTCTCCCTCCTCTTCATTGGCACCCCTTGGTTCTCTGCCCTCTCCCAGTTACCTGGGCACTTTGCTAATTTGGGAGGCTTGAGAGTCGAAATCCAATGTCTGACAGCCTCACCTGGGGCCCTCCCGTCTCCCACTACCAGCTCTGTGGTTGGGAGGGAGGGGTGTGAGAAGAATGTGTGTGAACTGGGGAGAAAAGAGCAGAGAGAGGTAGAAAGGGTGGGGAAGGAGTGGGAAGCAAACTTTGCCTACCTCATTAGCAGCACTAATTGTGCAGTAATGACTTGGTATTATTATCAGAAATTTATCCCGGAAAACAGTCAGCTGCCCCAGAAGACACATGCGTGCTTTACAGCGATGGCTTGACATGAGAAAAATCAGCAATTTCTTTAAAAAAAAATTTATGAATATGTTTTTCTCCTCAATCAACACTTTTGGTAAGCAATTTATTCTAAAAAAGAAACTTTTCATGACCCCAACTCTGGAGAGCTTGCAGAGGAATATTGACTGGGTGCTTCCTGGCTTCCTGTGGCTTCACTGGAATCTCCTTGAGGGCTGGGGTTGGGCCTCCCTCTGCCTTGGCCTCTGAGGCTGGAACAAGCCCAGCTCTTGATAACAACCCAGCTGAGTAAGATGAGCATCAGAGCAGTGAACTGGGATTCCTGAAGGTCCAGGGTCCTCTCTTGCCCCTTGTCCTTTGCTCACTCCTTCCTGTGAAATGCTTATTTTTGCCTGAGCTCCCTGTGTCACAGGTATCCTGCAGCCTAGAATGAATGTGCTCCCCCATTCCTTCCAGTTCCCGACGAACTACTCTACTCACAACTCTGCTCTTCCAAGAAGCCTTCCCTGACTTGGCCCGTGGAACTGTCCTCTGGGATTCCTCCTGCACTCACACACTCACTTTGCATCGCATTACACTCACACATTCAGCCTTCTTCAAAGTGATAGACATTTGCTGTGTGTGGATCAGGTGTGAGGCGCTGAGGGTATAAAGATCAATGAGAGATAGATGCAGCTCAGCAGCTCATGGCCTAGTAATAGTCAACAGTATGGTTTGTTAAACTCTGTGACAAAAAAAACCATTGGGTGCCATGGGATGTCAAGAAAGGGAATATCTGAGTCAGCTCTGGAAGTCAGAGAACGGGATATTCTGAGTGCTTCGTTCATATCAACTCATTTAAACCACCCAGTAAACTAATGAGAGAGGTACTACTATTATCATCTCCATTTTATGGACAAGAAAACAGAGGCACAGAAAGGTTTAGTAACTTGCCCAAGGTCACACAGCTACTATGTCATTCATTCAATTGGATGGCAGATCCAAAATTTGAACCAAGCAATCTAGCTGCAAAGCCTACACATTTTTTTTTCCTCCAACTTTTGTCTTAGGTTCAAGGGGTACATACACTGGTTTATTGCATGGGTAAATTGAGTGCCTCAGGGGTTTAGTGTACAGATGATTTTATCACCCAGTTAATCAGCATAATACCCGATGTGTTGTTTTTCACTTGTCACCCTCCTCCCACTCTTTACTCTCAAATAGACCCCCGTGTCTATTGTTCCCTTCTTTGTGTCCATGTGTATTCAATGTTCAGTTTCCACTTATAAGTGAGAACACGTGGTATTTGGTTTTCTCTTCCTGTGTTAATTCGCTTAGGATTATGGCCTCCAGTTCCATCCATGTTGCTACAAAGGCCATGATCTCATTTTGTATAGCTGTGTAGTATTCCATGGTATATATGTTCCATATTTTCTTTATCCAGTCCACTGCTGATGGGAATCTAGGTTGATTCCATGTCTTCGCTTTGTGAATAGTGCATACACATGCATGTGTCTTTATGGTAGAACAATTTATATTTCTTTGGGTATATACCCAGTAATGGAATTGCTGGGTCAAATGGCAGTTCTATTTTAAGTTCTTCGAGAAATCTCCAGACTGTTTTCCACAGTGGCTAAAGTAATTTATGTTCCTACCAGCAGTGTATAAATGTTCCCTTTTCTCTGCAACCTCACCAGCATCTGTTAATTTTTGACTTTTTAATGATTGTTATTCTGACTCGCGTGAGATGGTATCTCATTGTGGTTTTTATTTGCATTTCCCTAATGATTAGTAATATTGAGTGCTTTTTTCATATGCTTGTTGGCCACCTGTATGTCTTTTGAGAAGGGTCTGTTCATATTCTTTGCCCATTTTTTAATGAGGTCGTTTTTTGCTCGTTGATTTATTTGAATTCCTTATGAATTCTGGATACTAGACCTTTGTCAGATGCATAATTTGCAAATATTTTCTCCCACTCTGTAGGTTTTCTGTTTATTCTATTGATAGTTTCTTTTACTGTGCAGAAACTCTTTAGTTTAATTAGGGTCCCAGTTGCCAATTTTTGTTTTTGTTGCAATTGCTTTTGGAGCATTTGTTATGAAGTGTTTGCCAGGGCCAATGTCTAGAATGGGTATTGCCTAGACTTTCTTTTGGGTCTTTACAGTTTTAGGTTTTGCATTTAAGTCTTTAATCTACCTTGAGTTGATTTTTATATATGGTGAAAGAGAAGGGTCCAGTTTCAATCTTCTGCATAAAGCTAGCCAGTTATCCCAGTACCATTTATTGAATAGGGAGTCCTTTCCCCATTGCTTGTTTATCTTGGCTTTGTCAAAGATCAGATGGTTGTAGGTGTGCAGCTTTATTTCTGGGTTCTCTAACCTGATCCGTTGGTCTTTGTGTCTGTTTTTGTACCAGTACCATGCTGTTTTAATTACTGTGGCCTTGTAGTATAGCTTCGTTGGGCAGTGTGATGCCTCCAGCTTCGTACTCTTTGCTTATGATTGCTCTGGCTATTCAGGCTCTTTTTTTGGTTCCAAATGAATTTTATATATATTTTTAATTCTGTGAGAAATGTCATTAGTAGTTTGATAGGAATAGCATTGAATCTGTAAATGGCTTTAGGCAGTGTGACCATTTTAACAATATTAATTCTTCCTATCCAGGTGCATGAAATGTTTTTCCATTTGTTTGTGTCAACTCTGATTTCTTTGTGCAGTATTTTGTAATTCTCCTTGTAAAGATCTTTCACCTCCCTGGTTAGCTCTATTCCTAGGTATTTTACTATTTTTATGGCTATTGTGAATGTGATTGCATTCCTGATTTGACTCTCTGGTTAGATGTTATTTGTGTATAGAAATGCTACTAATTTTTGTACATTGATCTTGTATCCTGAAACTTTGCTAAAATTGTTTATCAGATATAGGCGCCTTTGGGCAGAGACTATGAGGTTTTCTAGGTATCGTATCATATTGTCTGTGAAGAGAGATAGTTTGACTTCCCATCTTTTTATTTTGATGCCTTTTATTTCACTCTCTTGCCTGATTGTTCTGGCTAGGACTTCCAGTACTATGTTGAATAAGAGTGATGTGTATGGGCATCCTTGTCTTGTTCTGGTTCTCAACGGGAATGCTTCCAGCTTTTGCCCATTCAGTATAATGTTCAAAGCCTACAGTCTTAACCTGCGTGTGCCACTGCATCCAGTAGGAACAAGCTGGGTGATGAGGAAAAGAGGGAAGGTGTTTGGGGCAGAGGGACAAGCAGTCACAAAGTTCTAGACTCTAGAATGGAAGAGAAGAGGAACTGCAGGAACAAAATGAGCAAAAGTGCAGAAGGTGGGGTGGAGAGTGAGGACAAGGGACAGGGATTACCACTCTGTGACCACCGCATAGGTGGCCCGCAGAGGATACCCAGGAGTGTCTAGAGAGAAGGCTACATAGGTGGACAAAGGCCAGATCTGGAAGGGCTTTGTTTGCCATACTGGAGGGTTTCAACTTCATCTCAAAGGCCCCAAGAATTCTATGAAGGATTTTAATGGAGAGGGTGACATATTCATATTATCCCATAACATAACTGCCATGATCTGGAAGAGCGCTATTGGGTGCTGGAGCTAGGGCAAGGACAGTGATTCCAAGGATGAGGGTATCCTTACGTGCGTTATCTCATTACATACAACAAGGGGGACAAGGGTTCAAAACACTTGAGAAATAGAAACAACAGAATTCAGTCATGGATGAATGCAGATGAATAAGGGAGAGGGAAGCATCAAAGAAGCCTCTGAGATTTTTAGTTTGAGCCACTAATTTGGTTTGGTTGTAGCCTTCTTTAAGGAGAGAGGTGGAGCAGGTTTGTGAAGGAAAATATAATTTCTGTCTTATATGTATTGGATTCAGAAGGTCTAGGGTCAAGTTGTTCAGAACAGGAATTTATAAATGCACATGGAGAAGCAAGGAGAGATAGATGAGTCAGAGATGTAGAATTGGAAATCCTTAGGGTGGGCGCTGGAGTGAGACTGCATGGGTTTAAATTCTGGCTCTATCATTTGGTACCTGCAAATTGAAGGCAATAATAGGATTGTTGTGAGGATCAAATTATGCAACCCATATTAAGCAAGCAGCATGGATCCTGGAAAAGAGTAAGTGCTCAGTAAATGTTTACCATTACTATTAATGTTGGCATTGTTTGGTATCTGAAGCCCTATAAATGGATAAGACCATTCAGAGAGCACTGAGATAGGAGAAAGAAAAGCTGAGAGCTGAACCCTGGAGAAAGCAGAGGGTTGACAGGAGGCAAAGGAGAAAGTAAAAGAAACAGAAAGGGAGGGAAATCCAGGGAGAATCATGTCAGAAGAGAATTTCACAGTTCATGTGGGTTGTGCAACTGCGCATCAAGGAGGTCAAAGAACTCATTTTCAGTCAATTTCACACACAGCCTCTTTACACAACTGATGGTGTGCACTCCCTCAGGACAGAGCCCATATGCTCAGGGCTCTGTACGTGGTGTGGCTGAAGGCCATTGTATACAGGAAACAGCACAGGATTGCATCCCATGTGCCTGGCCCAGACTGGGTCTTAGTAGGACCTCAATAAATGTTGAATGAGTGAACCAGTGGCATGAAAAGACAGACTTGAGCTCTGGCTCAGCCACTCGCTAGCTGTGAATGCTGAGCCAGTTATTTCTAGCCTCTCTGGGACCTCACCAGTGAAATGAGAATGATACTGTCCAATCTTGGGGTTGTTGTATGAAATGAGATAACATACGTAAGACTGTTGTGTAAACTGTGCCATGCTTTACAAAGGTAGAGAAGTATTAATAAAGGTTGGGGGCTGACTCATTAAAACCATTACTATGGCTCTAGCAAACAGCAGAAATGTATATAAGGCTTGGGGGCTGGGATAGAAAAGGATTTTTATTCTACCAAATGGATGGAAGCTGGAATTTGGTAAACAGATTTGTTCTCTCCAGGGACTCCAACACCTCAGTTCTGTAGGGGGCTTCAGTCCACTGACCCAAAGCATGCTCTGTTGATTCTTCCTACCTGAATTCTGTTGAAATCAAGAATTAAGACTTCCTAGTTTTGACAGGGCCTTTTCAGGTTTGTTGTTTTAATCAGTTTTGGCATTTTATCTGGTTTCCTTTCATTAGTGGAACAGCCAGAGACCTAAGATTGCAAACTCTCTCCAGGCTCCTTGGGGAGAGCTCCAATCTTTGGAGTCCTGGTCTTACAAGAATCTTGGCTTGGCCCTTTCCTAGAAGCAGGGCTCTGACCACAGGACACAGTCCAGGCACAGAGACACCCCAAGCTGCTCTCTGAGGAGTCCTACCTCTGTCAAGAGTGAAGCAACCAAGCACGTATGGAGCCATGAAGCTGTCTGGCCCCAACCCCGTATTTTATCAATGACACCATCTTTCCTCTAGACCAGTAACTGGGTCCAAGAGGCAACTGAAATGGCTAAGGTCAAAGAGCCAAGAGCATTGCAAAGAGGCACAGGAAAAAATCTTTCACTGCATTGTAATTTATTTCTAAATTTTTATTTATTGTAAAGACAATTTTAAAATATTGTAACCTTTTGTAAGAAAATAAGAAAAAATATTCACATCCCCACCATCTTTCTGCAGCATGGTGAAGAAGGAAGGAGCACTGATCTGCTGTCTGAAGGCCTGAATTCCAGTTCTCTGCCATCTCCTCCCTTGTGGACTAGGAACCAGTCACTTAATCTCCTCATCTACTAGATGGACGATTAGGATCCACCCATTGTGCCTCTCAGTATTTTTGTAAGAATTAAATGAGATAAATTCCTTCTGGACAATTTGCAGAGACTTGCCCCATGGAAGAATACAGGTTAACCTCTGAATAGTGTACCTGCTAAATTTTCCTCTACATTCTGAAAAAAGGAAGAAAGGGGACAGGAACCATCATTTAACACTTGCCATGGATCAGTCACAGTACCTTCACCATTTAACCCAACTCATGTAATCCTTGCCTTGTACACTGTGAAGCAGGCCCTATATGTCCCGTTTTACAAATGAGGAAGCTGAAGTTCAGAGAGCTAAAGTATAGCACCTAAAGCAATCCAGTTGGTAAATAACAGACCCAGGATTTGAACGCAGATCGGTCCAACTCCAAAGCCGTGCTGTTTCTTCTGTACAAGGTCAGTGAGAAGAGGACTCTTTGGCTCCCTTCCTAGCCCTTCCACTCTGACATCATCTTCACTTCTCAGTAATGAAGACAGACCTCGACCCACCATGGTTAGGCCTAGCTCTAAAGTTGTTTGAAGGATGATACTGCCTTCTGACCTTCAACCTGTCTCTGCTTCCCCGAACTCCAGCCTGCTTTTGTCCACAAAGCCAGGCTGGATGCAGAAAACATTGTCCAGTCTTCCCAAGTCTGATGTGGAATATTGTGTGCTTGAGCAGAGAGCACAGAACAGAGATGAGACTGCTGAAATAGGGGAGGAATGGGAGAGAGGCAAATATACCCTGGTTCAGGATGTTTGAACTGCCAAGCATATTTCTTGGAATAAAAGCAAGAATGGACGCTTTCAAAAAGCACCTAGGCATTGACCTTGAGCTCTGCAACGTCTTCTGCATCTTCTCAGGTAAGGAGGAATCCCTGAAAACTCTGATGATGGCTTGGGACATCATGATTTGCAGAAGTCACCCAGCTTTGGCTAGATTTGCTATCTTGGTATGGGGGCTGGGGGAGAGAGTGTCATCTGCAGGAAATACTGATAAAGCTGTTCTGGCTGAAACCCCATAGGGAATCCATAGTACAGTTTATTCCAAATAATGATATGAAGTTATATCCTCAAATACAGGACCTCAACTTGATTCTCCATTGGCAGTAGACTAGGTTCAACTGATGTTTGTTTTTTTGAGTAAATTAACACTTCTGCAGAAGGCAGCTACATGCCTCAGTAAGCAGAGGATGGGGGAGGTGGGGAGAAGAGACCAGGGGCCCTCAGGGTTGGGTCAGAGCCTCCTTAGCTTCTATCCACGTGGCAAAGCTGTAGGTGTGCTTGTGTGTCTATTCCTCTGTGTCTCTCCCTGCATGTCAGACAATCCAGCTACAATCGTCAGACTGCTCCCTTTACATTTCTGCTGGGGACTTGGAGGGAGGAGGGAATGGGGAAAGGGCTCCCTATTTAGAAATTGCATTGAGATGGAAAGACAATATGACACATCGGCTCATGTCAAAGGAGCTCATTCTTCCCGCCTACAGCATTAGCAATTTCCTACCAAGGTTCAATTTTTTTAAAGAAATTATTATTTGGTTTTAATTTATTTTATTTGCAACATAACTCAACAAGACATTGCTGCTCAGAGCAGAGTGGGAGCCTGCCCAAGGGCAGAGACTTAAGTTGGGGGCAGGAGATGAGTGCATTGGCTATTTCCGAAGAGAGGAGGGCATAGGAGTGGGAGGCCTCTTGTTTCTGTCTCAAACCTCCTCTCATTCTGCCTCCCATTCCACCCCAGCTCCTCTTCCTGCATCTGAGAAGTCTGGTCTGGAGGTGCCCAGACTCGGGATGCTCCATGCATGGCTGTAGGCACAATGAGAACGATGGGGGAGGGGGAGCTGAAAGTGAGTTGGCCTCTGTAAAACCACCCTCAGCTTCAGAGCCAGGAAAGGCTGCCTCCCTCCTCCCTTTGCCCCAGCCTCCTCTTTTCTCCCTCATGTAAAATCCTAGAGTGTTGTTGCTGGAAGGAGCCTCAAAGAGCTCCTAATCCAACTTCACATAGGCACACTGAGCCCCAGATAGGGGATGTGACAGCCTCATGGCTGCTTTGGTGCACCAGCCCTGAATCCCAGCCCTCCCAGGCCCTGTCCAATGTACTTATTTGCCACCACTCCATGCTTAACTGTCTCTGCTCCTGCTTCTCTCCTCCCCACCCCTAAACCCAAACTCAGAATGGGATTTCTCTGAGAGATAGAATTGAAGGGCAACAATTCCACTTCTTTCCACCTCTTTCCCTCTCTGGGTTTGAGTGGGACCCTGGATCCTCCCTCCCAGCTCTTGGTGGGACCCTGGGACTCTGAATTTTATCTCTTCATATGGGAAGAAGCAAAGGTGTGTTTGGGGGTTGGGTTTGCAGGGCAAAGGGGTTTGAGAGACAAAAAGTTTCCATCATTACATGAAGAATTTTTCTGCTTTGTGGCTGGTTATGTGACCACAGTGGTATCAGCAATTGATCTGGGGGCTGGGGGAGGTAGCGGGCTAAAGAGGACAACTAGGGTGAGGCTTTATCTTAATGTCTCCTTCTGAATGTGTGTTTCTTTACCTGTACATCTGTCTCCCTGTCTGTTTCTCTGTTCTCTATTTCCTATAACTGTCTCTCTGTATCTCTGTCTCATCCTCTGTCTCTCTCATTTGTATCTGTCTCTTGCCTCTATTTCTGTCTCTGTTTCTTTCTCTCTGTCTCTCTCACACACCCTAACTCCTACAATCCAACTTCAATAGCTATTGACTGACCCAGGGGCCCTAACCTGTTTCTGCAGCCCTATCAGGGCAGCAGCTCCTTCACACTGCTAGATTGAGAAATGCCAGGTCCGGAGCTGCTGCCGGGGCGCCAGAGACGCTGCAGAAGCGCCTGCCGAGTGTGGAGGCTGAATCCGGGAACAATGAGAAATTATCTGTTAATTCTCGGCTCCTGCCACCTGCTCTGCTCCAAACAAGCTCCTTTGCCTTCAGTTTAGATGCAAATTCCCCCACTCGATGTAAGCAAAATATTGATTTCCCTGCATCACAGGTCTGGGCCCTTGGAATGGTCCTGTGTTTTTTCATTCTATGCAAAGGCAAAACAAGGCGCTTTGTTCTGTGAATTTCCCCCAGGAACTCGCGAGGGGGAGGGAGAAATAGCAGGGGAGTGACAGAGTTGCCATAAACACGGGCAAAGAGCAGTTCTCCATTTGTATTTTACATAAACACAAACCTGCCACTTGGGAAACTGCTAATAAGCGTGTAGCCAGAGGCTCTTCTGGGTGCTGAGATGTGCATCGGGTGATGGAAAAGAAGTTAATGGGGCCTCTAGGCTCCTCAGGTGGGTTTTCAGAAGCACCAGGAAGGCGAATAGGGATGCCAGAGCCCCACTTGTTCTTGGAACAGCAACCAAACACCTCCAGCAGGAAGGTAGCCCGGATTGCACAGTATCGCCTGCGTCGTGTCTGCTTGGTCCCTGCCTGAGTTCCTAGCCTTCTGCTATCACAGGCACAGGGGTCAGGGTGGAAGCTGCGAACCTTCAACAATTGCCTCTCCCTCGTCCCCTAAACTTATGCTCACGCGATGGTAGCACCAACTGGGTCTTCAGCACCGTGGACAGAGCCAGGGAGCGCCTCACGGTGGAAAAGCCGCCTGGCTGGGCCAGGGTCCTCACAGGCCTTGCTTTAGCCCTTGGTGCCCCAGGCACTAGCTGCTAGGGGATCGCAAGTCCAAGGGCCGGTTGGCACAGATGGCGCGCAGTGGAGACCGCCAGGAGCTAAGGCTCCGAATCTCCTCCCTCCGGAACGTGAGTCATTGTCCGAGTCACTTCCAATAAGCGTGTTAATTAAGAGGCAAGACCTTTCTCCCTCGCCAGCCACTCGGGCATACACCAACCCAGCAGCTTCCAGGGGCTGCAGCTAAAGCTTCCTTCCCAGCTCCGGGAGAGCAAATGGACCTGAGTCTGGGGCTTCAGGCGAGCCCCACTCAGAAGGGGCCCCACCGCCGACAGGTGTAGATCAAGAGACTCCCGAGATAGGCCCCTGCAGGGCGCTGGTCCCCCGGCCTCCCTGACCATGGCTCACAGACTTCCAGCGCTGAGTGAGGCAGCTCGAAGCCTCTCAGCCAATCTGTTCCTGGGCCTCACTCCACAGTTTCTGAGGGGATCTCTACTTTAAGTCTAGCCTCAATCCTCCCGTTGAGCTTTCTGTCTTTCTTGTTATGCTTAGCAGAAAGATACATGATCTCTGGTGCTGTTTCACCGAAGCAAGGAGGTGGGTCGGCGGAACTGAGCGCCCTGCGCCCTCTTGAAATGACCCCCCATTCCTGTTCGCCAGAAACTTTTCCCTCCCGTTGCCATGGAGAGAGACGGCCGCTGCCTCCCGTCGCCATAGCAACATGCGGGTACCGCGGACCGCAGGATTGCGGAGCTCGGAAAGTCTTGCAGTTCGCATCGCCCGCCTGTCTTGGGGTCTTCTACCTCCGAAGCTGGGACTCGGGGGCCAGTCTAACTGCTCCCGTCAGGAACCTCGGCCAAGGTCCTCCCAGACCCTGCCTGACCGTCGCTCTTTCTGTTACGGGGTTATCTATTTCTCTGTCATTCGTGTGGCATGTGGCAGTTTACCCAGTGTTTTCACAAACACGATCTTTGTATCCCCAGGGAGTCCGTGAAGTACTTAAAATCATTACACCTCCTTTACGGAGACGAAAATTGAGGCTCAGAGACGCCCAAGGTCACACCAGGCAGTGAATGCGGAGTGGGAACCCGGACTCTTTCCTGGCCTTGCACCCTCCGAGATTCGGGACAGCCCGGCTTCCCGCCTCGAAACCCCCACCCCCCGGACTCAGGCCAGTCCCTGAGTGTAGAGGGGGCGGCCGCGAGGCGCCAGACTTGCCAGCTGCCGCGGGATGCCACGTGAGGGGCGGGGACCCTGCGGGGAAGTGATTAAAAGCAGAGCGGAGCCGCAGGGGGCCGCTGCAGGGAGGGTCTTCTTGGGGCCGTCGTGCCCCGCCCCAGTGCGGCCGGGGCGCGGGTTCGAGCTGCTGCTCGGCAAGCCTGGGTGTCTAGGGCATGAGCGGAGTGTGGGGGGCCGGCGGGCCTCGGTGCCAGGAGGCGCTCGCGGTCCTCGCCTCGCTGTGCCGGGCCCGGCCGCCCCCTCTCGGGCTGGACGTGGAGACTTGTCGGAGCTTCGAGCTGCAGCCCCCAGAGCGGAGTCCCAGCGCGGCAGGCGCAGGTAACGGGAGACCCAGGGCCCCCTCCCTTCCTGGACATCCGTCCTGCGGTCTCCCTTCCCCAAAGCCCCGGTCCCAGGAGCCCCAGAACCTAGAGAGAACTCCCCAGCTCGGGATTCTGGATTGGGAGCCAGCCTCGTCCAGCCCTCTGGCCCATCGCTTGCACAGCCAGGAGAGACCCGAAGGGGAGCGGGGGTGGGGGTAGAAGCCCCCGGCCCTCCTGTATTACTACTGCGGAATGCGGGGGACCCCGCAGACAGCCAGGCTCCCAGGACGGGGCACCCTCGGGGCTTCAGTTTCCCTCGCATCTCCAAGCTCGCTCTGCGGGCGATTTGCCAGGATAGGGGTCCATGGAGAGAGCGGGAGACGAGGGGCGCCCGGCTGAGGAATAGAGCTTGCCTCCTAGCGAGTGTCGAGGTCCCCGGGTCCGTGCGTCGGTCTGTCCGTCCGTTTGTGTGTTCTCGCGGTGAACGCGGGCGGACCCCCAGTCTCTCCGGGAGAAACTTGGGTCTGCGGCTGGCACGAGGTCTTTGTGTCCGGGTGTCTCTCCGGCTGCGAGTGGTTTTCCGCGTCTCCGCTGGGGGGCGGGGGACAGGGGGCGGGGTGGGGGAGGGTATGAGGGTGTTGCGGCGTCCTTCCCCCACCCCTCTCGCCCCTATAACTCGCTCCCTCCGTCCCTCTCGGACTCGGACTCGGGGCCGGTGCGCGACTGAGCTGGCGCCTCTAGCCGACTTTGCCAAGAGGGCGCCTCCTGCCCGATCCGCGCTGACCCTGCGCGGGACGCAGCCCCAGGCGGCTGCCTAGCCGAGGCGGGAGCCCGAGCTGAGTCGAGCTCGCCGGAGCGGGTGAGTCCCGAGCCCGATCCCCGCCGGGCTGGACCCTGGCGCGCAGCTGCGGCGTCTCCGGGGAGTCGCGGCAGGGGGAATGGCGTGTCGCGCCCTGGCGGCGGGAGCTGCGGGAGGGTCGGCGACGTGGCGGCCGGCCCAGGGTATTTACCTGCTGCACCAGTGCCCGGCAGCCACGCTCGCCGGCTGCCGCGGGGCTTCTTTGTCCCGATATCTGGAGGGTCCGGGGCGGGAGGGAGTAATGGGTCGCGTCCCCTCCGTGGGGGAGGGGCTGGGGGAGTGAGAGGCCTGGAGATAATGCGGAGTGGGGGTGGGGAGATCCTGCAAGGACCAGGACGCCGGGGTTCCAGGAGGCTCTGCAGGCTCCATCCCTCCTTATTCCCCCACCCCGACCCCAGTAGCGCTGGGCCTAGGAGCACTCGGGAGTTGCTCAGTGGCTCTGCACCGCTGGCGCGGGAAGGGGAGAAAGGGGCTGCCAGAGGCGGGAATTTGGTCCCTACGCGCTGCTCCAGGGACGAGAAGCCAGGGACCGGCGGTTCTGGGAGCAGGTACAGGTGGGGTAAACTCCCCAGCGGCTGCAGGTCCCAGGGTCCTGTTTTCTTTCACTTGAGGTTAAAGGTCGTATATAGAGGTAGATACCCGTGAGGAGCAGTTCGGGGGAGGGGGCGGTGGGCCAGGGGGAGGCTTGTGTGTGTGAGGGGGCTGTATCCAGCCTTGGGGTGAGTGGAGCCCACCTGAGCCCTGTGAGGGTCGTAGGAGGCGCTGCTGTCCCTAGTTGTGGCAGTGTTTAGTCAATGGTTTGATCACTGCAGCAGAAGGGACTGAGGTTAGACATAAAGAACTTTTAGAGGGTGGTACAGAGATGGAGGTTGGGGAAGTTGATTCCCTGCCTTGGAGATTCGCAGAACACATTAGCCTAACAAGTTATTATTATAAGACTCTGGTTCTCTGGTGCCATCCCCTCCTACACCGCGCATACACACCAGACACAGAATTTTCCCTATCAGGGAGTCTCTTCCTGCCTCTCCCTACTCCCCAGCTCCCTTCCATCTTTTCCACCAATGATCCATCTCCAGTGGAGCCTTAATGCTGATCCTGACCCTCAGAGCCTAGAGGGTGAGAACATACCTGTGGAGTTCCATCTGGGATGGAAGCTGACTCTCCTGTCTGTTCAGGGCAGAAATGCTGGGGGTGACGGTGGAAGTTGCTGGAAGTGGAGCAGGGCTGTATGTGTGCAGCACATCTTGGTAGGGGGAGGCACAGGTGTTCTGACTCCACAGAGATACCCATAATCTGGAATGACAGGTGCCTGGATGGCCAGGTTGAGGGTGAGAAAAGCCTGAGGGGTGAGAGTCGGCAGGCCCAGATGAATTACTATGCCTTCCCTGCAGGCTGCATCAGAAGATGAGTTCTAGTTGTTAGCTCAGGAAAACTTTAACTTTGGCTGCTGAGTCACAAGTCCCAGGAAGCCCAGGGTCCAAGCTGGGAGGCTGAAAGGGATATGGGGAGGCAGGAGCAGACCCTTTGATCATAGCAAGAGAAAGATAGTGGTTGAGAGTGGCCTTGGGATTTTGAGAATTTAGGTGACCAGAGGGTCTGGGGAGATGCCATGGAGTTCAGGACCAGGCTCCAGCTGTTCCGCCTCCCAGCCTGCTCTCTGGGTCCAGATTCTCCAACCAGCACAATGCTAGAGCTTTTCATTTGTTGCAGTTTTATGAAAAATGCAAGTGGCTAGAGCAGGCCCAGCTCTGTTTACCATTTTATGTTTTCCCTTGACTTCTTCCTGTTCTAAGTCTCTAGCTTACAGATTTCTAGTAACACCCTGAGATTGAGATTCAGACTCCACTGTCATTTGCTAAGACTCCTCTATAGGCTAGAGTCTGTGCTAGGAATTGCACAGGAAGTCTCAGTTAATCAGACCCTGACTTGGAAACACCTGTACACAAACTGTCCAAACTAAAAGCAAGTTTCCCCTTTTTCTTTAAAAACTCTGAAGCCATAGTCCTGCTATTCTCCTTAATACACCCCAAGTGAACACTAATAAGCAGTTCTCCACCTTTCATTGTGTCATTTGCCTTGTAGAAATGAATGAACTTTTTCCATAAGCCAAGCTGCAGAGGTTTAGGTATGGTCAGCATGGGTTCTGGACTTAAGGTAGCAAGCAGAGGTCCAGAAGTGCTCCAGCAAATGCAGAAACCTGACAGGAGACCTCAAGCTTCCCTGTTTTTCTTAGGCTGGCAGCCGGGAGTGGTTAACTCCAGTTTACTTGTGGCCATGAAATTTATGTGATGTTTGTCCTTCTCACTGGAAGGATGGAATTCTGCAGATTTTGCCCTTTTTGAGGAAAGGTACAATGCACAATCCTTTAGAACCCAAGGAGATGATATTCTGACTAGTGTGTTTTGAGCTTTAGAGTTCTAGAAGCAGGGTCCAGTATCTAGGAGTTGTAGAGCCCTTAGATTTATAGTTCTAGAAGTTTTCTTCTCCCTCTGACTTTGATGAGAACGTCAAGTAGGGATGGTGGTTTCAGTATGTGTCATCCCTCTAAGCTCTGTACAAAAGACATGTTCTCTTCTAACTGTCTGAAGTTTATCTTCCCTGTCCACAGAGTTAGGGGTATAACATGTGGCTGCAAATAGTGAGGAGTGGCATTGAGGCATCTGGATCAAACCAGGTTTCTTTATGGTCTGTATAGGGTTGTCTGGAGTGGGGAAAGCATGCTAAGACAAAGTCCCGACTAAACTGGGTGGCACCCTTTCTATTCTTGCTTAGGAAAAGAAGCCTCTAAGGACTGAGTCACACTTAGGAACTGAAATCAGAGGAGTCTCTGAAAGTAGAAATAAACAGGGGCATCCAGATCTGGACCCTCCAAGTATAATGACACAACCTCATCCCTCCTTTCTTTCTTCTAGGAGCACTGAACTCTTTCTTGCTCCCCGAGGACCCAGGCAGACCCCTCCTCTCACTAGTTGCAGGTACAAACAGGGAGAGAAGCATAGAGGGAAAAGAATTTCTGGCTGTCTGCCCTCCACCTCCATCACTCCAGCCTTGATCCCACATTCAGAAGGGCCACATGCCCTGACCCCTCAGGCAGAAAGGTACAGTTACCATCCACCAAACTAATAATATTAATAATTGTTAAATTAGTGCCAATGTTCTGTTAGCTGTAACACTCCACATTAGTCTCCGATTTAGCTCTGAATCCCCTAATGATGGTGGAAGTGAGCGCCCAGTCATAAAGCTTGGTGCGGCCGTAATTAGCTTGGCATTGTCTCTCCTCATCACAGCTTTTTCAGGAGCATTAATTCCTTCTCTGTTTGGACTCTGCTAATTATCCCCATTGGTAGCTCAGGCTGGATCTCTGAAAGAAGGAAAGGAAGCAAAAGCCCTCTGCTCCCCTCCCCCCAGCCCTGAATTTTAATTACACCGGTTCTCCTAATAAACTTACAAGCCCTGGCAGAGCTTATTATTAATGGGCCACGTCTGAGCCTCAGTACAGAATAGCTCTGTTCTCCCAACACACACACACACACACACACACACACAATCTCTCTCTCTCTCTCTCTCAGATATTCCTCAGGTACACCTTTTCCAGAGGCCACTGGTTACTTGCCTGGTGGCTGGTGGGCAACCTGAAGTGTCAGCTTTCCAGGGAAGAAGATGGGGCAGGTGGTCACCAGGCTGGTCATAATCTGAGTCTCTGGGCCTCTGTCCAGGTTCATAGGGTCAGGCCAAAAAGCGGGAGTATCCCTCCCATCCTCTCCTGAGTACAACTAAGAAATGCCTGCCCCCACTCCAACTTCTCTGTCCAGCCTGGGACTCCACAGCTCAATCTGTAGTCCTCCCAGATACCTGATTCAAGAGCCCAGATTTGGGCATCAGCAAGTCCTAGGTTCAAATCCCAGCTCTTCTCCTTAATGCACTGTACCCTTGAACAAGTTACCTGGTTAACATCTCTATGCTTAGTTTCTTTATCTTTAAGGGTGTATACCAATTTCTTAGGGAGGCTAGAAAGGTTAAATTAGATAATGTAAAGGGCATAATGCTCACTATGTATTAATAAATAAATAAATAAATAAATGATATTAGTATTTTATGAGTGGTTCTGCCCAGAATCTCTTCTCTTCCCAGGCTAAACGCTCTTCTTCCAAGCTCCTGGGCCTCTGCGTCACTTGCTCCCTGGCCTGTGGGCTGTGCTTTGTCTATGTCTCTGTCTGTGTCTGCACGAGAGCTCCTTGGCCGAGGCAGCTCCTGCTCTCCCCAGCCTGAGCACTGACCATTTCTGAGGGTCCACAACCAATTCCAGGCCCTGAAGCCAGCTTTCTCTGGCTTTGGGGTGAGTAGGGAAAATGGTTCTTTCTTTTTGCTTCCTCTTCCCAGTTTATCTCTTCAATTACAATCTGTTAGTAAGAACGCCTGTTACTGTTACAAAATGGATTTTTCTGACGTGGGAGCCCATTAGAAAAATGGGAACAATAGCAAGCAATAAGAATTGCTGATGAATTCTAACACTATGGGTGGAGAAGAGGGGAGGGGGCACTAGGGCTGTCTTTGGAGAAAGAAGTGTCAGTGGTGGAAGATAAGAAAGCCCTGAGCTGCTAATTAATAACCCAGCATTTTCTGGAAGAGGAGGGAGACCATGGGCCATCACCCCAACCAGACAGTCTCATTTAAGGTGACAAGCAGATCCTACCCTGATGGCCTTGAAGGGGATCTCAACTTCCCAGGAGAGAAGAGGGGCCTGACGTCCCTCAGATTCTTTGTCCTCTGATCTGGAGTCTCCCTTCCCTGCCTCAAAGACTTAGCTTAGCTTTGTGTCTGTTCTGTATACACAGTCAACTGTTATCCTCCACCAAAAAACAAAACATGAAGAATAACAGCAGCTTACATTTTGGGGACATTCACTGTGTACCAGGGCCTGTGCTCAAAGTCTTAGCTTATTTAATATTCACAATGATTCTGCAAAGTAGGAATAATTCGAATCCTGACTAAATAAAAGAGAAAACTAAGATTTGGACAGGTTAAATAACTTGCTCAAGGTCACGCAATTAGAAAGCAATGAAGATGATACATGCTGTGCTGTCGGTCATTCTGGCACTGCCGCCCACCTGAGATGTCCATCCTGTGTCTGAGCACCTGTGAGTTCAGTTTCACAGCCAGGGCTAGAAGCCATGTGCCCCTGTACAAGGCTATGTCACTGGGGTGTGATCCCAAAGCCTAGTTCCATAGCTGTTTTCTCTCCCATGAGACTGCTGGAGAGTTGGCTACTATGGTTTACCAAATCAGGTGCCCATGAAATACTAGAGCTCCTCTGATGCCTGAATGAAAACATTTCACAATGAATATTGAGCAATAGGCTTCTTTTCCCCAAATTTCAAGAAATTTTTCAAGAACATAGGATGTTCTCAATTATAGGTTTTTCTTCCATGATCTTCTTCTTACTTCTTTGGAATTCATTCCTGTTCACCAGCTGGCTGGTGATGGTAACAACAAAACAACTGAGGAGGCAGCAAGCAAATGAGTATTAGCAGGAAAAGCCTGGAGATGTGTGATCTGAACCATAGTTTGTGTTACGTCTCAAGATACAGACGGACCTGGCTATGTCCAAAACCATTATATTATTTCTGCTAGTAAGATTGTTCTTGGTTTGTAAAGACAAGGTTAAAGCTATCTCTGTTGATTAATGTTCAATGGTTTTCAGGTGTTCTGCCCATTAAACAAATTTCAAAACTAAGGACTGTTTCAAATTGGGCTGGGCATAACTAATTCTAATAAAAATAGGTAATATTTATTATATTGCTTATTACATCTGAGGCACTATCCTCAACAGTTTTGGTCTCATTTAAACCTCACAATGACCCTATAAGGTAGATACTATTATTACCCCCAATTTATAGATGAGGAAACTGAGGCTGAGAAGTGTTACATAGTTTGCCAAGGTCACAGTTTAAAACTAGTAGAGGTAGACTGTTAGTGAGGCCAGTCTGACTTCAGGGCAATGCTTCTTCTCTCTAAGCTGAAGAGGAGGTAAAGAAGAAGACAGGGAAGAAGCATCCAAATACCTAGGAAGTACTTTCTCTTTTTCAGTGCTGGGTTGAGCCCTCTCTCCCTTACTGGAGGCTTACTTCTAGCTTTTCCTGAAGTGAACGTGTGGTGTAAATTGGAAGAGCACTGGATCAGGACTCAGAAACTGGCAGAGTTGCCCATCAAAGTTCTAGCTGCCTCAAGGGGTCAAAGTTCAAACAAGATGTGAATGGGAAAAGGGTTTTGAAGGCTATTTGTGCACCTGTGATTTCCTAGGGGACATGTCCCAGTGGGTTGGCCCCAGCAAGCCCAGAGTGGGAAGGCACACAGCTTAGGTTATCTGGGCCTTTATGCAGCCCTTAGGCTGTACAGAAGCCTACAGCCCTTTCTAATCTCAATGTAACTTAAACTAGGAGATGAGGGATGTCTGAGTTCAAGGCCACATACAGTGATTTTAAATGAGCTGAATCTTCTACAGTCACCTCCTCCCTGCTGCCTGCTTCTGGTCTTACTAGCCTTGCTCACCAACCTTGCATCTCCTGTGAAGACAAACCCACTCAGTGTTTGAGACCTAATTCTCCTTGCACTGCCTGCCAGTGAGATGTCAAAAGCCCAGGCTCCTCTAGTCCTGCAATAAGATTCTTCAGGCATAGGACGGGCCTCCTGGTCTCATATAACCAGTATTGAGTGCTGGGTGCTGATTCCAAAAAACCATGCCCTCTGCCTCCCCTAATCACAGCTCTGAGGGAACAGCAGCTGGGGGTCACATGGAGAGGCAATCTAAATAGCAACCACACCGAGGAAAACCTCATTGTCCTGCCCCACCCCCTTCTCCTACCTCTCTTTTCATTTACGAATTCAATTATTTGTCAGGCTGAACATTTAAATGCACTCTATGCTCTCTAGATTCCCCCTACTCCCCTTCTCATTAAAATTCTAATTATTACCAGAACAAGTAAGATGTATGATCAAAGGAAAGCAAAGCCCTAGAAACACCTTTTGTTTTGAGGTGACTCATATTGCAGAGAATGCATCCAGAACAGCTGTAACAGAGAACAGATGTGAAGGGCTAGAGATGGCCAGATATGTAGAATAAGGACACATATAGCTGTGGTGACTTTCCTGGTGAGCCCACTAGGATAAAGACCTGAAGAAAGAGTCTCCAAATTATTTAGATCATGAACTCATAACAGGTAAAAAAAAAAACAAAAAAAAAAAACAACTTAGTACCTCCAATATATGTTTTTTTGTTCCCAAGTTACATACATGTTCCACAGAGGTGATACTTCAGAACCAGACTGGCTGGGTTGTAGCCCAGTTTCACCACTCACTAGTTGTGTGACCTGGGAAATCTATTTAACCTTCTGTGCCTCAGTTTCCACATCTGCAAAATGAGGATAATAATCATACCTTTTTCATTGGAGAGGATTAAATGAGTGAATAGATATAAAGCTCTTTGAACCTTAGACATAGTAATGTTGAATAAATTGCCTAAATCTAATAACATGCTATTATTCCTATCAACTGCATATTAAAAATTTGATTTCTTTTAAAGATTATAAATATTAAAATGGCTTGGTTTTTTTCTCTTGTGTCCACCTGCCCCGAGCTTCACCCCACTGGAGACACCACCACATTGGAGACCTTTAGTATAGAAGTTGACTTAGAATGAGCTTTCCCGGTGTCTGGCAGTCTCCAGGTGAAGGACTACCTCCAGCTCCTTTGGCCAGGGAAAGGCTCTAATGTCCCTGTGCAGGGAGCCAGGCCTTGGGAAGGCTTGGGAAGGGGGTGGTGGTAGGTGGCTCAGGACTTGAGGATTCTCTGCTATTATTACCTATTCTCGGAGGTGATAACTGATCTAGGCAAGTAACTTGCAGCAAAGGAATCAAAAGGCAGTGCTGGCTTCCCAGAGAGAGTGGCTGATATCCTCAACTCCTTCTTGGCCCCTGATGTGGGATCTCTTTCCCTGGAGCCTATGTGCTGTGGGAGTACCTGGATCCCCTTAGCAGGGGCCTGGGCATTCAAGCCTCGCTCAGAACTTGGCACATGGCAAGTACTCAGTAAATGTTGCTTGAACTTAATTGAAATGAGAGCTAATTACAGCCTTCTCATACATCATTCTTTCAGTCACTCATTCATTCCATGTGCCAGTTTCTATGTGAGGCCCTGAATCAGACAAAGAGGAAAAACACGTGTCATAGTAGCCTACAGTTTAACCAGAGACAGACAGGTCAGGGCAGAGGAAAGAGTGCCAGCCTGGGTGGTGGACATCTGGACCCTAGTCCAGGTTCTGTGTCTGACCAACCTGTGACTCCAAGCAAGTCCCTTCTGTGGACCACTGCTGCCATCTTTAAAGGCACAGCCTGGCCTCACTACTTGTGGGGTCATTTCTTACCTTAAATAGTAAGATTTTTAAGGCATTTGGACAGGCTAATACAGAGGCTTCAAACTTACAAGCTTTCAGGGGCCAGACAGGGAACAGGAAGTGGAGGGTTGAGCTGGTGAGGACATATCCTTACAAAGAGAGTCACCAGTTCCCACCATGTGGGAGCCCATGTTCAATTACCAAGTCATTGGTCTTTTCCAGTGAATTCAGAAGTCTGGGGTGACGATGATGATGGAATTTCTTAACGTTTCAATCATTAAGCAAGCCAAACAAAACTCTTCTGCTAGTTTGTCCACAGTAACCTTTTTGCAAACCCTGCAAAGTATGCCCTTGGTTCAGAGCCTTCTAACTTCTCTACTCCGAGCAAGAAGAGGCCTTGGGCTCAAAGGTTCATTCCCAAATTTGGAGAGGGAAGTGGGATGGGAGGTCTGCTTAATAATTTCTCACAAAGAGGGGCATCCCTCATAGGGGCATACCCCTTTCTTGGGATAATGTGCATCCCTGGGGTCAGGGGTGGGCTGGGGGTGGGGGAGTGAGAGCCCACCTCCAAACCAATCACAACATTTAAAATACCAGTTTTACAGCAAAGCTCTTGAATAGCCACAGGAATGGAGGAGGACAGCTCTAGGAATCATTTGTACACGAATACCTTGGAGATATTGTAGGTTCAGTTACAGACTACTGCAATAAAGCACATATCAAAATAAAGCAAGTCACACAAATTTTTTGGTTTCCCGTGCATATAAAAGTTATATATATATATACACACACACACACACACGCACATAAGTTATATATATAAGTTATATATATATATATAACTTATACACATATACATATGTATGTATGTATATATAGATATATATAACTTTTAAACTATGCTACTTTTATACTATATATGTATATATACACACGTAACTTTTGTACTATACTACTTTTATACTATATATACATATATGTATCTAAAACATTTATACATATAAGTATATGTAATTTATATATGTACACATGTAAACATATATATAACTTTGTGTAATTCTATTGTACACTTAATAGACTAAAGTATATTTTATAAAAAGAAATAGAATTATTAGAATAGCACAATAGAATTAAATAAAATATATATAGTATAAAATATACTGTAGTCTATTAAGTGTATACAGTATATACATATATGTATATATACATATATGTGAATATATACATATACACACAGTATAAAATATACTGTAATATACTGTAAATATAATGGCATCAAGAATGATGAATCCTATTCATATGGTTTTCAATTTACTTTGCCCAGATCCATCAGAGGAATCACTATCCATGGCAGCTAAAGCCTTACAAAAAGTATACATTGTAATATATATACCTATATATATACACATATACAGTGTAAAATATACTGTAGCCTATTAAGTGTGCAATAGAATTACACCCAAAAACAATATATACACCTTAATTTTAAAAGTTTGATTGCTAAAAAATGCTAAATTGCTAAAAATGAGCCTTCAGTGAGTCTTAATCTCTTTTTGCTGGTGGAGGGTCTTGCTTCGATGTTGATGGCTGCTGACTGATCAGTTTGGTGGTTGCTGGTGGCTGGAGTGGCTGTGGCAATTTCTTAAGACAACGGTGAGTTTGCTGCGTCAATGGACTTTTCCTTTCACTAAAGATATCTCTGTAGCATGCACCGCTGTCTGATAGCATTTTATCCATAGTAGAATTTCTTTCAAAATTGGAGTCAATCCTCTCAGCCCCTGCCACTGCTTTATCAACTAAGGTTATGTAATATTCTAAGTCCTTTGTGGTCATTTCAGCAATGTTCACAGCATCTTTACCTGGAGTATATTTTATCTCAAGAAGATAAAATATTTACTCATCCACAATTTATTTACTCATCCACAAGAAGCAACTCCTCATCCATTCTTCAGGCTCCGCTTCTAATTCTGGTTCTCTTGCTATTTCCACCACATCTGCAGTTATTTCCTTCACTGAGGTCTTGAACCCCTCAAAGCCATTCACGATGTTTGGAATCAACTTCTTTTAAATTTCAGTTAATGTTGATATTTTGACCTTTTCCCCTGAATTATGAATGTTCTTAATGGCATCAAGAATGGTGAATCCTATTCAGACAGTTTTCAATTTACTTTGCCCAGATCCATCAGAGGAATCACTGTCTATGACAGCTAAAGCCTAAGATTTGAAATTTGAAATTACTCCTTGATCCATGGGCTGCAGAATGGACGTTGTTTTAGCTGGCGTGAAAACAACATTTATCTCCTTGTACATCTGCATCAGAGCCTTTGGGTGACTAGGTGCATAGTCAATGAGCAGTAATATTTTGAAAGGAATCATTTCTTCTGAGCAGTAAGTCTCAACCGTGGGCTTAAAATATTCAGTAAACCATTCTTAAACAGATATGCTATTATCCAGGTTTTGTTTTTCCATTTTTAGAGCATAGGCAGAGTAGATTGAGCATAATTCTTAAGGGCCGTAGGATTTTTGGAATGGTAAATAAGCATTGGGTTCATCTTAAAGTCATCAGCTGTGTTAGCCCCTAAAAAGAGAGTCAGCCTGTCCTTTGAAATTTTGAAGCCAGGCATTGACTTCCCCTTTCTAGCTATGAAAGCCCTAGATGGCATCTTCTTCCAATATAAGGCTATTTCTTCTACTCTGAAAATCTGTTGTTTAGTATAGTCACCTTCATCAATTATCTTAGTTAGATCTTCTGAATCACTTACTGCAGTTTCTACATCAGCACTTGCTGCTTCATCTTTGAACTTTTGCATGATGGAGAGGACTTCTTTCCTTAAACCTCAAGAACCAACCTCTGCTAGATTCAAACGTTTCTTCTGCAGCTTCCTCTCCTCTTTAAGTCTTCATAGAATGAAAGAAAGGTACTGTCTTGCTCTGGATTAGGCTTTGGCTTAAGAGAATGTTGGGGCTGGTTTGATCTTCTGTCCAGACCACTAAAGCTCTCTCCACATCAGCAATAAGACTGTTTTGCTTTCTTATCATTTGTGTGTTTGCTGGAGTAACACTTCTGATTTCCTTTAAGATCTTTTTCTTTGCATTCACAACTTGGCTGTGAGGCACAAAATGCCTCGCTTTTGGCCTGTCTTGGCTTTTGATATGCCATCCTCACTAAGCTTCATTATTTCTAGCTTTTGATTTAAAATGAGAGTCATGTGACACTTTCTTTGACCTGAACACTTAGAAGTCAAAGCAAGGTTATTAATTGGCCTAATTTCAATATTGTTGTGCCTCAGCAAATAGAGAGGCCTAAGGAGAGGAATGGCCAGCCAAGGGAGCAGCCAGAACACACACAACATTTATCAATTAGGTTGGCCATCTTACATGGATGCAGCTCAGGACGCCTCAAAACAATGACGATAGGAATATCCAAGATCACTGATCACAGATCATAGATCACCATAACAACCATAATAGTAATTTAAAAGTTTGAAATAATGTGAGAATTAACAAAACGTGACAGACAGACACAAAATGTGCACATGCTGTTGGAAAACTGGCACAGAAAGACTTGTTCAAGGCAGGGTGGCCACAAATCTTCAATTTGTAAAAAATACAGGATCTGTGAAGCACAATAAAGTGAAGCATAGCAAAATGAAGTGTGCCTGTATTTAGCTTTGAAGTGCACTGTGTAGATCAGATTCCAACTTAATAGAAGTATTTATTGAGCCTACTATGCACAGAGTTCTGGGAGTACAGAAGAACATAATCCTTGCCCTTAAAGAGATTATGCTCAATCTCATTCACTTGAAGTCAACTCAATGTTTATTGAGTTCCTGTCTTGGGCTCAGTGGGGATGGGATAAAGAAGAAAAGAGGATGAGTTAGCCAGCCTCTGCCCCCCAAGGTATCACACCCTGTTAAGGAAGTGGGCTGTAGACAAAAATGACTCTAAGTCTGGCCATAGTAGCAGCTTTAATAGAAATTCAAACAGCATCTCAACATGAATCCTTCACAAATTTGCACATTTGCTTAGGCTGCTATTTAAATTATTTTCCTTTCCCTGTGCACGTGCCAATAGCCAGTAGAGACGACAGCCCAGGTGCTCCCCAAGCTGGCTGGGGGGATAGGGGTGGGGGCGGGAGAGAGGATGATGCTGGAAGAATCAGATTGAGGTGAACACAAGGCTGTAGATACTCCACCAAGTGGACAATCAAGAGTCAACCCTGAAACCACCTCTCCCTCTGACCTGGCAGCTTTCTCATGACCATTCTTCTCTCTTCTTCCGTCTTTGTCCCTTCCGTGTGCCCCCTCCTCCAACACCCTCACCCGCTTCTCCCCGCCTCTGTCTGTCTGTCCCTCCCTGCCTGGCTCATGCCGAGGGCAGGCACCTCTGTCAGCCTCCTCGCAGTTGTAGTTATTGTGTGTGGCGTGGCCCTGGTGGCAGTTTTTCTCTTTCTCTTTTGGAAGCTGTGCTGGATGCCCTGGAGGAACAAGGAGGCCTCCAGTCCCTCTTCTGCTAATCCCCCCTTGGAAGCCCTCCAGAGCCCCAGCTTCAGAGGCAACATGGCGGACAAGCTGAAGGACCCCAGCACCCTGGGCTTCCTGGAGGCGGCCGTGAAGATCAGCCACACGTCCCCAGATATCCCAGCTGAGGTGCAGATGTCGGTCAAGGAGCACATCATGCGTCACACACGGCTGCAGCGGCAAACTACAGAGCCAGCGTCATCCACCAGGTGAGGAGTGGACCACTCCCTTCCCTGACCCCCACACCTCCACACTCCCTTAATACATCTATGGGATTCCAGCCTGCGGGGATCACAGACCAGAAATAATAACACATATCCTTTGATTGAGAAATATGTCAGATGATGTGAGCCATGATGGGTGATCAATGAGGAGGTGGGCACCAGGAAAGACTTCATGAAAGGGAAACCTTTGAGGCGGGTTGCTGTATATGTGGTGTGCACTTGGGGTGTGTGTGGGTGTGAGGGGACTGGAATAGTGGAATAGGGGAGTGTTGGATGTTTGGAAGGAAAGGCTTCAGGCAGAAGGAAGAGAACAGTAAAGGCCTAGAGATGTAAGAGTTCATGGTGTGTTTAGGGATATGTCAGTAAAGCCTGATAGCTACAGTCTGCAGTACATGGCAGATAAGGCAAGGGAATCTTAATAGTTTGAGAATCAGGATTCCTTTAAAGCCTTTCAGAGTTCCCTGCATGACAACAACTGTAAATACATACAGCATCCTTTAACTGAAAATAGCAACAAGAAAAACATAACGACAAAAACCTACCCTAAGTTCAGAAGCACTTTTAAAAGATGTGGTGCAAGCATGCCTAAGGCATTGTATTTACTCAAAACTTAGGGCTCTGATGGACTCCTAGGTCCCTGCAATGGCTCTCCAGGCCCTCAGGGGACCAACCAAAGAGAACGAGGCCTGGTCTTCAGACTGGAGGCCAGGAATGAACATGCTGGGGAGTCACACTGACAGTCTGTCATATGGCCTTGGGCAAGTTCCTCACCTTCCCTTAGACTCACTTTTTCCAGCTGTAAAATAAGGCTGATGACTTTCATATGGCAGTTGTGAGGAGCCAATGGAAGAATCAATGTGATCGATAAGGAGAGCTAACACATATATTGCTTATGATTATGCTTGGCTCTATTCTAAGCACTTCATATGTAATCAATTCATTTCACAGCAATCCTATGCAGCTGTTACTTTTATTATCCTCGTTTTTATGGCACAGAGAGGTTAAATAACTTTCCCAAGATCTCAGCTAGAAAGTGACAGAGCCAAAATTAACCTATGCAGGCTAACTCCAAAGCCCATGCTTTTACCACTCTGCTGCCTGCCGTATAGCAAATGCTTAACAAATGGTGATGGTGATGATGGTGATGAAGTGGGTGCCACATTGAGGATAAGAAGGGATGGTCCTTCTCTTAAGGAATCTCATGATTTAATAAGGAAACCAGAGTCATGTCTACTAGGAAGTAAACCTAGAAAGCAGGTAACAGAAAAGCAGGAAAAAGTGATTATGATAACAATGGCTAAAGTTTCTTGAGCTTACTATATATCAGGCACCATTCCAACTACTTTACATATATTAAGACATGTAATGCTCACCACAACCTTGCACACAAAGTGTGTGCAGAGCAAAAGTGGGGTCAAGAAGAGGAAGGAAAAGGGGGCTCAACAAGGGATAAGATGAGCCAGGGCCTCCAGGCTCGTGTTTGCCTTCATCCCCCTTCCCCTGAGCCCTGACCACACTCCCTCTGCCCCCTCCTGCCCTCTACCAGGCACACGTCCTTCAAGCGCCACCTGCCAAGGCAGATGCATGTCTCCAGTGTAGACTATGGCAATGAGCTTCCACCAGCAGCAGAGCAGCCCACCAGCATTGGCCGCATCAAGCCTGAGCTCTACAAGCAGAAGTCAGTGGATGGGGAGGATGCCAAGTCTGAGGCCACCAAGAGCTGCGGGAAGATCAACTTCAGCCTACGCTATGATTACGAGACCGAGACCCTGATTGTGCGTATCCTGAAGGCTTTTGACCTCCCTGCCAAGGACTTTTGTGGAAGCTCTGACCCTTATGTCAAGATCTACCTCCTGCCTGACCGCAAATGCAAGCTGCAGACCCGGGTGCACCGCAAGACCCTGAACCCCACCTTTGATGAGAACTTCCACTTCCCTGTGCCCTATGAGCAGCTGGCTGACCGCAAGCTGCATCTCAGTGTCTTCGACTTTGACCGCTTCTCCCGCCATGACATGATTGGCGAGGTCATCCTGGACAACCTCTTTGAGGCCTCTGACCTGTCTCGGGAAACCTCCATCTGGAAGGATATCCAATATGCCACAAGTGTAAGTACAGCCCTGTTCCTTGGCTTCTTGAGGATTTGTGGTTCTGGGTTGGGTGGGACATGTCCCCAAACCCTCACTTCCTAGAGACAAATGGGCCTTTGCCATTTGGGATGTGAAGAGGGACTCTGGAAACTGCCCAGTGGCCCAGTCTACCCTTGCACTCTGCCCCAGGTTGGGATGGCAGAGAGCAGAGTCCCCATGTAGCTAGGAAGGGAAGGGAATTTTTATCTGTGGCTTCTGGTTGCATGTTCTGGGGTGGTTCTTTCTACTGAGAGTACTGATGTGCATTAGAAACTTGGCATAGGCAATTGAAACAGGCCATATCAATCAGACTGAACTAGGCTATGCTGCAGCAGCAAACAGTCCGAGGATTTTGTGGCTTTAGACAACCAAAGTTTATGCCTTGTTCATGTTTCATGTGCTTTGCAGCTGGACTGGGGACTCTACTCCACCTTGTTACCTGGGGACCCAAGCCAACACAGGCTGCATTTAGACACGGGCCCCCACAGTTAAACATCAGGAGGAAGAGGAAGTGGCAAATCACGCACTGTTTATTAAAACTTCCACGCAGAAGTGACACATGTCACTTCCACTCCCATTAGAACAAGACATGTGGTAACTCCTAATATCAAGGGAGAAGGGGCAAAGTAATCCTACCGAGTGCCCAGAAGGAGAGCTGGACATATGTAATGAACAGCACGAATGACGACACACAGCAGAGTCCCTTTGCTTGGGCATTGTTTTCCCAGTCAGGTACGGGAGATGGGGGAGGCCAGCCCAAAAGGAGACCTGACTAACACCTACACAGGAGGTGGGTGCTGGGCTGTTTGCAGCCAGCTGGAATTAATCAGGGAAGGTTTCAAGGAGCTGGGGCTCAAGTTGGCTTTTAAGAGAAGGGAGCACAGGTTTGGCACAGAGAACTGGAGAGGACACATCTGGAGCCCTTCGGTCTGGCATAGCCCTTCGCTCTAGTCCCCTGGGTTGAGGAAGCTGTGTAGCTGTATCCTGCAGGTATAGCTAGTGTCCTCTCTCTAAGCACCCCCAGGCAACTGAGAGCTCAGTGGGGGCATTCCTCCAAGCTCCAGTGGCCTTGCATCTGCTCTCTTGAGTGCTAACAGGTTGAGCGGCAACCTGGATATTTCCTCCACTATATCCCTGAGGAGGGGCAACCCCACTCTGTCTGCAGACTCCCGCTTGGATAGTCAATACTCAATATCTCTGTGTTGAGCCTGTGAAGAGAGGGGCTGGGAAAATCAGCCCTGCTCTGGTGTGCAAAGGGCATAAAACTTGTTTTGTTCAAAGAGAGAAAGCTTAGTGGGCTCTGCTTACGCCCCAGGAAGGGTCTGGGGGACACCCCATTCTCATAGCTTGTGCTGACTTTGACCAGTCCAGCCCAATGGCTCAGTACCTCCCCCACCTTTGCTTTCCTGAAATCTCATCCCTAAGAAGAACATAAGTAGCCGGCTGGCCAGCAGGCAGACGGGGCGGGCAGACAGGGCGGATTGGAACAGCAGCTCTGTGGCAGCCCCAGGCCCGAGCGCTCCACTCCATAAATCACTCTGAAGTTTACATTTGGTGCAGCTCTTCCCTGTGGTCTCCTTAGGCTGTGGCTTCATTATGGTAACTGGACAGGTAGAGAAAAGCAGCTCAGTCCTCCTCACAGTGAGGTTGCCACCCAGGGAGAGGGGTGAGGGCCAGGGGCTGCAGGAAGCAGAGCTCAGCCCAGCCCTTCTAGGAGCCTCCTTTGCTCCTTGCCAGAGCCCACCATCTGGTGTCTTTGGCTCCAGGCATGAATGGAAGCCTCATGCCTGGGGCAGGCAGTCTGTGCCCAAGCACACTCCTCACCTGGATGCACCTTTCCATATCCAAGAACCCCGTGGCTGTCCTGCCCTTGTCCCATCCCCACTTCCCCCACCTGGCTTCTGAAAAGGGCAGATCAACCAAAGAGCATAGGACAAATCACCATCATCCTCATCATCCTCAACTAGTATCATTATAGCCCTCCTCCATCTCCTCCTCCTAAGAACACTGTGCCAGGCATGGGGTTGAGGGTGGGGCTGGGGTAGAAAACAGCTTCTTTGACCCACAGAAACTTGTCATGTAATTACAGAGACAGGAAAAGTCCATGCAGTAGCTGGTAGTGCAAAGCAGCAAATATGATCCTCTGTGTATGGTTGCAGGATCCTTAGAGTTAGGATAGCTGGTGAAGGTCTCCTTGATGAGGAGAACTAAATCAGGTGGGGAAGGACAGTTATAAATAACTCGACAGGACAAGAGGAAGGGGGAGCATTCCAGCCAGTTGCAGAGGGAGTCCAGGTGCAGGAGTTTCCCAAGCTGCAGAGCCCCACCCATGCTCAGACAGCCTGTCTTACCGTCTGTCTGAGCTGGATGTTCCTTCTCAAGTGAGTCCCCTGCCACCCTCCAACCCACAGCCCCACCAGCAGGTAGAGTTCTCAGGAGCAGGCTCATCACCCTGCCAGGTAAGGACTCAAGCAAAAGAGGGGGAAGAGGTGCGAGAAGGCTGATGCTTGTACCTGTATGTGGTGCTGTCAAATTTTAATTATTTGGGGGCCAAGGAGACCCAAGTCATCACAGTCACCAGGAATGACAGAGCACTAAGCGTATATGAATTCCCATACCAGCACAATGGGGGACAGTACTGATGAGATGAGCGCAGCCAACAGCCAGCTCCCATCTCTCCCATGTGTCTGATTCCATTCCCAGAGCTGCCCTTTGGACCTGAGCTCAGGAATCTGGCAGCTTCTGAAAAACACCTGACATTTCTGCCTCTTGCCTTTGCCAACAAGGTTCTCCATGTCAGGCAGATCTGTTCCCACCTCTCTGCCTGGTGCAAACCAATCCACCTTTCAGAGCCTACCTGCTGTCATCCTTCATGTGGCCTCCTGGTCTCACAGCAGCTGCCTCTCCCATGTGTTCTCTGTATCCCCGAGTTATATCTGGAGTCATGTTCTATCTTGTAAAGTCCTCCCAATGGCTCAGGAATGGCTTGTGACCCACATTTGACTTTCTCTTGTATTTTCCCTCAGGGCTGAGTGTAAGAACCCAGTACTTTCTTGTTAAATGACCAGTGGCTTACTTAATTCAATTAAAACTATATATGGGTACCCAAGGAAAAGACTATTAAAGAAGCAGTTGGAATTGAATGGGGTTAACCTGGGAAGGCTTCTTGGAGGAGAAGCAGCTCAAGTAGTATTTAGAAAATGGCTTAGAGCCAGGCTTGGTGGGGAGAGACCCAGCCTGTGCATGCGTTCAGAGGTGAATGGGATGGTTTGTGTCTGGGGTAACCAGCCAGATCAGGTAGTCTGGACCAAAGCAGAGAGCCTGTGACCCGCATGCTGAGCAGAAGGAAAGGCACCGTGAGAAAGGGGACCTGGAGGCTGCTCTGTGCTCACCAAAGTGATGTGAATGCTGCCTGTGTTGCTCCTTGAGTTTGTGCAGGAGAGTCGGATTCGGCCCTGGCAGGTGGCACCAGGCAGGTCCCTTGTTCCCACCCCCACCCTGGTGCTTGACTTGAAGTACCAAAGCCTGAAACATTTGCATTGTTTTCTCACAGCCACAGAACCCTGAGCTCAAGGCTAGTGGAGGGGAGGTACACATCCGAGGAGTCTAGCTCTTTGTTAATTGCAAATCTTAAGCCTCAAGGGACACTCACCTCCCCAGCCCAGATTGTTCCAGAGGGAAGTCTGGGCAGCACAGCAGCTAATATGCCCCACTGGCTGGAGAGCCAGAGCAAACCGGGCCTGCAGGGCAGTCGGAGGCCTCGCGCATTGCATGGAATTAAGAAACTCAGGCCTAGGATGGAAATTTTGGGAGTTCACTGCACCCATTCCAGCCCTGGGAAGCACTGCCCTGCTGTTTCCCCCATCTCTCCTTCTGCCTGGCTTGCCCAAGAGCCCCTGATAGTCTCCTGGGCATTCCCAGAGGTTTGCCACTGTCTCTCCAACCAGAGCTTCAATTGGCTAAGATCACCATGCTCTTCCCTCCTAGCGTCTTCTGCCCCCAGTCTCATTATTTCTAAATAAAGCTGTAGATTTATCATTATAATAGAGCTGCCGTCACCTGGGTTTGCTAACATCCCTAATCTTGTAGTTATTGCTACAGAGGACTCAGACCCCACCGCACACAACTATTCCTGTCGCTATTCCCTCTCCTTCACTGTGGCAGGAGATGAAGGCTGTAATTGGGGCCATAAATATGTGCTGTGCTTGGTAATGCTAATGGATTCGGCCATCTTCCTGGCTTACCAGGTCCCTACTAGTTTCAAGTATGCGTGTGTGTGTGTGCATGTGTGTTGTTTTTGGACTAGGATAGAGTGTGTGTGTGCATGCATGTGTATGTGCGTGGGCGTGCATTTGTGTGTGTGTGTGTTTTTGGGGTGATGAAGTGTTCCGTATACTTCCAGAGAGCCTGGACTGAGGGTATGCAGGGAGGAAGGGAGGCCTTAAATGGTAGAATAGCCTCTGGCCTGGAAATGAGCAAAGTTGTGCAGAAGGAGCGCAGGCTTTATTGTCAACCCAACCTGAATTGCATTCTAGCTTCCTTACTTTCTAGCTTTAAAACCTTGGGACATTATCTAAACTGTGCCTCAGGTTTGACATCAGCAAGATGGGGATTAATAATGGCTTCTAGTCCTATTGTTATTACATGTAGTAAATGAAACAGAGTACACAGCCACCCAGGACAGCACTGTCACAGAGCAGCTTGCTGAGCCCTATTCCTCTGGTGCCCTTCCTGCTGGCTTAGCCCATGTGTCACTTCTGTACCACTCCCAGGCCTGACCTTCCCCTTCAGTCCAGGTCATCTGTTCTGACTGGTTGTTGGATATTATTATTCATTTTTTATTTCTTGTCTTGGCTATGCCATGTGTTTTCTGTGTGACCTTGAAAAAGTGACTTTCCATCTCTGGGCTGCATTTTCCTCAGTATTAAACCATCTCTAGAATCCTGTAATTCTCAGCTTCTCCCATGGAGAAGTTCTTGGCTCTCATGCTTTTACAGAACAGAGCTACCCATTCTCCGGGAGTGTGGTCTCCATAGCAGAGGCCGAAACCCCACAGTGATAAGCCACTGGGCAGAATTTCCAGACATCCCCAATCTTTCCTCAAATATCAAAGAGTCAGGCCTCTCTTCAAGCCCATGGGGAATGTCCTCTAGGAGGTTTCTGCCACAGGGGAGGCCCCATCAACAACCCTTCCTCCTCTTTTTCCCATGAGCCACATTCCTATGCTGGCACTCAGCTCCCTCCCTTCCATCTCCTTTCTGATCCCCATTTACTGGGATGCACCGGTCATTACTTATTGAGCTCCTGCTAGCTACCAAGGGCACAACCTGCTTTGCCATGTTTCATCCTCACCACAACACTTATGGTCATCCCCTATATGTAAATAAACAAGCGAAGGTTTGAGGTTAGGTGACTTACCCATTGTCACCCAAACAGAAATAATAAAGCCAAGATTTGAACTCATGATCCTTGCACTGCCAGAGGGAAGCATGGTTACATTGTTTCTTGGGACAGAAAATAAACACTGAAATTGTGCAGCTCATCAGGGGATCCAGAAGAGTGTTTTGTTCTGTTTTTTCTTTGTGGACTTGTTAGGTTCTCTCACTCGTCTCAAAATCTGGTCATTTCTGGGAGTGGGTTTGGTGCTGACATTGGATTCCTTTACCCTTTCCCCCATTTCCTTTCTGTGTGCAGTGGGTTTGACATTGTTTCTTTTTAGTTTAATAGCTATTCATTGAATGCTGACTATGTGCCGGTCAGTGCATCATTGGGCACTTGTTGAATGCAGAGCCATGGGCTGGGCTATGGAAAGGAAGGTAAAGCAAGAGCCCTCCATATCAGGGTGCCCAGGCTGACAAGGACTGTAGGGGATGCCCTGTGCCCCCAAGTCCCCAAGCCCCTCATACACAAGGCACACACCTGGGGACAGACCAGTTCAGGATGCTTACAACACAATTATGCAAGCTGCTGCACTGCAAGAGATGTGCAGAAGTGTTAGGAGACATGAAGAAAAGAAATCAGAGTCAGATGAGATTGCTCTAGAAAAGCTGCTTCTAGAAAAGAAAAGTTTTAGGCCAGGCTATGTTGATGACAGTGAAGGACAGAGCATGATAAAAGAAGAAGTCAGAGGAGGGCGAGTATGTTCCTCTGTTCTCTTTGGACTTGGGGAAGGATCTAGAGAGATTTTCTCTCACATAAGATTGGGTTTCTTTTCTTTGTATAATAACTACTTGCAGAGTAATTACTATGTACCAGGCACCAGGCTGGGAATATGACTTCAACTCCAGTCCTGCCCTCAAGACCTCGCAGTCTGATGGGGGAGGCAGGAAACCAGTTCTGCTGTCTTGGCGACATGCAGGTCCCTCACTGGCCCAGCATGTTGGGGGAAGGCAGGCCTCCTGAAATGAAATTGCTTGCTTGCCTGAAAAAAATTTCAGTTGCATCCTCTTCTAACGCCCACACACTCAAGTCGAATGAGATCCCAGAGTGGCCACAAAAGGCTTTTTCAAGTAGAGCCAAAGAATCAGCTAATTGATCCACTGTGACTCATTAAATCACCTGGGGGTGAAGCCTCCCAAAGCCTCATTGACTGGCAGTTTGATGCAATGCCTTCAAAGTGTCCATCTTGGATCTCAGGTTTCTAGGTCTGTCCTGGGCAGGAGTAAGAGGTAAGCATATTGAATCTTCATCCACTAAGCAGGTCTTCAACGAGCCCTCAAAGAACATACTTGGGTCCTAGAACAACTAACTGGGTATTGAAGGGGCAAACATAGTCCTTGCTTTCAAGGAACTCACAGTTGAACAGAGGTTTCAGAGCAAGTAAAAAGCTAATGAAAGGAACACAATTATTTACATTACATTAAAAGAAAAAAGGGGAGATAGAGGTGAGTATTGAAGCGAGGAGAGTGAGTGGGTGGGATGAGGGATACAGATGGCAGAAGGAGAATTCAGGAACAAGAACCGAGCTTTGGGGAACGCCCACAGCCAGGATGAAGGAGAAAGAGGGTCAGGCAGCAAAGAGCACCTAGCAGGAGGAGATCAAGAGAAAGGAAAAAGAGGAAGACAAAGGAGGAATCACTCGGGAATTATTCATTCAGCAATGACCTGTTTGAGCATCTGCTAAGTGCCAAGCATGGTCCTAGATGCTGAGGATGCAGCAGTCAACAAAGTCCCTGCTCTTGTGGAGCTTATGCTCTAGTGGAGGAAGGCAAATGACTAAGATAAATAGTATGTCTGAGAGTCATAAATGGCATGGAGAAGATGAAGCAGGGAAATGTGATAGGAAAGTTGGGTTGGGGAGGGTGGGTTGAAGGGAGGACAGCAGGGCAAAACAGGGTGGGCAGGGGAGACCTCCCTGAGAGGGTGCCCTTTGAGTAGACCTGAAATATGGGAGAGAACCCTGCAGATATTTGCAGGAAGAGAGGTCCAGGCAGAGAGAAAAGACCCTGCAGTGGGATGGCATCTGGCATGATCAAAGAACAGGAATGAGGCCAGGCACAGTGGCTCACTCCTGTACTCCTAGCACTTCGGGAGGCCGAGGCAGGAGGATTATGTGAGGCCAGGATTTTGAGACCAGCCCCTGGCAAAACAAGGAGACCTCATCTCTACAAAAAATTAAAAAAAAAAAAAAAAAAAAAAAAAGCCAGGTGTGGTGGTGCATGCCTGTAATCCCAGCAACTCAGAGGCTGAGGTGGGACAATCACTTGAGCCTGGGAGATCAAGGCTGCAGTGAGCCATGATTACACCACTGCACTGTGATCCATCAGACTGGCCAACAGAGCAAGACTCTGTCAAGAAAGAAAGAAAAAGAAAGAAAGAAAGAAAGAGAAAGAGAAAGAAAGAAAGAAATAAAGAAAGAAAGAAAGAAAGAAAGAAAAGAAAGAAAAAAAGAAAGAAAGAAAAGAAAGAAAGAAAGAGAAAAACAAAGAACAGCAAGAGGACCAGTGAGTGTGGCAGAAGCAGAAACAGGGCTGGGGAGGGGAAAGAGTGAAAGATGAAGTGGGAGAGGTAAGAGGCAGGAGAGGTTAATATGGTTCCACAACCAAAAGTTTAAAAGGATCACTGCAGCTGATGAGCGGGGACTAGACTACTGTACACAGTCAGAGGAAAGGCAGGGAAGTCAGTGGGGATGTGATTGTCTTAAAAAAGAGATGAAAATAGGTTGAACAAGTATGGTGGTAGATATGTAAGATGTGGCTAGTCTCTGAATATATTTTGAAAGCACAGCCAGCAGTATTTGATGACAGACTGGGTGGAGGGTCTAAGGTGTAGAGAAAGAGAAGAATCAAGATTTTCAGTCCGAGCAACTTGGGATGCTGAGTTGGGAAATCTTGGAGGAAGAACCCATATGGGGAGGAAGATTAGGAGCTCAGATTTGGACATGTCATATTTGAGATACCTTTTGGACATCCAAGTGGCGATGCTACATAGGAAGCTGGATATAAAGTCTGGAGTCCAGGAGTGAGGTCTTGGCTAAAGAAACAGATTTTGGAGATGTCAGCATATAAATGGTGTCAAGAGGCATGAAACTAATTGAGATCCCAGTGGAATAAGTTTAGATAGAAAAGAGGAAAGGAACAGGATTTAACCATGAGGTACTCTAACAATTTATGTGGGGCTATGAAGAAAACCCAGCAAAGGAGACTAACAGCAGGGAAAAGAGGAAAGCCAGGAGGGTACAGTGTCTCAGGAAACAAAGGAAGTGTTTCCAGAAGGATGGGGGTAAGGCTCAGCTGTATTAGATAATATGACCAATCAAGTAAGATGCAGACTGAGAACTGGCCAGTTTGTTCAGCATCAAGGAGCTTATCATCGGCCTTGACAAGGGCCGCTTTGGTGGAACCCGAGTGGGGAAGATCAACTGTGAAACGGGGACACGGGCCGTGTTATTCTGGGGGAATTTTCTGGAGGGTGCAACTCTTGAAATGGGTTTTTAAAGGTCTAGGAAGGTTGGTTTGGCAGTATGCCAAGAGGCTGGTTCCATACATGGGCCATAGCTTAGGGAAAAGTTGGGGCTGGGACAGGGAGGTAGAGTGAGCAGCCCTGACTGAGAGCAACTCAGAGCAATTCAGGCCAAGACCACCCTTTCCATCAGAAATTTGCAGAAAGGCTCAGTATCCCTAGAATTCTGCCTTAAATTCCCAAGTGTCTGGACTCCCGCATGCAGGTCCAAGCCAGGATGGAAGCAGAGAGGGAGAGTTTTCTGAAAGAGGCCAGCAGGGCAAATCAGGGTTACACGGAAGCCCCAGTGGGTGTAAAGGTGTGCCTGAGTCTGGGGGCCTGGGTGGCCTGCCCAAACCCATGAAGACTGCTCCCCAGGCCAAACCCTGCAGCCGGAGCACTCTGAATAATGCATGAAGATGGCCAGTCCTGTGGCCCTCTTTGAGCAGTCCAAGTGAGCCCAGCAGTGGCCCTCCCAGCTGCCTGGCCCCCACCCACCTGAGTCAGAAGCCACCGGGTCCTTGGTAGGGCTGCAAGGCTCCCTTGTGTGTTTGCTGCTCAACGGGAGCTGTGCAGCTCCCCGGTTGTCTTTGCTGGAAGTTCATTTGCCCCCATGCTCCCCTGGGCCTGGTCTCATCATCCTTGTTATTCTCTGGCACCCCCTCCCTTGGGCCAATCGCTGGAAATGTCCAGTGCATCCTACTCACAGTTTATTCCTTCCACTCCTGCCAATGCAGAGATGGGTGGGACCTCTCCTTTGTACCTCTCACCAAAGAGGGGAGGAGGTGAAGAGCTTGGTTGCCTCCCTGGAAGGATTTCTTGGTCAGATGGGAACATCAAGCAAGGAGCAGCTTTTCCTGCTCCAGAATAGTAACAGCAGCCCTAACCTCAGACCTCATGTCCTATAGTGACTAGGAGGAAATTGGGGGTTGGAGGGTGCAGGGAGGGGTCCCTCCATGCTCAAAGCTCAGATCCTGAGAATGTGCCTCACTGTGTCCAGCCCCAGGTTCTAAAGCCAACAGGACCTTGACTTTTCTGGGACTGCCCAAGGGGCCAAGGCTCCTCTAGAGAAGGATTGCTGAAAATCCACCAAGAACCCAGAAAGGAAAGAGGAGAGGTGTGGGTTCCACCCTCCATCCCACGGGCAGCCTTCACTAGGGCCTCCATGGTCAATCCAGGAGTCAAGTCACACACTCCCACAGCTGAGCAGCAGCAGGCCCCTTCCACCACAGGTGAGGATTCCAAGTCCACAAACTGTTCCTGCTGCAGAGGTGACCCTTCCACACACTCTCACTTGAGCCAAAATTAGGACCTGTAGCTGTTCTTGGCTCCAGGGGGCTAAAGGTTTCCCATGTGATGCTGGAAAACAAAGCTAATGGTCCAGACAGGGCTCTGACCTGCAGTAAGCAGAGCTACTCAGCTCTGCTGGCCTTGGGTGTTCTTATTTAAGTTGTTTCTAAACTTGGCCTTTCACAAAAGATCCTTCTCTGCTGCTTCAGAAGAAATGGCCTTACAAAGCTGCCAGAGGCCCAGACAGTGGAGACAGTTCCACTTTCACTCTTGATGAGTTCCCTAGCCTCCAGACAGCCCCATTGCCCACTCAGGCCAGCTTCCTGTAGGGTACGGCTCTCACTGGCAACCAGACCGCAGCCCTGTCTTCCCTCCCTCCCTCTGCTCGCAGCCTGCTTCAGCACAGAGCTGGTGGGCAAGCCGAACCTGCCCCCGGCCAAATGTGCCCCTCATTAGTATGCTGTGCCTTTGGATGGAATAAATATCTAATCTTTCCCTTACAAGAGGATGAATAGGAAATCATTAGGCAACAAGCTCATGCATCAACAAAAAGCGATTTCTCCAACACAGATGTACTTCCCATTGCTTCCCCCCACCTTGCTCCCAGAGCATATGCACTTGCTTAGTGCTTCCACCACCTAATAACACACAGTGACATTTTCTCCTGGAGAGAGACTATTTGGTCGCAAGGAAAGCAACAGCCAAACATCCCCTCTGGGCACTGTCACAGACTTTTGAACTCCAGGATTCATCCAGGAGGAAGGGAATGCAGTTTTCTAGATCAGCAGCAATTCAGAGAGACTAGGGTCATGCGGTGTAACTATGACCAGAATAGCAACCAACTTGGGAGAATTGGAGCAGTCCCTGAGGGACTTCACATTTTCCCGCGGACCATGGTGTTATGACTCCATATTTTCATGGACTTGGGGGTGGTCAGAGCTAGAAAGAGCCTCGGAGATGACCTGGCTCAACCTCCTCCTGCCATAGATGAGCAATTTCAGACCAAAGAAGTCTCACACCTTGCTTGAGGTGGTTGGGAGTCAATGCAAATCTGGGCTCCAAATCAGGTCTCATGAGACCCAGCCCATGCCCTTCCTACTGCCTTCCTAGTCTCTGGGTTTTTATAGGAAATTCTCTTGCCTTGTTTTCACTCTTTCCTTCCCAGGTCCCTGCCCACTCACTGCCTTCATCCTGTGCCTGTGAGCCTCTCTATACTGTAGGGAAGAGGTGAAAGACAGAATTTGGAGTTAAAGGCATTAAATGTCAAAGGGCACAGAGCAAAGACCCCCTCCCCTCTCCCAAAAGTTAGTCTTTTCCATGCAAGGAAGATCTAAGACCAGAAATAGGCAAACCAACAAGCAACATCAGCAGGAAAACCAAGGAAAAAAGAGGCCATTTATCAAAGTGTTTTGATCCTGAGCCAATTAACCCCCACCCAAAATCTCCCCATGGTACATAAATATTTCTATCTTAGAGGAGGAAGGAGACAAGGTGAGCTGTAGAGTATAGGTCAGCCTTGTCCAGTTGCTAGCATATGTTTATGGTGTTTTAGTGTCCGCAGCAATACAGAAAAATTTGGTCTCTACAGCAGCCATCCTCCCCCTCCCTCCAGCCCCCACGCCACTGCCAACCCTGAGCCCATCTGGCCCTCATTCATCCTCATCAGCCATCCACTGTAGCCACATTTTCCTCTCATGTCTGAATTGACACCTACTCATTCTCCATGAATATTTAATATCTTCCTTTCTGGATAAAGTCCCTGAGACCTTGAGGGCCTCTCTAGGGCTGCACTGAAATCTGAGTAGAGAGCTTTCCATGAAGTCCACTTGGCCTTGGGATGAGGGAATTAGAGTAGAGAGACAGCCCCTGGGACAGGATGAGCCACAGCAAGATGTTCATCCATGTCTGGCCAGCACAGGCTGGCATTGCCCTCCATCTTGATGGCCTGAAAAACACCAATAATTGCTTCAAAAGACTGTCATTTTAGAGTCCTACCCTGCTGATCGTCTGGATTTGACACAACTTGGAGTTCACCAACATCCTCGACCATGGGTCGGGTTTCCCTAGGAGCTATTTTATGTTTTCTTCACAAAACCTGTGTCTGATGCACTTGAGGTGGGAGGGAACAGAGGTGAGATCAGGAATGGGTGCAAAAACAGGCCTCAGATGACAATTTATGTGCGGAATTCCAACTGCACGTTAAGCAGGGTGTCCACCAGAGCTTCTTGGCCTCCTGTGTGCCAGGCTGTAAGTGCATTGTTTATTCATTCCTCACCCCTGCCTTGCAGGGTAGGTACTGGTGTTATCCCCAGTTTCCAGATGAAGCAACTCAGGCAATCTGCTCAAGGTCACCAGGCCAGTGAGCGGCAGTCCACCTGGGCCAGCCGGTTGCATGTGCTCCGAGCCCTCCCCCATGTTGCCACTCAGGAACTGGCTAACAGGGGCTCTCTCCATGCGTCGTGCCTCTTCCTGGGTTGGGGAGAGCATATATGATCATAGTCCCTTCTGCCACCAACGTTCCACCTCTTCTGAAATGTCATCCTCCTCTTGGTCTCTGATGGCTCTTCCTTCATTGACCCAGTCATGGAACACGGGCCTAGCTCCACCACACTCCAAGCAACACAAAGTGAGGAGCAGCACTTAACTGAAGGTCTGTTGTGATGGAAAGTGCCACTTCCCAGTGGCACAGCAGACTGCTGGTGGGCACCTGCCCCCAGCTCCCCACCACTCCCATCATTCTATCGTCTTCCCTCTCCCTTCCCCACAAGTTCTAGGCCTCAAATCCAAACAACCACCACACGTCCCTCTTTAAATTGCCTGACTTCTGTCCAGCCCCAGCCCCATCCCCAGGTGTAGCTCAGTTCCGGCCCCATCTTCTCACATTTAAAACCCAACAAGATTTCTAACTGAATAACTGGCCATCATTTCCAGGAGCAGTGGGGACCCTAAGATTGTTATATTGCCTTTACCAGGCTCCACCCTCCATAGAAGGTTTTTGTGGTTTCAAATGGCATTTGCTTTCTCTGTTTCCTAAGAATTGCTATGGCCATTGGCATTTCTGTGGGGCTTGTAAAGCCATTTTCCTATATATGCAGAGAGAGGCCCCTCCTTAGGGCTTGGGTGGAGTTGCCACCTGAGATAGGAAGGGGGAAGCCACTTCTATCTCAACCCTCCCAGTTCTGCAAGTCTCCTGAGAATGAACCAGTCCTTCCATTCAAAATGAGGCCTTCCATTCAAAATGAGAAGGAGGCCCCAGCCAGGTGGAAGAATTGGATGGGGTCTCAGCCAGAAAAGAGACAGAGTGTTAGAGGTAAATGTCCATAAAACAGAGGATGCCACTCCACAGGGACAGGCAGAGAGCTGCCAGGGAAAGAGCTGGGGAGGGGCCTGTGCAAGTGTCCTGGCCACCTGGGGCTGGAGACCCTGAGGCAGTGTTGTTTGCTTTGTCTGTGGTTATTTCCTTTTGCTCACCCTTAGTATTTGAAGAAGTTCTTTTTTATATTACCAGGCTCTTTCAGGGATGTGATGGGAACCAGGAGCAGGGTTGGGTCTACACTTGAGTTGGAGCTTTAAAGAGAATGCAGGGACAGAACATGAAGGAGCACCTAGAACCAGAAAGAAAACCCAAAAGGAAAGACGGAGAATGTCCAGGGGGAGAGACAGAGGGTCCAGCTTCAGCCACCCTGGCCACCTGCCAGCCTTCTCCAGGGCTCCTCTCTGCTGCCCCCAAAAGGCTTTGCACTTTGTTTGAATAAAAGAGGTCACTGCTTTGTAGAAGGAGAGGGGAGAGGACAGCCTCTTGTGCCACCCCTGCACCCACATGCATGGGAACAGCACTGGCCTGGGGCTCTTTCCCAGGGTGAGTCCATCCCTCCTCGAGCCTTTGGTTGACTCACATCTCTGTAGTGACACATTGGACCATGTGCTAGGAACAGTCCAACTTCCAGAGAGAAAAAAACAGCTCTGGTGGTGTGTCATGACAACATGATAAGCATTTCCCTTCTTGAGAAGTTGGGGACAGGGCTAGCTTTGTGACTTGAGGCACCTGCTTGAAAATGCCTCCTCCACATTGTCAGAGCCATCTCCAGCTGAGTCACTCCTGCAGGGCCCTGTGAGACACTGCCGGGAGCCCTGCCCAGCCCCTCGCAGGATCAATACGTCAGAGGAACTAGCTGAAAGTCAGCTGGAAGCAAAAAGGCAGGAAGGAGGGCACGCGGAACAGCCAAGCTCAGAGTGCCTCGCGGGCCCTGGAGAAAAGGAGGTGTGAGTCAGGATTCTAACGCTGACAAGCTGTGCTGGGCGGGCAGGGCCCGGACAGGCATTTTGAAAGTAGGGGATTAGGGCTCAAGGTGACTTTGATGGGGAAAATTTTGAGAACGAACCTTTCTTGGTGCTGCTGGGCCTTTTTGGTAGGTTTGTGGAGAAAAAGAGGCCAGGGGGAAAGGCTGGCAGTGAAGGCCTTTGTAACTCCAACTCCTGCTGAAAGGGCGTTTTTAGTGAATCCTATCCAAGTGCAGGCAGCCATCCAGCTCTTTTTAGGGAGTGGGTGTTCCCTAGGAAAGTATTCCCCCAACCCTATTTGGAGAATTTTTACCAGAGAAACTCTGGCTGCGCTCCTCTCTGCCTCCTGCAAGAGACAGGGAAGTAGAATCTCAGCAGAGCCCTCTGCCACCCACCCTGAGTCTGGCCAGACCCCAGGCAGCCCCACGTGTGTGTGTGCATATGCTCATGTGCGCGCACGCGCGCGCACACACACACACACACACACACAAATGTACATGCTGTGTCCATCACACGCCAGGGAAGCAGCAAAGTGCTCATTCCTGTTCCATCTTGTTTGATTGGCTTTCTGTCAACCCTCCTCCCCCTGGAGGACTCCAGTCCCCAAGAGAGGGACATTTTTTGGTTCCACTAAGAAATTCTGTTTGGAAAAGAATTTCGAGGAGACCTTGCAGCCTGAAGATGATGCGCTTAGGAATAACCTTAAGTGTGATTATAATAAAACCCAAACCACTTCCATGTCAGGTTGCATCTCTCATGTGTTGAGAAGGGAGAACAAAGATTTCACTCACAGGGAAGCTGAGGCCCTGATAATGGTGCGGCACCTTCAAGGCCACGCAGTCAGCTCTGCGCTGTCAGTCAGGATCCATGAGACCCTGCAAGGGGCATGGATCCAACGGCAGACTTGGTTCCAGGCCCCAAGAGCCTGCAGGTAAGCAAGAGTTGGAGTCAGGAGGCTGGGGCTTGAAGGTGGCTCCACTGTGTGGCCTGTCAAACCACTTCACCTCTCGCTTTCCCCCTTAGCCAAATGTGGACAAGAATCTCTACCACAGGGCTGTGACTAGGGTGCAATACAATTTCAATGAGACAAGGGCCTTCCTAGGTTCTTGCCATGGTTTCTTGCTCTTGAATCTAACAACAACAATAACTAATGTGTTTATAAATAAATTTCCAAAGACATGTTCTCATTTAACCTCAATATAGGAAGATATCAGTATTTCCATTTTATAGATGGGGAAACTGAGGCAATTCCTTGAAGTCACACAGTTTTAAAATGATAGAGCAGAGAACCAAAACTGATATCATTTTCCTTACACACTATATAACTAATATATTTTACCCTTCTTTGCCTCAAGGTAAAGTATTATACTCTTATTTTAGATAATTTAGAAAATACAGAAAGCCACAAAAAATACGTTTCACTATAAGCCCATTCTCCCAAGAATACTGCAACTCCCATTTCGATGAGCCCCAGGGTCCTCCTGTTGCTTAGAAAACAATGTGAATGCAGTGAAGGGAGAGGACTACCATGGAGGCTGTGAGGGGTTGATGCACTGGCTGGGTTGGGCCTGCAAATGTTCAGGATTAAGGCATTTTGGAGGAATGCTGGAAAGAAGGGAAGATGTGGAGTGAAGAACAGGAGGGAGGAGAGTGCGAGGTGTGCAGGGCCAAGGCTCCAAGGAGGGATAGTGAGGACAGGCCTGAAGATCTGGCAGGCCCCAAGCCAGCCTTCTCACCAAAGACCAAGGCCACTGCCCATCTCGTATCAGCAAGTCCCTGAGCATTCTGAGATGCTAGGAGTAGGAGGGGCCGTGGTCTTCTCAGATAATGAGGTTGAGATCCTAGAAGACTCTCTGGAGAGTCCTACAACCTCACAGGGACTGCCAACCTCCCCCTGGGGGCCTTGGTGGCTATGGAGACATCGCCTGTCCCTCTCTGGCCAGTTAGCTGCCCAGTGGGCAGGGCGGTAGGGACAGCTTCAATGAAGGCCCTGCCTCTAGGCACGGACAGCATGAGGTTTGATGCAGCTCTGTTCTCCAGCCAGGGCAGCATCAGCAGCTCCTTCAAGCCACACAACCCTGGGTGTCTTTCCAGTGACGTAGGAGGGGGTCCTAGCCAGCCACACCCTCTTTACCAATCCCTGAGTGCAGGTGCCCCAGGGGCAGGGACCCCATCTTGTTACTAATAACAACAATATTGGTAACAAGTCACCTTGACTTTATATAGCACTATTGAATTTACAGAGCCTTTTTGCACACATTGTCTCATTTAATCCTCAGCAGGTAGGAGGAATTATCCTAATTCTGTAGATAGAGAAAATTAAGCTAAGAGAGACTAAGTGAAATTATCTGAGGTTGCACAGCAAGTAATAAAAACGTTTATTTATTTTGCTTGTCACTTTGTGTTGCTCCAGAAAAGATTTAGCTAACTCATAGGACATGTGACAAGATTAAAAATAAGTTTAAAACATCATTAAAGAGTAGCAAAAAAATAAGTGAAAGAATGTGAAATTCTGGAGTCCAGCGAGTCCCCTACACAATGTGCATGCCCTGCCCTCCAAACCTGCCACACGATTGACTTGAAGCATTCTGGCAGATAACACAATAAGGGAAAGATAGTCACAGAATTCAGTGTCCATTAAGTAAAGACAAACCAGAAGCTTAGGAAACACAAAGCTATTCCTGGTTCTAGGACAAGAGGAAATTTTCTACCGAGGGCATCACATAGTGAACACCATCACAAGGAGAGATCATAGTGTGGTCTTTGAATTCTGAGACCTCATCAACACCTCTATGCCCTCGGTTTTTCAACTGCAAAGTGGGGGTAATTATAAAACCTAGCTCACAAATTTGTTTTGACAAATACATGAGAATCTTTAAAAGAGATTTTTTTTTTTTTTTTTTTTTGAGACAGAGTCTCTCTCTGTCGCCCAGGCTGGAGTGCAGTGGCGCGATCTCGGCTCGCTGCAAGTTCCTCCTCCCAGGTTCACGCCGTTCTCCTGCCTCAGCCTCCCAAGTAGCTGGGACTACAGGTGCCTGCCACCATGCCTGGCTAATTTTTTGTATTTTTAGTAGAGACAGCGTTCCACTGTGCTAGCCAGGATGGTCTCGATCTCCTGACCTCGTGATCTGCCCGCCTCCGCCTCCCAAAGTGCTGGGATTACAGGAGTAAGCCACTGTGCCCGGCCTGAGAGAGGTTTTTAAAAACAAGTTACTGAGAGAATGTGTAAAGCCCCATCAAACCCTGCTCAGTCAGAGCTCCAGAAGCATTGGGTGAACAATTCTCAGGGACAACCTTTCAGAAAACCAAGCTGGCTTGGCATGGTGGCTGAGGTAGACCCTGGGGTCTGGCTGCCTGGATTCAAGCCATATCTCCCCACTCTTTAACGTAATATCTCCATGCTTGTTCTCTCATCTGTAAAGTGTGGGTAAAAATAACCCTTTTCCATAAGGTTGTTGTGAGGATTAAAGAACAGAATTCACACAAATCTCAGCCAAGTGCCCATCGGCACACAGCAAGTGCTCAATGAATGCCAGCTATGTGTAGTATCTTTAAAGTTCTTCCTTATCGTCATCCAGTGTTAGAGGTAGGTAGTTCCTGGAATTTGGGACTCTCCATGTGCCCTGGAGCCCTGAACCCCGGCCTTGCATCCAGTAGGTACTCAATTTATACTTGTGGGATGGAATTGGAAAGTAAGAGAAAGGGATTCCAGCTTAGCCTGGGAGCTGGAAAACTCCAAGTAGAATCACCAGGGGCACACAGCCCTTCCAAGCCTCTGTTTTCTGATATGTGAAATGAACAGGGGCCTGTAATCTCTTGGGACCCTTGAGTTCTCACAGTGATCACCAGAGAGGGCTTTACACTTCAACTACTAACTGCAGAAGGGGCTTGGCTGGGAATTCTTTAAAGAGAGACATCAGGCCGACCCGATTCCCACCTTTATCTCTAGGAAGGACTGGGCTGGGACTGAGTTGCTGGATGCCCTGCAGAACAATGGTGTGCACGGAGGGCAGTGATCACAGAGACATAGGAGCCACCCCAGGTCCAGGAATCTGTGATTTCCCACTGCTGGACCTGGAAGAAAGGGGCCTGGGTATGCCTGGGAATGGGCTATTTCCACTCCCGTTTGGGACCCTGCCCCCTTGAGGAAGTGTTGCCTCAGCTGACACCGACAGGAGATGGCTCTGTCTGGTGTGAGAGGAGAGGCAGATGGGGGTGGGGGAGGATGGAAGAGGTGAGAGAGGAAATGCTGACTGCTGTGTGGGAAGCCAGAGAAAGCTGGGCATCGCCTGGGAGAAGGAACCTGAGCCGTGGGGACAGCCGGGGAGCAGCAGGCCCCTCTGCAGCAGCAGCAGGAGCCCCAGGGACACCCCGCCGGAGGGCCTGGCATGGCCTGCGGGCTGTGGCCTCCCCAGATGCCAGGCAGCGCCATTCCTGAGCAGGGAGGTCTCCAGGTTCATACAGTGCAAAGAGGCAGTTTCTCTAAGCCAAAGGGAGGATCTGCAAACTTCTGCTGTGGCACTCAGGCTACCCCTGGCACCAGGGCCGTCCAGTGCCTCGGCTTCTCCCTGGGCCTCCCTCCTCCCAGCCTGAGCCTCACTCTGTTTCTCCCACTCTGCACTTGGTGCCTGGAAGGGAGGAAATAACTATTAGTGTCACCTGCTTACCAATGAGAGACATTAGCTGGCTCTGGCAGAACATGCGGCCTGTAATTTTTGGAGGAGTTACAATAATGGAGCTAATTTGGCGCTTCATCATCGTGCTCCTGGGTGAGCAGGGGGAAGGGAGGCCTGGGGCCTGGTTTATAGCAACCTCCCAGCAAAGAGCTCTGTATTTCCTGGGGAATCTCTGGGATCCTGGCCCCATGCTCCCACCTTCCTGTCCCCCTCTCCCACACCGCTTGCTTCTCCTTCCAGTGAGGCATTGTCAGGATGCAGTTTGGAGATGGCTGAAGCCAACCCACTAGCGGCCAGAGGCAGCTCCACAGCAGGATGGAACAGGAAGGGGCCCGAAAGTGTCTGAAGAGTTTGCTCTGCACTAGATCCCTGAGAGGTGTCTTCAGTGCATACACTCATTGGGTTTCACGGTTCACCCTATTCTACTAATGAGGAGGCGAGGTCATCTGGTACAATGCTCTCATTTTACGGCTGAGGATGCACAGCTCAGGGAGGCACAGTGACTTGCCCCATATCATTCTACTGATTCGCAGCAGAATCGGGATTTGAACCCAGGCCTCTGAGAGTCAGCTTAATTTTTCCCTTAAGTTCTCTTACTGGGAACATCTGAACTGGAGCCTGAGAAGACACAGGATGCCCTCCCCAGTCCTACTGATTGAAGGCGCTGCTGGGTAGGGAAGCCCAGGGCTGGGAGGGAAGAAAGAGCCAGCAAATCAGCTCAGCTTCCATGGGGCCCTGCAGGCAGGAGCTGGGGCCTCTGAAATCCAGGCTAGAAGATGTGTCATTCCCACCCTCTACCCAGGAACAACTCCAAGGCAGCTGCCTCTTCCTCCAACTTTTGCTGACTTAGACATCCATGGGGCACACCTGGCCCCTCAGCCCACCAGGCAGGCAGTGGGGACTGCACACCCAGTGGGCTTAGTGCCACCACCTGCCTCCATGTGGCAGGAGAATGAAAGGCTTACAAACAGATTGTATTCTTGCTATATGCACGTCTCGGTTTTCCTACTAGCAGCTGGCCATGCTCTCCCCGTGGTTTCCTCTTATGCCTGTAAATCAGGGCGAAAGGCACCTGCCTCACAGGTAGCCACCTCAAGCATGACAATACTGCCCATCATCAGAAAGGGTCAGAGACGTTCAGTGAGTTTTACAGTCACACAGCTGGAAAGCAGCAGGGCAGGGATTCGAACCCCAGGTTCTGTGCCCAACTCCATGCATCGCTCCTTGGAACTGTTTATACTAAAACTCCTGTAGCAGACTCATGGTTCTTCCCTTCTGGAATCATGAATCAGGAGTTCTTCGTTGATGATTAGTCGTGGGTCCAGATGAAGGCCACCAAAATGCCTAAAACATTATGAGGCCAAGGGAAGGTTCTTGGTTTTGGTGAAGAGAAGGTGGAGTCAAAACTGATACAGTCTTAGAAGGCATAACATCTAAATTATGATGTAATAGTAGGTGGGAACTAGGAGGGAAGGCATAGATGCCCCAGGAACTGGGTCAGCCATTTGGGAGGACTTCCTGAGTTCTGGGCGGGGGTGGAACACTGGAAAAGAGGCATTGATTGTTAAGCTGAATGTGGTCTTGCTGGGAAGCTGGGACTGGATAAGTTGGCTGATCACTTGGGGCCTCTTGCTTCCTAGTGGCATGTGATGGGAGTTGCTTTGCTCTGATCCTTAAATATCCCGCACCAAGGGAATGAATTTTGAGATCTGACACCTTCAACTCTCCCAAGAAGCCTGTAGAGATCACAGACCATCTCCTCACCCCTCCTCAAGACCTAAGGAAGCAAGGAAATAACAGTGAGGAATATAACTACACCTTTACAGGAGACAGGGGAAACACTTCACTGGCTCAAAACTTTTTCATATATGGGTTTCCTCCTCCCAGTCCTGGTGGCTGCTCCCCAGAGACCTCAGGTACAAAGATCTGTGCAGAAAGGGCCCGGGGTTCTTCCACTGAACTGCCACGTTGGGGACAAGAATTTTGGCCCAGGGGTTCTGCCCCTGCTGGCCTAGCTTCTCCCCCTCCCTCCTTCCCCTGAGGCAGTGTCTGCTGCAGCAGTTTGGCACTTGGTGAGAGAATGACTTAACAGGTGACTTTCGTGAGAAATGACGGGCTGAGGCCAGGGTGCTGCACTAGCAGGTTTAAGTGAGCAGGATGTATCCTCTCATAGTCTGTAACGCAGGGTGACACCATCCATTCATCTTCTTTCAAGAGAGGCAGGTGGGGGCAGGCAGAAGGGAGGTAAATATTCTAAGTCTCAGAGCTTCCTCTCTCATGCTTCTTGCTTCCAGAACACCAAGAAATTTCACCTTCAAAACCTACACGGTCCTCGGCAGCCCTAACCCTCAATAACCAGGGACAGAAGGTGGGGTGGAGTGGGGTGGAGCATGGACAGTCCCAGAGGAGGCTGGGTGGGATGGAGGAGAAGAGCAACACCTTCAGAGTCAACAAACCTGAGTCCAAAGCCAAGCTTAGCACATGAGACCCTAGGCAAGTTATTTAACCTCTATGAGTTTCAGTACAATGTAGAGATAATTATGCGCTCCTCCCAGGCATAGAGTATGAGTAAAATGAATGTAATATGTGTTAAGAGCTGGGTGCAGTGGCTCATGCCTGTAATCCCAGCACTTTGGGAGGCCGAGGCAGGCAGATCATGAAGTCGGGAGTTTGAGACCAGCCTGGCCAACATGATAAAACCCCGTCTCCACCAAAAATACAAAAATTAGCCCGGCATGGTGGCATGCACCTGTAATCCCAGCTACTCGGGAGGCTGAGGCAGGAGAATTGCTTGAATCCAGGAAGCCGAGGTTGCAGTGAGCCGAGATCGCACCACTGCAGTTCAGCCTGGGCGACAGAGTGAGACACTCAAAAAAAAAAAAAAAAAAAGTGTTAAGTACCCAACATAGTGCCTACAAACTAGTAGATGCTCCATAACTGTTAGTCTCCTCCTCTCTTGACTTTGGCTTTAATCACCAAAATAAATAGATTCAAAGAAGTGGAAGAAACTTCAAAATCCTGTCCAGAGTATTCGTGTTCAATTGGTTCTTCCAACTAGACAAAAGCAATGGTTGTCAGTTCCTGAGACTTCCCTGGGGCTTGTTAAACACAGATTATTGGCCCTGCCTTCTGGTGAGGGTAGGGCCCAAGAATTTGTGTTTCTGATTAGTTCCAAGTGATGCTGATCTTATTGGTCAGGAACACATCCTTGGAGATCTATGGCAATAAGGAATATTTACAGAGTGGTGTCAGATATCTTTGAAACACTGTCTTTGCTTAATACCTAATTTTCTTAAACCCTGTAAATTTGGATAAGGCAGCTTCTTTCTAAAATATAGCTACCCAGTGTGCCATGTGGTGCACAGGAAAAAGGCAAAGGGAAGTAAGTGGTGAGGGCCAGGACCAGTCCAGCAGCCCACATGGCTTCAATCCTTCAGAACCCTTGCTTGTGCCTAAAAAAAGAGAAGAGGACTTTTATGCCTTAACTTTTGCTTGGCAGCTCTGATATTTAATGACTTCAGTTGCATTAGGACATGTTCCATGTCACAGAGATTCTAATAGGTCTGACCTGGGGCAACCTCAGAATCTCTCGCCTTATATCAAGAACTGAGGCTATGTAACACTCATCTGGGAAGCCTGTCAATAATGCAAACATCCAGGCCCCTCCTCCAGAGATGATGACTCAGTAGATCTTGGGCGCAGCTCAGGAATCAAGTCTCCACCTCCCAAGCTTCTAATGCAGGGAATATTCAGCCCACCCACTGAAGAACACCTATGAGGCTCCACCCTGACACCATCTCAATAACCACAGCAACCCTCCTGGGGAGACCAGAGGCTGAGGTTAAGCAAGGGCCTACTCTTGTCACCCATTCATTTTGCCACCTTAACCAGGTGAGCCCCCACAAAGCTGAGTTGCTCATTAATTCAGCAAATACTAGTCAGCATCTGTTATACACCAGGCACTGTGCTCAGTACTGAGAATACAGTGGTGAGTAAAATATGGGGTTGAGATTAGGGTGAGGCGAGTGAAGTACCCAGGGGGCAGAATGGAAGGGGACACTCACTCTTGGATACATGCATGAACCTGACAGTGAGCACTTCCTTCACTTTTGTACCTGGGCACCTGCTTTGCCTCACCCTTGTCCTGGCCCTGGCAAAACAGACCCAGATCTGTCCTTCGGGAACACAGTTGGCAGCAGAAGGAGGCGCTGGAGGAAGTGGCCTGAGATGAGTGGGTCTCTGCCATGTGAAGAGCTGGGGAAAGAATGGTCAATCAGAGGAAGAGAAAGTGCAAAGTCATGGGGCAGGAAGAGCCTGGGGCATTTGAGGAAGCCTGTGAGGAGAGCCCTGGCACGGGGGAGGCTGAAGAGTCAGCCCCGTTCGTGGAGGGCCCTGTAGATTTTCATAAGTGCTTTTGTTTTTATTCCTAGTGAAAGGGGATGCCATTGGAGGTTTTAAACAAGGAGTGGTACAATCCATTTTCCATCTGGGGAAGAGCACTCTGGCTGCTGTGTGGAGAATGGGGCGGGAGAGCAAGGGAAGCAGGGAAGGCAGATAGGAGGCGGCTGTATGCTGGCAGGGGGGTAGGCTTTGGCCTCCGTGTGGCACTGGAGATGGAGAGAGGTGGGTGGACTTGAGATGGAATTTGGAGTTAGAATTATCAGGGCTTGATGATGATCTAAATCCAAAAGAGGAAGGCAGATGTCCACAAAGATGTCTCATTTCTGGCTTGAGCAACTGGGTGGATGGCTGGGCCAGGTTGGGGAAAATTAGAGGAGAATGTAAACAGAAAAGGGCAACTTTGAGCCTCTGAGAAGTTTTAGATTTCCAGCCACATGGCCATGTCATTTTGGATATATGAGTCTGGAGTCTAGAAGAGATGTCTGCGGAGGGGCTGTAAACTCAGGAGCCATGAGTGGGGAGATGGATATTAACATTATGGCTGAGTGAGGAGAGGAAAAGCTTGACAAACTTCACTGTTTAGAGGCAGGGATGGGAGAAGAGGCTGGCACAGGAGAGCTGAAAGAGGCAGCCAGAGAGGTGGGAGAAGAACCGGAAGGAAGTGGAGTTGTCAAGAGCAGGGCAGTCAACTCTGTGAAAGGCTGGAAAGAGCTTCTCTATGGAGCACCTTGCCATGGCAAGACCCAGAGATTCTGGAGTGTGGGGAGCAGGAGGTGGGGAAAGATCTTAATCTTCAGGGTGACTGTCCCCAAAGAGATGACAAAGCTAAAGCCACTGTCACGCAGTGCAGGCATGTGCCTTTGGCTGAGACCAAAGCCCTGCCTATTTGGCATCCCCCTCAGGGCACTTGTTTGCAAGAAACATTCCTCAGCTGCCCCAGGAGACTCATCAGGAAACCAGGACCAAGGTATCTTCCCTCCTGCTGAGAGTCCCAGCCCCCACAGCCCTGCGAGGGGCAGAGAGCAGATCTCTCACCACGGAGATGTCTGCCCTCTCCCAAGGAGAAACTGGCAGCTATTTGACAGCCACTCGGCAAGACAACTTGTGACAAGAAATTAAGATGGATTTTCATCATTAACTTCATTAATGTACCCTTTACGACCCCCACCACCCCTGTGGTTAATGAAGATGACAGTGGAAGGACCAGATCTGAAGTGAGGTCCTCGGCTCTGGGCTCTCAGGCACAAGCACCCTACGGCACAGACTTCCTGGCTTGACCAGGCATTACTGCCATCTCTTCTAAAACTTCTCCAAACCCCACTCCTCTCAAGCTCCTTTCCACCCTCGCAGCCCCTCTTCTTCTCCACCCTCATTTTAAAAAGTCATTAGGAAGAGATCTGCACCTCCCAGTGTGTTCTGACTCACGGATATTTGCCCAAAAGTAATGGTGCATGTGAAATACTAAGCCTCTTTTCAAGGGCAGGTTCACGAAGGGGAGGCTGAGAAAAAGTTTCCTAAATAAGACCATCTGTTTCTCTGAAGATGCTCAGATGCTGAAACATTTGCTTCCCGCTGATGTGCTTTAGTCTCAATGGGTCCCTAGGACAAACCCAGACTCAAGGGTCTCACCCACGTCCTCCGTGCACCGCTGCTCCACACCGGCTTGGGGGTGCCCGCTTCTCCATGGGGCAGTCCTTAGCTCTGTGTCCACACTGCAGGGTGAAGCTGGAGTATACTGAGTTCGTATAAGGAGCCTCAATTCTGGTTGATCATTTATTCATAATGCTGCAAGGCCCTTGGGGCAGAGAAGCACTTGAGAGTAAAAGCAGGCATGGAACTCAGAACAAACAGAACCTGCCCCAGCACCCAGCAGGAAGCCCCGAGCGTCACAACAGACACATCCCACCCTTCCACCCCAGACACCCCCAGCATTCTTGCTGAAGCCCTAGGAGCCCGGGCCTGAGGCGGAGCAGGGAATCAACTCACGTCACCCAGGCCGGTGTTCACAGCAGGGGCCCCCTCTCGGCACCCTAGGAAGGAGTGCCCACTCCCACAGCTCCTCTCTCCCAGGCGAGAGCTGAGCCAGCTGTGGGAACGTGGGGCGGGCAGAGCGTCAGTCTCCACTCTCCTCCTGCAGCCCCTCACCCGGCAGTTTAGCACATCCTGCCGGGTTCCCCTCGGAAGTCCTGACTTTGCCTTGGGGCAGTTGTAAGATTTCTCCCTTGGCCTTTACCACCCAAGGGCAATGGGAGCACAACCCCAGGCCAGACCAAGGGAGTCAGAGGAGGTGACCCAAGAGGGGGTGACAGGACAGCTGGCCTGGAAAGATCAGAGTTGTCCAGGATGGTCAGAGGGATGGAGAGGTTATTTCAGGTGGTCGAAAGAACAAGATGAAGTCATGAAGGTGGGAAAGATCTTGGAGCATTTAGTGAGGAGGTGTCATCAAGAGGCAGGATGGTGTCATGGCTGAAAGTGGGGGCTCTCAAGCTTCCGTCCACATCCTGCCTGTGCCATTTAGTAGCTGTGTGCCCTTGGGCCACTTGCATAACCTCTCCGTACTTCAGTGTCCCCAGGTAAAAAGTGGTGATAATAGTAGTAGCCATCTCGCAAGGCTTTTGTGAAGATTATATGACATCATACATATAAGCACTTAGGGCAGGACAGCACATAGTAAACACTCAATGTTATGGTTATTATGGCTGGAGTGTACGGCACCTGGGGCAGAACAGTGGAAGGTGAGGCTGGCTAGAAAGGCGAGGGCCACCCGGTGAAGAAGCTTGAATGCCATGTGATTCTGTGGATTAGTGATTTTTCATGCCGACTCCTAAAAGTTCCAAGGAGGGAGCCCAAGGGGTTGAAGGTACTCTGGGTGCCCTGTTTCTGAGCCACTCTTCAGCTGCTGTATATGATTGGGCTTTTGGATGATACTTCATTTGAAGAAGAGGCTTTCCAACTACAAAACAAGTGTGAAATGAGAAGCCACTGAAGAATTCTGAGCAGGAGACCAACCACCTGGTTACAGCAAGGAGGATGGATTGGAGGGGGTCACAGGGGGAGTTAGAAAACTGCAGGGATCTGGCAGAGATGGTGCAGGCCAGAGCTGAGGTAGTGCAGCGAGGATGGGAGGAGAGGGCCTCAGAGTTTGGGGACACTAGAAGGGAGAAGCTGTGCAGCTTGGGAACTGAGTAGCTGTGGAGGCCGTAGCATCTGAACTCATGCTCACTTTCTCCCGGCCCCTGCCACCCATTCTTTACAAGCTGCTGAAGTCCCAAACTGCTGCAAGTCCTCAAAGGGCTCTGCTTTTCACGGGAAGCAAAATCCAAGCACTTCCAAGTCCTCCCCTAACCTCCCTCTTACCCTTTGCTTACTCTGGTATCACAGCCACCATCTGCTTCCCCCAGCCAGACCCACAGCACTCTTTGCTAGCCTCTCTGCTGAGAGCTCTCCTTCCATTCTTGGCTGCTCCTCCCCATCTTTCAGGACCACTATGAGTAAAGCGGCCGCACACCCACTCACTACCCTTGGTCAGGTCCCTGGCTCCCTCTCTGCCCTTGGGTACCATCTTGCTTAGTGTACTTTTGTCTTCCTCCCTTAGAATACAAGTTCCTGGAGGGCTGGGACTTTGTCTTATCATTACTATCTCTCCAGATCCTCCAACATTTAGTGGGTGTGTGACAAGTGAATGACACACATGAAAATGGTCTCTGGTGTGGGTGTCTGGGTTGAAGGTGACAGAGTGGACTGAGTAGGAAGTAAAGAAGGAAGGGCAGGGGTAGAGCCAGTCTCCCATTGTCTGCAGAATCAAGGACAAACTCCCAAGTATGGGCTACGAGGCAGGCAAGGCTGGCCCTTGCCTGGGGCCCTGTTTCTAGCCTCATCTGGGAGGTCTCCGCCCCTGTCATCACCATGCTGTCAGCCACAGGGAACCTCTCATGTGCCCCGAACACTCCCTGGCCCTTCTGTGTCTTTAGGCACTGTTGATCCCTCTCCAGAGAAAAAAAGCAAAAGCCCTTGCTTACTTTTTTCTGCTAGAAATCTACTTTTACTCACCTTTCTAGATCCTATCAAATATCACCCTCTTTGGGAAGCTTAGCTTGAAATCTGGGGCTGAGTTCCTTCTTCCTTGCTCTGCATGCCCACATCTTGTCCACACCTCTATTACTGCACCGACCAAACCAAACAGTACTACCTACTGACATGCCTTTCCCTGCCCCTGTTCCAAGACCGTGAGCTCTTTATAACAGTAGTAATAATTATAATAGTTGCCAATACTTACTAAGCACCTACTCTGTGCCAGCCACTGTGCTAAGTAAGCACTTTGCACAAATTACCTCATTTAATCTCTGCGGCAACCCTAAGAGGTGGGTCCTATATTCATCCCACTGTACAGGTTAGGAAGCCAAGATTATGAAAGGTTAAGTAAGCCATACTACTCTCTTAGGAGTACTTAAGCTTTCATAGTCTTAAGAGCTGGAAGCTGGATCTGCCTGACCCCAAATCCACATTCTCAACCATTTGTTCATTAGCCAGTATTTGCTGAGCACTTACTACACATCAGGCACTGGGCTACACATGAGAGGTATAAGGATGAATAAAACCAGACCCCATTCGTGCCTTCAAAGAGCATACAATCTGATGAGAAACACAGGCATTCATCATGTAGTCCCCAGATCAACATAAAAGTTAGAGTTGTAGTGTGTGCTACGAAGAGGAGGCCTGTGTTGCTATGGGAGGAGATATCATAGGGGCTGGCTCAGCTCCAGGTATCTGGCTTCCACATCTGACTCATCTCTGTACCCCCAATACAGAGCCCCAGGCCTACAATGCGGGGTTGCTCAGTGAATGTTTCTTTAGCCATTGGAGTCCAATTGGCTTCTACCTCATCTCTCTTCCAGCCCCCCTACCCTCCCACAACCCCTGGGGAACTTAACAGCACTTCCTGCCCAGTGCTTCTGAGATCTTTTTAGGTCTCCTATGGCTTTCCTGAAAGTATAGCGGATGCTTCTCTGCTGATGATGAGAGATTCAGACAAGCCACTTAATGACTAAGAGACTAGAAGTGTTCTGTAAGAAATGGGGAAGCATTGTTCTTGCTTTGCTTAGCCTACATTCCCAAGATGGACTCAGAGGCACTGACGCCACTCGCTGCTTATTCAGGAGGAAACATGACTGGCCTTGGAGAAGAACAAAACATTTGAGGGGCAATGGGAACTTAAAAAATGGGAGCATTTGGATTTCAAAACGAAATTGCTAGATTCCCTGAGGCAGGCGATAGACACCACTTAAGCATCCTTGGGTCGTCTCAGTTGGTGATGGCTGATAGATTTTCCAGTTGGAATCTTGGGTTCTCATGGCTGACAGGGACCTTGAGGATAGAGCATCTCATCTAGAACAACCCCTTCATTTTATAGCCCAAGGACCAGAGATGGGAAATGATTTGCTCAAGGTCTCACAGCTAATTGGGGGTAGAGGGTCTAAAGTCCAGGTCTCCTGATTCATGGTTCACTGCTCTTTCATGGGCAGCCCACAAATAGGTTCTCTTTTTCTATGCCCAGGACTATGTGACTGCATCAAGCAGAGAGAAGTGCTTTAATCAGTTGTTGCAGATGGGCCTCTGGGAAGCCAGGGAGCACAGTGTTGTGCTATAGATAGGTGAGCCTTTAAGAATCTTACTCTCCAGATGCCCTGTGCACTGCAGCCAAGGAGAATGCTACTAATATGGGCAGCAACATCAGGTGGACAAGTTGCACTAAAGGACAGATTTCTCCAGAAGCCAACATCCTGGCTTCCCCTCCCCTGCCAGCAGGTCCACCTCCTGCAAGCACTAGCCAAGACTTTCAGCCAGCTGCTACTGAGCTCAGATCTACCCTATCAGCTCCTAGGTTAGAAGTCTAGAGGGCTACGCTGGTTTCTGCTGCTTTCTGGACAGCAGTGACCTCTCCTGCACCAGAGAGCTCATTACCAGTCAGGGGCCCTAAGGCAGCCTCTCCTGACAGCAGGTGAAGATGAAAGCAATAATGTGCTAGCTGTTCTGAAGCCCCTGGTCACCCCTTGTTTTATTGAAGTCCAAAGTCTCAAACACCTCTAATGAGGATAAAAGGCTGGTAAGCCATGTGGGATCTGACTGAAACCTCCTGAGAGAGGGTAGCGCAGAGAGAGGACCTGGTGAGGGCCGAGCTGGGGCCTGGCTTTCCAGAGAGAGAGAGTGACTACCAGGAGATGCTGACCCTCTCTGTTTGTTTAGCTCTCATCTCTTATTTACTCAAAATTAACCTGTTTATTTTCCTTTATTAAATAATCCAGTCCTCCGCTGCTTGTGTGTGCAGGGGAACAGTGAACCAAGAACTGCTGACTTGCCACCAGGCACAGTGAGGGCCAGCCACTCCCCCGTGCGAAGCCTGGAGCCAGGCTTTTGTCTTCTGGCCCTGGTTTCCTCCCTGCCTCCAGGTCATAGTGGGATCTTGAGCCAGTCCTTTCACCTGGCTGCGCCCATGGATGGAGGGTGCAGTTCACTTTTGGGTGCACGGGCCACACCACACTGCAGACTCAGCACCTGCATGTCGCCAGCTGCCACGGTCCTATGAGAAAGAGCAGGGGTCCTGCAAAAACCAGGGAGGTCTGCGGGTCACTGCTCCCCTGGAGGGAGCCATCCTGACAGCAGTTCATAGAGCCTGGGGCAATGCTGTTTACCCCGAGGGACCCCTCATATCCCCAGGCAAGCCTCCCAGGTCCATAACAAATCAACTCAGACTCCCTCCCCCAAAAGAGACAGCCTGTGAAAGCGCAGGCAACTCCGCATCTGTAGGACTTGGTGGTGGGGAAATGGTGACAGCGGCCTTTTGTATGCTCCCTCTCAGAGGGGCCACAGGAGCTTCCAGAGTTCTTCCCAGGGCCCTAACTTGATCATAACACTGCGTGAAGAACCACTCCTTCCAGAGTTCTTTTACTAAAATGTGAGCACCCCTTTCTGCAAGCATTTCTGTAGCTGCTTTTGTGTCCTGCTGGGCATGCTGAAGCACAAGCAGGTGCAAGGCAAGGACCCTGTCCCAAAAGGGGCTCTCGTCACTAGATGCTGGGGGGCACAGCTGCAGGGCAAAGGGGACTTGGTGACTCCTGTGAGCTGTTCGAGGACAGGAAGCCCTGCAGGGGTGTTGGGGAGAGATGCTTACTGTGGGCTGGACCCTGGGCAAGGGTCCATGGGGGTGTGGTGTGGGGGCATGATGTAGGTATAGGAGTATCCAAGCAAAGAGGAGAAGGGGAGGCATTTTGACAAAAAGGACCAACAATATACCAGCCATGTGGAGCAGAGGGTTGGCACAGAGAAGGGAGAGAGCAGCAGGTGAGGAGGTAGGACAGGGCCCAGTTGCTGAAAGCCCCAAGTGCAAGCTAAGAAGATGAGCCTTGATCCCAGAAGCCAAACAAGGGGAACCACTGAAGGGGTTTGAGCAGTGGCAAGGATATATGAAAATCTGGCACCAAAGCACTCACTAGTCACACAGCCTTGGGCCAGTTATTTAACTTCAGCAAACACTAATTTTCTCCTGTGTGCAATAGGGATGATGAGAGAGAGAGCACCTACCTCGCAGGGCTGAGGTAAGACTCACCGAGATAATCTAGCAAAGTACTTAGCAGAGGCCTGGCACACAGTCCATGTGCAATGGGTTGGTTCCTAGTACTGTGCTCACTGAATCTAAAGAGTTTCAGTAACTTGGGGCTTGAAGGGTTATTAAGGGAAATAAAGGGGCTTCTCTTTATACCTCAGTGCCTCTGTGAGACATGGAATATTTAGCCAGATGTGATGCTGATCTGCCCCTTGCCGCAGGACCCATGCCAGGGCACAGGGCACTTGCTATGTGTCTCTCTCTTGACTAGGGGACTAGGGAGCCAGGAGATGCACCTGAGTGAGATGGGGACTCCAGCACCTTCTTTTAACTGGTTACGCCCCACTAGACCATCTGCATGTCGAGGGTGGGGACTGCATACTCTCCGCAAAGCATGGTGCCTCTGGCAGGCACTCTGTAAATACGAATGGAAACACAAATGAACAAGTGGATGGAGTGTAAGCCAAGGTGCAGAAGGGTGAGGGTTCTCTTGAGCAGCTTCCTAGGTGAGCTGGAAGGGCATTGCCCAAAAGCGGAGTGCAAGGACCACTCTCTCGAGAGTCACGAGTCCAAGCAGCTGGCAAGGCTTGTAAACCTGAGCAAGTTATTCGTCCGTGAAATGGAGGGGAAAATGCCAACAAGCCTGCCTTGCCGAGTTGCTGAGAGCCTCACAGCTGGAAGTGATCTTCATGGAGGTGCTTCACAGGAGCTGGTGTGGGATGGCTGGCTCTGTGGAGGCCACGGGGTTCTGTGTGCAGGAGGGGTGGCTGTCTCCACAGTGTGCCCAGCCCTGGCCCCAGCCAGGCCCTTCCTGGGAAGCTGGGGGTATTCACCTTCTGCTGTTCCTAGAATTTGATTTGGGTGACTTTTTTCGGGGGCCTGGACGAAAAGACAAATCTAGGGCTAGGAAAAGAGAGTGGGGGTGTCAGGGCTGCCTAGAGGAGAGTGCGGTGAGCGCAGGCTCTGGAGGTAGGGGGAAACAGGGCCTTGGCTTATTCTCCAGGGGGGAACAGGGCTGTAGGAGTCTCCAGGAGAGGGTGGCTCTTTGCAAGGAGAATGGACAAAAACCCTGGTGTCACCCTCTACTCTTCTGTCTCCCAGAAGTCATTATCTCCTTAGAGAGGTCTTCTCTAGCTAAACATTCAACAACTGTAGCCTCCTGCTGGTCATTTTATATTCCACTTCTCTGCCTTTTGTTCTCCTTGATACTTTTGACTATCTAACTTATATACTTACCTCCTTTATTGTCCTTTGCCCTAATAAAATGTAAGCTCCACTCGTAAAGATGGCAACAATAGACGCTGGGGACTACTAGAGTCGGGAGGGAGGGAGGGGGCAAGGTTTGAAAAGCTAACTGTTGGGTGCTATGCTCACTACCTGGGTGGCAGGATCATCTGTACCCCAAACCTCAGCATCATGCAACATACCCATGTTACAAACCTCTATATGTACCCTCTGAATCTGAACCTAAAATAAAAGGTGGAATTTTTTTTAAGTTGAAATTTATTTTTTAAGTTCCATGAAAACAGGGATTTTTGTCTGTTTTGTTCTCTCCTATATCCTTAGCACTCAGATCAACACTTAGCACATAACAGGTGCTCAATAAATAGTTGTTAACTGACTGAATTACTGAATGGATGGCTGGATGGAGGGCCTTATCTGAAATCACCCTCAACGCTGACCTCTTCCTCCTCAAACCTGACTCTGGAAGCCCTATGGGAGGAAATGTCTCCATATCTTGGAGTCCCTCCTCAAACCTGTGGGAGGAGGCTTCACCGTGACAGCGCCCTCCTTCATCAAATGGAGGAAGCAACCTGGCAAGGCACTGTTTAATGCCACAGATGGGTGTGCTTACTGTCTTTGAGGTTTTCCTGTTCTCTCAGAAACTCCCAGGAATCCCTGGCCATGACAATTCTGGGGTCAGGAGAGGCAGCAGAGCATGTGCTCTGTGCTGGGTTTATTTTTAAAGGATGACCACATTTAAGGAGAAAAGAGAAAGTGGACCTGAGGCCTGGCATCAAACACTTGCCATCAGATGGGATGGAAAGTGTTTGTCTCCTTGGTTGGCTGTGATTGACAAAGAACAACTGCACTGAGGGGCAGAAGCAGAAAAGAATCATGGACCTGCTGGGAGAGGGGACAGCTGAAGTCTAGAGCATGTGTCTTGTCCAGGACGCTGTCATGACCACATGCCTGGATGGGCAGGAAGTCAAGGGGGTCAGTGACTGAGAAAGGTGGGCTGGAGGAGAACAGGAAGAGGCCACAAAGGGGCTGGTGGTTTGAGGCTGCAGCCAAGGGGCACATGGAGATCAAGTCAGGCCAAAAGCAGAACAGCAAGGACCAGGGTCAGAATGTGGTTGACATTGAGAGGGAATATTGGAAGGGACAAATTGTACTGAAGAGGCAATATTGTTTCCATTGCCTTTTATACCCTGTTACTTGCAGCATGGAGGCCAGTCCCTTAGTCTTAAAAACACAGCACTGTGTCTCCAGGAGCCTCCTCCTGACCCCAGAGCGCCCCAGCAGATGCTGCACAGGACATGAGGCCCATGGTCTGCAAGCCCCTCATCTGCCCTCTCGTGTGCTTCTTTGCAGGAAAGCGTGGACTTGGGAGAGATCATGTTCTCCCTTTGCTACCTGCCCACAGCAGGCAGGCTCACCCTCACAGTGATTAAGTGTCGGAACCTCAAGGCGATGGACATCACAGGCTATTCAGGTACCTCTCTTAACCCAAGTGGCCTGCCAGCAGCCCAGACATTAGGATTTGGAAGGCTGTTCGGGGAGAAGGAGAAAGAATTGTCAGCATTCTTAGAATAGAAGCACCAGCTCTGGACACAAACTGCCTGGATTCGAATTCCAGTTCTGCCACTTCTTTGCTGTGTAAAGATTTGGTTTTCTAGTCTGAAAAGTGGGAGTAATAATATCTTACATGGGTTGCTTTCAGGAGAAATGAGTTAATTCATGTAAATGTTCAGAATGGTGCCTTACACATATAAGCACTCAGTAGATATCATCTGTTGCTGTCATTCTTTCTCTTAGAAGATGGAGATAACAAGAAGTAAATATATAGGATTTGAAAATTAAGGATAAGTTTTCTTATTTATGTGAGGCCCCAGGACTTCCAGAAGGGTTATGTCAAGTTTGAGTGTGTAAATGTTTGCCGGTCTATGCAGGCTTATGGCAGCAATTCTGTGCACTGAGCCAAGGAAACAAATCCACTGAAAAGCAAAATGCATTTGTATTTGAGGCTTTGCTGCAGGTCTCCTGGCCTCAGCCTCAGCACCAAGAGAGCTGCTAGGTACAGCAGGAACATAGAAATATAGTCTTATTCTAGCGACAGAGGAAATGCTTGTTTGGGGGCAGCTGCACAGAGACCTGCAGGATGGACGTAGTGTCAGAGGTTTGAGTCTTTCCCCACAATTCTGCAAGTTGTGGAAGGAGGTATTTGAGTTTGGAAATAACAGAGGAGTAGCTTGAGTCTTGGGAGCCTCCTTCCCTCATCAGCTCAGACTGCTCTGAGGAGTGAAATGGGGTGAAGCCTCTTGGTCTGGGCTGCACTCAGAATTGCAAATGTGGAAAAAAGCTCAGTTTGTTTCCCTAGATCCCCTGTCCTCCTGCTCAAGAGACTCTCGATGATTCAGATTACCAACGTAAAACCACTCAGGAGGTGCTTCTGAACTTAGCTGGGAATATATTAAAGATTTTTCCTCATATTTGCTTTGTATTCTTTATTTATTTGCTGGAAACCCCCTAAGTTGTGGAAGAAGGTATTTGAGTTTGGAAATAACAGAGGAGTAGCTTGAGTCTTGGGTATAATCAATTGCTGGAAAGAGGTGATGGCCCAGCCGAAAACACCTGGGCTCAGGTGTAACCTGGTGCAGCTGGAAGAAGAGGAGGTATCAGGCCTTGAAAACTGAAGTTTCAGGACAAGGTGGTCAGGAAACCCTAGAGTAACATGTGTTTGTTGCAGCTCTGAGTCCCTCAGAGCTACCCACACACATCAGGATGTGGGGAAGAGATTAACGGACCTCTTCTGGCCTAGGAAAAGCTTAGGCAGCAGCAAGTCAGCTTCCCCTAAAATACAGCCAATGTAGATTTCATTTTAATACCAAAATAAGTGCATAACAGGGAAGAAAATTCACTGAAGACTCTCAAGGCTGATGAGGGAAATAGGATTTTGCTGCCTAAGTCCCCACACTATCTTCTCTAGTGTAATTAAATTGATGTGCTGGAGAGAAAGCCTATGGTGAAGCTGCTGAGGTCATCACAAAAGCTGCTCTCAATCAGAGGGTTTGGGGTGTGAGATTTTGTTCATGCTAAGTTCTAACCTCCTTTTCACAATTGCCCCTCTTTTTGACCTGGGTTTGGAACCTGTTATTAAACCTTGGCTTGATTCCGAAGATCCAGGGGTCTTCTTTTCATTACAAGTTTCTGTCTATTTTGTTCATTGATGTAAGCAAGTATCTGGAACAGTGGATAAAACACAGTAAGCATTCAATAAATAGATATCGAATGAATGGATGGTTGAATTTACAGCATGAGGAACCTGGCCTAAGGGTGAAGCAGTAGGGGTGTACTGGCTAGGAGCCTCTCGAACTAGATCTCCTGTTCTTGAGGATGAGTTTGAGGTTTCCCTCAGCCCAGACTTATTTGATGTTGGACTAAGCTAGGGATTGAATGGAGCTTATTAATTGCCTATTCTTGAATTGTGTGGCATTGATGTCTAAAACCCAGGATCTTCCTATTCTCAGTGATCTAAACTAGCCCTGAATCAATTCTCTAAGCCTATCTGCTAGAACCATGACACTAAAAATAGCACAAAATAATAATAAGGACCAGTATGCTACAAAGGGGTGGTGAGCGCATTCTAAATGCTGGATTTTGATTGCTGCCATGACAATGAGGCTGAAATACACTGCTGGTCTTTGTGTCCCCTCCCTCAGCTGCGTAGAGCATCATAGGCTGTTAGAGAGGAAAGGACCTCCAAGATCATCTGGAGCCAGCATTCCACTAGAAACCGCAGACTTTTGCCCCAGAAAAGCCTAGGGAACGGTCATCAGTCTGCTTGGCTTCATGGATGCTGGTGAAAGTGTTGGTTCCTGCAAGGGAAATATGTGCACTGAATTTTATAAATTTCATATCAGCCAGACACAGTGGCTCATGCCTGTAATCCCAGCTACTCGGGAGGGTGAGGTGGAAGAATCACTTGGGCCCAGAAGTTCAAGACCAGACTGGGCAAAACAGCAAGACCTTGTCTCTTAAAAAAAAATGGATATGCCTTGTAGGGATGAACAGAGCTGGGGAAGGTTGCTAAGACATTTGCTCAGTGGCCCATGGGACAAGTGGCTCTGCCTCTATTTTTCCAAGCCTCATGATATGGAAATCTGCCCTGATGTGGGAGTGTATGGAAATAGGTAGAGCAGGGGAATGAGGCAGCACCTGAGCAACCTCAAGTCTGCAGCCACTTTGCAAGGAAAGGTACATCCTTATGGATTTTGCAAGCTGCTGTGTTAAAGACAGGTATTGGGGCTAGCTCTGCCCATCTGTCTACCTGAACCTGAATAATGTCCTGGGGCATATCCATAGAGAATGGAATCTGTGGAAACCAGAGCCTCATGCCGGTTCTCAAAACTCTTACTTCCTTTTTACTGAAAATCCCTAAGAGAGGGTCCTTTCAAATGTGTAGTTAGAGACAGCAGGTTGATTAAACACCTCATGGTCTCTCCATAAACCCAACCTCATGTCCCCATGGTTAAGGCATAGCTACTGCTGCCACATGGATTAGTCGGCAGCTCATTTAGGTGTCTACAAAAATGCCTTTCAGGCTTGGAGTTTCTGATCAGGTGTCACAGTTCTCCCTAATTTCCACCAGGGATGTGTGCCTCATCTGCCATCTGAATGATGCCAGGGAGTACAGGGCCCTAGTGGGTGCTCGATGTCCAGGAGATAGAACCATATGCCTATGAATCACAGAGCTGGGGAGCAGCTGCTTGGCTGGCACCTCCTGACAGATTCACAGGAGCCCTGGCTTCTGGGCAACAAGGTGTCTCAGCACATCAGCGTCTCGAAAGCTATTATTACCTGTGAGCCGCCCTCCCATTTCTTGAGCTGTGCAGCATAAATAACAATTATGATGGTGACCGAGACACCTGTGCTATGAGATACACTAGGTTTCACTTCACTTGGGTGAGTAGAAAATTTCAGGGTAGAAAGATGACCATGAAATACCCATTCAGAAAACTAAAGAAAACAAAAGGATGGGAGGCTCATGGAAGTTCAATAAAAGCATCTCTTTGCAGGATGGAGAGAATCCAAGATCCCACTGAGAAAGGAAATGTCAACCAGCTGCCCTGAGTCTCCCCGGGCCACAGCTCCCTCATTCTCCACTGCCCAGAAGTGGGCAGGAAATGGCTTCTAGGGAAGCAGAGAGCAGGGCCACTTCACGCCTTCTAGATGCCAAATGGAAATGGGATTATTGAGACAATGGGACCCAAAATTATGTTGTCAGGTGGGGAGGACATGAACAGCATTGTGATTGTTGCTGTTCATTTCACTCTGACACATTGTGTCTCCCTGGCCATTGTTGAGTCCTATTTTTACCCCACCCCAAAACCTTTATCCTTTGGTTTATAATTCTGGTAAAACAAAAAAGCCACTCAAAGAATAGTACTCCACACAGGTAAAAGAAATAGTGTCATTGTTCAGCCTCATCACCTTTTTGAGTCAGCCAGCGATTGACGAGCTAAGATTTAGGGCTGTGAACTGCATACCTATCGGCAGGTGTCATGTCTGATATGGGGCCAGCTTCCCCATTAGTAAAAGTCCATTAGGCGCTCTCCCAAGAATACTGAGGTAGCTAAAGACTCTGCATTTATTAAGCACAGAGTGTCCTCAGAGACAGGTGTGCTACATAAATACAAGGTGGTTTAATTATTTTAACAACCCACTGATACCATCTGATGAGCAGCAGTAGGTCTAGGGCTTCGGTCCCTTTGCTGCAAATGATGTTTGCAGACATCTGTTTAACATACCCCATTCCCTTTTCTCTGTCCCCATTGGCACAGATCCCTATGTGAAAGTGTCCTTGCTCTGTGATGGGCGGAGGCTGAAGAAGAAGAAAACAACCATAAAGAAAAACACTCTCAATCCTGTCTACAATGAGGCCATCATCTTTGACATTCCCCCAGAAAACATGGATCAAGTCAGCCTGCTCATCTCAGTCATGGACTATGATCGGTAGGTAGGCGTCCTAGAGGGACGTAATTCCACCCCTCACTCCCACTCCAGCACCAGCACAGGGCTCCTTGACCTTAGACCTTGTGATTCAGGGCTCAGCTTTAGGGTTCAGGCCTCAAATCTATCTGTACCCAAGAAGGGTGCAGGAGTTTGAGGAAGAGCATAGATTCTCCCTTAGCAAAGGTTCAAAGTTCTTTTCCCAACTGGCCTATCTCCGTCAGGGGCAGCTCTGTCCATCAGTTTCCCTGAATTCACCCCTTGCTATTCCCATTCTTCCATCTGGCACCAAGTCCTATTATCTGGCCTTTGAAATGCCCCTCTATCCTCTCTATTTCTGCTGTTGCTACTACTGTCACCCTGGGATGGCTGTGCAGCCTCCTAGCTGACCCCTGCCTCCATCAATTCCTGCCCCAATTCGGTCAACATACTAAGGACACATCTTCCTAAATGACAGCTTTCTTCCTGGACCTGCCCTTCTCAAGAACCATCAATGGCTCCTGTGATCCAGGCTTTTCCCTTGGACTCTGACGGCCTTCCCTAATCTGGACCCAGCATATCCATCCAATCGGATCTCCCCTTCCTCAGATATTTTTCATCTCTTCCACACATCCTGCTCTTCCATCTAGGCTGGCTCAAAAACATTTTTCAACTACTCTGGTCCCCATAACTTCTTCTCTCCACTTGTCACTTTAGCTAAAGGAGAAAGAAACCATGCAATAAAGCCTCAATACAGGACTTTCAGCCCAAGTTCTCAGGCATAGTATTGACGAACATACTTAAGAGATAATTGATGTTCTTACCGAGTGAATAAATCACATTCCAGCCACTGGGGTTTTGGAGAAATGGTGCTCAGAGACTGTCGATTTATTTGCAAATACTGATGTCTCAGTGAGGTTGTAATGTGTTGGCGGGGTCAAATAAGTGAAGAGACTTAGACTGTCTCACCTCCCATACTCAGGCTATCTGCCCACCACTTCTTGAGATTCCAAACAAGTTTATAACCTTTGCTCATCTGCCTGTGTCCAGTGTCCACTGAAGGGGACTAGGCAAAGGCTTCACCGCCACTGACACCCAGAAGCCCTGCCAAGCATCTGTTTTCAGAGCTCAGAGTTCTGAGTTAGACCCATTGGGCAGAGTCCTACCACCCCCCACACTGGACCTCCTTTTCTGAGGGCATGTCTGGTAGCCAGTGCTGGGACTTTTGTTTCTCCCTCAGAGTGGGCCACAATGAGATCATAGGAGTCTGTCGTGTGGGGATCACTGCTGAAGGCCTGGGCAGGGACCACTGGAACGAGATGCTGGCATACCCCCGGAAGCCCATCGCACACTGGCACTCCTTGGTGGAGGTAAAGAAATCCTTCAAAGAGGTGGGTGAGGTCACCTGGCCCTTGGCATGTTTGCTGCATGGCAGTGTGGGCTGGAGAATGGCAGTCAGCTGCAGTGACACCCTCGGCCTTTTGTGGAAAGGTGGGCATGAGGGCCACATGCTTCTTACCCAGTGTGTAATAGGCCAAAAGGAAATGGAGGAAGAAGGTGGAGGCTGCCAACACAAAGCCCCTGGTGTTGGGCATTTTGAAAGCAACACTGAGTTCTTAATGGAAAGCAAGAACTGTGAAGAAGACTTCCCAGCAGACCACTGTGCCAGGTCTGAAATGCTTTCACAAAGCCCTTGGCCAAGTCTGTCCTTTAGGAGAAAGCCCCAAGGGGGTGAGATCAGAGCTTGGCAAGACATTCTACCCCTGTCAGAACAGTAAGTTCCCTGAGGCTCAAGCAAGGCAGTCACTTGGCAGTTTTCACTGCTTGGATAGAGATGCCAAAGAGCAGATTCCTCCTCTTATGAATGTTGGTTCTTGCCCTTGTTGGGGAAGGGAGCATGGCCTCAAGGTGTCACGCTTTCTGGCTAAAGCTGTGGAGCTGGGTTGCGTTGGGTTCTAACAGAGACGTAATGGAGACAGCACTGGGCTGGGAGTCCCAAGACTTGGGCTGCAATCTTGGCCCCTCCTGACTTGCTGTATAATCTTGACCCTGTCACTTCTCCCTCAACTGCAAAGAAAATATCCCTTTGAGTAATATCTGCAAACTTCTCCACCCTCCACTGAATCCCACCGACTTAGGATCCTGTATTCTATCACCCTGGTGGTCCCCAGGCCTGCTTTTTCTCAAATGGACTGGAAGTGTGGGTGACCAAACAAGGCTTAAACCTCACTCACAATATCTCATACCTCGGTCTGTATCCTAGAAAGCTGCGTGAATATTCTGTCATCTTAACAGGCTTCAAACCTAACAAGTCTAGAGAGCTGTATAAATTGGAAATTCTACTAATACAAAATAAAGCTTTATCCCTTTCACTGCATGGCCCCTCGGCTTAAAATTGGAGTCACCTTCAAAACAGAGTCATCCCCTCGCCACACTCTATGATGCAGAGAAGTCAGGTCTGCAAACCCATAGAACCTGCCGGCTCCCTGCCCTCTCATGGAGGACAAGCCCATTTCCACCTGTTTCTGGCAGGCTGAGGTGTCTCAGGAGAGCCTGAGAGCCAAGGGGATTGGACCCATGGAAACATAGGTGATAAGGGCCTCCGTTGTTGGGGGATGGGGGACAGGCTAATTGAGTCACCTCCCCCGACAGGCAGCATGTGCTCTGTGCAGCTCCTGCCCTGTGACCTTTGGGGCGGCATCAAGAGATAAAAAGAAGCAAAGTTTCTGGCAGTTGAGGCTTCATATTTCTGTCTTGTGGGTGCCTTGATTGTCCCATAGCTGTGGAGCTTTAATGAGTGAGGCCAGTCCCTCATCTCTCAGCTCCCCCAGGGGAGCCCCTGCCCCTCTTTTCCAGAAAGACCTTTCTGCAGAGTGTGGGTGAGGAGCCCACAATACAGGAGGCACTGCTGGGCAGAATGCTAGACAACCTGCAGACAGCATCCAGCACCTCACTGAAGGTTGTGTTGGTTCAACCCAGGGAGAGGTCATGACAGCCCCATCCACCCCACCACCCCTCCTCCCCCGCTTATCATCCTTTGGAGATATTTAAGAATAGAACAAGTATACTAAACTGTTTAGGGTGGCTTAGGGGGAGGGCATGGAATGAGAGCTAAGAGGCCTCTGGTCGGCTGTAGGGCCTTAGAAAACTCACTGCCCAGCCGGGCACAGTGGCTCATGCCTGTAATCCCAGCACTTTGGGAGGCCGAGGTGGATGGATCATGAGGTCAGGAGATTGAGACCATCCTGGCTAACACGGTGAAACCCCGTCTCTACTAAAAATACAAAAAATTAGCCAGGTGTGGTAGCGGGCACCTGTAGTCCCAGCTACTCGGGAGGCTGAGGCAGGAGAATGGCGTGAACCCGGGAGGCGGAGCTTGCAGTGAGCTGAGATCGCACCACTGCACTCCAGCCTGGACAACAGAGCGAGACTCCATCTCAAAAAAAAAAAAGAAAAGAAAAGAAAACTCACTGCCCCACTCTGGTCTTTGGATTCCTTGGTAAAATGAGGGGATAAGCCCTTCCCATCTTTGCTTTTCTAGGAAACTCTGACCCTAAACAATGGCTGGGCCCGTGAGCCCCCATCTTGTGCTGTGACTGCCTTTCTAGTCTTCAATCCGCAATAACCCATCCCTGTTACCAGGCTGGGCCTGCCTGTGGAAAATGGAAAGTGACAGAGCAGCGGCTACAGCTGGGGGTGGGGTGTTGAGTACCACAGATGGGCCAGGACTTGGCCCCAGAATCACTCTCCTTCATGATGAATATAACCTAATTAAGCCAAATAATTGATTCCAAGTCCCTGTTTCTTTGAGAACTCTAACTCACTGGTTCAGACTACAAAAGAAAGATAAAATAGAATCAAGCCCTTGAAAATGAATATTTGATGAGACAGTAATGGGAAAGTAACAGTATATGGAAAACAAAAAGAGAATAAATTGATATCCTTTGGGTTTACTTTTTTCCTGACCTTGCAGGCCAAGCTCCCAGGAATGCCCCCTCCCCCACGCACGATCCTGCCATTTTCTGCTCAGCTGATCATTCTCTATATCAAGAAGCTAAAAATGACACTCGTCTCAGCAACCTGGGATTTCCATAGTTCACGTTTATTTAAAATTGTCACTGACACATTTAGCGCCCACAGTTTAAATATCTTTATTAAAATGCATGTAAACCCCCACAGGGCTGACATTAAGTAAGCACCTTGTGTCCACGCGATGCATTGTGCTTGGAAGCAATCCTCCCGCTCATCCTCAGAGCTCACATCCTGCCTTCTTTTCGTTCCCGTTCTGGATATTGAGCAAGAACTTTGCTCCTGAAACTTGTATCTCCCATTTGTATAATCATAAAGAAATCTCCTCCAGCTCCTGGGAAGATAAATGGCATCATATCTGCAAAGCCCTCTGTATTTATCTTGCACCTTTCTTAAGGGATTTTCAAGTGCTGTGATCATTTCTTTTTTATTAATGAAAACAGAGGGCATTATACTTGCTCACTTGTTTGGGGCTCAAAATAAGGCTGAGGGGAACAAATTAACTGAAAATGTGTCTTTCCCTGCTGGGATTCTTTCATAAATAAAAATTCATTGAGCCATCACAAGTGGCCTTTCCCAGCTGCAGCACCAGCCCCCTTCCCTCTCAGCCCAGAGCCATGTGTCATCGTTGTTACCACACACAGAGTTGACCAGCGCTCTTCTCCAAGGCATTTTATTACGGGGGCCGGGTTCAGATCATCTGCCAGAGATGTTAAATCTCTGTTGGAACGTGACCCATTTCAGAGCAACAAAAGACCTTACTGGAACACAGGCATTCTGAAACAATAATCTCCCTGTGTGCTGGGGACAGGTATGCTGCCATTTCAGAGCCACTGTAAGCCTCCTGGAATCATTCGCCTTTCCATTGTCCACAAACCCCATCTCCTCCCTTTGTTTATCTTCGTAGGAAAACTCAGACTAGCAGGGGAGCCAGTGTTCCTTCTTAATTTGTTCTAGATAAACAGTTATGCTCCCTGCTACTACTCTTTGGGCTGTTACATAAAGGAAGAAAGACACTCTGTGTAGTCCTTTTATGTTTTCTCCTCTGACCTGGCCTATCAGTCAGGTTGTTTAAGTGGCATGCTTACTCAGGGAAGAAGCCAGTGATTATAATGTACCTTTCACCAACAGTAAAGGTTGTAACAGAAAAGTAGAACTCCTAAAATGAAGGTCTGTTAAATAAGAGCATTAGTAATCATGTGTTGTCACCTTCTGGTTAAGAAACACTTGAGTCAGAAGCCACAGTGGCCTCAACAACCAGGCATTTATTTATCTAAAATATTTCACCAGGGAAACCCTCGGTTGTGATTTCATTCACGTGGATGCTGCAAGCAGAGAGACTGCCACCTGGAGTTAGGAGTAAGTACCTGGTGTGGACCCAAAGACGTTAGGTTGCTTATTACCTTTTGTCTCCTTCTTCCCCTAGTGTGGCCAGATGCTGAGATAGCAGCAGGATGGAGTGGAAAGAACACTTGGTTGGGTGTTAGGAGACCTGGTTTCGGGTCCTGGCTCTGCCCCTAGCTAGCTGTGTCTTGACTTCTCTGTCTTTGTTTTCTTATTTGCAAGAACAAGAAGGTTAGACTGGATCAGCTTCCAAGCCTGCCTCCAGTGCTGACATGCTAAGATTGCTTAGGTCTAGGTCACATAATGGTGGTCATCGGTACCTGATTGTCTGGCCTTTGGTTAGTCGTAAAGATCTTCAGCTGGCCTGAACAGGGAGTCCTAAGAAGCCCATGAAGAACCGAGCCCAGAGAAGGGTAACAGAAGCTTTCCTTAGAATTGAAAGCATTAAGGTAGTTTAGTAGGTCTGGGTCCTTCCTGAACTTCGTGGGTTTCCCATCTACTCCGTAGGTGATGCTGGGTAGAAAGTGATCTATTCCTCAGGTGGCTCGGCCCTTCTAGGAATGGCTGTATTGAGGGAGAACCACATCCTCCCCCGACCCCAAACTTCCATGTATGCATGATGCATAGTAGCAGCTTCTACTCAGCCCCCTCACTCCATAGTGGAGACCCTCAACGCTCATGAGAAGCAGAAGGGGCTGCACTTCCAGGTCAGGAAGGCCATCTTGACCACCTACCTACCTCTTAACTCTGGAGCTCTGTCCTGCAGACACCCAGGACAGTACTGGGTCTCTTCAGCCCACTCCAAGGATGGGTGAGCAGTGGACACTGACTCACTTTGAAGTTATTAACATAAAGCCCCCAGGCAGGTCAAGAGTATTCATGGGGTCAGATCTTTGCTCAGTAAATATTGCTGTGGTTATGACTGCTGCAGCGATGACTGGTTAAAGAAGGATTGAATGGCTCAAGTCCACCCAGCCTCAGCCCTGTCCTTCACTCCATTACGCCTCATTACATCACCCCTTTCACAGAAGGGTTAGAGTCAGGCTGATAGGAGGCAGTCTGTGACCTAGGAGAACTGGGGAGGAGAAAGGGGTTGCAGAAGCCCAGAAGGGTCTGCTCACACCTCTACCTCTCCACAAGTCAGGTGCAAATGCCCATAGGAAGAATGAAAAACAAAGGAGACAGCTCAAAGCTAAAGCAGTATCAGATTTTTAGCTGTACTGTCAGCTCCCAGACAAATTGCTAATAATGCATGACCATGGGTTCTTGGCAGTAAGGACATATTCTGCACACTGCCTCTTTCGCTGCTAACATAATATGATTTTCAGTGTGAAAAATGGCTGAAGCACACAGAAATGGCCCAGTCAGAGCACCTCATTCTCACACACACACACACACACACAGAGAGAGAGAGTTAAGAAAGCTTTAATTATCTCTGCAGTAGGTCTTTTTGAAAATCAGGTATTCCAAACTAGAAGCTCTAAGCTGTTTCCCTTATGTTTTTGCATGGCTGACAGCAAAATTCAAGAAAGCTTATGAGAAGCTGGGAAAGGTGAATTCAGTGCATTGGGCCAGTTCAGTTTTGCAAGTTGAAATGTAAATTCCTTTAGCAATTAATAAACAGATTGTTCTCCTCTTTGCAGTGGCAGGGCCGAGCTGCTAGCTTCGACAGTGAGAGCTCGTGCCCATCTCCGAAACCACCTCCGACACCATGAGATGTGCAGCCAAGTAACACAAATGGGACTCAGCAATGTTCTCTTTGCACTTGTTCAACCGTCTAAACAGTGTTGTGCAGTCGCAGCGGTGGCAGCAGCGGCAGCCGTCCGTCACTCCAGAGTCTTACCTGCTCCTGTGTAGGTCAAGGCTGAGACACTTGTCATGTGGTCAGATCTGTCTTAGTCTTTTGTGTCTCCCAAGGTGATGTTTTTGTGGTTTTTCACTTTTTATGGGTCTGCTGGTAAGAAAAGGGAAAAAAAAAAAGAGTAGGAAAAGACAAAGGGTGGAAAGCCCAGAAGTTGGTTCTAGAAAATACAAGGTACAGTTTTTTGGAAAGAGGTGGATTGAGTTTCTGAAATGCTGTGTCTCCAGCAAGCTCCACAACCCTGGAAAAGGAGGAGGCGTGGTGGGACTGCGGCTGCATTTTCAGTGCCCTGCAGGAATGGGGTGAATCCATGGAAGAGCCTTTGTGAGGTGAATTACTAGTCTTTGAAGCTCTTCGCTGGCAGGACATAAACCACGCTGGGACCCTCAGTCCCGTGTTGAAATCCCAAGACCTCTGAGGCGCTTGTGAGCCTTCAGCTGATGTGCAGGGTTCCTCGCTCCCCTTCCTCGCTGGCTTTCCCCATGAATTGAAAACGTCTTGATTCCTCATGGGAACTTAGTCACTTTCTTTAGGAATGATTCAGCCGAAACTAAACACGCCATATGTTTTCTGATGCGCCACAGTTAATGATCACATTTGTTTGAAAACAGGATCTTTGTCCTCAGAAATAATCTTGATTGTAAAGTAAGAGAGAAACATATGTTCTGGAATGATTTCTGCATTATACATAGCTTTATAATTCCATGAAGTATCAAGCTGCTGTTTAAAATGCCTAAACAGATTAAAGAAAAACCTAGATTAAATGTTCTTTTCCAAATGGGGAGTTTTGAAATCCAAATAGCAGTTTGAGTCCATCTTTCTATGAAGAGTATGTTTTTGATTGAAACCGAGTCAGCGTAAGCCTATTTCAGCCCCTTTGGCTCTTTGACAATATTCATCTTAAACTTTAGTTCTATAAATTACTAAGTACTTCAGTGTTGTTTGTTTCAGTGGTTGTGAGGGTTTCTTGTTTCCTTTAGATCTTTACCTTAGGCCAAACTCAGTTTAGGAAAAAAAAAATTGTTTGAACTATTCAGTGTTGTAATAGCACATTTCTGTTGAGTTAATAGTGGTCTTCCCACCAACCCCTAAAACCAGGTTGATTTGCTCAATCTCAGTTTGTATAACCCCAGTAAGCGCATGGAGGTGAGTTTCTACTTCGACTTGTGGCGACACCGTGCCAGTTTCCAGAGATGTGTGTACTACTTGCAAGAGGCAAGTCTGCTGAAGAACCCCTTCTTTTAACAGTGGAAAATCAAGAACAGAAAATCTGTTCACACACCTGTGTCTTATTCTTTATATATGTTACATGGTAGAGGAGCAGCGACCAATAAAGTATCCCTCATTTTAAACCAAGTTGTCAGATTTCTCTGCTGATAGAACTCTGCATAGTATCTTCTAGCCCTAAAAATGACCAGGTTGGGCATGAGTTAACAGGATATTGTGGCAAAAGGAATTTTCTGCTTAGAAAAGTAAATGTAGATAAACCTAAACTCCACCCTGTACTGAGCCTTAGGCTAGGGACTCGTGTAAAGATGACTTTTCTCCCCAGATATCTTGTCGTTGACAGGCCTTCCTAGTCTGGTAGTCCTGCATTTGGGTGTTCTCCTGAGAGTGAGAAAAAACCCAAGGTCATGACAAGATTCCTGGCAGGTGACAGACTTCATTATGATTCTGACTCTAGACTGACCCCATCAAGATAGTCGTTTCCATCAGTGAACAGATGCTGAAGGCCTTGCAATTACAAAGGAGACAACTGAGTTCCCTGGGTCATAAGGAGTCCAGAAATTAGTGTGAGAAGGTCCTTCTGGAAGTGAACTCAAAATTCATGTCCAGCTGTCATCGTTAAACCCTTAGGCAGGTCAGTATAACCCATTCTAACCTCTTGGAGAAGGGAGTGTGATCAATGTGAATCACAATAGTATTGCTCATCTGAGACATTCCTCTTATATCCAAGCAGCTATCTCCCATGAGTGAACATCCCAGTGGTTTCAGAAATCATTTCCTGAACAGATTCTAGCCAGCCCCCACACCACCCTGGCCAACTGCAACCGCTGCTGCTCTAGCAGTCTGGGTCAATTCCTACAGGCTTGGGAGCCCACCCCAGGGAGGCTTTTATCTCCTGCAGCCTCATCCCCAGCACCCTCAAGGTAGACTAGTCCTCAGCCTGAATCATGAATGAAACCTGAACATCTGCCAACTTCATTATCTAGCCCAGTATCTCTTCCCTCACAGAGAAGAAAAAAATGAATTACAAAGTTGATCCATTTGTTGGCTTTCTCTGGCCGGAGAAACCTCTCGGGTTGTTGCTGTGAGCTTTGATGAAGTTGTGATAACCAGGGCCATTTGCACATAGGTTTTTTTAAAAAACATGAAAAGTTCCCTTCTCCTTTATTTAGCAGTGTTTCTGGGCTGAAAGACGCCCTCCTCCCCCTCTGCGCTTACCCAGGACGTTAATTAATTGCATTGTCATTTAAAATATTATGTTGTTAATTACTCGTTTGTGTCTTCCCACCCGTGTCACAGCCTGGAGTTTTTATTCAATTAAATCTCTGTCTCTTGCCCATTTCTCTTGTCATTTTATGTTCCCGGGGTTTAGCAGTCAACACACGCACAGGACATCTCAAAGCTTTTCTTTTCAATCTTTGCTTCACATGGATAACCACTTCCCTTCTATCAGAGGTAGAGCAGAAGGGCTTGTTTGTTTTTTGTTCTGTCCAAGGAATACCTGTGTACCTCATCAGGCTGGAATCCACCTGTGTTTTGTCAGGCTTGTGGCTCGGAGATCATTTGGCGCACAGGGCTCCGCTGTTCCCTCAGCTCTTCAGCTCAACAAGCAGCCCCTGCAGATGCTGAAGCTCCCCTAGGGAAGTGGGCCACACACATCTGGGAAGTACAATGCTGTCACCCACCAGTAAAGAATCCTGCTAACCATCGTAAAACACAATTTGGCAAAGCCATGGGAAAATACTATTGCAGCCTCAAAATTTTTTTTAAAAAAAAGAACATTCTAATGTAATAGAATATCTCTCTGCTCGCCTGCAGCTTTTAATTAATTTAGAGAGCAGTCCGTAGAGAGGGGAGTGGAAGGGACCGTCCATTCCTGCACATCTGCATCTGAATGAAGGGTGCTCCACCATGAGAGGCCCAGTGAGCTGAACTGCTGAGAGCAGCACTCTACTGCCTGAAGAGGCAGCCTCCCCTTGCCAGTGGCTTCCCATCAGGTCACCCAGCAGCCAGCAGGATGCGGCAATGTGCTGGTCAGATCTAGAGCTGATAAACCAAAGGGGTCATTGTGTCTGTTAGTATGGGCTGGGCTATGCTGCAATTACAACCTGCAGATTGCAGTAGCTGAAAACCACAAAAGCCTATTTCTCATCCATGATAGGCGCCCATCACAGGTCAGCTAGGAGCCTTGCTCAGCTATCACAGGTCAGCTAGGAGCTTTGCTCATCGTATTTATTCAGGGGGACTCAGGAGGACAGAGCAGCTGACATCTCAAACACTGCTAGTTGCCACCCATAAGGGAGAAGAGCACTTGGAAGGGTCTCCTACTGGCCTAAATGCTCTAGTAACACGTCACTTTTCTTCACAGTCCATTGCCAGAACTACTGATAGAGTCTCACAAAAAAGGCTCGAGTTCCCCAGGGAAAGAAAAACTGGAAATACTGAGTTAGCAGCACCTGGGAAGACCCACAGTGAATGTAAACAGGCCTGTGGAGACTGACAGCTACTGAACGATGGATTCAGAAACACTAACAAACACAGGCATCCATGTGTTCTATTCATTGTCAAATGACTTGCCCACAGAAAGCTTTTAGTCTAGTACAATGGCACTGAGTAACAATAGTTCAAGGTAGAAAATGGAAATGCAGTTAGGGAGGTGAAGTAAAAGGCTATGGAGGTCCAACAAAGAACATCCCAGCTCAGCAGAATGAGTGGCAGCTTCAGGTGCGAAGTGGCTCTGATCTAGGCGTTAAGGCTGAGTGGGATTTGGAAGTGTGGAAGTTGTGGGGAGGAGGCATATTGCAAACTGAGGGGCCCACACAAGTGAAGGTCCAGAGCCAGAATTCCTAGGGCTGCCACTACCCTGAATCTAGGGGGAGACAGTGAACCCCCTGAGTTCAAGTGCTACCCTGCTTGCACTAGTCAGCCCAGGCAGAGTGCAGGACTTCTGCCCATGGAGCCCTGCTGTCCCCAGCCCTGGCCCCAACCCACCAGACTCTAGACCTGGCCCCTGTGTAGCTCTTGCCAACTGCCTCCACTGGGAACTGGACCTGCTGCCCCACCCTCCATTGGTGGCTTGGCACCTGCTCCTCTGACTTTGAGACTCAGTCTAGCGGTCTCATCCCATCCACTTAACCAGCCTTTCCTCCCTGGGATTTATCAGCCAGAAGCCACTTAGGACTTTATGATCTGTGCCACATCCTGCTCTCCTTCAGGGTGAGCCCTATCCAGAGGTCTGATTCCTTAGTAGAAGGAACAGGACCAGCCTCTCCCCAGCTTTCCCTTGGCTGTTTCATAGCAGCAAGCCCATGTGGAGAGACTGGAGGTGAAGAGATGGGCAGGCAGTTGTGGCCGTCCACTCAAGAGGGAGTGTAGGACTGACCCAGACACAGGCAGAGTACCTGTACAACATGTGGTGGTCACAGCCAGATGTGGCGGTTCACACCTGTAATCCCAGCACTTTCAGAAGCCAAGGTGGGAGGATTGCCTGAGCCCAGGAGTTGGAGACCAGCCTGGGCAATATAGCAAGACCCCATCTCTATCTTTAAAAAATTTGATGGTCACAGAGGGAAAATGCAACACCACTGACAGCTGAGCTCATCTGAAAGACAGGGAGAGGAAGGGGGGTTTCCCAAGTGTTGGATGTTTTTATACCTTGGAAACTAAGTGTTCTATGCCTTCCACAGGAACCAGAAATTCAGCAGAGCAAGAAAAAGTGATGAGCCCCGTTTGGGCCAAACTGAGTTTGAGATGCTAGAGGGATGTCTAGCAGACAGCTGCAGTTCAAGACGCAGCCTGGCAGTGAGGTCAGGTGTGAGATGTTAGTTTATAGAGAAACCTTACACCACAAAGCGATGTGAAGACAGGAGGCTGACGCTGCCAAGTGAGTACAACTAAGCGAGTACAACTAGATGAGGGAGCCTAAAAAGAGGTTCTTCAGGAACCATCAGCATTTAGAGGTCAAGGGAAAAGAAAGTGACGTGAATCATGATGGAGAGGTGCCCAAGCAAGGCTGATTGATGCAAATGCTGATGAACAAAAACAGATCAATCAAGGGCTTCCTAAAATGATTCTTCATAACAAGCAAATCCAAGTTGCTTCAATATAACTCGATTCACGAAAGTCCATTTTCACCTATGTTTGCAGGGCCCCAACTCTTTTTTTGTCTCCCATCAGCTCAGCCCTCGATGTTTTGAAAAGAACTGTGTAAAATATACATCACATAAAATTTACCATTTTTAATTGTATGGTTCAAAGGCATTAAGTACATTCACGTTGTTGTGCTAACATCAACGCCATCCATCCACAAAGGTCTTTTCATCTTGCAAAACTAAAACTCTCTACCAATTAAACACTAACACCCCATTCCTCCCTTCCCCCAGCCCCTGGCCACCACCATCCTACTTTCTGTCTTTATGAATTTGACTCCTCTAAATACTTCATATGAGTGGAATACACAGACTTTTTCTTTCATGGCTGGCTTATTTTACGTAGCATCATGTCCTCAACAGATGTCGTAGTATATGTCAGAATTTCCTTCTGTTCTAAGGCGGAATAATATTCCATTGTATGGATATGCCACACGTTGTTTATCCATTCACTCACCAATGGCTATTTGGGTGGGTTCCATGTTTTAGCTTTTATGAATGATGCTACTATTATTGTACACTATAGGTGTGCAAACATCTCTTTGAGACCCTGCTTTCAATTCTTTTAGGTGTATACCCAGAAATAGAATTGCTGGACTATACAGTAATTCTGTTTTTAATTTTTTTGAGGAATCACCATACTGTTTTCCATAGCAGCTGCACTATTTTATTACATTCCCATCAACACTGCACAAGAATTCCAATATCTCCACATCTTCACCAACCCTTGCTTTTATGATAGTAGCCATCCTAATGGGTGTGAAGTAGTATCTCATTGCGGTTTTGATTTGCATTTTCCTAATGGTTAGAGATGTTGACCATCTTTTCATGTGCTTAGTGGCCACTTGTGTGTCTTCTTTGGAAAAAATGTTGACTTAAGCCCTTTGCCCATTTCGAACTGGGTTGTTTTTGTTGCTATTGTTGAGTTGTAGGAGTTTCTCTAAATATTCTGGACATTAATCTTTTATCAGATATGTGATTTGAAAACATTATCTCCTATTCTATGGACTGCATTTTAACACTGTTGACCATGTTCTTTGAGGCACAAAAGCTTTTGATTCTGATGAAGTCCAATTTGTCTTTTTTCTTCTGTTGCTTGCACCTTTGTATCCAGTAAATCATCACCAAATTCAATGTCATGAAGATTTCCTCTGTTTTCTTCTAAGAGTTGTATAGGTTTAGCTCTTTACATTTAGGCCTTTGATCCATTTTGAGTTAGTTTTTCCATATACTGTAAGGTAAGGGTCCAAATTTATTCTTTTGCTTGTGGGTATCCAGTTTTCCCATCATCATTTGTTGAACTTCAACTGGGCTTACTCACATTATGGCAGGCTCACCTCTTTTTCTACATACACATGGGTATTTACCCATCTATTCACTCAAAACACATGTGTTGAGCATCTAATGTATATCAGGTATCATGTTAGAGATGAGGACATGCAAATTTAATAATAATAATAACTAACATATACTAAGCAGTTACTATATGCCAGGCATTGTTCTAAGTGCTTTACATGCAAAATCTCATCTAATTCTCCCTCCAGCCCTAAGAGGGTAAAGAGCTTGCCCAAGATCATGAAACTGAACCCAGGTAATTAAATCCCAGAGCTCACATGCTTAAGCATGATGCTAAACTGCCTTCTAATAAAACATAGCTCTTTAAGGAGCTCACAATTCAGAGGAGACAAACGAAGAAATAGAAAATTACTCTGTAATATGGTAAAAGCAAACCTTGAGAAATATCTGAGATTTAAGACATCCTAGAGAAGGATTACCTAACCCAGACAACTATGCATATCCCTTCATGGTGTACCCCTAAATGTACCTTCTGAAACCCCAGCCTCATCCCTTCCAGGAGAGGGTCCCATGATGGCCTCTTTGAGAACCATCAGTCATCCATACTAATTTGATCCCCCATATCAATTACTCCTCCAGGAGCAGCTAAAGAGTTGTGGGATCTGCCTATCAAACCCAACCCTAGCCAGTAACCCCAAATGACAATGATGTAAATGATGGACAATGCAAGGAAGAATGAAGTCAGTATAACTTCACAGCTCTACTGAAAAGCAGTGTTGAGCTTCAAAAAGGCAGGAGAGCTCATCACGCTGTTACAATATGCAGCTCCAGACAAAACCTGAGCCATGAGACTTGACGAAAAGGGAAATTTGGTGATGAGCTGATGAGCTGCCACAGGAGAGGGCAGACAATACGGAGGGTTCAGAGGAACCCTGCAAACTCAGGCACTCCCACAGGCTAGCTCAGCTCTCCTGCCTCCTTGCATCTCTTTCCTTTCAGTACCAGAGTTGTGAATCACCTCCTGCAGCAATCTCACCTGAGGGCAACCAACTCACAGTAAATTAGTACTGGGGAAAGGAATGGAGGAGATATGTGACTCTTTTCCCTGAGGTGGCTCTTTTTTCCACACAGTTTGGGGAAGTTTGGTGACACATCAGAGATTATCCAGAGATACACAGAGCACCAATGTGGGCAGATGCCCCAGGCTTTCGTGAGCCATGTAGCATTTCTGCTTTTCTCTGTGGCTTCACCTTACAGTCTGTACCTAGGCTAGGCCTGTGGGAACATTTCAGGCTGGAGCAATAAGGAATGAAACCTGGGGCTAGAAATTCTGTTTGTGGAAATGTGAGTCCCTGAGATGACAGAGGACTTGCTAATCACAGTTGAAAGGGCTATGGCCCTTTGTACCATGGTCTTTCATCTCTCTGGAAAAATTACCAACAATGACACACAGCAGTTAAAATGGATTGTGAAATCAAAGAGCCAGACAAACTTCACACATTGTCTTCCTTAAATTACTAAGAACTTTCTTTGCCGAATGATCCAAATATACCTGACTTACTGTGCAGAGAGATTCCTCATCTGCTTCCTAGATGCTAACCTGTAGCTGTCCTCCTGCACCTGGCTCTCCCTCTCCCTGACAAGGAAGTAAGGGCCAGAGGGGGGTGTGAAATTGTATTCTTCAGTTTATTTAATCCCTGTGGCTACCTAGCATGTGAAGATAGATTTGCCTCTTTGACACCAATACATTTGGTAAGCTCAAGAGCCTAGAGGCAGAAGACCTGGGTTAAATTCTGGCTCCTTGAGCCTCCCCAGTCTGCCCTGGATGGATCACTTATCCTCTCTGAGCCTCACTTCCCTCATCTGTAAAACAGGGGGATGACAACTTTCATGGCAGTGGTCAGGCTCGGCTTCTGACCCCATTGTGAGAGCATCCTGCAGCCTAGCTGCCTGGACAGTCTCCTCTTTCTCTGAAGGCCCCTACTCAGCCTTTACAACCGGGTAACTTGTGCTGCTCTTAAGCCTGGAGAGGGTGGCAGGAAGCACAGAGGGGGGTGTAAGGAATAAATCAAGTGGCTGGGTAATTAATTTAGAATAACTTAAGCACTGAATGTGGAAGAGAAACAAAAGTGATGACATTTAATGAATGTGTCAGTTGATATCTCACTCATTCCAGCTGTCTTTTAAAATGTCAAATATCCCCTTCCTTTTCCTTGCAGCTGGAAGGTACATGCTAAAAACAACAATTCTGTCCCAGTAGGTTAGCACAGGCACATAATTCAGAAGCAGGACGTCCTAGAGGCTGTAGGAACAGGAGACTATGCCCATCACCCTAGACAGCTGGATGCTGCAGCTGCTCCTTGCGCCCCACACCAGGCCACTCTCCTAGCTCTTCAGCTACCTTCTTGCTATCAACCGTAAAAAAACACACAAGACGTCGATGCCAAGAGAAAGACAGTCAGTGTGCTTTAGGGTCCTTTCCCCTGTTTGTGTCTCTTCAAACTTTTCAGGGCTTGAAAGTTTTCGAGAGAAAACCTTAGCTGAACTCCAGGGAGAGAGAAAGCCAGGAGACGGTTGCTCCAGAGAACTCCAGGCTCAGGCATTTCCATTCTGAGCTGATTGGCCCTTGGCTCAGTCTTCTATAAATACCAGATACTGCTTCAGAGACAAACCAGGGGAACAAGCCAGCTGGATTTTCACTTTGGGGGAAAATGTCAAGCCAAGCGGCACCAAACACTTTTCATCTCAAACTCCAACCCTTACCCCCTAAAGGGAGCTTCCTCACTTTCAGCCACAGCTGAGCAGCCGCCTCTTCAACCTCACAGGGTGCTGAGCTACAAGGAGGAAGAGCCGCTAAAGAGCAAGCAAAAAACTGGCCGGTGGTCAGACAACCCAGAAGCAGAAGTGACCTCGGCAGTCCGAAAAGTTCCAGCAACCCGAGCTTATTGACCCGAGAGCAGCTTCTGGCTTGAGGAGCAGAGAGGGCCGTGGTCTTCTAGGCCATCTGGGGAGAGGCGCAGAGTGAGCTAGTGTGGGACAACTATGAACAGCTCAGCTTTGGCCAAGCACAGCCGTTCAGGGAAGACACAGTGACAGGTCAGAGCAGAGGCCACCCTTCCACTGCCCAGTTTAGAGCCAGGTTGTGCCGGGAGTCCATACCAGCCCCTCAGACAAAGGTGGAGCTCCACTGCCTCAGTGCTCCCCTACTGAAGGAGCAGAGCCCAACCATGCCGACGTTCACCCCTGCTGACCTGCTCACCGATGCTCAAAGTCAATGGCTTATTAAAGGACGTGTTGCCAACCCATATTCTCCTCGGCTGCCAAAGTGCCTCCGGCAGCCAATCAGCCCCTCCCTCCTGGAGGTTCTCTCCTTTTCTGACTCTGGGATCCTGCATGGGATCCAACTTTGCTGCCATCCTGACTATTCTGCACACCTCCTCACAGTGAGAAGGCTCCTCCAGCCCTCCACCCTCTCCCAGCACACTCTTACCCCCCCTCACCTCCACCTCCACTTCACCCACTGCCTCCACGCCAGGGCTGATCTGCGTCCCCAGCTACCATTATTCTTCTGAGCACCAGGCCAAAATTGTCACCTGCCGTTAGACAAGGCCCTGAGATATCCTGCCACAACCTAAACCCTACATATCCTTCAGAGCTGCTCCTCAGCCTCTGCAGACTTCAGCAGCATTGTCCCATCAGTTTAACCCTTGACTCCCCTCTCTCCCTCAATCCGCCAGCGTGTCCCATTTACTTATTCTGTGTTGTCTCCTTCTTCTTATCTCACTGCCCCACTCTCTCTGGGCCCTCACTACTTCCCACTACTGTTATCTCTCCTACTAGAATTTCAACTTCTCACCCTCCTCTATGCCAATTGAGAGATTAAAAACTCTAATACCTTCTGGGGCTAAGCAGGTGTAAATGTGTGAGGCTGTAAAACAAACGTAGAGTTGTAGGTTGTGGGAACTGGAAGGTGAAAGCTCTATTTAAAGACATTCAAATGCAAATTAAAAAAAAAAAAAGGCTGGGCACAGTGGCTCATGCCTGTAATCCCAGTACTTTGGGAGGCCAAGGTGGGTGGATCACTTGAGGTCAGGAGTTCGAGATCAGCCTGACCAACATGGTGAAATCACGTCTCTACTAAAAATAAAAATAAAAAAAAATAGCCGGATGTGGTGGCAGGCGCCTGTAGTCCCAGCTACTTGGGAGGCTGAGGCAGGAGAATCACTTGAACCCAGGAGGTGGAGGTTACAATGAGCCGAGATCGTGCCATTGCACAACAGCCTGGGCAACAAGAGCAAAACTCCGTCTGAAAAAAAAATTTTTTAATTTAAAAATTTTTTTTGAAAAGCTAACACTGTTGGCCAAACTAATCAGATTCAGCCCCTGGACAACTGCTTCTGAACCCCTAAAAAGCTGTTCTCCACTTCCCTAGTAATTTATTCATCCTAAAACCTTTGCCAGGCATCCCACTATTACTCATAATTTTTTACTAACTCCCCTTTTGCCCACAGAAGGAGAAAGGAATGATTAATGTTTGCATAGAGCTTTAAAAATTACCAAGCACTTTGCCTTACATGAAACTGACAATGCATTAATCTGGTGTTCAAAACACTTCTTGGGTCTTCAGCACCCGTTTCTATGGCCAAATGCAACACCCTCCTCTCACCATGCTTTGTTTATACTCTGTGTCTTCAGGATACCCTCCCTAGTCTCAGGAAACCTAATCCCACTTATTCTTGGGGCCTAACTACAGCCTCTCCTGAAAAGCCTTCCAGAAGAGCCCTGCAGGGGATAGTGCTTTTCCCTCCCATACCTTGAGCCGGTGCTGGGCACACTCCCTTATTAGAAGCTGGTGTCCTATTTCTTTCGTGCCCTTTCTCGCCTGGCTCCCTCCCGCTGCCCTGCACATCCAGGTGCCCCATCATGGGGAGCCTGTCAGAGAGGAGGCACCTACAGCCAAGAGGGGAGGACACACGAGCCAAAACCAGAGTCAAGTACCCAGATTCAGAATACCCAGCATGAGATTCAGAAAACAGTTAACATAGTAACCCCACAAACGTGGTCTGTGATGGACAATGCAAGAAAGAAGTCTTGGTGTGATTTAACAGGACGCTCTCCATCAGCGTCTCAAACTTTACTGTGCATTTGAGCCACCTAGAAAGCTTGTTAAAAATGTAAATTGCTACCCACAGAAGTTCTGATGCACTAGATTGGAGCCTAGGAATCTGCACTTCAACAAGCTGGCTGGTGTTTCTGATGCATAACAAAGTCCAGGCACATGCATCAAGGAACATTAAGCCCAGAATTAGAGATTTGGCTTTACCTAGCATGGGATGGTTGTTCCTAAGTTGAGAAGACCCTGACCCAAACACAGCTCATAGGGGGATTGTGTTCCTCTGTGATGGGACTTGTGTGTCTACTTAGGTCTGTTCATGAACAGTTTGGGGGTGTGACTATTTCCCTCTCTGGCATTTGGCTGGCAGCCCCATGAGCAACACACTGCCAGACTTGCTCAGGAGGGGGTGTTAGCAAAGGCACCCCCTCTGCGAGCCTTGCCCGGTGCCCTGAAGGTCACCCCACACCAATGCTACTGTAATTCAGTCCCCACTACAGCAGGGTGAAACATCTGCTTCCCATGACCACAGAGCAAAAGCAGAAGCAGACAGGTTGATCATGACTGAGAGCATCTGTTTTAAACCAGGCTAACTGCAGGTTGGGCAGAAGCAGGGCAGGAGGCAGTGGTGGAGCACTGCCCTGGCCTGGGCGCCTCTTCACACCCCTCTCCCTAACCCAATCTTTTCTTTCCTATAGTCAGCAACACTTTCCTAAGCACTGAAGGACAGATACAGGAGAATGTTAGGAAATAGACTCTAGATTATTGGGGTCTCATCAGGGCAGAAGGTAAGGGTAAAGGTGGGTGTCTCAGGGGTCACTAGTCCTAGCCATTGGGTCTGAGGATGGAAGATTAAGTGAGCCTCAGTTTCACTGCCCATGAGAAAATGTCTTGAGTTGCCCCACAGCAGTGACCTTTCTCCCAAGCTCCCAACTTCCTGCTGAAAAACTCCATGTAGAAGACCGCAGTGGGCTCACACTCAGTGCATCTGCTATCAACTGACACTCCTTCCTTCTGGCCACCAGTCCGCTCCGGGTCCCCTCTCGTTAATATTCTTATCCCCAGGTCCAGACGCTCTGACTCATCTTTTCTTCCTTCCTTCTTCCTTTCCTTTCCTTTCTCTTTCTCTTTCTCTTTTTATTTTTTTGAGACAGGATCTGGCTCTGTTGCCCAGTCTGGAGTGCAGTAGAAAGGACATGGCCCACTGCAGCCTGTACCTCCTGGGCTCAAGCTATCCTCCCACCTCAGCCTCCTGAGTAGTTGGGACCACATATGTCCACCACCGTGCCCAGCTAATTTTTTAAAACAATTTTGTTGAGATGGGGGTCTCACTATGTTACCCAGGCTGGTCTTGAACTCCCCTGCTCAAGCGATCCTCCCACCTTGGCCTCCCAAAGTGCTGGGATTACAGGCATGAGCCACCATGCCCAACCTTGATTCATTTTTCTATTCCTCACTCACTTCAGCCCCAATCACTCACCGAATTCTGTCCATTTCACCCACAGAACATCTCATACCTGTCCCCACCTTTCAGAAACCACACCTGCCTTAGTTCAGGACTTCGCTTCTGTCCCGGGCATCCAGGAATTTACTAAGGGATCTTCAGACATCTGCTCTTCTACCTCCCTAGCCCTTTGGTTCCCAGCCTGGCACTCTTAAATATCTAGGGGTCTTCAGTATTTAAAAGAACTACTGGAAACTATACATTTACCCCAATAAAGCACCACAGACTATTGATAAATGTAATGTGTTAAATGTCCAAAATCAAACTGCCAGATCTATGGGGGTAAATTGATGAAAGGGATTTCCTGGTAATGAAAGGTTGGGACCCACTGCCAATCTACTTCACACAGCCCCGGTTAGCTATCTCTCTGAAACAAAGGTCTAATGTCACCTCTCTTAAGACCTCAGTTCCTTCAAATTCCCTGCTGTGGCATTTGAGTCCAGCCATCATTGGGCCCTACATGGTCACTTTCTCTCTCTACCCAGGCTACATTTTCCAAATACCCATGCACTTTCACTTTTCCATGACTTTGCTAATGCCTCTCCCTCATCCTAGAATGTTCTTCCCTCCCTCCTTTGCTCCTTGAAATCTTTCTTATCCTTTACTTTCTTGCTCAAACATCCCTCCTCTATCTTTCCTGAGTTCTGCGTCTCTCAGGTCATAACTATGAGCTCCTTCTTGTTTGTCCTTGTAAGCCCAGTGTTTGTATCTTCTTTCTAGCACATATTTTATTCCAATGTATGTTACAGTAGGATCTCCCACATCAGAGTAGAGGCTGCCTGAGAGCTGACGCCCATGGATGGCCCCACTTTGTCCACACTTTGCATAGTCCCTGACACATATTAAGTGCTTGATAAGTGTTTGTTGGATAAACAGACATGTGAGTGAATGAGTAGACAGGTTCTTTTGCAGGATAAAATCCATATCATCACAATGACCCACAATGCTCCCACTGCCCCTGTGGTCTCAAGTGGCCACATAGGACCAGAATGGTCACTATATTCCAATAATACTAATACTAATCACAGCAGCTGTCATCTGTTACGTGATTATGATGTGCCAGTCACCATGCCAAATTCTTTACATACATTATCTAATTGAGTTCTGACATCAACCTTTTGAGGTAGGTAATATTAATATCACCTCATTACATGGAAGAGAACACAAGGAAGAGAAGTAAAGTAACTTGCCCAAGGCCAAGGGAAGGAACTGAGAGTCAAGCCTAGATGAACCTGGTGTTATTTGCTTCATTTTGCCTGTGAAGGGCATGGGCACCACCTCAGCCTGTGCCCACTGACTAAGCCAACAGCACAGATGACAGGTTTCTCTCTTGCCAGGGAGACTGTGAGTTCCACAGGGCAGATTGGGTCCAGGCCACAAAGGACAGACCACTGACTGGGCTTGCCCTGCCCTGGCCAAAGTGCAGGTGCTACCCGGGCCTGTGCCACTGACAGTCCCCAGACCGCAAGTGCTCCCTCTCCCCTACACCAGCCTTCCTCCCTCTGCGAGGCAGTACCTGGTGTCGAGCACCTCTGATGATGGATGCTTTCAATATTTTGGTCAGTCCCACTAAGAAGGTTTGAATATAAACTGGGCTAGCAGGAAAAGGTAATTAGGCAGTGCTTTCCTGATGAGGGAAGAGGATCAGCAGGTGTCAGATCAGGGATCAGAGTCCTGGTGTGCATTTAATCAAGTATTGCTGTTCTGTTCACATGTTGGATGGCAAAGCTTGAAAAAGTCTTAACCTACCTCTTTCTTCCTAACTCCCGGTAGAGGTGGAGGAAGGAGCCCAACGGTGCCCTACCCCCAAAATCAGCAAAACAAAACAAAACTGAAACACAAAACAGAGCTGTCAGCATCCCACGCCTCCTTCTTCTGCATTCTCAGCCCTTGATTATAAAAAAAATAACCAAAAAAGAACAGAGAGAACCCTGGGGACAAGGCTCTAGACAGACCCATGGCAGACAAAAGGATTGAAGTAAAGGGAAGGAATGCTTAAAAAGCAGTTAGGCGGTAGCTTGGAGTCATCTTATTTAAATTCTAAACAAGACCAGTATTCTGAGATAACAAAAGCCACTGTGTTTAATTAAGGGCATAAATGGTAGAAATATGAGACAGGAGCTTTTACGAGCTGTTAATGAGATGGATGAGAAACCTCTAAAAATAAACCACAGCAAGTTTAAAGGGTAATTAGGGGTTCAAAAATAAACAGAGGGTGTCAATTTAAGAGAAGTTCCCTGTGAGGGCTCCTCCAATGAGTCCTCAGTAGGTAGGGCAGGCCAAAAAGAGAGCCCCCCAAGGAGTCAGGAGGTAGGTATCCTCTTCTAACTTGGCCTTTGCTCCTTCCTAAACTTTTAAGAATCCTAATGAGCTCCCCGGCCCCACCACCACCCACAACAAGCAAATAAAGCCACTGTGAGGCAGCCTATGCCTTATTTAACATGTAGTCCCAAAAGAGGCCTGAGCAAATATTAGGGGGTGAGAAACCTTAAGAGCAAAGTTATAAAAATCAATCCAGTTCCTGCATTTGAGTTGATAGCCAAGATTTGTGCCTACGTGTGTGGGTGCATGGACACACAAACACACAAACCACACACTCGCACACACAAACAAACCCCCACTTATCAATTGAGAGCTCCACTCAAGGCCATTGCACATGAATAGGGAGTAGGTGTTTGCTAACCCTTGAGGTGAAGTTCTTGCATGCCTCCCACCTCCTGCCTCCCACCTCCACAATCTTTTTCCCCTTCCCCGTTACTGCTTAAAATGCTAGCACATTAGGAAGCTGTTCTGTGGTCAGGTAAGTTGGGGAAGTTCTTCCCATAATATGCCCTTCTAGGAGATGCATGTTCATACATTTAATGGTCTAAGAACTGTGATCAGGAAATCTCTTTTTGTTTGTTTAACTCAGCATTTCCAGAATCCTTTGCCCATGTAATCCTTTTCCCACAAAGTACCATTTACCATCCCTCCCCACTACCTACCCCCAAGTGGCAAAATTTGGGGGCATTAAACACTCCCCCAAAGGACCAGGAATTGTCCATAGGGAGGGATAACTGTAGCACAGGCCTCTTGCTTCTCCGTGGATGGGGCAGGTCAGTGGTTTCCCTCAAAGGGGCTAAAGAGCAGCAGGGCTAGTTATGGGGTGGGGGAAAAGGAGACCCACAAAGGGAAACAAGGAGCTCTGGGATAAGCATCCTTCCTTTAATTCATTTACTCTCCTGCCAACTTCTGTACATATATCAGGTAATACTGGTCTTTATGATTACAAAGTGGTGCCCACCTCTGGAGAGAATTCTGGTCCAGATTCTGGTCCAGTGCATAGAGCTCTGCCCTGCAAATTCTGAGTCCCTTCTGCTCCTAATAGGAGCTGAAAAGTGAACTCAGTCAGAAGACCTGTGCAACCCAGGCAAAGTATTATAACTGAACCCATTTTTATCACCTTTGTTCATTTGTAAAATTAGGACAATAACAACAGCTACTTTACAAAGTTGTTTAGAAGAGTAAATAATATATGCCAACATTTAATATCTTGTGGCATACTATGCTATATGAAGTATTTGTAATGATCAGAATACAATATTTTCTCTTTCCCTCTATACCTCCTTGGGTGATTTCCTCCACTCCCAGGTCGTGATTCCGCCAAAATGTAGATGGATCTGAAAAACATCTTTCCACCTAGATCTGTCTCCTGAATGCTAGATTTCTGCCACAGATTGGGATTTATTGTAAGAAAGCAGAAATCCAATGAAATCCAAGAACAGAGAAGTAAAATATTGCCAGATATGAGAGGTTCTAAAATCAGGAGAAACCCATTAAGAACAGAAGCAACAACTCTATCTCTCCCTCTCAGGAGTCACCAGTCTCCAGGTGTCTGCTCCATTCTCCCCTGGCACCCCACCTCATTCCTGTCTACTCATCATGCCCCCAGTGTATAGGACCCAACTGAAGAGCTCACTCCAAGTGATAATAGACCCAATGTCTCCTTGTTCAAAATTCGGGAGAAAGAGTCTGCTTTGATGAGCCTATCCATTCAACCCTGACAATGTAAGTCATAGGATTTGCTGCCCTGGATTAGGTGTCCATCCCACGTCCATGTGGCATATAATGCTGTCCCTTCCAGCATCACTGAATAAGACAAATAATGAAAGCCCATCAGTTTCATTCTATTGCTTGCCTGGCACACATAACCTTTTCCTTATTCGGACATTTTCAAAGGTGCTTTCGTCTAATTGATCACATTTACAACTATAAATCACACATCCTCTCCCCCTAGGAAATAACTTGAAGTCATATTCTGCTCCTCATTCAGAGGCAGTGAGTGTCTCAAGGCCATCTCAAAGGTTGCCTGCCTGCCTCAGAATCCACAATATTCAGGTTATATCCATTCCTCTCCTAGTTCTGTGAGACCCTGTCCAAAGGTGACATCTCATCTTCCTACAATCTATGAACTAAATGGTAAACTTAACCTCTGCCATACCCCAATATTCAACAATGGAACAAAAATGGGAAGATAGCAGAAAACAATCATTTACTTAGAAGAGGAAAGAAAGAGATCTCTAGGATAAGAGCCCTACAGTGGCTACTTGTCTAAGCAAATATTTAATCCTGAAGCTACAGGGAACCCTGACTGACACTGTAAGGCCAATGTCCTTGGAAGCCTGCATATTCTTAATAGTTGAAATAAGTCCTGAGGACCAGGCCCATCAATTTTCTGTTGCTCAGAACCCAGGATTAGGTTCTTCAATCTGACTATCCTTCTCTTAATGGCCGATGCCACTTAGTACAAAAGGGATGTAGGCAAAAAGTGCTAGCTATTTCTTTCCTAATCTGTCTTTCCTTATCCATACTTCAATCCTGGCTGTTAGACTTGCCTCCCAGTGGGAAGGGATCTTCTTGTTTTGTAGGGAAGGGATCTTCTTGTTTTGTAGGGAAGGCAGAGTAAAAAATGCCTTGGAGAAGCTTGCGGGAGTGTCATGTTCCCCAGCAACTCCTTCTAGATAATCCTTTTCCAATGGCCTAAATATCCATCTTTGTCAATCACAGCTTTAGCACCAGAAACTCAATGAGACAGAAAATTAGGACTAGACCACAGTTTGGCAAGGCCCATTAGTTTCTGGATTTGAATCTAAGTAATCAGAGAGCTCCAGTTACAGACAAAATGGGCTTCCTGCCCCAGGATTACATAATCACCTTGCTTTTTTTATTTGCTGATAGACAGGCATTCTGGATAGAAACGTGTCTCTTTGCTGCTGGCCTTAATCTAAGATGCTAAGCAATAAATAATCTGCTTCATTATTCTTACATTCAGTCATCAAGCCTCCCAGAGCTCCACCTTTTGTATGGTTATGTCCTGGGTCTCAAGGGATTGCAGGTGACACTTAACTAGTTTTTCACCAAAAATCACAGCCTGCAAAATTCTCATCTTGTAATTTATTTTTAGATTATATCTCCTCCCAATGATACCATAACTGTCCCATATTTTAAGGCTCTGTCACTTGAAACCCCACTCCTGGTACCAATTTCTATTCTAATTGCAGGCTTTCTGGTCATATACTAAAAAGGATTAAAGTTTAAAATTTAAATATTTAACATTTAAACACACGCACAGAGAAAGAGAGAATTCACAAGAAACAAGAACAGCCAGGCTCAAGGAAATTAGAACTGAAAGTGAGAACATAAACCAGGCATCTTTTCTTTCTCTGTCTCTTTCTCATGGGCAGTGACATATTCTCTCAGTTCTTCATCAATCTGTGTCTGTTCCATTCTTTTCTCTTTTCAGGTCTTTCAGGAAGACAATGGCCCTTTCAGCAACTTACATACGGGCCCAATGGCTATCACAGCCCCTGAGTTTGTAAGACCTTCCAATACCAATGTCCATCAGTTACTGGCAGTAGTCAGTGGCTTGGTTGGTTGAAACTCTCCAAAAACAAAATCTGATTGACATAACTCATTTGTTTGAGCCACATGTCATGGTTAATACTGAGTGTCAACTTGATTGGATTGAAGAATACAAAGTATTGGTCCTGGGTGTATCTGTGAGGGTGTTGCCAAAAGAGATTAACATTTGAGTCACTGGGCTGGGGAAGGCAGATTCACCCTTAATCTGGTGAGCACAACCTAATCAGCTGCCAGTGAATATAAAGCAGGCAGAAAACTGTGAAAAGGAGAGACTGGCCTAGGCTCCCAGCCTATGTCTTTCTCCCATGCTGGATGCCTCCTGCCTTCAAATATCAGACTCCAAGTTCTTTGGTTTTGGGACTCAGACTGGCTCTCCTTGCTCCTCAGCTTACAGACAGCCTATTGTGGGACCTTGTGATCATGTAAGTTAATACTTAATAAACTCCCACATATATATGTGTGTATATCGTATGTATCATATATATCCTATTAGTTTGTATTTATATATATAAACTAATTTTATATATATCCTATTCGTTCTGTCCCTGTAAGAGAACCCTGACTAATACAGATTTTGGTATTGGGAGTGGTTCTAGAGGAACAGAATATTAAGGATGGAGTTCTTTCATTGATTTTGGGGTTTCTGGAGTCAGCTGCTTAATATGATTAGACCCAAAAATGCTAAGGACTCTACTTCTAATAGTATGGAAAACACTGATAGTCCTTGGCATGAACTATTTAGACAGTTATGCAAAATAAATGCATTTGACACTCCTGATTCACTGCTCATGAGAGGCTAGTTTAGTAACTCTATACATAATACCTTTGACCATATGTGGAGAACCAAGGAACATAATGAAGCTAGTTGGTTTCTTCTAAGTTCAGTGGGCAAAGTGATGAAAGAAAATGATGAACTCAGGGATTCTGTCTCCTGGATTCAGAAGCAGATACTGAACCTTAAATCTGCTAAGATTGCCCTTAGTGAGAGTCTTATATCCTATAGAGAAAGAGCTGAAATTGTGGAAAAACAGACACAAGCTCTTATTATATGAGTTCCTGACCTGCAACATAAGGTGCATGCACAACCTCACCAGGTGTCTACTGTTAAAGTGAGGGCGTTGATTGGAAAAGAATGGGACCCTGCAACTTGGAATGGGCATGTGTGGGAGGACCCTGATGAAGCTGGGGACACTGAGTTTGTAAACTCCGATGAAACTTTTTTGCCAAAAGGAACAGCTTCCCCATCCCCAGTAGTGGCAACATCCCCTCCCTGACCCATGCTGCCATCAGCCTTTCCACCTCTGTCTGAGGAGATAAACCCTGTGCTGCCTGAGGCAACAGTGATGGCCTCCCCTGAGGCAGTTGCCAGGCAAGATAATGTTGATTCTCCTCAGGAGCCACCCTTAACACCCCTGTTTCCTTCTAAACCCATAACTAAAATCTCAGTGGGCCGCTAGAGGTGAAGTTGATAGTGTGACCCATGAGGAGGTTCACTACACTTGAAAAGAACTCCTTAAGTTCTCTAATCTCTATAAACAGAAATCTGGAGAACAGGCATGAGAATGGATATTAAGGATGTGGGACAATGGTGGAAGGAACATAGAGTTTGATCAGGCTGCATTTATTGATTTGGGCCCACTAAGTAGGGACTCTGCTTTTAATGTTGCACCTCGGGGAGTTAAAAAAGGTTCTAATAGTTTATTTGCTTGGTTAGCTGAAATATGGATTAAATGATGGCCCACCGTGAGTGAGCTGGAAATGCCTGATCTTTCTTGGTTTAATGTACAGGGAGGGATCCCAAGGCTTAGTAACATTGGGATGGTGGAGTGGATTAGCCACTTTAGACCTACTCATCCCAGCTGGGAGGGTCCAGAAGATACAACCTTGACCAATGCCTTGTGAAATAGATTTGTGAGGGCAGCACCTGGATCTTTGAAGAGCCCTGTAATTGCTCTTCTCTGTATGTCAGATTGAATGGTGGGAACTGCAGTTACCCAACTACAAAATGTAAATACAATCCTGAGGTGGCAGGGGCCAAGTGGCAGCACTCAACCATAAAAGGCAAGGTGGGTGTAGCTACTGTAATGGACAGCAGAGGCAAAGTGGCAATTAGAATAGTCTGACTCATGCAGAGCTCTGGCATTGGATACTTAACAACTGTGTTCCTATAGGTGAAATTGATGGGAAGCCTACTGCATTCCTACTTAATTTATACAAGCAGAAAACTTCTAGGTCAAATGGATAAAAAACTAACATGAATTATAAAAACAGAGAATCATGGCCCCTCAATCAGTTTCCAGACTTTCCAGCCAGTCTACAGACCCAGAACCCCTTGAATGAAAGGGAGGCCAGGTCCCCTTGAGAAAAGACCCCACTACCGACAATTTATACAGTAACTCTCTCTCCCATCCTTCCCCAAGGAGACCTCCAGCCTTTTACCAGAATAACTGTGCAATGGGGAAAGAGAAATTATCAGACATTTCGGGGACTACTGGACACTGGCTCTGAGTTGGTGTTGATTCCAGGGGACCAAAAATGTCATTGTGGTCCTCCTGTTAAAGTAGGGGCTTATGGAGGTCAGGTAATTAATGGAGTTTTAGCTCATGTCCAACTTACAGTGGGTCCAGTAGGTCCCCAGATTCATCCTGTGGTCATTTCCCCAGTGCCACAATGCATAATTGGCATAGACATACTTAGCAGCTGGCAGAACCCCCACATTGGCTCCCTGACTGGTACGGTGAGGGCTATTATGGTGAGAAAGATCAAATGGAAGCCATTAAAGCTGCCTCTACCTAGAAAAATGTAAATCAAAAACAATATTGCATCCCTGGAGGGATTGCAGAGATCAGTGCCACCATCAAGGACTTGAAAGACACACAGGTGGTGATTCCCGCTACATCCCTGTTCAGATTCAGGGATCTCCCATTCAGTTTGTGCAGAAGACAGATGGATCTTGGAGAATGACAGTAGATTATTGTAAGCTTAACCAAGTGATGACTCCAGTTGCAGCTGCTGTACCAGGTGTACACATTTCCTGGTACCTGGTATACAGCCATTGACTTGGCAAATGCCTTTTTCTCCATTCCTGCCCATAAGGCCTGCCAGAAGCAATTTGCCTTCAGCTGGCAAGGCCAGCAATACACCTTTACTGGCCTACCTCAGGAATATGTCAACTCTCCAGCTTTGTGTCATAATCTTATTCTGAGACACCTTGATTGCTTTTCGCTTCTGCAAGATATCACACTGGTCCATTACATTGATGACATTATGCTGATTGGATCCAGTGAGCAAGAAGTAGCAAACACACTGGACTTATTTGTGAGACATTTGCATGCCAGAGGATGAGATAAATCTGACTAATATTCAGGGACCTTCTACCTCAGTAAAATTTCTAGGGGTCCAGTGGTGTGGGGCCTGTAGAGATATTCCTTCTAAGGTGAAAGATAAGTTGCCGCATTCAGCCACTCCTACAACCAAGAAAGAGGCACCACGCCTAGTGGGCCTATTTAGATTTTGGAGGCAACACATTCCTCATTTGGGTGTGTTACTCTAGCCCATTTATCAAGTGACCCAAAAGGCTGCCTGTTTTGAGTGGGGTCCAGAACAGGAGAAGGCTCTGCAACAGGTCCAGGCTGCTGTCCAAGCTGCTCTGCCACTTGGGCCATATGACCCAGCAGACCCAATGGTGCTTGAGGTGTCAGTGGCAGATAGGGATGCTGTTTGGAGTCTTTGACAGACCCCCATAGGTGAATCACTGCGGAGACCTCTAGGATTTTGGAGCAAGGCTCTGCCATCTTCTGCAGATAACTACTCTCCTTTTGAGAGACAGCTCTTAGCCTGTTACTGGGCTTTGGTGGAAACTGAACATTTGACTACAGGGCAAGTCGCCATGCGACCTGAACTTCCTATCATGAACTGGGTGCTTTCTGACCCATCTAGCCATAAAGTGGTTCATGCACAGCAGCATTCCATCATCAAATGGAAGTGCTTTATACATGATCAGGTTTAAGCAGGTCCTGAAGGCACAAGTAGGTTACATGAGGAAGTGGCTCAAATGCCCATGGTCTCCACTCCTGCCACCCTGCCTTCTCTTCCCTAGCCTGCACCAATGGCCTCATGGGGAGTTCCCTATGATCAGTGGACAGAGGAAGAGAACATTAGGGCCTGGTTCACAGATGGTTCTTCACGATATGCAGGCACCACCCGAAAGTGGACAGCTGTAGCAGTATGGCCTCTTTCTAGGACATCCCTGAAGCACAGTGGTGAAGGGGAATATCCCAGTGGGCAGAACTTCAATCAGTGCACCTGGTTGTGCACATTGCAAGGAAGGAGAAATGGCCAGATGTGCGATTATATGCAGATTCACAGGTTGTAGCCAATGGTTTGGCTGGATGGTCAGGGACTTGGAAGAAGCATAATTGGAAAATCAGTGACAAAGAAATTTGGAGGACAGATATGTGGATGGACCTCTTTGAGTGGTCAAAAACTGTGAAGATATTTGTATCCCATGTGAGTGCTCACCAATGGGTGACCTCAGCAGAGGAGGATTTTAATAATCAAATAGATTGGATGACCCATTCTGTGGACACCACTCAGCCTCTTTCCCCAGACACACCTGTCATTGCCCAATGGGCCCATGAACAAAGTGGCCATGGTGACAGGGATGGAGGTTACACATGGGCTCAGCAGCACGGACTTCCACTCACCAAGGCTGACCTGGCTACGGCCGCTGCTGAGTGCCCAATTTGCCAGCAGCAAAGACCAACGCTGAGCCCTCAATATGGCACCATTTCTTGGGGTGATCAGCCAGCTACCTTGTGGCAGGTTGATTATATTGGACCTCTTCCATCATGGAAAGGGCAGAGGTTTGTCCTCACTGGAAGAGACACTTACTCTGGATATGGGTTTGCCTATCCTGCACACAATGCTTCTGCCAAGACTACCATTCGCGGACTCATGGAATGCCTTATCCACCATCATGGTATTCCACACAGCATTGCCTCTGACCAAGGCACTCACTTTATGGCTAAAGAAGTGCAGCAGTGGGCTCATGCTCATGGAATTCACTGTTCATACCATGTTCCCCATCATCCTGAAGCAGCTGGGTTGATAGAATGGTGGAATGGCCTTTTGAAGTCACAGTTACAATGCCAACTAGGTGACAATACTCTTCAGGGCTGGGCCAAAGTTCTCTAGAAGGCCGTGTCTGCTCTGAATCAGCGTCCAATATATGGTACTTCTTCTCCCATAGCCAGGATTCACAGGTCCAGGAATCAAGGGCTGCTAGTGGAAGTGGCACCACTCACCATCACCCCTAGTGATCCAATAGTAAAATTTTTGCTTCCTGTTCCCACAACATTTAGTTCTGCTGGCCTAGAGCTCTTAGTTCCAGAGGGAGGAACGCTGCCACCAGGAGACACAACAATTCCATTAAACGGGAAGTTAAGATTGCCACCTGAGGCCAGGTGCGGTGGCTCATGCCTGTAATCCTAGCACTTTGGGAGGCTAAGGCGGGCGGATCATGAGGTCAGGAGATCGAGACCATCCCGGCTAACATGGTGAAACCCTGTCTCTACTAAAAACACAAAAAAATTAGCCAGGCGTGGGGTGGGTGCCTGTAGTCCCAGCTACTCGGGAGGCTGAGGCAGGAGAATGGTGTGAACCCGGGAGGCAGAACTTGCAGTGAGCCGAGATCACGCCACTGCACTCCAGCCTGGGTGACAGCAAGACTCCATCAAAAAAAAAAAAAAAAAAAGATTGCCACCTGAACACTTTGGACTCCTCCTACCTTTTAGTTAAGAGGCTAAGAAAGGTGCTGGCTGGGGTGATTGACCTGGACTATCAAGATGAAATCAGTCTACTACTCCACAACAGAGGTGAGGAAGAGTATGAATGGAATACAGCAGATCCATTAGGGCGTCTGTTAGTATTACCATGCCCTGTGATTAAGGTCAATGGGAAACTACAACAGCTCAATCCAGGCAGGACTACAAATGGCCCAGACCCCTCAGGAATGAACATTTGGGTCTCTCCACCAGGAAAAAAACCATGACCTGCCGAGGTGATTGCTGAAGGCAAAGGGAATACAGAATGGGTAGTAGAAGGTAGTCAGTAATACCAGCTATGACCACGTGACCAGCTGCAGAAATAGGGACTGTGATTGTCATGAGTATTTCCTTCTTCTTTTGCTAAAAACATGTTTATGCATGTATACACTTGTGCTAAGAAAATATCTTTATTTTATTTCCTTTTCCTTTTTCGTGTGACATAAGATTTATTGACTTCATATCAGCATTTAAGTATTGTTAACTTTATGTAATAGTATTTGGGTTGGGGATTGGTGCATTTCTGGTTGTAAAAAGGATAGTTGTATTAAGTTAGATGCAATTATGACATTATTGTCTTTATTTGCAGATTATGAATGATGTCAGGAGATGTGTATGGGCTCAAGTTGACAAGAGGTGAACTTGTGCTCGTTAATACTGAGTGTTAACTTGAATGGATTGAAGGATACAAAATATTGGTCCTGGGTGTATCTGTGAGGGTGTTGGCAAAGGAGATTAACATTTGAGTCAGTGGGCTGGGGAAGGCAGACCCACCCTTAATCTGGTGGACACAATCTAATCAGCTGCCAGCAAACATAAAGTGAGCAGAAAACCATAAAAAGGAGAGACTGGCCTAGCCTCCCAGCCTACATCTTTCTCCCATGCTGGATGCTTCCTGCCCTCGAACGTCAGATTCCAAGTTCTTTGGTTTTGGGACTCGGACTGGCTCTCCTTGCTCCTCAGCTTACAGTCTATTGTGGGACCTTGTGATCACGTAAGTCAATACTTAATAAACTCCTATATATATCCTACTAATTCTGTCTCTCTAGAGAACCCTGACTAATACACCATATCATACATGAAAAATTACTGGCTAGCCAGTGTATTCACTGCCATTGTGTCTGACATTGATTCCATGTCCAGTCAGCATCCGCGGACATGTAAGAACCATGCAGTCTGTAATTCTGTCCCTTCCTAGAGTTACGAGCAGCCAAGCATCCTGAAACATACATAGCAGAATATCCATATATTATTCATATCTCTACTTGGAATCCATAGTCCCTGAAAAAGAGTCACAATCCAAACTGAGATTATAATCTTTCCGTACCCCAACTCTTCTCCTTCCATGATCCCAATCTCAGTGAATGGCATCACCATCCATATGGTTCTCCAAACTAGAAATGAGGGTGCTACCCTCCACTATGTTTTCTACTCTATTCCCCACATCTAATTAAACATCAAAGTTTACTGATTTTTACTGCCAAATATCTCTTGAATTCATCTACCTGTCTTGAAACCACCAGAATTAGATTATGCTATTATAATCTCATTGCTAGTTAATCCCAATAGCCTTCTAACCAATCTCCCTCATTCCACCTTTCTCCTTCCAAAACATTCCCCATATGATATTCAGTCACATCTGATCATGTCTCTCTCTGCTTAAAACCTTTCAGTAGTGTTCCCATGTTCAAAACCCTCCATAATTTAGCCTTCACTTACCTCTCCAGTCTTTCCACTTGACTTCACTCTGAGATAGAGCTAGGCTGAGCAATTTACAGTTCCCAGAAGCCACATTTTCCAGTTTTTCTTTCAGCTCACCTTTGTTCGTGCTCTGCACCTCTCAGGAAGCCTTCCCTGACCTCTCTTAGTCTACATTATATGTGTTTTCTGTGCACTCTCATAAGGGATTTAGCATTATCATAGTTCTTATCACTCTGTATTGTAAGTGCCTATTTCTTTATCTGTATATACCCCAAGACGTTAAATTTCTTAAAGGCAGGGACTGCGTCTTTTTGATCATCATACTTGACACATATTCAATACAGGTTTGTTGAATAAAAGAGACACATTTATCTGTAAGCACTTCTTTGTTATTACAATAATTGCTAGCTTTTATTCAGGGTCTTCTATTTTGTAAAGGATATTCACAAGTTGTGTCTCATTGGATCATCCCAGCAAACCTGACATAAAGTCTTCCCAGCTCAGACACAATGCCAAGAAAGAAAGAGAGAGGAATGTCACTCTTATTTACCTAAGAAGGAAATGTAATTCAAATATATTAAGTGACTTGCCTGTTGGCAAGTGTCTAGTACTGACTCCTATTGGGGAAATCCACAAGCAACACAGCTGGGGAGCGGGTATCTATCTCTGTCAGAAAAGAAATCACAAGAATGAGCATGTTCTAAAGAAAAATGTGCTATGAGTGGTGACATTTGAGGCAGGAGATGCTGAAGCTGATAGGAAGACAATGAGGAATCTATTCCAGGAGTTTGCAACTGCCACTTAGATACAAGGGAATGGATGACTTGGTCCTCTGGCAAGTAGAGTGGATATTATGATCCTTAAATGATGACTTATGATGTTCCCTAATGGCAGTGCATATGGCTGGGCTAAGCAAGGATTAGATACAATACAACAGGCTCAGTAAGCTGCTAAATATTGGCCAGGGAAAGGTTAGGTACGGGGTGACCTGATTTTCCATAGAACAACATGGCAAGGTAGGCCAAGTAGAAATCAAGGGTCAGGGAGGGTGTAGAATATAGAATGGGCTTAGCTGCTGCTGCCTATGAGGGATGAGTTCTGCCACCCCATACGGCCCTGTTCCAGCTGTATTCCAATTACCATTCAGAGCCTACTCTCTTGATGATCAATAAGAGCACTATTTGTTACTGTTGTCATTTTTATTATTAGTTTATTACTAAGACATTAGAGCACTTTAACAACAACAACAAAATGCTTCACATGTAGGGAAAAAACTTAGGAAAAAAAGACCTGGCTCCATTAAATAAGATTATGTCCAGAAAACCTAAGCCATTGACAGATCCACAGTAACAGATGCACATCTCCATTTGTAGTACCAGTCATACAGAAAGGAAAAGAAAAAAGTGACACAAAAAACAAATAGCTACAACAAACAGCTTTGCCTCTGGGCAGATCTCAGACAGTCAGGAGTTCCTTTGCTGGTTCCAGTACTTGTAGTTGAATTAAAGCTCCCTAAATGCTGACAAAGTCATTCTAGCAGCTAAACACGTGTTTGCATAATTGAGCTAACCAAAAGTAAATTAGGGATCTGTGTTTCTGGGATCCACTGTTGAAATGCACTGTGGTATGGCCTAGTGTGAAAAAAAATCATTAATCCCAGGAGCTGATAAGGCAAGGGTTTTACCCGATGACTGAGAACTACAATTTTTAACAGGAAGTAATTTCTTCCAGCTGTCTGCCTTGCAGAGTTACAGAATTTCCAGCTATTTCAAACGTCTTAGCCCTTGCCCTGCTAAATTGGGCTCAGCCCAGCCCCAATTCCAAGAATGTAAATTTAATTTAAGACATACATAATTTGAAGATGGCTGGGTGCAGTGGTGCATGCCTGAAATCCCAGCACTTTGGAGGCAGAGGCAGGCAGAGATCGCTTGAGCTCAGAAGTTTGAGACCAACCTGGGCAACATGGCGAAACCCTGGCTCTACAAAAAATTAATTAGGTGGGTGTGGTGGCATGCACCTGTAGTCCCAGCTACTCTGGAGTCTAAGGTGGGAAGATAAACCTGAACCCCGGAAGTGGAGGTTGCAGTGAGCTGAGATTGCACCACTGCATTCCAGCCTAGGCAACAGAGCAAGACTCTATCTCAAAATTAGATAGATAGATAGATAGATAGATAGATAGATAGATAGATAGAGATATATATGTATTAGTTCCCCATTTTCCCATCATCCTTTAATCTGGTGGGGATTAATTTGAGAATGCAAGCCCTAGTATGGAAAAATGGGCCTCACATTGTGCTCAAAGTCACTTTCATTTTAGTCTTACCTGGGCCACTATTATATCCCTCACATCCAATCTACAAGCGCTATTGGCTCTATCTCTAAACTATCTCCATTTCCAGCTCCAACCCAACTCCTACCATTGCAGGGTTCTTGGGGTGTCACTCTTCTGGCTGGAAACCTCTGTGATCAGTGTTACCTTTGCCCAAGTTTTGCTCAGACCCACTGGACTCATTCCACCCACTCAGCCTGGCACACTGCACTCAGCTCATGATACCAGCCTGGATCCCACACCTGCCAAGGGGGAGCCAGGCATGGAGCGGTGAGGAGTATGTAAGCAAGCAAGCATGGGGTCTGGCACTGCACACAATCAGGCATGCCAGCTGCTACAGGGGGACAGGCAGCTCCAGGTGATAGTATGGGTGCAGACTCTCTGCAGGGCTGCAGCTGGATCAGGTTCACAGCAAGCAGCTTCCACAACTGCCACCAGGGAACACAGCGGCACCCAGAAGCTTGGAGATTCCAGGAACCACAAGGCCCCAAAGAGTGAGTCACAGCTCTGGCTCGGGGAGTTCCCACGTCTGGGCTACCCATAGGGCTGCAGCTCTTCTCTCCTTCTCTTTACCTGCAATGTGGTGAGCAAGGGGCATGTTTCAGCCCTGTTTTTGTTATAGCCCTTTCAGCCTGCCATTCAGCAGGTCCCAAGTTCTTGTCTTGAGTCCAGGAAGAATGAGGTACATGGACAAGTGGACGGTAAGCAAAGCAAAGAGAAGCTTTATTGAGTGACCGAATGGTTCAGAGGAGGCCCTGGAGTGGTAGCTCCTCTGCAGCTGGTCATCCTGACATCTGCTCAGCTTTGGCTGAGCCCAGGGCTTTTATGAGCCTCAGTGGGGAGTAAGTGCATGCTGATTGGTCCCTGGGCAGCCATGGGCAGGCCCAGAAGAGGCACCACAAGCTCCCACTCTGGTCTGTGGGACTGGCAGCCTGGCCCCCACCCAGCCTTCAGGCCTTCTCTGGCCTGAAGGGACAGGGCTCCCACTTGTCCCCAGCTCCTGCCGCTCCATGGAGTGGGCAGCCCCAGCCACACCTCCTTGCTGCAGCTGGCATGATGGCAGTGGCAACTCCAGACAGGCTGCCACTGCCATGACTACCACTTTAAGTCACCATCATCTCTTCCCTCTCTTTGGCTTACTGTAAGGGCTCCTAACTGGTCTCTGCTTCCACTCTTTCCCCCGCAGTGCATTCTCCACATAACAGACAGATCCTTTCCTTTGTAATTTTTAATATGCATTTTAAAATATATATATAAAAGCATAGTATAATAAAGCCCCAATTATTTAATTATTTTCTGAAATAAAGCAAATCCTAGTCATCATAACACATCACCCATTGCCACTTCCACATTGCCACTTCCACAACTCAAACTAATACAGACTTTCTTATTTCTTATTTGTCTTTTTGTCACTCTCAGTACATGCTTAACAGACTTTCTTTTAGCCCCAAAGCATGCTATTATCACACTTAACAAAATAAATGATAATTATATAATATAACCTATCTAATACCAAGCCCATATTTAAATTTCCTAGGTCGTCTCAAAGATCTCTTTTTACAATTAGTTTGTTTCAATAAGGATCCAAACTAAATCTAAACATAGTGTTTGCTTATGTCCATTAAGCCTCTTTCATTCAATAGTAGTCCTCCCTTCTTTCTTTTCATTTCATTGATTATCCTCTTTAAAATATAAATTGATCAGGTCATTCCCTGCTTCAACCCTCCTGCCCCCCAACAGCTTGCCTTTGCAGTTAGAATAAAACCCATAACCCTTACCATGCTGATATTATTTGGCTCTGTGTCCCACCCAAATCTTATCTTGAATTGTTATCCCCAGGTGTTGAGGGGAGACCTGGTGGGAGGTGTTGGGTCATGGGGGCAGTTTCCCCAATGCTGTTTTGTGATAGTGAGTTCTTACACCATCTGATGGTTTTATAAGTGTTTGGTACTTCCTCTTGCTCACTTCTTCTGTCTCCTGCTGCCCTGTGAAGAGATCCCTTCCACCATGAAGAAATTTCTGAAGAAAAGAAGCTTAATTGACTAACAGTTTCACAGGCTATACAGGTAGCATGGCTGAGGAGACCTCAGGAAACTTACAATCATGGCAGAAGGCCAACGGGAAGCAGGCAAGTCTCATGTGGCCACCAGGAGAAAGAGCAAAGAGAGAAGTGCTACACACTTTTAAGCAACCAGATCTCATGAGAACTTACTATCACAAGAACAGCAAGGAGGAAATCTGCCCCCATGATCAAATCACCTCCCACCAGGCCCCTCCTCCACCACTGGGGATTAAAATTCAATGTGAGATTTGGGTGGGGACACAGAGCAAAATCATATCAATGTGCATACATGGGAGTCTTCGGAATGGAGGATTTCTTTGGAAGGAGTTATTGCTATCTTATGAGGGTCAACTTCTTCTACCCAAGGGAAAGGGTTAAAAATGGGGAAGGAGGGTGTTACCTCCTTCAATCCTGGAGTGAGAGGGCTTTAGAGGACCATTTAGAGAGCATCCTGTGTGTTCTCTCAAGTTGGTGAGATGGGAGGAGTGTTAGATATTGAACTTGGGCTTGACTCACTGAAAAAACTTAAGTGGTTAGTCTGGGAAAACAGGAAAGAGGGTGTTATATTGGTCCCAGTCTGCATTTTCAGAGCCTGTTATGAAGACAGATGCTTGAATATATTCTATGGACTAATATGGACCATGCAAGAAAAATCAGAGAGCCGTTGTCTTGGGTTCTGCTCAGTGTGGGCACCTAGAAGATGCAGTAATTCCAGCAAGAAGAAGCTGAAAGTAGAGGCCTATTCTTCCTAGGGGCTAACAAAGAATAGCAAATAAACTCTCACAATTAAGATGCATCCACCCGGCTTTAACCATCTACCAGGCCCAAAGAACACAAAATCTCCCAGGCCAGTCTAGCAAGGACTGCCCCATCCCCTTACCACCACCAGCACCCCCTCACACACACTACCCCTTTGAAAGAAGCAATATATCAGCCAGTGAAGGGGTGGGTTGCCCCTCCACACCTGTGGGTGTTTCTCGTTAGGTGGAACAAGAGACTTGGAAAAGAAAAAGACACAGAGACAAAGTATAGAGAAAGAAATAAGGGGGCCCAGGGGACCAGCGTTCAGCATACGGAGGATCCCGCTGGCCTCTGAGTTCCGTTAGTATTTATTGATCATTCTTGGGTGTTTCTCGGAGAGGGGGATGTGGCAGGGTCATAGGATAATAGTGGAGAGAAGGTCAGCAGATAAACATGTGAACAAAGGTCTCTGCATCATAAACAAGGTAAAGAATTAAATGCTGTGCTTTAGATATGCATACACATAAACATCTCAATGCCTTAAAGAGCAGTATTGCTGCCCGCCTGTCCCACCTCCAGCCCTAAGGCAGTTTTCCCCTATCTCAGTAGATGGAACATATAATCGGGTTTTATACCAAGACATTCCATTGCCCAGGGACGGGCAGGAGACAGATGTCTTCCTCTTGTCTCAACTGCAAAGAGGCGTTCCTTCCTCTTATACTAATCCTCCTCAGCACAGACCCTTTACGGGTGTCAGGCTGGGGGATGGTCAGGTCTTTCCCTTCCCACGAGGCCATATTTCAGACTGTCACATGGGGAGAAACCTTGGACAATACCTGGCTTTCCTAGGCAGAGGTCCCTGCAGCCTTCCTTCTGCAGTGTTTGTGTCCCTGGATACTTGAGATTAGGGAGTGGTGATGACTCTTAAAAGAGCATGCTGCCTTCAAGCATCTGTTTAACAAAGCACATCTTGCATAGCCTTTAATCCATTTAACCCTGAGTGGATGCAGCACATGTTTCAGAGAGCACAGGGTTGGGGGTAAGGTTACAGATTAACAGCATCACAAGACAGAAGAATTTCTCTTAATACAGAACAAAATGGAGTCTCCCATGTCTACTTCTTTCTACACAGACACAGTAACAATCTGATCTCTCTTTCTTTTCCCCACAAGCCAGCAAGAGGGAAGATGGAAGAGAAGACAAAATAAGAGAGAAAAAAAACTATCTTCCCTTCCTACAGTCAGGATGCCATCAACTATAGGCCATAATTCAAAGGTGCTAACTCAACTTTTGGATAAAATAGAAGCACTTAATCATTCTTTTCCATCAGACATTCCAGTTTTTAAACTGAGGCTGTCTTTACAACTTAAAGTGACCAAAGGATTGTCTATCACCTAGGAGTGGGCAGAACAATCATGGAATCTACCCACATTTCCAGTATAGGAACAGATCACGACCACTGAGTATACTTCAAATAGACGGTGGATAACAAAATAAGTTATACTTTGAGCCTACAAATCATGCATTTAGCATGTCAGCTTGTTATCTGTCTCCCTTCACTGGCAGGCAAGTCTCACAAGAGTGTGGACTTTGTCATCCTAACATTGTATCCTTAGAACCAAGAAGAAAGTCTGGCATGTATTAGTAATAAATATTATCTAAGATTGATCAATGAGCTCATCTTTAGGTTCTCCAAGTTTCATGTCTCCAAATAACTGTCCTTCTGCTTTGGGGCTCATTTAAAGTGTCTAAGATAGCTGTATTAGATAGGATAAGCTAACTGTCATGACAACAACTCAAAATATCATTGGGTTAACAGAAAACAACTTTATGTCTTGCTCATGAAAAGTCTAATGAGAATATTCCTGGGCAACTCTCCTCCAACTAGTGACTCAGGGATCCAGACTCCTTCCATCTTGTAATGCTATCATTTTTAACATGCAGTCTCCAAGTCTTGGAAGGGGAAAAGAGTGGAGTAAGGCACAGCTGATGATTCATCTCCTCAGCTTATAAATGGCACACATTATTTCTGCTAATATTCTTTTGCCCGGTGCTAGTCCTATGGGTGCAGCTGAAGACAGTGGATTGAGGAGCATGGTATATAACTAGACAACTGCATCCTAACAATATCTCTACACTGTGGAAGGAGAGCTTGCATCTTTGGTGATCAGCTACCACTGCTGCCACAGTAGCCACCTGGAAGGACTGATTAAAGGCCTGCCTTACTTGTATAAATGAGCCCTCCTCCCACATAAAGGAGCCCAGACCATGAAGCCTTGCTAGATATCTGGGCTTGACTAACCCCAGAATCACCTCTCTGGTGCCAGCTGTTACTTAGTCCAGCTTCCTCTCAGCTCTACTATCTGTTGAAATCCTGCTATTTCATCAGGAATCTTAGAACTGAATATCTGCCTGCCACATCAGTAAAGACATCCATAGCTAGTTCTGTGGGGGTAAAAAGGCCACATCCACCCCCATAGCAGGGTCAGCTGCCAAGCACCAGTTCCATCCAGTGAGGTCCCTCTGCTCTTACCCATGTTGCTGTGAGGAAACACCCAAAACTCTAAGAGCCCTAAATACCTCTTTCTCTTTACAGACGGAGAACTGGCACCTGGAGCTGGTGGATGGTGGACGTCCAAGGTCACACTGTCAGTGGCAGAGCTAGAATCAGAGCCCACACTTCTGGCCACACTTCACATCACACTACACATCGAAGGCTGCCACCTCCTCAATCCCCCAATCACTTGCTGTTTTACTCAAACTGAGCTTCCATTGTCCTCCTATCCTGAGAGCCTTCCCAGGCCTTCTACTCAGTTTTACCTCCTTCACTTGACCCCCAAGACACGCCTTCCCTGGCAGTCTTCTCCTACCTGCTGGGATGGTATCCAATCCACCCTTTCTCCTTGAGTCTCATTTGGATGTTTTGTTCCATGCTGAGCATCTCCCTGGCCCCACCTTTATGGATGAGGAAAGTTAACACCCAGAAGGCTGAGGTGACCTGCGGAGCTCACACTGCCAGTTGTGCAGTTTGAAGAAGGCGCATCCACACACACCTCTTTTGCATCTCCCAGACACTCTTGGCCTTACCTCCCCCTTTTCATGCAGCCATCAGTCCTCAGTGAGCTGATAGCATCTTCAGCTCAAACCTGATTCCCATCACCCCAGCCCTGCTCTCTTCCCATCCAGGACTCCTACCTGTGTTGAGGGGAACCTGGAAATGCCCGAGAGTTAACATAGGCCAGTTTGTGGAGGGACAAACCTCAACCAAAGAGGGATGGGAACTAACTGAATGCTTCTCTTTCTTTCCTCCAGATAGACAATTCTGAGAGCTTGTCAGATGGCTTCTCAGGCAGTCCTATGCAACCAGGCAATCAGCGAGTAGCTCACTTGCCAGTGTGTCTTTGAGTGAGCTCTCTCTCCATCCTGCTTCACCCCCTCTGACTCTCACTCATGCAGTCTCCCAGGAAATCCTCGCATTTCAGCCTTTGTCTCAGGCTTTTCTGTCCAGGGACCCCAGCCTCACACAGAGACAGAGCAGGGGAGCCATAGGAATGCCTGGCTGCCCAGTTGGGTCCCATGAGAGGGTGTTTGTCTTGGTTAATTTACCATCCCCTACATCTTGTCTTTAGTCTTGTTGGTTCAGAAACTTAACTTTTTCAGAAGCAAAAGGGGTAGCTCCTGTTACCCAAGCCACAGGATACCAGTCTATTTAGTTACCCTAAAAAACAACTGCCAAACAAGACAGAGTCTTCTTGAATGCAGCTAATGGGGCATCTTCTCTCTGTAGCTGAGAAATTCAACAGGCCACATGGGCAGAATGTGCCTTGGTGAGCAGTGAAGCTCTAGCAGTTCTAGGGGATTTTCATCATCCTGGGACACCTCTAGGCTGAGGCCCTGTTAGTTCATCAGAAGTGCCTTGTGGAGGAGAGAGTGGTGAGTTGGCTTGGCCAAGAGCTCTCTATGTTTGCCCTGTCACAGTCCTATTTTTCTGCTTCTATGTCATTACTATTGTTTTTATTATTATTGTAAAGAGGGCACTATTTGGAAAAATTATTAATATGTTTTTCTCTTTTGCCTTTCAGAGAATATGACCTTTTCCCTCAATTGGCCCCAAGTATTCCTCTGCCTTGGGAGAGATTAAATTGCATAGGCAGAATAATGCAAAAAGAAATAAAGAGCTAATATTCTGCTATTGACATTTAAAATGAGATTTCTCTGCAAGGCACTAATTTTTAGATTCAGGCTATTGTCTTGAGAGAGGTGGAATTGCCAATTGACTAAAATGAGAAAATTAGAGGCAAAGTATCTGGGCTGAGTCCAGGTTCTGCCATTTACCAGTTGTGTGACCTTGAACAAGTTACTGAATTTCTCTAGGACTTAGTCTCCTTATCTGTAAAATGGGGTAATAATAGCACTGACCTCTGGGAATTGCTGTGAGAAGTTAATGAGCTAATACATGCAAAACATAATATTACTGAATTCTTTCTAGATGTCAAGCACTATAACACTTAGAAGCAGTTAGGAAGTATCTGGAACATAGCAAGTATTCCATAAACACAGGCTATCATCTTCAAAACTCCTTTATCTTCCCCTTTAGTGTTGCAAGAACCAGCTTTTAGAGTGCCCGTGCAGCCATGAAGCTCTCTCTATGGTAGGTGGAGGATAGAACCCAGTGAGGAAAGCCTTCTTTCAGTCCTGAGGGATAATGGGGAAAGGAGGTGAGAAAAAGAGAGGGAAAAGAGAACAGTCTGCCATCACACAGGATCACACATACCACACACACACACACAGCACAAGTGCACAATATATGCCACACATACACCACACCACACTACACATACAACCTACTACACACGCCATATATGTACCACACATCACATACTACACATACACACCATGTACTACACATACACACACTGCACATACACATGCCACACACCATATATCACACATACACACACTGCACATACACACCATATACCATACATACAAATGCCATGTACACCACACATGCACACACCACACACCACACATACACAATATATGCCACATACACACACACTACACATACTGCACCACACTTACTACATATCACACACACCATATACCACATATATACGACACACCACACACACACATCATACACATACATACATGTACATACACACCACATACATATTATACACACACACACACCTCTCAAGCCACCTACCACACACACACCACAGTTGGAACTGAGCTTCTGAAATATCCAGGAAATGAAAAGGGCTAAGAACACAGAGACCTCATGTGGCAGAGCACAAATATAAGGGCCCAGTAGCCTGTTAGGTAGAACCAGGCTGTAATTTGCTTCTCTCCGTTCCAGAGGCTTTGCCTTCCTGGAGTTCCACCACAGAGAAGACCATGAGCAGACCACTAGGGTTAGGGAGCTCCGCCCCACCGAGAACGCTAATGGACAGCTGAGTCTGCCAGGGAGGACTGTGGGGTCCTGGCCAGGCTGAGAGTCCAAATCACAAATCCCTCTAGCTGCCAGCTTCAGCCATGCAAGCAGTGACCGGGCTAGGGACAAGAGATAGAGCCCTGGAGACTCCAGGAACCAGTGGCACCATCACATGCTTCCAAGGGGGCAGTAGGGAATGGGGGGTGAGGGGCCAGAAGACATTGAAAGCTGGGAAACCAGGTATTTTTACACAGAGAGATTGAATACTTCCTAGATGTATTGTTTACATTGTCTTGAATTGAACTGAATCTAGAGTTTTCTTCAAGCTACCCAAAGGCTGGAGACAAAAATAAAGATTCCAATCTCAGACACTTGGAAGACTGAGGCCTGAGGATCTCTTGAGGCTAGGAGTTCAAGGGCCAGCGTCTCTAAAAATGAAAAATAAAAATAAATAGATCACAGTTCCCTCTGGAAGGCCAAGGTTTTATGACCTTGACACTGTATTTATTGTTGCTGTTACTTGTGGATATTATCACTCACTTCCAGGAATTGCCCTCTCCACCCACAGGGCAGTCCCGACAAACAAAACATCTTTTTATTAAGAGGTTCTGCCACCTCTCTTCTCCACTCTCCCAACCCCAAAGAGGACTGGTCCGGAGTGGACACCTGGCTCAAGCTGGATCCCTAAGAATCTCAGCCTTGGGAATTGGAGATTTTGATCTGAGGAAGATGAGCTGTTAGTTGCTCAGACAAGCTCATGGAAAATTTCCAGAGCAGTGATTCCCAAATTACTACAGGAGCTTCCTGGTGAGCTTCAAACTAATCCAAAATGCAAATCCTCATATGAAAATTATCATGTGCAAATGATTTTTATACATAGTCATAAATTTTTATATATCATGAGGGACTATTTCCTAATAATGTACTCAATGGTCATTAGGGGTTTCTAAAATCTATAATTCACCAATTAAAATGATTGTTATAAGAGTGTCCTGATGCAAAGGAGTAAGAATGATAAAATGGACTTTGGGGACTTGGGAGAAAGGGTGGGAGGTGGGTGAGGAATAAAAGAATACACACTGGGCACAGTGTACACTGCTCGGGTGACGGGTGCACCAAAATCTCAGAAATCACCACTGAAGAACTTACTCATGTAATAAAACACCATCTGTTCCCAAAAATCTATTGAAATTTTTTTTAATGAAAAAAAAAATAGAGTGTCCAACGAACTCTAACTCTGTATTCTGCTATGGACGCTGCCTGCCAGGCCAAGGCCCTCAACGTTGGGGTGCTCTCACAGTGCACAGGCACACAGGGAGCTGGAATTCCTGCAATTGGGGTAAAAACGGGACTTTATTTTCAGTGCTTCACCACTGTTGCTTTGAATTGGCTGTGGGTTTTGATAGCTTACTTACATTGGTCATTAATTATAAATTATTATAAATTTCGTTTCATGCTTATTCAGCTTTAGAATTACCAGTTTGTTGTGCATAGTGATCTTTTGGGCCTACAATTTTTCAATAATTAGACTTTGAAACTATCCATTACAGTTCAAATAACAATCATCACACCCTTTACATGCATATGTATGCATATTCCCCTTTGCAACATAGTACAGTGATCATTCATGTAATAGGACTTTATCTTCTGGAAATTGGAAATAATTAAAAGGTTTCAAAGTTTTGCCCTTCTTCAGTGGGTCACAGTGAAAAGTTTGGGACCTTTATCCTAGAAGAAGGACCCACAAATATCTCGTGTTAAGCCCCTAAAGATGCCCTGATTCTTGCCCTTTCAGACAGCTTAGTCAAGCTCTTTTTTATTCCATGAGTATACACAATAAATTATTCTTTTGACTTTAAAGAGCCTGAGTTGATTTTGGATATTCATATCAAAAGAACCTTAACTAATAAAGTTCTTATATTTTAGGTAGGGACAAAAATATGAATGTCTTTAGTCTTTTCCCTTCCCTCTGCATTCTAAAGAAAATTCCTCGACTCTCTATTTTTGGGATTAGGCTATGGGTGAAATGGAGAGGGTAAAAGCTAATCAGGTTAACGTTACAAGACACATGGCAACTAGGGAAAAAGAGACTCAGAAGGCAAGAGGAGTTGAACTAGAGAGGAGTGTAAAAGGAGCCATGTGGGTCGGAGTATTCTGGAAAAAGAGTGAGGAGAACTTTGGGGGGAACAGCCGCCATAATGAGTGGGGTGATAAATGGGTACAGAGGACTTTGAGAATGTTTTACTATGTGCAGAGACCAGCCCAAAGTGGCCAGCACTGCTCAGGTTTGAATCCGACCCATCTTCTTCAGTGTACACGTATTTTTCCTATACAGGTGTAATAATTAGAACCTAATCACTAGGTTACTACTCACTAAACTACAGTCACATTTTAGTCCTACCTCCTTGAGATTCCACTTAAGGTGTTTTGGGTATTCCCAAATTCTTAAATCTCATATTACAGACAATCTCTTGGTTTATTCCCATGGACATATGATTACATCTGCTGAAAGGTTTTTTTTTGGTTGTTTCTTTGTTTGGGAGACAGAGTCTTACTCTGTCGCCCAGGATGGAGTGCAGCGGCCCAATCTCAGCTCACTGCAACCTCCGCCTCCTGGGTTCAAGCAATTCTTCTGCCTCAGCCTCCTGAGTATCTGGGATTACAGGCACACACCACCACACCTGGCTAATTTTTTGTATTTTAGTACAGAAGGGGTTTCACCATGTTGCCCAGGCTGGTCTCAAACTCCTGAGCTCAGCCAATCAGCCCACCTTGGCCTCCCAAAGTGCTGGGATTACAGGCGTGAGCCACTGCGCCTGGCTAAAAGTCGTTTTTATTAGCTTATCTCTAAGGCAACCTTAGTTCCAAACTCTTAGAGGGTTTGCTAAGCTGATGGTAGCCCCCTTTTTTCTGACTTCTAGGCCTCACTATACGGCCTCTGAGCCTGCTGCTCTTTTCACTACCCATGGGACCTCCCTACATTTCTGCTAATTACCTGATTGTCTGTGTTATCGATCCACTCAAATACACAGCACCATGAGGTTAAGACCTATTAGTTCAAATACTCTTGTCATGGTGGTGAATCAAAATCAACCAGGGAGCTTTTATAAAGTGTGGGTTCCTAGGGTTCCAACTCAAACCTACCAAATATGAATTTCCCTGGGAGAAGCTCAGTCATTTGGGGAAAAAAAAAAGACTCCCCTGGTGATACTGATAGGTACTTCTGATTTCAAAACACTGCTGAAGTGTGTATATTTTTAAAGGATAGTTCAATGTCTATGATGTTGTATATCCTACCCATAAATCCTGGAGTGTTAGGCACATTAAAGATTAAAGATCAGTTAAATAAATTCCTGCTTGTTTGACTAAATAGCCTGTAAGTTAATAAACACTCTTTTGACTTAGTAAATATTTGTTTACTACATTACCTAGAGAAGTAGAGGCCCCTGTGAAAGTGAAGTTCTTGCAGGATTGTCATATTAACAAAGATTTACAATGGCATCATAAGGGACACAAAAGAGACAAAAATCAGTGTTGTTAGTTGCAGACAACAGAATCCACTCTAACTGGTTTAAACAAAAGGAAGCTATTAAAGAGATTAGATGATTCAAAGATTCTCTAGAAGAGCCAGAGAGTGGGCTCAGAGGCTACACAATTAAGAACAATGCTCCCAAACACTCTGCAGGGGCTCCTAAAAAGACATCACTGGCCAGGTGCAGAGGCTCACCCCTGTAATCCCAGCACTTTGGGAGGCTGAGGCAGGTGGATTGCTTGAGCCCAGGAGTTTGAGACCAGCCTGGACAATATGGCAAAACCCCATCTCTACAAAAAATACAAAAATTAGCCAGGCATGATGGCACATGCCTGTAGTCCCAGCTACCTGGGAGGATGAGGCAAGAGGATCACTTGAGCCTGGGAGGTTGAGGCTGTAGTGAGCCAAGATCACACCACTGCACTCCAGCCTGGGCAACAGAGTGAGACCCTGTCTCAAATTAAAAACAAAAACAAAAAAGACAAAAGACATCACTGTCCCTGCCACTCGTCACACACACGGCAGCCCTCACTGAGGACTGGATGCAAACAGCTCCACCACCACTGTCTCTGAAAAGCTGAAACCTCCATCATCACACTCATCACAAAGTAGATGCTGCTTTCCCCTGTCATTCACATGTAAACTAAAGCCTCATGTGAGTCCAGCTGTTGGCAGATTCACATGTCTGTGCCTAAGTTACAAGGGCTGGCTGAAAGGGGACATTGAATTCCTGGCTTCTGCCTTGGAAAGTCAGTTGATAAAGGGCTTACTCTTCCTTTTCCTACTCTTCTTCCTCTTCTCTTACCTTCCTGAACAATTCCATTCAAAAGCCATTAGATAGGGCCAAATTAGACCTCTGCACTGGGGAAAGGGAGGTAGTTGTTGTGTCCCAGAGTAGGCTGTCAGGGCCAGACTAAAGTGAGTTGTCTTCACAAGGGAAGAGAGGGCAGGTCCAGTGCAGAATTATCAGAACCTGAGTGGGGTGGGGAGAGTACAGGGTAATGGAGCCTGAGCAGGGTGAGGAGAGATGGTGTCCACACAGGAGGAAATGTCAGAGTCCAAAAGAGTGAGGAAGACAGAGACTAAATATTTGTGTCCACCAAAATGTATGTGTTAAAGCTTAAGTCCCCAGTGTGACTTGGAGGTGGGGATTCTGGGAGATAATTAGGTCATGACAGTGGATCCTTCGTGAATGGGATAGTGCCCTTATGAAAAGAGGAGGAAGCCAGGTGCCGTGGTTCATGCCTGTAATTCCAGCACTTTGGGAGGCTGGAGTTGGCAGATTGCTTGAGCTCAGGAGTTTGAGACCAGCCTGGGCAACATGGCAAAACCCTGTCTCTACAACAACACAAAAATTAGTCAGGTATAGTGGCTCACACCTGTAGTCCCAGCTATTCAAGAGCCTGAGGTGGGAGAACTGCTTGTACCCAGGAAGTTGAGGCTACAGTGAGCCATGATCATGCCATTGCACTGTAGCCTGGGTGACAGAGCAAAAGCCTGTCTCAAAAAAAAAAAAAAAAATCTGGTTCAAAAGTTTAAAAAAGAAAAGAGGAAGACATGGGATTGCTCTGTCTGCTTTCTGCCATGTAAGGACCCAAGTAAGACACAGCCATCCATGTAAGACACAGCCACCTGCAAACCAAGAAGAGCATCCTCACCGGACACCAGATCTGCAGGTGCCTTGATATTGGACTTCCAAGCCTTCAGAACTGTGATCAATAAATTTCTGCTGTTCAAGCCACCTCATCTGCAGTATTCAGTTGAAGCAGCCTGTGATAGTCAATTTTGTGTGTTAACATTACTGGGCTAGGGGATGCCCAGATATTAGCATGTGAATCAGTAGACTGAGTAAAGAAGATCCATCCTCCCCAGTGTGAGCAGGCATTGTCTAATCTGTTGAGGCCCCAGATAGAACAAAGTGATAGAGGAAGAGCAAATTCTCTCTCCCTCCTTGAGCTGGGACATCCATCTTCTCCTGCCCTCGAACATCAGAGCTCTTGGCTCTTGGGCCTATGGCATCTGAAGCTGACACCAGAACCTCTCCCCACCAGATCCCAGGCTTTTGTCCTCAAACTAAGAGTTATACCATTGGCTCCCCTGGTTCTCAGGCCTTGGACTCTGAATCACACCACCAGCTTTCCTGGCTCCAGCTTATAGATGGCATACTGTGGGACTTCTCAGCCTTCTGAGTCACATGAGCCTCACATGAGCCAATTCTCCTCATATTGGTTCTGTTTCTCTAGATAAGCCTGACTAATATACAAACTAAGACATCACACATGTGGGGGTACAGCCCAGTGCAGGGTATTAAAACCTGAGCAGACTAAAGGGGGCATTTGCATAAAAAGGTGACCTGGAACAGGGTGTCAGAGCCTGAGAGGAATGAGAAGGATGTTTAAATGGGAGTGGAACATTGCTGTATGGGTGTTGGAGCTTCAGAGGAAGAGGAGGATTTTGGTAGAGGGAGCAGCCTGATGCAGAGTTCTGGATCCCAGGCAAGGTGAAGAGAGCATCATCACAGGCAGCAGTTGCAGTAGCTCAGTTGGGTAGAAGAGCTCAAAAAGGGTGAGAAGGGGATCCTTGCAGCAGAGGGGTGGCAATGGGAGGTGGCAACATATAGAGAAGTTGAACAAATAACACATTAAAAATAATAGAGCTAGGTTTCTTACTGTCAGACATGGGAGTTACAAATATGGAAAGGGAGAAAACTAGAATGAACACTGTGATTTGGGACTGGAATTGGAATTGGAGGTAGTGGAGTGGATTTGTGGTTTTTAACATAGATAAATAGATATTAAAATAAATACATATATATACACACACTTGCATGTACATATATTCTCTATCTCTGCCTCCCAAGAAAGCAGCAACATCTCCATTGTAATAAGCACATGCAGCACCCAGATTGTGGCTTCTAAATACCATTCTCAAGTAAAAGGAACTAGGGCATCTTAGAGAAATGATTAATTCCACCTAGGCATGATGGCTCACACCTGTAATCCCAGCACATTGCAAGGCTGAGGCAGGCAGATCACCTGAGGTGAGTTTGAGACCAGCCTGGCCAACATGGTGAAATTCTGTCTCTACTAAAAATACAAAAAAAAAATTAGTTGGGCATGGTGGCACACACCTGTGGTCCCAGCTACTCAGGAACCTGAGGCATGAGAATTGCTTGAACCTGGGAGGCTGAGGGTGCAATGAGTGGAGATCACACCACTACACTCCAGCCTGGGCAACAGAGCAAGACTCTGCCTCAAAAAAAAAAAAAAGAAAGAAAGAAAGAAAGAAAGAAAGACAAGATAAAAGAAAAAGAAAAATGGCTAATTCCATGATGCCTTAGTGTGCTGGAGCTGCCCTACAAAATGCTACAGACTAGGTGTACTAAGAAACAGACATTTATTTCTCACAGCTCTGAAGGCTGGGAAATCCAAGATCAAGATGCCAGTGATTCCATTCTTGAGGGTGCTGTCTTCCTGGATTGCAGGTGGCTGACTTCTCACTGTGTCCTTGCATAGTAGGAGTCAGAGAAAGAAAACAAGCTTTCTCTGGTCTCTTCTGAAGACACTAATCCTATTAAATCAAGGCCCTGCCTATATGACCTCATTTAACCTTAATTACCTCCTTATAGGCCTTATCTCCAAATACAGTCATATTGGAGGTTAGGGCTTCAACATATAAATTTTGGGGAGACACAATGCTGTCCATAGCACATGACTGGGGCAGGGAAAGTACAGAATGAGCCTATGACATCCTGTTTTGCCCAAAAGTAAGAAAATCTTCAAAGAATGATAAAGATGTATCGAAACAGACCCAAAAGCTAGCTTGAAGGGGATTCCAATGGTTAAATCTGGTGGAGAAATCATGAAAATAAATGATATTAGTAACATTATAACCCTGTGAATAAAATAGAAACCATGAGTCACTACTGATATAAATAAATAAAGGAATAAATTGATAAAAAAGAGCTATGTACATAATGACTAAGTACCTCCTCACAAAATGCTTATTAATTACAAAGGGAAAAAAGAATAACTTATAGAGGAGAGGTCAGGTAGATATCACTTTAATTAAATCATCAAAGTTAACATCATCAGTAACGGGACAAACAGAAATCATGTACCACCTGATAGGATGCAGTGAGAACACAGCATCACTCCTGTAATATTTGTACCCAAGGTATATTACCTGCATATAATCATGAAGAAACAATAGACAAGCCCACGTTGAAGAAGATTCTACAAAATAACTGGCCTATCATCTTCAAGGGAAAGATTGAAAGAGACATGACAAATAACGCAATGTGTAATCGTAAGTTGAATCCTTTTGCTATATAATTAACATTATTGGAACAATCAGTGAAATTTGAATAGAGCCTGCAAATAGATGGTAGCAATGTAAAGAAGCCAGGAAACCATAATCAGACAGATGTGCACTCCACCTCCTATATCATCACTTTGCTCTCAGACTTAGCCAACAACCTTACCTCCTCCTCAGCAGAGAATATAGAGGCCATCAAGATTGGATTGACTACCTCCACCTCCTGCACGACACCCATGCAACTTATCTTTCTTCATTTCCATCTTTACCGCTTTCCCTCTGGCCTCGGTGAAAGCAATGTCCCTCCACCTGTCCAAGTCCAGCCCTTCTGCCCTAGATTCCACATCTCCTACCTCCTTCTCCTCAAGAACGTGGCTGCATCAATCAGTCATGCTCAGTGTGTGGTCTCCACCCTACTCTTTCTATTGGTTCTTTCCCTCAGCCATGCTCAACGATCTTCTATTATAAAACATTTTTCCAAAGCCCTCTCTTTTTCTCCACAATTACTATTTCAGACCTTCATCACTTTACTCAAGCTCACCATTTCATCAGAGAATCTAAATTTTATACAACAGAATCCATTCTAGTAGTTAACTAGAAAAAAAAATTGTTTTCAGATATTATGAGGTTACTCACAGTATCCCTGGAAGTACTAGAAATTTGGACTCCAAAGGTATGAGACTGAAAACAATAACTCCTGCATTTCTTTCTTACTAGCCCCTCTTCTTCACTTCACAACCAAACTTTGTGCAAAATAAGTCTACACTTACTGTCTCCATTGCCTTCCTTCCCCTTCACTGTCTGTCCCACATTCCACTGAAACTGTCCTTGTTAAAATCACTTCTGACCTCCTAGTTGCCAAGTACATAGACTCTATTCCCCCCTGAAATCTCTACAGCACTTGAGACTATTGCTCTCGTCCCCTTCCTGACACTCTCCTGGTGTCCATGCTTTTGTGTAATTCCTTCCCTATGAATGCAGGTAGAACCTGTTAGTTGCTTCTAACCAATGGAATATGGGAAAAATGATGGGCTGTCCCTCTCTTAAGTTGTATTATATGGCAAAGGTGAGGGTATGTCATTCCCATGGGTGCATTACCTTATGTAAGACTCTGCCATGGCAGGCTGTATCAAAAGATTCCTCTTGCTGGCTTGATGAAGTAAGCAGGCATGTTGAGGAAGCCAACATGGCAAGGAACTGCAGAAGGGACCTGAGGGTGACCTCCAGCCACTAGCCAGCAAAGCCAGGCTCTCAGTCATTCAACCTCAAGCAAATGAATTCTGCCAACAACCTGAATGAACAACAACAAAAAGCTAATTCTTCCCTTGTCAAGTTTCCAGATGAAAATGCAGCCTGGCTGACACATGATTATAGCTTTAGGAGACCCTGCACAGAGGGTTCAGTGAGACCATGCCCAGACTCTTGACTCACAGAAACTCTGTGATAATATTTGCATGTTATTTTAAGCTGCTGATTTTTTGTCATTTATTACACGGCATTAGAAAACTAATACAGCCTTCCTGAGGCAGGTAGATCCCATAGTGAAAGAAGGCAAGTAGATTAGCCATTCATGCTCATTCCCTCTCCTAAACTCGACACTCAAATCATTGAGGGCGGCCAGGACCGTTTATCTGATGATGGTGCCTGCATATGGAAATATGAAGGCAACGGGAAGGAAAATCTCTCCGTTCACCAACACCTCTGCCTCAATACAAAGCAAGAGTGGGAGAAAGAGAGAACTGTTAGGAGGATACAACCATAGTTCAGACAAAAGATGACAATGGCTTGAGTGGTACAGTGGCCAGGATGAGAAGTCAACAGATCTGAGACATATTTGGAAGGTATAAGTTGCCAGACTTGCTAATTGATTGGATACAGAGGGTGAGAGAGAAAAGATCAAGAACAACTTGTAGGTTTCTGGCTTGAACAACTGGGTATAGTGGTGCCATTTACCAAGCAAGGAAACACTGGGGAGAAATGGTTTGGGGGAAAGAGTGAAAAATTGAGTTCATTCTGGACATGTTAAGTTTCAGTGCCTGTGAGACATCCAAGTAGAGATGTCAATTAGGGGGCTGGATATGCCAATCTGGAGCTCAGAAGAGAAGTTGGGGCTGGAGATATGAATGTGTGAGTCACTGGCATAAAGATGTTATTTAAAGCTGTGGAGAGGTGTAGAAGCACCTTGGGAGGGAATGTAATCGTGCCCTTCCAGGCTCTCCCCCACGCCACCCTCCACACTACTTACTGGTCGTTCTAAAATGCAAATCCCATCATGTCAGTGCTAAGAATTATGCAATTGCAGTCAAAGGGATTTTTTCCCCTTCTTTTAAGTTTCAATTTTGCAGGAATTTTGTTTAAACTGTAAAAGGAACGCTATGTTAACATATTGTACGTTGACCTAGTTTCACAGAAGAAATTATATAGCACTGATTAAAAGCCAGTACAATATTTGGAAAGTGGAAGAGAAACAGAGAACACAAAGAAAATATAATGACGGCAAGTGAATAATTAAATTATAGCAAGTGTGTTGCCTTTAACACTGCTTTCCCAGAGTAACTAAGATAATTTATAGAGCCAGCCAAAGATTTTAATTGCCTAAAAGGCCATTCTCCAGCTGTGTGACCTTGGAAACTGCTTTGACCTTTCTATGTCTCTTCGCTTTTTCTGTAAGGTGGGGATAATGATGTTTGCACTGCTTTCCTGGAAAGGTCACTGAGAAGGCCAGATGAGATAATGGAAATAAAAACACTTTGAAAAGTTTACAGGAGGAGGAGGTCATAAGCTCCTTGGGTTCAGGGACTGCAACGTTTTGTGCTTATATCCTCTCCACCCAGCAGAGTGCCTAGAGTTCATTATAGGATTATTATCAGAAAGGGAAAAAATGCTTCCTGGGCTCCCTCTTGCCTTCAGAATAAATCTCAGTTGGGTTCCCTGAGAGCAGAGTCTAAGATTAAGACCTGGATGCAGATCATTTATGGGGTTGTCTGGGTTGTCCCTGGAGTGAGGGAGCAGGAACAGAGACCAAGAGAACATGCCAGAGTGTGGCACAACAGGGACACCACTGTGGAAGGCAATAGGGACTCAGTTGTGTGAAGATGCCGAGATGCTTCCTGAATCACTTCCGGGACTGTCCACCTGAAAGGTGGGAGTCTAGAACAGTGACCCACCACTCCAGCCCCTCCACTGCATGAGGTTGTCCTGGAGTATGACAGCCATCGACCCTCTTCAAGGGAAGCGCTGTGGCCTCAGAGACTCCTGGGGCAGAAGGTGGAGCGTGCTTGTGGTAAAACTTCTCATTGAGCAGTTGGCTTGGGCTTGCATAGAACCTTCCACCACTGTAGCAACTAAAGCCAGAGGTAGGCCAAGGGAATGTGATGTTGGGCACCAAAAGCTGTCTGCTACCAGATCCAAAACCTTCTGCCCGCCATTTGTCCTCCTATAGCTCATAGCCCCACTTAAGGGGATTTTTCTGCTGTCAGACTGCTGCACAGGCAGCCCTAGGGGGCTATTTTTTACCTCATATCCCTGACACCTCCGTATGCCACAGCTGATTGGATCAAGGACAGGCACCTGTCCTGAAGGCAGCCAGACTTTAGGCACACTAGTAACCCATAATTAGATAAAACCAATCAATAAGATTCTCTCCCTGGGGAATTCAAACTGGGAAAGCCAAGAACGTGAGTCCATCAGCAGTAGGTGTTGAAAGCAGCAGGATGAAAGGCAAGGATAGGGCTGTAAGAATAGGTCGAGTCTACCGGGGGCCGACTGATCTAGAAAATTTATCATAAAAAAGATGATTACTTGACCTGAGTCTTATAAGGTGATGATGTGTTAACCAGACAGGCAGATAAAATGAACCAAAGTATGAGCAGACCAAGATTATAGAAATTAAAAGGTAAGGTAGAGAAAAGGTGAGTGAGCATAAGAATAAGCCAGTTGGTGTTGGGTCAGATGGAGATGCCTAAAGGGGGACTGGATTTCCTTAAAAACACAGAACTACCTTGAAGATGTTGCTGCTGCTCCTGAGGCCAGGTCATGCAGCTTCCTTACACCTGTGTCTTCTGACCACCCCACACTCCTTCAAATAAAGAGAATAATGGATTCCAGGCACCCACAATGTAGCCACTCTCCATATACTCCATATGTTCTCAGGCCAGCCCTGCCTTAAATTCCTGGGCAACTCTGTTTATTCTTTAAAACTCAGCTTGGACATCAGATCCTTTCTTGACTCCACTGTACCCCTATAGCCCTGAATCACATGCCTTTCCTCTGTCCTCCGGATACCCATATCCATCTCTACTGTAGCATTCTTTGAGTTCCAATTATTGATATTCTTATCTGTTACCATTACACTGAGAACTCTCTGAAGATTGGGGAAAAAATTAATTACCCATTCATTTAACAAATATATGTTGAGTGTTATGTGCCACACATTGTTCTGGACATTGGAGACATAAAAATGAATAAGGAAGACAGAGTTCTTGCTCTCATGGAGCAATTGTTGGATGGATGGATGGATGGATGGATAGATGGTTTGGTAGTTGGGTGTGTGGATGGAAGGATGAGAGGGTGGAAAATGGATGGATGGAGAGATGGATGGATAGATGCATGTATGAGTAAATACATGGATGAAGCTTTGATGTGTAAAAGTCCACTATAAAGGAATAAAAGGTTTTGTCTTTGGTTAAACATTTACAGTCACCTCTTAGTCCAGACCTATCAGTATTCCTGTGTTAATTATCTATAACTATGTAACAAATTGCCCCATGACTGAGTGGCTTAAAATAATTATTACTTCACAGTTGTTGTGTGTCATGAATTTAGACAAAGCACAATGGAACACCTGGGGTCTCAGTTGGAAGCCTTGAAAGCTGGGACCTGAAATCACCAAAAGGCTTGACTGAGGGTGGAGTGCCTACTTCCAAGGTGGCTCACTCACATGGTCATGGCAAGTTGGTTACTGTTGATGAGTGCCTCTCCATGGAGCTTCCTGAGTGTCCTCATGACATGGCAGTTGGCTTGTCCCTGAGTGAACAGTCCAGGAGGGAGCAGGGCAGAAGCAGCAATGCCTGCTATGATGTAGCCTCAAAAGCCACAGACCGTCACTCTCACCACATTCTAGTCATTAGAAGCAAATTACTCAGACTGGTGCACATTCAAGGCAATAGGAATTACACTCCACCTTTGAAACTGTCTTCACAGGGTTCACAGGAATCACATGCTGGGTTCTGGGTAGAAACATAGTTATAATAAAGTATTAATCAGCTGCACTTTGGCCACATCCTTGTAACTGAAAGTCAGGTAACACTAGATACTGACTATTCACATCCCTCTTGCTCCCATTAGGCAGGATTTCTGACCTTAGAATCATTTTGGTTAAGAATTGCTTAAGACGTTCTGATCTTAGAATCTTTTTGTTAAGAATTGCTTAAGACGTTCTGATCTTAGAATCTTTTTGTTAAGAATTGCTTAAGATGTTCTTCAGATCCTGAATTGTGAAACTACTGAAACCAACCAGTTTGAAGACTCGCCACAGAGGAACCAAACCTGAATAAGAATGCAGTTGCTTCATCTCCCTGACCCATGACTTCTCCCTGCACTCTTCAACCAGTCAATGATCCCCACACCTTGGCCCACTCCAAACCCCTCAAAATCCCCAGCTCCAAATTCCCTGGGAGGTGGATTTGAGATTTCTTCCTGTCTCCTCATTTGGCTGCCCTACAATGATTAAACTCTTTGTCCGCTGCAGTGCCTGGTATCTCAGTATATTGACGTGCTGCACATTGGGCAAATGAAGCTATTAGGATTATGATTACACTTGTTATGCCCAGACCGTTAGTTCCCTAAAGAAGACCACCAGAGTCCAGAGTCAAAGCCAAACGGCAAGGATCTTTACTACAAGTTCGAACCTGGTCCCTCCATTCCACAGCATACAAGAGGGCCCTGAACAATGCGCGTGTTTGCTTTTTATAGCCTGAAAGTTACAGGGGAACAAAGGAATTCTTTTGGTTCCCGCTCTTTCAGTAAAACTTTGAACGGCTGTCCCTTTATCGGAGACTTTCCTGGTGGTGTTTGTACTGGGCTCAGGAAGTTTGAGAGATATATGGCGATATGTGGTGGGATGGGAGGATGGGATGTGTTTGTACTGGGCTTGTTTGTTTTGAGCCCGGGGCTGAGGAATGTGCCCGGCTCCTTTCATTCCCCCCTTTCTTTTCAGGTATTTTTTTAGAGCCAATCTTGGGTCTTATAAGTCTGATTCTGTTTCAGCGTTTACAGGTTGGTATTGGGCTCTGAGGACTATGAGTTGTACAGTGTTAAACTTTTCTTTAACGAACCGCAAAATTCTGTTAACAACACAAGGTCTTACGGTAAGCAGAAATAGTAGACTCAGCAGGGGTCCAAGGAAGGGGGCTAACAGAGAAAACATAGATGAGTTCCACCATTGGTCTGCAGCTGAAGCAAACTGCCGTGTTCTTACTTCTGTGCTTAACTTGCGTAACTGTTGGACCTGGTCTTCTACGAGCCTTGATTCATTTATGTAGAAACAACAGTCTTCTTTTAGAAACATACACGTTCCTCTTGGACGGGCCCCCAGATGTTATGCCCAGACCGTTAGTTCCCTAAAGAAGACCACCAGAGTCCAGAGTCAAAGCCAAGCGGCAAGGATCTTTACTACAAGTTCGAACCTGGTCCCTCCATTCCACAGCATACAAGAAGGCCCTGAACAATGCGAGTGTTTGCTTTTTATAGCCTGAAAGTTACAGAGGAACAAAAGAATTCTTTTGGTTCCCGCTCTTTCAGTAAAACTTTGAACGGCTGTCCCTTTATCGGAGACTTTCCTGGTGGTGTTTGTACTAGGCTCAGGAAGTTTAAGAGATATATGGCGATATGTGGTAGGATGAGAGGATAGGATGTGTTTGTACTGGGCTTGTTTGTTTTGAGCCCGGGGCTGAGGAATGTGCCCGGCTCCTTTCGCACTTTTGATGGGAGTAGTGCCTAAGAAGTTGTGGACATATGTTAAAACAACACAATCCCTCTTCCTCGGGCCTGCAAATTAATTTGTTTTCTTTTTTCCAGCAGTCATCAACTCCTATCAGACTCCTCTCTCCACAAAATCCCCACTCAACAGTACACAGTCTTCCCAATTTAATTCCTACCAGGCTTCTCTAAACAAGAATAACCTTTGCATCTTAAGGGTTTTACCACTAATCCTTACAGAAAAGAAAAGAAAACTGGCCAGGCGCGATGGCTCACACCTGTAATCCCAACACTTTGGGAGGCCAAGGCAGGCGGATCACGAGGTCAGGAGATAAAGACCATCCTGGCTAACATGGTGAAACCCCATCTCTACTAAAAATACAAAAAAAAAAATTAGCCAGGTGTGGTGGCAAGTACCTGTAGTCCCAGCTACTCAGGAGGCTGAGACAGGAGAATGGCATGAACCCTGGAGGCGGAGCTTGCAGTGAGCTGAGATCTTGCCACTGCACTACAGCCTGGGTGACAGTGAGACTCCATCTCAAAAAAGAAAATGTTTTGTAGAGACAGGCTCTATGTTGCCCAGGGTGGTCTCAAACTACTGGGCTCAAGTGATTCTCCTGCCTCAGCCTTCCAAAGTGCTGGGACCACAGGCATGAGCCACTGCTGCCAGCCTTACACTCCTTCAAAAAGTCTACAAGGCTATTCGTGATGTTGCTTTGGCTCACCTCCCCTGACATCCACTTTTGACCAGAAGGAACTAGGTTCACCACCAAGATCTGTCTCACCTGTTGGCCTTTATACAAGCTGTTCGCTCCACCTGGAAAGTTTGCCTCCCCAACCACCAACCCTCATCCTGAGACTGCCTCACTCCTACTCACCTTCAGGTGTCAGTTTGGAAGTCTTCTTTTCCAGGAGTGTATGCCTGACTTCACCTCACCCCAAGCTAACATACTGGGCTTGCTCCCACTTTCCACATGCAATTATAGTTTGCTTTATTATTTATCTATTTATGCTGTTGACAAAAAGGGCCAAACTCTGTAAACTATTGGAAGAGATATGTTCTGAGCCAAATATGAGTGACCCATAATGGCCCATGACACAGCCCCAGGAGATCCTGAGAACATGTGCCCAAGGTGGTTGGCCTACAGCTTGGTTTTATACATCTTAGGGGAACATAAGACATCAATCAATACATGTAAGCTGTACATTGGTTCAGTTCAGGAAGGTGAGATGGGGCAGGGGCCTGCTTTCAGGTCACAGGTAGATTCAAAGGTTTTCTGGCAATTGGTTGAAAAAGTTTATATAAAGACCTGGAATCAATAAAAGAAGTATCTGGCTTAAGATAAGGAGCTGTGGAGACCACAGTTCTTATGCAGATGAAACCTCCAGGTAGCAGGCTTCAGAGAGAATAGGTTGTAAATGTTTCATATCAGACTTAAGATAAAGAGCTGTGGAGACCACAGTTCTTATGCAGTTGAAACCTTCAGGTGGCAGGCTTCAGAGAGAATAGATTGTAAATGTTTCGTGTCAGACTTAAAGAGTCTGTTTTCTCAGTTTTAAGGTCTCTGTTTTAATGTTAATGCTGGTCAGCTGTGCCTGAATTCCAACAGGAGGAAGGTACAATGAGGCATGTCCCCCACCTCCCATCATGGCCTGAATAGTTTTTCAGGCCAATTTTGGAATGCCCTTGGCTGAAGAGAGGGTCCATCAGCCAGTTGAGAGCTTAGTGTTTTATTTTCGGTGTACAATACTGTTAAAACCTGAAGGCATAAACCAGGTGCTCTATCCTCACCACCTAACACCGTGCCTGACTCATAGTACTTGCTCAGTGACATTTGCTGATTGAATTGAGGAAAGAAAAATAGCTCAGAGCAGTCTGAGGTAAGTAAGGTCTACAAAATTTATCAGGTCTAGAGAGACATGAGTATGGGAATTCGGTTAGGTGAGGAGGGTACTCACATACCCATGCCTGCCTGTCCTGGGGGCAATTGTTTAAAGGCATTTTGTTCCTGACTAGCTGCCTCACCCATTATCTTCATGTTTTTGTGTTCTTTGTATCACAAACTCCATTTAAAGGAACTCCATTTAAATTCCATTCCATTCAAAGGAATGGAATTTGTGATACAAAGAATGACACATAGCCAATCAATCAATCAATAAAGAAGAAGCAGTTCCTAAGTTGTTTACCAAGAATTTTTTTAACATAAATTCTGCCTCTTCTTTTCCTTTGGAAACCCACTTGTAACTACCACTAGTTTGAGTGTATATTCATGGCAACTTGAATCTCTGCTGCCAGGTTGCAATCCTCAAGCTTGGCCAAATAACCTCTCAACTTGTACTAATTTTGCCTCAGCTTCTTCCTTTTAGGTCATCATGTTACAGTACGTAGCTAGGCAGACATGAGCAGGGCAGGAGAGAGGCCCCCCAACCAGAAACATCAGGCAACCATCAGGTGATGGTCAGGTGGTTGTTACACTGTTTCTCTGAAATAATAATTGATCGCAGCCAGTGCCAGGGAAAGGCAGTCTCCCAATACATAGAAAAAACCTGAAACGTGTGATCAGCAGCTTCCCAATAAGATCTCGGGAATTGGGCAAGTGGGCTCAAGCATGTGCACTAAGAGGCAAAATGGCAGAGTTTAACTTTCATGCACATCCGCGTGAAGAGACCACCAAACAGGCTTTGTGTGAGCAATAAAGCTGTTTATTTCACCTGGGTGCAGGCAGGCTGAGTCCGAAAAGAGAGTCAGCGAAGGGAGATAAGGGTGGGGCTGTTTTATAGGATTTGGGTAGGTAAAGGAAAATTACAGTCAAAGAGGGCTTGTTCTCTCGCAGGCAGGAGTGGGGGTCACAAGGTGCTCAGTGGGGGTGCTTTATGAGCCAGGATGAGCCAGGAAAAGGACTTTCACAAGGTAATGTCATCAGTTAAGGCAAGGACCAGCCATTTACACTTCTTTTGTGGTGGAATGTCATCAGTTAAGGTGGGGCAGGGCATATTCACTTCTTTTGTGATTCTTTAGTTACTTCAGGCCATCTGGGCGTATAGGTGCAGGTCACAGGGGATGCGATGGCTTGGCTTGGGCTCAGAGGCCTGACAATAACCTTCTAGAAACATTTGAGTGGCAAGAGAAGAATGCCTCAAGTAAGCATGTGTACAACTGCAGTAAACACACTGCATGTGGCCCCTCCCAAGTGCTGGCAGGCCACTGCGCATGTGGACAGCCCACCCCAAGGGAAGAATCGGGGGAGAAGGGATGCAAGACCCCAAAATATGCCAACATATAAAACCTTAAGTCAAAGGTCAAACTGTGCACTGGATATTTTAAGTTGCCTGCTTGGCCTTCTTCCAAGCATACTTTACTTCCTTTCATGCCTGCTCTAAAGCTTTTTAATAAAGTTTCACTGCTTCTCTAAAACTTACCTTGGTCTCTTACTCTGCCTTATACCCCTCAGTTGAATTCTTTTTTCTGAGGAGACAAGAATTGAGGTTGCTGCAGACCCATATGGATTTGCCACTGGTAATAAATGTATTGAACAGTTGATCAGAGGCCCTTCATTGCCCTCTTCCAGGTGTCCACATCTCTGTTCTCTGGAAGGCCTGCCTGGGCCCAGGACTGTTTCTGTCACATGCACTTGCCTGAAGAGCCCTGACTTAGTAGACAGGTGGGTGGCTCTTAAGGTGGGTTTAGCTCTTCTGTGACTTTTTCTGTCCTGAGCCTCTATTGGAGCTAAGCCTCATTCACTGCCACGTGATGTGGCAGACTGGCACCACCCTCACCAGAGTTCCAACCTTGTAATCCATGTGACACAGATCCCTCCTTCCTCCAAATCTCCAAATAGCAGGGAAATTACTTGTCATTTGGTCATTCTCTGTGCCTGGGTAATCAAAGCTGTCACCTGGGGTGTGTCAGATGACCACTGATTATGGACTCTCCCCTTTCCTAACACAGCCTAGCCAGTCTTCGTCAGACTGTATAGTTATTTTATTTATTTTTACCTTTTTCATTTTTTCATTTTTACACCTCTGTTCTAGGCAAACACAAACTCTATAGTAATATCTCTGATGGCATTTGAAGCAATTCTTTATCAAAGTTCTCCAAAGCTAGAAAGACCTGGAGCACTGAAGGTTGTGATCATTTAGTCTCCATTTCCGAACTAGTGCAGTGTGTAGTTTGAGAGATTGAGTTCTAGAGCCACACTGCCTCAGACAGATCCTAGTTCCACCACTCGCTAGGGGAATGACTTTGGGCAAGTCACATGAACTTTTAATTCAAGTTTGTCCAACCTGCAGCCTATGGGCCATATGCAGCCCAGGATGGCTTTAAATATGGCCCAACACAAATTCATAAACTTTCTTAAAATATTATGAGGTTTTTTTGTAATTTTTTTTTTTTTTTTTTTTTTTTAGCTCATCAGCTATTGTTAGTGTTAGTATATTTTATGTGTGGCCTAAGACAATTCTTCCTCCAATGTGGCCCAGGGACGCCAAATGATTGCACACGGCTGTTTTAATCCTTTGGTTGCTCATCTATGAAATGGAAATAGAAAATAATAGTGTCTTTTCTTAGTATTACTGTGAGGATTAAACAAGACCATCCAGGTAAAAGAGCTTAGAACAGAGTAGCTCCTCAAATAAAGGAGAGCTACCATTATCTGTACATAAGAGAAGGCAACGCCTTGGGCAGAATGTTCCCCATTCTCTAATTCCCTTCCTCATCCCACTCCATCCCCTTCACAGTCCCCACTGTAAGTCTTTCCTCCATCAGGATATTCTTCCTCTCCTATAGGATGAGGAAAACCTCAGCCCACTCTCCTCTTGGTCCTGCCATTTCCTCAGGTGGGTGTCAGTATGGTCTTCCTCCATCCAAGGCTCTGCTAATCAGCTGAGAACTACGCATGTGACATGTATGTCAGGGGAGGGATGATGAGCAGAAATAGTGGATTTTTCACCTCCATTTCAGCTCCTCTCCATGAGCAAATGCTGCAGTCTTCTTTCCCTGAATGACCTAAAAGAAAATACCCCTTTGCAATTCATTTTCTTACAAAGACCTCAGTCTAGCATATGTAATGCATGCATATTCTTCCCATTAACACAGCTTTGACCCTACTCCTAAGGAAGTAATTATCCTGGCCTTATTATGCTAAAGAACCATTTGCCTACGTTCTGACCTGGTTTTTATTACAAGGCGTCTCCCCATTAACTGCAAAGGCTTCCGTCTGAATTGGGAGATTAATGGTACCATCTCCTTGGCATAATTTCTCTGATCCCCAAATTCCTCTTTTAATGATAGCTGTTTTTCTTGCTGCTCATTTCGCTGTTCACTTCCATCTTCCTATTTCGAAGCTCCAAACCCTTGTGGGAACTCCCACTCAGCAGCAGTTTCTAGCTGGATGGGCACCTCTTGGTCCCAGCCCACTGCAGAGATGACTAACCCATCCTAAACTCAAAGATGAATCACTCAGATTACCAGCTCCCACCAATTTTTCACAGACCCCGTTACCTCCTAGGGTGCCCATCTCATCCCACCCTGTCCTCCTGGAACAGTGGTTCTCACCTTTGTCCACTCATCCTGCATGCACTTGTGCTCACATTCCTAGCACCAGTGTTATGAAAGAGGGGTCCCAATCCAGACCCCAAAAGAGGGTTCTTAGATCTTGCACAAGAAGGAATTCCAGGTGAGTCCACAGAGTAAAGTGAAAGCAAGTTTATTAAGAAAGTAAAGGAATGAAAGAATGGTTGCTCCATGGACTGAGCAGGGCATTTCTGAAAGCAAGAGGAGTAAGGCGCCCACCTTATTAGGTACAATGCATGTTTATATATGAGATAACAAGGCAAAAAATCATGAGAAGGATGTGGTCTATTACAAGGGCTCATGACAAAGGATTGTTAATCCTTGTGTAACTACTGACTTTTGCAAGAATCTATATTACTATCTTTAAAGCAAAATTTATTACTAAACAAAGAATGCTTTTGTGCTTAAGATAGCAGGACATCAAGACATTTCTTGGGTCTGTTAAGTCCTGGGTCTGTTTGGTAAACATTATTAACCTGTTCCCTTAACTGTAAACATCCTGTGACTGCGAATCCCTAACCTCCTGGGAATGCAGCCCAGCAGGTCTCAGTCTCATTTTACCCAGCACCTATTCAACATGGTTCCAAAGCTTCTGACAGTAAGACACCCCTGGATTTTCTTTTTTCTTTTTTTTTTAAACTTTATGCTTTGTGGCATTAATAAAACCGTCCTCAGGTAACGCTCTATCCCCAGTCCCAACTATTATTACAAATCTTCCCACAACTGAGCAACACTCCCCCACATCCCATTAAAAACCTGCATTCTCTACCTATTGTATTCCAGAGCTACAATTTCTAGAAGCTTCTTAAACATGCAATAACAACAAACACAATTCCTTCTAAGGGAAAAGAAGGTCCACCCCCATCACAAAATTCCCCAAGAAACAGGAGAGCGTTAATTCCACCTAAATCCCAAGCAGGCAATAACCGAGTGCCCATAATGGGCTCTGCAGATCACCCCACCCCACCCTCTGCCCCAATTTCCAAAACCTGCTCAGCAACCAAAGCCATTAAATCCAGAAACTAATTTGTAAGGAAAACAATGAAAAGAGTAATAATCTCTCCGTAGGATGCCAATGGAAGGTCCCACAGGGACTGGTGCACTGTAGAGAAAGGAGAAGGGTACCTGGAAAGAAATGCCTATTAACATTCAAAGCCCCCTAATGGAATGGAAGCTGACCTGCTGCAGAATGAAAATGCCCCAGCCCACAGGAGCCTGCACTCAGGTTCGCTTTATTTATCCTGCAAACAGGAGTTGCTAATAGCAAACAATCTTGGGCCTGCTCCCCACAGCTCAGGGGTAGCTCGCAGCGCTGTCCCCAAGACACGTGCCTGGGTTGCTTTGGAGCAATGCTATTTGCAAAAGGAGAAAAAGAAAAATAAAGCAGGGATGTGGAAGTGGGAGAAAGAGCCAGAAAGGCTGAAGAGTAAGTTGGCAGAGAGGGCAGTCTGGTGGTCTTTGCACAGTTGCTGCAGCGGGGGCCAACCTTGCCGAAGGGAAATACTGATGTGATCTTCTGTTCTTCATGGATGGGGGCCAGATACTCAGAAATGGGGAGAGATTCACCTTGAGTCATCCAGTGAGTCACAGACAGGAGGCAGAAATAGATCTTATGACCCACTGTTCACTGTCAAAGACATCTTTTAGCATCTGTAACCAGGATTCCTGAGTGGGGATGGATTCGGGTGCTCCTTGCATTCAGATTGGTTCATTTGATGAGATGTCTGTTCTCTTCCATTCCAAAGGCAAGTGATTTAAAGTCAAGACAGACCAGGATCTTCAAACAAACTTTCCTGGCCAAGGCTACCTCTCTACTCACATTAAGTATGTCTGTTTCCCATTGTTGGCAAGGTAGAACTCATTTGCTTCCTGTCTGTCCTTTGCCCGACTGCTGTCTTGCTTCCACAACACCAAGTCCATCTAGGAATTTTAGATCTCGCTGGGGCCTCATGCATTCCAGAAAGCCTTTCTTGATTAGATTGCCCCAGTTTTGTTCTTTTCTCTTACTTGCATTTTATTAGGGCTTGTGACAGACAGTGGGAACTGCTTACCCAACATCCAAGGTCCCTTCAGCAGCTATGTTGTCAGAAGTCAGATTCAGTTCTGATATTCACCCTCCCCCTGTGCTCAAGGAGGGTGTTCCTTGTCACACACATCCGTGTGAAGAGACCACCAAACGGGCTTTGTGTGAGCAACAAGGCTGTTTATTTCACCTGGGTGCAGGTGGGCTAAGTCCAAAAAGAGAGTCAGCGAAAGGAGATAGGGGTGGGGCTGTTTTATAGGATTTGGGTAGGTAGTGGAAAATTACAGCCAAAGAGGGTTGTCCTCTGGTGGGCAGGGGTGGGGGTCACAAGGTGCTCAGTGGGGGAGCTTTTGAGCCAGGATGAGCCAGGAGAAGGAATTTCACAAGGTAATGTCATCAGTTAAGGCAGGAACAGGCCACTTTCACTTCTTTTGTGATTCTTCAGTTACTTCAGGCCATCTGGATGCATACATGCAGGTCACAGGGGATATGATGGCTTAGCTTGGGCTCAGAGACCTGATATTCCTGTCTTCTTATATTAATAAGAAAAATAAAATGAAATAGTGGTGAGTGTTGGGGCAGTGAAAATTTTGGGGGGTGGTGTGGAGAGATAATGGACGGTGTTTCTCAGGGCTGCTTCGAGTGGGATTAGGGGCGGCATGGGAAGCTAGAGTAGGAGAGATTAAGCTGAAGGAAGATTTTGTGGTTAGGGGTGACATTGTGAGGTTGTTAGAAGAAACATTTTTCGTATAGAATGATTGGTAATGACCTGGATACGGTTTTGGATGAATTAAGAAACTAAACGGAAGACACAGGATCCGAATAAAAGAAGTAGAAAAACAGATATTAAAGGACTAAGAATTGGGAGGGCCCAGGACATCCAGACATCCAGGACATTAGAGAGTGCCTAAGGGGGTTCAGTGTAATTCCTTGCTTGGTCCCAAGTTTAGGCTCTATCCTTGAGTTTTTTTATGTTGTCACAAACCAAGTCAGATTGATTTAGGTAAAAACAACACTTTTCATTTAAAAATATACAGAGTCTTTTTTTTTTTTTCAGTGTGTAAGTTGAGGCCTCAGCGATTTTGGAGGAAAGAGAAATGCAAAGCCAGCAATTGTTTGTTAAAGAAGGATTAGAAACGGCTAGGAGAGAGTGAGAGAGATTGATAGTGTGGTGGAGATAGCTGGGGAGAGAGGTAGAGAGTGGCATAAGAATGAGAACGAGAATAAGAGTGAGTATAAAAGTAAAGAATAGGACTTCATCAGGGTGAAAGTATTGGAGCGTACCCTGTCAGCAAAGATTATCTATCCACTTTAAGAGAGACTTAAGGGTGGCGGTTTGAGGTAAAACCAGGAGATATCAGTTATGCTGGTTCGAAGGAAAAGTGTAAACCGGCAATGTAAACAAGAGCAGGGCATTTATGGGTAGATGAGAATGGCGAATAGGAGTATGACTAGACAGAAGACAGTAGGGATGACAAGTTTTTGGGGTGTAGTTCAAGTTGGGCTGGTGTCTGGAATGAGACTGGGGCCTAATAAAAAGGAACATCCATACAGGAGCGCAAATGGGCTGTACCCTGTAGCAATCCGAATTCTGAGAAGGGCAAGTGGTAAAAGTACTGTCCAATCCTTTTTAAGTTGGAGGCTGGGCTTGGTGAGGTGTGTTTTGAAAAGACCATTAGTCAGTTCTACTTTTCCTGATGATTGAGGACGGTAAGGGGTATGAAGGTTCCACTGAATACCAAGAGCCCGAAAAACTGCTTGGGTGATCTGACTAGTAAAGGCCTGTCCATTATTAGACTGTATAGAGGTGGGAAAGCCAAACCGAGGAATTATGTCTGACAGAAGGGAAGAAATGATCGTGGTGGCCTTCTCAGACCCTGTGGGAAAGGCCTCTACCTATCCAGTGAAAGTGTCTACCTAGACCAAGAGGTATTTTAGTTTCCTGACTCGGGGGATGTAAGTAAAATTAATTTGCCAGTCCTGGGCAGGGGCAAATCCCTGAGCTTGATGTGTAGGGAAGGGAGGTCACAGGGCCTGAATAATCCCTGAGGAGCAGTAGAATAGCAGATGGAACACTGAGAAGTGATTTTCTTGAGGATAGATTTCCACAATGGCAAGGAAATGAGAGGCTCTAAGAGATGGGCTAGCGGCTTGTAATCCATATGGAAGAGGTTATGAAATGACGACAGAATAGAATGGGCCTGTGAGGCTGGAAGAAGATAGTTTCTTTGGTCTAAGAACCATTTGCCTTGTGTGGGAAGAGACTGATAGGTGGAAGTTTCAGTGGGGGAGTAGGTGGGAGTGACCGATGAGAAGGAGAAAAAGTGGCAGTGAGGGATAGAAGTTGGAACACTAGTTGCTTCTTTAGCTGCCTTATCAGCATAAGTGTTGCCCTGAGCAATGTGATCTGACGCCTTTTGATGGCCCTTGCAGTGAATGACTCCAGCTTCCTTTGGAAGTAAAGTGGCCTTGAGAAGAGTTTTTATTAAAGAGGCATTAATGATGGAGGACCCTTGTGTAGTGAGGAAACCTCTTTCAGCCCATATAACAGCATGGTGGTGCAGGATATGGAAGGCATATTTAGAGTCAGTATAAATATTGATGCGTAGTCCCTTTGCAAGAGTGAGGGCTCGAGTTAAGGTAATGAGTTTGGCTTGCTGAGAGGTAGTGGAGTGGGGCAGAAAGTATATGCATCAGGTTTGAGGAAGAAAATAGATTTTGGAAGTTATGAAAACTGTAGAGAGTGAGTTGAGCACAGTTTGTGATTTTGAGGGCCTCTAAAAGTATTATGGCGGTGTCAGCCACCACATGGAGACATGATGGCCAGCCTAAAACAGTAAGGTCAAGTTGTTTGGACAAAAAGGCTACAGGGCGTGGTCCAGCTCTTGTGTAAGAACTCCGACCACACAGCCCTGCATTTTGGCTGTGTGTAATGAAAAGGGAGTGATGAGTTAGGGAGAGCCAGTGTGGGCGCCACATGACAGAACAAGTGAGGCAGAGTTAGCAGGCTTAGGATCAGCTAATTTCAATACTTTCAGTGGGCTCTGGGGCATAGGGACCATCCATAGTTGCCTGGTACCTGACCCTGGGGTGATCAGGGCAGGTGGATAGTGGCCCAGAGTATGAGAGCCCTGTGAGTGCCTCATAAAGGAGGTGGTTGGGGTGTGGGCTCTGGATGGGTTGGTTTGTATCTGAAAGTCACATTTCTGGACAAGTGATTTACTGTCTCCAGGAATTGACTAGCCCAGACAGGGACAGTTTCTCAAGGGTCAGCAAGGCCCCCAGAGGTCAAAGTATCAGAAATACGGCAAATAGAAAGGCATGATTAATACAATTACCCTGGGAGCTGCTGCCAACAGAATTCCTGAGAAGACACTCCAGGCTCCTTGAATTTGTTGAACTACCCTGAATTCTCTAACTTTAATGTTCTCATTATATGACATAACAAATCCCTTACTGTTTTAGCCATGTTATTCAGCTATTAAGCTACTTGCAGCTGAAAGCATCCTAACTGATATGGTATTTAAGCCTTCAGTTTACTCCAAAGGTAAAAATCCTAACTCCAACTTGTTTTGTTGCACTAGAATTGCTTTTTCAAAAAATAATAATAATAAGTTGCTGGCCGGGTATGGTGGCTCACACCTGTAATCCCAGCACTTTGGGAGGCTGAGGTGGGTGGATCACCTGAGATCAGGAGCTCCAGGCTGGGTGAAACCCTGTTGTTACTAAAAATACAAATTTAGCCAGGTGTGGTAGTGTGCACCTGTAGTCCCAACTACTCAGGAGGCTGAGGTAAGAGAATCACTTGAACCTGGGAGGCGAAGGTTGTAATGAGCCAAGATCACACCACCGCACTCCAGCCTGGGCAGGAGAGTGAGACTCTGTCTCAAAAAATAAGAAGAAGAATAAAAAATAAAAATAAAAAAGAGTTGCTTGAAATAACATCATTCCCAGGCTGCGGGAACTACAGATGAAGTCACAACTGGTCACATTTGTTTAGAATTTTTTTTTTTTAATTTTTAATTTTTTTGTAGAGACAGGATTTCACCACATTGTCCAGGCTTGTCTCGAACTTCAGGGCTCAAGCGATCTGCCCACCTTGGCCTCCCAAAGTGCTGGAATTACAGGCATGACCCACCACACCCAGCCTAGAGTTTCATATTTTTCAGCCTCTCTGAGTTGCTGCATAACCTCTCCAGAGTTAAATAGGAAGTGAACACTAAGTGTTCTGAATCGAGTTGAAGAAGGAGAGAGGTATCTTGTGTTCATCTTTTTCCCCTCCTGATTCCTGAATCTTCTTGTCTGACATTTCCTCTTGAAAATATGTTTGGACTTTAAGCAGGCGAGATGATTGGAAGAGGAGTTGTGATTAGGAAGGGAAGAAGGTAATGAAATTTGATGTTATTAGACTGTAGGACCAAATAAGAAAAATGGGGGAAACATTCTCAAGACTTCAGTTTACTCCAAAGGTAAAAATCCTAACTCCAACTTGTTCTGTTGCACTAGAATTGCTTTTTCAAGCAATACCTTAGAAGAAATAAACTTTCAAGAAATAACCTTAGAAGACAAGGTTTCTATACTGGCTTGGGTGCTATATAGATATGTGTCCTCTGCCAAATCACATCACATTTCTAGGCTTCAGTTTTCTTAATCATAAAATGAGGTAATTGGACTAAATCAATCCTGGTCACTGCAAACCTACTAAAAATTCCATAATTATAAACAGATCATCTCAATCTTCTTTCTGCTAAAACGCCAACCACATACAATCAAGTTCTTTATTAGAGACAAAGACTGTTACATGAATTGAAAGGACTGGTTGTAAATGGCTCTGTTTGGCAGGGCCCTCTACCAAGATATGGAAATAAGTATCGTCCATGCTAATACTAATACCACTATTATGTGTCAAATTGTGTTCCTACTTTCCAGTACCACAGAATGTGATCTTATTTGGAAATAGGGTCCTTGCAGATGGAATTGGTTATGGTGAGGTCATATTGATGTTGGGTGGGATCTTACTCTAAAATAATTGGTGTCCTTACAAGAAGAGGAGAGAGATATACAGAGAATACCATGTGAAGACACAAAGACACACAAAGAGGAGTCAGCCTGGTGTGGTGGCTCACACCTGTAATCCCAGCACTTTGGGAGGCTGAGGCAGGTGGATCACCTGAGGTCGGGAGTTCAAGACCAGCCTGACCAACATGGAGAAACCCCATCTGTACTGAAAATACAAAAAATTAGCCGGGCATGGTGGCACATGCCTGTAATCCCAGCTACTCAGGAGGCTGAGGCAGGAGAATAGCTTGAACTTGGGAGGTGGAGGTTGTGGTGAGCCGAGATCGCGCCATTGCACTCCAGCCTGGGCAACAAGAGTAAAACTCTGTCTTTAAAAAAAAAAAAAAACACTCACAAGGAGAAAACAGCCATAAGACGACAGAGGTGGGAGATTACAGTGATGCATCTACAAATCAAGGAATGCCGAAGATTGCCAGCAAACCCACAGAACTAGAAGAGGCAAAGGAGGATTCTCCCCTATAGGTTTCAGAGACAGCACGGCCCTGCCAGTGCCCCAGTTTCAGACTTCCAGACTCCAGAACTGTGACACAATAAACTTGTGTTATTTTAAACCACCCAGTTGACGGTATTCTGTTACAGCAGTCTTAGGAAATGAATACGACTACCAATAGTTCACATTCATTGAATGCCAACAGCTAATATTCACGAATATTAATATATTACTGTGGGCCAGTGCTAAGTATTCTATGTACAGAATCTCTTTCAACTGTCACAACAGGCTTATGAAGTTAATACTATTTTTATCTGTATTTTACAGGTGAGGAATGTAAGATCTGGGAAGTTAAGATCATGCCCACAGTCATCTAGGTAAGTGATGAAGTTGGAGCTTTGAGCTGCAGGATCCTTTGGTGTAAGGGTTTAAGGGGATTTCATATATAATATGTGAGGCTTCTGTGGATACCATGCTTTTTACAATATTCACTTTGTTCTGCCTGTTTATAATTTGTTTGTTCAACCAAATTGAATGAATAATAAAGCACTGCAAATTTAACATGTCCCATATGGTATTCTTCATTTTTCTCTTCCAAGCCTCTTCTTCGATTTCCCATTAAAACACCTCCTTCAGATTGGGCATAATGATTCATGTTTGTAATCCCAGCATTTTTGAGGGGTGGGAAACATAGTGAGACCCCACATCTCTATAAAAATCTAAAAAATTAGCTGGCATGTGCCTGTGATCACAGCTACTTGGGATATTGAAGCAGGAGGATCACTTGAGCCCAGGGGTTCAAGGCTGTAGTGAGAGCTATGATCGCACCACTGTACTCCAGCCTGGGAGACTGTGTGAAACCCTATCTCAAAAACAAAAACAAAACCTCCTTCCCCCAGTCTCAGTTGGAGACTGCATTTGTTCAAGCCACAATCCTGAATCATCCTCACTTTCTCCACTCATCCCACCCACAGGAAAAACCAGCAGGTCCTGGCTCCTCGGACTGTGTATTAAATCAGATCCTATCTCACCATCCCTACTGCTGCCTGTCCATCCTAGCCCCCAGCCTTCCTCCTCTGAGTTTACTGCTATCAACAGAAAGAGTCAAACTCTGTAAAATATTTGAAGAGATGTATTCTGAGTCAAATAGGAGTGACCAGTGGTCTGTGACATAGCCCTCAGGAGATCCTGAGAACATGTGCCCAAGGTGGTCTGGGCACAGCCTGGTTTGTTTGTTTGTTTGTTTGTTTTTGAGACAGGGTCTCACTCTGTTGCCCTGGCTGCAGTGCAGTGGTGTGATATCGCTCACTGCAGCCTCAACCTACCAGACTCAAGCAATCCTCCCACCTAAGCCTCCAGAGTAGCTGGGACTACAGGCACGCACCACCACACCTAGCTAATTTTTGTGTTTTTTGTAGAGATGGGGTTTCACCACATTGCCCAGGCTGGTCTCTATCTCCTGAGCTTGAGCGATCCTCCTGCCTCAGCCTCCCAAAGTGCCGGGATTACAGGTTTGAACAACTGCACTGGGCCACAGCCTAGTTCTATACATTTTAGGGATATATTAGACATCAATCAAATATATGTAAGATGTACATTGGTTCAGTTCTGAAAGGTGGGACAACTCGAAGGGGTGAGGATGGGGCCTCCAGGTTATAGGTAGATTTAGAAATTTTCTGATTGGCATTCGGTTGAAAGAGTTAAGTTATTATTTAAAGACCTGGAATCAATAGAAAGGAATGTCTGGGTTATGATGATAAGGGGTTGTGGAAACCAAAGTTTTATTATGCAGATGAAACCTCCAGGTAGCAGGCTTCAGAGAGAATAGATTGTAAATGTTTCTTATCAGACTTAAGGTCTGTGTTGATGTTAATGCTGATCAGCTTTTCCTGAATTCCAAAAGAGAGGAGGGTATAATGAAGCATGTCTGACCCCCTCCCCCGTCATGGGATCCCATTTGGGCATCCCTCACTCTCCTGAAGAGAGAGAGCTGTTCTCCTTTCTTTGTTTTGCCTATTAAGCCTCTGCTCCTAAATCAGCTTCTTGTGTCTGCGTCCTCAACTCCCTTGGTGTGAGACAACGAACCCTGGGTGTTTACCCCAGATAATGATGCCACTTCAGAGAGAGATGAAAAATAAGCAAAAAAAAAAAAAAAAAAAGCTAATTAAAATATATGTAGGCTAATTTTGCCATACTACACGTAGGCATATAACCCCTACCTATATAAGCATTAAGAAAATTGTAACACTTTGAGTTGGTCTGGTGGAATTATCTCCGACCTTCTCTCTGTATCCAGTTACAGCAATAATTCCTAGTTTATCTGCTTTTTGTTATTGGGCCATGAGAAAACGCAGCCAGATCCGGCTTGGTTCCGGGAACGGGATTAGAGGAGTGAGCCTGTATGTAGGCTAACTTTGGAATGCACTTGGCCAAGAGGAGGGTCCGTTCAGATGGTCAGTGGGGCCTTAGAATTCTACTTTTGGTTTAGACTGCAATCCTAACCAGCCTCCCTGCTGGTAGCTTCCACTGTGGCTCCATTCCTCACAAAGCAGCCGGCGTGGGCTTTTGCTGTTTCAATCAGCTCATATTACTCTCCTGCTTAAAACCCTGCAGAGGCTTGTTGTTAGGCTTTGAATGAAACCAACTTCTTCCCTGGTCCACAGGCTCCGATGGTCTGGCCCTTGCCCTCCTCCCTCACCTCATTCTCACTCTCTAACCATACTGCTGCCTCCCTCTTTGTGATCCTCAAACATTCCTCAGGGCGTCTGTACTAAAATACGTTCCCCCTAGAGCTTCACCTGGTGGCCTCTTCTCATTATTCAGGTCTCAGGGCCCTTCCCTGATCCCCAGATTTAAAACAACCCCAGTTCCTAGCCCCACTCTATCTCATTACTCTCCTTCATTTCCTTCATTCTCTGAAAATTAGCCTACATATGTTTTAATTAGCTTTTTTTTTTTTTTTTTTGCTTGTTTTTCATCTCTCTCTGAAGTGGCATCATTGTAAATACCCGGGGTTCGTCATCTCACACCAAGGGAGTTGAGGATGCAGACACAAGAAGTGGATTTAGGAGCAGAGGCTTAATAGGCAAAAGAAAGAAAGGAGAACAGCTCTTTCTCTTGCAGGAGAGTGAGGGGTGCCCAAATGGGACTTCCGGCCTGCAGCAGAGTGCACTGGAGTGCACCGGATTTTATAGACAGGCTTGAGGAGACGGTGTCTGATTTACATATGGCCCACAGATTGGTTGGACCAAGTGTGAGGTTTACATAGCAGGAGGGGACACTGGCCACCCCACTCTAATCTTATTATGCAAATGGGCTTTCCACTTGGCCAGTGCCATGTTGTCTGCTCCCTACTGCACACATGGCTGGAAAGGAAAAGGGAAGATGGAGCCGCCATGTTAGACATGCCTAGCCCCAGGTAGCCTATTGGCATAACTGCCGGCACTCACCTGTGCAAGCTTCTAGTTGGCCTTTCTATGTCTGCAGCTGAATTTTACAGGCTGCTCTTCATTAGAAAAGAAAATGATTTGGGGGCTGCTTTTCATTAAAAGGAAAACCTTACCGAGGACTTCCTTACCCTCACTATTTGCCTAAATAATTCATTTTTAACTCCTATATCATCTCCATTAGGATTGAAACTTCATGGGAGCAGGGGCCTCCTCTATCCTGGTTTACTGCTTCATTCCAATGCCCAGAATAGTGTCTGACACATAACAGGTGCTTCATAAAGGCTGCATGAGTGAAACATAAAGGTTCTCACCCTGGGGTCCATGCTTTTGGTGTCTCTCATGTCTTTTGCTGCTCCTAGTTCAGTGTTGTGGCCCAAACAAGTGTTCATCGAATGCTTACTGGCCGGATGACCAGAGAATTCTTTCTTCTAGAATTTCTGATCTTCTCAAATATAAAATTTTCTGGGTGGTCCCAGTATTTCACATTCAGAAATCCATCACACAGTGCACATAGATGAGACTCAGACATTTGTTTTCCATTTTTTCTCTAGAGGGTATCTCCATGAAGCAAGACAAGGTCATCCTCCACATGCATGAATTGACCTGCCCCAAACTTGGGGCCTAACTGTCCAGCTGAGCTTATATATGTAAGTGCTTCCTGGATTTTTAATTACTTCCAGAATAGAGCACACATTTGGAGCCCCTTCCCAGTCATTCTGCATGTCTTACCACTCCAGTCAAACCGCTTGGTATCTTGAGTTTTTCTGTCGCAGGGGACAAAGAAGAAAACTAAGAACTATATATATTTTTAAATTAAGTCCATATTTGATGCTATTCTCAGATGCATTGAATCTATTTGTAATAAGTGAATGTGGATTTGTATTTCTTAAAATTGTTTTATCGACCGTGCACGGAGGCTCACACCTGTAATCCCATTCCCAGAACCAAGCCGGGTCTGGCTGAATTTTTCATGGCCCAATAACAAGAAGCAGATAAACTAGGACTTTATTGCTGTAACCAGATACAGAGAGAAGGTCGGAGATAATTCCACCAGACCAACTCAAAGTGTTACAATTTTCTTAGTGCTTATTTAGGTTGGGGTTATGTGCCTACGTGTAGTACACCATTCACCTAAGTCTATTGGTAACTAATTTCATTTCAACTAGAAGGTCAGAGGCAGAAAAATGCTTGCTAAGTCCGATTAAGCTGTGAGGGCCCTAGTACCTTAAAGGCCTGTCTACTGTGGTACCAGAGTGATTATTTCTGTCTTATCTCCTTTACAGCTTGGTCTGGAGAGCTGCCTCAGACTCTCCAATGGATCTATTCAAACAGCTGCCTCTGTTACCTTGACTCGTCTCAGATTTCGTCGAACTGAGACAGGTCCTGGCACTAGGAATGTAAGGCTGTCTCTATTATTTTGATTTGCTCCAACAAGGGAGAAGCCCATGCAAGGCTCCTGCTGACCATATGTTTCATTTCTAGCTTTGATGTCTGGATATCGATTTCCCTAGGTTTAACTGTTTGCTCAACGTTAAGGCAGCTCTGTGGAAATTTGTCTGTGTAATTGGAGTGCTATGCAGGCCTGTCTGTGTGGCTGTCTGTCATGCAGGCCTGTCTGTGTGATTGTCAGGGAGAAATGGCCTGCCACAGTCCCAGCACTTTGGAAGGCTGAGGCGGGTGGATCATATGAGGCCAGGAGTTCAAGACCAGCCTGGCCAACATGGCAAAACCCCGTCTCTACTAAAAATACAAAAAAATTAGCCGGGTGTGGCGGCACATGCCTGTAATCCCAGCTACTCAGGAGGCTGAGGCATGAGAATTGCTTGAACTTAGGAGGCGGAGGTTGCAGTGAGCTGAGATCACACCACTGCACTCCAGCCTGGGTGACAGAGTGAGACTCTGTCCCCCCCTAAAAAAATGATTTCTCCATTTCCCTCAATAGTCTTTTTTGCTGGCTGTATTAGTCCATGTTTACACTGCTGATAAAGACATACCCGAGACTGGGAAGACAAAGAGGTTTAATTGGACTTACAGTTCCACATGGCTGGGGAGGCCTCAGAACCATGGTGGGAGGTCAAAGGCACTTCTAACATGGCAGCAGCAAGGGAAAATGAGGAAGATGCAAAAGTGGAAACCCCTGATAAACCCATCAGATCTCATGAGACTTATTCACTACCATGAGAACAGTATGGGGGAAACTGCCGTCATGATTCGAATTATCTCCCACTGGGTCCCTCCCACAACATGTGGGAATTATGGGAGTACAACTCAAGATGAGATTTGGGTGGGGACACAGCCAAACCATATCATTCCGCCCCTGACCCCTCCAAATCTCATGTCCTCACATTTCAAAGCCAATCATGCCTTCCAACAGTCCCCCAAAGTCTTAACTCATTTCAACATTAACCCAAAAGTCCACAGTCCAAAGTCTCACCTGAGATAAGGCAAGTCTCTTCCACCTATGAGCCCGTAAAATCAAAAGCAAGCTAGTTACTTCCTAGATACAATGGGGTTGCCGGTATTGAGTAAATACACCCATTCCAAATGGGAGAAATTGGCCAAAACAAAAGGGTTACAGGGCCCATGGAAGTCCGAAATCCAGCAGGGCAGTCAAATTTCAAAGCTCCAAAATGATCTCCTTTGATTCTATGTCTCACATCCAGGCCACGCTGATGCAAGGGGTAGGTTCCCATAGTCTTGGGCAGCTCCACCCCTGTGGCTTTGCAGGGTATAGCCCCCAACTCCTGGCTGCTTTCTCAGGCTGGCGTGGAGTGCCTGCAGCTGTTCCAGGTGCAAGTAAGTGCAAGCTGTCAGTGGATTCTGAGGTCTGGAGGACAGTGGCCCTCCTCTCACAGCTCCACTAGGCGGTGCCCTCATAGGGACTCTGTGTGGGGTCTCTGACCCCACATTTCCCTTCCGCACTGCCCCAGCAGAGGTTCTCCATGAGGGCCCTGCCCTGCAGCAAACTTTTGCCTGGGCATCCAGGCATTTCCTAATGTCTTCTGAAATCTAGCTGGATGTTCCAAATCCTCAATTCTTGACTTCTGTGCATCCACAGGCTCACCACCACATGGAAGCTGCCAAGGTCTGGGGCTTGCACCCTTTGAAACACTGCGCTGAGCTATACCTTGGCCCTTTTTAGCAAGGGCTAGGGCAGCTGGGATGCAGGGCACCAAGTCCCTAGGCAGCATACAGCATGGGGACCCTGGGCCCAGCCCATGAAACCATTTTTTCCACCTAGGCTTCTAGGTCTGTGATGGGAGAGGCTGCCATGAAGACCTATGACATGCCCTAGAGACATTTTCCCCATTGTCTTGAGGATTAACATTCAGCTCCGTGTTACTTATGCAAATTTCTGCCGCCATCTTGAATTTCTCCTCGAAAACTGGGTTTATCTTTTCTATTGCATCATCAGGCTGCAAATTTTCTGAACTTTTATGCTTTGTTTCCCTTTTAAAACAGAATCCTTCTAACAGCACCCATGTCACCTCTTGAATGCTTTGCTGCTTAGAAATTTCTTCTACCAGATACCCTAAATCATCTCTCTTGAGTTCAAAGTTCCACAAATATCTAGGGCAGGGGAAAAATGCTGCCAGTTGCTTTGCTAAAACATAACAAGAGTCACCTTTGCTTCAGTTCCCAATAAGTTCCTCATCTCCATCTGAGACCAACTCAGCCTGGACCTTATTGCTCATATCAGTATCAGCATTTTTGTCAAAGCCATTCAACAAGTCTCTAGGAGGTTCCAAATTTTCCCACATTTTCCTGTCTTCTTCTGAGCCCTCCAAACTGTTCTAACCTCTGCCTGATACCCAGTTTCAAAGTCGCTTCCACATTTTTGGGTATCTTTTCAACAACACTCCACTCTACTGGTACCAATTTACTGTATTAGTCTGTTTTCATGCTGCTGATAAAGACATACCCAAGACTAGGAAGAAAAAGAGGTTTAGTTGGACTTACAGTTCCACTTGGCTTACGAGGCCTCAGAATCGTGGGGGGGCGAAAGGCACTTCTTACATGGTGGCGGCAAGAAAAAATGAGGAAGATGCAAAAGCAGAAATCCCTGATAAAACCATCAGATCTCATGAGGCTTACTCACTACCATAAGAACAGTATGGGGGAAACCACCCCCATGATTCAAATTATCTCCCACTGTGTCCCTCCCACAACATGTGGGAATTATGGGAGTACAATTCAAGATGAGATTTGGATGGCGACACAGAGACAAACCATATAACCCATTAACTTTTAGGCTCTAAGAGAGGTTCCCAACTCAAAATCCAAGGCAGGGGTGGTGGGAGAGGGAGTCTCTCCAGGTCCCACAGTAAGAACTGCAGCAGTAGGGTTCCTGAAGCCCTTGAAAAGTCTGCAGAAGCAGAGATAGCTGAAGGAAGATTGAGCCTTAGATGGCAAGCCCTGGACTCAGTTGCTGCTGTTCTGAGAAAACAGCATCACACAGGACATAAAGTCTGCAGTGTAGCAGTTTGTATAGGGCCCTGCCCTGCTGTCACCACAGTCACCCATTTCCATTCAGCGTAATTACTCCAAACCAGAAAGGAGAAGGAGGAAAATGATTTAAAGAGAATTAAGTAAACTTATTTATGGTATTTGCCTGTAAGAAGGAAGCAGCAGTATATTTTGAGCAAAGTTACCTTCCAACAAAACTATCCAAATTCTTCCTCTTTTAATCAAAGGTGTTGAGAAAGCAATCTGATTAAGTGTTGTGTTTTGGTTAAGATTCTTTTGGTTAGGCCAGGTGCAGTAGCTCACGCCTGTAATCCCAGCCCTTTGAGAGGCTAAGGTAAACGGATTGCTTGAGTCCAGGCATTCAAGAGCAGCCTGGGCAACATAGCAAGACTCCATCTCTACAAAAAATACAAAAAAAAGTAGCCAGATGTGGTGGCGTGTGCTGGTAGTTCCAGCTACTTGGGAGGCTGAGGTAGGAGAATCACCTGAGCCCCAGGAACTCAAAGCTGCAGTGAGCCATTATTGCACCACTGCACTCCATCCTGGGTGACAGAGCGAGACCCTATCTCAAAAAAAAAAAAGATTCTTTGGTTGTGAATAATAAAAATCTATTTGAGCTAGCTTAAACAAAATAGGAGAATGAATGATATGGATATATGAGTATCTTACAGAACCCAAGATCAGGGAGAAGGTATGTCAGGAGAGAGTTAAACCAGGAGCTGGAAAACCTACAGAAACCAAATCAGCCATTTCTTGTTTTTCTCTCACTCTGGGTTCACAAAGACTCTCACCTCTGCTTCCCTCTGCGTCTCTCTTCCACTCTTCTCTCTCCACAGATGGGCTTTCTCTGCTTCTCTCTAATGAGCAGATAGCATGAGGCAGGGAGGATTCTCAAAGGGATTACTGAGGGCTAGGCATCAGTCCCCCAAAATATCTAATCCATGTCATTACCCCATAATATGGCCCCATGATACATATGGCCACCTTTTCATTCTGCCACTCTTGCTGCTCTGTTCCCTTAACTCCTGTGACCTCAGGTTGTTAAAAATGACTATAATCTGGCCCTTTATTCATAGCTTTTCTTATCTGAGAAAGTATCATTTGTTACTAGAACTTTCTAACAAATACTAAAATCATTTTTCCAGAGTTGTTATCTTCTTCTTCCCAGATGCCTGAACAGGTGTCTCCAAACTCCTAATGCACATTCACTCTCAACCTTGGGAACTGAGTCAGTGGTCCTGGGGCCATTTTAGTTAAGGCTAAGATATTAATGTAATAATAATAATAATAATAATGGGAAAAGGGAAGGAAAGAAGAAGAGGAAGTGGACATGGAAGAGGAACTAGCAATTAATGAACATTTACAACTGCCGGGGATTGTAGCAAACATCTTAGGGACTCAGTGGCCAGTCCCTTCCTCCAGCAATTTAGACACATTGATAGCTATAATTGTATTACACACCCACATTCAGGATCACTGCTGTCCCCTAGAAGTCTCTGCAAGTGCTTGGTTTGATTGCACAAAATATTTCTGATTATTTTCATTTACACAAATAGCTTTCATTTGTACCTAATCACTATGAAGCACAAAGATGATTATGTGCTGATTAAGTTTGCTTTAAGATTAATTTCAACATTAAACTCTGCCCATTATTTTAGGCTTCTTAATTTGTTGTGTGTACAGAATTGATTGTATATTCAAACTTAAAGCAATTAGAGGACACATCATGTCCTGGAATATTAGGATACAATACAGAGGGCGCACAAGTCCTTCCCCAAGCAGTAGAGATAATAGAATATTCTGAACAATTAACCTTAAGATATCTGAATATCTTTTTTTTTTTTTCTTTTTGAGACAGGGTCTCGCTCTGTCACGCAGGCCGGAGTGCAGCAGCATCATCTCTGCTCACTGCAGCCTCTGCCCCGCCAGGCCGAAGCATCAATCTTCCTACCTCAGCCTCCTGAGTAGCTGGCACCACAGGCACGAACCACCACACCCAACTATTTTGTTTGTATTTTTAGTAGAGATGGAGTCTCTGCCTTATTTCCCAAGCTGGCCTCAAACTCCTGATCTCAAGTGATCCTCCGCACCTCAGCCTGCCTCCCAAAGTGCTGAGATTACAGGCATGAACCACGGCACCCAGCCCTGAATATCATTTTGAATTTTAGAGTCATGGAGGTATACGATATGGTCTAGTTGTATTTTTAAGGTGCTAAACAGAGAGGTGGGCAGTAAGATACTGTGGAGGAGTACCGGTACTAACGTCAAATGCCATGGCCAGCCTGCCTGCAACATTACTAGCTATGTTACCTTAGGGAAGTAGGGATGTGGGACTGTGTAGGGGAAACTAATATTTGTTGAATATATACTATTATAAGTACTAGCACTGTCAGATGCTTTAGGAATAGTAGTGGTAGTAATGAGAACAATCATATAGAAACCCAGATAGCTAGCATTTATTAAGGTCTTTGTGTAGGCCATTGATAATGGTTTGGGTGTATGTCCCTGCCCAAATCTCATGTCAAATTGTAATCCCCAATGTTGGAGGTGGGGCCTGGTGGGAAGTGATTGGATCATGAAGGCAGATTTCACCTTTGATAAAGACTCTCACCTTTGCTAGTTCTTGTGATAGTGAGTGAGTTATCATGAGATCTGGTTGTTTAAAAGTGTGTAGCACCTCCCCTCTCTGTCTTCCTCCTGCTCCAGCCATGTAAGGCGTGCCTGCTTCCCTTTTGCCTTCTGCCATGATTGAAAGTTTCCTGAGGCCTTCCCAGCCATGCTTCCTGTACAGCCTGTAGAACCATAAGACAATTAAACCTCTTTATAAATTACCCAGTATCAGGTATTTCTTTATAGCAGTGTGAGAATGGACTAGTACAGCCATGCAATATCCTATTTAATCCTCAAAATAACCCTAAGGGATTGGAGCTATCACGATCCTCATTTTACAGAAGAGGAAACCAAAGCTCCAAGATGCTAAGTAACTTGACTAAGGTCACATTGATAAATCACAGATAGTCTAGATTTGAATCCAAATCTGTTGGGCATCAAAACTTTAGTCTTTCCAGTTCTTCTAGATTATCTCCAAGGTTAAGTAATCCCTAACCTCCCAGAATCTGCTTCCTCATTTATAAAGTTGTATAAAAATATCTTACTTAAAACAAAAGATCTTTTTGTGGCTCAACAAGATCACATACCTGAAATAGCATATATTGTAAAATACTAGAAGATGTAAACTTGCTAGAGACTTAGAAAATTTACCTGATTTCCTTGAGGCAAATAGGTGCATGTTCCTCTCTTCCTCTTTTCCTCTCTCCCTTCCTTCCTGACATCCTGCCTTCCTGCCTTCCTTTCTTTGTTTTTTGTTCTCCCCCTTCCATTCCTTTTGATCCCCTTTTTGTTCTCCTCTGCTTTCTTTCCATCCTGCAACAACTTCATCCCCACCCCGACCCCTGCCTGGTTTAGGAAAGAATTAACCAGAGAGCCCGGGAAAAGTGTGCATTTTAATTAGTCATCTATGATTCATTGGGAAATGGCTTTGTTACTCTGAAGACAGAAGGAGACATGGATTTTCTCACTTACACAGAGCTGGTTGCACACCCAGCAGGGGCTCCAGGCACAGTTGCTAAATGATGAATGATAGCATACCCAGGTAGGTTACTCACTGGATAAATATGAGCAATTTCTTTTTAGGGGATCATCTTCATGCTGAGTCTTGGACACCAACCTGAATTCTCCTATAGAGAAACTGGACATCTGCTCTTGATGGGGTGTAGTGGATAAGGCATAGCACCTGTGATCAGGAGATCTAGATCTGAGTCTCAGTTGTGACACTTTTTTCTGTGTTACCTTGGGAAAGTTATTTACCCTCTCTGAGCCTCAATTTCCTCACTAAAAGGGGATCATGGTACCAACATGTGTTAAAAGAGTATTAAATGAGATAATAAGTACTTTGTAAACAATGTGTTTGTAATTAATCATGAATCTTAGTTTGATTATATGATTATAATTATGTTTTTTTCCAGTAAAGGAAAGAGGGCAGGGATAAAAGGCAGCGAGTGGCCTGAGCTTCTAAAAACTCTCATGAGAAGGATTCATAGAGGGTTCACCTGGTTCCTTCTAGGAGTTTACTCACAGCCTTATAATTTTCATTATTTAGAAAAACAATCACAGATGTCATGTATCACAACTTGCAGAGAACACACCTGCCCCTGAGACAGAGCAATCATGATGATGGTGGGCAGATGGGGTCAATTCTGGGGAACTGGGATTCCTTGTGGGAATGGAGGCCATTTCCCCATGGGTGACTCACAATGGCTGAAGAAGGGAGAGGCAAGTATCTATTATACACAATTAGCAATCACCCCACAACCCTGGCTCATGTGAACCCCACCACCCCCAAAGCTATTGCCTTTTGCATAGTCCTCCACCCCACCTCCATTCCCAACTTCCCAGACACTCATTTTAACGTGCTTTCAGGAGGCAGGAATTCTGGCAGGAGGGAGATATCTCACGAGGTTTGCCCTGAGACACTCCTGCCCCTGACCATGAGGGCAGGCTCCTATCTCCTCCTCCTTGGGTCCAGGTCTGGCCACACCCACATGAGAAGGGAGTGTGATCCCTGAGCATGCCTTGAATGTGGTGTTAGAAAATGGGACCCACATAAAGATTCTGCCACAAAAGTGCTGTATAACTCAGGGCAAATCACTCACTCTCTCTGAGCTTCAGCTTCCTCTGCAGTAAAATGGAGATACTAATACTTGCCCTGACTTCCTCACATTGCTGATGTGAACATCAAATTTAAAAACCAAAACAGGGCCGGGCACGGTGGCTCACGCCTGTAATCCCAGCACTTTGGGAGGCCGAGGCGGGCGGATCACGAGTTCAGGAGATCGAGACCACGGTGAAACCCCGTCTGTACTAAAAATACAAAAAATTAGCCAGGCGCCGTAGTGGGCGCCTGTAGTCCCAGCTACTCAGGAGGCTGAGGCAGGAGAATGGCGTGAACCCGGAAGGCGGAGCTTGCAGTGAGCCGAGATCACGCCACTATACTCCAGCCTAGGCGACAGAGCGAGACTCCATTTCAAAAAAAAAAAAAAACCAAAACAATAGAACAAAAAAAAATCATGAGGACTAAAATGCTGTTTAAATGTTTAGTTTTAGGAGAACAATGAAACAGTTAAGAGCAATAAGCCAGAAGAACACATAGCAATGTGGCTGAATCTTAAAACCATGGTCCTGAATAGAAGACAAGAAACATAATGAGCTATATCACAACCCTATTCACATAAATTAAAAATCCGCAGCCACAAAACAATGATATGTGCTTTTCAAGATTCAACATTAAACAAATTAAAACAGTGATGGGATATAGGGGATGGGGATAAAAAGAATGAATGAATGAATGAATGAATGGCAGAGTTCTTGCATGGACCATTGATGACACTGTGAGATGAGATGAAGGGCAGAATAATCCTGTGTACCTGAGATCCAAGAAAAATGTTTGTTATTATTAAGCATCAGCTTTGTTAAGTAAGGGAATTGACAACACTTTCTTCTGCAGTCTAGTCACTCTTTGATTCATTTATTCAACAAAAGTTGGTTGGGTCCTGACGCAGTGACTCATGCCTGTAATCCTAGCACTTTGGGAGGCCAAGGCAGGAGGATTGCTTGAGCCCAGGAGTTTGAGACCAACCTGGGCAACATACAGAGACCCCTCTCTACAAAAAGTGAAAGAATTAGCCAGACATGGCAGCTTGCGCCTGTGATCCCAGCTGCTTGGGAGGCTGAAGCAGGAAGATCGCTTGAGCTCAGGAGTTTGAGGTTGCAGTGAGCCATGATCGCGCCACTGCACTCCAGCCTGAGTGACAGAGTGAGTCCCTGTCTCTAAAAATATAAATAAATAAACATTGGTTGAACATCTACAACAGGCCAAACTGTGCAGGTACCAGTATTATAAGCTTCCCCCCCAAAAAAGTCCTGCCTTTGTTTACTGACAAGAAAACAAATGCTCACAGTATGGTATGATAGTGTCTGACAGAGATGAGGACAAAGGAACGCAGAGGAAAAGTCCCTCACCCAGCCTGGGGGAGAGGGAGGAGGCTGTGTCAGCGAAGGCTAGAAGAAGGATGCTTGAGCTGTGCTGAAGTATGTGTATGAGTCAATCTGGTGAAGAAGGTAGGGATGTATTTTAGGTATAGGAAACAGCAAGTTCAACAGCACTGACACGTAAAGCAGCAAGCAGCTCAGTACAGGCTAGCATGGACTGTCCCACAGCAGAGACCTGGGGAGGCTGAGGCCAGAGATGCAGCCCACTCTGAAAGGCCTTTGAGACCAAGACAGGGACTTCAGAGATTCCCTAAATGCACGGGAGCCAATGTGGTTTTTACCCAGGAGAACATCACACCCAGATATATGTCTTTAATAGCCACCATGGCCACAATGTGGAGATGGGTTAATGGAGAGAATCTTGGTGTGGGGGAGGCCATTCAGGAGGTTGCATGAACACTGGAGGCCTGAACTAAGGCAGTGGCTGTGGGGATGGAGAGAAGAGACTGAGGCTGTGAGATGGTAAGAAGCAGAGTCCAGGGTTATGTTGACTGGTGTCTGACTGGACATGGAGTAGAGAAGGGGTAAGAGAGGGTCAGAGATAATGTCCAGGTTCCTGATTCAGAAATCAAAGTAGCTGACCATGCCATTCTCCAGAAAATGACATCCAGGAGGAGGGACAGCCTTGGGTAAAGGGTCAGAAGTGCAGAAGGTAGTTGTGCACACAAACACAACTCAGTAGAGGGCTCTGGTCAGAAATATCTATATTTGGCAGCACTGCCATACAAAGCCACAGGAAGAGATGATACATCTGGAAACATTTAGAGGATGAAAAGAGAAGAGGGTCAAGAATGAACCATGCATTTAAGGGACAAGCAAAGGAATTGTAACCTGCAGAAAAAAAGGAAAGAAAAGACCAGAAGAGATGAAATTAAGAATAAGTGAGACCAGTGTGGTGGCTCATACCTGTAATCCCAGGGCTGTGGGAGGCCAAGGCAGAAGGATTGCTTGAGGCCAGGAGTTTGAGACCAGCCTAGGAACCATAACAAGATTCTATCTCTGCAATATGTATGTGTGTGTGTGTGTGTGTGTGTGTGTATATATATATATATATATTTTTTTTTTTTTAATTAGCCAGGTGTGGTGGCGCACACCTGCAGTCCCAGCTACTCAGGAGGCTCGCTTGAGCCCAAGGTTTCAAGGCAGCAGTGAGCCAAGATCATACCACTGCACTCCAGTATGAGTGACAGAGTGAGAGTACCCACACCACTGTGGAGTGAGAAACAGAGAAAGGGGAAGCTGCAGGTGCAGAGAACTTTCAGGAGAGCTGTCTGTAAAAGGAAGGAAGCCAGAACTAGAGAAATCAAGGAAGAAATTGTTAAAGGATGAGAACAACTTGAGTAGATATGGATGAAAGGATTTAGGAGAGAGGAAGAGATTGAAGATGTAGAAGAGAAGGGAAATTTGATGGAAGAAAGTCCTAGCAAAAGAGAGATATGAGGATGGAGGGAAGTGCACAGCTGAAGGAATTCACATGGACTGAAGAAGGGACACCTCCTCCCCTCGGTGCAATGACTTGTCCAGCTTTCTTAGAATAATATTCCATATGTAGCTCTATGCTCCCTATAAAATGAGACTGACATCTGTTAATGAGATTACTGTAAAGCTAATTTCACTTCATTCTTTACCTCATTTCCTCTCTCCCTAACTATCTCCATTAATGACAAGAGCAGTGAGGTGCCCTGAGAAGTAGGAGGCAGTGCCCAGAGCCGACAGGGGTGGGGAGAGGAAAAAGGAGTCCAGCCTATGGTAGGACGTGAGTGGCTTCAACACCCCTCAGAACCCAATGCCTCCACTGAATCACGAAGCAAGCTGAGAAGCCCTGCCAGCTTATGGGGAAAGTGCTGGCTTCCCTAGAATCTAAACCTGTTCTAACTTTCCCCTGGTTCCAGCTCTGGATCCACCTCTACATTTTTAACTCACCCTTGCTCCTTTGGTTTGTGGGATTTTTCTTTTATTGCTGACTTCTGATTCTTGGCTCCTTCTCAAGAGTTTTGTCTTGTGTTCAATTCCTTGATATGCCAGCTTTTGACTACCTTGTCAAAACTCATGTACTTATGCTCCTCCTCATTCAAAAGGGGATTCGAGGGTTGACAAGGGGGTCATAAAGATAAAAAGGGATTATGTCATTGTGCACACATCACAGAGTGTACTTACAGAAACCTAGATGGTGCAGCCTACCACATACCTAGGCTACAAACCTGTACTGCATGTTGCCATACCGAGTGCTGCAGGCAATTGTAACGCTATAGTATTCGGAGATCTAAACATATCTAAATGTAGAAACTGTAAAGTGAAGGTATGGTATAAAAGATAAAAACTGTACACCTGCATAGCGCCCTTACTATGACTGGAGCTTGCAGGACTGGAAGTTGCTCTGGGTCAGTGTGTGAGCAGTGAGAGACTGTGAAGACCTAGGACATTACTGTACCCTACAAGGATTAGAAACACTGTACACTTAGGCTATGCCAAATTTATTTTAAAATTTTCTTTCTTCAATAATAAATTACCCTTAGCTTACTGTAAGTTTTTACTTTATCCACTTTTTAAATTTTTTTAACTCTGACTTTTTCGAAATAACAGCTTGAAACAAACATATTGCACAGCTGTACAAAATATTTCCTTTATATTCTTATTCTATAAGCTTTCTTCTACTTAAAAAAATTCTAAATATTTTTACTTTGTAAACTTTAAAAAAAAATTAGACACAAACACATTAGCCTAGGTCTACACAGGGTCAGGATCATCAATATCACTGTCTTCCTCCTGCACGTCTTCTCCCACTGGAAGGTCTTTAGGAGGAATAGCACACACAGAGCTATCATCTCCTATCATACCAAAGCCTTCTTCTGGAATACCTCCTGAAGGACCTGTCTGAAGTGAAGCTGTTTTACTGTTAACTTTTTTTTAATAGGTAGAAGGAGTATACTCTAAAACAATGATTAAAAGCATAGTAAATACATAAGCCAGTAACACAGTTATTTACTATAACTATCAAGTATTACATACTGTATGTAATTGTATGTGCTAGAATTTTACATGACTGGCAGTGCAGTAGGTTTGTTTACACCACATCACCACAAACACGTGAGTAATGCATTGTACTCTGACCTCATTAGGCAATAGGAATTTTTCAGCTTCATTACAATCTTATGGGACCACTGTGGTCTGTGTGGTTCATCACTGACCAAAACATTGTTATGTGGCATGTGACTGTATATCAGTACATATGTTGATCAGATTTACACTATAATATATTGAGAGGAGATGAAGAAAGTGACTGTGAGAGATAATAAATGTTTATTGTTTTAACCTACTAAGTTTTGTGGTAATTTTTGTTTCTCACTACAAAAATGGAAAAGTGGAAAATAAATAGACAATGTCTAAAACAGAAAAAAGTAGCAATATAAGCTTGTTATTTAGAGACATGAAAGTGATATCCCAAAAAAGCTGACAACAGTTGGAGCTGGAGGATGTACTTCTAAGATGGCTCACTCACACAGCTGGCAAGTGAGCTCACACTGCTGGCTGTTAGCAGGTGGCCTCAGTTCTTCACCACATGGACCTCTCCATTGTGCTGTTTGAGTGTCTTCACAACATGGCAGCTGACTTCCTCCTGAGTGGGCAGTATAGGAAAGGACATAGTGGAAGCCACAATTCCTTTCATGACCTAGACTGAGAAGTCACATTCTGTCATGTCTGGTATATCTTATAGCTCCACAGGTCAGCCCTATTCTATATGGGAGGTGACTACACAAAGGCATGACTTACTAACACGCAAGGATTGCTGGGGGCTATCTGGGAGGTTGCCACGCAAGTATTCAAAAAGTGGAAATTTGCCTGACACACTGAACCTCATCCTTAATTCTCTTAATGATAAGTACATAAAGAGGGAGGCCAGTGGCATAACTGCTTAGCCTTGTTCAATAGAGCTAGCCAGCCAGAGGCCAAAACCATATGTTCAGGTCTCTGAAGGTCTGACTTATCTGTGAATAAGACTAATGGAATCTAGAGGAATGGTGGGAATGCATGTCTTTTATCTCTATTAATGCTATTTTTTGCAACCAAGCATTTGGTAAATTTTGAGCTGCAGGGAGCTCAGTGTTATGCTGACAAGTACATGGGGTTCAGCTCCTCCCTGTTACCAATTAAGGGCAGCCTTATTCTTTAATAGGCTGGGTTGGAGATGGGCTGTCAGCCTCCTGTGAAAGTGCAGGAGCTTAGCTAGGGCACATGCTTGGCTGGAAGGAGAGCCTCTTGCATGTAATACCTGTCCTAGATGCAGACAATCTTGGCATTTAGGGCACTCCAACTTTAAATCCATGCCCTTCCTCCTTGTCCAAGATCAGAAAAATAATTTATTTCTTCTTTTTAATTCTATCAACGCTTCAAAGTCTAGCTCTAAAGTCCCCCCATCCCCCACCCCCCACATCCAGCCTCCCTCACTGCCTTCATGTCTGCTCTTCTGCCCCCTCCAGACCAGTATCCAGGCCTCTTGGGCCTCTTTCCTGCTCCCCTGTGCAACCTTACTGATACAGAGGCAATTAACCAAGACTGCCAAGGAAAGTTGGGTACAAAGCAGGACTCATAAGCAAACAGATGTGGACATATTGACTCCAACAAACAGCACTGTTTCATTCAGATGTGGGACAAACCCAGATACCCCTGTCAGCTTGTACCTTCCCAGACCTCAGGTTTGCTCAGAAGCCCTCTTACCTTTACAAAGTGTGCCTTTAGAAAAGGATGATTCCAGGGGCACAGAGACACCCAGAAATGATACTCAAAATTATGTGTTTGTTCAGGCATTTCTTTTTCCTAGAAAATGCCTGAACATTTTCATCAGATTCTCAAGGCCCAAAGAGGTTAAGATTCCTTGTCAGTGGACACAAACCACGGCGTGCAGGCCAGATGGGGCCCTGTGAGGTTACTGGTTTGGACCACATACGGTTTTGGGAGTTTTGGCAACGTTTAAAAGTCAGATGATTTTGCGCAAAAATCCAGATTCCTGGCTTTTAAAAAAAATTGAAAAATGAAGCAACCTTGAGCCCACATCCCCTGGTGGCAAAAACTGGCTGGCCCAGGGCAGCAGCTGCCCTTCAGATGGGGCAGGGGCTCCCCACAGTCCCCAGTGGACACATTTCTTTTTGATGATTTTGTCTGCCATCTCCTAGTTTAGGTCCTTTGTTTAAGATCTTCAGAAACTGGTGAGTGTTTCTCCCAGCAGTTGGTTTTCATTGATTTCAAGCCACTGTTCTCCATCTTCGGTAACTCTCCCCACCCAGCACCACACTTTCAACAGGAGCACACCCTCATGCACACCTTGGGGGGCAGGGAGCTCTTCTTTCTGCTGTGACATTTCATTACCTGTCAGAAAGACCGACCTGAGCAGGGTGCTCCTGCTGCAGTCTACCTGGCTGGAAACCAGACAGGCACCAACCCTGAGAGCCTGTTCACCTTGGTTTCTGGAATGGACATTAACAACCTCAATTTGCTCTAGATGTGACAGCTGTTGATATGGTTTGGCTCTGTGTCCCCACCCAAATCTCATCTCGAACTGTAATCCCCAGGTGTTGAGGGAGGGACCTGGTGGGAGGTGATTGGATTATAGGGGTGGTTTCCCCTATCCTGTTCTTGTAATAGTGAGTCTTTGCGAGATCTTACGGTCTTAAAAGTAGCACTTCCCCTTCACTCTCTGTCTCTGTCCAGCAGCCATGTAAGACGTGCCTTGCTTCCCCTTCTCCTTCTGCCATGATTGTAAGTTTCCTGAGGCCTCCCCAGCCATGCAGAACTGTGAGTCCATTAAACCTCCTTTTTAATAAATTACCCAGTCTCAGGTAGTATCTTCATAGCAGTGTGAAAACTGAGTGACACTGCTATCATCAGTAATAAGGGTGATACTCTGTTCTCCACCAGACCACACATTGTCTATTTTCTCTCTTTAGACTATGGATTCAGGAATTGCATTGCTCTTCACTTACTAATTCTGTGACCTTAGAAAAGTCACTTAATCTCTCTTCTGCCTCAGTTTCCTGGGCTGTAGAAAGAGGATAATAGTGTCACCCTTATAGAACTGTCATAAAGAGGAAATGAGAAGATCTAGTTTTAAATGCTTAGCCTAATATCCAGAACATTGTAAGAACACAATAACTATAAGTTATTATAATTTCTGATCTCAGTGACTTAAAAATTAAACCAAACCAAAACAAGAAAATCAAAAACAAAATAAATACTGATTTTCTCTGACTGGAGCCTTGTTCCTCAGCTCAACCCTTCTTCCCTTTGATGGTTCCCCAAAGTGGCTCCAGGAAATTCCCAGGGATCCTCCAGACATAGTTTGTTTTTTTTGTTTTTGGTTTTGTTGAGACAGGATCTCGCTTTTTTTTTTTTTTCGATCCTGGTCTCACTTAGGTTGGAGTGCTGTGGTACAATCATAGCTCACTGCAGTGTCAATCTCTTAAGCTCAAGCAATCCTCCCACATCAGCCTCTTGAGTAGCTGGGACTACAGGTGCATATCACCATGCCTGGCTATTTTTTTTTAACTAGAGATGGAGTCTCACTATGTTGCCCAGGCTGGCTTTGAACTCCTGAGCTCAAACAATGCTTCTACCTCAGCCTCCCAAAGTGCTGGGATTACATGCAACAGACACCACACCCAGCCGGACATAGTTCAAACCAGTCTCCTAGCTGCTGAAATGGCCCCCCACTGACCCTATGCTGGAGCTCAGACACCTAAGAGTAGCCCTTTACTCCTCTCTCCCTTCCCCCCACATTCAGCAATCCCAGGTCCTGTCATCCACAATCCCTCCTAAATTTCTCCCTACCTCTTCACTGTTCTCAACCCCACTGCTACTACCCCTGCCTTTGTGGATTTTTTCTTTCACCTATGAAATTCAATAGTTCACTCATTTAGCCAATATTTATAGGTACCTACTATGTGCCAGGCTGAAGGCACCTGGTGAGACAGCAGTGAGCAAGACAGACACATACCTGCCCTCAAGGGGTTTCCATTCTACTGGAAGGAGACAGAAAATAAACAAAGAAGTAAAAGCTATAGTGAGGTAGATGGAGAAAACTACAACATGGAAATGGAACAGGGAGTTGAGGGTAGGGGACTACTTTAAATAAAATGGCTAGGAAGGCTTCCCTGGAAAGGAGACATTCCAGAGAGAGGCACAAAGGCCCTGAGGTCGACATGGCTGGCTTGTTTAAGGATCAGTGTGGCTGAACCAGAGAAGACTAGCTGGAGATAACGGGTCAGCCTGTGTGGGGCCTGATAGGTCCTTGGAATGGCTCTGGGTCTTTACCATGAGTGCAATAAGAAGCCTTAACTAAGATCTCCTCATTTCTCACCTGCATTACTGCAAGAGCCTCCTATCTGGCCTCCCTGAGGTGTCTGCCCAGCCTGTTAACTTTTTATAATTCCTATTCTTAACACCTTCAACAGGTTGCCAGAAACTGCCTATTTCCCTGTTAAAGCTTCAAAACTTTGTGATTTGCACTTAGGCCTATCTCCTTCACTTTTCTACAGCCACTACCCAAGCAACGCCTCCTGCCCTGGGTAATGGAGGACTGATTCTAATTCCCTGTGCGGCCTACAGCCTCTCACTCCCTTTTTGTTCCAGCTGTTTCCTCTGCACTCAGCATATATCCTCTTTCCCCTCTGATATGGTTTGGATCTGTGTCCCCGGTAAATCTCATGTTGAAATGTAATTCCCAGTGTTGGAAGTGGGGCCTGGTAGAAGGTGTTTGGATCACGGGGTCAGATCCCTCATGAATGGCTTAACACCGCCCCCTTGGTGAGGAGTGAGTTCACACAAGATCTGGTTGTTTAAAAGTATGCGGCACCTCCCCACTTCACACTTTCTCTTGTTCCCATTCTTGCCATGTAAGATGCCAGCTCCCCCTTTGCCTTCTGCCATGATTGAAAGCTTCCTGAGGCCTCACCTGAAGCTGAGCTGATGCCAGTGCCGTGCTTCCTGTACAGCCTGCAGAACTGTGAGCCAATTAAACCTCTTTTCTTTGTACATACCCAGCCTTAGGTATTTCTTTATAGCAATGCGAGAATGAACTAATACACCTTCCCTCTCTGCTACTGCTCAAGTGCTTCCCTAACCAGCCTGAGGTGGAGAGGAGAACATCCCCCGCCAGGAGGTTCCCCATCCTGTGCATATGTCATGTCCATTCATTCATCTGTCTGCCATAGTAGAGCTCTTTGAAGGCAGGACAGTGCTCAGCACAATTCCTTGCACAAAATAGAAGCTCAGTCAAATGTTGGTTTAAAAATGAGTGATCCTACCCTCTCCGAACCCAATCCATTAAGCTAAAACTTGTCTTTTCATCTGTTCCTAGACACTTCCTAGCACTTGGTTTCTAGCAGTAGTCACAGTCCAATCTTTATTAGTTACATGTATATATGTGTTATATCCTCTCGTGGGTTACAAACTAACTGACCAGGAATATTGGAGTTAATTTTTACAACCACATTCCACTCTCATCCCTGCACTGCCTAGAACAATGCCTCCCAGAGGGAGAGCCTTATAAAATTAAGAGTATGGGCTTTGGTATCAGACTGGCATTTGTATCTTCGCCTCCTGGCCTGTGTGGCACTGGCCAGCCATTTTGTCTCTTAGCTTTGCTCTCCTTTTTTTGGAAAATGGGGATGCCTAGCTACTGGAGGAGCGAAAGGTGCCGCTGCACAGGGTTTACCATTGATTACGGGCTCAACAAAGGCTGTTGTTATCATTGGAGGCACTGTGCAGTATTTCTCAAACTTGTCTAAAATTCAGTCCCTTTTAAAGGAGAAAAATTTTCATAGGATCCCAGGGAACATATATGCAAAAACACAGACTTCAGTTTTGTCTTTATAAATGGTATGAGTTTCTGTAAAGCTTATCATAAAATTGAAAAGTCGAAATTCCAGCAATGCTTGGAGAACTAGCAGAACATAAGACTGCATCCACAGACTCCAATCTAAGAAGTTTTTGTTTACTAAGTGGACTTGGGGCAGAACCATAGGCGGGGGAAGGCAGGAGGCCACTTCCTTTGCTGGCAGTGTGGCTTCCCTTCAGATGACATTCTTCACAGTGGGCTGCAGAGACCAGAGATTTTTGTTCTTCCCATGGGGACTGGGGTAGGGGAAGTGGGAGGGGAACATGTGAGGAGGAGCCAAAAGGCCAGTGGTTTGTCCCTGGTGGCTCTAGCCTGGTGTGGGTCCAACCTGTGTGTGTGCGAGACCTCCCACACGAGCCCTGGAGCCAGCAGTGCCTTGCATATGATGGAGGGGAGTGGGACTGTAGCAAGAAGAGGGCTCATGAGCAGAGGCAGAAAGAAGTTCAAGGAAAACGGTGGAAGTCAGAAATTGTGTATCTCTAGCAGATGGGAAATTCACCACATCAAGAGAAGGTCATCCAAAGCAAAGAAGAACCGGGGCAGCTAAATGTAAAGAGAACCCCTGGCCCTCCTCCTTCCCTGCCCCAGACCCACAGGGTCAAAGGAAGCCTTGCAGGGGCTGAGGATCCCTTGGGGTCTGCTGCACAGCTGGTCTGTAAATGCCACTTCTCAACCCAGCCTCCCCCAATACACTCCTCCCCTCTCCTCTCCCCACTAGCACAAGCCAGTCTCTGGGAGTCACCCTGGCCACAGACCCAGAGTAGAAACATGCAGAGATTTTGCAACTTGCGTTTCAAAGAGATGTGAAGAGCTCCTGCCCCACCAGCAGCAGATGGTAGCTCCTCCCACAGAGACAGGCCAAGGCCTCCGTAGTAAACAGACCAACTGGTCACATCCCCCTCACAAAAGCCTAAATAAAAGCCTAAATGATCATGACAGCCACTAGCAGACTCATTCTGTGAACGCAGGGATCGTGGACATTCAGAATGAATCTGGGAGACAGCAGCAGCTGCCCAGGAGCGAGCGCCTCCTCTGCAGCTCTCTTTCCTCATTAGAGACCCTCACTAGAAACTATCACGCTTGGAATGCTATTCTTCTCCCCTCAGGAGACTTTGGAAAGAGCACGGTGACATTAAACCAAGCCCAGCACACTAAAATGTTCCCAGTGGCAACTTTGCAGGGGCATCAGTGCTGTGATCCTGCAGCGACTGAATGTGAAGCCGCTCCTGGGAGCTCCCACTCGCCTCAGCGCTGGGGGACAGGAGAGCGCCAGGGACACACCACTTCCAGGAAAGAGTTTTGGATTATGGAAGAGCGAGTTCTGCTCTAAATCACTGCAGTGCACCCCAACCAGTACTGAAAGAGAGAGAAAGTCGGCTGTTGCCCACAGAGCCCAAAGCACTAAGCAGAACTCCTTTTCCTCCGCGTCTCCTTCGCCCACTTCCTTCCTTCCGTAGCCACTGTAAATTGGAAGGGTTTTCCAGAGGGCAATTGGCAATGTATGTCTAAGGTCTTACTTCTAGGAATTCAACGCCCCCAGCATAATCTGTTTTGTTTCCCCAAGCGGCTATCGAAGATGGCGTAGGGGTGAGGGGCAGGTCCTGGTGCTTGAGGCCGAGGCCACCTCTGGGGACGCGGGGGCCATCGTGGCTAAGCAGGCACTGCTGGGCCGGAGGGTGGGGGGTCCTGCACAGCGAGGGCATCAGAATTTCTGGCAATTTCTTTTCTTTTCTTTTTTTTTTTTTTTTTTGAGACGGAGTTTCACTCTGTCACCCAGGCTGGAGTGCGGTGGCGTGACCTCGGCTCACTGCAACCTCCACCTCCCAGGTTCAAGCAATTCTCCTGCCTCAACCTCCCGAGTAGCTGAGACTACAGGCACGCACCACCACGCCCAGCTAATTTTTGTATTTTTAGTAGAGACAGGGTTTCACTATGTTGGCCCATTTCTGGCAATTTCTACAGAAACCAGGTGAAGTACCTGGCCTTCCTCCACAGGTGGATGAACACCAACCCTTCCCGGACCCCCACCCTTCCCGGGCCCCCATCTACCTGGTTTGGACCACGCGAGGCCAAGCCTCCCAGGACCGCCTCAAGGTGTGTGCTGGGATCCCACGGCCCTGCGACAAGAAACAGCTGAAGGTTGTTTCTGCGGCCCTCCAGGTGGTATGTCTGAAGCCTACAAGAAAGTTTGCCTGCCTGGGGCGCCTGACTCACGAAGCTGGCTAGAAGTAGCAGGCAGTGACAGCCACCTGCAGGAGGAGAGGAAGGAAAAGGCCAGGATTTACTCAGGGAAGGAAAAGCAGCTCTTAAGGCCACAGAAACAGGCAGCAAAGAACATGGAGAAAACTGACAGATACACAGAGGTCCTCAAGACCCATGGACTCCTGGTCTGAGCCCAATAAACACTGCTTATTCCCCCAAAAATAAATAATAAAATAAATAAACAACTAAATAAATCATCTTTTTTTTTGTTTTTTTAACGTATATAAGTGTTATCTTTACAGTGTTATTTGTAGTAAACATAAATGGCCCAAAAAGAAGGGATCATTTGAGTTAATGATGGCATTTTTGTGTAGTGGAATGCTATGTAGCTAACAACAAAAAAACTTTTGAAGAAAAAATTATGATATGGGGGAAATTCTCATGCTATGTTAGTAATCTTTAAAAAGCATTTTCCCAAACATTATTTCTGATATTTCCAATGATGTAAAGCCAGAACAAAACAGAAGTATGTATGAAAAGTCTAGAAAGCTACATCATTGTGTGGTGGGTATATGGATAATTTTTTTCTTCTTCGTACTTTTCAGATTTCCTATAATTTACCTGTATTACTTCTCTAAATAGGGGATAAAAAGCAATAAATTGTCTTCCTAGAAGACAGACACATACTTTTACATGATATGTATGCTTTTAGAGCAAACATCACTTTGCCCCTGAGAAAAGGTCAGAGTTGGGAAAGGGCAGATGAATGCAAGACAGAGCCATTGACAATGAAAAATCAACTGTCAGGGCCGGCTACATAATTCCCAGGCCCTGTGCAAAATGGAAATAAGGAGTTCCTTTTTCAAAAATTAAGAATTTCAAGACAGCAACAGCAGAACATTAAACTAAGCTCAACCCCTTCTAAGTGCAGGGTTCTGTGCACCTGCACAGGCCACAGGCCTAGGAAGCTGGCCCTGGTCACAAGTTTGAAGCAAGACACCCGGACCCAGCAGGTGAGGGTTTATAGACAGGTACACACCTGGAGGAGTTGATAGGAAGTCCCTCTGCCTCCTCACCTGTCACTGAGCAGAGTTTCATTCTTCATGAATTCAGCTTCCTAGCAATCAACCTTGGGAACAGGGACATACTTTATTACATATATATGCAAATCAGAAGCCAGCCCAGATTACTCAAACCCTAGATCAAAACCTCTTATTTTTTTTAAGGTGGCTGCCTATTTATTCTATTTTAAGAATACCAGAAAGATGCCAAGCTATCTTCTACCCTGAAATTAATGACAATCCCTAACTAGAACGGAATATGGGATTTAAAAAAAAAAAAAAGATTTCTGATTATTTTCTCTCTAGAATCATCAAGAACCCTGACATGCAGAGAATTATGGTCTTTCTCTGGTCCAACATCCTTTTTTTCCAGTTTCTTCTTTTTGAGTGCAGAAAGAAAATTCATTAACAAATTCACTACAGAGCATTATTCATTTCTCTTGTCTCACTGAGGGGTTTTTAATATCAGGAGGTATAGTAAATCACCCCTGAGTAGTGATCACATGCGTTGGAGATCTAACAAGGTCCACAGAGCAGCCCTCCTGCTAATAAGCAAGCACAGATAAGATTGGAAGAAGCATGTTGATTCCTCTCTTCTAAGGGGGAGCAAACTCATTACCTAACCCTTGGATTAAATTAGGTGCAAAGCAAATCTCTCCCTTTGCAACCAGTCACAGAAGCTGCCTGCCACAGAAATGCAAACAAATCAGATACAAACCATAGCCAGCCACCTGCCTGAGCCTGAGTTGGTGAAAAACGGATGCAGAATTGCTTAGGCAGAAACGTGCACAGTAAACTTCTGCCTCTAACTTCGCCAGGAGACTTCACCGGAAGCCAAGTTAGGGGTGGGCGGAATGAGGCAGAGCCTCACTTCTACTCCGCATCCCGATGGCCAGAAGAACCCCTCTTATTTTCTAAATGCAGCATGTGGAGGATTGCCACATGGCCAGCCATTCCGGTGTCTTTGAACCTCTTCCCTTTTTGACCTGACCTCTTTTTTATATTGCTAAAAAATATAAACAAAATTTGAATGTTGGAAAATATCGAGAAGGGCATCTAGTTCTACTCCTCATCTAATGCTTGCATTCTCTGTACACCTTTGCCCAACATTCATTCAGCCTTGGCTTGAACACCTCCAGTAACAGGGAACTCACTACCACCAAAGGTAACACAAAACATTTTGTCATATGGCTGACTGTTCTTCCTTTTGTTAAATGGAACTTCTTTTTGTGTGATTTACATCCATTGAGCCTATTTCTACCTTTTATGGCCAGATCAAAAAGGGCCAGTACTGTCCCTTTGCCTTTTGATGGCCTTTCTGCTACTTGAAGATACCACTCTTATTCCTTAGGTCTTTCTTTAGTAGGTGTTATTTTTCTCCTTTCTCTAAGGACATTGGCATGTAACTGAAACTCTTGGAGCCTAAGTTTTCTTATTTATAAAATGAAGATCATATTATCTACCTCTTGGGATTGTTTTGGGGATTAAAAAGAATGCATGCAAGCATCTCATGGGAGCTGGCACATAGTAGGTGCCTAATGAATAGTAGCAGTTATGATTATCACCCTTACCTAGGACAGAAAAGAACATTGCTTCTTTGGCCTGACCAGAGCAGAATAACACAGGACTGTTTGCTCTCCTTCACACTAATGTGCTCCTACTAACGCAGCCTAAAGAGTATCATCATTTTGAGCAGCCACACCACATGGTACCTACTTATAGAAAACTTACACCAACCAACATCCTTAACTCTTTTTTGCTTCAAACCTATCATACAATTACAAGTAATTGTGAATTGGGAAGATATCTATCAAGTGCACATAGTAAGGCCTCAAAAAAAAAAAAAAAAGCAGCTGCTAGTTGTTAGTAGTTGACAAATATTGTCCAGAAGGAAGAGAAAACGGAGATGCTGGCAATGAGAAGACTGGCTGTGGGTGCACTGCAGATTCCAGCGGCTCCTCGCTTCCTCTCTGCCATATTTCAATGATCTCTTACTGGCTTCACGCCAAATTCACATCCTGCTCTTCTCTCTTCAGACTCTGAACCACTTCCCATCCTCTTTCCCTCTGCAGTTCATTTACTATTCCCTTCTCAACAAGATTGGGATTCGTTCTGACATAAACTCTGTTTCCACTTGCTATCTGTCCCCTTGCTCTGAGCTCTGAGAAGCCTTGTCCCTTCTCCTTCCTCCTCTTCCTCCCTCCTCCTAAGCAAGCTCGTTTCATTCTCCTCTTTCTCCATTACATCTTTAGTCTCTGCCTAGCTCCTACCTTTTCCCTTCAAAAAAAATAAGTTTTCTTTTTTGTTATATTATTGTCTGGTGTTGGTATCAGAGTTATGCTAGCCTCATAGACTGATTAGGAAGAATTCTGGCTGTTTCAATTTTTGGAATAATTTGAGAATTGTTATTAAGTCTTCTTTAAAGGTTCAATAGAATTCAGCAGTACAGCCATCCAGTCCTGGACTTTTCTTTCTTGGGAGGTTTTTTAATTACTGATTTAATCTCGTTACTTGTTATTGGTCTGTTCAAGTTTTCTGTTTCTTTTTGTTTCAATCTGAGTAGGTTGTATGTGCCCAGGAATTTATCCATTTCCTCTAGGTTTTTTTATTTATTGGTGTGTAGCTATTCGTAATGACCTCTAATGAACCTTTGTATTTCTGTGGTATCTGTTGCAACATCTCCTTTTTCATTTTTCATTATATTTATTTGGGTCTTCTCTTTTTTTTTTTCTTAGTCTAGCTAATGATTTGTCTGTTTAGTTTATCTTTTTTAAAAAAATCACATTTTTTTTCGAAATAGGGTTTCACTGTATTGCCCAGGCTGGTCTTGAACTCCTGGCCTCAAGTGATCCTCTCACCTTAGCCTCCCAGGTGGAGAGGGATTACAGGCATGAGCCACCATGCCCAGCTAAAGCCAACTTTTTGTTACTCTGAACAAAAATTTTTTAGTCTCAATTTTATTTATTCCTTCATTGGTCATTATTATTTCTTTTTTTTAATGTTTTTTAGACAGAATCTCACTCTATCGCCCAGGCTGGAGTGAAGTGGAGCGATCTCAGCTCACTGCAACCTCTACATCCTAGGTTCAGAAGATTCTCGTGCCTCAACCTCCCAAGTAGCTGGGATTACAGGCGTGCACCACCACACTTGGCTAATTTTTGTATTTTTAATAGAGACAAGGTTTCAACATGTTGGCCAGGTTGGTCTCAAACTCCTGACCTCAGGTGATCCACCCACCTTGGCCTCCCAAAGTGCTGGGATTACAGGCGTGAGCCACCATGCCCAGCCTATTATTTCTTTTCCTCTACTAATTAATGAGTTTGGTTTGTCCTTGCTTTCCTAGTTCCTTGAGGTGCATTGTTAGATTGCTTATTTGAAATTTTTCTAGTTTTTTAATGTAGGTATTTATTGCTATAAACTTGGCTGTTAATATTGCTTTTGTGTGTCCCATAGGTTTTGGTATATTGTGTTTCGATATTCATTTGTTTCAAGGAATTTTCAAATTTCATTTTTCATTTCTTCATTTCAGGAGCATGTACTTTAATTTTCATATATTTGCATCGTTTCAAATGTTCCTCTTGTTATCGATGTCTAGTTTTATTCCATTGTGGTAAGATAAGATAGTTGATATGATTTCAATTTTTAAAAAATGTTTGAGACTTGTTTTGTGTCCTAACATATGGTCAGTCCTGGAAAATGTTCCGTGTGCTGATGAAAAGAATATGTATTCAGCAGCTGTTGAGCGAAATATCCTGTAAATGTCTGTTAGGTCCATTTTGTCTATGGTGAAGTTTAAATCCAATGTTTCTTCATTGACTTTTTGTCTAGATAATTTGTCTGATGCTGAAAGTGGAGTGTTGCAGTCCCCAGCTATTATCGTACTGAGCTTTATCTCTTTAGGTTTAATAACGTTTGCTTTATATAGCTGGGTGCTCTGTTGTTGGATGCATATATAGTAATTTTTAAATTTGCTTGCTGAATTGATCCCTTTAGTATTATTTGCCCCTTTTTACAGCTTTTGACTTGAAACCTGTTTTGTCTGATATAATTACAGCTACTTCTGCTTGGTTTTGGTTTCTAGTTTAGAGAATACCTTTTTCCATCCCTTCACTTTCAGTCTCTGTGTGTGTTCACAGCTGAGGTGAGTTTCTTGTTGGCAGAATATAGTTGGGTCTTGCTTTTTAAAATTTATTCAACAAATCCATATATTTTAAATAGGGAATTTAATCCAGATACATTCAAAGTTAGTATTGATAGGTGATGACTTACTCCTGACATCTTATTGATTGTTTTCTGGTTATTTTTTGTAACCTTTGTTCCTTATTTCCTGTCTTCTTATTTATTTTTACAGTTGGATGGTTTTCTATAGTGATAAGGGTTTTGTTGTTGCTGTTTCTTTGTTTTTGAGACAGGGTCTTGCTCTGTTACCCAGGCTGGAGTGCAGTGGCACAATCATGGCTCACTGCAACCTGCACTCCCTGGGCTCAAGCAATCCTCTCACCTCAGCCTCCTGAGTAGTTGGGACCACAGGTGTGTGCCACCATGCCTGGCTAATTTTTTCTTTCTTTTTCTTTATTTTTTTTATTTTTATTTTTTTTTTTGTTAAGACAGTGTCTTACTATATTGCCCAAGTTGGTCTTGAACTCCTGGACTCAAGCAATCCTCCTGCCTCAGCCTCCCAAAGTGCTGGGATTACAAATGTGAGCCACCATGCTTGGCCAGTAGTGATAAGGTTTGACTCCATTCTTTCTCTTTTGTGTATCAGCTCTACCAGTGAGTTTAGAATTTCACATGTTTTCATGATGGTGGTTATCATTTTTTCACTTGCCGTAGGACTCCCTTGAGCATTTCTTATACGGCCAATCTAGTGGTGATGAATTCCCTTAGTTTTTGCTTATCTGTGAAAGATTCTATTTCTCCTTCATTTCTGAAGAATAGCTTTGCTGGGTATAATATTCTTGGCTGTCTAGTTCTTTTCTCTTAGTACTTTGAATATATCATCCCATTCTCTCTTGGCCTGTAAGGTTTCTACTGAGAAATCCACTGTTAGTCCAGTGGGGATTCTTTTATAACTGACTTGATGCTTTTCTCTTGGTGCTTTTAGAATTCTTTCTTTGTTTTTGACTTTTGACAATTTGACTATAATGTGCCTCGGAGAGGACCTGTTTTGGTTGAATCTATTTGGGGGTTCTTTGAGCTTTCCGGACTTGGATGTCCATCTCTCTCCCAAGACTTGGAAAGTTTTCTGTTATGATTTCATTAAATATGTTTTCCTCACCCTTTCCCTTCTCTTCTCCTTCTGGAACACCCATTACATAAAATTTTGTTTGCTTAGTTATGTCCTGTAAGCTTTCTTCATTCTTTTTTTTTTTTTTTTTTTTTTTTGAGACTGGAGTCTCACTCTATCACCCAGGCAAGAGGGCAGTGGCGTGATCTTGGCTCACTGAAACCGCTGCCTCCCAGGTTCAAGCAATCCTCATGCCTCAGCCTCCCAAGTACCTGGGATTACAGCATGTACTGCCACACCTGGCTGCTTTGTGTATTTATAGTAGAGATGGGGTTTCACCATGTTGGCTAGGCTGGTCTTGAACTTCTGACCTCAAGTGATCCACCCACCTAGGCTTCCCAAAGTGCTGGGATTACAGGTGTGAGCCACCACACCCGGCCTCTTCATTCTTTTTAATTCATTATTCTTTTTTGTTCCATCTGCCTGTGTTATTTCAAAAGGCCTGCCTTCAAGTTCAGACATTCTTTCTTCTGCTTGGTCTAGTCTGTTTTTGAAACTCTCAATTGTATTTTTTTATTTCATTTATTGAATTATTCTAGAATTTCCATTTGATTCATTTTATATCTGTCTCTGTTAAATTTCTCATTCAAATTGTGAATTGTTTTCCTGATTTCATTAAATTGTGTATCTGAATCCTGTATCTTATTGAGTTTCCCTAAGATGATTATTTTGAATGCTTGAAATCCTTATGATTGAGATTTTTACTGGAGAATTATTATTTTCCTTTGGAGGTGTCATGTTTCCTTTCTTTTTTATATTGGTTGTGTCCCTACATTGATTTCTATGCATTTGATGGAAAAGTTGCCTCTTTCAATTTTATGGAGTAGGTTTTATAGGGAAAGACTTATTCATAAGAATGGGTCTTGGGGTGTCAGTTCAGTGTAGTATGTTGGCCTTGGTTCTAGGTGGATGCAGTAATGTAGATTCCATGTAGTTTCTTCAGCTGTAATTCACACTATGGTGTTTGCAAGTTGCTCAGTGGCCTAAGCTGCAATGGTGGTGCAGCTTTGCCACAGGTGGTCTTGCCAGGCTGTTTCTCAAGTTAGGAGTGCATGTGTGCACATGATGGGTTGGCCAACTTGAGGTCTGGCTCACTGAGGTTTGGACCATTGAGCTGTTACTCTGGCTGGAAGCATAGGCACATAGTTGCTCAGCCGGCCTGGGAACATGTCTGCCAGGAGCAGCCTGCAGGGCTGTTTCTCAGGCCCAGAACATAGCTGCACAACTTCTTGGTTGGCCTGGGGGGATGTTTGCTGGGGGCTACTCACAGAGCTGTTTATTAGGCTCAGGATGCAGGTGCACAGCTGCTCAGCTAGCCTGGGGGTATGTCTGCCAGGGGCAGCCCCCAGGGCTATTTCTCAAGCCCAGGTCATGGTCATATGTCCTCTCAGCTTGCCTGGATGCATGTCTGCAGGGGGTGACCTGTGGCACTGTTTCTCAGGTCCATGTTGTGGGCTCCTGCGTGTTTGGCTAGCCTGGGGATGTGCACACCAGGGGCAGCCTGTGGGACTCTTTCTCAGGCCCTTATTGGGGGCACAGGACCATTGGGCAGCTGAGGAACATATCTGCATGCTGTGGGGAGCTCTGCGGGGCTGTTTCTCAGGCCTTGTGCATGGGAGTGTAGCCACTCTGCTGGCTCAGGGGTCTACCAGTTGCTTGGAGGCTTGGAGGCCCCTTCTGCTTGAGGAAGGGCATGCAGCAGCTTGGCTAGTTCAAGGGGGATTTCACCCTAAGCAGGATTGCCAGACTGTTCCTCCAGCTGGAAATGGGGCTGAGGGTTTGGTTTCCCTGCTGTGCAGGACCAGCATCACAGCCCAGGCTCCACGCAGCTGGTGCTGTGCCATTAACCAACCGTCTGGGCTTGGTTGAATGAAGATGGAGCCCCAGTGCTGGGCAGGTGCAGTGGCTTTCGGCCCCCAGAGGAGGATGTACTTTAAAAGTTGGCTGCAGTCTCAAGATGGCACTGTGCTGCAGCAGCTTGTCTCACAGACGGTGGTGGGTGAGGGGTGGGAAGTGTATACCTTGTGCTCCTAATCTTGGGTGATGCAGCCGCCTGAGTTCCCGGCAGCTCTCCAAACCTGGTCTAGGGCTTGTGAGGACTGTGGGATTCTCCTGTAGTAAGGATTATAAATGTTTGCAGCAGCAACAGGGGCTGGTGGAGATCTTCTGCTTCACTTTTCCTCATAATGGAAAGTCCTGCCTGACTCCGGACAGATCTGATTCAGATGCAGAATGTGAGGCTACAGAGGCAGGGTGCCTCCATGCCGCCCTCCTGGATTTCCCCTCACCACAGGTATATCTCCACTCACCCACTGCACTCCAGCTCTCCACTCTCTTCAACATTTCGGTCAGATCTTAGCTGTTTATTCATTGTGTTGGTCCTTTTGTGTGCAGGGGATGAACGCTAGGCATCACTAGCCAGCCATCTTACAGATATCACTCCCAGAAAAAACATTAAAATGTTTCTCTTTACCCTAAAAATTCTTTCACGTGATCGTTCATATAATAATAAGATACCACATTACATGCATCAAGCTGGCAAAAATCAACACATGTGGTAACACTAGGTGTTAGTAGGCCACAAGGAATCAGGGATACAGAGTGGCACGTTCACTTCGGAAAGTCTTATAGCAATGTCCAGTAAAACTGAGGACAGACACACCAGTGACACAGCAGTAGCTTCCACTTCTAGGGGTCCCCTAGAGGGACACTCTTACGTGGGCATGGGAAACATGGACGAGATCATTTGCTCAGCACTATTTCAAGCAGTGAGAGATGGCAACAACCAAAATGACCAGCAGCAGGGAAGTAGGCTTATTCATATACAGATGGTTAAAATAGTGAGCCAGAGCAGCATGTGTCATCCTGGGCAAGCTCAAAAATAATGTGGCAATTTTTATTGCATGAATGATGTGAATTTTTTAAACACACAAAACAATAATATAAATTATATTAGTAAAGATATATACAACAAACATGTTTTTTTAAGTCATGGGGGCTGAGCCCGGTGGCTCATGCTTGTAATGCCAGCACTTTGGGAGGCTGAAGGGGATTGCTTGAGTCAGGAGTTTGAGACCAGCCTGGGCAACATAGAGAGGCCCTGTCTTAAATAAAAAATAAAATAAATAAAATTTTAAAAAAGTCGTGGGAATAATATTAACTTAAGGATGGTGTTTACCTGTGAGAAAGGAGGAAGACTTTTCTTTTGCACACATCTTTCTGCTTTTCCTTGCCAGACAGGCTGCTGGCCAGTCCCATTCCTTGGCTGCCCAAAACTCAGCACAGACACTAGACACTCAATGCTAGGTATTAAATCAATAATGAGAGCAGCTGGCATTTGGGTAGCTTACGATTTAGAAACCACATTCACATGCATCATCTCATTTAGTCATCACACCGCCCCGTGAGGGAGATATTAATATCATTGCTATCTTACAGATGAGGAAACTGAGATCACACAAGCAGAAAATAGCTGAACTGCAACTTGAACCTTGGACCTCTGCTCCATGCCCTTCAACTACATGGCCCTCAGAGAGAGCATAAGCCAGCCAGATCCTTTCCAGACCATGAATCAATAAGAGCATTTCTCTGCCTCATTTGCCCTCATTAAAAACCCACAGAACATAAATCACAATTTATGGCTAATAAACTTGAAATTTACAGGCTTTCAAGTGAATATTGAAGTTTGGTTTAAATGGAATTACTCTTATCTCAACTTGAAATCCAGTGATAGAATTACCATTTCTCTCTGTCACCCCTCCCCTACTTAATTATCCTTGAGTGTTTTCAGTTTACATTTTTAGAGTTTCCCCTAGAACTCTAAGTAATATATGGCTGTAAAAAAATATTTCACCTCAATCAGGACTGAAAAGGGCTAGAGAGAACATAGAGGAGAAAAGGAGGGAAGTTGCTAGGTCATAATTAGCAATCAGAGGAGAAACTCATATCTCCTCTGTGCTGAGAGGAAAATTGCTTAAGAATCCAGATCATGGGGTAGAAATTCCAAGGGGTGGAACCATGACTTTCTCAACCATTACCCGCATAAAACATGCACCTGCTTCATAAGTCACTGAGGAAACTAACACCATGCTTAGAAGGAACTGGACAGGGGCATGAGTTAGGATATAGTTGCATGACTTCAAGAGGTCAGATCAGATGACTGTGAGGCCTCTTCCAGCTTAAAATAGTCAATGCTTCTAGTCTGTGGTCTACTCCGCCATAATCCTTGTGACTCCAATAAAGGTACCTTCTATGTGCGCCAAACTTTAAATCTTTCAAAGTCCTTTTATTCCTATTCTGCCCCAGACTACAGTGGATAGCCCATTCAAAACAGTGACAGAGATTTCTTAAAGTGGATCCAGTGGCTACAGAGAGAACTGACAGCTGACAGTGAGGGAGAAGAGAGCAGGAAACATAAGTAGAAAAACATAACAGCCACATTCTATATAACATAATTGGTTCTGAAGCCATCCTGGCAGGATGCACAGTATAGTGATTGATGTGGATAATCACTCTGAGTCATCAAGGGGGCTAAATCACAAATATGTGACTGGGAGCTGGTCACACAACTCATTTACAAAATATCTGTTGGACACCCAGTATGCACCAGACTGTGTCTGGATCCTGGGGATAGAAAGATGGATAAGGCATGGTCCCTGCCCTCAAAACGCTCTCTGAGCTTCAGTTTCACCCATTATAAGAAGAGGAAGCCAAAGGACATGATTCCTAAGAGTCCTTGCTAGAAGTTCTGAATGCTTTATGCATTAGGGCTTGAACTGCAATGATCGTGGGTGATGATAATCCAGATAATAAAATCCTGTTTTGCAAATGAGCAAACTGAAGCACAGAGGGATTAGCATCTGGTTCAATGTCACACGGTCAATGAGGAGCAGAGACAGGACACTGAGCACATGGACAAATTACACAGGAATAGAAAGTTCATCTTACTCCCACCTGTGCTCTTTCCACACTATCTTCCTTCCCCAAGAAAGCACAATAAGAATAGATAGAGAACAGCTCATGCATTTGACAACTGCATGGATTTACAGGTCTGGAACACAAAATTCACCAGCTACAAAACCAAAATTATGTGAAATTGGACAGTAATAAACACCCATAAGATGAAGTGCAGCAAAATGGCACCAAAGGATCTGCCAAAATCCACAGTAAGGTAAGTCCAAAAAGTTAGTAATGGTGAATTTTAGGGACACAGGCTGAAAAACTAAAATATCTTTGAGAGAAAATGTGATCGAAGGAAAAATGTAGCTTTGGAGCACAATGTCTCTCTCTCTCTCTCTCTCTCTCTCTCTCTCTTTCTCCACACACACACACACACACACACACACACACACACATATCACTGCTGGGAGAGGCGGTCCAGGCACAGAGAAAAGGAGGATGTGTCAGTGCACCTTACTTTCTTCCCTCATGGCTAGTGCAAGGCACCTGTCAACCCTGCTGTTACTGATAACACAGAGATCTGTGGTGGGCAAAAGGTGCCACATCTTCCTACAGAACAGTGTACAAATGGAGAAGGAAGGAGCAGAAGGGCCACTGGGTCAGGATAAATGGTTTATAATGCCTAGCAGAGATGATCACTGGCATGCTGTTCCACATCAAGATAGCAAAAGTCAAATTAGCCAGGTGTGGTGGCGTGTGCCTATGGTCCCAGCTGAAGTGGGAGGATCACTTGAGCCTGGGAGGCAGAGGTTGCAGTGACCTGAGATCTCACTTCAACCTGGGTGACAGAGTGAGAACCTGTCCTCCTGCCCCAAAAAATAAAATAGCAAGAGTCATGGGCCTAGGAATGAACATTTATTGAACATCTATTCTTCTAGATGCTCTGCTAGATATTTTATAAACACTAGCTGATATGATTTGGCTCTGGTCCCTACCCAAATCTCATGTGAATTGTAATCTCCAGTGTTGGGGGAAGACCTGGTGGGAGGTGATTGGGTCATGGGGGCAGATTTCCTCCTTGCTATTCTCATGAGAGTGAGTGAGTTCTCATGAGATCTGGTTGTTTAAAAGTGTGTAGCACATCCCCCTTGGCTCTCTCTTCCTCTTGCTAGCCATGTGAGACTTGCCTGCTTCCCCTTAACCCTTCTGCCATGATTGTAAGTTTCTGGAGGCCTCCTAGCCATGCTTCCTGTACAGCCTGGGAAACTGTGAGTCAATTAAACCTCTTTTCTTCCATTGCCCAGTCTCAGGCAGTTCTTTATAGCAGTGTAAGAATGGACTAATACACTAGCTCACCCATTCCTCACAAGTCTCTGAGATAGGGCATGGTTGCACAGGATTACATTGCTAGCAAGTGGCAGAGCAAGGATTTGAAGGCAACTTGAGTTCAGAGCTCCAGCTCTTCACTCTCCTCCACACAGCCTCCGTACCATAGGTTCCAGCTCCAACACTTATCAGTTATGTGGCCTTAGAGGAATCATTTCATCTCTATAATCCTCAGGTTTCTGACACCTGCTTATCTCATGGGATTATTGTGCAGATCAAAGGAGAGAAAATATATGAGAGCACTTTGCTAACTGAAAAGACTTATGCAATGATGATGACATTAGTAACAATAATAATAATAATATAGGCTGGGCATGGTGGCTCACGCCTGTAATCCCAGCACCTAGGGAGGCAAAGGTGAGTGGATCATGAGGTCAGGAGATCAAGACCATCCTGGCTAACATGGTGAAACCCTGTCTCTACTAAAAAAAAAACAACAACAAAAATTAGCTGGGCGTGGTGGTGTGCACCTGTAGTTCCAGCTACTCGGGAGGCTGAAGCAGGAGAATGGTGTGAACCCGGGAGGCGGAGCTTGTAGTGAGCCGAGATCACACCACTGCACTCCAGCCTGGGTGACAGAGCGAGACTCCATCTCAAAATAATAATAACAATAATATATATTGAGCACCTACTGTGTGCCAGATACTGGGCTCACTGCTTTATAGAGATTATTTCATTTAATGCTCACAGCAATCCCTGAAGTGAGTACTATTAAATCCATTTCACAGGTGAAGAAACCAGGCTCGAAGAGGTGGAGTAACTTGCACCACATCACACTCTGGCAAGTGACCAGGCTGGGGTGCGAACACAGGTTCAACTACTCCAGGACCCTTGCTATGAACCAGTGCTGAACACCTAGGTCTTCCGCTACCTCCTGCAGCTTTATTACCCTCCTCCCCTGTGGCCTCAGGGCATAAAGGTGCTGGCCTAGCTTGAGTTTCTCCTTAGATGTTTGAACTGAAATCATGTGGGAAGGCCAATGCCTTCTGCAATTGAAAGACGACTGTTTTCAGTTTTTATCTGTAGCTTGTCTTTGTCCAACTGATATGGTTTGGCTGTGTCCCCACCCAAATCTCACCTTGAATTGTAATAATCCCCATGTGTCAAGGGTGGGGCCAGGTGGAGATAATTGAATCATGGGCATGATTTCCCCCATACTGTTCTTGTGGGAATGAGTAAGTCTCATGAGATATGATGGTTTTATAAATGTGAGTTCCCCTGCACAAATTTCTTGCCTGCCTCCATGTAAGACGTCCCTTACTCTTCTGCCATGATTGTGAGGCCTCCTCAGCCATGTGGAACTGCGAGTCAATTAAACCCCCTTCCTTTATAAATTACCCTGTCTCAGGTATGTCTTTATTAGCAGCATGAGAACAGACTAATACACCAACTGACTTGAAAAATGCCACCAAGAACATGTACTGCTTGCTAGCAATGTGCCACTCCCGAGCTAGGTCCTGAGTTAGGAGACAAACATGCTCAGGGTTCCCAGGGTTCACAGCCTGATGGAGAAGCATGGATATATATAGCGTTTATACATTCAACAAGTAGTTATGAGTCAGGCTCTGTGTTAAACCCTGGGGACACAAACATGAGCAAACAGCGCAGCACATTACAGGCTCCAAGTGGGCTATGCCCAGGGGTGAACAGGGGCCCATAGCAAAGGGTCCTGACATGTGTGGTTGGCAGTAGAAAGGGCCAGAAAATCCTCTCAAAGGAAGTGGGGTTTCAGAGCTACCACACACTGATTGCATGCACTACTAAAGAATCTGCGTATTTCATCCTTAATCCTCACGGCAACAATCCTATTGGGTAGATATTATTTTATAGATGAGGCCTTAAGTAACTTTGGTAAGTGGCAGAGCCAGACTCTGATCCCAGGGGCTCTGACCCCAAAGTTGATGCTCTTTCTAATACATAAGTTTGCCTCTGAGAACACTGTGCTACGGGCTCTGATGGGGTGAGACGGCAGACCATGAATGAACAGAACAGGAATGTGGAACTGACCAGGTCGTCTGGAAGGTGTCGTGGAGGAGGTGTGACTTGAGTGAGCCTCGGTAGAATGATTTGGGCCAGGCTTTGGGGAGATTCTTTCATTATTCTAGTGAGTCTTCTGGGTCATGCGCAGGGAAGAGCACTCTACGGCAAGCTTGTCCAACCCCCGGCCTGTGGGCCACATGTGGCCCAGGATGGCTTTGAATGCAGCCCAACACAAATTGGTAAACTTTCTTAAAACATCATGAGGTTTTTTTTGCGATTTTTTTTTTTTTTAGGTCATCAGCTATCCTTAGTGTACTTTATGTGTGGTCCAAGACAATTTTTCTTCCAACGTGACCCAGGGAAGCCAAAAGATTGAACACCCCTGACTATGGGGCCAAGGCCATTTGCCTAGCAGTCCAGCGGACAGGGGATTTTTTTGGTGGAAAGGTAAAGATGAGGAGCTGCCTTTGGGTTTTGGGAAACAGAAATCCACTCATATTAACTTATAGGCACCTTGCAGAACCCAAGAGCCAGAAGTGTGCCGTGACCTCAGGATTGATGGCTGGGGACTGGGCAGGAACACAGGCCCGGGTCAGCTGCTTCCTCCCTTCTGCCCCGGCTTCTCCCTGGGGTCCACCTCGTCCTTTCCCCTCCAGTGGGCTTTCATTGCCTCTGGGTAGCAGGGCAAAGATGCCTCCAAACACTTCCTAAGATCTAATATCTCTGACCTGCAATTCTAACTCCCCAGGAGGGAGTCTGATGTGTTCCCTTCTGGGCATACCGCTATGGCCAGGGAGTAAAGTTGTCTCATCTCAGAGAAGGGGGAATGTAAGCTGGATAGACCCCCAGAGGTCATGCAGGAGTGTCCTGTGTTGGGAACAGGCCCCCAAAATCTGGCCATAAACTGGCCCCAAAACTGGCCATAAACAAAATCTCCGCAGCACTGTGACATGTTCGTGATGGCCATGACGCCCATGCTGGAAGGTTGTGGGTTTACCGAAATGAGGGCAAGGAACACCTGGCCCACCCAGGGCGGAAAACCACTTAAAGTCCTTCTTAAACCGCAAACAATAGCATGAGTGATCTGTGCATTAAGGACATGCTCCTGCTGCAGATAACTAGCCCAACCCATCCTTTTATTTCTGCCCATCCCTTTGTTTCCCATAAGGAATACTTTTAGTTAATCTATAATCTATAGAAGCAATGCTTATCACTGGCTTGCTGTTAATAAATACGTGGGTAAATCTCTGTTTGAGGCTCTCAGCTCTGAAGGCTGTGAGACCCCTGGTTTCCCACTCCACACCTCTATATTTCTGTGTGTGTGTCTTTAATTCCTCTAGCGCTGCTGGGTTAGGGTCTCTCCAACCGAGTTGGTCTTGGCAGTCCTGGAGAGGTATGGTCAGAACCCAAGTTCTGGGGAGATGGTGCTGAGAGTTTTGCATTTTCACTTCTCACTCTGCCCTTTTAAGTAATACATAGGCTTCCACATTTATAATTCTGTGGAGTTATTAAATCCAGAAATAAAGCTTTACTCTTTTAAGCTCTGCATTGTAAAAGCAGAAGTTAAAGACCAGGCAAAGGAAAGCTCACCAGCCAGGCTGAGGGGTCCACAGGGCCTGCAGAGGCCACAGCTGCCAACAGGAGCTAAGGCCACAGGACAGACCCTGCTCTCCAGCCGGAGAAATAGAAAAGTTCTCCTGGACCACAGACCACACTAAACTGCAAAGGCAGACACAGAGAGGCTGGGTGGCAGGCCCTGAAGAGACCTATCCTGAAGGCCCTGAGAAATACCAGGACAGTCTCAGCAGCTCTCAAAATGGGCATGCTTTCCTCTAAACCAGGTAGAGGAGTGGGGAGCAGTGGAAGGGGATGCCCCCAGGAGCCTCGGGGAAGGGGTGCCTGTTCAAGGAGAGATGAGAAGAGGCCCAGAAAATCTGAGACTGGAGGAGGAGGAAAAGGAGGGCTTGGTTTCTGTTTAGCTCAGAGCCCATCCCAGAGGAAACATTGACAGCTGAATCAACAACTTCTTCCTGTCCATCTCTGCCCTGTCCCTCTCCACCATCCAGGGCGCTCACAACACTGGCTCAGCTTCCTTGATTAAAATGAACAAGACAAACACTTTGGATTCGCTGGCAGGCAGATACTAAGACCAGCATTGGAGAAGAGAGGATATTGAGAACAAGGAGGGGAGCTTAGGAAGTAAAGCAGGAAACCCTGAGGCCCAGTGTGGCGGAGAGGGGAGCCCTCTCAATACTGCCTTGGGGGAGCCCTCTCAATACTGCCTTGTGATGGAGAAGCAACATCTGGACCTAAGACCTAGCAGACAGCTGCCTCCACCACAGCAGCCCCTCCTGGTTCTTAGTGCCCTTCCCACATCCCCATCCTTGGGTGTTTACTGTACCACCCAATGGCTAGGCACTGGGGCATATGTGGGACTTCTCTTTGGGCTTTTAACCCCTCTCTCCTCTACTAGGCCCTTTGCCTTCCACTGACTTTTGTTCAACAAAATCAGAGGTCACAACCTATTTCTGCCAAGTGATGGGTTGTGGAGGGTCTGATGGGGGTCTGAGGCTACTTGTGGATGATAGGATTTAGCTACCGGTGCTGTCTCCTGGAGCAGCAGATAATTTAGTTTAATGAATTTGGACAGTTCACTGGATCTGCCCACACAGTTCTACTCACCTTCCATAATGCTTCCAAAATAGCACTAGCTGTTGCACAGGAGCCAAAAAGAAGGAAGAGAAAAGTAATAAACGACAAGGCCCCAGAGATTTCTGCCCTTTCAGAAAAGCCTGAATGAACTTTTCCACAGAAATTGTAAGCCAAAAAAAGAGATGCTTTTTTTCTTTCTCATGGAGGAGGAATCAGGCAAAGATAGATGCCACAAAGACAAGCACACACATGCAACGCGGAAGAACCTGGTTACCTGATTTTCATGGAAGTAATAAGGCGTTAAGAATGTACTTCAAATACATATTCCTTGACGTCACTTATACACACGGAGTCTCAGGTTATGCTCTCATCAAGGGCATCAGAGCCGCTCCTGGTGTTTGGTGCTCTAACAAGGTAACTCCAGAGACACGGCCTGACCCTACAGCCTCCTATCACACACTCATACAACCACACAAGCTAGCAGACAAGCTCCCCTGCCACATGCAGGCACATATACACATACACATACACATACACAGTCACACTAGGGAGCAGACAAGCACCTCTGCCACACACAGGCACCTCCCACCCCCAACACACACACACACACAGTCACGCTAGGGAGCAGACAAGCTCCCCTTCCACATGGGGCACCCACAGTCCCCACGCTGCTCTGCCAGCCCTGTGGCCCAGACCCCATTCTCCAGGCCTGTGCTCAGAATGCCCTTCCCCCTCAACCCCTCCCTGTGCACCACGTGTGCCGCAGCCAGCTGTTCTGTGGGCAGACCCTTCCGTGGGCTGACAGGTGGTGATTACTGTTGCCAGCCCCACATTAGGAGAGAATTCAATGGGAGAGAGCCCCTGCCCGCCCCGGTCTCCCTATAATAGCGCCTTTGTGAGGTGCTTCACTGTCTTTCTTTCCCCATCCTCATCAACCTACGTCTGGAGCAGCTCTGCCTGAGGAGAAAAGAAAAGAAGACAAAGGGAGGCTCACAGGGCCCTGACTGAGCCACCCCACCTGGGGCGGGAAGGAGGGCTGTGCTTTGGGGAGAAGGCTGTGCCCCCTTCCCGCACTTGGCTAGGGCAAATAACCAAGAGGACCCCCAGGGATGCCTGAGGTGGACTCCTCATGAAAGCAGTGGATCCTGCCCATCAGCCAGCCTTGCCCCTGCGAGCTGAGCATGCAGCAGTGAGGGTGAGGCTGGGGTGGAGGCCTGGTGCAGAAATCAGCAGATTCCTGGAGACTGGAGTCCAAAGCCTGGAGCCTTCCTCTTCCTCTCCCTTCTCCCTTCCCTCTTCCCCACATTACGCTCTGCAATCCAACGCCAGAGGCCAGGGTATGGGCCAGAGAGGGTTAAGTTTCCAGAAGTCCTGACGGGCTTCAGCCAGGTTCAGGGCTGGAGTGGGTAGGTGAGGGTGATGAGAGTGGAGAAAAGGAAAGCAAGAATAGGCTGCAGACCGTGTAAGGCCAACATCTGGGACACGGTCACTGCCCCTCCTCCCTGCACAAACCGCAGACGCTGTGGCAGCAGGAAAATCAGAGCGGTCCAGACCAAGAATGATTGTGCAACCTGGCCCTGCAGGAGCACAACGCTGGAGGTGGGAGTGGAGGTCTGGGGTGCGGGGCAGAGTCCACTTTAGAGGGGAGACTTCAGCTCTTACTAAAAACACAGGCATTCAGGGCTCTGGTTTCCACACTAGAATGCAATGCAACTAACATGCATTTTGTAGTTCAAAATCCTCTGAGAATCGGAACTGGAATCTCTGCCCTGGGCCCCAGTGTCTCACAGCCAGAGGCACGGTGCCACTGAGGTTCTAGGATGGCTGCTGTGGATTGGCTGCTGTGGATGGCGGTGGGTGTGGAAGGAGGCCTTTCGTCCAGCCTCCTAAAGTGGCGGGATTCTGCCACTTCCCCCAGGCGCCTCACAGTAAACTCTTCCTCAGCAAAGGGAGCCCCGCCAAGTCTTTAATATGGCTCAAGGAGTGGGGATGGGTTGGGAGGGAGAAAATGGATGGTCGGGGGAAGTTTGATCTGAGGGCTACCCCAAACAAACACAGGAGAGGAGCAGTGGATTTTCCTTTTAATGCAAAATGTTGCAATACAAAACAATGTGGAGAAAGTCCTGTTCCTCAGGACACTGAAGGGAGGAGTGAGGAAGAGAGGGCAGAGCTGGACGTCTCCTCCTATTTCTCCCTCCCCAAGTCACTCTGAGGGGAAGAACACTGCTGCCTGCTCCCTGGGCCTGCCCGCATACAAGGTTAGAGCCCTAGGTCTGGGCCATCCTTAGCCTGAAATTTGTTGACATGGGGCAGGAGAGCAGGAGGGAACATTGAGGGTTTTGACTCTTTGGGCTCTAAAAGGATTACTCAGGATCTGGAGTTCTGTATGAAACAAAGGAGCTGAAAGAATTTGATTGTCACTGGCTAAAAATATAGAGGATTTGAGCCACAACTGGCCCACATTTGAAGAATGAGGAACAAGAAATTTAGTGGGGATATAATATAAATGTATGGGAGTGAGAAAGATGCAAAAAACAAGGCTAGCTCCTCAAACCTCCTCCTCTTTCTTCCTCATCTCCAGCTTATAGACAATCTGGTAGCCATCATCCCAGGCATAGAGCTGGCGTTCTCGGGGGTTATAGCGGAGGCTGGCATGGGCACCATATCTGCGGGGAAAATAAGGGAGTGCTGCCCGTTCAGGGGTCAGGGTGCCGCTGGCATCAAAGGAGCACTGGATGCGGGCCCGACTGGCAGGACGGGTGTTATAGACGACATAGAGGGTTCCACAGATGACAAAGGCAGCCTCAGCATTCTCTCTGGGGCATGGTGTGTCCCACTGCTGCTCTGTGTCCAGTGTCTGTGGATCTAACTTGGCCAGACACAAGTGCCTGTCATCCTCCCGGGTGGCATAGACAGCCCAAAGACCTTCCTCATCAGCTGCCAGGTCGATGTAGGTGTCTGCTGTCAAGCCGTAGGGGGGGATCAGTCCCTCTGCTGGGAATACTGAGCTGTCCACCACTGTTCGGTTTGCCAGGTGGAATTTGATTAGCTGCAAAGTGTTCTCCATCTCACCACCTCCACCAGGTCTTCCAGGAGGCCTCCGAGCAAAATAAAGAAAGCCACCATATACCAGCTGCCCTGTGCCTACCCAGGGGAAGGGCACCCGGACTCGGGAAGCTTTCCGGGCAGCCATGGCAAGGGTGAAGTCACGCAGCCTTGGGAAGACAAAGGCTGTGTCATTCTGTGTCCCATCTAACACGTAGATCTTCTCTGTTTGCCCCAGTGGATCCTTGGTCCATAGACCAGCCGGGCCACCAAATCGCTTCAGAATCTTCATTGATCTCACTTGAGAGATTGTGTAGCCACAGTCTGATGAGAAAAGCACAGGAAAAGGAAATAGAGACAAGAATTAGATGCCTCCAGCAGGAACTCCCCTAGGGTAGGTGATCTGGAGAATAGTGAGCATTTGCCCAGTGGTTGCCTCCACTCTTAGGGAGAATTGAGAAAGAGCGGGTACCACAGCGGCCTGGATCCCCAGAACCTCTCTTTAATAGACCTGGCATTACAGAGGTTTCCCTAAAACAGATTCCAGAAGACAGAGCCACAATGGACTGGGACAAAGCGAAAAAAAGAGTAAGAAGCAAGGAAGGAAGAATATCGGTTCTGAGAGAGTTAGGGGCCTGCTTTCAGATTATTTACCTGTCACCATATCGTACTTCTCATTCCTTCTTCCCTTGCCTTTGGTCCCAGGGCCTCCAGTCACCTTCTCATCAAACTCTACACAGGGCAGAGCTGGGTTCTGGGTCTCCAGATAGTCTACCTCCCGCTCCAGACGATCCACTCTCCCGGAGATGGTGTCGGCCTCAGTTCTGAGTGCCTCCCGCTCCTTCTCTGCCACCTCCAGCAGTGGCAGCATCTTGTTCTTGAAGTCCCGCAGCTCAGCAGCATGCCGACTACTCTGGTCCTGGCACTGGGCCAGCCGTTCCTGAAGGGATGGGGGATCAGGAGGGAGGCTGCAGGGTTACAACTCCCAGGCAGGGAGAGGCCCAACTCGGGAGTCAGGAATGGGAAAAAAAGAGCAAACTCAGCCAGGCTTCAATATCCCCTTCCACTCCTGCAGAAAAGGAAACCAGATGTGCAGAGGTGCTAAATGTGCAAACAGCCTAGCTGAGATTCACCTAGGCCCCTACCCCGACTCCATGTCCTCCAGCCTGTGTTCTCTGTGAGCAGTGCCACTGAGCCATCTGAGCCTCTAGGCAGGTCTAAGCGCATGAAGGTGTGAAGAGGGCTCTGCTCCCTTAGCAATTATCCTCTCGGACACTAAAATGCTACAGATCTCAACCTGTTAAAAAGACAGGAAGTTATAGATTCCCTGGGAACCTCCAACTTCAACAGAATCATCACCTTCTCTGGAGATGCAGCCCCACAATCTTGGCTCTCGTTTCCACTCTGCCCCCTTATTCTATCTAATCCCAGAGGTAAAACGCAAAAGTCGATTTGCTTTGGAATTGTTCTATGTGGGGTAAGAGGAGGGCTTGTCATTCCGAAGGTCCTTTTATTAAGAGAGAATTTTCTGTAGACTCTAACAGAGCCCTTTCTTGTTATCCCCAGATCCCTAACAAACTGGTTGAACCAATAGCCCTGGAATCCTTCTAGGCTGGGCTAGAAGAGAAAGGGGTCCCTCACCTCTAAAGCAGCTAGTCGGCGTTCCATGTACTCCACAAGGTGGTGCTGCTGTCCTTGGAGGGGTCCCGACCATGACAAAAGGAACAAGATGAGGAGAGGGGTGCTGGGCCCCATGGCAGCCTGGAGAGTGGTGCCAGAGTAGAAGTAACGTACAGTCAGCCTCTTCCCCTCAAGCCCGAGGGTTAGCTTTGGAGGCGGGGTGGGGGCGGTGCCTTCTCTCCTTCTGATCTCTGGGTCTCTCTCACTACTCTGGAATGCTTTCAGTCTCTTTACAACCCCCACCCCCTCCTCTCCGCCAGGATTGATCAAACACAGATGGCCCCATTGCACAGCAGCCAGAAGCCTTAACCACCTCCCGCCTAGGCTGTAGGCTCCTCTGGAGGGGAAAGAGATGGAAACCCGAAGGCAGAGGCCTTCCAGGCAGTCAAGCAGGGAAGCTAGCTGCAGAAAGCAGAGACCCCAGAGAAAACTCAGCAAACGCCATTCCTGTTTTAGGAAAGTTTCACCAGTGCTGACTTAAGAAACTGACATTTTTCATTAATCCTTCCCTTTCCCTGCAATAGAGTGGGTTGTTTTCAGCCTTGTTCAGTAGAAGCTGGGAGCTGGGGAGGTGAGGCTTGAAGGGAGGAAGCAGGAAAAAAATGGCCCAAGTGGTCAAGCCCAACTTATTCTAAAGCTCATTGGCGCCACCTTGTGCTAAGCAGCTGGTGTCATCTCTCACGATTAATACAGAAACTAAGGCTTAGACTTCACCCCATGAGGAAAATATTCCACAAAAGCCAAATATATTGAATTTACAGGGGTTTTCACCACTAAAATGCATATTTCCCCCAAGACTATCCAATTACTACTTTGGGGGCTATGCAAATATCTGATTTAGCCCAAGGAAGAAAATATAACTGAGATTAAAAAAAAAAAAAAAACCAGGTCACTGAGAAGTTAGTAAATTAACTCGATCGTCTGGAAGTTAAGGCTGACAGCAGCGCTGTTTTACATGGCTTTCCTTTGCTTGAAAGAGGCCAGATATAGTCTCTCACCAAAACTGAGGAGTGTTCAGTGAGTTCACACTAATTTACTATACATTCATGTATTGCGGGGGGGCGGAATCTGATATATATATATGTGTTGTTGCAGTCTAGATCAATGTATTCTGACTTCCTTACCACTGGGAGAAAAGACTATTGGTTATTTCTCTTGGTTGTGGTCCAAAAGGGTATTTCTGAGTGTTTCTCATTTCTATATCCCAACTAAGGCTGCAGGAGCCCAAAATGAATTAATGGCCACCATAAGGTAGACTTGGCCTGACACACGAGCCGAAAAAAAAAATCAAATAGAGCATTTACTCAGAGACCTGCAGTCATTAATTGAAACAAACCCCTATTTCTTTATCGGGAGAAATTCTATTCACTTTAGAATCAACAGAATCTGATAAGAGAGGTTCCTTCTGTAAAAAGGACCATGCCTCTAACAGTACAGTTTGAAAGGAGGGGAAAAATAGCAGCTTCCTGTGGTTACTCATCTTTTCATTCTGCTACTGCTATTTGGCAAAATATATGAGGAAACAAAGCTTAATTAGCCGGTCTCAGAAGTCTTCTACCTCTTTCAAAGGGTCAGATCCAGATGATGTGAAGTAAGGACCCTGGACACTGCATTCTTGGGAAGTATTCCCTGCCAAACCCTATTCATTTCCAGTATGGAGATTTGTATGAAGAATGAAATTGTCTCTAGTACTCTACTGATGTTCAAATACAATATGCTTAGCCACTTTCAAAGATGTCATTTATTGATCCCCTTTATATCCTATAACAGAAGTCAAAAACAGCCACATAAGTCAGAAAATTTACCCATTTTATTGATGCATTGCAATTGCTCTACATTTTACCATATTATGTAGAAAATACTGAAAATACAAGCTACTTTGTAAAACCAAAGACAAACATTGAATCCAAAGATAAACTATGTTTTACACAATGGACCCTTTTCCCATAGTTAGTATTAAATTTTAAATATCTATTTCTTTTGTTAAAATGATTATTTTACATACTCCCTAAGTACATCTGCATTACAAACATAGCTCAGTAATTCTCAGAAACTATCTGTTTCTAGAGGCTTGTTGTAAAAGAAAGCGCACAACCAAAAAAAGGGAGAAAGCAAAAGTTTAAATCGCACACAATAACTAGCATATCAAATACATTTAATAAAGTAGGAATTCCATTGCAATATCAAGGATTCAAAGCAGAAATACTAACATTACATATAATGTACATATAATGTACTGCTACATGTAGTGAGATTATTTTTCAAGCTGAATTGAAACCGCACATTATATAAAGTTTAGCAACAAACAACCATGTAGACATGCTGCACCATCTATCAGTTAAAAAAAAAAAAATCAAAATAGGAAGCAGGCTCGGGCCACTCCTGTCACTGAGAGGCAATTTCATTTCCTATCCTAAAACAAACCATCTCAACTAGTGAATTTTTGCATAATAATGCTGAACAAAACACACATTACTGTGCTTGCCTGGCTAAGGGCAGTCAAGCTTAGCCCCTCTAGTGGAGGACAATGGATGAGCAATCACAAAAGCAGGCTCAGAATGGCCAGAACTGTTTGAAATGGAGTTCTTATTCCTGGGGTTGGTATTTCAGCTGAGCACTGAAAATAATATCACCTCCTGGGAGCTATTAAAAACTCTGGAGTGACCAAGTGTCCCTATGAGCCCAGAGTGGCTACACTGAACCCTTCTCCGCTTCTTCTCTCACCCGGAAAGGAAGAAGTTGGAAATGCAAGTTCTGAGAGAGGACTTAAAGCCTTAAGCTGGTTTGAGGTCAGGTCACTGTGACCCAGGCCAGCTGCTCACTAAATTCACCAGGCTTCCTCCCTTCCTGTCAGGGCCAACAGGGCTAACCCCAGGGACAGAATCTAAAGCCACAGTGAGCACATACATACACATTCAGCAGACACAGGTGGATTTTTATGTTGGAAAATCGGAAATGCCAGTTTGCAGACTAAGACTGAAAAATCTCTAGTTTTTAAAGCCACACACTGCTAGGCAAGTGACTAAGGTAACAATACAAGCTCTTGGTATTATCCTTTTCTGTGGAGTTTAGACTCCTATCTTAAGTGGTATCTGCTTATTGGACTGGGGTGCAGGAATGGGATTTGGTTTTCTTTCCTGCATCTCATTTCTTACAAAAACAACAAATCTTGTCCCTTACAGAAAAAAGACAAGGAACAAAAAATTTGTCCTTTAGAAACTAAACCTGTGTTCCAACAAGAAAATCAGAATGTGCTTGGCAAAAAGGAGACACAAAGATCACACATGTTGACCAGAAAACTGTATGACACTAGTGACAGAAATTATACAAACTGCTTGGCTATCTTGACCAATATAGTGCTGAAAACACAACTCAATATAATGATTTTAAAAAATAAAGAAAACACAACATGTTCCTGGTAGGCTGTACTGACTACCTGCCCCATCTTGGAAGCCCTTACTCCTTACAATGAAGAAACTCCAAATACTTTGACAGCTCCTCGGTGTTCCACCTGGTACAGAGCTGGCTGACCAGGCTCCATGAAATCTCCCATCTCCATCCTGCACCTCCTTGACACCATCTCTATCTACATAGAACCAGTCCTAAAATTATATCTCAAATATATCATTTTCAATTCAGATGGAACACACCTGTATTTTAGGATTAATCTTCTTTCCCCAAATCCTTTATGGGCAGGAATGTCCCCATCCCCAGTACCTTCTACTTGACCCAGATCCATGCAGGAGCTGAGAGTACAAGGACAATTTCACAGCTTGAAGGGCCCCAAGACTATACAAGCTGTTAAAAAAGAAACCTCAAAAGCCTCAATGACTCAACAGGCTTTGGTTCCTTCTCTATATTCTTCACCAGCTAAGAAACCTTTCTGTGAGTTCCTTGTCACCAGCGGCACCACAAAACTCCTCATAGTATGGGGACATGGTAAGCAATACAACAGGCTCTTTGGTATAAACACATCTGTTACATGTTTTTTTCAACAAGCAAATATTTTACTAGGAATGTCAACTATGTGCAGGAAGGACTGCCACATGGGAAAAGGAAAAAAAAATTCATTCTAAAAGTGATTGCACATACTTTAAAAGAATGCATATTTAATATTGGCTTGACTCCTCTCACCTGCTTCCTGAATTCTCACAGAAGCAAGGTAGCAACGCACAGTGAGAGAGCCACATGGGGAAAATGCTTCTGTGAGAACTCAGCTGAGAATCCAAAATGGAAAGGGGTAGAGGTGGTGGTAAAGGAGAAAAGCTGCTGTTTTTATTTTTCAATGTTGGCAGGGAAACTGAGAACAATGCATTTACACAATACAGCTACTAATCCTGTTCTGATAAATCCCGGTGAACAACTTAGGGTCCACGGGGGCTTGCTGGTCCATCCTAAGGCAAGCTCACTGTAAACTCTATTAACCACTACATTATCATATAAGGCACTACAATAAGGGAAGGTGGAAGAAAGGGAAGGAAGAGACACACACTGAAAAACTCCTCACCAGACACACCTGTGCAAAACAATTCCAAGGGTCTCCTCTCCTTGCAGGCAATGCCCCTGCTCATTCAGCACTACAGTAATATGCTCTAATATAATTGCAATTAGTTCACATACATTCCAACAAGTATCAGTTCATTTTGGTTTAAATACAATGGAGACATCAATCCATCTCCGGGATAACACTGGAGGATCACATACACACTAAGTACACAATTCAAGTGTAATCACTACACATTTGATTACAAATAACATTTTGGGTTAGCAGGAAAAATTGCTTGTTATATTTTTCTAATCAATATGTACATATTTAATTATGTAAAATATTAAAACACCACCATTACAAAACTTCTAAAATATTTTTAAATTCAGTAATAAATTTTTAAAATATTTTTTGCAATTCCTACATGCACTTATTATATAAGTCTTAATAAGAGAGCATTCAATTTGCTGCTGGCATACAAAGGAAGCTACTTTAAAGTATAAAAGCTATACACAAGAAATGTTCTTATCTGGTTTCAGGTTTTTTTAGCTTTCTCCCCAAACAAATCACATAAAACAGAAGGGAGAGATGAGCAAAACAGAGGTGTATTACTGAAAATTCATACTAATCTTTAGGCAAAGCTCATCAATGCCAGTATCTCATAATAGACAGAGATTTTGCATATAATAAAACCACCACCACCATATAATAATAACCACCTTAATGGCTTTTTCGATAAAAAAATTTAAGCTGAATCAGAGAGAGAAAGACTTTTAAAAAATAATTTAAAAAAGAATTCATGGTGCTTCATTTAAAAAGAATACTTGGTGTTTTCACGCAGATATGGATTCTCTCACATTAAGTTACCAGCAAATGGTGAGCTGCCTTTTAAACACTACTTTATAACAAACACAGGAGCAATTGAGAGTATCTCAATAGTAACATAGAGTAATACGTAACCAGTTTTGCAAAAATAACAATTGCCCATTAAGTATAATATGACATTAAAACAAAACTGAAACTCTGTAAGTTTAAATGTCCAATAAACAAAAGGGAGATTTTGAGGAGAAATGCCTGATAGTAAAAATACAGACTTGTGTAAGCCGCTTTTAAAATAAAATAGGCAAGTCTGAGTTTATAAACAAACAAAAAGTAATGATTTTTCTTTTCTTGTCATCAGATTTCAACTCCTCCTATCAGCATTTTTCCTGACCAGCAATCACAATAACACAAAATGAAATAAAGAGGGGCTTCACCTGTTTTTAAAAGCATTTATAGAAATCAAGTCAGAGAGACAAAATATTTTTCAGAGGGTAACTTCAGAACAATCTCTCTTCCTTGGTAACTGCAGAAGATGGGCATCTGAACTCTTCCAAGTACCAAAATTGCTGTCACAAAAATAAAGAATTTAAAAATAGGGCAAACTTTGGGAAGACTACAACAATGCAGTCAACACTGAGACAGGTTCCCCCAGAGAAAAACCTTCTGCTTCAGTGGGCCCCTGCAGAACAAGTTGCTGGCTAAGAAATTTCAAGAGGGTAAAGGAGGATCTCTCCATAGCCCAATATTAAGAACTCAGGGCCAGGAGAAGGTAGCCATGACTCCTCCTCCCTCATGCTCACCAACTATAAGTAGGAATACTGGCTGATCTTGGTAGGACTCAGCGGGTATCCAGTGTAAATTGTTGAGCCTCGGGAAGACCCAATGTAGGATTGGGTGGCAAACTGGTGTTGGTACTGAGCAGGGGCCACGCTGGCAGAAGTGAGGAGGCTGGGCCCAACACTGACAGGGACCTGGTGCACCAAAGTGCTAGGGTGAGTGGTATAGGCTGCAGCATGCCTTGAGGAACCCTGTGGGGAGAAAAGATGAGCAATGGAGCTGGTTGAGCCCAGTGCAGCAGCAGAAGTCGGGGCAGCATACGTATACAGATGAGCCTGGCTTGGCAGGTGAGCAGGGGCCGGGGCAAGGTGTGGGTGCCCTGTCGAGTGTAGCGGGCTGCCATGCTGGAAGGTGTAGGGGGCTTGGGAGAGAGGGGCCACAAACGCCTGCTGCCTGCGGGGGGCTGGGTTGCTGCTTCTCTCCTGTGAGGTTGGAGCCGCCGATGACTGCTGGTTCTGGAAGAAAGAAGGAAGAAGTGAGGAATCTTGAGGTCACTCCAGCTCAGGGCACCAAAGGCCAAGTTAAGAGCTCAGGTCCTGACTTGTACTGTTTCCGAATGGGTATAGCACATAATCTCCCACACTGGCATTGAATGCTGTCAGAAATCAGCCACCCCTCCCTCTGCCTCTTAGCAAGATAGATCCTAACCTGGCTCAGGTAACAGCATTTTGCTTATAAGTATGACAGGAAGAGGGAGAATCAAGAGATCATAGGGTTCCCCACTCCTGCAAGTTAATAACTGGTGACTCAACTCACCCTATTCTGGCGTCAGTAAATTTGAATTTTTCCTAACCTTTATTTCTTACCATTGCTTTCTTTTGTTTTCGTCCTCTAAGTTCTTCATACCCCTCTTGAAATGTGGAGCCTAAAATACATGCACTAACTCAAACTTACATTTTCACTTGCATGTGCTCTCTCTCACATACCCTCATATTGACACTTTCTCACTACTGGTGGACATCATACAAGCACTCGAATTTTAGCTTCTAAGAGTGAACACAAATAGAATAAAGTAATGAGAGAAGCAGAAGGGTAGGTTGGGGCTGGGGGTGTTCAGAGAGTGGGGAAGTCCCAAATCGCAGACTCCAGCAACAAGTAGGACCTAGAACCAGTTGAATTTGGTGGCCAATGAGCTTTTCACAATCTCTTGACTCAAGTAAACAATGTAAGGATCAGCTTACTTATGGCCTGGGGGATAAAGAGAATCTGGTCTCAAAGCATATGCCTATCACAGACATGGTTAAAGCATCCCAGGCTCTTTCTAAATCCCAGACGTTTCTCTAACCTTCCAGGGTAGACTTAGGGAGGTCTGATGGAAAACCTAGAATGTACATCCTGAACACACTTACAGAGTGAATGAAGAGACACAGCATATGCGGTACAACGTAAGCCATAGAACACAAAATTGTTTGACACAAAAGGGGCTTCATTTGGCTTTATTCAGCATCCAGCCAGAAGCAGGGTTCTCCAGAAAGTAACAACAGTGCAGGGCCCAAACAGAAGGCAGTAGCCCATAGCACTTACCTGGCTAAGGTTGAGTGGTTGTGCTGCACTGGTCCCCCCGCGTTGAGCTCGATACCCTGTGGGGGTGATACAGCATCCAGATGACTGCCCACTCACTGAAGCTACTGGCTTAGTCTTATTGCTCAGGAGACCTAAAAAAGCACCAGGCTTAATAGTTATGAGTAGACATCACTGAGCTAACCTCAGATGGCATCATATTAATTAGTCCACATCTGTATGTAGTTTGCAAGCATTAAGGTCTCAATTCTATTTACACCAGAAGAAAATAACCTGTTATCACCCATTTCTTTTCTGTCTTGGCACAAATCTCCACATAGGATCCTCAAAATGTTCACTTAAATAAATATTATAAATATTTTAACTATAATCTCTTGTCATATACAAGGAACGACTGGAAATACAAACATGCTAAGACACCATCCCTCTCTCCAAGAGTTTATAGTTTTATGTAGGAAGGGATTAAACAAGCACAGAAATGATAATGTGAAGCTGAGAAAGCTATTGGTAATTCTTAGGATATTAAAGTGTCAAGAGGGTTTAAAAGAAGGTAAAATTCTATCTTGTTGGACACTTACTGTCTTCAAATTCTTAGAAATTACAAGACAGCTGAATGTGAAATTTTGCTTGCTTCTGTGTTCCCATTAGGAAAACCAGAGCATTTATTCAGTGTCTCATGTGATAGCCTATATTCTCTGGACCCAAGAGCACACGGAGGTACTAATAATTCTATTCAGTAGCCTGGCATCAGGAAGCTCTCTCTCTTGTCTGCAATGGGACAACTGTCTACTTCTGAAAAGAATCACACAGAGGCATAACACAATACCCTCAAATTACAACCCTGTTTATGTCTATGGCAGTAAGATAATACATAATAAAACATAATTTATACAAGTATGGCCCAGGTTTATGTTGACACCTAAACTTCACCAACCCCTTCCTTGGTATGAAGTTGTCACTGAAAAGCAGCTGCCTTAACAAGACTACATTGCCTGGGCTCACTTGCATCTAGGTGGGGCCATGTGAGAAGCATTCACTATTTCCACTTATTTCCAGCCTAAAGAGGTTAAGACATGTGTGTGCCTCCTTCAAACTTTCTTTCTCCTTCTGACTGGATGCTCAGGAATCAAACACTTGTACCAAGAAATTATATGAGAGAGAAGTAAAATTCTACTATGTTACGCTACAAAAATCTAGGATTTGTTACTGCAACTGCTATTACCCAACTAACACAATAACTAAACCAAGGAGCCTAAGTCCAGTATCTAACAGGGCAAAGATGATGGAAGTAATTGGGTTGGTAATAAAACCATCAAAAGCATCACTGCTATGACACTGGGTGAGAAAAAAATCTAAAGAATATAACTGTTTTCCAAAACACTTTTGCAGTCATTTTCAATATTATCAAGTCCTGTCTACATCTCAATTGCCAAATTCAAATCATCTGTGGCAAACCTAATTGCCTAATTCTTCTTGCAATATCACACGTCTTGTCTGCTTTCTCCCATCAGCATTGAATGTGTTTCTGAGACTACAATCTCATTTGTATATTAATCCAAGCAAAATAAACACAGGAAGATAAACTGATGGCCAAAAATAATTTCACATTGTGCAGGGAACTGATTTCTGAATTAAGGACTCTTTAAGAATGTCTACACCACTGGTCTCTACCACTGATATAAATGGATTATGGCAAAATATTTAAGCATTCACACATCAAAGGAGAATTCAACTCAAGCTGTGAAGATAACACTCACCTGAGGCCTGGGTTGCTACAGTGCAGTCACCAAGCTGAGTTTTCAGTGGAGGCACAATGATGGTGCGGGTGCCAGTGCCATCTGCCACAACTCTGCCAGGCCCCTCCAAAACGGATCCACTATTGCCTCGGAGAGCACTCAGGGTATCAGTGGAATAAGGGCTGCTCAAAGAAGAGTCAGAGTCTGGAGAATCATTGACAGTGACATAACTGATGACATTAGACCTTGGCTTCAGTCCAGAGCTGAGGAAAAGAAAAATACATGAAAATTGAATTGTTCTTTTTTGTGTGTGTGACAGCGTCTTGTTCTGTCACCCAGGCTGGAGTGCAGTGGAGTGATCACAGCTCGATGCAACCTCAACCTCCTGGGCTCAAGCTATCCTCCCATCTTAGCCTCCCGAGTAGCTGGGACTACAGGTGTGTACCACCATGCCCAACTGTTTTTATCTTTTGTAGTGATGAGATGTCACTATGTTTCCCAGGCTGGTCTCAAATTCCTGGGCTCAAGTGATCTTCCCGCTTTGGCCTTCCAAAGTGCTAGGATTGCAGGCATGAGCTACCATGCCGAGCTTCAACTGCCCTTTTAAGCAATGTTTCTTAGATGATCTGTCTCTGGTTCTCCCATGATAACAATGATGATAAAGATGGTAATAATAATAGTAATATTAGCAGCAGTAAACTTCCGGGTACTTATGTATCAGGCACTACTCTCATGCTCTACATACATCTCACTGAATCCTTACAACAATCCTATGAAGTAGGTACTATTAACCCCATTTTGCAGATGAGGAAACTAAGGAATAGGGAGATGAGGAACTTGCCCAGGGTCACACAAGAAGTGATGAGCGGTGAAGACAGGATTCAGACCCAGGACAGAATGACTTCAGAGTCCACACCTCTAACACCTCCTGTATGTTGCCTCTACCATCTTACAATTGGTCCTTTTGAACTAACAGGCTCTAAATTCATTCTAAATTTTCTCTTCCAAGTTCACTTAAACTTCATTTCTGCATGACTCTGTAAAGTCTCTTAAGTTACTTTCATGTGTGAATCCTACCTTCTCAGGTAAAAGCAAGAGGTCATTCCCTCTTCCATATGCCCAACACCAAAAGCCCCATCGAAGGCTATGCTTCCAAGATACCTTTTTCTTCGGCCCTTTTTTTTGGGTGGGGGCAGGAGGGGATGCAGTCTTGCTCTGTCACTCAGGCTGGAGTGCAGTGGCACGATCTCAGCTCACTGTAACCTCCGCCTCCTGGGTTCAAGTGATTCTCCTGCCTCAGCCTCCCGAGTAGCTGGGATACAAACATGTGCCACCACGCCCTGCTAATTTTTGTATTTTTAGTAGAGACAGGGTTGTGCCATGTTGGCCAGGCTGGTCTTGAACTCACCTCAGGTGATCTGCTGGCCTCAACCTCCCAAAGTGCTGGGATTACAGGCGTGAGCCACCATGCCCCACCGGTCCTTTCTTTCACAGGCCAAACTGGGCCCACTTGCCTGAAGCCAACAGTCTAAAACCAATAGAGCCAGGAACCATTCACTTATCTTACCTACTGGGCTTGTATTTGTTGTCCTCTTCCTCATCAGTGTCACTTCGGATAGTGATGACACTCACAGGAGGGCTGGGAGTATCTGGAATGATGATGGGCTGATGCTGATCTTGGACAGGGACTAAGGAATTATAAGAAGATGTGGTGCGGAGGGGACTGCTCCCAACCAGAGAATAGACTTGGGAAGGCAGAACATCTAGAGAGGACCTGTAGGAAAAGTTCACATGGAAAGATGATTCAGTCCTTGGCCTTCCAAATTGTGTATCTTTTCCCCAGACTGCTTTCCAATTTACTCATTGATTCCTTTTTACATAATCATTAAGCAAATACATTTAACTATATAAGTTCCAGTGAAAATAAGCACCATGCTGGCAAGAGTTTCCAGGGACAAGAACACCAAAATACAAAAGACATTTTACTTTTATAAGCCCTTTATCCCAGGATTAAATTTCACTCTGTAAAGTAAAATAAAAACATCATAAAATGCCCTAGATTCAAAGTGGCAGCAGAGACAAAGGACCATCATAAAACCAGGACACACCTGGTGTACATGCCCAGATGAAATGATTTGCTCTTCCTCAATTTGGCAGCTACTTGCTGCTTCATATCTATATTATATGTCTATACAATATTCCAAATGCAAGGCAACATATCTCTCAAACTGGCACAGTTTTAACTATCAGCTGTAACACAGACTCACTTGGAAGAGACTGGAGCTGACTGCTTATTCTTCTTCGAAGGGAGGGAACTGGATTGTTGTTGTCTGACAACATGGGCAACACCAACATTCAGAGGCTGAGCAGTGGCCAATGTCACATGGTTAGTCAGCAAGGATGGCTGCTGCATGATAGTGCTGTACTGGTTGCCATGAGAGTGGGCATTCCTGTACCAACAGAAAGAAAGAGAAGAGTGAATTCCAAAACCACTGAAGAATCAGGACCAAACAGACATCAAAAGCAATTAGCCAAAATGCAGCTGCATTTTATTTTTTTAAAGTTGAGCACCTACCATCTGATAAGGGATTAATAACCAGAATACGTAAGCAGCTCAAACAACTCTATGGAAAAAAATCTAATAATACGATCAAAAAATGGGCAAAAGAATTGAATAGACATTTTCCAAAAGATGACTTACAAATGACAAACAGGCATATGAAAAGGTGCTCAACATCTCTGACCATTAGAGAAATGCAGATCAAAACTGCAATGAGATATTATCTCACCCCAGTTAAAACGGCTTATATCCAAAAGACAAGCAATAATAAACACTGCCAAGGATATGGAAAAAAGGGAACAACTGTACACTGTTGGTAGGAATGTAAGTTAGTACAACTATTATGGAGAACAGTTTGGAGGTTCCTGTAAAAACTAAAAATTGAGCTACCATATGATCCAGCAATCCCACTGCTGGGTATATACCCAAAAGAAAGAAAATCAGTATATCAAAGAGATACCTGCACTCCTATGTTGCAGCACTATTCACAGTAAGATTTGGAAGCAGCCTAAGTGTCCATCAACAGATGAATGGATAAAGAAAATATGGTACATATACACAATGGAGTACTACTCAGCCACAAAAAGTACATGTTGTCATTTGCAACAACATGGATGGAACTCAAGATCATTATGTTAAGTGAAATAAGCCAGACACAGAAAGACAAACCACATGTTCTCACTTATTTATGGGATCTAAAAATCAAAACAATTTAATTCATGGACATAGAGAGTAGGATGGTTACCAGAGGCTGGTAAGAGTAGTGCAGGGCTAGTGGGGAGGTAGGGATGGTTAATGGGTACAAAAAAAAAAAAAAAAGAATAAGAACTACTATTTGATAGCACAATAGGTGATTATAGTCAGTAATAACTTAATTGTACATTTTTAAATGACTTAAAGAGTGTAATTGGATTATTTGTAACTCAAAGGATAAATGCTTGAGGGGATGGACACCCCCTTTTCCATGATGTGCTTATTTCATATTACATGCCTGTGTCAAAACATCTCATGTACCCCATAAATATACATACCTAGTATGTAATCACAAAAATTAAACATTAGAAAAAAAGAAAAAAGAATTTTCATTATAAAAGATAAAGTTGGGGACCTAGATTACAAGGCTTTAGGATCTCACTGTATGGTTTCTAATCACTTAAGACTCTCTTTAAAAAATCTAGAAGAAATGATTCCTGACCTTCAGAACCTATTGCTTTCCTATATTCAAAGTTTTCTTATAACACCATCTCCTAGCCTGATATGGGTTCTTAAAGGATTCCAACAGTGTCAAATTTTCCTTTATTTTCTTACTAGTCTCTCTCCTTATTATCAAGTGCTCCCACCCTATGGGATCTGCCCTTACAAATCTCCCAGAGTAACACAGGACACTTGCCTCCAGTCAGCTAGCTGCTGTCCACTCCCCATGGCCTCTGGAATCATTGCTGTGGGCTGGACAGAGTTGTGTAGAGCTACCCCAGGCAACTGTTGCCAAGTTGAAGGCAGGAGAATTTGCTGAGTCCCTCCAGGCCACGCCTGCTGTAAGGAAACACACATAAAAAACATCCAGACTTGATTCATTCTTGGCTTTTTCTTCTGTTTTTTTAAAGAAAGAAAAATTCATATCTTAAAAGAAGTTGCTTGTAGATTGTTAACTTGCAGAGATTAAAAAAGAAAGGTCAGAGGGGCTCAAGCTACAAGTCTTATGAATGGGGAAAGAAAACATACTGCTTTCTCTTGCCCACCCCCATAACCTGACCACCCGGGTATTAAAGAAAAGAAGATCCCTGCGGTTAAGAGCTTCTATTATACTGTAGAGAAAAGGAGTCTGAGAGTTCAGAGATAACAGCTAGTTAAATGCTGGAGTTTCATTTTTGCAACAATTCTAAAATAAACCCCTAGAAAGAGTTAAGAGGACTCCCTGGAGATTGAAAATGTTTTAATCTGACTGCCAATCAGATAAGGTATCAGATCAATTCAACCCATAAAACAAAGGGCAGAACTGTTCCCTTTTTTAAAAGGGTAGTATTTGGAAAATGGAGCCAGATGTGGATGACCAAAGGCCTAATCCTTTTGGGAAAAAAATCTTATGCCAGCAAGAAAAAGCTAACTTCATCATTTATAGCCACATAATGGAATTTCAAAATAAGGCAAAAAGTAAGATGTTTTAGAAGCAGAAAGCATCATACTTTGTTTCTAATAGTTACCTAAAATATGTTTTTATGTATCATTTGCAGGAATATTTCCACATAAAAACTAATCACTACAAGAAAATACATGATTTCTAGTTTTAAAAAAGCCATGTCACTTGCAATAAACTGAGCAACAAATGTTTTCTGTACTTCTTCCTCACAGAAATTCTGGCATTTTTTGAAAAAAAAAATGGGAACAGATTTGGAAGTTTCCTTTTTAAACTTGAATTCTGCAGTACGATTACCTACAATGCTTGGGTACATATGGTTCTGTTTCTTGAATTTCAAATTGCAAGGCCATCAACACACTGTTTTAAAAATATTTCTGCAAGTAACAGATCCACTTGTTACAAATACTGGTTCCAAACAAGAAGCCTTCAAAGCAGAGAAACTGCAAACACGTCTGCTACCATAAGCAGAATTTAAAACAAAATAAAACAAAACAAAAAATAAAAGAAGTATGTTAAGTCACACCATGCGTCTTTCCATAAGCCAACACCTGCACAAGACAAAGCATGTAGTTTAATACAAAGCAAGAAATAACATTCCAATGTGAGGCAGAAATCTGGCGTTCCAAGCGACGAACTGTTCTGACAGAGGAAGAACAAAAATATGCAAAGCTTAGCAAATGGCTAGTGCAAACTTAAGAGAAGCAGCAAAGGAGAAGTGTCAACTAACATTCCAACCTCGAAACTACAGATGAGTGAGTTAAAACCAGTGGCCTGGATCAATCAAGTTGGAAATATATCTGACTCCCTCACACTCAGGTTTTATGCTTACAAGAAAATTAATCTGGAAGTGACAAAGACTTTTAAAATGAAAACCAAATTCCAACCAAAGTATGTTTCTGGAAGTGTTTTCACTCACATGAATACTTAAGAAACAACAAAAGAAATTTAAAGCAACTTTGAAAACAGAGAAATAACAGGATTCAATCGTGCCTTTCAGGTTTTTGGATGCTTACCTAATTTTAAATTTCAAATGATAAAATGCTGGATATCCAATAAACAATTCTAACTCCCCATATAAACCAAAACACATCCAAAAAATCACTCTTAAGGTTACAAATCCTGAAACACACCTCAAAGTCTTGGTTGTTTTTTCTATCTCTAAGCCCAATACTACAATTGCAGCTATATTAAGTAACTATTCCCCATGACTTTTAATAACAAAGATATTGTATTTGCATAGTTTGTTGGCCATACTTTCAACCTTTGTATAAAGACCTATTTGTAAAATAATTAATTCCTCCCAAAACTCCTAAAAATGTGTCCACTTTTAATTTCAACCAACAATATGACCTACAATATGATCTACATTCTAAAGGGAATATCTTTAAATGTAAGATATAAGCTGCCACTGATCACGAGTGGCAAAAAGAGCTATCTTCATGTGTCCATAGAAGGATGGTTAGTATCAACTGATAAAGCAATAAATTAAGAGCATCTTAAGCATTTCCACATGCAGAAAAGTTTTAGAACCTTAAAACAGCAAAAAAAGGAGAAAGCTATCTTGCCAAGGAGTTCAATTTTGGCCATCCGGGTACCTGTAGCTGAGCCAAATTAAAGGCCATTTCCTTCATTCTCAAGGATCAGAGGGTAAAAGGCAGAAAACAAGTAACAGTGTTGAAGCTCTTCTGAGGCTACATCGAGAGCTTTTATCACACTAGGCTGGCAAAGAAGAATCAAGGGATCTGGCTCCTTACAGAGCCACACAACCATCAGTCAGACAGTGCTACAGCAAATGTTGGGGAGGAAAACAATGAGACTTTAAAAGATGTAGCAAGAACACAGCCACAAGATGGCACATGCTTCCATGCCCTCTGCAAAGACTAAGCTAAAAAATTTTTTTGAAAAATAAACCAGAAAAAAACAGAACAAAAACAAACAGGAAAAAACAAAAAAGAAAGAAACCAAAGAAACTCCGTTAGTAACACAATCAAGTGAGGGGAATTACCAGTACAGCGGCAGTCTGTTCAACCAGCGCCGGCCGGCCGGCTGCGCAGCTCAGAGTAAAGGGCACCGCATACTGCGGTGTGATGGTGGCTACTTGAGGGTGGAGAGTTGCTACCATTAGTGGTGTACAGCTTCCCTGAAACGTAGATTAGGCAGGTGAGTGAAACAAACACGGAGGCAGGATATCTGGATTCAGAAGGGTTCTCATTCCCCCCAAGTTATTACTGACAATGAACAGTAATTTGATAGCATCTAAAATGCATATACCAAACACAACTTTCCCCCTTCAACTTTGTACGGCATTGGCCCACAAAGTCAAATGCCAATGGCCTAAAACAAAGAAGTATAGGAATCCTCCTTGGGCTAGATTCAGGGGATCAGTTCTATGAAACAAATACATTTATTAAGAATTCTTCCTCCTGTTCACAAAATAGGGTTTTTGGATTTGAGAATTTCCTATGTGTCATAGGCCACAAACATTTATATATAAAATATAAAATATACTGTTTGTTGCTATTTAAATACTTTACAATTTTCTCTATCATCTTAGTCGAATGTTCCATAGCAAGTATAAAGTTTTAAAGCTTTCTACAATCTGGTTAAACACACGGAATGAAGGAATGTAATACGTGAAGAGGCATCCTGATGTGATCCAGCCTCTCAACTGTGATGAAATTCTAAAAGAGTGAGCAAAAGGGACACAAAGGATGCAAAAGTGGAACCTTATATTTTAGAATCAAAATGCTGCATATATACTTATCTTTATATGAGCTCCAACATTTAAAAAACAAACAACAAAAAAAACGCTTCACCCCGCAAAATTAGAGTAAACTTACTCAGAAGACCATTTCTCAAGAATGTCTGGATATTTTTTCCCTGCAAGTCTAAGGAAGACAATGGCAGAGTTGCAATAGTGTTAGGAATGAGTATATTGTTCCATAGAGATGTTTCATTTTAAGTCCACTGAATCATGACCAAGAAAGATCTTATAGTCAAAGGAAATACCATTTTCTAGGACAAAATATCTGAATCTCAATAGTGTTTAGCAATACTGAGTATCCACATTGCTCTAGCTTTTACCTGCGTGAGAACTCCTGACTGAATCTGTAGTGGCTGAGCAGCTGGTGCCTGGGGTACAATTGGTACAGCATTATCCATCCTCACAGGGAATCCAGAATGCTTTGTTGTTGCTTGTAGTCCAGCTATTGAAAACAGCATCACAGTTAAATAGTTTTGCAAGGTCTGGGAGTACTGTTTTAAGATTATTTTGTTTTCAGCTTTTCTTTTCAAATAATCCACTGTTCAGGTTTTAATCCTAGACACTTAAGACAAAGAAGTTTCATTCATAGAAGTCTTGGAAGTTAAGAAAAGGGAGACTTCCCCTCAGGTTAGGTTAATGGAAAGATGTTTGATATAGCGAGGGTTGGTTTAAAAGAATTCTAAATTTTTTTTATGCTACAAAATTTAAAACACAATATTCATCCCATCTCCATTAAGAGTACAGGCAAAAACAAAAAAATCTTCACTTAGTAAATTAAATTCACTTTCTTTTTTTTTTTTTTTTTTTTGAGATGGAGTCTCACTCTGTCACCCAGGGTGGAGTGCAGTGATGCTATCTGGGCTCACTGCAAACTCTGCTCCCAAGTTCAAGCGATTCTTCTGCCACAGCCTCCCAAGTAGCTGGGACTACAGGAGTGCGCCGCCACGCCCGTCTAATTTTTATATTTTCAGTAGAGACGGGGTTTCACCATGTTGGCCAGGCTGGTCTCGAACTCCTGACCTCATGATCTGCCCATCTTGGCCTCCCAAAGTGCCGGGATTACAGGTGTGAGCCACTGTGCCCAGCATTATTCACTTTTTAATCCACTAGGTGGGAAAAAAACTTGTTTTTAAAATTCTAATCTTTAAAAGCAAAGGCTTAAGTATAACTTTTAGTGAATTAGATAAGAAAGATTATGAAAAGCTCAATAATTTATAATCTAAGTTACCTTCTTATTTAGAATGCTTTTCCCCATTCCTCAAAAAATATAACCTAGTCCATAAATCAGTCATATATTTTATCCTTAACCAGGCATGAACTGAAAAAAATTATGCCTAGGATAAGAATATTTTAAAAGCAGACATTCTGGTTTATAGAAACTTGCTTCAACTTATTTTAGAAATCTACTCTTGTCATTGACATCTAATAGGGCTCTTTTGTAGTTAATGGACAGCTAGGAAAATCAAGAATTCTTCTTTGTAACAGTGCCTTTATAACAATAACCATGTCTTCTTTATCTTTTTATTCATTATGCTCTTAGAACAAATGTTGAATAAATCTTTCCTACAAATAGACCTCCTGGGGAAAAGCACAACTAAAGACAATTCTTTTTGTCAAGACTTGAGAGCCTTCAGTTGCTTCTGTACTTTATCGAAACTTGCAACATAAAGAATTTAAGTTGCTATTATATTTCCAATTCACTAATGTCTGCAATTTTGTTAAGTGAGGATATAAAGATTTTAATTAAAGACTACTTAGGTGACATTTTCTCAACTATCACCAACTAATTTCTCTTAATATTACTATGGAGGTATCAAATGAGCATAACTCATAGACCTAACACTGCTGTTTTCAGCAAGTCAGTCTTCTAATTTTCCACTTCAGTAATTTATGAGTAATTTAATAACAAGTTGTCATGAAGAAAAATACAATCCAGCAACGTACAAAATAAGAGGGCATAGTAAAATCACAATTAAAACACTAACAATATCTTTTTATATATAAAAATAAAAAGTAACAAATTCATATATCAAGATTAAAAAGTTGCCAGCCATGCTTCCGTAGGCAATGTTATCCAATAAGAAGGCTAAGCCACACAAAATTCTTGCCTATAGTAGGACATGGATACATGCCTAACTACAAGACATTGGTATTGTATAATAATAGCCTCCTACAAATTGGTAAAATTTAGGAGGAAATGTTCACTTCAGAAGCTCATCTATAGCCCCCAGGGTGATAAAGCGAAAGGTGACAAAATTAGAGAATAATAGTTACCACTAAGCAAAATGTGTTATCTATTTTGGCCAACCAGGATCGTATGGAAAGTAGTATTTATAGTACTGACCTACAAATGTGACTCTAATGTATTAGATTGCTATTGTATTTTAGGCTGAGCCCAAAAGTGGAAAAAAAGAATTAACAAAAGGCAACACTGTTGGAACATTCTCCCTGGTTCCTGACCTAAGGGGGATTATAGTTTCATTTTTTGTTATTATTTTGTTTTATTGAACATAGTCTTTTAAATAAAGAATCAGGTAAGTATGGAAAGAATAAATTGCCTAACTCATGAGGATCTATCCTCCTGTAAGTATAGTCATCTTGTAAAAGAACAGATAGTCCAAGAAAAGTGGGCAACCTGGAATAGACCATTGTTGCACAGAAATGAGCAACTAGTGGTGGCTGGCAACTGAAGGGCAATAAGGATAATACCTCAAAATATAGAAGCTATGAAGTCCCCTGCCTGGGTTCAAATCATGGTTCTGCAATAATTAGTTATAGGACTTTGGGCATATGAAGGAACCATGCTCAAAATTCTCATCTATAAATTGGGGATAATGACATTACCCTACCTCCTAGAATTGTTAGTGAAGATAAATTAATACATGTAAAAGCACTTGGAACACTATCTGGCATATAGTAATACATATCAGGCATCATCATCATCACCTTAATTTTAAAACTCCTTTTTCATTTGGAAAATTTTAAGTATGCTCTAATAACTCCTCAGGTTATTTATACTTCCTAGATAGGAAAAATTTCAAAGCTTACCTAATTATACTAAAAAGGGTTATCCCACTTTTCCCCTCTAACTTCTTTAGTTTACATTTTGTTTTGTTAAAGGAACTCAAAAGTTCTTCTGCTTCATCTTGTATCATCTGAGAAGCAGCAGAAAACTTCAGGGTCCCACATCTGAAAACTGTTCCAATGAAACTCTTCGGAAAAAGTGGTGAAAAAAGTGGCTAATCTGCTAAGCTCTGTGGAAGAATCACTCAACATATGACAATCCCAACTACAGAATTTACTATTATGAAGCATATGCAGAAAATAATTTGGTAAGTTAGGCTAAACGTGCATTTACGGATTTTGAATCTGTCCCTCTGCTCTCCCTGTGGTTTCTCCCTGGTTTATATCGCTATTGCTCTCCTGTCCTCCTGGTAATCTCTCTGACTCCCCTAGCCCCTCTTTTCCTTCTGCTTGCTCCGACTCTGTCAGAAACCAAACAAACAAGAGAGTCACGGTCAATAAGTAATTGATGTAAAAAGGCAAAAATGCTACCTGCTTCTATGTAAAGTGTTATATGAGATACCTGAATCCTGGTTTATTCTCACAGGGTACTGACACTGACCTTCTCTTGGGAAAGTCAAATGTGTCATTAGATTTTAGCCTTAAAGTAACATTCTTCTAAATGGCTTACCAAATGATTAAACACACATTTCCCATATACAGAAAAAAGAAACTGGACAGACTAGATTACAGAACAACAATGTGAAAATTAAGAAGGATGGGAATGTGAAAATTAAAATCTTATTGCAACACAGGGACTCCGCCTCCTCCTTCAGCTATTCTGTTCCTCTGTTGACAGGAGTTTGCAGGAACTATATGATTCATAAGCTGAAGAAGATAATCTTGATGCCTGCCCCACACAAGCACCTCAGCCTGTAGGATTTTTTAGTTCAGTAAATAATGATTTTTCTTTCCTTAAGTAATTTAAGATGTTTCCACATTCTTAAACATGATTTTTACATTTTAGAATAAAATCACTTTTTATTGGGAACATAATTTTTATAATAGAATGATATAGGAAATAAGATCCAATATTTAGCAATTCTGCTTACAACAAATTTTTTCAAGTTGTACAGATTTTGCATATTGACAGATACATGCTTATACAAGACGTACGACATTGACACAAGGACTCAATGGGCAAGAAAACTGGTATCAGGCAATTCAATTAAGGAAACATAAAGTGAGCTCTTACAATGCATCAGATAGCATCATAATTAGATAAATAGCCTATGTAAAAAGAGAAAATCCATTTTGTGATATTACCCAATTTTAGTTACCTTCTTCATCAGAGACAGAGTTTAAACTTGTAAAGATCAGAACTAAACAACTAGAGCTGCCTAAAGCAGGTAGGTCTGATACAATACCATATGATACAGGAGTTTCCCCACTTACTTTGAAACGCAGGTGGACATACTATAAATGTCTGTTGGAATGGATCTGTCTGAGTGCAAATCTGGGTGGTTCCAGGCTGCAAGGAAACACCCTGCTGGGCAACTCCAGGAACTGGTGCAGCAGATGATGGGTACAAAGCTGACTGGTAGTTTAGTAGTGAGACATCTGAATTAGCCAGAGAAAGAGTAGCAGCTGCTGCAGTAGAACTGGAAGCTAGAACACTGGCCTAAAAACAAAAGGATTATATTTGTACACTTGTATTAAGTAGAGACACACAATAATTTTATATATACAGAATTTATCCAGAAAAAAGTAGAATAATGTTTTAAAATGTAATGTTAACTGCCTCTGAAATAACTCTCTGCTTAAGAAACTTCCCTAGTCCCTAAATTGAAGGCATATTATATGGTCAAATAAGCAAATAAAAGAAAACAAATGGTCCTATGTTGGCTGTGGCTACACAAACCCCAACTACTTCTGCACAAAAAATTACTGGATGGAAGATCCCACCAAATCTCATAGGCTCTTCCATTAAAAAAGTAGACCCAGCCAAGAAACTGGGAAGCTTACATCTTCAGAAATAAACCTAAATGCAAATATCACTGGCTAGCAAACAAATGCAAAACCACCCTTAAAGTTAATGACTGGAAACCTTTCAATACAGTAACAAAAGATATAAAATCCTTCTCCTAACAGGGAGAAAGTCATTTGGCTAAAGTCAGTAAAACTAACAGCAGTAAGTAGCATAATAGTCAGACCCCATTTATTTGATGCTGCTGAACATATGAGGGCATGGATTAGGCCTTTATATTTAACTGTAGTTAGCCTGTGCCTGGTAAGTATTAACAGTCTACCCTGTTTTCCATCAACTTTTGTCAAGTGGAGAATTTCTAAGAAGCAACAAGACCACCAAAACAAAAATTGGTTCTTTACCTTGCCCTGTATTCTTACTAGTTTCTATCCCACTTAAGCTTGAGTTTCCAAAATTATTTATTGAATACCTGATTGTGCACTGTATTGAGCTGATTGCTGAAGCTCATGGTTAGATTTGTGCTTGTATTTGGGGCAACATGTGTAGTGAAGGGACTCTTGATCTGACTCACTGTATCATACATGTGAACCCTCCGCTTGCAGATCTCCATGTTCTGAAAACAAGACTTAACACTGAAAAAGAGATTAAAGATTCATTAAATGAATGCTGAGATTTAAACAGACAGCAAATAACTCAAGATGAACATGGATCAAAGCTTTTTTTCCCAATCACTTTCAGATAAAATAAATCAAGAATTTGTATAATCATAGGGAAGAAAAATACACAGCTAATTTTTATCTTATGATGTTTCAATGAGAAAGAAAAGCACTACTGAGCCAGATTTATAAGCACCGAAGTGGCTGGCTCATTTGATAGTGCCATTGATAAGGCGGTAACTCAACAAAGAACCACATGGCAAAAGCCCCAGAATATTCCATACTCACTGATTGCTATGTGGAAAATCCAAAAGGTGAGTCATTGTCACAAACTGATGGTTAAGAGTTTTTAGAGGGGTAATTCTCTTATCTGCATCAATCGTGAGCATTTTCTTTAACAGATCAATGTATTCTCTTCGGTCTGCCTTTTCTGCCAACATGTCTGTTCCCTCCAGGTCTGTAGACATATTCACCTTCCAAAGAAAATTCAGAATTATACTTCTTCACTTAACCTTTGGCACTGACACTACATAGCTGCTTTCCCTCCAAACTATGTGTGTGTGTATATATGTAATCAAAAGAGAAACCTGGGGAAATTCTTTTTATGAAAATCTAATCATTTTCAGAGGAGGAAGCTCTTTTTATGCTGCTTAATTAAAATCTTTATCTAAATTGAGTGGTAGAAGAAAGCTAAACGATTTCTTGTCATTAAAAATTTGGGGGCTGGGCACGGTGGCTCATGCCTGTAATCCCAGCATTTTGGGAAGCCAAAGCAGGTGGATCACCTGAGGTCAGGAGTTTGAGACCCAGCCTGGCCAACATGGCAAAACCCCGTCTCTACTAAAAAAAATACAAAAATTAGCCGGGCATGGTGGCACGTGCCTGTAATCCCAGCTACTTGGGAGGCTGAGGCAGGAGAATTGCTTGAACCCGGGAGGCAGAGGTTGCAGTGAGCTGAGATTACGCCACTGCACTCCAGCCTGGGCAACAGAGTGAGACCCTGTCTCAAAATAATAATAATAATAATAATGGAACAAGTAGCTAAGCAATAGTGATTGTTACTACCTAAATATAGAAGTTTCTGCTGTTGAAAAAATTAAATGACATAAGTGTGAAGTGTTCAGAGTTTGTAACATAATAGGCGTTCAGTAAATATAATTCTTAAGTATTTAATAGAGAAAATGGGACAAGAAACTTTCATAATATTTTAAAACACTGCTATGTAACAAGACAAGTAAAGCAAGAGAGAAATATGTAATTCTAAAAATATACTTGGTTAGGATTTAAATGTTCCTTTACTACATGGTGGAATATTAATGCATTTTTTATAAAAACTGAAAACAAATACTAGAAAGATAACATTAAATTTGTCTTTAGTATAATCAACAGAAGTGTCTCTGACTAAAAATAAATGTCTGACTTTCTGAAACTTTCCGTACTCACCTGAGCCATGTCATCTAAGCAATTAAAAATGTACTTCCGAGCTTCTTTTGATTTTATTCCAGTCTCCAGTTCATGTTCTTCAGGTGTCTATAAAATAAAGATTTTCCTCCTTAAATTCCATCTGTATGTTATTTTCACATTTTATTCAAAACCAAAGCCAGAATACAAGAGACAAGTGTGGTCACCTTGCCAACCATAGATGGCAAACATGAAAGTAATTCACAACCAGAAAATCTTCCAGTGGAGAGATGTGACCTTGATATCTAGCTACCCTTTCAACAGTGATAAACATGCAAGTAATGATACAGCACAGTTCCTAAAGAATGTCAGGTAAAAAGGGACACTACCATTGTTCTCTTAAAGCTACTTTGAAATAAATCGATATCTCAAATGCTAACTGTTCAACAGACTCAGACACACAGTCACAGGGTTAGTCAAATTACTCAGATATTTCTGAACCTGACAGAGTAGGCTCAGAAGTAAAAAGCAGGTATTTGTTTCAAGAAAAAATATAGAAGTCCTGAATGTGGGCAGTTAGAAAATTATGTGATTTTATCATGTTCATTGAGAATTCTCTAAAAATCAGTCATTACTATATGTCTCTAGTTCTATCGCTTAATGATGAGCACTACCCTCCAAACTTTCTATCAGCTATGGATTGAACATATACAAAATAACCTCAGCCAACTGAACTAGCAATTAATGTTTTGTTTTTCAACTGAGGATAAGGCCAAACAGGTACAAAGAAATAATTTTTCAAAATGTTTCCCCCTCTCCTTTCCCTTCTCTACCTGAAGAATTTAATAACTAAACTTTGAATTCAAAATTGGGGAGTGAGGGGTGGAGTACAGGAGTCGGAAGCATAGTAGGGAAGACAGACCTTAAGCCTCCACAGTGGGTACCCCAAATTAGGATCTCTGTTGAAAAACCTGGTTGTTTTTGTTCCGGCACTGAGAAGATATTCAGCTGGCAAGCCTTGTGTTTGTGAAATATAACGAATCTGAAACATCAAAACCATCAAACAACTATTTGGAGTGAAAAGGGAAATTATTAAAGGCTTTTACACTAAAACATCATTAACTTTAGGCAAAGGAAGAAATCAAATCTTTAATCAATACAACTGAAATTTATCTGTAAATACCTATATATACTAATCCATCCACAGCTACTGTATCTATTATTTACAAGGAAATCCAGTTTTGAAAATTTTGGCTATAATCTTTTTTGCTTTTCCTGTTGAATTCTAATACTTCAAATCTGTGGAATCTACTACAACTCAGATAACTTCCTTTCTAAATCCTGTAGCTGGAAACCAAAATACCATGCAGACATTGTAAATGACAAGGTAGAAGTGTATTTACGGACAAGTAAAGATATTTGACAATATAGGCCAGGCATGGTGGCTCACACCTGTAATCCCAGTACTTTGGGAGGCCAAGGCAGGAGGATAGCTTGAGCCTGGGAGTTTGAGACCACCCTAGGCTGATATAGCAAGATCCCCGACTCTACAAAAAATAAAAGAATTAGCTAGGCAAGGTGGCATGCACCTATAGTCCCATCTACCTGGGAGGCTGAGGTGGGAGGATCACTTAAGCCCAGGAGCTAGAGGTTACAGTAAGCTGTGACAGGCCTACATGCCAGCCTGGGTGACTGAGCAAGACTCTGTCTCTAAAAAAATAAAAACTTAAAAACCACAACAAAAAAACTGGTGTACTTACTGTGTACCAGACACAGTGTTAGGAGCTGAGGATACACTGGTGATGTGAAACAATCTCTACCCTCAAGGAGCTTACATCATAAAGGGCAGAAACATTTTTAAAAAATAAGAAGAAGGCCAGGCACGGTGACTCACACCTGTAATCCCAACACTTTGGGAGGCTGAGGCAGGTGGATCACCTGAAGTCAGGAGTTCGAGACCAGCCTGGCCAACATGGTGAAACCCCGTCTCTACTAAAAAATACAAAAATTAGTTGGTCATGGTGGCGGGCACCTGTAATCCCAGCTACTCAGGAGGCTGAGGCAGGAGAATCGCTTGAACCAGGGAGGCAGAGGTTGCAGTGAGCCGAGATCGCGCCACTGCACTCCAGCCTGGGTGACAGAGCAAGACTCCATCTCAAACAAATAAAAAGAAAAAAGAAAAAATAACAAGAAATGAGAATTCACAATTTACTTCCATAGTAAAACATTTTCCCTTAACAGACCAATTCCTTAGGAAATTATAGCATATCTCCTAAAGTTTGTCTATTTTTAGATACAGATCATATATTACTACAACTCAGATGATTTCCTTTCTAAATCCTATCTTAGCGACCCAGTATGTCACAGCTTCTGGGACCTGAAGTGTTTCAGTCTGAAGAAAGTACTTCAGTGTGTCATGCGTAAAAGTAAATTATAATAGCTCCGAGTAAGTAGAAGTTCTCTTTTAAAATTCCAGTTCCAGGCCGGGCGCGGTGGCTCACGCCTGTAATCCCAGCACTTTGGGAGGCCGAGGCAGGCGGATCACGAGGTCAGGAGATCGAGACCATCCTGGCTAACACGGTGAAACCCCGTCTCTACTAAAAATACAAAAAATTAGCCGGGCGTGGTAGCGGGCGCCTGTAGTCCCAGCTACTCGGGAGGCTGAGGCAGGAGAATGGCGTGAACCCGGGAGGCGGACCTTGCAGTGAGCCGAGATAGCGCCACTGCACTCCAGCCTGGGCGACAGAGCGAGACTCCGTCTCAAAAAAAAAAAAAAAAAAATTCCAGTTCCTCATCCTTACTCTACTTTCCTAACTCACAAAGCACATAAGTTAATGAAAGTTAAGTCTCTAATAAATCATTACAGATCTAGCAAAGTATCAACCTTAAGTAATATAAAATAAAAAATTTTTTTATTATAGAATTGCAAACATACTTTAGCCTAAGAAGCAGGAAGAGAAAATTATACTATTCTTTAAAAAGTTCTTTAGTAGTAATTGGACTACTCTTTCCCTATTATCTAAATACTTCAGTAGTATTTAGTACTTCTCTTTCTCCAGAATCTAATTCACAAGTAACTATTTGCATTCTATTTCCATTCAAATAAACACTTTTACCTGATCATATTCTGAAGCACCAGGATAAAGAGGCCATCCCAGGAACAGCTCAGCTATCACACAGCCCAGTGACCACATATCAATAGCTTCACAAAATGGTAACCCAAGAATAATTTCAGGAGCTCTAGCAAAAACAAAAAATATCAGATTAAAAAAAAAACAAAACATTATTTGGGAAAATTAACTACATGACTAAGTCCTGTTTTAGTATTAGCTAAAGGAACATTTATTCAATGAAATGGAAAAAAAATCTTTGGTATACAATCCATCATCTGAAGCTCAGGGCCAGATGTGTTTTGGAATTCAGAATATTTTGAATTTCAGAAAGGTAATGCAGAACACAAAGTACATATTATATAATAATCCCAGTGGAGTTCAGGGCAGTGCACTATAATCAAACACATTAATATTTCTGCAACAAAACATGGAACAGTCATACTAAGTTGGCTAAATAAAGACTTCAAATAGCTTTACAATGGTTCAAGTCAGGTCTTGCCAATTAAATGAATTTATACCAAACTTAAAGAAAAATTTTCATTTATGAGAGCTTTCTGAATTTTGCAATCACAGATAAGGGATAATAGGTTTTTTTATTATTATTCCTAGCACCATTTCAATCATAAAAAAAAAAAATCAATTAAAAGGCCTGGTCAACTGGGCACAGTGGCTCATGCCTGTAATCCCAGCACTTTGGGAAGCCAAAGCGGGTGGATCACCTGAGGTCAGAAGTTCAAGACCAGCTTGGCCAATATGGTGAAACCCCAAATCTACTAAAAATACAAAAATGAGTCAGGTGTGGTGGTGGGCGCCTGTAATCTCAGCTACTCAGGAGGTTGAGACAAAAGAATCGCTTGAACCCAGGAGGTAGAGGTTGCAGTAAGCCAAGATCACACCACTACACTCCAGCCTAGGCGACCCAAGACAGTCCAAAAAAAAAAAAAAAAGCCCTGGTCAATAAATAACCCTTCATGACAGAAATGCCTTCTGGAAAAAAAAAAAAAGAAAAAGAAATGCCTTCTGAAGAGACATGGTGCTGACAGCACACTCTCTAGAGCCAGCCTGTCAGGGTCTGAATCCTAGTTCCATCATTTAATAGCTGCAGGTATATGACTTGATCTCTCTGTGCCTCAGGTTTCTCATCTATAAAATGGAGACAGTAAGAGTTCCCACCACATAGAGTTGTTGTGAAGCTTAAATAAATATATGAAAGCTTTTAGACCAGTGCATGGCACATGGTAAATACTAGTAAGTGTTAGATATAATTAACAGTATTATATTACCATTATTTTAAAACTTTGAACTCTTAGTGTGCTTTTTAGAAATATTCATTAACAGTCCAAGTGAGAAATAAAATGCTAGGGAACTTTAAAGAGATGACTAAGGTAATCCATAACTCAGACATTTATATATACGAACACATCTAAAATAGAATTATTATCCCCATTACAGAAGAAGCTGAGAAAAAGAAAGATTAAGTTATTGGCCTAGAGTCACAGTCAAATAAGTGGCAGAGCTAGGATTCGAATCCCTGCAATCTGGCTCCAGAATTGAGTATATTATATATTACACTGTTTCTCAGTAAGTAAAAGTACATACTCATCTATGTAAATTTATATTTGACATGGTGGAATACAAGGGCAATTGTCAAACTATGACTAATTAGGCAATAAGTGGGTTCAAAAAGAAAATAATAGGTAACACTAATAGCAATAATAATAAATGACACATAAATAGTGCCTACTATGTGCCATGCACTGTTCTAAGTTCTTTATAAATGTTGAGTCACTTAATCCTTACAACAATCCTATCAAAGTATTATTATGATGTCATCAATTCTAAGATACACATCTTTTTACATGTTAGCACCTCTGAAATTAAGAAGATTCTTACAAATGATGGTATATTTTAGTTTAATGGCAGCGCTTTTCCTTTTTTAAGTGGTACAAAAATAATGTATCTTATAATCAACGGCATGTTAGATTCTATGCAATAAAAGTATTACCTCCATTTTACAGATGAAGAAACTGGGCATTAAGAGGTTAAAGTAACTTGCCCAAGGCTACATAACTACTAAAAGATGGTGCCCTTGGCCAGCGCAGTGGCTCACGCCTGTAATCCCAGTACTTTGGGAAGCCAAGGTGAGTGGATTGCTTGAGGTCACGAGTTTGAGAACAGCCTGGTCAACACGGTGAAACTCCATCTCTACTAAAAATACAAAAATTAGCTGGGCATGGTGGCGGGCAGCTGTAATCCCAACTACTCAGAGGCTGAGGCAAGAGAATTACTTAAACTTGGGAGGCATAAGTTGCAATGAGTTGAGATCTGCCACTGCACTCCAGCCTGGGCGACAGAGCGAGACTACATCTCAACAAAAGAAAAAGGATGGTATCCAAGCTATTTGGATCCAAGATTTCAGCTCTTAGGCACCTGATCATCTTCTCCAAATAATTTCCTTTCTTTCTTACAAGTCATGGAATTATAATCTATAAGGACACTCCAGATCCAGATCCAGATCCAGATTCAGATTCCTCATGTTACAGGAGTTAAATGGAAAACAGATCTCTCCATGAAGAACCATCTAACTGGCCGTGTCTCCTCACAGAATACCCAGGTTTCTCAAACTACTTTCAAGTGATATGTGCTTATTGTTGTTTTGTGTATATGTGCAGGGGGTTGAGGGAAGGCAAGGATTAAGCAAGGAGAATATAAAGTAATTTCCCTAAATAAGAATATCCCTCCCCATCTAAGCAAACTAGGCATAGAAGAAAAAAAAAATCCTCCCCTAGTATTTATATATAAATAGTGGCCCTTAGAAAACAGTAAATCTGGGGACTCCACAGGGCCTGAAAGCTTTTCTGATCCTTAAATACAAATAGCAGTCGACCCAGGCCTCTTCAGGCTTACACTTTTTAACAGCTATGGGTGGAACCACCAATATCATCAGTTTTTGTAGTATTTAATTTGAACTGTGGTTTTGTTTACCAAAGAAATAACTGGCCGGGTGCGGTGGCTCACGCCTGTAATCCAAGCACTTTGGGAGGCCGAGGAGGCTGGATCACCTGAAGTCAGGAGTTTGAGACCAGCCTGGCCAACATGGTGAAACCCCATCTCTACTAAAAATATAAAAAATCAGCCAGGCGTGGTGGCGGGCACCTGTAATCCCAGCTACTCAGGAGGCTGAGGCAGGAGAATTGCTTGAACCCAGGAGACGGAGGTTGCAGTGAGCTGACACAGTGCCACTGCACTCCAGCCTGGGTGACAGAGTAAGACTCTGTCTCAAAAAAAAAAAAAAAAAAGAAAAGAAAAGAAGTAACCCTCAAAAGTGATATTCCTGTTGCAGGTGGCTAGAGGCACATATTACTGATGGAATTTCAGAGTTCAATGAAATCTCAACCATAATGGCATGTTTTCAACACTGCACAAGTTTGACAGGCGCATTAATAAGCTAGTAAGACTACCCAGAAACAACATAAAAGCTTTTCTAAAATTGAAAAGGAACAAAATTTTCTACTCCTAGTGAGCAGAATCATTAATTTCCAAGTTCATGACAGTGCCAAAAATAGCTGGCAGGGGGAGCACAACTGGCAATGAGCCAAAATAAAAACTGGGTTTAGAACATTCCAAAGCATCAATTGGAGGGCAGCATATTGATTTTGCTATTCCTACCATACTAGAAAGACATTTTAAAGTCCAAAAGGTAGGTCACAGAGAATGGCCAGGCCACTCTATAACTTTCTTTAAAAGGTAGCGATAACAGGCCAGGCGCGGTGGCTCACGCCTATAATCCTAGCACTGTGGGAGGCCAAGGCACGTGGATGGCCTGAGGTCAGGAGTTCAAGTCCAGCCTGGCCAACATGATGAAACCCAGTCTCTACTAAAAATACAAAAATTAGCTGGGCGTGGTGGCAGGCGCCTGTAATCCCAACTACTCCAGAGGCTGAGGCAGGAGAATCGCTTGAACCCGGGGGGCAGAGGTTGCAGTGAGCCGAGATTACGTCAATTCACTCCAGACTGGGCGTAAGAGCGAAACTCCGTCTCAGAAAAAAATAAAAAAGGTAGCAATAATATATGATAACTGTCTCGAGCTTCAAGTTTTCTGGGAAATTAAGGAAAATATCACTTCCACAGCCCCCAAGTCCCATTTAATTAAAAAAAAAAAGAACTGAAGATTAGCTGAGTTTTTTCATTTGGTCTCACCCTGCTTTTGGAGTGACAAAAGCAGCTAAGGACTTCCAGCAAAAGCTCAGTCAAAACAGCAACTCTACCGTATCTACCTTATAAAAAGGCAAATAGCAAAACGAAAAACAAAAAAAGGAAAGCAGTTTAAAAAAAAAAAAAAATACGGCCAGAAACGGCAGTTCACACCTATAATCCCAGCACTTTGGGAAGCCAAGGCAGGAGGATCACTTGAGCAGGAGTTTGAGACCAGCCTAGGCAACACAGCAAGACCCAATCTCTACCAAAAAAGTTTAAAAAATTAGCCAGGTATGGTGGTGCGTGCCTGCAGTTCTAGCTACTCAGGAAGCTGAGGTGGAAGGATCACTTGAGCCCAGGAGGTCAAGGCTGCAGTGAGCCATGATTGCACCACTGCACTCCAGCCTGAGACTCTGTCTCAAAAACAAACAAAAAATCAGTAAGGCTGCTTAGTTCACTGAGGGTTTTGTATTATTTGGGCCTATAAATGTTAGACTTACCCAAACTCTACGAAGCAAAAAGACAAGTTATTTTCTACTTTACTGAACAGAAAGGCATCACTAGAGCAGGTTTATCTCTAAGGACTGAATACTTTAAACTGTGAATCCAGATTATAATTGTTAGAATTATTTTCATTACATCTTTCCTCTTGGCCTCCTTATTTCTTAATCCCTCAATATAAACTCTATAGACACGTAAAACTCTGGTTCTAACTCATTTGTGTAATAAGGAAACAGAGTTAGATAATTACTCTTCTAGGTCCCTTTCCAGCTGTAACATTCCAACAACTGGGCAGTAAAAAAGGTTATCTACAGAAGCACAGGAAAGTGAAAGAAACTGTTAAAAACTGGCAGTGTTCACTTCAGTAGGAAAATGGTATTAATTGTGCTTTGAACATGGCAAGTCTCCTCTTTGAAGACACATCCCATCCTTAAAAAACAAATACTAAACAGGCTCTGGTTATCACAGCTAAGTGATAGAAACAACAATCCCTGCCTTTTGATTCCCCAACTTCAAACTTCTTTAAGTTGAAAAATTCTTCCAACCAACATTGTTGAGGTTAATTTCACTGGCACCCAGAGCAAGCTAAGGTTAGGATCCCTTAACACAAATCACTCTGATTATTTTCATGAACATTTTCGTTTCTTTCTTCCTATCTCAGAGACATCAAACCTACTTACTTACCAATTAGAGAGGTTACATAAAACCTAACTTCCTGCATCAGTGGCTTAGGTGAAACTATATTTTGACTGCCAGAGGAAATTAGATTATTTGTTTGTCTAGGATAAATGGAAGATACGTTTTCCTTCTCTAGACCTTTTCCTTCCGTAAGTAACAAAGTGATTCAGCTTGAAATAAAGGCTGGCTAGTTTGTTCAGTAGGGAAAAACATTCAGCCTGTAAGCATGGCAAACCTTTGTCTCTAAAACTCAAGCCCGAAAGACAGGAGCTTTGCTTGGAGTCTGTGCACATTTACAGTGAGCCAGAGAATAAAGTATATTATTTCCACTGCCTGAATCATTTAGCCATGCCCAGGGCCAATGGACACAGCGAGGTGGCAAATTTATGTAAGCTGATAATACTGGCATATTATCAGAAAGACAAAGCAAGGTAAACTAAAAAGGTGGGTAAGAGGAGGACTAGCTTTGGAGTCAAAATGCTTCACCAGCCAAACAGATTTCACAGAGGTTTTTTGAAAGACAGAAGGGTGAGGACTTAATGGACTCTAATATGGCAACAAAGCAACATCAAAGAAGCTTAAGAGGACCACTGCGGGTAAAACTAGTGATAAAGAAGGAATGCCTGAGCTGCTATTCCATCTGCCTTAGGCTCATTATCAAGTATTACTGTGACACAACAGAACACTCATGTTAAATCCTAAACACTGTCAAGCCCTGGGCACTGAACTTCAGTATACAGAGTAATTACTCAGTAATACACAGAATGAACTCCTGTTTTTAAGAGGCAAACTTAGCTCCACTTAAAATTATAGTCAACAACTATATTGCAGTGAATTTAAAGAAAGCTTTGTCGAAGGGTAACTTTGAAGATTTGAAAACCTTAGTTTCTATAAAAAACAAAACCAAAATGAATCAATTGACAGCTTAAATTAAAAGGATAAAAAAAAACAAAGATCAGCAACCTAACACTGAATATTATTCAAATGAATTACACATTACAGAAAGCTAAGCAGCCAAATAATTCATTTTATTTTGTATTAACATGCCCCAATTATAACAAAGCCAAATAATTTTTATCTCCTATTGCTCTCCCTTTTTCAATTTAAAAACTACTCTGTTATCACAAGAGAATGCACTTTGTCTTTGACAGGGCAAACAAGTAGTTAAAGAACACCTGCAGGCACAGAGTCAAGACAGAAAGGAAGAGCTGATCAGCCCTCTTCCTTCAGCTGTGGTCTGCCTAGTCCCTCCTGAGGACTCAAAATGGGATTCTGCGCTGAATTCTTCAGTGCACCTGTAGAGTATGTTATATATATGTTATGTTGGTGTGGCTGGTGGTAAGACTGCTCAAAGGAGAGCATTAAAAAGCAAATGTAGTTGGAACCTAAATCTCCCAAGGCATAAATAAATAAATGGAGACGACATTCTTAAAGTTAGCCAAGGTTGCCTAGGGCAGCATAAAACCAGAAAACAAAGGATCTAAGAGTTTATTTACCTTACCTCAAGTAAAAAATACCAGTTTTATAAAACTGTAAAAAGATATAAAGAAATAAGGATGGACTGACTTACTATTAAGCTGTCAATACTACCCAAAGTCATCTACAGATACATCGCTATCCTTAATAAAAAGCAATTATGGTTTTTGTATAAAATAGAAAAACCCATCCTAAAATTTATATGGACCCTCAAAGACCCCAAATAGCCAAAACAATCTTGAAAAAGAACAAAGTTGGAGGTCTCACACTTCCTGATTTCAAACTTACTACAAAGCTACAATAATCAAAACAGTGTGGTACTGGCATAAAGACATATATAGATTAATGGAATAGAGAGCCCAACATTGAAAATGGGAAAGCAATAGAAGATAAGAATTATTTGTATATATGTTCAAATGATTCCAACAAGGGTGCCCAAACCACCCAACGCAGAAAGGACAATCTTCTCAGCAAATGGTGTTTGAAGAACTGAATAGTCACATGCCAAAGAATTACACTGGATTTGTACCTTGGACCATAGACAAAAATCAACAAAGAATCAAAGACCAAAATATAAGAGCTAAAACTATAAAACTCTTAGCAGAAAACATAGGGGAAAATCTGTATGATTTCGACTTAACAATGACTTCTTGGATATGTCACCAAAAGCACAAGCAACCAAAGAAAAAGTAGACAAACTGCACTTCACCAAAGTTAAAAACTATTCTGTGTCAAACACTATCAACAGGTAAAAAGGCAACCCAAGGAATAGATGAAAATTTAGTATATAGAGTATACAACTCAACAACAAAAAGCCCAATTCAAGAAATGAGGAAAGGACTTAAATAGACATTTCTCCAAAGAAGATATACAGATGTCGGGCACATAAAAAAATGCCAGGCTGGGCATGGTGGCTCATGTCTGTAATCCCAGCACTTTGGGTTGCCGAGGCGGGCATATCACTTGAGCCTATGAGTTTGAGACCAGCCTGGGCAACACGGTGAAACCCCGTCTCTACTAAAAATACAAAACACTAGTCAGGTGTGGGGGTGCATGCCCGTAGTCTCAGGTACCCGAAAGGCTAAGGTGGGAGGACCGCTTGAGCCTGAGAGGTCATGGCTGCAGTAAGCCATGATTGCACAACTGCACTCCAGCCTGGGTGACAAAGTGGGACTCTGTCTCAAAACAAAACAAAATAAAACAAATGCTCAACATCATTAATCATTAGGGAAATACAAATCAAAACCACAATGAGATACCACTTCACACCCATAAGAATGGCTATTATTGACCGGGCCCAGTGGCTCACGCCTGTAATCCCAGCACTTCATCACGAGGTCAAGAGATCGAGACCATCCCGGCCAACATGGTGAAACCCTGTCTCTACTAAAAATACAAAAATTAGCTGGGCATGGTGGCACCTGTATTCCCAGCTACTCAGGAGGCCGAGCTAGGAGAACTGCTTGAACCTGTGAGGCGGAGGTTGCAGTGAACCGAGATTGTGCCACTGCACTCCAGCCTGGCAACAGAGCAAGACTCCATCTCAAAAAAAAAAAAAAAAAGACTATTATTGGCCAGGCACAGTGGCTCATGCCTGTAATCCCAGCACTTTGGGAGGCCAAGGTGGGCAGATCACCTGAGGTCAGGAGTTCGAGACCAGCCTGGCCAACATGGTAAAACCCCATCTCTACTAAAAATACAAAAAGTAGCTGGGTGTGGTGGCAGGCACCTGTAATCCCAGCTACTCGGGAGGCTGAGGCAGGAGAATCCTGGGAGGCAGAGGCTGCAGTGAGCCGAGATCGCACCACTGCACTCCAGCCTAGGCAACAAGAGTGAAACTCCATCTCAAAAAAAAAAAAACCCATGGCTATTATTTAAAAAACAAAACAAGGCCAGGAGTGGTAGTTCACACCTGTAATCCCAGAACTTTGGGAGACTGAGGCAGGAGGATGGCTTGAGGCCAGTAGTTTGAGACCAGATTGGGCAACAAAATGAGACCCTCAAAACACTGTCACCACAAAAAATAAAATAATAGTAATTAGCCAGGTATGGTGGAGTGTGACTGCAGTCCTACCTACTTGGGAGGCTGAAGTGGGAGGACTGCTCAAGCCCAGGAGTTGGAGGCTACAGTGAACTATGATCGTGCCACTGTACTCCAGCATGAGCAATAGAGGCAGCTCCTGTCTCTGTAAAAATAAACAAACAATATTTTTAAATAAAAAAAATAACAAATGTTAGAGAAAATGTGGAGAAATTTGGAATGCACATCCACTGCTGGTAGGAATGTAAAATAGTGCAGCCTCTGTGGAAAATAATTTGGTAATTCTGCAAAAAGTTAAACATAGAATTATCATGTGACCCAGCAATTCCACTCCTAGCTATATCCCCAAAAGAACTGAAAATAGGGACTAGGATACTTGTACACCAATGTTCATAGCAGCATTATTCACAACAGCCTAAAGGTAGCAACAACCCAAATATCTACCAACAGATGAATGCATAAACAAAATGTGGTATATACAAACAATGGAATATTATACAGCCATAAAAGGAATGAAGTTCTGATACATGTTACAGCACGGATTAGCCTCAAAAGCATTACGCTAAGTGAAATAAACTAGACACAAAAAGACAAACATTGTATGATTCCACTTACATGCAGTATCTAGAATAGGCAAATTCATAGAGACAGAAAGTCAAATCAAGATTACCAGTGGTAGGAAGAAGAGAGAATAGGGAGTTATTGCTTAATGGTTAGAATTTCTGTTTTGGGTGATGAAAACATTTGGAAATAGTGGTGATGGTTACACAACATTGTGAATACACTTAACAGACAGCAGTGATGGTTACACAACACTGTGAATGTACTTAACACAATGAGTGGTACCAAATGGTTAAAATTGTAAACTTCCTATTATAAAGATCTTACCACAATGTTTTTAAAAAAGGAAACATGCAGATGACATTTTTTCTGAGTCCTTGTATGGGTTAAAATATCCTCACATTATTTTCACACATAATATAAAATTCTTAATTCAGAATTTCTATTTCCTCAAATTTTATTACAGGCATCTGGCATGTATAGCTCCTTATAAACATATTTTATAGGTTATCTATGTTTTTATTATTTCACCTCTTGATTGGATGCTTACATGATTTGTATTTAATGTATGGCCATTAAAACTAAATATTAGATTCCTTAAAATTAATAACTAGGCAAGTAAGTAAATGGGTGCTGATAAAAAGCACATTTTAAAAGCCTTGGTTATGGTACAGACAAAATTGTATATATCAGCATTTACATACTGTCCCAATAATTATTATATATTAAAACGGTAGCTACATTAAAAGTATCAATCTAGAAATATATATCATTAAAGTATAAGGTACTTGGGTCAAGGCCATTCTAGGATAACCCATTAAGTTCAAAGTATTTAGAGAATGTTAAAACAGGAAGAGATTGTAGCAATCATGTAATTCAATTCATGCTACTACAGAAGAAAATGTAAAAGAATAAAATGTTACTAGAGTTAAACCTGGAGTTATTCCCACGTTATTTTACCTGCCAAGATAAGAGCTTCGAAAAAACAGCAACATATGCTCAGATTCATTACAAATAAGTAAATATCTTTGTGTATTTCAAGACTCTTTAAAATGGGAAAATGGCTGGGCATGGTGCCTCACGCCTCTAATCACTTTGGGAGGCTGAGGCGGGTGGATCACCTGAGGTCAGGAGTTCAAAACCAGCCTGGTCAACATGGTGAAACCCCATCTCTATTAAAAACAAAAAAATTAGCCGGGCGTGGTAGCAGGTGCCTGTAGTCCCAGCTACTCAGGACAGGAGTAGCAGGAGAAATCACTTGACCCCAGGAGGTGGAGGCTGCCGTGAGTCGATGTCACACCACTGCACTCTAGCCTGGGTGGCAAGTGAAACTCCATCTTAAAAAAATAAATAAATAGGCTGGGCGCGGTGGCTCACGCCTGTAATCCCAGCGCTTTGGGAGGCCGAGACGGGTGGATCACGAGGTCAGGATATCGAGACCATCCTGGCTAACACGGTGAAACCCCGTCTCTACTAAAAATACAAAAAAAATTAGCCGGGCGTGATGGCGGGTGCCTGTGGTCCCAGCTACTCAGGAGGCTGAGGCAGGAGAATGGCGTGAACCCAGGAGGTGGGGCTTGCAGTGAGCTGATATCACGCCACTGCACTCCAGCCTGGGCGACAGAGCGAGATTCTGTCTCTAAATAAATAAAATAAATAAAATGGGAAAATGAGGTAAAATGATACTAAAGAAAAGAACCAGGTGCTAGTATAATTCAACTAGTAACAACTTTCAGAATCAGACTGAGTTAATTTTTCCAGTGCTAGATAAAATTTCAGAAATAAATGTCATATATAGGAATGCCACACACATAGAATGAGCTAAAACATATCCTATTTCTATCTCAGAATCTATAAACAAATTCATTGCTCTATGTAGCCTAAGGGGTATATGTTAAATATAAGGACAGAACTCTAGCCTAAGATACGATTTTCAGCATTTGCCACTTGCCTGTAGTAACGTGACTGTAAGTAGGTTGAGCACACAGCTTTGGAAACGTGACTAGCAGAACCAAAGTCAATGACCTTCACTCGGTAGGGCTGGCGAACTGGATCAACCAGCATGATGTTTTCAGGCTTAAGGTCAGCGTGGATCAGACCAAGACTCTTGAGCTTCATCAAGGCTGTGGCCACCTGCTGCAAGATTGGTCTGATGTACTTGAGTGGCAGTGGGCTAAATTTGTTTTGCTTTAGAAAATCATATAAGTTCTGCTCCAACATTTCAAAAACAAGGCAGGTGTGATTCTTATGCTGAAAGCACTCGTATGAACGGACAAAATTATACTCATCAGCATTTTCACTGCTTAGGCGGGAAAGGATGCTCACTTCAATCTGTCCTTGTCTGGCATAGGAGGGGTGGTTCTTCAAGATTTTAATAGCCACAATTTCCTTGGTGCTCCTCTTCCAGCACTTAGCCACCTGTCCAAATGTCCCCCGGCCTAGGAACTCCAAGACTTCATAGCTATTGGTCATAGAGCAAAGGATCTCATGCTGGACCAGCTGGTAATCCCCTTCTCCGCTGGAACTGCTACTCTTTGTGGTCACAGTGGTGGTTGTGGCAGCAGCACCCACCACAGTCCTGTTTTGCAGCATGAGAGGGGGATGTTCTTCTATGATCTGCACACTACCGTTGCTGTCAACTTCCTCACTTTTTCGTTTCAATCCACATTTTTGATATGGCTCAAGCAAAGAAACGTTGCTTCTGTGAGTCAGGGTCTGGCTGCTTTGGAAGGTTGATGTAGCAGCACTGCCCGAGCTATCAGCGGCTGTTACAACAATATGCTCCACTGCAGGAGCTGGGAGGAGGAGGCCCTGGTCGTAAGCAGGGAGGTTGAAATTTGCTACCTGGTGAGAGGAGTTGGCTTGCCCTTGTGTGGCTGGGAGGGTTTTGCTGTGGGTATAATATTTGTCGTTGCTACTCTGTCCTGAAACATCCCAGCCAGAGGGCTCTATTTTCAGTTTCTTCGCACTGCAGAAGGCACTCGACGACACTGATGGGGGCGAAAACACTTGCAGCTGTGATGCCATACCTATATTGAGAGAAAGGAAGAATTAGACCACAAGGATAAAAGATACAAGGCTTAGATTTAAAACACACACAAACACACACACACACTTTTACTTGACAAAAGAAACATGATGTAATAATGTTCTCCTCTTCTCAAAAACTAATTCAATCTTGACCTATATTCATAGAAACAGTGTACAGAACGTGCTGGACAAAGTGAAGATTATCCACTCTGCTCAGGTCATACATAAAATGCATTCAATTGTCTACCACATTTTAAGATAAAAAAGTAACCAGTATGGGCCAGGCACAGTGGCTCAAGCCTTTAATTCCAGCACTTTGGGAGGCCAAGGCAGGAGGATCTCCTGAGCTGAGGAGTTCGAGACCAGCCTAGGCAATGTAGTGAGACCCTGTCTCTAAAAATACTAAAATTGAAAAAAAAAAAAAAAAAGTAACCAGGATGATGAGAAAGCTAGAGTATATTCTGAAGAACCGAGGAAAGTTAGTAGAAAAATATGAGGAAAGGATGTAAGAACAGTCCAGCTTTCTGTCCCTGAATATCCCACAGACACTTCCAGCTCAATAAGCCCACAGATTAAACTGAAAGCTATTTTTTCATAATAAAGTCCAAACATCTGACATAGCACACAAGCCATTTCATATTTATCTTCTCCATTTTCAACCATCCGATCTCATATGCCTTGGGGCTCTATAGTAATCCCTCTTTCCTTGCTCTACCCTTTCCCCCTTTTTAATAATTACTCCTCAAAATTAGTCATCTTCAAAAGACTAAAATCTCTATCTCTAACCCAGGATTCTCTCGCTTTGAACTCCAAACCCTATATCCAAATGACTACTTAACCCTGCAACTTGGACATTTTACAAACACCTCATATTCAATACATTCAGAATTAAACTTACGAGCCTCCACCCCACCTTCAGTTTTCTATCTTAATTATGAGATGCCATCACACATCCAACACCTCAAGCCAGAAATCAGGGAGCTCCAGCCTGGGCAACATGGTGAAACAGTCTCTAAAACAAACAAACAACAACAAAAAACAGATAAAAAAGCCAGGCTTGGTGGCACATGCCTGTAGTCCTAGCTACTCAGAAGGCAGAAGTGATCACCTGAGCCCAGAGGTAGAGGCTGCAGTGAGCTGTGATCGTGCCACTGCACTCCAGCCAGGGTGAAAGAATGACACCCTGTCTCAAAAAAAAGAAAAAAAATTAGGGATGTCTGTTTCCTCAGCTACATAATGGTGATAGCAATACCTACCTCATGGGGTTGTTCTGAGAATTAAATAATTTAATACATGTAAAATGATAGTGTCTACCACATATTTAACACTATTATCCTGGCTCATTCCTCTCCCTTATTCCTCCACATCTAATCTCTATCTTATCCATTCCATCTCCTAAGTGTGTGTGTGTGTGTGTGTGTGTGTGTGTGTGTGTATATATATATATATTTTTTTTATTTTTTTTTTTTTTGGAGCCAGAGTCTCACTCTGTAGCCCAAGCTGGAGTGCAATAGCACAATCTTGGCTCGCTGCAACCTTCACCTCTGGGGCTCAAGCAATTCTCCTGCCTCAGCCTCCCAAGTAGCTGAGACTAGAGGCGTGCACGACCACACCCAGTTAATTTCTTTGTATTTTTAGTAGAGATGGGTTTTCACCATGTTGCCTGGGTGGTCTCAAACTCCTGAGCTCAAGTGATCCACCCCCCTCACCCTCCCAAAGTGCTGGGATTACAGGCGTGAGCCACTGCCCCTGGCCTCCTAAGTATATTTCAAATCAGCCCTTTTTCCCTACCCTTATTGGCACCATTCTAGTTCAAACTGCCAGTAGCTTCCAAACTAATCTCCTTAAATCCACTCAATAGATCTTTGCTTTTAAACAATGCAAATCAGATAACTGCTCTCTCTTCTTAACCATCTTGCTTCCCCTTCTCCCGGGATTTCTCATTGCTTTGGAGATAATGTCCAAGATTCTCAACTTGGCTGGCCATGGTCGCTCACGCCTGTAATTCCCGCACTTTGGGAGGCCCAGGCAGGAGGATCACTTGAGCTCAGGAGTTCAAGATCAGCCTGGGAAGCATTAACAAAAAAAAAAAAGAAAAGAAAAGAAAAATTAGGCCAGACGTGGTGGCTCACGCCTGTAATTCTGGCACTTTAGGAACCCAAGGTGGAAGGATCACTTGAGTCCATGAGTTCAAGACCAGCCAGGGCAACATGGGGAGACTCCATCTCTACCGGAAAAAAAATAAAAATAAAAAAAGCCAAGTGTAAGTGGCACATGCCTGTGGTCCCAGCTACTCAGGAGGCTGAAGCAGGAAAATCACCTGAGTCTGGGACATTGAGGCTACAGTGAGTTGTGATTACTCCATTGCACTCTAGCCTGGGCAACAGAGCTAGATCCTATCTCAAAAAAAAACCTGTCTCAACCTGCCTTAAAATGCACTCCAAAATCTGCTTGCTGCCTTCCAACATCTCCCCACTTTGATTCCTCCCCTAACCCCCACTCTAGCCACACTGCTTTTCTTTCTTTAGTTCTTGGAAGGCCACTCACCTCCAGGCCCTCTAAATATGTTGAAGACTTTCTGCTGCGAAAACTGCCCCGACACCTCTGTCACATGCAGAAACGCTCCCTACGATCACCCCCTACCCCCACCATGCATTCCCACAGCAACCTGTTAACTTGAAAGTATTTATTTAATGCTACATTCCCAGCTACAGTATAAGCTCCGGCACATGTACCATCTCTGTCTTGCTCTTCTATCACCAAAGCCTTATACAGACTGACAATATATACATACTCAATTATCTGTTGGATGAATTATTTGACCCCTGCCTACCAATCTCATATCTATTAAATACAACTCCCTACCACTCACATTCAACTGTAGTATTTTCAAATGCTCGATCCTTGATTTTTTTTTTTTTAATGTCTTCCCTCCTTTTTATCTGTGTGGTCCTTGAGTCATGGGGGAAGTCTCTACTCCAATCCATATAGTATAACATTACTAATCATAAGAGAATAAACACCCACAACAAGAAAGGAAGGAAACATGACAAAGGATGTTACAGAACATCAAAAGGCAGTAAGTACATTTCTTTGTGCCTGAATACAACTAGAAACCACCTGCACTGGACTAGTCAGCTGGAAAGAACAAATCCTCTGCCTTCAATTTCTAAAACCCAGTTGAGATTTACTTTAAGAGTTTCTATAATTTATATAAACTTTGAAGAGAAAAAAAGTACAAATTAAAAGCTAAGGTCAGTACAATTTAACTGTGAGGCTGAATTTACAAATCATCTTGTTCTACCTACTTCACTGAAATACCAAATATAATAAAAGAAAAATCTGAAACCAAGTAGCTCCTTTACAAAATGCACCTATTAAAATATATGTGTAAGTATTTATCATAAAATTAAGCCAACCTGTTGAACAACAAAAGGAAGCAAATTTTCTAAATTTGTTTTCCATTAACAATGTTAATATTGTTCACCTAATTTTAACAATCTATCAAAAAACATAAACACAACTTTTATGTAACTTGAAGTATTTAGTGAAAGAATCTAAATAGAAAATTTGCAGTTTGCAGCAACTGTCTAGGAATAGGGGGGTCATAAAGTAATACTGAAAAGAATTCATGAAATACCAAATTTTAAAAAATGTATTCATTTTGGGAGGCCAAGGCAGGCAGATCATGAGGTCAGGAGTTCGAGACCAACCTGACCAACATGGTAAAACGCCATCTCTACTAAAAATACAAAAATTAGCTGGGCGTGGTGACACGCACTTGTAATCCCAGCTACTCAGGAGGCTGAGGCAGGAGAATCACTTGAATCCGGGAGGCAGAGGTTGTAGTGAGCTGAGATCATGCCATTGCATTCCAGCCTGGGCGACAGAGTGAGACTCCATCTCAAAAAAAAAAAAAAAAAAAAAAAAAGGATTCATAACTAGATACTCTATAAAATTTTGCATTTGGCAGAGTAACATTATTGCCAACTTTTTACCCAAAAAACATAATAAAAGATTACTTATGATTTCAGATCTTCACATTGGGCACTGAAAAAAGTACAAGTTCTAGGACATTTTTCAGAATGTTTTAATATTAAATGATTACAGTTCTTATCCATAAAGACAAATTTAGTTCACCCAAAGGGAAAGGACAACTCAGAATTCTTTCACTGGTCTTCCCCACAGCAAGGGTGTGATGTACAAAAAGTCAGTATCAGACCACCGGGGTTCTTACAGTGTGGCTGAGACTCATTCTGACCTCAATTAACACAAGGTGAGAAGAAAATACAGAATCACAATGGCCTAGAAAAACCAACAGACTCTTATTTATATTCTACTCTGAAACTCAGCTAAAATAGCAATTTCTAGACACAGGATAAAGATATTATGTTCTATTAAACTTGCCTTTGCAAGTGTGGAGGCAATTCTCTTCCTAGGTGGAGAGCTTTCAAACAACAACAACAACAAAAACAGAATTAACATCTGTGGAAAACTTACTATATATCAGAATCTGTGAGGCAAATTACAGATATTTTCAATTCAATGTGAATAGCAACTCAATAAATTAAAAAGCTATTTTTGACACACTTGCAGTCAACAAGCATATGAAAAATTGTTCAACATCACTAATCATTAGAGAAATGCAAATCAAAACTAAAATGAGATACCATCTCACACCAGTCAGAATGAATATTACTAAGAAGTCAAAAAATAACAGATGCTGGCAAGGTTGTGAAGAAAAGGGAACACTTATACTGCTGATGGGAGTATAAATTAGTTCACCCATTGTGAAAAGCAATGTGGCAATTCCTCAAAGAATTTAAAACAGAATTACCATTAGATCCAGCAATCCCATCACTGGGTAAATACCCAAAGGAATATAAATCATTCTACCACAAAGACACAAGCACATGTTCACTGCAGCACTATTCACAATAGGAAAAACATGAAATTCAACCTAAATGCCCATCAATGGTAGACTAAAGAAAATGTGATACATATACACCATGGAATACTATGCAGCCATAAAAAAGAACAAGACCATGTCCTTTGCAGCAACAGGCAACATGGATGAAGCTGGAGGGCCACTATCTTAAACAAACACACAGAACAGAAAACCAAGTATTGCATGTTCTCACTTAAAAGTGGGAGCTAAAGAACGAGAACACATGGACACAAAGAGGCCAACCACAGACACTGGGGCCTACTTCAGGGTGGAGGGTGGGAGAAGGGAGAGGATCAGAAAAAATAAATGTCAGGCACTATGCTTATTACCTGGACGACAAAATATCTGTACACCAAACCCCTGTGACATATAGATTACCTATATAACAAACCAGCACATGTACCCCTGAACCTAAAATAAAGGTTTAAAAAAAAAATAGCTGATTCTTTTTTTTTTTTTTTTTTGAGACAGGTTCTCACCACTGTCAGTGAGGCTGAAATGCAGTGGTGTGGTCACAGCTCACTGTAACCTCGAAATCCTGGGCTCAAGCAATCCTCTGCTTCAGCCATCCAAGTAGCTAGGACTACAGGCACACACCAGGACGCTTGGCTAATTTCTACAGGCACATGCCACATTTGGCTAATTTTTTTTTTTTTTTTTTTTCAGAGATGAGGTCTTACTATGTCACCCAGGCTGGCGTCAAACTCCTGCTCTAAAGCAATCCTCCTGCCTTGGCCTCCCACGATATTGAGATTACAGGCATGAGCCACCGTACCTGGCATAAAAAGCTATTTTTGACTTCCTGAAAATGCTGCGCCTCTTGACTCCAGCAATAAATGAAGTCTTTACATTTCAAACCTGACTTTCCAAGGACTTAACCATCTCAATATAATGACAAATTTGCCCAGTTCATTAATACCAAATTAGCAATGATGGGCAAAAGATCACTGGTACTTGTACTTATTGCTAAAAGATAATAGCTAGAATCCAAGGCTTTCAAAAACAGATTAACAACTTTCCCACTCCCTGGCATGGTCACATCCATTTAACATTATTTACTGGGTGCTCCACACTATAAGCACTATAGGCAAATAATCTTATTAAAAGGATCCAAATATTATAACCCTGAATGGAACAGTTGGATATGACAACCCAGGTAATCATTTTCCATTGATTTGTCCTTACCCCTCAGTAACCTTTTTCCTGACACACCAGTAATAAATTCCTGTTGCTTTTGCTCAATGTTATCTTTGCGTCTTTCATACAATTTAACAGCTGGTTAGCCAAATGACCTAAAAACTGTACTATATATTGATTTCTTGCTCCAGCACTTATCCTCAGATGACATGAACACAGGTGTACATATTGTCTATCACATACTCTGACACATATTTTTTACAGATGATAAGAGTACATCTTCTGTAAAAACAAAGTGAGACAAGTTTGGGAAGAAAATTCTTCCCAACAGAACACCTAAATCTCTCTCTACTCTCCTAAGTTTTCTCCACCCCTACTGCACAATCCCATACTTAAACAGCTTAACTGGTTTCCTCCAAATTGTACTCTCAACTTCCCCCCTTTATTTGAGACTCTGTCACCCAGACCGGAGTGCAGTACACGATCATGGTTCGTTCACTGCAGCCTTGACCTCCAGGGCTCAATCCACCCTCCTACCTCAGCCTCCCGAGTAACTGGGACTACCAGTACATGCCACCACGCCCAGCTAATTTTTTTGTATTTTTTGTAGAGACAGGGTTTCACCATGTTGCTCAGGCTGGTCTCAAACTCTTAAAGTGATCCACCTACCTCAGCCTCCAAAAGTGCTGGGATTACAGGTGTGAGCCACGATCTAGCCTCAAGCCCCTTTTCTAAGCTCCCCTCTCCCAATTCATTATTCACCTCTCAACTGAAGCTTTTAAAAATGCACATCTGAAAAAAAAAATGTGTACCTATCCCCCACTTAAAACCTTAGGACAAACACCAAAATTCCTAATTTGGATTACCAGGCCTTGCAAGATCTGGACCACGATTACTTGCACAGCCTTGTTTCATCTGCGCTTTTCCCCAGGCACTCTCTCTTCCAATACTATCAAGTCTCTCTGGGTTCCCACAATAGACCTTGCCTTCTCTGGCCCTAGTTCCTTCAACATGTTTCCTCTCTGAACTTCATTTTCCCCCTTAGCCTTTTCTTTTCCTAACTTTTACTTACCCTTATAGTCTCTGCTTAAAGCTCACTTCTTCAGTGTGGCAGAGGCTGTTGCTTTGTATCAAAATCAATAGTTCACTTAGATTTATTTGGAATGACTACGGCAACAGAACAAAAGAAAAGTAAGTGCTTTGTGTTTAGTAAAAAGGTACTACATTTTAGTACCTGCACATGACAGTCTATAGGTCTATAAAGCTTAGAATTAAGAAAACTATACCTTGAGGAGTTTCCAGGGTAAGAAAAAGTTAAAATTAACAAAGCAGAGATCAATATGAAACATAAACAATATGCCAGCAAAGGCTGAAGGAAAACGGGACTTAAGTAAGGCAACAGCAGTTTGGAGAATGGAAGATGGAGGAGGCTCTTTCAGAAGAATGAGATGACTTTTGCTATCCTAGTATGCCAAAGGATGTGGAAAAATAAAAAACCGTGTAGAGTAAGGAGATATATTTAACTGGAGCAGAAGACACTAGCAAAAAAGTACTGGAACTCTTACAGATAAAAGGGACCTTAAAAGATTCTAAAACCCCCTAATTCCGAGATGAGAAAAAGGCGATCCAGGCCAGGCATGGTGGCTCACGCCTGTAATCTCAGCACTTTGGGAGGCCGAGGCAGGTGGATCACTTGAGGTCAGGAGTCTGAGACCAGCCTGGCCAACATGGCAAAACCCTATCTCTACTAAAAATACAAATATTAGCCAGGCATGGTGGTGCGTGCCTGTAGTGCCTGTAGTCCTAGCTACTTAGGAGGCAGAGGTATGAGAATCACTTGAACCCACCACTGCACTCCGGCCTGAACCCACCACGGCACTCCGACCTGGGCGACAGGGCGAGATCCTGTCTCAAATCAAAAAAAAAAAAGCAAAAACAGATCCAAAAAGGCCAAACGAGTTTTACCCAGCGCTAATGAGTAGCAATGCTGGCAAAGGTCTTCTCATTCTTTTTCCTTAAGCACTCTGGGAAAGCACTGTACCAGGTACCCTTAAAGAATCTAAAAGGAATGTAAGTTTCCTTACCTTCAAAGAACTTAAAATGTTGCTGAAATGATATAACACATGAAAAAGAAAGAAAAATATGAAAACAGGATGTAAATTTTTCAAGTGCCAAATTATGCACTACAGGAATATATTAGGCATTTAGGAGCTGGGTTCCAACAACTAAAGGGAAGATCAGGAACAAAAACAAAAGGAACCAAAAGACAAACCAGTGATTGTTGAAGTGGTACTTAAAGGAAAATAATCTTGATGACTTGTGTTCAGAATGGCACAAAGGGAGAGGAAGGGAAGATAACGGGAGGAATAATAGTAAATTTTTTTTTTAAAGACCTAAAAAATACAGACTGCTGTTATACACTCATGCAGGTGGCAGATCAAGCAGCTCATGTTTGCAAAATTACTTCAAATTACAAGACCAGTTACAATATATAACTAACAAGCTGCACAAGTTCCAAGTGTAAGAACTTTACAAGGCCGGTATGACTCACTGATTTGTACCAACAAATCACTGATGGAGCTGTGCTTATAAAAACAAAAGCACAGAATGAAAGAAGTCTATTTTCCAAAGAATTGTGAACTTTGAGATTATCTCTTCTTTTTTTTCTTTTAGAAGGAAGTTCTGGTTTGGTTTGAAGTCTCAAGTTACCAACGAACTTGCTCAAAAAACCACAAAACTACAGTGTCGAGAGATAAGATAAACTATTCATGAAGGTATCACTGGCTCTTGCCAACCAGAGCCAGTATATTTATAAGATCTCATTCACCATTTTATTCTAAGATGCTTTACTGGCTTGGCTGCCTCCAGTTCCAACCGCAAGTACTTTACTAAAATATCTTTCAAGCCAGGAACAGTATCTTAAAGTCAATGACACCCTTCATCATAACAGTATTATAACACAGAACCCTGAGATAATTACATGTAAAGATCCAAAATCACCAGCTGAATAATGAAAATTAGGTCAAATGATTTGTTAGATTTTAAAAATGTTTTATAGAAAGCTTTAGGCTTCCATATGAAAAAAGCTAGCAATAGTTTGCATTCTCTATAATCTTACAAAAAAAAAAAAAAACCCCACAGACCAGAGATCAAAAATAGCTTTACACAAACAAAAGGAAAATTGTAGGTTTGCTGAGGGCATCAGCCACTTAATTTAACCCTATTTCATCAGGAGCGGGAAGCCACACTGCTGTTTTCACCAGTTACTAAGAAACAAGATAAAGGACAGATTGGGACAGAGAGTCTATAGCTGAAAGTATTATGTTGATGCAATTACTGAGAATTCCCAAAGTGTCACTAATAGACAAGAAAGAGCATCTAGGACTGCCTCTAAATGAGTCTACCTACAACAGAATCAGTGATCAAGTAAAGAAAAGACTTACTGGAGCTTGGGGGTTTTTCCCCCTCTTCCCTACCCCCATCCTCCCATCCTGAACCCCCCTCCCCAAGTAGGAAAGAAAGCTCGCCCAGCATAAACACAGGCCACTGCTCACAGCTCGTCACCACAACAAACTGGAGGTTAGACCAACGCTCCTGGAGACGGAACTCCACGTCTTGGTTGCTAAGCACAAAAAGGGGACTCTTCCCCACAGACCTGTGAACAGTGTGGGCCTTACCAGAATTTTGGTTGTTTCTCCACCTTCCCCCCCCCCCCACCTTTTGTTTTTTTAACGAAAGCTTTGAAAGTGGTGGCAGCAAAAGTTTCCCTTTGGGCCAGACCTCTAGATCTCCCTTGTACACATATACATTAGGGGGACTGGTCTCACGTAGTCTCCACCGTCATTACGAATTACAAGCCTAACAACTACAAAACATCAGCGGAGACGACAGAAAAGCTTCCACACCCACCCCACTGTCGTCCTCTCCAGGCACGGCTTCCTGGTCCCAAACAGCACAAATAACCCAAAACCATGGTGATAAGCGGAGCTGTGAAGTACACACGCACAAGCCACACACTGGGAACCTGCCACGACAGCCGGCGAAAAAACCGGCCGAGTGAGGAGACGCAAGGCGGTCCCCTGTCACTTAAGGACAACACGCCCAGGCGAGAAGTGGCAGGAGGCAGGGGGAGTTGCCCCGAAAACCAGCCCGGAGCCTCCCCACCTTCTTGGGAAGGCAATCCCCTCAGCGGCAGTGAGCGGCCGGGCCGCAGGACGCGGCGCCCGGTCCCAGGCAGGGGCCCTTTGAGGAAGGCGCCCCCGGCAGGCTGGGCGCTCCAGGAGAGCCAGCGGCCGGCCCGGCCCCGCCTCAGGGAGCTGAGGGGAAGTCGCTCCCCGCCGAGGACCCCTCCTGCCCGTCCCCACTCACCGCCGGTGTGTCTGGTTCTCAGCCGCGAGCTGGGGCTGCCGCGAGGAGGCGGCGGAGGAGACGAGATCTGGGGCCCCGCAGCCGGGTCATCATACCCCCCGCGCGAGCCGGCCCGGGCCCCGGCCCCCGCCCCCCGGAGCCGTCCCCGCGCCCGTCCCGCAGGGGGAGCCTCCTCAGCCTCCCTCCCGCTCCACCACCCAGCCCCTTCCCGCCGCCGCCGCCGCCGCCTCAGCCCCGCGCGCTCCCGCCTCGGCCTCCTGCTGCCGTCCGGGGCTACCGCCGGGCCCCTTGCTCCGCAGCGGCCGTTGTCGCCAGACCCGACGAACGGAATGCCGAGCGGCCGCCCCTCAACCCGGCCGGCCCCGCCTCGCCGGAACTATTCAACCGCCCCGCGCCATGACACCTACTGAGGCGGAAGTGCAGCTGAATGGACTCTCTAGGACGATCGCATAGTACTGATTGCAGTGGGAGTCGGTGGGCCTCGAGTGGGTGGGCCTCCGTAGGGAGCCAGCGTGGATCGAGTGCGGGGGCTGGACTTCCCGCCCCCTCCGCACTGTAGACTCTGCGGTGATTTAAAGGTGCCTGGCGGTGGTACGGGATCCAACTGTAAAATGTCATCCCAGCTAGTGTGACACCCCCAGAGCTTGGGCAGTGTACGGGACGACAGTGCCTAGCAGAGGAGCTTCACTGCCGGTGAGGGATTACCTCAGGTTAGGCTTTAATGTTTCGTTGCCGTCTAGAGACGTTCTAGCAATGTGACATCTGTGTACCATATCTGGAAGTCTCCCTGTACGTCAAGAGCCCCTTAGGGGAGTCTCCCATTGCCGCCGTGGGAACCTGTGTTTACATTACGAGGAGAGAGAATAGCTGTACTCTGAACTCAAACGCTCAAAACATGCAGTGAGCGAATGCTAGCATAATTTTCTTGCCTCTACCAGAAGGAAGGCTGGGTATTTAGGAAACAGAACGCGTTGGGCACAACATTCTGAGAAAATGGACACAGAAAATTAGGTTATCCTAATAGAAAAGCAGTTGCATCTCCCAAAGTCAAGAGATTCTGTAGGACTTCCGATGTATCTCCTGCTGTGTAAAATATTCAGGTTCCTGAAGTGGGGGACATTTTTAGGGCAACTGTAATTTCTTCATTTTTTCCATCCCACAAGTGCTGGAGGCAGCAGTGATCTGAGCTCTAGAAAGTTACTGTCCGTCACCATCGGTATTTGCATATACTCTGTGAGGAGAAGGGCAGATGTGGCTAAGACAAAATTCTACTATCAAGTTTTGTTTCTCAAATCTCACTCATTAACACTTTGATTTCCTTGGATCCCCATAACACACACAGAAAACTATAATTTGTGTAAAATGTGCTGAAGTACCTTTTAAGGGAAGTCATTTGGCTTTCTCTCTGGCTTAACAACACGGGGAGCAGTTCCATTTTATCTGGAACAGGGAAGTTTATTTCCCTAGAGAACTAGGGTTACCAAAAATGTTCGATCCCACAAGGCAGTTTTGTTTGCATATTTTCACAGAAACTTCCTTCTACTACTTAAAGTCCTCACATTGGGCTGACCTGGGAAACATGAAGATAAAAAGAGTGGGTAAACATGCCTGCTTGATGAGCCAGAAAAAAAGGCAGAAACCTGTGGTCTGGGTAGAACAGATCCTGCTCAAAATGTAAGCTTCAAACATGTTTATCATGCCTTGGTTCAACCTAACTCTCTGACATGTTCCTAAACTCTTGCTCTCTCAAGTTATGTCCCTTTCCTCTTTTCAAATATCTCTCAGAATTCACCCTTTCGGGAACCTTTGCTGATTGACTCCTATTTTATTTGAATTCTGCATCATCATCTGATTACTTAAATTAACCTGTACCTTCTTTATGTATATTTGTTAACTTCTATTTCCATTGCTCTTAGGTCCTCAGTCTTTCTCACTATACGGAGAGCTTCTTAAAGTCTGTATTTTCTCCTCTTTAGTATCATTCACTCATTCATCCAGCAAACTGCTTGTGTGCCTGCTCTGTGCTATACACTCTTCTAGACACTGGGTCAGGTATGAATGAGACAGGTGAATAAAGCATGGTCTTTTCCCTCAGGGACCTTACAGTCTAATGAGGAAAAAACGTGTGCAGACATACATAAGATAAGTGAGAGAGTCGGAGAAGAACATCAGAAGTGATATTTGAGCATAGTAAGGTCAAAGAAGTTTCAAAGTTTAGTCATTTGTCCATTCAGTAACTATTTATAGAGCATCTTCTGTGTGCTAGGCACTATATAAGAAATTAAGGGGCTGGGTGTGGTGGCTCATGCCTGTAATCCCAGCACTTCGGGAGGCTGAGGCAGGTGAATCACCTGAGGTCAGGAGTTTGAGACCAGCCTGGCCAACATGGTGAAACCCCGTCTCTACTAAAAATACAAACATTAGCCAAGTGTAGTGGCACATGCCTGTAATCCCAGCTACCCCGGAGGCTTAAGCAGAAGAATCGCTGGAACCCAGGAGAAGGAGGCTACCGTGAGCCGAGATTGCACCATTGCACTCCAGCCTGGGCGACAGTGAGACTCTGTCTCAAAAAAAAAAAAAAGAAAGAAAGAAAGAAAAAAGAAATTAAGGATACACAGAAGAAAAGGCATGGTCTGTGCCCTGAAGGAGCTTACAGTTAAGCAGAGAAGTTGCACGATTTGGAAGTAGTAAAGTAAATTGAGTCAGATTTTGAAAGGCAATGTAGAGCTGTTAGAAGTTTATTCGCACAGGTAGCCAGGCACAGTGGCTCATGCCTGTAATCCCAGCACTTTGGGAAGCCAAGGTGGCAGATCACTGGAGGTCAGGAGTTCAAGACCAGCCTGGCCAACACAGTGAAACCCCATCTCTACTACAAATACAAAAATTAGCCAGATGTGGTGGCATATGATTGTAATCCCAGCTACTCTGGAGGCTGAGGCAGGAGAATCACTTGAATCCGGGAGGCAGAGGTGGCAGTGAGCCGAGATCGTGCCACTGCAGTCTAGGCTGGGCAAACAGAGCCAGACTCCGTCTCAAAAAAGAAGTTTATTCAGACAGGTAATGTGAGAGAGAACTAGTGATGGTGAAGGAAGAGGGCTAGCTGGAGTGGGTAAAGACTGGAGAAAGGGATCCTAATCAGAAAACTATGATGAGGGTTTGATTACACAGGAAAGAAGGCGAGAAGGGGCAGATATGTGAAATACATCCTCCTAAACCAAGTCAGAGCAGCTGGAGAGGGAGGTGGAGCAGTTAGCAATCGGAAGCATTCAAGTTTCATTCAGGGTATGACATCCTTCTAGGGCCTACAGCCTAGATTCAGTGTTGCAGGCAAGAAGTCATTTGCCCAAGAGCGGCAGTGCTTAAGGCCAAATAGGAGAAGCTAATGAGAAGGCTGTGTCTTGAGAGAAGCTGAACCAAAAAGCTAGGCAAACTATTCAAACAAATAGTGAATCCTAGGGGCTAGGAAAAAAAAGAGAATTTAAATAGAAGTCAACAGGTTGTGAAACTGGGAAAACCAGATTAGAGTGAAGGTCTGCAGTAAAGGATAAAAAGCAGAAAAGTCCCTTGAGCCAACAGGAGGAGAACCTCAATGATTTTTTAAAAATCCAGACCCCAGAATACTTTTTATTTGGAAATAATGTTAAACATACAGATATGTTGCAAGAGTGACAGAAAGAGGACCCAGATTATTAACATCTTGCCCCTTTTGCTTTATCATTTGCAGTTATAGATAGATAGAGTTATATTACACACATACATGCCTTTTTTTTTTTTTTTTTTTTTTTTTTTTAGACAGAGTCTCACTCTGTCACCTAGGCTGGAGTGCAGTGGCATGATCTCAGCTCACTGCAACCTCCGCCTCCTGGGTTTAAGCGATTCTCCTGTCTCAGCCTCCCGAGTAGCTGGGATTGCAGGTGCCCACTGTCACAGCTGACTAATTTTTTTGTATTTTAGTAGAGACGGGGTTTCACCGTGTTACCCAGGCTGGTCTTGAACTCCTGAACTCAGGCAATCCACCCACCTCAGCCTCCCAAAGTGCTAAGATTGTAGGTGTGAGCCACCGTGCCCAGCCCACGTACATATTTTTTTTTCCAAGCAGTTGAAAGTAAATCGCATGCATCATCCTCCTTTACCACATAATACTTGAATATCCTAATAAGTACATTCTCTTATGTAAACAAAATACATACAATTAACAACTCCAGGAAATTTAACATTGCTGTAATACTTTACCATCCATGTTCCAAATGTTGTCAGTTGATCCAATAACATCTTTCTTAGCATTTTTTTTATTTTCCAGCACAAGATCCAGTTTAGGATCATATATTACATTTAATTGTCATGTCTCTTTAGTGTTCTTTAATCTGGCACAGTTCCTCAGCTTTTCTTTGTCTTTAATATTTTTGAAGAATACAGGACTTTTTCTGGTAAGGAGTAATAAAATGTTCTTCATGGCTGGGTGCGGTGGCTCACGCCTGTAATCCCAGCACTTTGCGAGGCCAAGGTGGGTAGATTGCAAGGTCAGGAGCTCAAGACCAGCCTGGCCAAGATGGTGAAACCCCATCTCTACTAAAAATACAAAAATTAGCCAGGCGCGGTGGCAGGCGCCTGTAATCCCAGCTACTTGGGAGGCTGAGGCAGAGAATTGCTTGAACCCGGGAGGCGGAGGTTTCAGTGAGCCAAGGTCATGCCACTGTACTCCAGCCTGGGCAACAGAGCGAGACTCTGTCCCCCCGACCAAAAAAAAAAGATCTGAGCATTAGGCCCACAGTGATTTATTACTGAATGCTTGTATATGAATATCAGCCCTTCAGTCTCCCTGCTCATCCCTTTCCTCAGGTTGCAAGACTTAGGTATTACCAAGATTTTTCTCTTAAGACTCCTTTTGAGTATCCTTAGCAGAGAAAGCTTGCATAGGGAAATTTGGCAGACACTGCCCATTGCCTATTCAAATGAATAGTTAGGTTTAGCTAACTTGTGTAGCAAACAATCCCCATACCTCAGGGGCTTATGGAAACGTCACTGCTAGCTGGTCCATGATGGCATGTGCCTATAGTCCCAGCTTCTCAGGAGGCTGAGGCAGGAGGATTGCTTGAGCCCAGGAGTTCAAATCCAGCCTGGGCAACATATTGAGACCCCCATCTCTAAGGTAGATAGATTAGATACATGGATGGATGGATGGATGGATGGATAGATAGATAGATAGATAGATAGATAGATAGATAGATAGATAGATAGATGTTATTACTGATATTGGTGAGAGCCACTACTCCCATCGCTGAGAGAGGGAGAGAGAGAGAGAGAGAGATAGTGATAGTATTTGATCTTCGAGAGAGCGGTTTTAGTGGCATAGTTTGGGCAGAAGCTGTGTGGTTCCTATATAGGATTACTCATAGTATGAGTGGTGACTGACAATCTGGGAAGAATGGCCTGGTCCAGCTGAATGGTAGAATCTATTCTGGTCAATACCCATATTCAGCTCTCAATATCCGAGGAATCTGCTTGGGTCCACATCAGCTACGTCTGAGAAGTTATGAAATGAATCATTGTGACTACATTCTCTATCACTTCTCTTCTCACAGATATAAACCAGGAAAAGTTGTTCTGGCCCCTCATCTGGTTTCATGAAGGACAATATCTAGCATGAGAGTGACAGGGGTTAGAATAATGGACATTTTGGGGACTGGGTCCTAGCGGAAATGATGGAATAATGGAACAGGAGTTTGGATGAATGGGCATATTATGGGATTAAAGAAGATTTGAATACAAGCTTTCCTAATAAATGAAAGGGGAGGTGAAACTAGAGCATGCTGATGGCTGCACAGCATTGTGAATGCACTAAATGCACTAACTGTCCACTTTAAAATGTTTAGTAATATGTCAATTTTACCTAAATAAAAAAAAGGAAGCAACATAGTGAGTCCTCGTCTCTATAACAATTTTATTCAGATGTCTTGGAGGATAAACCTTTCTTTTTTTAATTAGCCAGGCGTGGTGGCACACACCTATAGTCCCAGCTATTCAGGAGGGTAAGGTGGGAGGATTGCTTGACCACTAGAAGTTGAGGCTGCAGTGAGCTATGATCTTGTCACTACACTCCAGCCTGGGCAACAAAGCAAGACCCTGTCTCAAAAAAAAAAAAAAGTGGGGTGGCAGGGAGGGAGGTTTTCAGGATTTAGAGACAAGGCACAATTACCCTTAATTTTCAAGGGTCAACCCAGAGACTATTGTGGGGAAAGAACAAATGCCTTGACTCCTTATATAACCCATGTTTATGACTCCTCAGACCCTCCTTCCTCCATAATCATTTCTAATGTCACCCTTTTCTACACATAATGATCTTACTCTTTCTCACTTTTCTCATATACCAACTGTTTATTTAGCAAAAGCAAGGAATAGTGCTTTTTCTCCCTTTCCTTGGGTCATCATTTCTCATTATTATGCTTCCTCTGTTATGTAGTTTCTAACCTTTTCTTTTTTTAAAAAATCATCCTCCCCACTCTAAGATTCTCACCTTTTCTTTGACCAACTGTTACACAGAATTTAGCATCTGCATTCCATATGTCTTTCCCTATCATCAATTTCAAGCAATATCTAAAACCAAAATAAATGGTTTGGGAAGGCACACAGAGACCCACATGAAAAGGGCAATGGAGCAGAACAGGAACTTGAAATTGAATAATTGAATATTATTTGTGCTAAGTCATTTTGTACTTTCCACAAACTCAGAAATCAAAAAGCCCCAATGAAGTGTCCCCTGCCCAGCACAATTCCTTACACATGGTTGGTGCTATAACTGTTTTGATGAGTAAATTACTGAGCGCTTATTCGCAGTGCTCAAAGCATCAGGATCAGTTGACTATAGAATAGGGGTTAAGAAACTTCAAAAGGACTGGGTGCAATGGCTCCTACTTGTAATCCCAGCATTTTCGGAGGCTGAGGCAGGAGGATCGCTTGAGTCCAGGAGCTGAAGGACCAGTGTGGGCAACATAGTGAGACCTCATCTTTACAAGAAAAAATTAAAAATTAGCCAGGTGTGGTGGTGTGCACCTGGGGTCCCAGCTACTTGAGAGGGAGGCTGAGGTTGGAGGATTGCTTCAGCACAAGAGACTGAGACTTGTGCCACTGTACTCCAGCCTGAGTGACAGAGCCAGATCCTGTCTCAAAACAAACAAAAAAAAAAGAGAGAGAGAGAGAGAAGAAGGGAGGGAGGAAGGATGTCAGGGAGGGAAGGAGACTTCATATTGTTCACGCCTGTAATTCCAGAACTTCAGGACTGGGAGGCCGAGGTAGGAGGATTGCTTGAAGACAGGAGTTCAAGACCAGCCTGAGCAACATAACAAGACCTCATCTCTATTTTAAAAAGAAGAAACCTCAAAATAACAATTATCGACTGTGAATTCAATTTTTTTATTATTACTTTTGTAAACTCACTTTGATGAAACCTGTAAGCAGTCAACAGGTGGTTCTTTTCACTCAGGGTAGGATAGGGGAATGTGCTCTATGCAAACCCTAGAGGGTAAATTCGCTGATGTGAAATAGGCTTTTACCTGACCAACCTCACTGCTCCTAGGATATCCAGTATAGAAAAATAGGAGCTTCAGAGCCTGACATCCATAGGAATCCTGACTCTGGTAGGTATTAGGGTATGATGGTGGGCATCTTAATGAGCATCACTTTCCTCATCCTGAAAATGAAGATGATAATACCTTTTCCTTACCTCCCTCATTCCATCCATCAGAAAATGTCTTCAGTGTTACTTCCAAAAGATACCCTGGCTGGGCGCGGTGGCTCAAGCCTGTAATCCCAGCACTTTGGGAGGCCGAGGCAGGCGGATCACCTGAGGTCTTTTTTTTTTTTTGAGACAGAGTCTCACTCTGTTGCCCAGGCTGGAGTGCAGTGGCATGATCTCGGCTCACCGCAATCTCCACCCCCCGGGTTCAAGCGATTCTCCTGCCTCAGCCTCCTGAGTAGATTCCGAGTAGCTTCTGAGTAGCTTCCGAGTAGCCCGGCTAATTTTTGTATGTTTAGTAGAGACGGGGTTTCACCATCTTGGCCAAGCTGGTCTTGAACTCCTGACCTCATGATTCACTTGCCTCAGCCTCCCAAAGTGCTGGGGTTACAGGCATGAGCCACCATGCCCGGCCCTATAATAATCTTAATAATTTAAAAATAAAACATAAGGGCGGGGCGCGATTGCTCACACCTATAATCCCAGCACTTTGGGAAGCCGAGGCAGGCAGATCACCTGAGGTCGGGAGTTCGAGACCAGCCTGACCAACGTGGAGAAACTCCATCTCTACTAAAAATACAAAATTAGCCAGGCATGGTGGCACATGCCTGTAATCCCAGCTGCTCGGGAGGCTGAGGCAGGAGAATCGCTTGACCCAGGAGACGGAGGTTGCGGTGAGCTGAGATCGTGCCATTGCTCTCCAGCCTGGGCAATAAGAGTGAAACTCCATCTCAAAAAATAATAATAATAAATAAAAATTAAAATTAAAAAGCATTGGGTGCGGTGGTTCACGCCTGTAATCCCAGCACTTTGGGAGGCTGAGGCAGGCGGATCACTTACGTTCAGGAGTTTGAGACCACCCTGGCCAACGTGGTGAAACCCCATGTCTACTAAAAATACAAAAATTTGCTGAGCATGGTGGTTCATGCCTGTAGTCCCAGCTGCTCGGGAGGCTAAGGCAGGAGAATCACTTGAACGTGAGAGGCAGATGTTGCAGTGAGCTGAGGTCATGCCACTGTACTCCAGCCTGGGCGACAGAGTGAGAGAGACTCCGTCTCAAAAAATAAATAAATAAATATAAATAAATAAAAAGTAAGTACTCTCTGATTAATGAAGTTTTTTTATTGAAGATTCTTAGTGTCTCAGGAAATGTAAACTCTAACCCTAAGACTTGTGTTGACTCCAAAGCAAGTAAAACATGCTATTTCTTTTAAGAAGATAGTTATAAAACATGCCTATTATAGGAAATAATGTTAAATTCATAAAATATTCCAATTATTTACTTATAAACTGGCTTACTCATTTCTTCCTGTTTTCTCATTCCCCACAAATATGTGTATTTATATACTATTTGTGTGTATACATATGGTTACAGATACACTTTTTCTTTGTGAAAGCTTTGGTGGAGGAAAAGATATTCTTTTTCGCTGTAGCTGCTTGTAATAAAAAGGTACTCTAAAAGATTCCTGTCTAGACACAGTGTAAATCCGGCCAGGTGTGGTGACTCATGCCTGTAATCCCAGGACTTTGGGAGGCCCAGGCGAGAGGATCATGAGGCCAGGAGTTCAAGACCAGCCTGGGCAACATAGTGAGACCACATCTCTACTAAAAAAAAAAAAAATCAAATAGAATGTAAATCACCTTTCCCCAGCTCAGCTCACCAATATCTCTTATTGCTGTAAGAGCGTCCTAAATGGTATCCTGTTTTCATTTTTGCCCCATTCTCTGTTGTTTTCAAAAATATTTAACAGATCATATCACTCCCCTAATTTAAAGCACTCCAATAGCTTATAAATACACTTACAATCAAATTTAAACTTCTTACTTTAAACTATTAAGTCACTTCTGATCCAACACCTGCCTCCCTCTCTGACCTCATCTCCTCTTCTCCTCCTTCTGACACACTCTTCTTTGTTTATATGTATATATTTCTTTTTTTCTTTATTTTTATTTTTGGAGACAGAGTCTCTCTCTGTCACCCAGCCTGGAGTGCAGTGGCACAAGCTCGGCTCACTGAAACCTCCACCTCCTAGGTTCAATTCTCCTGCCTCAGCCTCCCAAGTAGCTGGGATGACAGGCACGCACCACCAAGCCCAGCTAATTTCTTGTACTTTTAGTAGAGACAGGGTCTCATCACATTGACCAGGCTGGTCTCGAACTCCTGACCTCAGGTGATCTGCCCACCTTGGCTTCCAAAGTGCTGGGATTACAAGCATGAGCCACCGTGCCCGGCCCGTGTGTGTGTGTGTGTGTGTGTGTGAAATATATATATTTCAACTTTTAATTTTAGATTCAGGAGGTACACATAACAGGTTTGTTTCATAGGTATATTGCATAATACTGAGGTTTTGGGTATGATTGATTCCCATCACCCAGGTAGTAAGCATAGTACCTAATAGTTTTTCAACCCTTGTCCCCCACCCAGTTGTCCCCAGTGGCTCTTATTGCTATCTTTCTGTCTGTGACCACCCAATGTCTAGCTTCCACTTACAAATAAAAGCATGCAGTATTGGATTTTCTGTTGCCGTGTTAATTTGCTTAGGATAATGGCCTCCAGCTGCATCATTGTTGCTGCAAAGGACATGATTTCTTTCTTTGTGTGGCTGCATAGTATTCCCTGGCATATATGTACCACATATTCTTTATCCAATCCACTGGGTTATTTTATTTTTTTATTTTACACATCACAAGTTACCATTAAGCAATCCACTGTTGATGGGCACCTAGGTTGCTTCCATGTCTTTGCTATTGTGAATAGTGCTGGGATGGACAGATGAGTGCAGGTGTGTTTTTAGTAGGATGATTTATTTTCCTTTGAATATATGCCCAGAATGGGATTGCTGGGTCAAATAGTAGTTCTCTTTTCTTTCAGAAATCTCCAAACTGTTTTCCACAGTGGATGAACTAATTTACATTCCCACCAACAGTGTATAAGCGTTCCCTTTTCTCTGCAGCCTCACCAGCGTCTGTTGTTTTTTGACTTTTTTTTTTTTTGAGACGGAGTCTTGCTCTGTTGTCCAGGCTGGAGTGCAGTGTGGCCCGATCTCAGCTCACTGCAACCTCTGCCTCCCGGATTCAAGCTATTCTCCTGCCTCACCCTCCCGAGTAGCTGGGACTACAGGTGCCCGCTGCCATGCCTGGCTATTTTTTGTATTTTTAGTAGAGACGGGGTTTCACTATTTTGGCCAGGCTGGTCTCGAACTCCTAACCTCGTGATCCTTCTGCCTTGGGCTCCCAAAGTGCTGGGATCACAGGTGTGAGCCACTGCACCTGACCATTTTGACTTCTTAATAATAGCCATTCTGACTGGTGTGAGATGGTACCACATTGTGGTTTTGATTTGCATTTCTCTACACTCACTTCTTCATGTTCCTTAGGCACAAAGCTCATTCCCATCCTATCCCAGGGGCTGATTCTGCCTGAACCCTCTACCTATTCCCTACTCTCGGCAACATAGTGAGACCTCGTCTCTACAAAAACAATTTTTAAATTAGACCTCCCCACCAGGTCTTCACCTGGCTGGCTCATCACTCAGGTCTCATTTTGTTGTCAGTCCCACAGATGCACTTGAGCAAATAAGCCGGGAGAAAAAGTTTAAAATTGAGGTTTCAGATGTAGTACAATTTCTGGTAATGACAGGGTGGTGAGGTAGAGGGAGAATAAGGTCTTTGAAGATGAGGTCAAGGAAGCTGAATGGCCAGGGTATTGAAATCATCCAGAATGATGACAGGGTTGTGAAGGAGGAGAAGGCTGTGAGTCAATGACTCAAGTCTTGATAAGTGAGGATGGGAAGGAGGGGATGGTATAGCTAGATAGTATGCACTTCATGGGAGGAGAGATGGTCACAGGAAGAAATGGCAATAATGGTTAGGAGGCAGCAAGGAGAATAAGGAGAACATCAATGTCACCTTCTTACCTTGAGGTGGGGGGAGAGAAAAAGAGCCTCTATGTGAGAAGCTGGCTGGAAAGCAGTGTGCTCAGAGGAGAGCCAGTCTTCAATTTAGGCAAGGAGGGTGATGGATACTTTCAGAAAAGATGCTGAGGACATAGAGGAATTTGCTGATCACAGAGCAGGAGACTTGAGAGCCTAGTGAAAGAGGGGAGGGAAGGCTGAGAATCCGGCCTTAAAGACTTGAACTCCTGACAGTGACTGGGGTTTAAACAGGGTATGGGGGATTCATTCTGCCACCTTTAGGGTGAGGCTGGGTGACCAGACCTGTTCTTATGGTCCAGGGAAGTTGCCCCAGGGTGTTGCAGCTTGGTATCCTTGATGCTCAAAGGTGTCTTCCTAAGGCTTCATATGTTGTAAGAGTTTGAGTCATAAAGCTTTGTCATAACCACTGATGTACACGGGAGAGGAGGTGAATCAAGGACTTAAAGAGATGAGAAGCAGCTTTGAAAATACCAGAGGCTGAAATCTGTAGTGATACCAGTTGTATGGTTCTTTTCTCCAGTGGCTCTGCCTTCCTTCTGTAGGAGTTGAAAAGGAGAATTCCAGGACTGATCCAAGGTTGTTGGTTTATACAGCTGGTGTGGCAGAAGAATCTAGAACCAGACCAAGCATACTGTCTGGCCTTTAGTTTACTCACAATGTTTTGAAATGCACAGCCCAGACTGCTCTGCTCTGCACACCTCTTTGGATTCTCTGAGCCTCTGATTAACTACTTGTTCTTCTGAGGTGTTTTGGCTTTGCCTTAGGATTTTACAGTTAAATTTACTCAGCACAGCATCTGAAGCTTATCATGATTTCACCCTACTCTTTTTCCATCTGTACAAATGCATCCTTGGATGCTTCAGGTAACTGCCCTTTTGGTTAGACTTGACTCCAGGAACCTCTCCCTCAGGAAGTACCTTCATCAGCCAATCTCTCAGATTTTTCTGGGCCTGAAAGATAGGATTAGCCAATGGCACTATCTAGGGCATGCACTGGACATGTCAGTCACTCTTCTGTAAACAGGATTTAAGGTATGTCAGGGAGTTTAAGGCCAAACATTTTTTTTTTCTGTGATAGGGTCTTGCTGTGTTGCCCATGCCGGAGTGCAGTGGTGTGATCTCGGCTCACTGCAACCTGCCTCCCTGGTTCAAGCAATTCTCCTGCCTTAGCCTCCCAAGTAGCTGGGACGACAGGCACATGTCACCACTCCCGGCTAACTTTTGTATTTTTAGTAGAGATGGGGTTTCACTATATTGGCCATGCTGGTCTTGAACTCCTGACCTCAGGTGATCTGCCCACCTTGGCCTCCCAAAGTGCTGGGATTACAGGCATGAGCCACTGCACCCAGCCAAAGGCAAAAAATTTTTCTTTTCTTTTTTTTTTTTTTAATGTATTGGATACTCTTATGAAGTGCTTTAGTTGCTTTATTCTATTTCATTCTCCTCCAAACCCTATGAGGTAGGCATTATTATTCCCACTCTACAAAAAGAAACTTTAAGCTGGAAAGCTGAGTAGCTTGCTAGAGATTATATACACAGCTAGTAAGTCACAGGATCACTATTCCAACCCAAGACATCTAACTTGAAAATCCATCTTTTCCACTATGGCCTACTGTCGTGTGCATTGGGAGAATCTGGGAGATAAGGCTGGAAGGATAGGTTGGGCCTTGTATCATGTGGACCTAAAATGTTCTCAATAGTTTGGGTTCTTGAATCTGTATGAGCAGAGAAAATGTTCTTAGTAAGAGGTGATTGAAGGATTTTTATCCCACCATTGAGAGGGAAATTAGAAAGCAGATGGTATGAGCCTGGAAGATGGGTGGGAATTTGAAGAAATTCAGCTGATCAAAGCTTTCCTTTCCTCCTGAAGACATGTTTTCTCCAAACTTTGTATCCCTGACTCCCTAAACAGCAGGCATCTGCTCTCGCTCTGGTGCTTTGTCTCCACAAAGCCTAATTAGTAGGGTGAGTGAGCTTAACCCAATTTCCTTCGCTCCTCAAAAACACACATTTCAATGAGCACATTGAGGATGGAGTAGCACAGGGGACAAATTTTTCATCCCACACTCTCCAAAGTTGTTATAAATTAACCAGAGGAGACAGGACTGGTAAGATAGCCATAATACAATAGTGTAAATAATGTAAGACACAGGCGAACCCAAGGCTAGCCAGAAATTTTGTGTGATTGAAAGATGAATCAATAAGCTATTTATCCAGAAGAACCAAGCCCAGAATCCTGGGAGCTTTTTGTGATCCAGTAGGTCAAGGCTATGTTCAAAGAAGACAAAGTTACCCAGGAATGAGACAGTCAAGATGGAAGGGTAGAGCTAAATGAAGGGTAGGCATTGTGGTCAAGATAAAGACAAGCTTAACCATTCTGAGAATCCCTCACAGGCAGCTGTTACACTCAGATGTTTATAAGGGAGAGCAGCATCATTCTGTTCAGGTATAGGTGGGATCCCCTGGGGAAGAGAAAAGGGAAAGCACCATAAGTCTAAGACAAAACAGCTTGTGGTGGTTGGTGGTGGCTGAGGAGCATGAGGGGTGGGAGGCAGCTAATACACTGACAGGTGCTCACTGATGGTAACATCGAAAATATATGCACATGGGCTGGGCTGGGCACGGTGGCTCACACCTGTGATCCCTGCACTTTGGGAGGCCTAGGTGGGCGGATCACCTGAGGTCAGGAGTTCGAGACCAGCCTGGCCAACATGGTGAAACCCCATCTCTACTAAAAATACAAAAATTAGCCAGGTGTGGCAGTGCACGCCTGTAATCGCAGCTACTTGGGAGGCTGAGGCAAGAGAATTGAACCCAGGAGGCAGAGGTTGTGGTGAGCCAAGACAGTGCCATTGCATCCAGCCTGGGCAACAGAGTGAGACTCCTCAAAAAAAAAAAAAAAAAAAAAAAGAAAGGAAGAAAGAAAAAGAAAAGAGAAGAACAAGTGGAGTCACTCATCTGTTTCCTACCACAAAGGACAATCTGGGTCAAGAGTAAGAGATGGCCTCCCAACACCAGCCAGGCAGATTTTTTTTCTGTAAGGGGACTTAAGCCATTGTCAGTCACCTTGTGGAAAAGTACAAGTTCTCCCACAGATCATCCATTAAATAACTAATGGATCTCTAGGGAACCTCCTTTTTCCCAGCACCTTCAAGCCTAATTGCAAGATCTTCATACATCTATAGGATCATCTTTAGATTCTAAAAATAATTTAAATTGGCTATGTAAAGTATATGCAATGCAGCATTTTTATATGAGGGACTATTGGAAAATCAAACAACTGCTAATCTCTAGTATAAGAAGGCAGACATTTTTTCTTTTAGAATAGTATGGAATTTTCCCATTATGAAAACACAAACATGGCTCGGCACACGGGCTCATGCCTGTAGTCCCAGCACTTTGGGAGGCCAAGGTAGGGGGGATCACTTGAGGCCAGGAGTTCAACACCAAGACCAGCCTGGCAACATAGTGAAACTTCATCTCTACAAAAAAAAAAAAAAAATTAGTTGGGCATGGTGGTGCATGCCTATAGTCCCAGGTACTCAAGAGGCTCAGATGGGAGAATCTCTTGAGCCTGGGAGGTCGAGGCTGCAGTGAGTTATGGCTGTGCCACTGCACTCCAGCCTGAGTGACACAGCTAAAACCTGTCTCCAAAAAAAAGCCAAACAAACAAATGCAAACATGCTACCAACAACTAAATTCCTCAAAGTCTTTTGCTTCCCCTCCCCTATCTGAACGCATATAGAACCCACTTCAAGGAACAGGTGTGACACAGCATGTGCCAAGAGTAGACGGGCTCCCTTGTTGCTAGAAGATAACGCCAATATGGGAACCCCTGTACTGAGAACTACCTTATCTCTCCCAGCCACCTTCGGCCGCATAGAAGTCAGACAGCTAGAGGATGCTAGAGGAAGTCCAGCTAAATTTGCCCACACAGTTTAGTAGCTATTTATTAAGTTAACACATGAGATGATTTTCCATGTGTTAACATGTACCGTTCTTGTGATCTCATTTAAACTAATGAGTCTTCAAGGTATTTTAATGCTATCCTGTCTGCAGAAAAGATGGTCAGGAAACCTTTCTGGAGGGCAATTCAGCACAATTGGTATCAAGAACTTAAAACTATAATCTAACTCCAGTAATTTACTTTAAGGAAATAAAAATGCAAAATATATGCATAAGGTTGTTCATTGTAATATATGTAATTAGAAAAACGGTACACAAAATGTTGAATATGGGAATGGCTTAGTTAAGGTATACTCACATGATAGGGTATTATACAAATATTAAAAATGAATTTTTGAACAATATCTAATAAGTGAAATGCTTAAGATATCAAGAAATTAAAATGTAGGCTATACAATTCTATACAATATTACCTCAACTTTGAAAAACATTTACATATTTAATACATCTACATGCATAGAAAAAAAACTAAAAGATAGCAAATCAATTAATCTACGAGGAATTAAAATTTTTTTTTTTGACTTTCAAAGTTTCTTATGTTATATACAGATTAATTTCTTTCAAGAACCAGAAGCTAAAGAGAACCAAAATCTGAAAGACCCATCCTGTGGCAGTCACTGAACTAGGAGAATTTTACCAATTATTTGATCTCCATAGTAATCATGAGAGGTAGGAATCTCAAGTCCATCTTACAGATGAGGAACTAGGCTCCACAATTTAAGTAATTGCTCAGGGTGCCACAGATTCGAGCCTAGGCAGTCCCCATGTTTCCTGCTGCACCAAATGCCTCACCTGCTGTGGCTCCTAATAGGACGTTGGGAGACTTACAACAAAGGTCATTGACAAAACAGAGCTGTGTACAGCTTTCCCAAGAGCAATTGCTTTCTAAACTCTCTATTTCTCTCTCAAAGCAGAAAACTCTTTTAAATCCCCCGGACAAGAAATGGAACCTTCTTCATTGCTAGGGCTCGAGGTTCCATCCCAAAGCAGTTTTGATCCAGATGCCCAGCTCCACAAGTCTGTGCCCTCTCAGAGCCTACTCCCTCATAGCCGTGGTATCAGCTATCCTGCTTACTAGTTTGGCATTTTGTCAGGTTATGAGCAGAAGGACAGGGCAGACTGCACACCCCCACCCCTTCCCGCCAGCTGGCTCCTTGGTCTCTTCCTTGGATACTAAAACAAACAGGCTGTGTGCACTGGCTCCCTACATAATCCAAGGGGTGAGGGGAGCAACAAATATCCCAGCTATGTGAACAATTGGAGGAATATCTGACAACACATTTGATATTTTGTAACTGTTTCAGCCAAATAGGGTCTCCAGGCCGGGGAGTCCCTTCACACCCAAAGCCTTGTTGTTCAGCTGGGTTCTAGGTACTGCCTTGGAGAGAGCTGCCCAACCCCCCAGCTGGCTCTGTTCCACATGGATCCCAGTGATACTGGGATACTGCACATCCTCATGAAGGACATAGAGGTAGAATTTTCACTACTGTTCCAAGACCTCTTCATCGCTTCCTGTTCCCTCCCAGAGGCAGAGACAGGAAAATTATTTGGATGGTCACAGCAAGTCAGTGACGTTCAGGATTGAAGCATGCAGCGCCATAGTTCATAATTTTAAAAATAGAACTCCCTAGGGATTTTGATCTGAGAAGAGGGAGAAGGGGACATGGAGAATGGCTCATGACACCACAAAACAGCAACAGCAATAACCTGGTCCTTTTTGATTCAGACTCTTTACCTCTTTCTGTACCCACATAAGATGATTGCATGTTCAGAAAAGTTTGAGAAATACTGGGTTAAACAAGGTTAAACAGATTTAAGTTACTGTAGGACTTCAAAGAACTTTTAATTTGCTCACGCATACTCCAAAGATTTTATAAAAAAAGTATTTCTTAAACTTAATTATAAAAAGAAGGATTCCATAGGCACGAGGACCCCAGTGAACAAGTTTTGGGAAGTGCTGCTCCACGGTGGGCCCATAAGAGTCTTGTAAAGATAGAAAAGCAGGCCCCAAAAACAAACTCTTTCCCACCAGCCATCAGTTACTATCTTCAAAACTGCAGTGTGGGCTCAATGTTGTCATTCGGTACTCTCCTGTCTTCAGCAGGGTTTATGGTATTTTTCCACTTGCTGGTCAAATCTCCTGGAAGAATACCCTGCCTGGAAAAAGTTCACTGGAGTCAGAAGATATTTCAGTGCTAGACCCCTGAATTCAGTAGCTAGAAGAGGGGTGCCCTTGCTGCTGTGGGACAGGGGAGAACCATGGCCCATCCAGGCACTCTGATTCCCTGTGGCTTCTGGACCTCCATCATCATCTCCTATGGGTACCAAGGGGGACCCTAAACCAATTTCCTCCCTGGTTTTTTGAGAAATAAACTCCTCATCTGTAGACCTTAAGTGCACTGAAAATCCCAGTGGGGCCGTCAACATAGTCACCCTCTTTTGAGACTCACAGAAAGGCACTGCATTGTTCCATTCTTTGCTATAGAGATCTGGGAACAACTGCTTCTTGATCCGCAAAGGATGGTGGGAAGGCTGCTTTTCAAGGTCCGCAGGCCAGGGAGAAAGTTTCTCTTTCTTGGCCTTCTTTGAGTCTCTGTCAGCTTGAGATTGATCAGCACTTTCCTCAGGGGATTCAAACACAACACCTTGGGTTCTTGGCCTCTTTAGCCTCCTTTCTAACAGCCAGAGAAGGCTTGGTTTTCTAGAGGAAGAACTCATGTATTGCTGTACAGAGTCCGGAATCAGGGGCACGGAGATCCTGGGGCTCAGACTGTCCTGAAAGCCTCCACAGGGCCGCCGACTTACAATGGGCACCACCTGGCAAGGCTTCAGTGCTGCGACAAAGGCACGAAGCTCGGAGTAGGAGGAATGGTCAGAGTAAGGGATGACGTGGATATCAGGGTGGGAGCTGTGGATTTTTCGGCTTGTGGGAAGGATAGCAATGGTAGGGTGGGTCTGGTTCCAACGCAGCATGTTGGAATGGCAGATCTCCATATGGTCTACGGCATGGATGCGGCCAGCCTTCTCCTCCACTGTGAACACATCTGCCAGGCCCAGTAGCTGTACCAACTCCAGGCGCCGAGGACTCAATACCACCCAGGTCTGAAACTCCAGGGCCAGCTGCTCCAGCAGTGATTCCTTTCCCAGGCTGTAGAGTCCTAAATAATGTTCAATGTATTGGGGAAAGTAAGAGAAGGAAGAAAATTAAGCTATTGGAAAATCCTAATAAATCAACAAAATGTTTAACAAAAATAGATACAATTCATGGAGAAATCCAGGGAGAATATCAAGGAAGAGGTGGCATTTGAGCTAAGACATATGAAAGAGAATGACACAGAATCCACTCATTCATTTAGTTCAACAAAAGAGAGCATCTAGCAAGTTTCAGGCACCATGAAAACTAATAAAGAAAACTGTCAGTCCTCAAGAAGTACAATCTACAAGGAGACCCAGAAAAACCACAATTAAGAGCAACGTTAAAGATATGTGTACAGGCCGGGCGCTGTGGCTCACACCTGTAAGCCTACAATTTTAGGAGGCTGAGGCAGGAGGATTGCTTGAGCCCAGGAGTTCAAGACCAACCTGGGCAACCTGGCAAGACCCTGTCTCTACAAAAATAAACAAATAAGCATGTTGGTGCACGCCTATAGTTCCTGGTACACAGGAAGCTGACGCGGGAGGATCACTTGAGTCCGGGAGGTCCAGGCTGCAGTGAGCTGTGATCATGCCACTACCCTCCAGCCTGGGCAACAGAGTGAGACCCTTTCTCTTAAAAAAAAACAAAAAAAGTATACAGTATTGTATCTAACAGGTGATGGAGTTAGGGAACGTTAGGCTAAATCTTAAAGGATGGGCAAGGTTAACCTGGCAAGGAAAGGGTAGAAAGGGTATAGTGGAAAACATTTTAAGAGGGGTCAGTTTGCTGTTACTAAAGTAAAGAAGGAATTGATAAGAAATGATACCAGAGAGGCAAGCAAGGGCCATATAATAGAGCGTCTTATATGTACCGCTAAGAAGCTCGGACTTCATTGTGTAAGTGAAGGGGAGCCACTGAGTGTGAAGCAGGAAAATGGCTAATTCTAATCATAAGAATAATATGCTCAGAGCAGGGCTTTAAAAAGAAAAATATGGTAATAATATTATTTGACTGCCAGGATGAGAAGAAGCTGGAGTGGAAGTTTCAATTGAAGGGCCCAAATAGTACTTACAGAGAAAGAAATGGAGACATTAATTTGGGAAATGGTTATGGTAACAGATATGGGAGATGTTGTTTAATAGCTGTTCTCAGACTTTTTCTGAAGAAGTTTCAAATCCACAACCAGATTGTGAACGCCTTAAAAAGAAGTATGTATTATTTATATCCACTTTATTCCTGATTATGGTTCAAAATCTCACTCCTTGGGCACAAATGGAGCGGATTTTTCTTCTCTCTCTATATATTCCCACTTCCACCTCCCCACAGGTCCTTCCCTACCAGACTGTGAGCCCTCCAAGTCAGAGACTATATTTTATTCATCTTTATATCCCCACTGCCTATTGGATACTTGGTACTTAGTGGATAGAGGCTTATTACATATTTGCAAAATTAATTAAGGCTTACTATAGCATCCCCCTAGCCAGCTTTGCTTTTTTGAGAAAATTCTGCATTAAAATATTCAGAATGGTTAGGTCTTTATAAGTAGCTAAGCAATCCTGAGAGTAGAGGATATTTCTCAATCAATTTGGTAGTCACCCTGGAAGGTATATAATTTTTTCAATGCCTTTGTTTAGTCTCATTTTGAAACTCCTTTCAGAGTTGAGACATGTCCTTTTCAAATATTTATAATGGTGGCAAGTCTTTGTCCTTTTGTAGACTCACAAATTTGGAAACAACCAAAAAAGTAATTTAGAACCAAATCTATTACATTTATTTATTTTATAAAACAAAAATGTATTTTCATAAACTATTCCAAATGGCAACTCCAAGAAAGAGTCCTCAACAATGTTTTATGCTATTTATAATCAGTAAAACAAGCACAAACCTGTTTTTTCAGTATACTTAATTTAAAGCACAACGCTCACTTAAATATCTATGTTCTGATAAATCTCATTCATTCATATTGAATGCTTCTGTGTCAGGCATTAGTGTAGGCATTTGTGATACACCCATAATAAAACAGAGCCTGCCATAGTGGAATTCACATTCTAGCAGGGGGAATCAGACAATAAAAAGTCCAATAAATACATAAATTATAGAATATATTGCAAGGTGATGAGTGCATATTGTCCCTCTTCTACTTAAAATCCTTCAATAGCTCTTGGTTGGGTTTAGGATCAAGTCCAAAATGGCTTAACAGCACTTCAGCCCCTCTTGCCTTTTCAGCCTCCTTGCCCACAGTGTGCCTGTCATACTGACTGCTGCTTCTCTGTTCCACAAACACACAAAGTCTCTCCCATTTCCAGTGATGCTCTTAAGGAGTTTATGCTTGTGTGTGTGTGTGTGTGTGCGCGCACGCGTATGTGCATGGGCCAGAGGAAGTGCGTGATAGACAACAAGTAAGCAATAGCATGTTTAAAAATATATATAGTATATGAGTGCTATAAAAAAATGAAAAAAATGAATTGGTATAGATGATCAGGAGTTGGGAATGGGGATGGTGGGCAGGTTGCAGTTTTACTTATTTCATTCATTCATTCATTTATTGAGACAGGGTCTTGCTCTGTCATCCAGGCTGGAGTGCAATGGCACTTACATGGCTCACTGCAACCTTGACCTCCTACTGGACCCAGGCAATCCTCCTGTCTCAGTCCCCTGGGTAGCTGGGACCACAGGCACGCACCATCATGCCCAACTGATTTTTAAATTTTTTGTAGAGACAGGGTCTTGCCATGTTGCCCAAGCTGGTCTCAAACGCCTGGGCTCAAATGACCCTCCCATCTTGGCTTCCCAAAGTGCTGGGATTATAGACATGAGCCACCACACCTAGCCAGGTTGCAATTTTAAATAAGGTGGTCAGTGTAGGAGAAAGTGAGAACTGCACAAAGATCTGAAAGATGTGAGAATCCTTAAAGAATCTAGTTCACTATCTACAGGTGACAGGAAACTGAAAGGAAACAACTCACCAATCTTTATGTTATGTTGTGGGTGTTTTCGAATGAGCTGGACAATCTGGTGGGCAGCTTCTTGTCGGGAAGGAAGAACCAGGGCTGGATTGCAATTGGTGTTGTCTAGGTATAAAGTATGGATCTGTTTCCCCAGTGTCAGGGCTGGCTCCTTTAGCATGGATGGTGTGTATCGAAAATCACCTGGAAGAATATGTACATGGGGGCAGAAGGTCAGAGACAAAAGAATAGAAGACAAGCCTCTCCTACCTCCAACAATAGACAGGCGTTTGCTTACTAGTCTGTGAAAAAACTATTATGTAGCCTGGCACTGAACTAGGCAGTATAGCTGCATGGTTTCTTTGTTGTAATGTCTCCATCCTACTCCTATTTTTCAATTACTCTTCACAAGGTTCGGACCCTTAAAGAGTGGGAAATCGGCCAGGCGCAGTGGCTCACACCTGTAATCCCAGCACTTTGGGGGGCTGAGCCAGGTGGATCACCTGAGGTCAGGAGTTCGAGACCAGCCTGGCCAACATGGTGAAACCCCGTCTCTACTAACAGTAAATACGAAAATTAGCTGGGCGTGGTGGCAGGCGCCTGTCATCCCAGCTACTTGGGAGGCTGAGGCAAGAGAATCACTCGAACCCAGAAGGCGGAGGTTGCAGTGAGCCACAATCACACCACTGCACTCCAGCCTGGGTGACAAGAGTGAAACTCCGTCTCAAAAAGAAGAAGGAAAAAAAAGAGTGGGAAATCAGTTGAGATGGGGTCACTATGCTCATATGTGATGAAGTTAGAAGGCCTCCAGCGCCTCCAGACTTCTATTGAGTTAAGGCTGCTCAAGAAAAGTCTGCCAGGTGTGGTGGCTTGTGCCAATAATCCTAGCTACTGCGGAGGCTGAAGCAGGAGGATCGCTTGAGGTCAGGAGTTTGAGACCAGCCTCGGCAACACTGCGAGGCCCCAGTCTATACATTAAAAAAAAATAAAAATAAAAAAATAACATCTAGTCTGGAGAAGTCACTGGGATTCCTTGAGAGGCCCACCTGTGTAGAGGATGGTTCCAAAATATCCTTCAAAGAGAAACATGACAGAACCAGGACAGTGATTGGCATCGAGGAGGGTTACGGTCATGGTCTCTTGTCCAATTTCATCTAGGGGTAATACATGGCTCTCACCAACCTCCAGGGCTTGGATCCATTGCTTAGATACCTGAGAAAACAGTTAGTCATCCCAGTGACCACTGACTCCTCTCCCTGTTACCTCCCCGGGTCAGGGACTATCCCTTACATGAATCAGGAAAGCTGACCAAATCCTGAGCCACCAGGAGCAGAAGCTGTAATGGGGATTCCCAAGCAATCTGCCCTTCCTCCTTCCACTTCCCATCCCACCCTTTGTACAATTTAAGAGTTCAGCTGGCCGGGCGTGGTGGCTCATGCCTGTAATCCCAGCACTTTGGGAGGCTGAGGCGGGTGGATCACGAGGTCAGGAGATCGAGACCATCCTGGCTAACACGGTGAAATCCCGTCTCTACTAAAAAATAGAAAAAAAATTAGCTGGGCGTGGTGGCGGGCGCCTGTAGTCCCAGCTACTCGGGAGGCTGAGGCAGGAGAATGGTGTGAACCCGGGAGGCGGAGCTTGCAGTGAGCCGAGTTTGCGCCACTGCACTCCAGCCTGGGCGACAGAGCGAGACTCCATCTCAAAAAAAAAAAAAAAAGAGTTCAGCAAACAGTCTAGTCAGCAATTCCCAAACTTACTCCTGATCTTAATCTCTTGGAGACTTAAGGGTGGGGTGGGGAGAGAGCTGGAGAACCACCCAGCACATTAGGTGGATTCTTAAGATGAGGCAAGTTTAGGCGGGGCGTGGTGGCTCACGCTTGTAATCCCAGCACTTGGGGAGGCTGAGGCGGGCGGATCACTTAAGGTCAGGAGTTAGAGAACAGCCTGGCCAACATGGTGAAACCCCGTCTCCACAAAAAATACAAAAAATTTGCTGGGCGTGGTGGCGTGCGCCTGTAATCTCAGCTACTCAGGAGGCCGAGACAGGAGAATCGCTTGAACCCGGGAGGCGGAGGCTGCAGTGAGCCGAGATTGCGCCACTGCACTCCAGCCTGGGCAACAGAGCGAGACTCCGTCTCAAAAAAAAAAAAAAAAAAAAAAGGCAAGTTTGGGAAACATCGGCCTAGCTTACGTATAAAGGTAGGAATAGTTTCCTTGGCTGGATTAAAATATTTCCTCAACTTTTGGCTAACTATCTCAAGTTGGTCACTTCGAAAACACGTTCCTATTCTGGGTTAAAGATGCATTTTTGGGTTCAAACAACTTCCAAATCAGTTTTCGTGGCCCCCATTCTATGACTCCAAGAATGACAGGTTGAAGGCCCAACCCAGATGCCTGGACCAGCTCTCGGAGACCGACTCCAGCCCCATACCTGTAGGTGACGATGCAAGAGGTGGGCTGTAATTGGGGAGCAGTAGAGGGGCCGGGCCCAGGTGCTAGACAGGCCCACGGTGTGGTCCGAGTGCATGTGAGACAAGAAGAAGAGACGTGCGGTGCCAGCCCGGCGCAGGCTCCAGAAGTCCACTGCGATGGGCGTATGGGGGATCAGGACCCCATTCATGGTGGTAGGGTTGGAGTCACCAGTGGGATCTTCTCCACGGGGGCAGGGCTCCTGCGTGAGGCTTCCACAACGGCGTCCCGATAAAAGTCATGCTGGGGCAAGAACAGGGCCAGAGACCCTAAGGGAAAGAGCCCAGCAGAGCAATAAGTTACCAGAGTGGGCAGAAAAAGGAAGTCACCCTGCCCGCTGGAGCCCAAATCGCGGAGGGCGCTGGACACTCCCAACCGCGCGGGAGCGGAGGCCGAGCCGGGCACTCAAAGCGCGCGCTGCAGGGAGGAGACAGGCCAAAGTAGCCGATTTCCGATTGCCCGCCGCAGCTCCACCAGAGGGAGCCGCGTAGCTGCGCCTGGAGAGTGAGAGGTTGGGGGAAGGGCATCCTAAGGTCGGAGTCGGGACTACGCTTAGCGCTCGCTCGCGGGGAGACCGGCAGCGCGCTTCTGTTTGGTCTCTTGACAAGGGGGCGGGACTTCCGCAGAAAGCAAGATTGGGCCTATCCGCGATGAGAACGGCGTGGAGGCGCAATTAAGGCTGGAACTGGAGAGGGAGGGGTCTGCGGTCAGTCGGTCGCGGCGCTGGAAATCCGGCGGAGGACCTAGAAGTAGCGGGAGCGATCTGTGGGCGGGGCGAACGGCCTGCCGGCCGACGGTAGGGCCTGAAGAGCCTAGGGTGGGGCTCGCGGTGTCGCGGAGGGCGTGGAAGTGTGTCAGGGCCAGCGTGCCGGTCCTACGGAAGCCGAGCCTGAGGCGAGATCTCGCCTTTTGTATTTTCACTGACTCATATTTTCTTTACTCAGGCTCCCACATCAGGACGAGAAGGAGCCCTCGAGTTACCGTGGGAGCTGTGGGAGCTGCCCTGTGACTCTTAGGAAGATGCCGTACCTTGGCTCCGAGGACGTGGTGAAGGAGCTGAAGAAGGCTCTGTGCAATCCTCACATTCAAGCTGATAGGCTGCGCTACCGGAATGTCATCCAGCGAGTGATTAGGTATCACCTAACCCCCTTCGCGTGCTAACTGCTCCCTTTGCAATCCCCATCAGGGCTCACTAGCCCCAGTCTCTCTGAAAGGGTAAATTAGCTTTCACACGTGGCAGTTATATGGTTCGGTCTTCGTCCTGCTGCTTTGGAGTACCATGTCAGTCTCCCCTCTGCAGCATCTTTTACTCAGCTGGGTAGTTTCCTCCATATCACGGGCTTGAGCAATTACTGGTGACTCCTGGATCTATAATATAGCTAGTACAGACTTCCTTTTTTAGCTTCAGACCCACGTATCCCACTGCCTGCTTGGCATTTCCACGTGCATGGTTTATCAAAAGTATGTCCGAAATAGCCCGGACATTCTTCCGTCTTCCTCAAACCTGTTCAGCTTACATTTGTGTTGATGAATGCCACCAGCAGCCGACTATGCGTGGGAGCCAACCTTGAGGACACCTGATCTCTCACTTCTTATGTCAGATGGTTTGAATTCATAATTCTAAATATCCATCCTCTCTTGTTTATTAGCATTGTTGTTCTGGTCCAGGCCTTCATCAACAAAGCAATTGCAGCAGCTTACTAGTAGGCCACTTTGCCTCATTTGAGACAGAATTTTTCCATTATACATACCTGAACACATAACTCTTGCCTACAGCTATGGTTCACAAACTTTACTATGCATAAAAATCCCTTGGGGTGCTTTTTGTCATCCAGTCCAGGGACTGATTCTGATTTCAGTAGGGTGGGAGGGAACCCAGGAATCTGTATTTTTAATAAACATTTCAGTTGATTCCAGTAGGAGACCAGTCTGAGAAACAATAAAGTCCAAACTTATCACAGCACCCAAGGAACAAGCTGTTAATTCAACTACCTACAGACTCTTAAAAAAATGTATGCCGCTCCTGCTCATGTCTACGTACCTCATAGCATGTATCTTTACCTTGCTATTACATCTGCCTAGTGAGCTCCTGCTCATTCAGCTAAAGTATTACTTCCTCTGTGAAGAAACATTTTCTGACTTCCTGCCAGTGTCAGACCTCTGAATCCCCTCTACACCTTGTACAATACTTCTGTTTAAGTACTTATCCATCATACTGTAATTAACGGTATTCTCATCTGGCTCATTAATAGATTTGAAGTTCCTAGAGGTTTGAGACCACACCTTCTTCAAGATTATGTCCCAAGAGCATGTCCCTGGATGTAAAAGTTGAATTTCACCAAAGTACTAGGGATTCAATAAGTGTTTGTTGAGGCTGGGTGCGGTGGCTCACGCTGGTAATCCCAGCACTTTGGGAGGCCAAGGCGGGTGGATCACCTGCAGTCAGGAGTTCGAGACCAGCCTGGCCAACATGGAGAAACCCCGTCTCTACTAAAAATACAAAAATTAGCCGGGCGTGGTGGCGCGCACCTGTAGTCCCAGCTACTCGGGAGGCTGAGGCAGGAGAATCGCTTGAACCTGGGAAGCGGAGCTTATAATGAGCCGAGATTGTGCCACTGCACTCTAGCCTGGGTAACAGAGCAAGACTCTGTCTCAAAAATAATAATAAGTGTTTGTTGAATGAATAGAAGAATAATGTTTATTGTAGGCCTATGGTATGAAGTATTGTGTGATATAATAGACAAGGTAATCCTGGCTGCTACCCTCTAAGAGATCACAATCTAGTTGGGTAATCAGGAGATATGTAAGTAAAACTCCCTCCATTGTAAGTTGGGGATTTTGCATTTTACTTCCTTCTGTCATGTGCGTTGTTCAGGTACATGACTCAAGGCTTGGACATGTCTGGTGTTTTTATGGAAATGGTGAAGGCCAGTGCCACTGTAGATATTGTCCAGAAGAAGTTGGTTTATCTGTACATGTGCACATATGCTCCCCTGAAACCAGATCTGGCTCTCCTGGCCATCAATACGCTGTGCAAAGACTGCTCAGACCCCAATCCAATGGTGCGAGGGCTGGCATTACGGAGCATGTGTAGCCTCAGGTGAGTACCCTCTTCTCTGTCTGGTCCTAAATGGCTGATGAATTCAAGTGATCACAGGGTACGTTTTTAAAGAGGATAATTTATTTGAGCTCCTTAATACTGGGGAAAACATTATTGTACCCTGAACTCAGATTTTCAGCCACTGCTTTGGCTTAATAACCTGTATCATATAATTTTATTAGAGGGAGTTTTTGATTCTCACTCTAAGTAAAATAGTCCTCAGTTTTGGTTAAATATCTCTAAACAATTATGTGTATTTTTTTTTTGCTGCCTGTGCATCATTATTCCAAATGAAAAGTCAAATTAGGCTGGGCACAGTGGCTCATGCCTGTAGACCCAGCACTTTGGGAGGCTTAGACAGGAAGATTGCTTGAGCCCAGGAATTTGAGACCAGCTGGGCAAGATGGTGAGAGCCTATATCTACAAAAAATTAAATGGGCATGGTGACACGCACCTGTAGTCTCAGCTACTAGGAAGGCTGAGGCAGGAGGATGGCTTGGGCCCGGGAATTCGAGGCAGCAGTGAATGATCGGGCCACTGGGTGACAAAGTGAGACCCCATCTTGAAAAAAACAAGAAAAAACCAGAAAAGTCAAATTATGGCTTTTTAAGCTCGATAGAGGCTTTCTGCAATTCTTCATGATCTGATGGGTGCAGCATCTACTAAACCGTCTGTTAGGTGAACAGGGGCTGAGGTATGTCAAAATTAGTATTTCAGAATCTGGCTAACTCCAGGATGTGTTGCTTAGGATGCCTGGTGTGCAGGAGTATATACAACAGCCTATTCTCAATGGTCTGCGGGATAAGGCTTCATATGTCAGGAGAGTGGCAGTCCTTGGATGTGCCAAGATGCATAATCTTCATGGAGACTCTGAAGTAGGTAAGTTCAGTGTAATCCATCATGGTCAATGTGCCTCCATTATGTATAACTTTAAAAAAGATTGTGTGGCTTTAGTAGAAAATAATAATGTGGCCCCAGTTCTGTATATATCTCTTTAAGTAGGATGCAGGGCTTGGTATCTTCTGGAGATGAGAAGTCCTTTCTCTGGGGCCCCAGTGAGATCCTTTGTATTAGCTGCTTAGAACAGTCTGGACATGGCAGTTTTTTTTTGCCTTGCACTTTAGTGTGGCCTTTGTCATTTTTGTAGCAGAGAAGTTCAACTTTGTCTACCTGGAGCTATTACTCTGGCTACATCCCTGTTACTCTGAAGCTTTCCTTCTTTATCTAAGAACTTTGTTCTTTTTTATAGATGGTGCCCTGGTAAATGAATTATACAGTTTGCTGCGTGACCAGGATCCAATTGTAGTTGTGAACTGCTTGAGGTCTCTAGAGGAAATTCTGAAACAGGAAGGAGGCGTTGTCATCAATAAGCCCATTGCTCACCATCTCTTAAATCGGTTTGGATGCCTCAGCACTCTTTTTATTATGAGATCTGCTACCTTGTGGGATCTTGTTGATGTATTAAAGTATTGAACAACTTATGTGGGGTAGAAAAGAAAGTTAACCATTATTATTATTATTATTTGAGATGGAGTTTTGCTCTTGTTGTCTAAGCTGGAGTGCAATGGCGCTATCTCGGCTTACCGCAACCTCCGCCTCCTGGGTTCAAGCAATTCTCCTGCCTCAGCCTCCCGAGTAGCTGGGATTATAGGCATGCGCCACCACGCCCGGCTAATTTTGTATTTTTAGTAGAGACAGGGTTTCGCCATGTTGGTCAGGCTGGTCCCAAACTTCTGACCTCAGGTGATCCGCCCGCCTCAGCCTCCCAAAGTGCTGGGATTACAGACGTGAGCCACCGTGCCCGGCCAGTTAACCACTATTAACTCCCTCACATTTCACTGAGAGAATTTCTTTTATTTGCCTTACTTTCCCTTATTGATATAGGGAAATAGAAATATACTGTGGAAATAGGTTCTACCCTTCTCTAGTCATGTCCCCCAAACTAAGCCATTTATAGTGTCTTAAAATGTAAGGAACCTGGACCCAGTGTATGCTGATCATGTCTTTGGTCTTAGATGAGTGTGCATTTGTATTAACAACTCATCTTGGAATTTTAAGCCTTTTTTGTGTAAACTTTAAATAGTACATGAAAAGTGACTTAATTATGGCACAGCCTATTTTTAAGAATTCTCCCTTTGCTATGATGAACAACCATCTGGTCATATGGCAGTGGCATGGAAATGGTCCTAATTTTGTTGCTAAAGTAGCTCTTTTGTTTTCTTTTTTGGATAGAATGTCAAAACTGGACCAATGGGGCCAGGCTGAAGTATTGAACTTTCTGCTACGCTACCAACCCCGCAGTGAGGAAGAACTATTTGACATTCTCAATCTGTTGGATAGTTTCCTCAAGAGCAGTAGCCCAGGTGTGGTGATGGGAGCTACCAAACTTTTTCTGATCTTGGCAAAAAAGTTTCCCCACGTACAAACTGATGTCCTTGTGCGGGTCAAGGGACCTTTGCTAGCTGCCTGTTCTTCAGAGAGCCGTGAGCTCTGTTTTGTTGCTCTTTGTCATGTACGCCAGATCTTGCATAGTTTACCAGGTCACTTTAGTAGCCACTACAAAAAGTTTTTTTGCTCCTACTCGGAGCCCCACTACATCAAACTACAGAAAGTGGAGGTGCTGTGTGAGCTGGTGAACGATGAGAATGTGCAGCAGGTGCTAGAGGAGCTTCGAGGGTACTGCACGGATGTGTCTGCGGACTTTGCACAGGCTGCCATCTTTGCCATAGGTAGGTGTCTGCTCCTTTTCCTTCTTGAGAACCTAGACCAGCCAGCAAGAAAACTGTGGTTAGAGGAACCATAGAGAGCAAAGGGCATGAATCTTGCTTCAGAAGCAAAGTACTATGCACTAAATAATTGGGTCAGTGACTACAAACACGGGGGAAGAGAGTTTTTTTTGTTTTTTGTGGTTTTTTTTGGTCAAGATTGGTGTTGCTGTATCTTCCAGGATGGAGAATACAGGTAACACAAACTACAATACTTAAAATTGTTGTTGTCTTCTATCCAAAATGCTTTCCTATACATCATCTTACCACAGTATCGTGAGACAGTCAGGAAAAGTAGACAAATGTCATTAACTTCATTTTAAAGATGAAGAAACTCAGGCACAAAAACAGTTATCAAATTGCCAAAAGGGCATATAGTTTTAGAAATGGGACTGAAATCCAGCTTTCCTGACTCAAAGTCCTATGTTAATCCACCAGTCATTTATTGAGCTTCTGCTATGGGCTATGTATTGTGCTGAATGTAGACCAACACAGAATAATTCCTAAATCTTACAGACTTTTTCATAGTACCCTGTCTGGAATTTGAAAGGCTGGAGTGACTCAAAAACTGAAAACAGCTGTTGAGCCAAGTTTTGAAGGATTTCAAGTGCAGGAGGAGGAGCAACCCTCATATTTGGAATAAAGCATGGTTATTTTAGGGGCAGAAAAGAGGGAGCAAAGAGGAGACAAGAAATCCTTAGGAGACTGCTGTCAAGTGTCCCCCACAAAAATACTCCATTGCGGGTGTGCTGCAACAAAAAGGGTACCTCATATCTGGCTGCCATGTAAATACCTTTGTTACTATAAGTTTTCAACCTTGTTTAATGGGGAATTGTTTTGCTATGAGCTTTCAGTTTTCTAGTAGTCAGTGAGAAAAAATGATTTTTACCAAAGTTCCCTTTATAGCAAACTTATATTCTTAGTTCATCAAGTAAGGAGTGAATTTTTTTCTTTTTTTTTTTTTTAGATAATTCTGTTTCTTTTGTCTTTCACTGGTGGGAGATGATTTTAGATTGAGGTGCTAATATTTCACTTAGCAGTTTTCTCTGCTTTCCCTTCTTTTGTAGGTGGCATTGCCAGGACTTACACAGATCAATGTGTTCAGATTTTAACAGAGTTGCTGGGTCTTCGACAAGAGCACATTACCACAGGTAATGCCTGCCTTTTTAGGATTTTTGTTTTTTTTGTCAGGTGCCTGGCCTATAGTAGTTGCTCAAAACATGTTTGTTGTTGATTGAGTAATATAGAGATTTGAACTTTTCCTTGCATCATCATCTGTTGCTGTTAGAGAAGCATAAAGTCTATAGATCTAATAGGATATTGAGTCTTCAGGCTGCCATGATCTATAAGGCTGTACTATAGATAATGAAGGCTACTAGGATGACCTTGCTTGATATTTCACCATCTTTACTTCTCTTTTTGTTTTATGGCAGTATGCCATAGGCAGTGGCTTCCAGGGTTGGGACTAGGGTAAGTCAAGCAAGATGCCTAGGATGCAAAATTTAAGAAGGCACTCACTCTTAGGTTCCTGCAAGAGCCAATCCTGCATGTCTTCTTCAATTTTGAACCCTAGGCACCTCACTTGTGTTATCATTTTCCCAGGCCTGGTGGTTCTATTTATACTGTCTTTAGTGTTTCATTCAACAGCAATACTACCCCACATTTGCATACAGCTTTACGTTTTACAAAGTGCTTTTTCATACATTAGTTCATTTATCCTCATGTCAATCTGATAAGAGCAATATGCGTTCAAGAAATTATTGCTCATTTCATTACATTTCTTAGATAACCATTGACCACACCTCCAAAACCCATTTTACAGAAATCCAGCCAGAATCATGAGTCTGAATACATGACTGTTCTTAAGATTCCTGCCTACCTGGAGGCTCTAATCCTGTGCTCTTGTACCCTGGCCTGTATTGTAGTGGTGGTGCAGACTTTCCGAGACCTGGTTTGGTTGTGTCCTCAGTGTACTGAAGCTGTGTGTCAGGCCCTGCCCGGCTGTGAAGAGAACATTCAAGATAGTGAGGTAGACTATAATTCTCCTTTACTTCTAGGTAGAGGGAGAATGCTTGAAACCCTGCCCTTTGAAATGGAATCTAATTATTCTCTCTACCCTGTGTTTGAAGTGGACACTCTTCGAATTGATTGCCACCTTAGATTCTCTTTTGGATATAGATGGCATATAAATTATAAAAACAAGATTTATCTGACGGGTTTTATTACAAAACTCTGATACCATTGTTCTCTTGAACAGTTCTGTTTTGTTTTGTTTTGCTTTGCTTGAGATAGAGTTGCCCAGGCTGGAGTGCAGTGGCGTGATCTCGGCCCACTGCAACCTCTACCTCCCAAACTGAAGTGATTCTCTTGCCTCAGCCTCCTGAGTAGAGTAGCTGGGATTACAGGTGTGCACCACCACGCCCAGCTAATTTTTGTATTTTTAGTAGAGAGGGTTTTGCTATGTTGTCTAGGCTGGTCTAGAATTCCTAGCCTCAAGTGATCACCCACCTCAGCATCCCAAAGAGCTAGGATTACAGGCATAAGCCACTGTGCCCCGCTTCTCTTGAACAGTTTTGAGTCAGAGATTTAGACCATGGAGTTTTTAGCTAGAATGAAAATTATAATCATTTGTGAAATTTTTACAAAGATTTGGACGTAATCACAGGTCTACTGACTTAAATATTCAGGGGTGTTGGACCTAGACAGATAACCTTTTTTTTTTTTTTTTTTTTTGAGACAGAGTCTAGCTCTGTTGCCCAGGCTGGAGTGCAGTAATGCCATCTTAGCTCACTGCAACTTCCGCCTCCTGGTTTCAAGCAATTCTCCTGCCTCAGGCTCCCGAGTAGCTAGAACTACAGGTGTGCACCACCACGCCTGGCTAATTTTTGTATTTTTAATAGAGACGGGTTTCACCATATTGGCCAGGCTGGTCTCGAACTCCTGACCTCAGGTGATCCACCCTCCTCGGCCTCCCAAAGTGCTGGGATTACAGACGTAAGCCACCGTGCCCGGCTGACAGTTACATTTTTAAGAAGCTTCACAGATGACTCTGATGTGCACTCTAGGTTAGTAACCATTTTTGTGAAAAATTTAGAGAAATTCTTTGAGCAGCTTCCACTGAAACACTAAAACCCAATTGGGCCAAAGGCCCCAAACCGGAGGAAACCTTATTTATTGCTTAATCCAACATAGGCTATGAAAGTTTTGAGTTTCCTCTTGTGTATTAGAATTTCATTCCTATTTGTTGTAGAGAGTATAGTAGGGGGAATCAGTAAATTAAATGAAGTAAACTAAAGATTATACCTTTTCTGCTGGCACTAAGCGAAAAGCAAAACCAGTGGCTGTCTATTATCTCCTGTGTTTTAGACAGTCAAGTGTTGAGCACTTGCTCTTATTCCTTTATTCTCTAGGGGAAGCAAGCACTTATTTGGCTACTTGGTGTCCATGGGGAAAGAATTCCTAATGCTCCTTATGTGTTAGAGGACTTTGTTGAGAATGTGAAGTCGGAAACATTTCCAGCTGTTAAGATGGAGCTGCTCACTGCTTTGCTGCGCCTTTTCCTCTCCCGACCTGCTGAGTGCCAGGACATGCTAGGACGTTTGTTGTATTACTGCATAGGTGGGTTTTTCAGAAGGAAATAGTATTTGCCATGACCCATAGTAAAAATTCTTAATAGCTTTCATTGTTTGGTGAGTCACGTCTGGGACCCGAGAAGAAAATGTGAATGCTTCCTAGGTTTTCCTCTCTCCTTCATTTTTTTCTCCTATTATGGTTGGCACAAGAGTAGGAGGAAAGTGGTTTTGTTTTTAATGAAGTCAATCTGTTGTCTTACCTCAGAGGAAGAAAAAGATATGGCTGTACGGGACCGAGGTCTCTTCTATTATCGCCTCCTCTTAGTTGGCATTGATGAAGTTAAGCGGATTCTGTGTAGCCCTAAATCTGACCCTACTCTTGGACTTTTGGAGGATCCGGCAGAAAGACCTGTGAATAGCTGGGCCTCAGACTTCAACACACTGGTGCCAGTGTATGGCAAAGCCCACTGGGCAACTATCTCTAAATGCCAGGGGGCAGAGCGTTGTGGCCCAGAGCTTCCTAAAACTTCATCCTTTGCCGCATCAGGTAAAAACAGTCCTTACCTTAAATCTTGTCATGATAAATCTTTACCTTTTCAATGATTGGTGGAAAGTAGAGTATCTTAGCACTAAACCTCAGACTGTTGCCTGAATTTGAAGCATTTGTGAGCAAGAAAGAGGTTCGTCACTGGTTATTTCAGCCATTTGTCCAAAAATAAAAGTCACATCGTGTACATTTGGGAATTTGGATAAAAAACTTAGCTCCTACAGATTAAGAACATCTTTCACACAAGTTTTCTGTCTCTTTTAGGACCCTTGATTCCTGAAGAGAACAAGGAGAGGGTACAAGAACTCCCTGATTCTGGAGCCCTCATGCTAGTCCCCAATCGCCAGCTTACTGCTGATTATTTTGAGAAAACTTGGCTTAGCCTTAAAGTTGCTCATCAGCAAGTGTTGCCTTGGCGGGGAGAATTCCATCCTGACACCCTCCAGATGGCTCTTCAAGTAGTGAACATCCAGACCATCGCAATGAGTAGGGCTGGGTCTCGGCCATGGAAAGCATACCTCAGTGCTCAGGATGATACTGGCTGTCTGTTCTTAACAGAACTGCTATTGGAGCCTGGAAACTCAGAAATGCAGATCTCTGTGAAACAAAATGAAGCAAGAACGGAGACGCTGAATAGTTTTATTTCTGTATTAGAAACTGTGATTGGAACAATTGAAGAAATAAAATCATAACAGAGTCTTATTGCTTGTCTAGAGTAAGATGAATAACTATTACACTTTCTTAGTCTTTCCTATTAGAGCTGCCAGTAAGTCCAGATAATATCAGATACAAAGGAGAGTGGAAAATCTAGAAATCAGGATTCTTAAGTTTTTGGCCAAAGAACATTGATTCATTCCTTTCATTCCTATTGGCAATTGACCCCATTTTTCAATGATGATGTTGTAGAGGTTAATGTTGGTAAGGAGATGCGTTGAGGATGGGATTTGGATTATTTCCTAATCAATTTTAGGAATTGTGTTAGTAATTAAAGATGGCTGATGTGTGGAAACTGATAGGGGTCATCATTTGTGGGGGTCATCTTTTCTTCCCTGGATTATTATAGTAAATTCCTAACTGTTCTCATATTTCCAATCATGCTTTTAGGCCAGATTCCAAAGTCCTTAATGTCATCTAAAGTACCTCTTTGGTGTCAAGTCTTGCCACTCCCAAAATGACTTCTTTTCTGGCAGAAGCAAACCATTTGCATTGCAGTTCCCTTTATACACCTGCTTCTTTCACCTCTGTGTTAACTTAAACCTGCTTTTATTTATTGCCTGGAACATTTTCTCACCCTCATATCTTCTTGAATTAACACCTCGTCTATCTTTCAGTGTTCAGCTCACTCATAAGCTCCTTCAGGAAGTTCTCTTTAACCCTCACTGCCTTCATTAGGGGCCTCCCTCAAGCTGTCAAAGTAGCCAGAGCATACCTCTAGCAGTAGTATTTGTAATTGTTTTCTTGTTGCTTGTCCTCAATTTTTATTCTGTTCTTATCTGACCACATTTTGTACATTGAAGCAACTTATGGCAAGAACAAATCTAATAGAATGATGGTAAAATATAAATAGCGAATCCAGAATGGGAAAAATTAAAATACCAGTTAAGACCAGCTAGGTTGGGGATGGGGAAATATACAAATGTTCAGGCTGTATGGGCCTATTAGGTGATATAGTTGAGCCTTGATTTGTCTCTATAGGTGATTTAGCAGTCAGAGTTAAGGGAAACAGTTATAATTGTCATCAGAGAGGAAGAAACATTGATTTCTAAAAGAAATGTACGTGTAGTTTCACATAGGTGGTACTAAGATATGTGCAAGATCCTATGAGAAGTTAGTAATGGGTTTCACATGACTTTCTTAACAGTATTCTTCAACGAAAGCAGAGAGCATGACTTTAATATAGAGCTTAGACTGGGTGCAGTTGCTTACGCCTGTAACCCAGCACTTTCGGAGGCCAGGGAGGGAGGATTGCTTGATGCCAGGAGTTCAAGATCAGCCTGGGCAGCATAGTGAGACCCTGTCTGTAAAAAAATTGATTTAGCCAGGCATGGTGGCACATGCCTGAAATCCCAGCTGCTCAAGAGGCTAAGGCAGGAGGATTGCTTGAGCCCAGGAGTTTGAGGTTACAGAGAGTAGTGATCACACCACTGCACTCCAGCCTGGGTGACAGGAGACCCTGTCAAAAAAAAAAGAACATACAAAAAAGTAGGCTAGATATGGTGGCTTACGCCTTTAATCTCAGTACTTTGGGAGACCAAGGTGGGTGGATCACTTGAGGCTAGGAGTTTGGGACCAGCCTGGGCAATGTAGTGAGATCCCCATCTCTACAAAAGTAAAACATTAACGAGGTGTGGCAGCGTGTGCTTGTAGTCCCAGCTACTTGGGAGGCTGAGGTGGGAGCATTGCTTGAGCCTAGGAGGTCAAGGCTGCAATAAGCTATGCTCATGCCACCGAACTCCAGCCTGGGCTACAGAGCAAGACCCTGTCTCCATAATAATAATAATAATAATAATAATAATATGGTGCTTAATGAAGGCATTTCTTCAAGGACTTAAGATAACATGATCCAAGTATATAGCCTTTATCATCCAGCTTAATTCAAGGATTTCTACTACCTAGATATAGATGAGCACATACCCTTCAGATAATTTTTCACCTATCACTTCTCTCAAATAGCCTTTTTTTTTTTTTTTTTTAAATCTGAGACGGAGTCTTGCTGTGTCACCCAGGCTGTAGTGCAGTGGTGTGATCTCAGCTCACTGCAACTTCTACATTGCAGATTCAAGCCATCCTCCTGCCTCAGCCTCCCAAGTAGCTGGGACTACAGGCATGCACCACCACGCCTGGCTAATTTTTGTATTTTTAGTAGAGATGGGATTTCGTCATGATGGCCAGGCTGGTAACTCCTGATTTCAAGTGTTACCCAGCCTCAACTAAGCTCTTAATAGGAGTAGATAACAGACAGTATTGAATTTTCTGGTAAGAGCCTGGGTTTTGTGAGTTGTTTATTGAATGGACTTCCCCATTGAAACCCCTTTTTTTTTTTTTTTAGGTGGAGTTTTGCTCTTGTTGCCCAAGCTGGAGTGCAATGGCATGGTTTTGGGTCGCTGCAACCTCCACCTCCCGGGTTCAAGCAGTTCTCCTGCCTCAGCCTCCCAAGTAGCTGGGATTACAGGTGCCCGCACCACACCCAGTTAATTTTTTGTATTTTTAATAGAGATGGGTTTTCACCATGTTGGTCAGGCTGGTCTCAAATTCCTGACCTCAGGTGATCCACCTGCCTCGGCCTCCCAAAGTGCTGGGATTACAGGCATGAGCTACCGTGCCTCGCCTGAACAACTTTTAAGAATGATTCTTTCTTTCCTTTTATTTCCATAGTGCCTGCCACATAGTATTACTCAGTAAATATTTACTGAATGAATGGCTGTATATAATTAGATTCTGATGTGTTTTGGGATTGATGTTTGAAAGGGGTTTTATGATATTGTATCAACTATATGGAAAATGATGGAACTTATTCTAGACCAGGATTTCTTAAAAGTGGCAATACTGACATTTGAGGCCAGATAATTCTTTGTTGTGAGGGGCTTTCCTCTGCACTGTAGAATGATTATTAGCAGTGTCTCTGGCCTCTGTCTACCCACTGGATGCCAGTAGAACCCTCAGTTGTGACAACTAAAAATGTCTCTAGACATTGTCAAAGGTCCCCTGGGACAGGCGGCAAAATTGCTGTTACTTGAGAACCACTGATTTAGACCATGGATCCTCAGGGACAGGAAAGGGAGGGATTAGAACAGTTTCAGAATTGCATTTTCTGTATTTTTATGGTTCAGTTAAATGGTGAATGTTTAATTAGGTACTAAGAGAAATAAAATTGAAGTGCTGCCAATTCAAAGTGTAGCAAGGGGCCGGGCGTGGTGGCTCACGCTTGCAATCACAGCACTTTTGGAGGCTGAGGCGGGTGGATCACAAGTTCAGGAGTTTGAGACCAGCCGGCCAACATGGTGAAACCCTGTCTCCACTAAAAATACAAAGAATTAGCTGGGTGTAGTGGCGGGTACCTGTAATCCCAGCTACTCGAGAGGCTGAGGCAGGAGAATCGCTTGAACTTGGGAGGCGGAGGCTGCAGTGAGCCGAGATTGTGCCACTGCACTCCAGCCCAGGTGACAGAATGAGACTCCATCTCAAAAAAAAAAAAAAAAAAAAAAAAAAAAAGCGTAGCAAGGGAACAGGATACAGGTGGTAGAAATTGAGTAAACTTATTGACTTTTTAAAATTAAAGACTATAACTGAAATGTTGATCTAAAGAAAATTAGGTATGACTAAGCAACTGAATAAATAATAATACTAAAGTGATCCCAACTATTGGAGCTTTTAGAAGACTATATTCTACTTGGTTGCTTTTCTATAATGTAAGAGGCATACATAGAATATGAAATTGTTGCTTTTGGAAAATATACTTTTAAGATTATCTCAATGAAGAACTGATTTCTCCTGTAGCCTGGTTTTACTAATTTATAAGCAAAATGACTAAAGCTCAGGTATACTATGAAGTTAATTCTTTAATATTTCCCCTGCTAGGAACTCTGTATAGCTTCTGCAGACATGGGGTTTGATGATGTGATATAAGTAGATGTTTATATTTTACAATCCATGAAGGTAGTCTATACTGTGCTCTTAGAACAGCAGCCATCTAATGTCATTCTTAGTTGACAGGTAAACAGTATGTTATGTATGTAATGAGGTTCCACAAAGACAATAGTGTTTTGGAACACTGCAGAGGCAATAATTTGCATATTACCATCATTTTATAATTATGAATCAGTGACTGTGATGTGTTTCCATTACCCCTATTTTTGAACAGGCGTTCTGTTACAAGTATTCTATTCCTTTCTTAGATATGGGATGTTTAGGGGAGAGGGGACACATTACTTGTTTTCTTAGTTACAAGTCTCCATGTTGAGAGGAGTTACACTCAAGGATCTTCATCCACATGCACATCTGGTACAGATGACAAGATCCTGGACTTTAAGCCAATGATATAATGAGACAAAGCTTTTTGGGGAGGGATGTAAATTGTTGTGGTCGGAGGGTGGCAAGAGAAACAAGTGACGGTGAAAAAATTCTGGCCTCATGATTTTTCAGTAATAATTAAGAGCACCATATTACAACTGCAAGGGTGAAGGTATGTGGGCTGAGGGAAAGGGATAGTTTTGGAGGGTGCTATATTGAAGGCCCAGAAGAAGTAAACAAACTTGGAAAAAATTTACTCCACATTGCTAATGACAGCCTGTACTCTGTTTCTATAGCTTTACAACATTGATTATACAAGACAATGCAAAGGAGTTGAAATTAGATTTTTTTTTTTTTTTTTTTTGAGACGGAGTCTCATTTTGTCATCCAGGCTGGAGTGCAGTGGTGTGATCATGGCTCAGTGAAGCCTTGATCTGGGCTCAAGTGATCCTCCTGCTTCAGCCTCCTGAGTAGCTGGGACTATAGGTGCGTGCTACCACCCCTGGACTCAAAATTCGATTTCAAAGATGGCATAAGCATATTGATAGTGAAATGAGGAACGTGGTTTATTACTGTGGGAAAAGCTTGAGTTTAATGTAAGACAGACTTGGTTTAAAATTTCTATTCTGCCACTTACTGATGTGTGAACTTGGGCAAGCTATTTAATACCAGCTGGATGGTCTCATAAATATTTTTATTTTTTATATATTGTTTTGGGAGTATGTCACAAATGTATTTTTTAGAATCCTTCAACTGTCAGTGGCTAGCTCTAATGTGAAAGGAGGTTAGCCTAGAATTTTCTCTGAGTGCCCTTCTGATGTTAAAAGTCTGAAGCCTACTTAGTAATAATGAGGTTTCAGCCCTTTTGCCTCTAGAGAGAATGAGCGACAGATAATGACAAATGAAAATAGCACTTTAGCTACATGGGAACATAATTTGTGTTCTTACTCCAAAAGCAATTTATGATCATTTTTAAAAATTAAGACTTTTTAAGAGCAGTTTTAGGTTCAAAGCAAAATTGAAACAAAGGTACAGAGATTTCCCATATACCCTCTGCCCCAACACAAGCATAGTCTTCTCTGTTATCAACATCCTCAATCAAAGTGGTACAATTTGTTGTAACTGATGAACTTACCTCATCAATTATTACCCAAAGTCCAATTACCACCCAAATTCCTCCTTATCTTTTCATGGCCTGATCTTTTATTTTGAGACACAGTCTTGCTCTGTCACCCAGGTTGGAGTGCCATGGTGCCCTCTCAGCTCACTGCAAACTCCGCCTCCCAGGTTCAAGCAATTCTCCTGCCTCAGCCTCCTGAGTAGCTGGAATTACAGGCGTGAGCCACCGCGCCCAGCCAGCTCATTTCTTTTTAGCACTAAATAATGTCTATTGTTTGTATGTATCACAGTTTATTTATTCATTTACCTACTGAAGGACATATTGGTTGCTTCCAAGTTTGGGCAGTTATGAATAAAGCTGCTATAACAACCATGTGCAAGTTTTTGTGTAGATAAGTTTTCAGCTCCTTTGGGTAGATACCAAGGAGTATAATTGCTAAATCATATGGTAAGAGGATGTTTAGTTTTGTGAGAAACTGCTAAACTCTTCCAAAGTGGCTGTACCATTTTGCATTCCTACCAGCAATGAATGACAGTTCCTGACCCACATCCTCACCAGCATTTGGTTTTGCCAGTGTTCTGGATTTTGGCCATTTTAATAGGTGTGCAGTGGTTGTATGTGTTTTAGAATGGAACAGAAAACACAAGATTGGCTTTGATATTTTGCAAGATAGAAATTCCATTCTGAACAACTGACTTACTGTTTATGCTTGAATCTTTTTTTGTTTTTTTTTTTTTGGAGACAGAGTCTTGCTCTGTCACCCAGGCTGGAGTGCAGTGGCGTAATCTCGACTCATCACAACCTCCGCCTCCCAGGTTCAAGCGATTCTCATGCCTCAGCCTCCTGAGTAGCTGGGATTACAGGCATGCACCACCATGCCCAGTTCATTTTTGTATTTTTTAGTAGAGATGGGTTTTGCCATGTTGGCCAGGCTGGTCGTGAACTCCCGACCTCCGGTTATCTGCCCGCCTCAGCCTCCCAAAAGTGCTGGAATTACAGGTATGAGCCACCATGCCCGGCCTATGCTTGACTCTTTTATTAGTTGGAGCTGTTAATATTAATAACTTCACCAGGTCAGACAGGTTGAGTGGTAAGTTTGCTGATAGGTTTGATGGCTGCTTCTGAGACCCAAACCCAAAATCTAGGTTTAGCTACGTTAAGAAGGCAACCACTACAGATAAGTGTCCAATCATGAGATCTCTTAAAACAATGATGGAGTCCAACCCTGTTAGGAAAATCCTTTTGCTAGACAGAGAATCTCAGATCTCTTTCCTCCTGGTCATTATGTCTTGGGCTAAAAGGAGGACATTTAACATTTATTGTATGCCAAACAGTGCTAGGCCATTCCGCATGTTATCTTATTTAATCCTCATAATTTATCTATGAAATATTTTCTGTTGTCCCCATTTATAATTCCAAGTTGTTTTTTTTAACTTTCCCAGACTTTATATCTGCTACCTCTCCGCCTAGAATAGTGTTATGCCTCCTTTTTGCATAATGAATGCCTACTTATTCCTCAGAGCTCATGTCAGATGGTACTATTTTAAGGAAGCCTTCCCAGTCCCCTAGGTTTGTTTCCCTATTAAACTGATCAAAGGCTTGATTCCCTGTTACACTTCACTGATCAAAGTGCACTGATCTCAATAGCACAAATAACAATGCGATTACTCATTTAATATCTGTCATTTCTGCTGAAGTGTAAGCTTCATGAGCACAGTAACTGTGCCTGTATCATTTTTCTATGTTACTTGTAGTGCCAATTATAGTTCCTTGTTCAGTAAGTAATTATTATATGATTATGGCAAATAAATTCCATAAACAGAAGTTGAACGTTGGTCCACTGTAACTTCAAAACCTTCCTTTAAATTATACCATGTGCAGGACCTAAGAAGTCAAGGAAGTATTTCTTAATAAAATTACTCCAGAGGCTCTTCCTGAACTCTATTTCAGTTCTAGGTTGGCTACCTAACGATAAAAGTTAAGCATTAATTTTATGTGGTTAGGGTGTGGTCTGAGATAGAGAACCTAAAGTCTTTAAAGTCTCCCCAGTTCCAAGTAGGTAATCCTTCTGAGAAGTCCCACCTTTCTGAGCAGCTGTGTTTGAAGAAAGCTAGTGGGAAAAGTTCCAGGATTACATGTCAGGAAACTACAAGAGGTAGAAACATTTGTTGATTTACCAGTGTTTTTAACTTCCTGCTGGGCTGAAAACTGCTTGTTTCGTGGAAAAGCAAAACTTGAGAGCAAACATCTAAAATGAAGAGCTCCCAAACTTTTGAGGAACAAACAGAATGCATTGTGAACACTCTACTCATGGACTTCTTGAGCCCAACATTGCAGGTTGCCAGCCGGAACCTATGCTGTGTAGATGAAGTAGATTCAGGTAAGGTTCCTGCCCTAGGCGGTGATTGCAGGTCAATAAGAGTATGTTTTCAGCCGGGCGCAGTGACTGATTCCCGTAATCCCAGCACTTTGGGAGGCCAAGGTGGGTGGATCACCTGAAGTCAGGGGTTTGAGATCCGCCTGGCCAACATGGTGAAACCCCATCTCTACTAAAAGTAGAAAAATTAGCCAGGTGTGGTGGCTCATGCCTGCAGTCCCAGCTACATGGGAGACTGAGGCATGAGAATTGCTTGAACCTGGGAGGCGGAGGTTGCAGTGAGCTGAGATCACGCCACTGCACTCCAGTCTGGGCGACAGAGACTCGGTCTCAAAAAAAAAAAAAACAGTATATTTTATTTATTTCCTTTAAGTTTCAAAAGGCAAACTCTAAGCTTTCAGTAACACCTAAAGCGAAAGAGGTTCTCAGTGAAGGGAAACTTTCTGACTATTGGTGTTGACAGAACATTTAAGCTCTTGGGAGATAATTATATGAAAATTATTTAAAAGACAAGACAAATTTTTCTCATTGCCCAGATTCCTGGGACTTGCCATTGCTTCAAGCATTGTAACAAATGTGTTCCCTCTGTCATAGGAGAGCCTTGTTCTTTTGATGTGGCTATCATTGCTGGTCGCCTTCGGATGTTGGGTGACCAGTTCAACGGAGAATTGGAAGCTTCTGCCAAAAACGTCATTGCAGAAACCATTAAGGGACAGGTCAAGTTTCTACTTCATGCTATTGTTTGCTGCTTTTTTTTCTATTTCAAACTTCCTTTTCTTACTACTCCCATACTACAGTGACTAGGAATGTTCTATGAAAATATTTGGGGGCTTATATTTCAAGGAAGTATAGCAAGAATTCTCCAATTGCTAAAACCTAAGTGGTACAGAGATAGACAATTTTGGGCATAGGCTGATGAACCTTCAGTTTGTCTCTACTTGGTCTTCATCACAGCTGTTGTGCTTAGTGTGCACAGAGCACATTTATAACACTTTATTCTTGGCAAAGTATAGTATCTTTTTTTTTTTTTTTTTTCAGACAGGGTCTTACTGTGTCACCCAGGCTCAAGTGCAGTGGTGTGATCTCAGCTCACTGCAGCCTCCACCTCCTGGGCTCAAGCGATCCTCCCACTGCAGCCTCCTGAGTAGCTGGGACTTCAGGCAAGTGCTACCATGCCCATCTATTTTTTTTATTTTTTTATTTTTAGTAAAGATGGGTTTTTGCCATGTTGCCCGGGCTGGTCTTGAATGCCTAAGCTCAGGTGATCCACTCACCTCGGCCTCCCAAAGTGCTGGGATTATAGGCGTGAGCTACCACACCCAGCCTATGCTTTTTTTTTTTTTTTTTTTTTTTTTTTGAGATGGAGTCTCACTCTGTCACACCCAGGCTGGAGTGCAGTGGCGCGATCTCGGCTCACTGCATCCTCCACCCACCGGGTTCAAGCAATTCTCCTGCCTCAGCCTCCCAAGTACCTGGGACTACAGGGGTGAGCCACCGTGCCTGGCCCATCTGGGTGGATCACCTGAGGTCAGGAGTTCCAGACCAGCATGGCCAAAATGGTGAAACCCCGTCTCTACCTAAAAATACAAAAATTAGCCGGGCGGATCACTTGACGTGAGGAGTTCAACATCAGCCTGGCCAACATGGAGAATCCCTGTCTCTACCAAAAATACAAAAATTAGCTGGGTGTGATGGCCCATGCCTGTAATCCCAGCTACTCGAGAGACTGAGGCAGGAGAATCGCTTGAACCCGGGAGGTGGAGGTTGCAGTGAGCCAAGATCACACCACTGTTCTCCAGCCTGGGCGACAGAGCAAGACTCTGTCTCAAAAAAAGAACCACCCTCTTAACTGTTATGCTTTATTCGTCCTACTATACACAGCTTGGGCAGTGTGCCTACACTACGTTCAGGCAGAGCTGGACCTGTTACTCCCAGTTGCTTGCCCTGAGGCTGTCCTAGGTAGTTGATAGCTGAGTTGACTTTTTTTCTCATTAAACATATTTTTTTTTTGGCTGGGTGCTGTGGCTCATGCCTGTAATCCCAGCACTTTGGGAGGCCGAGAGGGGCAGACTGCTTGAGGCCAGGAGTTTGAGACCAGCCTGGCCAACATAGTGAAACCCCGTCTCTACTAATAATACAAAAATTAGTTGGGCATGGTGGCACACACCTGTAATCCCAGCTACTCGGGAGGCTGAGGTAGGAGAATTGCTTGAACCCAGGAGGCAGAAGGAGGTTGCAGTGAACTGAGATCTCGCCACTGCACTCCAACCTGGGCAACAGAGCGAGACCCTCTCTCAAAATAAATAAATAAATAAATACAAATACAAAAATTAGCCAGGCATGGTGGCACACAACTGTAATCCTAGCTACCTGGGAGGTTGAGACAGGAGAATTGCTTGACAGGGAGGGGGAGTTTGCAGTGAGCCGAGATGGTGCCATTGCACTCCAATCTGGGCGACAGAGCAAGACTCTGTCTCCAAAATAAATAAATAAATAAATAAATAAATAAATAAATAATTTGACTTGAACTTGTTTTAATAAAAAAAATATATTTTGAAACAGCCCTAAACTCAGGGAAAGGTTGCAAGGATAGTACAAATAATTTCTCTCTTGAATCATTTGACAGTAAGGAGTTGACATATTTCATCAACCCCTAATACTTTTATACTTCCCTCAAACAAGAACATTCTGTAATGTAACCACAATCTAACCGTCAAAACCAGGAAATTAACATTGATTCATTATCATCTAATCCTTAGATCTCATTCAAGTTTTGCCATTTGTCCCGATAATGTAATTTATAGTAAAAAGTTGTAGGCCAGAATCACATACTGCATTTAGTTGTGATTTCTCTTTAGTTTTCTTCAATCTGGAATTTTTCCTTACTCTTTCCTTGATTTTCATGACCTTGACACTTGAAGACTATGGTCTATCTTGTTGAATGTCCCTTAACTTGGGTTTGCTTGATGTTTCTTCTTGAATAAATTAAGGATATGTACCTTTGGCAGGAATATCACAGAAGTATTGCTGTGTTCTCAGTGCATTGCATCAATTGGCACAAGATTTCATTTTATCCCAGTATTGATGTTGTTAACTTTAATCACTTAAGATGGTGTCTGTAAGGCTTCTCCTCTATAAAGTTACTCTTTTCCCCTTTGTAATTAATAAGTGTTTTATGGAGAGGTACTTTGAAACTATGTAAATATCCCACATCTCATCAAAATTTCATTGCATTCATTTCTTATCAGCATTGGACCCATGAATTCCTACTTTATTCTGTGGATTATAATCTGTTAACATCATTATTAATTTAGATGTTCAAATCATCCTAGTTTTAGCTAGTGGGAGTCCTTTCACTCTAGACTGCATCTCTTTGATGTGTCTCTATTATTATTTGAGTACTTCCTTAATTTCTGACAGAATATCTTATACTTCCCTAGCCCCAAACTGAAATCAACCATTCTCCAGAGAGCTCTGGTTTCTTTTATTTTTTGAGACGGGGTCTCACTCTGTTGTCCAGGCTGGAGTGCAGTGGCACGATCTCGGCTCACTGCAACCCCTGCCTCTCGGATTCAAGCAATTCTTCTGCCTCAGCCTCCTGAGTAGCTGGGACTACAGGCACACACTGCCACGCCTGGCTAATTTTTTTTTTTTTTTTTGTATTTTAGTAGAGATGGGGTTTTACCATGTTGCCCAGGCTGGTCGCGAACTCCTGAGCTCAGGCAATCCGCCCACCTTGGCCTCCCAAAGTGCTAGGATTACAGGTGTGAGCCACCGCCCGCCTTTTTTTTTTTTTTTTTTTTGAGACGGAGTCTTGCGCTGTCGCCCAGGCTGGAGAGCAATGGCACAATCTCGGCTCGCTTCAACCTCTGCCTCCCGGGTTCACCTGATTCTCCTGCCTCAGCCTCCTGAGTAGCTGGGATTACAGGTGCATACCACCACACCCAGCTAATTTTTTGTATTTTTAGTAGAGACGGGGTTTCACTATGTTGGCCAGACTGGTCTTGAACTCCTGACCTCGTGATCTGCCTGCTTTGGCCTCCCAAAGTGCTGGGATTACAGGCCTGAGCCACCGCGCCCGGCCTCTGGTTTCTTTTAATGGAGAATGATATTTAGAAATCAAGATCTAGGTGCCCTCCCACATGGATGTCCTTTTCAGCTTGTTTGGGCTCTGATATTCAGCTCTGACCACCCTTGGCCCCCCTAAATCCCCACAGATCTTGCTTGGACCCACCTAATGGCTTTTAGATCCCATTTTTGAAAAGGAAAGAGGAAAAGGAAGAGCAACTCAATTATTTTAATGAATTATTATTATTTTATTATTAATTCTAATTAACTACTATTTTTGAGACAGTCTTTCTCTGTTGCCTAGGCTGGAGTGTAGTGGCTCAATGATAGCTCACTGCAGCCTCAATCTCATAGGCTTAAGTGATCCTCCCACCTCAGCCTCATAAGTATTCGGGACTACAGGCATGTGCTACCATGCCTAGCTACTTTTTAAAATTTTTCATAGAGACAGGGTCTCAATATGTTGCCCAGGCTAGTCTTGAACTCCTGACCTCATGTGATCCTCCCACTTTCGCCTCCCAAAGTGTTGGGATTACAGGTGTGAACCACTGCATTCGGTCTTTTTTTTATTTGAGATGGAGTCTTGCTCTGTCGCCCAGGCTGGAGTGCAGTGGCGTGATCTCGGCTCACTTCAACCTTCGCCTCCCAGGTTCAAGTGATGCTGCTGCCTCAGCCTCCTGAGTAGCTGGGATTACAGGCCTGTACCACCATGCCTGGCTAATTTTTGTATTTTTAGTAGAGACAGGGTTTCAGCATGTTGGCCAGGCTGGTCTTGAACTCCTGACCTCAGGTGATCTCCCAGTCTCAGCCTCCCAAAGTGCTGGGATTACAGGCATGAGCCACTGCGCCCGGCCTTTACTTTAGAGTCTCCCAGACATTTCCTAGTCATTCAAGCAATACCTTTACAATTTAACCAGCTGGACTATCACATACTTAATATTTTTCTTTCAAATAATTTTTCATTCATTTTGTTTAACCTAAGCAATAATACCTGAAGTCATGGGTTTGATGGACTACTTATGTATTTTCAAGTGCCCATTAAGATAACAAAATATTAAAATGAGAAAAGATTATTCATCTACCCTCTAAGATTTCCTTAGTTACCACCAATTGCACATTTGGCACTCTAAGAAACAATTGCTTTACTGGATTCCTGCACCTGCAGCCTCCTGCACTTTTTGAGTGATACTCTGTTGATGTTTCCTTTGTCTTTCCTCAGGCAGGAGCTATACTCCAGAACACTGTGGAATCTCTCAGCAAGACCTGGTGTGCTCAGGATTCCAGCTTAGCTTATGAGAGAGCTTTTCTGGCAGTGTCAGTGAAACTTCTTGAGTACATGGCTCACATTGCTCCTGAAGTAGTGGGACAGGTGGCTATCCCCATGACGGGTATGATCAATGGGAACCAAGCCATCCGGGAGTTCATCCAGGGCCAGGGAGGTTGGGTAAGTTTGTTGGGGCTCCTGGTTTTGCTAGGTATTTGCACTGTTTTTGTACTAATACCTGGGATTCCAATTCATGACCCTTTTTGTAAATTGGAAACCAACAGGAAAACAGGCTTCCCTATTTTGCTGAAAATGCCTAGATTTTCTTGCCATGGAAAAATGGAGCAGACAGAAGCTCAGCCTGTGGATGTTGGACTCGAGTCATGCTACCTTAAATATTGACTGCTGACTACTGTAAAGCTAAACTTCATTTCCTACACATAATCATCTATAAAGTATATTCATGGTAGAGTTCTAATTTCAGCCTGGCTTCACTCTGTTCCTTTGTAAATTTCTGGGTCTTTTTTTCCTAACTTCTCTATATGTGTGTTAGTGAAGTCAGAATCACCTTAATAGTATCTAAGAAAAAACAGTCTTTGCTGTAGTGGTAACTATATAAGGTATTCTAAGCCCATGTTTTAGTAATCATCAGAACTTATGCTGTCATAGAGCACTCCTTTCCATTTACAGGGTCAGTGAAAGCCTTAATAAGAGCTACATTTCCTGGAGCTATCTGCAGATCATTTCCTGGTTTCTTAGGAAGTTCCTGAAAGCAATTCCTTTGACTGTAGGATTTTCTCTGTCTTTCCTAGGAAAATCTGGAGAGCTGAAGAGGTGGAGCTATTCACGAGACTGAACATCACTTCCTTGTTGACTGATTGGGTGATTGATTCCTGGGAATTCAAACAAACAAATAAAAAAACACTTTTTTCATTTTATCAGAACTGAACTTAGCTGAATAAGTTATTTTTTACTGATTGTTAAAGTTGGGAGCAGCTGCCAGAGGCCTGCAGAGTTGGTTTTTGTTTTGTTTTGTTTTGTCAACTTAATGCAAACCACAGAGATTTTCTACTTTCTGTTTTCACATGAGTTTTAATGAGGTTCTGTTGAAGCAAAGACCCCTAGACACAAAGTAATGACTTGTTAGTAGTGGAATTATAAGCAACAGGGCAGGCCTTTGCTGGAGGTATTTTGAGAGAAAGGGAGAACAATGGAAACTATTTCTTCAGATGTAGCCCTGTCTTTTGGTAAGAATTGTGCCTACTAATTTTGCAATTTAAAGGATTTCAGGAAGCTTTTTGGCTGAAAAATCTTGTTGTTGTTTTTTTAGACGGAGTCTCACTCTGTCACCCAGGCTGGAGTGCAGTGGTGCGATCTCAGCTCACTGCAAGCTCCACCTCCCGGTTTCACTCCATTCTCCTGCCTCAGCCTCCTGAGTAGCTGGGACTACAGGAGCCCGCCATCACGCCCGGCTAATTTTTTGTATTTTTAATAGAGATGAGGTTTCGCCGTGTTAGCCAGGATGGTCTGGATCTCCTGACCTCGTGATTCGCCCGCCTTGGCCTCCCAAAGTGCTGGGATTACAGGCGTGAGCCACCTTGCCCGGCCTAAAATCTTGTTATTTTAAGTTGAGCATTTTCATTCAAAATCATCCCTAAACTTCATGTTAATTTCACCTGAGAAGGACTATTTTATGCATTTTAGAGGTTGGAAGCAAAAAACAAACAAACAAACAAAAACAGTTGTTTCTACTAGGAAGGTCAAAGAAAATAAAAGTTACTCCATTTTTACTGCCACAGGATGCAGGAAGTGCTGGCCCACATCTAGGACAGCAAGGCCACCCCAGCTTAGATGAAGCTAACTGCATAGCACAAAGCTTTAAAAGTGTGGTTCACACACCACTTGTGGACCTTATTGAATTGCTGATTCACATTCCTAGAGATTCTGATTCTGTAGGGGTAGGCTGGAGCCTAGGAACCTACCTTTTAAACTAGTTCCATAGGTGATTCTGATGTACATATAGAGTGTGACAGCCATCACTATAGAGAATAGATTGATAAATTACAACCCACACGTCAATTCTGGCTTGCTGTCTTATTTTGTAAATAAAGTTTTATTGGAATAGAGCAACATTCACTTGTTTACATATTGTCCATGGCCGCTTTTGTGCTACAATGGCAGAGTTGAATGATTATAGAAGACCATATGGCTGGTTAAGTCCAAAATATTTACTAGCTGGCCCTTTACAGAAAAAGTTGGCTGACCCCTTCTCTAAATCAACATTTCTCCTTGGTAACTGAAACTCTATTACAGTCCTGACAATTCCAGCAAACACAGCTGTAGATAGGGTTTAAACTCAAAGATATTTAACTCTTCTTTGGGAACTTAGTCTCCATATGTTTGTTAGTTCTTGCATAATCCACAGTTTCTCTGGGTCTTCAGCCAATCAGAGAGCTCTGTAGCTCCTGAGTAGTCCATTTCTCTGGCCCTACAAGTGAGAGTGATTGGAAGCAAAGCTTATGATTTGTATGATCTTGTATCTCAAAATAGTCCTTAATGATCTAATAGATTAGTAGGCAGTCATCAGGTAGAGACTCCAAAAACCAGACTACTTTCCTGAATATCAAGAAGAAAGGCATTGCTGCAGTGATTCATGAAAAGCAGCATTAATAACTTTGGCTAAAGTTTAACAAAGCTAACCACTTCCCCTCTATCAGCCAGCCATCTATGTATCTCCTCTAAATGCAGAGAAGTAAATATGTAGTGCTGTTAATACATTTTTGCTTTTTAAAGTTATGCTTTGTCCTGGCGCAGTGGCTCATGCCTGTAATCCCAGCACTTTGGGAGGCCAAGGCGGGTGGATCACCTGAGGTTAGGAGTTTGAGACCAGCCTGGCCAACATGGTGAAACCCTGTCTCTGCTAAAAATACAAAAAATTAGCCAGGCTTGGTGACATGTGCCTGTAATGCCAGCTACTCAGGAGGCTGAGGCAGGAGAATCACTTGAACCTGGGAGGCGGAGGTTGCTGTGAGCTGAGATCGCGCCATTGCACTCCAGCCTGGGCTACAAAAGCGAAACTGTCTAAAAAAAAAAAAAGAAAATAAATAAAGTTATGCTTTTTCCTCTATTCCTAGTTAAATCACAACAGGTTAGTAATCCATAAATGATGTGTCCTGTTTCTCTTTAGTAGAAATTATATTTTTGGCTACCAGTTAAGAAACTTGTACTCCTTTGTCCCTTATGTTACTATAAACTCTATAAAAACTATAAAAAAGATGATGAGTTTTGTGGTATTTGACTTCATAGGCAAAATCAAAATTTTTACTTTGTTGCTATTCTGTTTTATGAAATAAACTTCTGTCTATGCATTTGAACTAAGTTTCAGCAAATTCAATCTAAATTGAATAATTCCAGCTCCCAGTTTTATCCTATGTTGCTCATAAAACAGTTCCAAGTATACTGCATTATCTTGAGATTTGAAGATATGGTGCCCACGGGGATTATACTAGGCAAATGCGTTAAGCAGCTCTGGCCTAGGTGTTGTGTATTTTAAGAGACTCTATCTTAGGAGAGCTTAAGTGATTGGGCTGCAGGAAGAAGACATTGTAACCCAGGAATTAAAAATGGATTCAGATTGCCTGATTTTAACACTTTAGTTTCACCATAGGCTAATTATGTGACACTGGGCAAGAGACATAATTCTTCTGTGCCTTAGTTTCTACATTTGTAAAATAGAGATGATTTGGTAACGTATTAATAAGATTTTTGTGAGAGATAAATAAAACAAATACACTTTGTAAAGGGTGAGTGCTTGGAATATTTTAAACACTGTGCCATTAGCAATTTGGAATTCTGTGTTATGCAGTTCATAGGTTCTAGCTTGACTTTTTTCTCTCTCCATTAACCCTGTCTCTCACAGATGCAAACCACTCTTAATGGCTTTACTTTCACATCAATGTGAGTGATTCCTAAATATGATTTATTTCCCTTCTCCATTCCATACCCACAGATGCTTATTATTTATTTATGTGTACCTTTCTTATCCCCATACTCTCCCTGTTTGCGATACAACTAGCTCAAAACCTCAGTCATTTTTACCTTGTCTCTCTCTCTCCAGTCCAACTCACCCAACTAGTTTTTCTCATTTGTTACTTCATTTTTGTCCTGGTTCTTCTACCAGATTTATTAGCAACTGCCTGGACTATTAATAAAGCCTCCTACTTAGGCTTTCGATAGATTGTTCTGTTCCTGCTCCATTCCAGTCTGTCCTATATACTGCCATCAGATTGATCAAAGCTGTGGTTTCTTTGTCTTATTTTGATTCATTTTTAGATATGGTATCATTCATTTTTAAATTTAACATACCAATGAAGATTACAAGACTTAAACATCTTATCAGAAGGGGGCATTTATTTTTTAAATCAAGAAATAACTTTCCAAAAGCATTGCTTTGAATGCCATTCTCTTAAAGTCCTTCAGTGGAACTTTTGAGTGTGATTAGACATGTTCATTATCTTGATTGTAGTGATTTTATGGGTGATGATTTCACACCAACTTATCAAACTGCATACTTTGAAATGTGTAGTTTATTGTACATCAGCACTACCTTAATAAGGTTGTTTTTTTTTAAAAAAAAAAAACAAAAACTTTCAGCTGCTCCCTACTGTTCATCAAATAACAGTCTGATATTCAAATTCCCCCAGTATCTGGCCCTAACTGCCCTATATAGCCTTAATCAATCATGATTCTCCTCTACAATCCCAATGCTCTAGTAAAACCGAGCCAGTCACTAAAGCTGCCCTCCTCCTACTGTTCTCTATGTTTCATATTGCTTTTTCTGAGGCTCTACCTGTAGACATCTTCAAGACCCAACCCAACTGTCATGAAGCCTTCTCCATGAAGGCTATCCATATAACCAGAATAAGAAGTGGTCTTTGCCTCCTTGAACTTTTGTTTGTACCACTTTTATGTTTCTTATCCAAAAAATGGCCTTAAGTTGTAATTATCTGTATAGTCATCTTCCCCACTAGGATAAAGGATTGCTGAATGATACAATTTGTTGTATACTTCTGTAACACCCCTCCTCTTCATTATCTGGCATGTACATCGATATTACAAATATTCATTAAATGAATGAATAGCTGATTGACTCAGATGAGACTTCAAGTTTGATTATATTTGAAAAGGATGCTAAGCTTTAAGAGTCCTGATGCTCTTTATTTAAAAAAAAAAAAATGCTTCAGGTTGGGCTCGGTGGCTCACGCCTGTAATCTCAGCACTTTTGGGAGGCCAAGGCGGGTGGATCACCTGAGGTCAGGAGTTCAAGACCAGCTTGGCCAACATGGTGAAACCCCATCTGTACTAATAATACAAAAATTAGCTGGGCGTGGTGGCACATGCCTGTCATCCCAGCCACTCAGGAGGCTGATGCAGGAGAATTGCTTGAACCCAGGAGGCGGAGGTTGCAGTGAGCCGAGATAGCACCATTGCACACCAGCCTGGGTGACAACAGCAAAATTCTGTCTCCAAAAAAAAAAACAAAAAACTTCAATTGCAAGTTATTGGTTGACCTTTGCTTCTTGAGGATTCTGAAACCAAAGGCAGAGTATGCTTCCCTGTGTAGTGGGAGGTTGACTATGAAGTCTGCAGCAGGTGAACTGAAGGACTTAGTGAAGTCTCAGAATGCTGTAGTGACAAGCAGTAGATTGAAAGATGGGTAGGGGGACTTTTCCTACCCGGGATGATGTGAAAACATGAGAAAATCAAACAAGCTTCATTAAAGGTATTATAAGCCTCTTCTGTGTTCATTTATAAAACGAAAAACAAGCCTACTCTAGAGATAAAGGAGGTCATTTATTTCTGGCCATTGCAGTTCTTCAGAGATGGACTCTGAAGCTCAGTATTGACACCATTCCTTTCATAATAATAGCCCTGCTGCTTGGGCAGCAGCATTCAGGAAAGTACCCTTTGCCAGGTTCCTGTGCCTCCATGTAGGAAGGCCCATCTGCTCCTGGCATAATGAAAGTGCCTAGCTAGAGACAAGAAGCACAGACTGTGCCAGACAAGAGACTTGGAGTAATTGATATAATGAGTAACCAAGTGAGAGTAGATCCCTCACCAAAGCGTAACCACATTAGCTACTTTATAACAACAGACTTATTTTTAGGTATACTCAAGACCATGTTAAGCACTGTGGGTTATACAAACGCATAGAATACACTATCATTGCCTTTGATAAATCTGAAAATACAGGGGGCATCTTTTGAATAAACTCTTAAATAAACTTATAGGAGACAAGGAAATTGAATAAATGAAGAAAACTTCTATAGCTGAATATACAGATTTATATTGAAGAGATTCAGACTAAGGGAAGATCATGGCGAAACAGAGTTAGGGGCAAGATTTTTGAAGAAAAATTGAGCTTTATGGTTTTATTTTCATTGTGGTGAAACTTAGGAGTAAAGGTGAGAAGTAGAAAAAGAAGTGGTAGTAGAACGAACAAGGTCTGTAGGTGATGTGCTTGGATAGGTTGGGTGGGGATAGTTGACAGGGAGGGGCTTGGTGACAAGCTATGGAATCTGGACTTGTTCCCATAGACCATCAATAACTATTCTGATTCTTTAGCATTAAAGTGCAGTTTTAAGAACTTTCATCCAGCCTTGGTTAACAGGAGATACTAGAATGGAAACATATAGATAGGAAGATACTCTAAGTTTATTGCTATAGGAATCCAGGTGTGAAAGTGGGAATGGGGCTAAGTGGGAATGGAAAAGACAGGTTGAATCTAAAAGACATTGAGGAGACACTTTGGGAGGCCGAGGCGGGCGGATCACGAGGTCAGGAGATCGAGACCATCCTGGCTAACACGGTGAAACCCCGTCTCTACTAAAAATACAAAAAAAATTAGCCGGGCGTGGTAGCGGGCGCCTGTAGTCCCAGCTACTCGGGAGGCTGAGGCAGGAGAATGGCGTGAACCCGGGAGGCGGAGCTTGCAGTGAGCCGAGATCGCGCCACTGCAGTCCAGCCTGGGCAACACAGCGAGACTCCGTCTCAAAAAAAAAAAAAAAAAAAAAAAAAAAAAAAAAAAAAAGACATTGAGGAGAAATTTCCAATAGGCCTTGGTGATCAAAAGAATGCTTACAAAGGACTGAATGTTTCACAGACAGTATATATATCCCATATCAAATCAATGACCCTGGGATGTAGGGAAAGGCAAGAGTAGTGAAACTAAAGCTAAGGTTGGGTAAGTATCTTCTCCAGGGTAAAACATGTCTCCTCCTCATCTAAAAGACAGAAGGATGTTCTGAGAATCCCGAATGTTTTTCCTATTGAATAGTTTATCTTACCCTTGTAGTCTTCCCTGAAATTCTCCTCGATTAATGTTTATTGTAATCTAATTCCTGACCTCTGTGATACTGATATTTCCCCTTAAACTAGCATACTCCCCTCTTCTTGGAACAGGTGACATGGTGACCAGCACTCTTCTCTGTTGTGTTCTTCCTTCTGACCAAACACTACAGCCACATGAGGCAGCAGTGAGATGTGGCCTTGTCACTCCTCTTCAGGTGCTTATCCACAATTTACTTCCCACAATTTACTTGATGGTTCTGGCAAAATGTGTGTGAGTCTTTTTTTATTGCATGGAATTGTGTTCACTTAGGTTTTATGCCAGACTGGTTTAAATGATTCATCATAAATTCTGAAACTCTTTTAGGTATTTGCCAACCTTTACTGCATGTCTTGTTTCCCCTCCCCAGCTCTTTATCTTCCCGCAAGATACAAATGAGTCAACACAATCTTCATCAAAAAGCATTGTGCTCTGTAGAAGGAAGTGTGATAAATTAAGTAGTAGCTTATTTTTTTTAAAAAAAAATAACAGCTCCAGCTACTTGGAAGTCTGAAGTGGAAGGATCACTTGAGCCCAGGAGTTCCAGACTAGTCTGGGTAACATAGCAAGACCCTGTCTCAAAACAAAACAAACAAACAAACAAAAAAACCCAAAACAAAAAAAATAATTAAAGTTTTTTGTTTTCTTCTTCAGTTTGTTTTTTGCTTGCTTGAGTGGTCTGCTCAGGAAATGGCCTTGTAGCTAAGTGGGTTTTGGGGGTTTGGTTATTTCACAATGTCTCTATACCTTTTGGGTTTACAGTAGAATAGATTGGTGCTTGCTTTTTTAAAAAAGTGTGAAGTTCTGCCAAGACACTATTTACAGATTCTTAGATTTTGAGGAAAGGGACTATGGAGGCATCTAAGCAAAATTTTTTTTGTTATCTCCTATTTATTTCTGTCTTCTCCCTCATTAAGAGGAAACAAGAAAGTTAGTAAGAGATTGTTCTGAAATATAGGCTTGAGAAAAATAGATTTAAATTTTATTAGGCAGGTTTGCCTCATCAATTAATAAAAATTAATAAAGTTCTAGTTTTGTGTAATTGAGGACATTCTAAGGGTACAGAGAAATTATAAAACTATATTATCTTCTTTGTCCAAACATAGAAAATCATTTTCCTTTTAGGATTATGCTTTGCTACTCTGCAATTAAGCAAGTTAGTTTGGAATGTTTTTATTTTTATTTTCTTTCCCAAAGTTACCTAAGGAGTGTTTTAATTTTTATCAGTAATCATGTCTATATCTTTAGTTCTGAGTTGCTTTATTAACTGGCTAAGGATGTTTTTGTTTTGTTTTGTTTTGTTTTTACCATATTCTGGCTTTCTCAGTGTTGTATGCCAATCTCCTAAGACAATGTTTAGAATTTAGTGGGTACTCAATAAATTTGTTGAACAACTTAATGGATTTTTAAATGTTTATTTCTAATTTTAAAAACGGTATGATAATTTTAGAAAGCAAACTTACACAATTGATCCTTTTTTGCTTCTTTTAGTCTTTAACTATGTACATACTTTTACATGGTTTTAGTTATTATAAACTTGAAATTTTGTATTTTTATAAATCAAAGATTTCCCATATTTTATGTTTTAAAATAGCCAAAGTAAACATCACGTTACTTAGAGCAGCAAGAAATTCTCTCTTAATTCTAGATGGGGATAATTTAAGAAATATACTATTCCTAACAAATATTGCTGAAGAATGAGGGTTTATTTTAATTTATGTATACTGGGATTGAGTTTCTTAATTTGAAATATTGTCTTTAAGTTGTCTATAACCAAGATATCTCGATGATCTTTCTTTTTTTTTTTTGCAGTACTTAGTAAAGAGCATGCAGTATCTTTAATGTTCAGATTAAGCAGTGTTCAGAATCATGATATCCTGAAGGAAGTTTGAATAATGTTGCAAACAGAAAGGATTGCTAATATCTTAAATAGAGGAAGTCCTAATAACACATTTCCCAGTTTTCTTCAGGATCAAGACTAATTTTGTTAACATTTGTTGAACTTCTGCCTTCAACAAAGATGATATACTGATTTTGGGATGTTCTCACACTGAATTAGGCACTTGGGTAGACTTGTACCCATTGAGAGGTTATGCAAGCTGAAATGTGGAAAGTTTTTCTAGAAGAGCCTGCCTTTCAGGGCCAAAATGCCACAGGCACAGCATAACTTCCTGAAACAAATTTATTTCCTAAGACATTGGTTGCAGAGTAGAAATGTGTTCTTTAGAAACAGTTCTTCAGGCTTTCTGCCCTAAAAGTTACAATGTTGTCAGCAAGGTGGTTGATTTTACTTTCTTTTTGTTCCATCACAGTTTACCAGCATTACATATGCAGGGTATTGAGCTAACTGTCTGGTCAGGTGCTCCTTGTGGGGGCCACTTGCTCTAGATCCTATATAGACCAACACTCTTAGTCTTTATATCCAGAACCCAAGTGAAGCTTCAAAGGTTACTGGGAGGGTTGAAGAGGTGCTGAAATCAACACTTCCCTTAATGGAGGTCAGCACTTTCCCAGTCCTGGGAGAGACACAGACTGTCAGAAGCATCTGACTTTGCTTCATTCAAAAGGGAGTTTGAGGTATATATAGCAGACTTAAAAGTTATGAATAAAAATACCTTCTGTGATGAACAGAAGTTTCTCATTGATCACACTGACAAGAAACCTTTCGATGAACAGTCCGGGTAGAAGACATGTCACTCTAAACAGTGTCTGTCTTCTTTCCTGGGCCTAACTGAACTTTGCAGAGTTCATTTGGGACATAAGGAAACAGAAGGTGTCAACTTGGCCCTTGTGCTCACTGGGAAAATGGGGAGAGACAGAACTCATTCAGGAGACCTGTAATTCTGCTCTTTCTCTGGGAGGCAAGAAGAAAGGTGAGTTTTGCATATGTGTGATGGAATGGAATAATCTCAGTTAAGCAGACCACACTTTACGTCCTGGTTAGCCTCTTGTTTGTTAAAAATTTGAATTGTAACCAGGTTCCTTTGCTGAGAAGGAAGGCGCTAGGGCCCTGGAGTGAGATGATGGCTGCGTTATGTGACCACAGAAGGTGGTTACGTACTAATTTCCTCTAGGGCTTGTGATGAAGTCAGTAAACCACAGCCTTCAGCATGCTCTGCTCAGGCAGCAGCAGTGGCTTTTTGGAGGTGTCTCGGCCATGACACACATTTGACATGCCCTCCCTCAACCTACTTATAGACTATTTTTCTTGCTCTGCAGCATGGACCAAAGAGAAATTCTGCAGAAGTTCCTGGATGAGGCCCAAAGCAAGAAAATTACTAAAGAGGAGTTTGCCAATGAATTTCTGGTGAGTCCTGTATGTGACCCTCTCAGGGTAGTTACATACACTATTTAACTGACTATGGGGGTCCAATTTTCCGAGACCAAATTGCTCTTGGGATAAAGTAAATATCAGACCTTGGCGGGGAAGACAGAAAAAAAAAAGTTTGACTTCTCTGAGTGGTTTGCATGTATTTCAGGTATTCTCTCAAAATTACTGGTTTTAATATTTTGTTTGCTAGTTCTTTGGAGTTTGGTTAGGAATCCTACAGAAGACATATACAACTCCAGAGGTAAAAACACTAATATTAATTGAACATCCAGATTTCCCCAGGTATCTAAGTTGTGGTTTATGCTTTATATTACTAATTTTAATTAATATTAAGAAGAAAGAGACCAATGTTAACTTTTCATGCAATATTACATTTTTAGCCTCCCCTCTGGCATTCTATTTGGTTGACAAAGGTTTTTGAAGAGCACCAAAACTACCCACTGCCACAGTTTTTTTTGTTGTTATTGTTTGTTTTTTTAAGATTCAGAATCTTACTCTGTCATCCAGGCTGGAGTGCAGCAGTGCAACCACAGCTCACTGTAGCCTTGAACTCCTGGCCTCAAGTGATTCTCTTGCCTCAGCCTCCTGAGTAGCTGGGGCCACAGGTGTGTATCGCCATGCCTGGCTAATTTAAAAAAAAGTTATTTTTTTCTTTTTTATAGATATGAGCCTTGCTTTTTTGCCCAGGCTGGTCTCGAACTCCTGGCTTCAAGCAATCCTCCCATCTTGCCTCCCAAAGTGCTGGGATTACAGGCATGAACCACTATGTCTGGCCATCATTTTTCTTTTCTTTTTCATATGAAAAATACATTATAACATGTGTTTTTTCAATAACAGGGCTTCCTTAACTTCTTTTGCTTGGAGAAGTGGAATGGCTAGGATGGAGAGTAGAGACAAGTGTAGGTCAAGGAGGGAAACATGAGTACAAGGTAGCTTCAGGTTGGGTGGATTAGATTACCCAGAAGAACAATGAATCTCCTTTGAGAGAACTGTGATTATTGATGCAGTGGCAGCTGGGTAGGCCTCATTCACCCTACAAGCTGAGATATCAGATAACATAGGGTGTCTAATAGTACCTATCATGTATTTTAGAATGCTTACAGCTGGCGTTTCAGAGATATAAGAATTTTAAACCTTAGCTCTTCAGTTGTGAAGAAATGGGTGGAAAGAGGGGAACTGAAGTACAAACCTGAAATTAAATCATGATTTTTTTTCACCAAATTATGAAGTATTTGACATGTTCTTAAATCTCTCTGTTTTCTAACTTATAAAATGGGGATAATAATTCATGTCCTACCTATCCTCACAGGATTGTTGTGATGATTAAATATCAATAACAATCATTAAATGTGGCCATTTATTGAGTACCATTTATTGAGCACTTAGTATGTACCAAGTTCAGTTCTAAGCACTAAAAATACAGCAGTGAACAAAAAGAACCAAAACCTTTGCCTCCTGGAGCTAACACTCTGGTACCGGATAGCAGATGTGAAAACACTCTGAACGTCTTGAGTAATTAGATATTATTGAGTGATTCGATATTAAGATAGGAACTCCGATGTCAGCTCAACATGGATAATCTTGTGGTACTATGAAAAATGTGCTCTCACTGCCACTGGCTGATCAGTCTGAGCCCCTCTGGTAGAGTTACCTGAAAGGAGGTAAGTAGGAAGTTCTAGCACATGTGTATACATGTCCCTGCCCCTGGACTATAATTCCTAAGCCAAGGTAACCCAAGGCATAGATGTAAAAAGTGGGCTGAGGGGCAATGCCGGCCTCTGTTTTATTTTGGTTGTGTTTTTAAAAATAATGTAGACTGGCCGGGGGCAGTGGCTCATACCTGTAAACCCAGCACTTTGGGAGGCCGAGGCGGGTGGATCACCTGAGGTCAGGAGTTTGAGACCATCCTGGCTGACATAATGAAACCCCATTTCTACTAAAAATACAAAAATTAGCTGGGCGTGGTGGCAGGCACCTGTAATCCTAGCTACTCAAGAGGTTGACACAGGAGAATCGCTTAAACTCGGGAGGCAGAGGTTGCAGTGAACTGAGATAGAGCTGTTGCACTCCAGCCTGGACAACAAGAGCGAAACTCTGTCTCAAAAAAAAAAAAAAAATGTAGACTATATCCCTAATATTTTACCTTTTCTCAGCTAAAGTCATTATAATTTCTCACCAAAATATAGCAGCTACCTCCTAACTGGCTTCTCTGCCTCTAGCCTTGCCCCACCTTCAGTCAATTTTCAGTTCAACACCCAAGTGATCTTTTAATCATACAAATCTGGTCTTTTTTTGGGGGGGCGACAAAGTTTTGCTCTTGTCACCCAGGCTGGAATGCAATGACACCATCTCGGCTCACTGCAGCCTCCACCTCCCTGGTTCAAGCGATTTTCCTGCCTCAGCCTCCCAAGTAGCTGGGATTACAGGCATGAGCCACCACGCCTGGCTAATTTTGTATTTTTAGTAGAGACAAGGTTCCACCATGTTGGCCAGGCTGGTCTGTCCAACCAGGTAATCCACTCGCCTCAGCCTCCCAAAGTACTAGGATTATAGGCATGAGCCACCACGCCCAGCCAAATCTGGTCATTTTTTCCCTGCTTAAAAACTTGTTATAGTTTTTTTTAGCTGCTTAATATTGTGCAATATAATACACATTTAGAAAAGTACATAAAACATTTAAGTATAATTATAAAGCAACCATTAGCAGTGCAACCACTACCCAAGTCAAGAAACTGTCAGACCCCCGAAGACCCATGCCCCATCAGGTCCCCTACACCCATCTGCCCCTGTCCTGTCCTACCCTGGCCAAGGGATAATCACTATCCTGACTTTTATATTAATCACTTCCTTGCTTTTCTAGCTCCTGATTTTAAGGACCTTGTTTTTGGGTAGTGATTAAGTGTAACCTCACTGTTCACTGACTCATGTCCTCCAGTGGAAAAATAGAGTCTTCCTCTCAGCTCCATCTAAAGGTTTCAGATGAGACACCAGATAGAGAGCTTTGGGGGAGTAGAGGAGTAGTGAATGAGGCTAGACTGCTTGCTTGGACAAGGTAAATACTTCCACTAAATCAGAGGGCTTTCCATCTGGTCATGTTCTGTGTCCCATCTTAAGCCCTTAATGTATTCTCCCAGGATTTTATGTTTCCAAGGTTTGAGGACTGATTCTGTGACACAAGGCCACTGTTCACTTAACTGGTGGTAACTTTAAGGGAATTATCAAAAGGCATCTCTATTTCCAGGTAGATTCCCTGAGCATCCTAACCCCTTTACCCTCTCCCAAGGTCCATGGTTCAGATTTCAGTCTCCACTTCCTTCTTGGCCATACATCTTTGTACAGAGAACAATACAGATGGCCGTCTGTATCCCCAAGTTCTACATCCTTGGATTCAACCAACTATGGATCAAAAATATTTGAAAAAAATACAAAAAATAACACAACAACAAAAAATAAAAAATATAAAGCATAACAACAATTTATCTAGCATTTACATTGTATTAGGTATTATAAGTAATGTAGAGATGATTTAAAATATACAAGAGGTCATGTATAGTATGTGTAAATACTATGCCATTTTATATGAGGGACTTGAGCATCCACAGATTTTGGTAATTGAAGGGGGTGGTCCTGGAACCAGTCCCCTACAGATACTGTGAGAGGACTGTATTCATAATTGGATGTGGCAGTCCTGTTAATGGCAGCTGAAGCCAGTGCCATGCTGCTTATGTCTTTTCCCTGTGCCAGGACTAAATTCAGTAACTTTTCTGTAGTTGAAACTACCACTGACCACCCATCTAAGGTTTTTATACATTCATATAAACATTCATTGAGTGCTTATTGTGTGCAAAGTAATGCCCTAGATGCTAGGAATGCAATGCAATGCTCCATGCTTTAGTGGAGCTTATGTTATAAGGCAATAGATATGTCTTAGAGAGGCAGACATTAAACAACTAATTGCTATATTAAATATTTAATATAATTGTGATAGTCTGGGTGAGGTGGTCAAGGAAACATCAACATTCATTTTCTTATTTACTACTCCTTAAGAAAACCCTGTGAAATAGCTACAAATGTGATTTCTGACTTACAAATGAGGAAACTGAAGCTCTGAGAAGTTAAATAATGGGCCTAAGCTCACTCAGCTGTTCAGCCATAGAGATGAAATTTAACTCAGATCTGTCTTATTACAGAGCTGTAACATTAATCCTTATCCAATAGTGTTCTACTTCATCCAATGACACTGAGTCTCTCAAAGGACCTAGTTTTAGGGTAAGTTTTAGGGTAAGGACATAGTTAGTATACTTTCTACACAGCAGAAACAGCAGGATGCAACTATACTGTTGAAATTTCTAAAGGTATTTTCAAACGTTCCTTATTATTGTTATAAAACAATATTATTGAAAGTTAAAAGAAAGTAAACTCACCATAATACCAACATTCTAACAAATCAAAACTTTTTTTGTGGATCTTGGCCAGGTGAGGTGGCTCGCGCCTGTAATCCCAGCACTTTGAGAGGCTGAGATGAGCAGATGGCTTGAGTCCAGGAGTTCAAGACAAGCCTGGGCAACATGATGAAACCCCGTCTCCACTAAAAATAAAAAATTAGCCAGAAGTGGTGGCACATGCCTGTAATCCCAGCTACCTGGGAGGCTGAGGTGGGAGGATCACTTGACCCCAGGGGGTGGAGGTTGTAGTGAGCTGAGATTGCACCACTGCACACCAGCCAGGGAGACAGAGTGGGACCCTGTCATACGCACACATGAAAACCAACAATAGCTTTTTTTGTGGATCTTCTAGTTCTTGTCCATTTATGTAATTTTTTAATATTATTGTAATTATAGCATAGATACAATTTTGTGTTCTCATATTTTCACTTACCATTATACCAAAATTATCAGGCTGATTAAAATGTATATGATTTTTAATAGTTGATGATGCAGCATCATCACATGGACATATATTTGTCTATGTGGGTTTTGTTGTTGTTGTTGTTGTTGTTGTTGTTTTGAGATGGAGTCTCACTCTGTCACCAGGCTGGAATGCAGTGGCATGATCTCGGCTCACTGCAACCACCACCTCCCGGGTTCAAGCTATTCTCCTGGCTCAGCCTCCTGAGTAGCTGGGACTACAGGAGTGTGCCACCACACCCAGCTAATTTTTGTATTTTTAGTAGAGATGGGGTTTCATCATGTTGGCCAGGATGGTCTCAATCCCTTGACCTCGTGATCTGCCTGCCTTGGCCTCCCAAAGTACTGGGATTACAGGTGTGAGCCACCGCGCCCAGCCTGTCCATCTGGTTTTATAATGAAAGAATAATAATCATAATAGAGAATGCTTCTATACCTCTTACAGACACTGTTCTAAACACTCATATATAAACTCATTTGCTCCATTGAGGAAGGTACTGTTTTCATTTCCATTTTATAGGTGAGGAAACAAACAGAGAGGTCAATTAACTTGCTCAGAGTCACATAGCTAGTAAGTGGTGGAACTGAATTTCAATTTCAGGTAGTCTTGCTTTGTCATCTGAAGTCATAAAAACTTTGGAGTCATATAAATCTTGGTTTGAATTTAAGTTATGCCCATGATTAGCTGTGTGACCTTGGATTAAGTCAGTAAAATGTGGGAATAATATTCACTTTGAAGAACTGCTGTGAAGATAATAAGTATATAAACTTCCTGAGACATAGTAATACCCAAATAATTTATTTCTCCTTTGTTAAACAGTTATTTCTAATTTTTCATGATTATTGATAACACTAATATGAATATATTTTTCCATGTGGTTTTTCCCTTCTTTTGGATTAATCCTTAGGCTAGATCCCCAAAAATGTTATTACTGGGTCAAAGACTATTAGCATCTAATTGGTTAAGTATTACCAAATGTATTTCCAAAGGAGTTTTTCTAATTTGCAATATGTGAATTTATCATCTTCTCTACCACCTTGCTAGACTTAATAAATATAAAAGAGAATAAAAGATGAAAACATTTTGCCTACTTACTATGTACTAGGCAATCTGCTAAGTGCTTTGCCGTACGTGATCTCGTTTAATCGTTACAACTACCCCAAGAGGAAAATATTATGTTCATTTTACCCATGAAATGGAAAAGCCCGGATTTGAAACCAGTCTGTTTTTTTTCAAAGCCTCTTAACCTCTGTACTTAAACTGTATCAGGTAAAAATCATGACTTTTTTTCTGATATAACTAGCATAAAATAGTACTTTATTATGTTAATTTCATTCATTGGATTTCTGAGCCTTAAAATGTTCCATGATTATTTTAAATCTGCATTTCCTTATATATGTTTTCTGTTCATCTACTTTCCACAGTAACAACAGCTAATCCATAGAACTGTGTTCCAGACTCTGTGCTAAAAATGCTTCACAAATAGAACTTCATTTACCTCCCAAAGAACCTTTTAAAATGGCTATCAATGTCCTACATGTTGTCTCTCCAGCTTCTTATAGCATGCTCATTTTCTTGTCCTTGCCATGCTTCCTCTGCCATAGGGCCTTGCACACATGTTGTTACCTCTGCCTTGAACATTCCTCACACTCCTCTTTACCTAGATAACATTTGGTAATTTTGTTTTTTTTTTTTTTTGAGACGGAGTCTCGCTCTGTCACCCAGGCTGGAGTGCAGTGGCGCGATCTCTGCTCACTGCAACCTCTGCCTCCTGGGTTCAAGTTATTCTCCTGCCTCAGCCTCCTGAATAGCTGGGACTACAGGTGTGTGTCACCATGCCCGGCTAATTTTTTGTATTTTTAGTAGAGACAAGGTTTCACTGTGTTAGCCAGGATGATCTCTCGATCTCCCGACCTCGTGATCTGCCCTCCTTGGCCTCCCAAAGTGATTATAGGCGTGAGCCCCCATGCCTGGCCTTTTTTTTTTTTTTTTTTTTTTTTGAGACAGGGCCTCACTTGGTCATCTAGGCTGGAGTGCAGTGGTGTGATCATGGCTTACTGCAGCCTCAACCTCTAGAGTTCCCATCTCAGCCTCCCAAAGTGTTGAGATTACAGGTGTGAGCCACCATGCCCGACTAATAATTCTTTAGATCTCAATTTGGTGGTCAATTCTTCAAAGAAAGCTTTCTTTTCTTTTCTTCTTTTCTTTCTTTCTTTTTTTTTTTTTTTTTTTTTTTTTGGAGACAGGGTCTTGCTCTGTCACCCAGGCTGGAGTGCCGTGGCTTGATCATAGCTCACTGCAGACTTGACTTCCTGGACTCAAGTGATCCTCCAGCCTCAGCCTTCCAAAGTGCTGAGATTACAACCATGAGCCACCACACCTGGCCAGAGAAAGCTTTCTGGACCTCTTTGAATAGATCAAATCTTCTATTGTAAGTTCTTATTAGCACCATTTGTTATTTTTCATAGCACTTACCACAATTTCAGTTTTTTGTTTGTTTGTTTGTTTGTCTGTTTTGAGATGGAGTTTTGCTCTTTTTGCCCAGACCAGAGTGCAGTGGTGCGATCTTGGCTCACCGCAAGTGACTCTCCTATCTCAGCCTCCCGAGTAGCTGGGATTGCAGGCAAAGTTGCAGTGAGCCGAGATCGCGCCACTACACTCTAGCCTGGATGACAGAGTGAGACCCCATGTCAAAAAATATATATATATATATTTATTAAATATAAAGGATTCATTGAATCCTAACAGAAAGAAGATACCTAGTTCTGAAGGCCAGGTTTAAGTGCTAACGGTTTAAACTATACTAGAAATCAGACTGGTACTATTGCAACTTCTGGAGATTCATTAGAAGACCAGAGACATATCAAAGATCTGGCTACATCTTGGTTCTATAAAGGAGACATAGATACATCCTGGTTCTGTGTATATTATAGTAATGATACTAACCAAACAGTTATCAACAAGGTACTTCCTACAGAGCAAGTGCACAAACATCTATGAATTGACACTACTCATTCCTGTGAATCAGCCTATCACTTGAACATATTTATCAGCATTTCTTGACCTTTGTGCACATTAAGGTGCAATTTTTAAAAATGTCACCAAATAAATGTATCACATCACCTCTGAAGCTGATTTCTCTAACACCATCTCCAGCCTCTCACTAGGGACCATCTAGTCCTACATTTTCATTTACTCACAGGACACTTAAAACACATTTCTTGGCTGAGCGCAGTGGCTCACACCTGTAATCCCCACACTTCGGGAGGCTGAGGCAGGCGGATCACTTGAGGTCAAGAGTTCAAGACCAGCCTGGCCAACATGGTAAAACCCTGTCTCTAATAAAAATACAAAAGTTACCTGGGCATGGTGGCAGGTGCCTGTAATCCCAGCTACTCAGGAGGCTGAGGTGGGAGGATCACTTGAACCTGGGAGGCAGAGGTTGCGGTGAGCCAAGATTGCGCCACTGTACTCTCTGCTGGGTGACAAGGCAAGATTCTGTCTCAAAAACCAACCAACCAACCAACCAACCAACCAACCAGCAACACACACATTTCTTGCCATTTTCTCACATTTTATGTATCTAAAGTTGAACCTCTTGGTTTACTCACCCCAATTTAGCTATTGCCTACCCACCTACCCATTTGCCCCACTATTGCACTGGAAACTAACCTCGATAAGTTTGTCAGTCTTGTTGAAGATGATTGCATTGCACGCTCGTACAATTCAGTCTTGTCCTCCATTCCTACTGGTAGTTCTCCTGATTACTGGATTTAGAAGCCTGAGCTCCTAATGCCATTCCTTACCACTTGCACTTCTTCTGTCCTGATGGAGGCTTGGTATAATACTGACCTATATTTGCAAGGCACTGAGGAACTACCTTGCAGAGTTCTCGAGACAGCCAAACTTTGTGTTCTCCCACCTAGCACAGGAGGGCCAAGTTTAATTTTCCTCTCCCTAAAATGTCTCTAAAATGCTATGTCTTCTATCCAGTAATGTAGTCCTTCAAGGCAAAGATATCGTGGTCTTGTGCTTTCTTTTACTTTCTGTTCTCTTTTGGGAGTGATTTTATTTTATTTACTAGTCTGTGAGAATAACATGCAAATGACTCAATCCGAATTTCTAGAATCTAATACTCCTTGTTATACTGGCCAGGATCCCCATTCTCCTCTCCTTTCTTGAAACGAAAGGGGTAGTATCATCTACAAACCAAATGAACTTACTATTAGCTTATCAAGCACACACAGAATCTGGTTTCTCACACATTCCACCCTATTTCAGGGCCCACGAGGGATGTTGAGCTCTCTCTTCACTTTATTCTCTTTTTTATTTTTATTTTTATTTTTTTTGAGACGGAGTCTCACACTGTCACCCAGGCTGGAGTGCAGTGGTGCGATCTCAGCTTACTGCAATCTCTGCCTTCCAGGTTCAAGCGATTCTCCTTGCCTTAGCCTCCTGAGTAGCTGGGATTACAGGGGTCTGCCACCACGCCCAGCTAATTTTTTTTGTATTTTTGGTAGAGACGGGGTTTCACTATGCTGGCCAGGCTGGTCTCGAACTCCTGACCTAGTGATCTGCCTGCCTCGGCATCCCAAAGTGCTGGGATTACAGGTGTGAGCCACCGCACCCAGCCTCTTCACTTTATCCTCTTGGCAACTATTCCCCTGACTTCTCTTATGGTACTTCCTCTAGGGAACTCACACCCCTACCTTGTAGTTGGCAAAGAAATACCTTCACCCTTTAGATCTCATATCTTTTCTTCACAAACTTAAACCCATCCCCATGACCCTGCTTCCTCTTTTATAACCTTTTGCTTTCTACTTTCAGGGTTCCTCCTTTTCTGGTGTAGTTTATTACTTTTTCTGCCCTAATTTTGCCCTAATTTGTTCTTTCTTGGGATATTGGAGCCCGGGAGTCTGGCAGGAAGAGAGGTGGAAGAGAAAAATGAAGCCTGCCGGGCGCGGTGGCTCATGCCTATAATCCCAGCACTTTGGGAGGCTGAGGTGGGGGGATCACTTGAGGTCAGGAGTTCAAGACCAGCCTGGCCAACATGGCGAAACCGTGTCTCTACTAAAAATACAAAAAAAAATTGGCCGGGCGCGGTGGCTCACGCCTGTAATCCCACCACTTCGGGAGGCCAAGGCGGGCAGATCACGAGGTCAGGAGTTCCAGACCATCCTGGCCAACATGGTGAAACCCTGTCTCTACCAAAAATACAAAAAATTGGCCAGGCATGGTGGCGGGCGCCTGTAACCCCAGCTACTTTGGAGGCTGAGGCATGAGAATTGCTTGAACCTGGGTGGCAGAGGTTGCAGTGAACCGAGATCATGCCACTGCACTCCAGCCTGGGCGATAGAGCAAGACTTTGTCTCAAAAACAAAAACAAAAACAAACAAACAAAAAACAGAAAGAAAAAGGAAGACTTCACAGTGGTATGACCTTAAGATAAGATGTTTGAGGGAAAAAAATCAAATCTTTCATACATTACAAATGAATAATTCTGTAGGCATTTCCTGTGTGATGTTTTGCTAAGAGTGTCTGCTTTTGTCATCCAGCTAGATTACTCCAGGGGGAGGAAAGGAGTAGGAAAAATGAAAGCCATTCTGCCTTATTGTTGAAGGTAGCAGTGAAGGCAGCTAAACAAATATAGGACACACATACACACACACACCCATCACCTTTATCTGTAACATTTTGCCAAATTAATTGAAGCATATCTTACGCAAAGGGCTTTGTGTATAGCATTCTCCCTAGAAAGCGTTCCACAAGCAAAATAAAACAAAAATAAATAAAAACAGTATAACAAGGAGTATGCACCGAGCTTAGTTCTGGAGACTCCTAGAAGAAACTGTTCTGGGACTTGAGATCTTTTCAGCAGCCCTGGGATCAACAGCAACCTGAAAATGATCATTCTGAAGTTGCTTAGGAGCAGAGAGATTTGAAAAATTGGTGTAACTTCAGCTGAAATTCAGCCTAGTCTTTCATGTGTCCTTAAATTCCCAAATTAGTCCACTTGTATCCATATCCATCTTGAAGTAAAAATATGCTATAAAGATAGTTCAGTAGCTTCTTGGGGTTCAAAGTTAAACAAACAAACAAACAAAAAGATATCAGTTCAGTATCTCTCCTCTCAAATCCAGTTCTGAAAATCCAGAGGAATTCAAACTACAGTAGGCTCTCTTTATATACGGAGGATGTGTTTGAAGACCTATAGTAGATGCCTGAAACTGCAGATAGTACCAAATCTTACGTACACTATGTTGTTTTTACCTATACATACATATCTATAATTAAGGTCAATTTATAAATTAGGCACAATAAGAGATTAGCAATAATAGCTAGTAATACAATAGAACAATTATGATAATCTACAGTAATAAAAGTTATGTGAGGCCAAGGAAGGTGGATTGCTTGAGCCCAGGAGTTTGAGACCAGCCTGGGCAACATGGTGAAATCCCTTCTCTACTGAAAATATGAGAACTATCCAGGTGTGATGCTCGCGCCTGTGGTCCCAGCTTTCAGGAGGTAAGGCTGAGTTGGGAGGTGAGGCTGAGGTGGAAGAATCACCTGAGCCCAGAAAGTTGAGGCTGCATTGAGCTGGGTCAAGCCACTGCACTCCAGCCTGGGTGACAGAGTGAAACTTTATCTCAAAAAAAAAAAAAAAAAAAAAAAAGTGACTGCTTTTGGAACTGAAATCTTTGAAATTTTGCTAGATATAGAGAAATTTTATTCAGCTTAAGCTCCACTTCCACTTAGAAAAAAAAGCGATCTGAAGTAAAAAGACTAATAGAACTTAATTATTTTCCAGTTGACCATTTAACTAAAAAGCAGTTATAAAGAAAGTAAATTAAGCTTTTAATATCTGCCCGTTGGGTGGAGCATATAGCTTGCTTCCAGAAGATATTTGGTTCTTAAAATATTCACAAGTTTCACTTTTAAGTTCATGCTATCTATGGCTCAGCTGCAGTAAGTGTGATCTTTTCACTTCCCCAAATGTCACTGAACTCAGGTCTCCTTATGCTCTGCAGCTCTGTCCTGAACGGAGTCAGAACCAGAAGATAATAAAAGGGTTGAGGTAGAATGTTTTGCCAGTGGAAAAGGAAAGCTCTTTAGAGATAGCTTCTTACCTCATTTCTCTAGGAAGATTAATTTTTCTTGGAATCTTATTACAGAAGCTGAAAAGGCAATCTACCAAGTACAAGGCAGACAAAACCTATCCTACAACTGTGGCTGAGAAGCCCAAGAATATCAAGAAAAACAGATATAAGGATATTTTGCCCTGTAAGTTCCATTTCTCTCTATAAACTCATACTTTCTCCCAAACTCAATCATTACTATCTCTTTGTACCCATTGCTTACTGATCCTGATCTTGGAACATGGCATTGACAACTTAGTTTGTACTATTTATGACTGCAAAAGAATATTCATTCATTCATTCACTCACTTGTTCACTCATGAGCATACACTATTCACAGTGTTAGGCCCTGATTTAAATCTGCCGACTAAGCCCTCTTAATTGTACTATGTCTGTCTTTTGTATTATAGATGATTATAGCCGGGTAGAACTATCCCTGATAACCTCTGATGAGGATTCCAGCTACATCAATGCCAACTTCATTAAGGTACAGTGAAAGAAAATAAAAGCATTCCATATTTCTCTAGATACCCAAAAAAAGGGGAGGGCTGGCTGGACTCAGTGGCTCATGCCTGTAATCCCAGCACTTTGGGAGGCTGAGGCGGAAAGATCACTTGAACGCAAGAATTTCAGACCAGCCTGGGCAACATATGAGACCCCATCTCAACAAAAAGTTAAAAAATTAGCCAGGTGTGGTGGCATGCGCTTGTAGTCCCAGCTACTGGAGAGGCTGAGGTAAGGGGATTGCCTGAAGCCAGGAGGTCAAGGCTGCAGTGAGCTGTGATTATGCCACTGCACTCCAGCCTGGGTAACACAGTGAGACCATCTCAAAAAAAAAAAAAAAAGGAAGCGGAGGACTAGGTGAGAACAGGGTATTATTTGTAGTCACCCCGTGTAATTTCTGTTCCCCTTTAGGGAGTTTATGGACCCAAGGCTTATATTGCCACCCAGGGTCCTTTATCTACAACCCTCCTGGACTTCTGGAGGATGATTTGGGAATATAGTGTCCTTGTAAGTATGGTGTTGCTTCTGTTACTTTATTCTCTACTTTATTAAAAACAGTGCTTTTAAAAAATTGGTCAGTGGAACTTCAGGGTTCAGGCATCTTTTAGTCAGAATCACAATGCCATTCTTGTCCAAGGAAATGAAAGTTCTCAGCCAGGTGTACTCTGGGAGGCCAAGAGGGGTGGATAGCTTGAGCCTAGGAGTTCTAGACCAGCCTGGGCAACATGGCAAAACCCTGTCTCTACAAAAAATACAAAAATTAGCTGGGAGTGGTGGTGTGTGCCTATAGTCCCAGCTACTGAGGAAGCTGATATGGGAGAATCGCTTGAGCCCATGAGGTTGAGACTGCAGTAAGCTGAGATTGTGCCACAGCACTCCAGCCTGGGTGACAGAATGAGACCCTGTCTCAAAAATAAATAAGTTTTAAAAAATAATAAAAATAAATTTAAAAATTAGAAAGTTCTTACCTTGACAGGCTCATTTGGTAACAAGATTACTGGTCTGAACAGAGAAAGGGGAAGTATTGTCAGAATGAAGGAAGAGTAGCAGCAATATTTTATAAGTCACCAGGATTTATTTTTTGGTTAAAAAAAACAACAAAACAGAAAAAAGAACGGTGAATACTTTCTGACTCTGGGATCCATGTATTAACTGCTCTTTCTAACTATATATGAATGTTTAAGTTTCTATCTATTTCATCCCCCAGATCATTGTTATGGCATGCATGGAGTATGAAATGGGAAAGGTAAGTTACTTTCTAGTACCTGCTGACCTTAAAACAAAGGAAAGAAGAAAAAGGAGAGGGAAATTGGCAGCAGAACTTACCTGAGTGTACCTAGATAAAACTTATGTCATCTTCCTAGTTTTCAGTTTGGGAATGCCACGTGATTCTCAGAGGATTTTTTTTTTTTTTCTCCTAAGAATCCTATTTGTTTGTTTTCTCAGTAGACCCTATGTTTTACAGTTAAAAACAAGGTATGCTTTTAAGATTAACAAATCACTTGCCCATTTCTATTAATTAGATATCTTTAACTGCCAGCCAGAGCTTTTAATCCTGTGCTGTCCAATATTGCATCCACCAGCCACATACAGCTATTGAGCATTTAAAATATGGCTAATGTGACTGGGGAACTCAATTATTTTAATTGATTTAAACTTAAAAACTGACATGCAATTCAGTTATCAGAAAGCTGTTTGAGTATGTGAAAATTTTTCAAATGTAAGTTTTATTAAATCTAAATGGAAATAAAATATTTCCAAAATTTGGCATCCTAATTGAGATTAGCTATAAATATAAAATATACACTGGATTTTGAAGACTTAGTAAAAAATGCCAAATATCTGATAATTATTTTATATTGGTTACATGTCAGAATGTTTTGATATATTGGGCTAAGATATGTTATTAAAATTAATTTCACCTCTTTTCATTTTTTAACGTGTCTGTTTGAAAATTTAAAATTACATTTGTGGTTCACATTATATTTTTACTGGATATCACTGTTCTACTGTTGCCATTCTGAGTTGACAATTCTAATCAAAAGCAAGGGAACTAGGTATTTCACTTAGCTTGTGCAGCTGTTTTAGTAGACATATGATTTCTGTTAGTTCTTGTGAAATACTAAAAATAGGTCAAAGATTTCTATTTCTACTTTTTCAGACTCCCAGGAAGTCTGTAATTTATATATCCTTTAATGTTTGTTTTCCCATCTTTGGAGATTCCAATAATGTAGGGGTTGAAGCCCAAAGGGGTTAGACGCACCTAACCTAAGGTGAAGGACATAGAGCTGAATTTGCTTCCAAATGAGAGAGTGGAAGAGACTAGAATATATGGAGGGAAATCACTGTATTCTGCTTTGTGCAACAGAAAAAGTGTGAGCGCTACTGGGCTGAGCCAGGAGAGATGCAGCTGGAATTTGGCCCTTTCTCTGTATCCTGTGTAAGTGTAATGTCTGTTCTCATGTCTGAGTAAAGCCTCCAGGGTCTACCTTATAGAGAGCTTGTCTTTGCAATCACTAATACTTGAGTCTTCTTTTTCTTTTTAGGAAGCTGAAAAAAGGAAATCTGATTATATAATCAGGACTCTAAAAGTTAAGTTCAATAGTGTAAGTATAAAATAAGAATGATAAACTCAAAAGCCTATAGAGATCAGGCAAGTAAATATAGATGTGTGTAGCTCAGGCTGGGCATAAGACAATGGGGAGTGGTAGGGTCTTTGATGTCGTGAATGAGTCTTCATATTCAAGAGAACTTTGAGCCTGGCCGACATGGCAAAAACCTGTCTCTACTAAAAACACACAAAAAATTAGCTGGGCATGGTGGTGCATGCCTGTGGTTCCAGCTAGTCAAGAGGCTTAGGCAGGAGAAATCATTTAAGCCCTGGAGGTGGAGGTTGCAGTGAACCGAGATGGTGCCACTGCACTGCAGCCTGGGTGACAGAGCAAGACTGTGTCTCAAAGAAGAAGAAAAAAAGAAGAGACCATTGTTATAATATGTCTTCAATCTATTCTATACCATGGCACACATATAAAATGATAATATTTGTAGGGTGAACAGAAGCTGAACAGTGCATAGAGACTGGGGACCAGTTTGAGAGCTTAGGCTGCCCTAGGCCCTGCCCAGCTTCTCTAAGGCAAAAAGATTTAATATATCAGCATGATTGTGACACATTGGAGGCATACCAGTTGGGAAACACTGGTTTGAACTATTTTCATATCTAGCTATTTCCTCCTGTGAATGGGGCAGATGGGGACAAACCAATAGTAAGTGACCTGAAATCACTTTTAATGGTTTTCAGAAAGCATCTGGTCACCTGAGATCTATAGAGAAGAAACCGGAATAAATTTCAAAAAGGATATAGATACAACTTAGTATGCCGGACTGATGTCTTGGTATAATGAGGTGGAGTTCTAACCACAAGTTGTCTTATTATCCTGGCTATTTTAAAAATAATTTCAACTTTTTTTTTTTTTTTTTTTTTTTTTTTGAGACAGAGTCTCGCTCTGTCACCCAGGCTGGAGTGTGGAGTGTGCAGTGGTGCAATCTTGGCTTACTGCAACCTGAGCCTCCTGGGTCCAAGCAACTCTTGTGCCATGGCCTCCCCAGTAGCTGGGACTACAGGTGCTCACCACCTTGCCTGGCTAACTTTTGTATTTTTAGTAGAGACAGGGTTTCCCCATGTTGGCCAGGTTGGTCTTGAACTCCTGACCTCAAGTAATCTGCCTGCTTCGGCCTCCCAAAGTGCTAGGATTACAGGCGTAAGCCACCACACCCAGCCTCAACTTTAATCTTATGAATATAAGACACAAGGGCGTAAATGTGCAGGTTTGTTGCATGCATGCCACTGAATAATCCCATCACCCAGGTAGTGAGCATAATACCCAATAGGTGGTTTTTCAGCCCTTGCCCCTCTTCCCCTCCCATCTGGCTACTTTTTATAGGAAACTCGAACTATCTACCAGTTTCATTACAAGAATTGGCCAGACCATGATGTACCTTCATCTATAGACCCTATTCTTGAGCTCATCTGGGATGTACGTTGTTACCAAGAGGATGACAGTGTTCCCATATGCATTCACTGCAGGTATGACACTATATATAAACCTTCTACCCAAAATGAACCAAATGTCAGAGTCTGGCCAGGACTGTGTAATTGAAAGGGGAAAAGGTTAATAGCAGAAACAAACGATAATAAATTCAACCTAAGCATTAAATTCATGTTTTTCTGATAAGTTACTTGTGAGTAGTACAGTTCTAGAGACTCTTGCTCTGAGATGTTGCCTAGGACCTCTTGCATGACAAATGGGCTCTGGGAAATGGTGGGGTTTGGAAAGTTTAATTGTCCCCAGGCATCTTCTTCCTCAAATCTGCTGGTGAAATTTTCCAGCTACTGTCAATGGTCCATTCTTTCTAGGTATACATGCATACATGCTACTGTGATCTTTCATTTCAGTGCTGGCTGTGGAAGGACTGGTGTTATTTGTGCTATTGATTATACATGGATGTTGCTAAAAGATGGGGTGAGTTTCTCTCAGCAGGCACTTCCCATTTGCTTAGTCTACTGCTTTCATACTTAGTAATTGTTTGGTTTTTCAAAACATCTATCTTCATGATTCATCTTTTCTAGAAAATGTACTTGTAGACCCACTCTGTCAGAAGATTTAATTAGTTCCCAGGTAGGTGGGTCTTAAAGGGTGGTCCCCAGACAAGAAGCATCAGCATCACCTGAGAACTTGTTAGAAATGCAATATATACTGGGCTAAGATATGTTATTAAAATTAATTTCACCTCTTTTCAGTTTTGAATGTGTCTATTTGAAAATTTAGGCCAGGCACGGTGGTTCACGCCTGTAATTCCAGCACTTTGGGAGGCCGAGGCAGGTGGATCACGAGGTCAGGAGATCGAGACCATCTTGGCTAACATGGTGAAACCCTGTCTCTACTAAAAATACAAAAAAATTAGCCGGGTGTGGTGGTGGACGCCTGTAGTCCCCGCTACTCAGGAGGCTGAGGCGGGAGAATGGCTTGAACTGAGGAGGTGGAGCTTGCAGTGAGCCAAGATCGCGCCACTGCACTCCAGCTTAGGTGACAGAGTGAGACTCTGTCTCAAAAAAAAAAAAAAAAAAAGCAAAAAAAAATTAGCCAGGCATGGTGGCATGTGCCTGTAATCCCAGCTACTCAGGAGGCTGAGGCAGGAGAATTGCTTGAACTCGGGAGGTGGAGGTTGCAGTGAGCAGAGATTGAGCCACTGTACTCCAGCCTGGGTGACAGAGAGAGACTCCGTCTCAAAAAAATAAAAATAAAAATAAAATACATAAAGGAAAAGAAAGAAATTTTTGGCCGGGCATAGTGGCTCACACGGTAATCCCAGCACTTTGGGAGGCCGAGGCAGGCTGATCACCTAAAGTTGGGAGTTCGAGACCAGCCTGACCAACATGGTGAAACTCTGTCTCTACTAAAAATACAAAATTAGCCAGGTGTGGTGGCGCATGCCTGTAATACCAGCTACTCGGGAGGCTGAGACAGGAGAATCACTTGAACCTGGGAGGTGGAGGTTGCAGTGAGCCAAGATCACGCCATTGTACTCCAGCTTGGGCAACAAAAGTGAAACTCCTTCTCAAAAAAAAAAAAAGAAAAAAGAAAAAGAAAATTTAAAATCACATATGTGGCTCACATTATATTTTACTGGATATCACTGTTCTACTGTTGCCATTCTGAGTTGACAATTCTAATCAAAACCAAGCAAACTTGGCTGGTTGCAGTGGCTCATGCCTGTAATCTCAGCACTTTGGGAGGCTGAGGTGGGCAGATCACCTGAGGTCGGGAGTTCAAGACCAGCCTGACCGACATGGAGAAACCCTGTCTCTACTAAAAATACAAAATTAGCCAGGCCTGGTGGCACATGCCTGTTATCCCAGCTACTCAGGAGGCTGAGGCAGGAGAATCGCTTGAACCCGGGAGACAGAGGCTGCAGTGAGCCGAGATCGCGCTGTTGCACTCCAGCCTGGGCAGCAAGAGTGAAAGTCCGTTTCAAAAACAAAACAAAACAAAAAGCAAAAATCAAAACCCAAGGAAACTAGATATTTCACTTAGCTTGTGCAGCTGTTTTAGTAGACATATGATTTCTGTTAGTTCTTGTGAAATACTGAAAATAGGTCAAATATTTCTATTTCTACTTTGTCAGACTCCCAGGAAGTCTGTAATTTATATGTCCTTTAATGTTTGTTTTCCAATCTTTGGAGATTCCAATAGTGTAGGGGTTGAACCCCAAGGGGGTTAGGTGCACCTAACCTAAGGTGAAGGCAAATTACTGGGCCCCACCCCATTGAATTGAATCATGTCTCTAGAGATGGGGGCCCAGAAAGCTGTCCAGGTGATTGTGATGCATGATGAAGTTTGAGGGCCACTGTCCTAAATTATATAGTTACCCTTCCTTTATCCAAAGATGCTTTAATAGATGGACTCAACTTACTGCAATCATACTTTGCGTTCCAATCTATAAATCATTTTTTAATGTCTAATAGGAAATGGGAAGTTTAAAATATGGCCTTTAGACCTACCTACCAACCTCTTTCATTTTATGCAACTCTCATACTTGTGCATCTACTGAATCCTGTCCCTCGTTATATCATAGTTTTAGACATTTGGTTATACCGTGTGAAATCATTCTGAAGAGTTTCTTTAGTCTTTTCTAGGGAAAATACCAGGCTCTAAATCATGTTGCAAGTGATAAGAAACCTCATTTGTTTTAAAAATGCATCATTTTTCTGATATTACCCCATGTTAGAAGAGCAGATGCCATGGAAGTACAAGACTATGAAAAGGTAGCAATAATTTATTAACAAAATATTGAAAGGAATATTTTCCCCTTTAATTTGATAGATAATTCCTGAGAACTTCAGTGTTTTCAGTTTGATCCAGGAAATGCGGACACAGAGGCCTTCATTAGTTCAAACGCAGGTATGAACTATAGTGAATGGATCAGAACATGTGTCTGAGTCTTGCTCCATCTCTATGTTTAATGGTGAGGCATCCAAAAACAGCTGACTGCTCAGATATAACACCAATTTACCATTACGTGCTCTAGAGTCCATTGCCATTTTCTCTAACTCTGAATATCCCAATATTCTTCCTGTATCCCTTGTCCTGGGTCAAATTCCTTTCATTCCTTATTTTACTGTCTGTTCAGAAAATATTAAGATGCCAATGTAATATTACTTACTTCCTTACAAAGGATGTTGTAAAAGTATTCAACAAACTGACTTGTGGACTTGAAATAGCTAGGTCATGTTAATTTGAAATTTTGTAGTGATAAAATTCATCTCTGAAAGCATAGAAAATCAGGGATTTGTAATTTCTACCCAGGATGTGGTAACAGAATATGGAGAATTCAGTCTATGTGCTCGTTTTAGGAAACACTGAAAAATAAAAATAAAAACCATATTCCTATTACCTACAGATAGCCACTATTACTATTTTTCTATAGTTTCTCCTGATTCTTATTGCATGCATACTTAAAAAAGAAAAAACATAATTGGGCCGGGCGCGGTGGCTGACACCTGTAATCCCAGCACTTTGGGAGGCCAAGGTGGGTGGATCACCTGAGGTCATTTGAGACCAGCCTGACCAATATGCTGAAACCCTGTCTCTACTAAAAATAAAAAAATTAGCTGGATATGGTGGCAGGCACCTGCTAATCCCAGCTACTTGGGAGGCTGAGGCGGGAGAATTGCTTGAGCCTGCGAGGTGGAGGTTGCAGTGGGCCGCGATCACACGACTGCACTCCAGCCTGGGCAACAGAGTGAGACTCTGTCTCAAAAAAAAAAAAAAATTACAATCACACTCTATTTATGTATCACAATCTTTTAACCTACCCCAGAATACCCACACTTGTTCACTCCATTAGGAATGCTCTTCCCTTCTCCTAGCCCAAATCTCTCACTGCCTACAATATTAATTTCACCCATATTTCTACACGAATAGTTTTACCCAATAGTTTTAGTTTTCTAAGTGGTCTCCATTTTTAATATAGAATTTAGAATTGACCCATTCATTCATCAAACGTGTATTGATGTTTATTAACAGGCACTTTTGTGTAATTTGTTAGAACTACTTTTAACTACTTAAATAGCAAGACCTTAAAGTGTTTAAAACACTTACAAATGAAGATGCAAATAGTTTTAGAGATAAAACAACTGACAATGGCAATTCAGATATTTTAGTCTAGAAGTTGTGAATTAAAGGGATAAAATAAAGAGCTATTATAATATAAAACTGTTTGGCCTGCACAGATTTTCCACTAATAGCTGGTGGAAAAAAATAACTTTCATGTGTTGAGTGTAGGTGTTTTCTATATTCAACCTGTGAGGGAGAAAGCTTATGTGAAATGAAAGCATTAGCTAGTTTAATGCTGTCAGACTTGAAAGAAGGCTGATCCATGTAAATGCATAAAGATTCCAGAAGTATGGAACCTAGTTATATAAATAGCAATACTAATTTAATAAAACCATACCCCATTTCAAAAACGAATTCCATTTCAGGCCTACTTTTAAGAGTTGGAAGACGCTGAAAAAGCCTTCACATTTTGGCATTATCAAACAACTAACTGAACTTGACAGTTGTAGCTGTTTTTTCTGACACTACTGTAACCAGGAAATGGCACTGTAACCAGATGAGAGCTTCCTGTCTGATTTTTCTTTTTCTTCCTTCCTTTCTTTCCTTCCTTCCTTCCTTCCTTCCTTCCTTCCTTCCTTCCTTCCTTCCTTCCTTCCTTCCTTCCTTCTTTTGAGATGGAGTTTCACACTGTCACTCAGGCTGGAGTGCAATGGTGCGATCTTGGCTCACTGCAACTTCTGCCTGCCGGGTTCAAGCAAGTCTTCTGCCTCAGCCTCCCGAGTAGGTGGGACTCCAGGCACGCATCACCATGCCCAGCTAATTTTTTTTGTATTTTTAGTGGAGATGGGGTTTCACCATGCTGGCCAGGCTGGTCTTGAACTCCTGATTTCGTGATCTGCCCGCCTCGGCCTCCCAAAGTGCTGGGATTACAGGCGTGAGCCACCATGCCCAGCCCTGATTTTTCTTTCTTAAAAAAATTAGCCAGATGTGGTGACTCACGCCTATAATCTCCGCACTTTGGGAGGCTGAGGCAGGTGGATCACTTGAGCTCAGGAGTTCAAAACCAGCCTGGGCAACATAGTGAGACCCTGTCTCTACAAAAAATACAAAAATTATCAGGGTGTAGTGGCAGGTGCCTGCAGTCCCGACTTACTTGGGAGACTGAGGTGGGAGCATCACTTGAGCCTGGGAGGTCGAGGCTGCAGTAAGCCGAGACTGCATCACTGCACTCCAGCCTGGGCAACACGGTGAGACCGTGTCTCAAAATAAATAAATAAATAAATAAATAAATAAATAGCATACTAATGGCTGTGTTGAATGATATAGACTCTGCATTGTTTCCTGCTAAAATTATCTTTGAAAAAAAATTGTTCTTTATTTGTACAGAAATGTGTAAAGTGTCAGGGAAAACCCTGAATAGGCCCTTTCAGGTAAAACCCTGATTAGGCCCTTTCAGATAAAAAGTAGGTTCAAAATTAAGTGCTTGAGAAAGTACAGGCAAAAACAGAGTAGTAATAACTCATAAACCTTGTAATAGTAGAGGTCTCATTTCTCTATGGTGAAATCCTTTTGTAACCACAAATTTCAAAACCTTATTTAGTGGTTTACTTTTTTTTGGTATCTTTATTAGGACAAAATTTTAGCAACTTTATCTAAATGCACTGAACTAAGAGTGTGGAAATTAAGTTTCTAAGCCAAGCCCTGGAAATTCCTTCTGAATGACCTGGGATAAACTGTTTGTAAATAGGTATAAATAGCTTATCTACTTTATAGAGCAATTGTGAGGACCAAATTAAAGCATAGACATTGAAGTTATCTATCTATACACCAACCACTATCTCTTTTTCCAGAAAAGATGAAGGTTGCTTACAAAAAATCCATCTAGAATGAAATATTTTTTTTTTTAATGTGAGCAAGGGAAACAGAATTAGAGAAATGATGGTGGAGAGAAAGATAAGAAACTAGGGTTAGAACATAAAAGAAACAAGTCATAAGATTCCTGTACATTAGTTAGAGGTGTATCAAATATTTAGCTATTTTCAGCAGCATAAAAGTGCTTTGAAATCTGAAGTGAACTACGTAAGCATAAGGCATTGTTAGTAAGTTTAATAACATGCCGATCATCCTTTTGGGTCTGCTATATTAGGATTTGATTGGTGTTCATATTCCTAAAATCTGGTCCTGTTGTTCACCAATTTTTTTGTTTTTGTTTTCATTTGTTCTGGGTTGTGATGCTCTTCAGGAACAATATGAACTGGTCTACAATGCTGTATTAGAACTATTTAAGAGACAGATGGATGTTATCAGAGATAAACATTCTGGAACAGAGGTAAAATTTAAACTAGATATTATGTCAAAAAAATGTTCATACTTGCTTTTGGTCAAGGGATGTCAGATTTGTTGCAGGATTTATCTATTGTCACAACTAAATTGAGAGCGTCAGGTGTGCATAGGGCTGCACTGAAAATTTCCTGTGGAAAATGACAAATTAATTTGATGTAATTTAACTTAAAAAATTAATCTCACTAAGTCCGGTGGCTCACACCTGTAATCCCAGCATTTTGGGAGCTCGAGGCAGGCAGATCACCTGAGGTCAGGAGTTCAAGACCAGCCTGGCCAACATGGTGAACCCCATCTCCAAAAAAAAAAAAAATTTAGCCAGGAGTGGTGGGGCATACCTGTAGTCCCAGCTACTCCAGAGGCTGAGGCAGGAGGATTGCTTGAACCTGGGAGGTGGAGGTCGCAGTGAGCTGAAATGGCACCACAGCACTCCAGCCTGGGCAACAAAGTGAGACCTTGTCTCAAAGAGAAATAAAAATTTAAAAATAATCTCTTGGCTGGGCAAGGTGGTTCATGCCTGTAATCCCAGCACTTTGGAAGGCCAAGGTGGAAGGATTGTTCAAGCCTAGGAGTTTGAGAGCAGCCTCAGCAACATAGCAATTGTCTCTACAAAAAAATTTTTCCAAATGGCCGGGTGCAGTGGTTCACGCCTGTAATCCCAGCACTTTGGGAGGCCAAGGTGGGGTTTTGCCATATTGACCAGGCTGGTCTTGACCTGGGATCAGGAGTTCAAGACCAGCCTGGCCAACATGGTGAAACCCCGTCTCTACTAAAAATACAAAAATTAACTGGGCATGGTGATGTGCACCTGTAATCCCAGCTACTCAGGAGGCTGAGGCATGAGAATCATTTGAACCCAGGAGGCGGAGGTTGCAGTGATCTGAGATTGCACCACTGCACTCCAGCCTAAGTGACAGAGCAACACTCTGTTAAAAAAAAAAAAAAAGCCCCAGCAAAAAGAGAAGGCTTAACTAAGATTCAGAGTCTCATAACAATGTGAAAATACCCAGATTTCAGTTGAAAATCACTTATTATACCAAGAACCAGGAAGATCTCAAACTGAATTTAAATAAGGACAATAGGTGACAACACCGAGATGATACAGATGTCAGAATTATCTGACAAGGATTTTAAAGCAGCCAAGATAAAAATGCTTCAGTGAGCAATTAAAAACATGGTTAAAACAACAACAGCAAAACAATAAAAAGAATGAAAATATAAAAAAATAAAAAAGGTAAAAACATGCTTAAACCAAATTAAAAAATACAAAGCCTCATCAAAAAAAAAAAAAAAAAAAAAAGAGTCTCAGCAAAGAAACAAGATATAAAGAGAACCAAATGGAAATTTTAGAACTTAAAAATACAGTAACTGAAGCAAAATAGATGGGTTCAACAGCAGAATAGAGGGTACGGAAAAAAGAATTAATGAATTGAAAAGTAGAACAATAGAAATTGCCCAATCTGAGCAACAGTGATAAAAGAGACTGAAAAAAAATAAACAGAGCTGCAGGGAACTAAGGGACAAAAAAAAAAAAAAAAAAATCTAGCATTGGGTCATCAAAACTCCAGAAAGAAAAGAGAAAGGGCAGGGCTGAAAAAGTACTGGAAGATACATCATAATTAAATTTCTGAAAACAAAAAATGACAAAAAAGTTTTAGAAATCAGCCAGAAAAAGATGACACCTTAACTGTAGGAGGAAAACAATTAGAATGACAGCAGATTTTGCATTAGGAATCATAGAGGTCAGAAGGAAGTGGCACAATATTTTCCAAGTGCTGAAAGAAAATAACTGTCAATCCAGAGTTTTACACCCAGTGAAAACATCCTTCAGGGCTGAAGGGGAAATCAAGACATTCTCAGATGAAGAAAAACTAAGATAATCTGTTACCAGTAGACCTACCCTAAAAAAATGGCAAAGGAAACTTTCTAAACCGAAAGGGAATGATGAAAGAAGGAAGAAAGAACATAATAAACAAATGTGGGTAAATATAATAAACTTTCCTTCTCCTCTTGAGTTTTATAAATTATGTTTTACAATTGAAGCAAAAATATAACACTAACTGATGTTGTTCTAAATGTATTAAAGGAAATATTTTAAATGATTATAACAGGAGGATGGTAAGAAACATAAAGGAAGGTAAGGCTTCCACACTTGAACTGGTAAAATGATAACACCAGTAGAGTGTGATACCATATATCTATATCTGTATCTAGAGCCATGACTAAAAAAAGAGATATAATAAAACACACTATAGGTAAATCAAAATGGAATTCTAAAAAATGCAGGAAAGAGAAAGCATCAGGGAAAAGAAAAGAGCAATGAGAAACAGAAAGAATAAAGAGAAAACAAAAAATAAAATAGCAGAATGAAACTTGACCATATTAATAATTACATTAAACATATAAGCCTAAATACACCAATATTTACTGGTGGTAGAGTGAATTGCCAGATTGGCATAGAGAATTAAAAAACAATTCAACTATATGTTGTCTATGAGAAACTCACTTCAAATATATAAGAGGGCTAAAAACAAAGGAATGGAAAAAAGTTATATCAGTAAACATGAATCAAAGGAAAGCAGGAGTGGCTATGTTAATATCAGATAAAGTAGACTTCAGAGCAAAGACAATTATCAGAGATAGGGAAAGATAATGATAAAAGGGTCAATCTGCCAGTAAGACATAATAGTCCTAAATGTATATAGACCAAACAATGAAATTGCAAAATATGTGAAGAAAAACTCATAGAACTTAAAGGAGAGAAAAAGATGATTCACAGTCATAGCCAGAGACTTCAATATTCTTCTTTCAACAATTTTGATAGAACTAGACAGAAAACCAGCAAGGATATAGGTGAACTCAACACCACTAACTGACAAAATCTAGTTGACACTTACAGAACACTCTACCTAATAAGAATACACATTCTTTTAAAGTGCTTATGGAAAATATATATCAAGATAGAGTATATCCTGAGCCATAAAAATCTGAAAAATTTGAAAAATTTTTTAAAATTGAAATTAGCCTGGGAGCAGTGGCTCACACCTGTAATCCCAGCACTTTGGGAGGCCAAGGCAGACGGATCACATGAGGTCAGGAATTTGAGACCAGCCTGGTCAGCCTGGCCAAACCCCATCTCTACTAAATATACAAAAATTAGCCAGGTGTGGTGGTGGGCACCTGTAATCCCAGTTACGTGGGAGGCTGAGGAAGGAGAATCACTTGAACCCGAACCTGGTAGGCAGAGGTTGCAGTGAGCCGAGATAGCATCACTGCACTCCAGCCTGGCCAACAAAGCGAGACTCTGTCTCAAAAACAAAAACAAAAACAAAAACAAAAACAAAAACAAAACAACCGAAATTATACAGAATATATTTTCTAACCACAATAGAATCAAATTAGAAATCAGTAACAGAGACCGGGCATGGTGGCTCTTGCCTGTAATCCTAGCACTTTGAGAGGCCAAGGTGGGAGGATTCCTTGAGGCCAGGAGTTCAAAATGATCCTGGGTAACACAGGGGGACCCCCATCTCTACAAAAATTAAAAACTCAGCCAGGTGTGATGGCATGTGCCTGTAGTCCCAGCTACTCAGGGGGCTGAGGTGGGAGGATTGCTTGAGTCTGGGAGGTCAAGGCTGCAGTCAACTGTGATTGTGCCACTGCACTCCAACCTGGGTGACAGAGCAAGACCCTGTCTCAAAAATTAATTAACTAATTAAAAAAAGAAAAAAAATCAGTAACAGAAAGGTAACGGAAAAGTATCCAAATCCTTGGAAATCAAACCACACTTTTCTAAATAATCTATTGGGTCAAAGAGAAAGTCTCAAAGGAAATAAAGAAACACACTGAATTAAACAAAAATGAAAATACAACATACCAAAATTTATGAGACAGAAGCAATAGCAGTACTGAGAGGGAACTTTATAGCACTAAGTGCATCCATTAGAAAACAGTATAGGTCTCAATAATCTAAGCTGTCACTCCAAGAATATAGAAAAAGAAATAAAGAGCAGAAATCAATGAAATTGGAAACAATAATAGAGAAAAATCAGAATTGGTTTTCTGTTTGTTTTTGTTTTTTTGAGACAGAGTTTCACTCTATCACCCAGGCTGGAGTGCAGTGGCATGATCTTGGCTCACTGCAACTTCCGCCTCCCAGGTTCAAGCGATTCTCCTGCCTTAGCCTCCCAAATAGCTGGGACTACAGGTATGTGCCACCATGGCCAGCTAATTTTTCTATTTTTGTAGAGATGGGGTTTTGCCATGTTGGCCAGGCTGGTCTTGAACTCCTGACTATCTGCTTGCCTCGGCCTCCCAAAGTGCTGGGATTACAGGCGTGAGCCAAGGCATCCAGCCTGGTTTTTTTAAAAGATAAAAAAAAATCGTTCTTTAACAAGATCAATGAAATTGACAAACCTTTTTAAAAACTGACACAGATAAAAAGGGAGAAAATGAAAATTACCAATATCAGGAATGAAATAGGAGCTATGTTGTCCAGGCTGGTCTTGAACTCCTGGGCTCAAGGGATTTTCCTGCCTTGGCCCCCCAAAGTGCTAGGATTACAGGCGTGAGTCACCACACCCGGCCCAGAATGGATTATTTTCTCAAACACAATCTACCACAATTTACTCAGCATGACATAGATAATTTGAGTAGCCCCTTAGTGATTAGAAAAATTGAATTTGTAATTTTAAAACTCCCAAAAAAGAAATCTCAGGCCCACATAGTTTCACTAGAGAATTCTATCAAATGGTTAAGGAAGAATTAACACCAATTTTATACAGTCTATACTAGGAAATAGAAAAGGAAGAGATACTTTCCAATTAATATTTTTATTGTAGTACAATATATCATTTTAATTTACTATTTTAGCCATTTTTAAGTGTACAATGTAGTGTCATTAAGTATATTCACAATGTTGAGTGACTATCACTATTTCTGGAACTTTCATTATTCTAAACAGACACTCTGTATCCATTAAACAATAACTCCCTATTCTCCCCTCCCACTGGCCCCTGGCAACGATCCTTCTACTTTCTGTCTCTATGAATTTGACTACTGTAGGTACCTGATATGGGTGGAATCATATAGTATTTGTCCTTTTGTGTCTGGCTTATTTCACTTAGCGTAATGTCCTCAAGGTTCATCCATGTTGTAATGTGTCACAATTTTCTTACTCATTAAGGCTGAATAATATTCCATTGTATATGTTTATACACACACACACCACACACACACGCACACATTTTGTTTATCCATTCATCCATCAATGGATACTTGAGTTCCTTCCACTTTTTGGCTGCTGTAATGCTGTGATGACCATGGGTATACAAATATATATTTGTATCCCTGCTTTTAATTACTTTGGGTATAACCCAGAAGTGGAATTACATGTGGTAATTCTATGTTTAGTTTTCTTTTAGAACAGCCATACTCTTTTCCATAGCAGCTGTGCCATTTTACATTCCCACCAACAGTACACAAGGATTCCAATTTCTCTACATCCTGGCCAACACTTTTTATTTTCTGTTTTTTGTTTGTTTGTTTGTCTTTTGAGCACAGTCTCGCTCTGTTGCCAGGCTGGAGTGCAGTGGCGCAATCTTGGCTCAATGCAACCTCCGCCTCCCGGGTTCAAGCGATTCTTCTGCCTCAGCCTCCCGAGTAGCTGGGATTACAGGCACATGCCACCACGCCCAGATAATTTTTGTATTTTTAGTAGAGATGGGGTTTCACCATGTTAGCCAGGATGGTCTCAATCTCTTGACTTCGTGATTCGCCGGCCTTGGCCTCCCAAAGTGCTGGGATTACAGGCGTGAGCCACCACGCCTGGCTATTTTGTTTTTTTGATGGCAGCCATCCTAATTAGGTGTGAAGTGGTATCTCATTGTGATTTTGATTTATATTTTCCTAATGATTAAACACCTTTCTGTGGTCTTATTGGCCATTTGTATATCCTCTTTGGAAAAATGTCTCTTCAAGTCCTTTGCCTTCTCCCACCCACCCCTACTTTTTTTTTAGTCAGGGTCTTGCTCTGTCATTCAGGCTGGAGTCCAGTGGCACCATCATGGCTCACTGAAGCCTCAAACTCTTGGGCCTTAAGTGATCCTCCCACCTCAGCTCCTGAGTAGCTGAAACTATAGGTATGCACTACCACACCAAGCTAATTTTTTTTTTAACTTATTTTTTTAGAGACAGGGTCTCATTATGTTGCCCAGGCTAGTCTTGAACTCCTGGCCTCAAGGAGTCCTCCCATCTCAAACTCCCCAGTAGCTGAGACTACAAGCATGAGCCATGGTGCCCAGATTTTGCTCATTTTTTAATTGAGGCTGTATGCGGTGGCTCACGCCTGTAATCCCAGCACTTTGGGAGGCCGAGGCGGGCAGATCACTTGAGGTCAGGAGTTTGAGATCAGCCTGGCCAACATGGTGAAATCCCGTCTCTCCTACAAAGACAAAAATTAGCCGGGTGTGGTGGCGTGTGCCTGTAATCCCAGGTACTTGGGAGGCTGATGCAGGAGAATTGCTGGACCCCAGGAGGCAGAGGCTGCAGTGAGCCGAGATCGCACCACTGCACTCTAGCCTGGGTGACAGAGTAAGACTCTGTCCCCCTCCACCAAAAAAAAAAAAAAAAAGAGTTGTTTACATGTTGTTGAGTTTTAGGAGTTCTCTATGTATTCTGGATATTGATCCCTTATCAGATATGTGATTTGCAAATACCGTCTTCCATTCAGTCAATGGGTTGCCTTCTTGCCTTTGTGTCCTTTGGTGTGTAAAAGTCTTAAATCTCAATGAAGTCCAATTTTCCTATTATTCTTTTGTTGTTTGTGCCTTTGGTGTCCTATCCAAGAAATCGTTGCCAAATCCAATGTCACAAAGCTTGCCCATTTTCTTATAAGAGTTTTACATTTTACTTCTTATGTTTAGGTATTTGATCAATTTTTGAGTTAATTTCTGTATCATAAGATAAGGGTCCAACTTCATTCTCTTTTTTTTTTTTTTTCTTTGAGATGGAGTTTCGTTCTTGCTGCCCAGGGTGGAGTGCAATGGCGTGATCTCGGCTCACCGGAACCTCCACCTCCCTGGTTCAAGTGATTCTCCGGCCTCAGCCTCCTGAGTAGCTGGGATTACAGGCATGCGCCACCATGCCTGGCTAATTTTGTATTTTTAGTAGAGACGGGGTTTCTCCATGTTGGTCAGGCTGGTCTCAAACTCCCGACCTCAGGTGATCCACCCGCCTCAGCCTCCCAAAGTGCTGGGATTACAGGCATGAGCCACCGCACCCAGCCTCAACTTCATTCTTTTGCATGTGTATATTCAGTTTTTCCCAGAATCATTTATTGAAAACACTCTCCTTTCTCCATTGAATTTTCTTGGCACTTTTGTCAAAAATCAATTGCCCACCATATGTAAATGTTTTTTTCAAAGCTCTTCTATTCCATTGGTCTTTAGTCTATACTATGTCAGTACCACACTGTTTTAATTACTGTAGCTCTGTTGCAATTTTTGAAATCAGGTAGTGTGTCATTCAACTTTGCTCTTCTTTTTCAAGATTGTTTTGACTGTTCAGTGCCCCTTGAAATTCCATGAATTTTAGTCTGTTTTTTAAACAAATTATGTAAAAATGCCATTGGGTTTTTGATAAGAATTGCATTGCACTTGTAGATCACTTTGAATGTCTATTTATTTATATCTTATTTAATTTCTTTCAGCAAAGCTTTGTAGTTTTCAGTATACAAGTCTTTTGCCTCCTTGGTTAAATCTATTCCTAAGTATTTTATTCTTTTTGATGCCATTATAAATATAACTGTTTCCTTAATGTTCTTTTCAGATTGTTCATTGCTAATGTATAGAAATGCAACTCGTTTTATGTGTTCATTTTACATCCTGCAACTTTGAATTTGTTTATTAGCTCTAGCAGATTTTTTGTGGAATCCCATATATAAAGTCATGTCATCTGAGACTAGAGATAATTTTACTTCCTTTTTTTCCAATTTTTTTTTTTTTTTTTTTTTTTGAGATGGAATTAAGTTAGGGTCTTATTCTGTCGCCCAGGCTGGAATGCAGTGGTACGATCTCGGCTCACTTCAACCTCCGCCTCCTGGGCTCAAGCAAGTCTCCTGCTTCAGCCTCCCGAATAGGTGGGATTACAGGTGTGCACCACATGCCCGGCTAATTTTTATATTTTTAATAGAGACGGGCTTTCACCATGTTGGCCAGGCTGGTTTCAAACTCCTGACCTCAAGGGATCCACCCACCTCGGCCTCCCAAAGTGCTGGGATTACAGGCGTGAGCCACTGTGCGCAGCCTTTTTTTCCAATTTGAATGCTTTTTTTTTTTCTTGCCTAAGAACAAAATTAATTTAAAAAATTACTTTGGCTAGAACTTTAGTACTATGTTGAATAGAAGTGGTAAAAGTTGGCATTCTTGTCTTGTTTTTGATCTTAGGGGAAAGTTTAAGTCTTTCATGTATGAATATGATGTTAGTTATGGGTTTTCATATATGGCCTCTATCATGTTGAGAACATTTCCTTATATTCCTATTTTGTTAAGTGATTTTAACATGAATTTTGTCAAAAGCTTTTTCTGCATCAACTGAGATGTTCAAAATGGATTTTAACATCTCTGAAATGAAGATATATTTTATAATCAATTATATTTTAAGATTCTATGAACCACAATAACATATTTCATAATATGATAATTGCTATAAAAAATAAGGATTGGGAAGCTGAGGTGAGAGGAGCACTTGAACCCAGGAGGTCAACACCGCAGTGAGCCATGTTTGTGCCACTGCACTCCAGCCTGGGTAACAGAATAAGACCCTAACTTAATTAAAAAAAAAAAAAAGATTGAGGCCAGGCACTGTGGTACACACCTGTAGTGTCCCAGCTACTTGGGAGGCTGAGGTAGGAGGACTGCTTGAGCCCAGAAGTTTGAGGCCAGACTGGGCAATATAGCGAGGCCCTGTCTCTTAAAAAAGAAGAAGATTGAGCATGGCTGGACAGGGGAAGAAATGTGATTTTAGGTTGGGTGGTCAGGGAAGGTTTCCTTATGCAGATGACAGTTAAGCAGAGATCTAATTACTTAGAAGGAGCCAGCCATGCAAAATTTGGAGCAAAAATATATTAATCCGGGGGAATAGTAAGTGTAAAAGCCTTGACTTGGAAATAAGTTTGGCATGCTAAAGTAATGGCAAGAAAACCAGTATACCTAGAGCATAGTGAGGAGGAAAAGAGTAGAACAAGATGAAATAGGTCCAGAGACCTAATAAGTACCTGTAAAGGGCTGAGATGCTGAAATTTCTAAAGGCAGAGTGTTTTTGAGACTAAAGTTACCCACCAAAGAACATTTTAAAAACTCCCACATTTGAAAAGATGATGATATACACAAATCCTTTCTAGTTTCTATAATACTATTAATCCTTTATTCTGGCCATCTCAGTATATGAACGAGTTCTTGCTGAGTTCAATATTTTGGAAGCTAATCTAACCCTTTCATGAATTATTTTAAATCTTTTTATTTCCTGAAAAATTACTTTTCAGCCTTCTAAATATTAAAATATCTTATTGACATTGCTTCACTGAAAACTAGCCTCTGACTTATTTCTTTTAAAGAGTCAAGCAAAGCATTGTATTCCTGAGAAAAATCACACTCTCCAAGCAGACTCTTATTCTCCTAATTTACCAAAAAGGTGAGTACAATTTTATATATCTAAATGTTGACTAATTGTGTCTGGGAGATGAATCTCATGCTTATACATCATTGTGATGCTAGGAAGCGGCCTGTTTGGGGTATGGTGTCATCATTACGCTTTCTTTTTGTTTTAGTACCACAAAAGCAGCAAAAATGATGAACCAACAAAGGACAAAAATGGAAATCAAAGAATCTTCCTCCTTTGACTTTAGGACTTCTGAAATAAGTGCAAAAGAAGAGCTAGTTTTGCACCCTGCTAAATCAAGCACTTCTTTTGACTTTCTGGAGCTAAATTACAGTTTTGACAAAAATGCTGACACAACCATGAAATGGCAGACAAAGGCATTTCCAATAGTTGGGGAGCCTCTTCAGAAGCATCAAAGTTTGGATTTGGGCTCTCTTTTGTTTGAGGGATGTTCTAATTCTAAACCTGTAAATGCAGCAGGAAGATATTTTAATTCAAAGGTGCCAATAACACGGACCAAATCAACTCCTTTTGAATTGATACAGCAGAGAGAAACCAAGGAGGTGGACAGCAAGGAAAACTTTTCTTATTTGGAATCTCAACCACATGATTCTTGTTTTGTAGAGATGCAGGCTCAAAAAGTAATGCATGTTTCTTCAGCAGAACTGAATTATTCACTGCCGTATGACTCTAAACACCAAATACGTAATGCCTCTAATGTAAAGCACCATGACTCTAGTGCTCTTGGTGTATATTCTTACATACCTTTAGTGGAAAATCCTTATTTTTCATCATGGCCTCCAAGTGGTACCAGTTCTAAGATGTCTCTTGATTTACCTGAGAAGCAAGATGGAACTGTTTTTCCTTCTTCTCTGTTGCCAACATCCTCTACATCCCTCTTCTCTTATTACAATTCACATGATTCTTTATCACTGAATTCTCCAACCAATATTTCCTCACTATTGAACCAGGAGTCAGCTGTACTAGGTAAGTTATTTTTTAAAGTTTGCATAGAATTTTAGATTTCATTTTGTTTCTATAGAATAGTTGGTTTCTTCTCCTCTTCCCTCTTCTCCTCTGCTTCTTCTCTTTCTTTCTTTTTTCTCTTTTTTTTCTTTTTTTTTTTGAGATGGAGTCTCGCTCTGTCACCCAGGCTGGAGTGCAGTGGTGCAATCTTGGCTCAATGCAACTTCCGCCTCCAGAGTTCAAGCAATTCTCCTGCCTCAGCCTCCTGAGTAGCTGGGATTACAGGCGCACGCCACCACGCCCGGCTAATTTTTGTATTTTTAGCAGAGATGGAGTTTCACCATGTTGGCCAGGATGGTCTTGATCTCTTGACTTCGTGATCTGCCTGCCTCGGCCTCCCAAAGTGCTGAGATTACAGGCATGAGCCACCACGCCTAGCCTGCTTCCTTCTCTTTCTTCTTCCTGCTACTCCTCAAATAAATACATTCCAGGAGTGTTTTAATGCTGTAATAAGTTGAAAATAGCAACATCAAACATAATATTCCATGAAACAGGCAACAATGGAGGCAATCAAGATCTGGTACAGGATCTGTACCAGCAGGAGTGCTTCTAAAGAAGGCACACCTCATTTCTAGAAATGTATATCAAAGGCTCACAATATACTGTTTTTTAAAAATATTTTTTGAAACAGAATCTCACTATGTTGCCCATGCTGGAGTGCAGTGGTGTGAACATTGCTCATTGCAGCCTTGATGTCCTGGGCTCAACCAATCCTCCCACCTCAGCCTCCCAAGTAGCTGGGACCACAGGGACACGCCACCATGCCTGGCTAATTTTTTTTTTTTTTTAGAAATGGGGTCTTGCTATGTTGCCCAGCCTGGTCTCGAAAATCTGGCCTCAAGCAATCCTCCCACCTTGGCCTCCCAAAGTGCTGGGATTACAGGTGCAAGCCACCACACCTAGCTTCAGAATTTACTCTTAACATATAGAAGCAGCTTCCAAAGGAAGAGCAGAAAAAAATTTGATCAATAGCACCCAGATTTTTTGTTGCACAATTATGTGGCTAAAATGAGTTGAACATATTGCTAAAAATTGAATTCTCTTCCTGCAGGATTTGGAAGGGGAGAACCTGATTTCTTGCTCTTTTGTAGTAATCTCGTAGATGACAATACATGTTTAGTATTTTGTGTAAAAATTTTATCTTATGTATACCTTTACTTTCATGTTTTGTCTCTTTTATAATTCTGTATTTTTGCATATAATGCATATTGTTCTGTTTTACTGATTAGTTTGAAAGTAGAAATGAGCACCCTGTTAGAGATGATGACAATAATTTGATGTGGAAGATGATGAGGGAAAGCAATGAACAAGTTTAACTCCCTTAGGTATATCATCAAATAATTTGTAAAGCACATTCTACATAGAAAGGAGGTGGAGAAAACTTTTGCTCTATAACATTATTTATTGTAGAGTTTCTTAATAAATAGTTGTGTAGATCATTTGTAGCTTTGTTGCAAAAATATCTTATCTGGATCTAAGATGTTCCTTCTGTGATTAGATTATTTTATACATTTTTAACCATTTAAATGTATTTTCTTTTCTTAGATACTCAAAATACCTTAAACTTCTCTGAGCATCTGCATCATTAAAAAACAGAGCGAGACTCCGTCTCAAAAAAAAAAAATTAATTAATAAAAACATACCCTTATTTTCAGGGATTGTAACAATATCGTCATGTGCCATCTGGTGGCAGTTTCTTGTAATACCATTTAAAATGTTTAATAAAAACTGAATGTTTGTATAGAAATACAGAAGACTATCCTATACTGTTGTTTTGTAAAATGGAAAAATACCCATATTCTTGAATTTTGTATAGAATGAAGAGATACTGACATCTTTATGATTTTACCTAATGTATAACTGAACCTTTTACACGTCAAAGCACTTTATAATGCTTTATTATATAGTCTATGTAAAACAAAAGGAGTTATGTAAAAGTTAATTCAAAGCTTCCAAAATTAATATAATATTTTATGTTAACTGATACACCGTGACTCAATCAAAATGTTTTTGAGCTTTTATTTATTTATTTATTTATTATTATTATTTTTTGAGACGGAGTGTCCTGCTGCCACCCAGGCTGGAATGCAGTGGTGCAATCTTGGCTCACTGCAAGCTCTGCCTTCCGGGTTCAAGCCATTCTCCCACCTCAGCCTCCCAAGTAGCTGGGACTACAGGGGCCCGCCACCACGCCCGGCTAATGTTTTGTGTTTTTAGTAGAGACGCGGTTTCACCACGTTAGCCAGGATGGTTTCGATCTCCTGACCTTGTGATCTGCCCGCCTCGGCCTCCCAAAGTGCTGGGATTACAGGCGTGAGCCACCGCGCCCAGCCCTACTTTTGAGCTTTTAAAACAAACAATAAATGTTAAAGAATAAGCAAAAACCTCCTGGGTTTGTACCTTAAGAGAATTTATTTTGCTTTTTCCTTGAATGAACAAGTGCCAACTTTACTGATAATGTTGCTTCAACGGAATTTAAATATAAATTATGGTAAATTTATATTTAATATTAGAATGTAAGAATTTCCTTTGGATTGTTCTAATTAACAATTGTTACAATATTTTTGACATTTTGGATAGCAACTGCTCCAAGGATAGATGATGAAATCCCCCCTCCACTTCCTGTACGGACACCTGAATCATTTATTGTGGTTGAGGAAGCTGGTGAGTACAGTTCAGTAAGTATAAAATAAAGTGTGGGACGGGCATGGTGGCTCATGCCTTTAATTCCAGCACTTTGGGAAGCTGATGTGTGAGCCTTGAGTTTGAGGAGTTCATTGAGGCCAGGAGTTCAAGACTAGCCTGCACAACATAGTGAGACCTCATCTCTAAATTTTTTTTTTTTAATTTAGCAGAGCAATAGCAGCATGCATGTGTAGTCCCAACTATTTGGATGGTGGAGGTGAGAGGATCACTTGAGCCCAGGAGTTGGGGGCTGCAGTAAGCCATGATTGTGCCACTGCACTCCAGTCTGGGTGACAGAGCAAGACCCTGTCTCAAAAAATAAAATGAAGTGTGAATTAACTAGATTACTTCTCAGGTCCTTTCAATGTTTTATGTACTATTTGCTGAACAACATTTGATGTCTAAAAGAATACTATTCTTAAGAACCGAACCATATTCACTTTCTTCCAGGAGAATTCTCACCAAATGTTCCCAAATCCTTATCCTCAGCTGTGAAGGTAAAAATTGGAACATCACTGGAATGGGGTGGAACATCTGAACCAAAGAAATTTGATGACTCTGTGAGACTTAGACCAAGCAAGGTCAATAATTTTTTAATGACTCTACTCATTTAGATTCAATAGACTACAGTTCTACTCCTTGTATTTTTAACACCCATCATTCAATAAATCCTAAGCACATACTAAATATAGAACAATGTGCTTGAGGATGTTGGGATAAAGAGGATGTATAAGACACAATTCTTTCCTGTAAGAAGCTTCTTGTCTAGTAGTAGAGATATAGGATGTGTACAAATCTTTATTTTTGCCTATATTTATTATAACAAAGCAAATGTGATCAATGTCATATGAAAGATAAAGAATTTCAAGTGTAGGAGATGCCTCCAGGTTGGAAGTGATCAAGGAAGATTTAGTGAAAGAGGAAACATTTGAGCTGATTCTTGAAGGATAGTTAAGGCAAAAATAAATGTTTCATACTTAAGTAGGAAGCTTGTTCACTGTAGTCATTTGGTAGGCTGTATCATGTTTGCTGTGATAATATGTTATAGAGAATGACAGGTGTGCATATTACTTAAGATAAACCTTTTGGAATAGTGTGGTTGATGGTAAAGTCAGAGATGGGGGTGGGAGGGGTTTGTGGATTAAATAGAAAATAATTATTGAAAGTAGGTGTGTCCTGCTTCTGGAGGAAAAATAGAAATGTATCTAAAAATGTTATGCATTTCTGTATAGTCTGTGAACCAATTCTCTTAAAATTTGAGAGATCAGAAAAATAATTAAACATTTTAAAGTACCTACAATTGCAATGCTGATAGGCAAATATTCTCTGCCTTTTAAATTATAATTCTAATGTACTAGTAATTATTATTGTCATTAATAATAGGCACATATATTTACTTTAACAACTCCCAGAGGAAAGAACAATCACTCTTCCAATGTTATGAAGTAACTTCAATTTCCGCAACTTACCTCTAATTAAATTTTCAGGGAAATGTTTCAGGTGGGACAGAAATAAGTCAGAAGGGGATCAATTTAGGACTAATTGCCATGGGATATAAAAATCAGTGTAAGAGTGAAAGATGCCATTTCATAATTCAGCACACTTACAAATTAGGAAAAATAGGGTTTACATTTCATAATTATCTCTACAGCTATATTACATATAAGTTCAAAAATGCCATTTTTTGCTTTGAGTTTGTATAATTTGTATACATATTCTTCTTTCACTTTTCCTTTCTTTTTTTCTTTTAGAGTGTAAAACTCCGAAGTCCTAAATCAGGTAAAAATTTCTCTTGGCTTTAGATGACATTTAGCCCTAAGATTGGAAGAATGGTTCGTTAAGTTTAGAGTAATTCACTTCAGGAAGTTACTTGGTTCCCATAATAGCTTCCAGTATTCATTGATTTATTTCTGGCTTTCCCAGACTAGAAATTTTGTAAAGAGCAAGGTGAAGACAGGATTTTAGAATTCTGCTCCTTAATATATAACCTCTCTGAAATAATATATAAAAATTATTTCAGAGAGAATCTTTTAAAACTTTGCAGCTTTTCCACTATAGAGATTTTCCCACTGTTAACAGTGTGATTCAAAAAATTATTTCTAGCCACTTAATTCTTTAATTTGCTGTTGCCTCTCCAGTACTTGCCTGAGCTTTGCCTGTTTCATGCATTGAAGAACAAAAACTAACATTTATTGGGCACTTCCAGGTACTTTGTTTACATTATCACAAGTGGTAGTTGCCCTTAACATATTTATTCATACTGTCATATTATTCAAATACATATACAGATAATATGAAGGTTAAAAAACATGGGCTTTGCCAGGAATTTGAGGCTGCAGTGAGCTATAATGGCACCACTGCACCCAGCCTGTATGACAGAGCAAGATGCTGTCTCTAAAAAACATGACAACAGGCCAGGCGCAGTGGCTCACACCTGTAATCCCAGCACTTTGGGAGGCCAAAGCTGGCGGATCACGAGGTCAAGAGATCGAGACCATCCTGGCCAACATGGTGAAACCCTGTCTCTACTAAAAATTAGCTGGGCGTGGTGGCGGGTGCCTGTAGTCCCAGCTACTGGGGAGGCTGAGGCAGGAGAATCGCTTGAACCTGGGAGGTGGAGGTTGCAGTGAGCTGAGATTGCGCCACTGCACACCAGCCTGGGTGACAGAGCGAGACTCCATCTCAAAAACAAAACAAAACATGACAACAAAAACAAGGGCTTTAGAGTCAGATAGGCTTTAAGTCAAATCCCTGGTCTATGAAGAATTATCAACATGCATAAACTTGGTTAAATTACATACTTTCTCCTTCTATTTTTCTCATTTATAAAAGAAGAATAGAATCCCTTAGATAATTTTTATGAGGATTAAATACAATAATGTCGTAAAGCTTTTAGCGTAGTACTTGTCAAATAAGTCCTCATTAAATATTATCGATTATAATTTTTATTAATCATTAAATAAGCATTTTACTAAGCAACTTCTGTGCACCTTACACAGGGTTAGAATAGGCAGGATGTATGAGAAAGAGTACTACTTAATGCTTATATTCAAATAGAGTAGATAAAATTAATACTCACATGGAACCACTAAGTGATAATCTGTGTGGCACTGACTGTAATCACCAGGAGTCTGGGAAAACAGGATGGCATTACTGGAGTGGTTAGGAAAGGTTTCGCTGAGTGGAAGAAAGAACTTTAAATAATTTGTATAGACAGAGAGAAAAAAGGAGGGAATTCCAGCAGCAGAGATCAGCCTACCAATGACTCAAAGGTAGAAATGAGCATGATGTGTATGGAGAAATGGTGAGTAGGCTATTTTTTTTGCAATAGATATTCTAGTTTGTGAAATACAGAAAATAAATTTGGTTAAATAAGATGTGGGGCAAGATTCTGAAGGACTTAAAAAAGCTAGTCACATGAAATATCCAGAATAGACAGATCCATAAAGATAGAAGCAGATTAGTGATTGCCAGGGGCTGGGGGAAAGAGGAAAATAAGGAGTGATGACTTAATGGGTGCAGAGTTTCCTTCTAGGGTGATAAAAAGTATTCTGGAACTAAATAGTGGTGATGGTTGTACAATACTGTGAATGTGCTAAATGTCACTAATGGCAAATCTTATGTGTATTTTACTACCCAAAGTTAGGCAGAGGAATTTACACCCAAAGTTAGGCAGAGGAATTTAGATTTAATGTAGTAAGTAACAGGCATTATGGGTTCTTTGTTAGGGGAGTATTAAGATGAAATGGAATTTTAGGGAAATAATTACTAGAATACTGTTAACGAACAACTTTAGTTTTCAGAATATTCCCTAACAGCAAACTGGAAGATGATGAACTACTTCAGAGTAGTTATTAAGTATTTATTAAATGCCTACTGTATGCCAGTTATTTTATTAGGTGCTAGAAATAAGTACTACACTTGTGTGTATTACCTAGCATGTAAGAAATAAGACAATTTATTGATAAGACAAATTCTAAGGACTAAACAAACCCAATGACCAATGACATGTGAACCTCTTGTACTTTACTGCATTTTCATTTTCAAAAGGAATTAATATAATAGTAATACTCAGCACCATATAATTAAATGCTTATGTCAGTAGAATACCATCTGTATCTTCAGAAATTTACATCATGGGAAAATATGTCCATTACTGAAAATCTTCATCATGGAAAATTTCAAACACACATTTAAAACCTACCTTATCACACCAATAAAATTAATAATAATTCCTTAATAGTAACTAATATCCAGACTGTTCAGTTTTCAATTGTCTCAAAAATGTCTTTTTACAGTTGGTTTATTCAAATCTGGATTCAAACAAAATCTAAGCATTTCATTTGATTTGTATGTTTGTCTTCTTAAATCTGTCTTTTGAAATCTGTAACAGTTCTCCCTTCTTTTTTTAATATTTTCTTTTTAAATATATAACCGTTCTCCTTTCTATACTTTTCACATCATTTATTTGTTGAAGAGAGTGGGTCATTTGTCTTAAAAGACTGCTTAATATTCTAGATTTGGCTAATTGTATCACAATGGTTTTATTTAACATCCTCTATGCCCAATATTTCATGCAAAATGGTTGTTAGATCTAGAAGCTTGATTATATTCGGTTTCAGTGTCTTTGGGAGAATACTTCTGAAGTGAGCTATACATTTTTGATGAATCATAGGCTCATAGGCTAACGAGGTAGAAAAACAAAGTTCTTGAGGCTCCAGTCATTTTTCAGATAATATTTTATTTGGTGATTGTCGGTTAAGATTGATTGATTAAAAAATTATACAAAGAGAAAAGGGTGTTGACTTATGACTTTTAATTGATGGATTTCTCTGGTTTATTGTATACTTTCTTATCACAGAACTACATCAAGATCGTTCTTCTCCCCCACCTCCTCTCCCAGAAAGAACTCTAGAGTCCTTCTTTCTTGCCGATGAAGATTGTAAGTGGTAGCACTTTCTCTCAAAAAAATCATAAAAATGAAAATGTTAAAAGATTAACAATAAAGTAGGACCTAAATGGAAAGGTACAAAAATGATTACACAAAAGAATACATTTTAAAAGCCCCTAATATATAGTCAAAATAATGCCTAAAAAAGCCAAGCTAACAATTTATTATATGTAACATGAAGGCTTAAGAAGGTATGCAATGGAACATGTTTTTCTCCTTTTTTTTTTTTAAGGTATGCAGGCCCAATCTATAGAAACATATTCTACTAGCTATCCTGACACCATGGAAAATTCAACATCTTCAAAACAGACACTGAAGACTCCTGGAAAAAGTTTCACAAGGAGTAAGGTAAAGAAGATAAGAGTTTTAGGAAACATGCCAGAAACTTTCCCTTACTGAAAGTTTCCCCCTCCCCAGAATTAAGATGGAAAATTAGATTAAATATCTTTATTAAAACTAATTGTTGATATTATAACAGTCAAAATTAATAGAAGGAAACGAAAAAGAAGAAAAAATACAACTTAAAGAGGCATTTGTCAGAGGGAGAGGACCAGAAAAAATACCTATTGGGTACTATGCTTATTACCTGGGTGACAAAATTATCTGTACAGCAAACCCTTGTGACACACAGTTTACCTACATAACAAACTGGCACACATACCCCTGAACCTAAAATAAAAATTAAAAAATAAAAATAAAAATAAATGAAGAAAAAAAAAATCCACTTCTCCCTAAGGTTGATTTATAAATGTAAAAGATGCCCAAGGAAACTACCAACTTGTTTATTTCTGGAACTAGATAAACTGAATTCAAAGTTCACATGGGAGTAGGGGGAAGCAGGACTAGTCAGAAACCTGCAAATAAATAATAAATAAAAATAGTTTAGATAAATGTCTTTCTAAAATAATTTTTAAAAATAAAAATAAATAAAAAGAAAAACAATGAAAGAGAGTCACCTTAGCAGATATTCGAATATGGCAAAGCCTCAATTAAAATGGCATGATAGGCCCAGCATGGTGGCTCATGCCTGTAATCCCAGCCTTTGGGAGGCCAAGGCGGGCAGATCACTTGAGCTCAGGATTCGAGACCAGCCTGGGCAACATGGCAAAACCCCGTCTCTACCAAAAATACAAAAAATTAGCCGGGCATGGTGCTGTGTGCCTGCAGTCCCAGCTACTCAGGAGGCTGAGGTGGGAGGATTGGTCGAGCCTGGAAGGTGGAGACTGCAGAGATTATGCCACTGTACTCCAGCCTGGGTGACAGAGTGAGACGTCATCTCAAAAATTTAAATATAAATATAAAATGGCATATTAGTGTATAAAAAGAAACATATACGAGCAGAGTAAAAGGGAAAGTTCTGAAATAGATCCAAATATATGTAGAAATTTAGTATACAATGAAGGTGGTATCTCAAAATCAGGGGATAAAGATGGATGGTTTAATAACTGTTGTTGGATCAAATAACCACCTGAAAAAAAGCAGGGTCTATTCCTTACATCTATACCAGGATAAATTCTAAGTGGCTAAATGATTAAAATGTTAAAAAAACAAAAACAAAAACCTCAATCCATAGAAGACCTAAAGAAACTTGGAAAGAGTCTTTTACAACCTGGGAGTGTGAATGACCTTTATAACTTACTCAAAATCCGGAGGCCATAAGAAAAGAGATAGATAAATTCAGCTAAATAAAAGAGAAAATGTATGCATGGTAAAACAATCACCTTAAAAATCAAAAGACAAAGAACAAATTGGAGGAAAAAAAATCTGCAACTGGCACCACAGCCAAAGGGGTTATTACTCTAATAGATAAAGAACTGTTAGAAATTCATAGAAAATAATAACCCCCAAATAAAAATGGGCAAAAATAGGTGATCAGATGGTTTGAAGAAAATAAATGAGCATGGTATGCCCTTTATATATTTGATATGTTCAATTTCATTCATAATGAAAAAATTACAAATTAAAACCACAGTGACATATTGCTTTTCATCCATCAGAATGGTAAATTCCAAAAGTTTGATTACACTCTCTGTTAGGGAGGCTATGGGGAAATAAGCACACTCAATGTTGTTGGTGAGAATGTCAAGTGGTACAACTTCTTTTTACAATTTTTTTTTAAATTAGAGATGGGGTCTTGCTATGTTGTCTACGATGGGGTCTCCCTATGTTGCCAACTTCTAGACTCAAGCGAGCCTCCTGCCTTGGCCTCCCAAAGTGCTGGGATTACAGGTGTGAGCCACTAGAAGTGAAATTTATCCTACAAATATGCTTGCATACACATGAAATGACATGTATACCAAGTATTCATTGCAGCATTATCTGTAAGAGCAGATTACTGGAAACAACATAATTAATAGTGTTAATTGTTAGGGGAACTGATTAAATAAATCATAAATCATGTTATATCCATACAAATGGAATACTGTGCAGCTAAAAAAGAATTAGGACTTTCTCAATATATTTATATATAATTTATTAACTTTTACTTAAAAAAAGGAATATGATACATATGTGTATTTACTTATATATTCATAAGTAATGCTGGAAGGATACTAACAACAGAGGATAAAAAACTAACAGTGGTTATCTACAGGAGGAGCATTAGAAACTGAGTAGTAGATTGAAGACAAGGATGGGAGCATTTTTACTAGGATTTCCTGACTTGTAAATAAATCATCTATTTTTAAAAAAATAACTAAAAATGTTACAAATAAATAATTTATTAAGTATCTATTCCATGGAAGAGCACATTTCTGTTAGGTGTTAGGAAAACAGAAATGTCATAAAGGATAACTATTTGCCCTTGAAAATAGTATAGTTAATCTGCTGGAACAGAACACCTTTGAGAAACATGAAAATTATCAAGAAGAATAAAATGCCATGAAGCAGATTAAAAACATACATGCTGAAGAAATGTGGAGTAAAGAAGAAATTTGGGTAGGTTCCTTGAAGAGATAAATTAGAGACTCCACCATAAAAGTGGAGGAAGGAAGTATGGCTAACAGTTTGGAAGGTGGCCTTAGTAAATTGAATACAGAATATGACTGGCAAAAATTCTTGGCTAGAATGGAAATGGCTGTGTATCATGGATATATTCAGAAGCCATTGTGGATTCTGAAATGGTCCTAATAAAGGAGGGAAGTGGGAATTTCATCCCCTCTACCCCTCTGAGTCCCTTCCCTTCCCTTCCCTTCCCTTCCCTTCCCTTCCCCTTCTCCCTTCACTTCCCTTCCTCTGTCTCTCTCTTTCTCTTTCTTTCTTTTTTAGACAGGGTCTTGCTCTGTTGCCCACGCTAGAGTGCAGTGGCATAAATATGGCTGACTGCAGCCTTGACCTCCTGGACTCAAGTGATCCTCCTGCATCAGCCTTTCGAGTGGCTGGGAACACAGGTCTGCACCACCATGCCTGGCTTTTTAAAATTTTTGGTAGGGATGGGGTCTCGCCATGTTGCCCAGTCTGGTCTTGAACTCCCTGGCCTCAAGGGAACCTCCCACTTGAGCCTCCCAAAGTGCTGGAATTACAGGCATGAGCCACCTTGCCAGCACTCCACTGCTCCCCGTCAATATTCTGATAGCATAATTAAAAAAAAATTTATTGGCTGGGCACGGTGGCTCACGCCTGTAATCCCAGCACTTTGGAAGGCCAAGGCAGGTAGGTCACAAGGTCAGGAGTTTGAGACCAGCCTGGCCAATATGGTGAAACCCTGTCTCTACTAAAAATACAAAAAATTAGCCAGGCATGGTAGCAGGCGCCTGTAGTCCCAGCTACTCAGGAGGCTGAGGCAGAAGGATCGCTTGAACCCGGGAGGCAGAGGTTGCAGTGAGCTGAGATCACGCCACTGCACTCTAGCCTGGGCGACACAGCGAGACTCCATAACAACAACAACAACAACAACAACAACAACAACAACATTTATTAATCTTTTTTAAAAGACATGTTCTCACTCTGTCGCCCAGGCTGGAATGCAGTGGTGGGATCAGAGCTCACTGTAGCCTTGAACTCCTGAGATCAAGCAGACCTCCCGCCTCAGCCTCCCCAGTAGCTGCTACCACACTCAGCTAATATTTTTTTTTTTACTTTTTGTAGGGACAGGGGTCTTGCTATGTTGCCTAAGATGGTCCTGAACTCCTGAGCTCAAACAATCCTCCTGCCTTGGCCTCTCAAAGTGCCGGGATTACAGGTGTGAGCCACTGTGCTCAGCCTCTGATACTATTATTTCAAAATATATAGTGTGATACTTGCATGGGTGATATAAATAGCAAGATAAAATCAAGTAGAGGTTGTGCACTGAATTAAAAATGGCAAGATGGAAAAACAACTTTGTACATTTTCATGGCTATTTTTAAGGAAATTAAATTCTTTTCACTTAAGTCTATATTTCTATTTGATTAAAGTATTTCAAGTTTCACAGGAAAAAAAACTAACATTTTTCCTTTCTTTTGTAGAGTTTGAAAATTTTGCGAAACATGAAAAAGAGTAAGTTGGTACTTATGTTTAAAAATATCGTTTTCTCAATTTTGTAATTTTTCTTTATATAACCAACCAATATTGTGAAAAGATTAACAATATTATTCCTAAACAGAGCCTCCATAGGGTCCTATGAATCAGAACAATCACCCATAGGCCTCCTTTTTTTTTTTTTTTTTTTGCTAGGCTTCACAATACTAATATTGGGCAGGGAGTAGGCGATGAGAAGTCTTCTGTTTAATACACAAGAATAATAATTAGTACAATGGCATTAAAAAATTTTTAAATATATTTTTAAAATTTATTTTAATAGCAGAGATGGGGTTTCACCATATTGCCCAGGTTGGTCTCGAACTCCTGGGCTCAAGTGATCCTCCTGCCTTGGCCTCCCAAAGTGCTGGGATTACAGGCATAAGCCACTGCACCCGGCCAATGTTTGGTACTTTCTACCCATCCTAAGATGCTGTCATACAATTGGATTATTTAAAATTTCCAGCAGTCTAACCTCAGATGTATTTTCTTTGAAAATAGTCACAGCAAAGCATATTGTGAACAAATGTGTTGACTTCATGAAATAAGCAAAGCATTGACACATTTCCATTTTTACTAAGTATTATTAGCAATAAAAGTCTGTTGCTTACTATTTTTGCTATATTGTAATGAAAATAAAATCCATTGAGTCCTGAAACTGTGGAAAATTATCTTAGAAATCTTATTTACAAATAAAAAATATAAAAACCATGGTGATGGCCGGGCGTGGTGGCTCATGCCTATAATCCCAGCACTTTGGGAAGCCGAGGCAGGTGGATCACAAGGTCAGCAGTTTGAGACCAGCCTGGCTAACATAGTGTAACCCCGTCTCTACTAAAACTACAAAAATTAGCCGGGTGTGGTGGCATGCGCCTGTAGTCCCAGCTACTCGGAAGGCTGGGGCAGGAGGATTGCTTGAACTCGGGATGCGGAGGTTGCGGTGAGCCAAGATTGCGCCACTGCACTCCAGTCTGGGCAACAGAGCGAGACTCCGTCTCAAAAAAAAAAAAAAAAAAAAAAAAAAAGAACCATGGTGACAATCTTAAAAAAATTTTTGATACATTTGGTTAATCAGTGAAAGAGCAGTTATTTGACATTAAACTGGTACTATAGGGAGAGACAAAAAGCACTGAGAAAATCTGATTTAAGGTATAGTCTAAGAAAGAAGGTTTCCTTTTGGGTTTTCATTCTATCTCCCTACCCAAAAGCTCCAGGTTCTTGAGCTAGTTTGCTGTCACTGCCATTATAGCTGATCTCTGACACCAACTCATGATGGCTGAAGTATAGTTGGAAAACATACCTTTTCTCCTAAAAAGAGTCAAAAGAGAATTTAAACATTTCAAATGGAAATTATGGTAGGAAACAGGGGAAATAAAACAGCCAAGTGCAAAGAAATGAGTGACTTAAATGGTTAACCAAAGATTGGTTTGATCCACCTAACTCAGAAAACAGTTTTCTTTCTCTAGCTCTAACTCTGCCTAGAATATCAAATAAAGAAACAGAAACTTCAGGTAGATTTAGGTTGGCACAGCTTTGAAGGTATAGTGGAACTTTCAGAGATTGAGTCTTATTTCTAAGTAAGAGCTCCCAGTTCATTCTCTGGATCTGGGCTGTGCTGTATTTTTCAGTTACCTTGATCCTCTGGTCTTTTGCCGTTAAATGAAGAACATCTGGCTCCCAAAATTGATCCTGAAGCTTTAGACTGTACTTCATATGTGTCCTCAGCCCCTTCCAGATGGTTCATGATTCTGGAATTCCATGTGTTCTCCCTGTAGCCTGGATCTCCCACTGGTCTGTAAAGCTGGTCCTACTTTTAATGAAATTAGGATTCTTCTTCTGTTATTTTAAGCTAGTATCTAAGCCTAGTGTCATTCATTCATTCATTCAATGAATATTTGTTGAGTGTCTACTATGTTCCAGACATTCTGTAAGGCACTTGGTATATGATGGTGAACAGAACAGATATGGGCTCTGCCTTTGTGGAATGTAAGTTTGGTGAGGGATTCCAACATTAAACAAACAACATTAAACAAAATTTGGTTGACCATATTCACAAATATATACTTAATAACACATGATAAATGCTATGAAGGAAAACAAAAGGGTAACTATGAGAGGATAACAAAGGGGATCCACTTTAGAATGAGTAGTCCAAGAAAGCCCCCCCTTTTTTTGAGACGGAGTCTAGCTCTGTCGCCCAGGCTGGAGTGCAATGACGCGATCTCGGCTCACTGCAACCTCCCCCTCCCAGGTTCAAGTGATTCTCCTGCCTCAGCCTCCCAAGTGCTGGGATGACAGGCGCACACCACTATGCCCAGCTAATTTTTGTATTTTTAGTAGAGACAAGGTTTCACCGTGTTGGCCAGGATGGTCTTGATCTCCTGACCTTATGATCCACCCACCTCGGCCTCCCAAAGTGCTGGGATTACAGGCGTGAGCCACTGTGCCCGGCCCAAGAAACCCTTTTTAAGGAAGTGACAACTGAACCCAAAACATGAAGGAGCAGCCAGCCAGCCAAAGGGTCCAGAGAAGAGTATTTCAGATAGAGGGAACAAAATCTCTGAGGTAGGAGATTTCGGTGTATTGTAGAAACTCAAAGGGAAGCCATCTTAGATGCAGGGTAGTAAGTAAAGAGGAGACAGGAGTAAGGCGAAGCTGGAAAGATCAGGGAGGAGCAGTTAGATTTTTATGGGTCATGCATGGTAAGTAGTTTAGTTTATTCTAAGTGTAATGGGAATCCATAAGAGGGTTTTAGGCAGAGATGTTACATGCTCTGTTTCCTATTTATTTTTAAACATGCTTCACAGAAAAGTATAAAACGATCACACTGGCTGCTACATACAGAATGAATTATAGAGTGACAAGAGTGGAAGCTGTCAACTGTTGGTGGGAAACTTTAATTGCTCAGAAATCCTTTAGTTACAAGTGACAGAAAACCTAACTTAAGCTGACTTCAGCAGAAAAGGGGAATTTACTGGCTTGTAACAATGGTCCAAATGATGTAATCAGAACCTAAATTCTCATTTCATGTCTCTCAGGTTAGTCTCACTCTGTGTTAACTCATTCACAGGCAGGTTTTTATCATGTGAGTTCAGGCTTATGATGGAAAAAAAATAACTCTTTATTGGTTTTCAAGCCACACTGTGATGACTAGTGCCAACTGGGTCTGATTGTCTTGATTTGGTTCATTTGCCCATCCCTGAACCAATTATAGTCAATGTTCTGATTAGGCAGGATAGTGTCATGCCCTAATATTTAACACTTATTACATGTGGACACTGTCCAATCAGGAATGAGGTCAGACCTATACATCTGGTGTGACCATGCCAATATACCAACTGAAAATCAGCCCTAGTTATAGGTCATTTCCTTAATCTAAAGGTACAATCAGCTCTAATGGAAGCACGGGAACTGAAAACTGGGGAGGGGTAGTTTCCTAAAGGAAAATTCAAGTTCTATTATCAGAAGAGGGAATGAAGTTTAGGCAGGCAGCATAAATATATCCATGATAGGCCAGGTGCAGTGGCTCATGCCTGTATTCCCAGCGCTTTGGGAGGCCAAGGCAGGCAGATCACGAGGTCAGGAGTTTGAGACCAGCCTGGCCAACATGGTGAAATCCCACCTCTACTAAAAATACAAAAAATTTACCCGGGCGTGTTGGCATACACCTGTAGTCCCAGGTCCTCGGGAGGCTGAGGCAGGAGAATCGCTTGAACCCGGGAGGCGGTGGTTGTGGTGAGCCGAGATTGTGCCATTGCACTCCAGCCTGGGCGACAGAGTGAGACTGTCTCAAAAAAAAACCCAAAACAAACAAACAAAACAAAAAAAACAAAAAAATCCATGATGAGCCAAAATAACAAAATAGCAGTTTCCTCTGATATATATGTGTGGAATCTGTGCCTCCTTTGTAAAAAAAAAATATTCTCCTTTGAGACAATTTTGTTTTCTTTCTGAAGGATGTATATAACTTTCAGCTCCTATGCAGTATACAGATTACTGATATCTCCTGAACTTCCTCACCTTTACTACTTTCTATTAATGTCTCTATCTTCAGTGCCTACAGCAATGCTTAGCACATAGTATTTAAATATGAATAGTATTTTATACTTATACTTTATATTAAGTATTTTAATATATTAAGTATAATAATTATACTTACTATAGTAATATAGTAAGTATAAAATAAATATGTATCTTAATTAGATCTGATTGAAATTCAGTATGTAGTCTAGTGATTCATACTCAGGTACCTCCTCGAAAAGGAAGGTGTTTCTAGAATCCTAGTATTACGTATGCATGTGCAAATATGCATACCTAATATGCATATGCAGTTCACACAGTGCATTCTGAAAATGTTGAAAACAACACAAAAACACTTAATATCTTCCCATTTATATGCAATTTGTTAGAAAGTTTATACAAACCTGAAATTATCTTTTTCCATTGCCAAGACAGAGAACGTGCAAAATGTGGACAAAGTTTTTAAGGGACTGTTTTCAAAACTGCAGAAACTGATACATGAATATATCAATGTACATATATGACCTATGAGTGACTTATAAGTTAACTTATACCTATAAGTAACTAAAATAGCAAAACAAAGCAGCATAACAATGCTTTTGGGAGATTATTGGCCTAAATAATAATAATTATTATTATGTTTTTTTGAGACAGGGTCTTGCTCTGTCACCCAGTCTGGAGTGCAGTGGCGCAATCTGGGCTCACCTCATCCCTCTGCCTCCCAGGTTGGATCAATTTTTGTGCCTCAGCCTCCCAAGTAGCTGGGATTACAGATTTGCAACACCATGCCTCGCTAATTTTTTTTTGTATTTTTAGTAGAGACGGGGTTTCACCATGTTGGACAGGCTGGTCTCGTACTCCTGGCCTCAAGTTATCTGCCTGCCTCAGCCTCCCAAAGTACTGGGATTACAGGTGTGAGTCACCGTGCCCGGTTATGGGCCTAAATTAGAATCACTTATAATTAGAAAAAAATCAGGCTGGAAAGTGGAATAAAAAAAGAGATTCCAGGGTAGAGGATTATATAATACAAATAAAAGACTTGTCATGGATGAATTATTGTGGAGAAGAAATGATGTAAAAATGTACTAAGAGTGGTCAGAGGAAAAAGTAATATGAAGTCCAAAGCCAAAATGTGAATTTCAAAAAAAAAAAAAAATCAAAAAAATGCTGATTCATGATATATTGGATCTTATTTCTTTAGCAATTTTCTTTAGTGTTGGGCTTTACTATACAATCTGTTTGCAAAGAAAAGAAACCTTTTAAGAAAAAACCAAAAATACAAATGAGAATATTATAGTGTCAACCCATTTGTAAGCACCTACATTTTGTTAACATTTGACAGTGATATGTTTATTTGGGATTATTAATTACTCTTAACAATTATATGTGATCTGATCAACAGTCATCTGAGTCTGTCTTTAGTCTTTCCCTTATATTTTTTTCTTTTGATTCTAGGTATCTGTAATTCTTGCCCACCAAACAAGCCTGCAGAATCTGTTCAGTCAAATAACTCCAGCTCATTTCTGAATTTTGGTATGTGTGTTATTTTACTGAAGAGTTAAAAAAATTACTTAAATTACTCATTTACAGTATAACTGATTCAACTTTAAATATGATTTTAGGTTGCATGTATAGGTCCTTATGTTTATATTCTTTTCCATGCAATTTATCTTTTTATTTTTAACCTTAACTACCTCTTAACATCTCACACAGAACTAAATTATCTAGTATATGTGGAAAATAAAGCTAGGTAACCAAATTATTGTGTTGGCATGTAGTAAATAAATATGACTATCCAAATGGAGAAATTGAGATGCTGTGATATTCTGGTTCATATCTAAAGCAAATTTACAAAAAACATAGAAGTATGATAAAAAGAACAGCAGTTGCCACTATTTAATCTTATATAACTAATTCAATAGTAGGAAATGAAGCACAATTCTGACGGTTTTAAGGTTTGCTTACCCAATTGCTCCTAAGTATAAGCTATAAACTTAAAACAATAATTTTATATGCTTCAAAGCATTCTATTGTCCTATGTGATACATATTTATGTACTATTTAAAGTAGTATCAGGTATAATTTTTTGTAAGAATAGCAATTAGTGGTAGGCTATTACTACTAAAAATTATTATTAACCAATCCCCTTGAAAGAGTGTGAGGCCTCCAGGAGTCCCTGAATCACACTTTGAGAACTGCCACTTAATGGTATTGTCCTTACTTACACAATCAAAATTAGGTTGCCGCCACATGCAGACTGTAGGTGGCAAGAAAAGAGGAAAAAGTGGAGGTGTGGCCTCCTCTTCTTACTCTTCTGGTCTTCAAAGGCACTGGCCTGGAAATGGCCAGATCATATCAGCTCATATTCCCTTGAAGAGAACTTAGACATGTGCTATAACTAAATTGCAAAAGAGACTGGGAAATGTAATATTGCTGGGCAGACAGACAAAATTGCCTACATACAATTCTATTTGAGGAAGAAGCAAAGAAGATATTGGTGGATGGGGAGCAATCTCTGCCACGCCTAAGTTAAGAGTCCCTGTGTCATCTTCACAAAATGTTTAACTAAAATTTCTGGATCTGTCTTTTTTGCCATAAAATTTTGTTTGGATTTCATTAACTCTGAGGTTTAAAAAGTTATAATTTAGGCTGGGAGGGGTGGCTCACATCTGTAATCCCAGCACTTTTGGAGGCTGAGGCGGGCGGATCATGAGGTCAAGAGATCGAGACCATCTTGGCCAACATGGTGAAACCCTGTCTCTACTAAAAATACAAAAATTAGCTGGGCATGGTGGTACATGCCTCTAATCCCAGATACTCAGGAGGCAGAGGCAGGAGAATCGCTTGAACCAGGGAGTCGGAGGTTGCAGTGAGCTGAGATTGCGCCACTGCACTCCATCCCGGCGACAGAGCGAGACTCCATCTCAAAAAAAAAGTTATAATTTAAAAAATAAGTTATGATTTATATGAGATCATTTAGCTAAAACATTCACACAGAATATTGTAAAAACTATGAAAAAAGCAAGCCAGGTGGTTCATGCCTATAATCCCAGCACTTTGGGAGGTTGAGGTGGGAGGGTCCCTTGAGCCCAGGAGTTGAAGACCAGTCTGGGCAACATAGCAAGACCATCTCATTTAAAAAAAAAAAAGGAAAAAAGAAAAAGAAAAAAGCTCCCAACTTTACCTGGAACATAAATGTTCTCTGCTTCCTTCTTTACTCTAAATCAGTGATACAACTTGAGTACTCTAGGCCTACCTAGCTTAACAACAGTCTACATAATCTAATATGAGGATAAAATATTAGAGAGCTGCCTCCATGTTGCTTCCTCTCAAATATGCCTAGATTTGAACATTTTACCTACTTAAAAAGCAGCATTTTCATGCCTGTAATTCCAGCACTTTGGGAGGCTGAGGAGGGAGGATTACTTGGGGCCAGGAGTTTGAGACCAGCCTAAGCAACACAGTGAGACTCTGTCTCTACAAAAAAATGTTTTTTTTTTTAGAACTAGCCAGGCATGGTGGCATGTGCCTGTAGTCCCAGCTACTCAGGAGGCTGAGGTGGGAGGATCACTTGAGCCCAGGAGGTTGAGGCTGCAGTGAGCCGTGATCATGCCACTGCACTCTAGCCTGGGCGACAGTGCAAGACTCTGTCTTGGAAAAAAAAACCCCAAAAATCAGCACTTACTTTTTTAAGGCAATATCAATTTAAGTGCATGTTATTCAAAAAAGTACTTAAATCTGAATGAAAAAATTTATGATTCAGGTTTATTTTCCCTGAATTGGCCCACATGCAAAAAAAGGTAGCTCGAAACTGTTTTAAGCTACTGAGAATTGACCAGTGAAAAAGATCAAATATATGCATTCCTAAAATTTTAGGTACTCAATACTAACATATGTCCTTATCTCTATTCCTAGTCCACTTGGGTTACAATCAAGTGATCTGTACTGACAGGATGATTCTGACTATTGTGTGTGAAACTATTTAACCAAAAGTATTCCTTCCATCTTCTTTCTTGCCACTCGGAAGAGTAAAATGTACATCAACTAGGCTGTGTGTCCCCTCCACCAATTTTTTTTTATCATCACCATTAACAAATTTGAATGTGCTTTTTTTTCTTGAATCTTCTTTCCCCTTCCCTACTCTCCTTCTCTTCCAGTTCTGGCATAGTTTTCTAGGTAATTTTTTCTTTTTTAAATTGAGATGGAGTCTTGCTCTGTCACCCAGGCTGGAGTGCAGTGGCACGATCTCAGCTCACTGTAACCTCGGCCTCCTGGGTTCAAGCGATTCTCCTGCCTCAGCCTCCCCTGTAGCTGGCATTACAGGCACCCACCACCATGCCCAGCTAATTTTTGTATTTTTAGTAGAGACAGGGTTTCATCATGTTGGCCAGGCTGGTCTTGAACTCCTGACCTCAGGTGATCCACTCACCTCGGCCTCCCAAAGTACTGGGATTACAGGTGTGAGCCACCATGCCTGGCTTCTGGGTTGAAATTTAAGCAACATTTGAGTAGTTACCATATGCTTGAATTCCTGGCCCCAAGCTATCCTCCATACTCACCTCCAAAAGTGCTCGGATTATAGGTTTGAGCCACCATGACTGGCCTGAGGAACATTTGAGTACTTACTATGTGCCAGGCATTGTGCTGGATGCTGTTTTTTAATTCTTTTTTTTTTTTTCCCCTCTGCAGCCTTGACCTCCCTGGGCTCAAATGATTTGCCCACCTCAGCCTCCTGAGTATCTGGGACCAGAGGTGCAAGCCACCATGCCCGGCTAATTTTTTTGTGTTTTTTTGTAGAGACAAGGTTTCACTATGTTGCCCAGGCTGGTCTTGAACTCCTCGGCTCAAGCGATCCACCTGCCTTGGCCTCCCAAAGTGTGGGATTACTCAAAGGCGTGAGCCACTGCACCCTGCCCCATTCGCTTTTTACACAAATATCTCATTTGATCCTTACATCAGTTTTTTAAGGTAGATAATACAATTTGTATGATGATGAAATTAAAGGTTTAGGTATATCTTTGAGTTTTTCATTTTATTATTCCCCTATACTTCAAACATTTCATTTCTTACTTTAAGTCCCTAAAGTTGCTAAGTGTAAGATAACTTAAAAATACACTGCCATTAGGCCTGGCTCAGTGGCTCACACCTGTAATCCCCAGACTTTGGGAGGCCAAGGCGGGTGGATCACTTGAGGTCAGGAGTTTGAGACCAGCCTGGCCAACAGGGTGAAACCCCATCTCTACTAAAAATACAAAAATTACCCAGGCATGTTGGCTGGCGCCTGTAATCCCAGCTACTCAGGAGGCTGAGGCAGAAGAATCGCTTGAACCCGGGAGGCGGAGTTGCAGTGGGCCGAGATCGCGCCACTGCACTCCAGCCTGGGCGACAGAGCAAGACTCTGTCTCAGACAAAAAACAAACAAACAAAAAGACACTACCATCAAAAAGAAAAGTCATAAAGTCACATGTTGCTGAAATGATAAAGAACCAACATCATCAACATGCACATCTTTTGAAAGCATCCAGAAATAGCCTTCATTAGTTGTGAAAAGTTTTCTCATCCTCCTTCTTTGGGGTGGGGTAGGGGGAACAAGTTTGAAGAAGAAAGATAAATCATAATGTTTACTTACCTACTTAGTTTTTCAGGATCGTTTATTTTTTCTAAGATTTTCAAACATAATCTCTTGGTAAATTGAAGGATTTCTGGACCGACATAGAGGTATAACTAGATGTAATACAATAATGTTATAAGTAACGGTGCTATATTTTTGTGAAATTAAAATTTCCTGACTTCATTTAATGGGATGGAGTGGATGACAAAAAGTCATAGACAAATGATATTATATACTAAATTATCAAAGCCTATATATAACCAGGGTCCTATGTTCTATTATTACCATTATTAAATTTGTAAGTGCTCTTCAAATTTAAAGTGTTATTAGTATTCTGTTATCATTTAAGCTTTAGATTACTATAATCCCTTTATAATCTATTACTAAACTGGTCAAGATGCTGCCTAACATTTAAAAAAAGACCATGTATTTGCATATATTATAGTATACTCTAAAATCCAAGTATTCATTTCTATACTTAAAACATCTTTCTTTTCATTCAACTTTATTTTTGTTCCCAGGTTTTGCAAACCGTTTTTCAAAACCCAAAGGACCAAGGAATCCACCACCAACTTGGAATATTTAATAAAACTCCAGATTTATAATAATATGGGCTGCAAGTACACCTGCAAATAAAACTACTAGAATACTACTAGTTAAAATAAGTGCTCTATATGCATAATATCAAATATGAAGATATGCTAATGTGTTAATAGCTTTTAAAAGAAAAGCAAAATGCCAATAAGTGCCAGTTTTGCATTTTCATATCATTTACATTGAGTTGAAAACTGCAAATAAAAGTTTGTCACTTGAGCTTACGTAGAGAATGCTATATGAGAAACACTTTTAGAATGGATTTATTTTTCATTTTTGCCAGTTACTTTTATTTTCTTTTACTTTTTTACATAAACATAAACTTCAAAAGGTTTGTAAGATTTGGATCTCAACTAATTTCTACATTGCCAGAATATACTATAAAAAGTTAAAAAAAAAAACTTACTTTGTGGGTTGCAATACAAACTGCTCTTGACAATGACTATTCCCTGACAGTTATTTTTGCCTAAATGGAGTATACCTTGTAAATCTTCCCAAATGTTGTGGAAAACTGGAATATTAAGAAAATGAGAAATTATATTTATTAGAATAAAATGTGCAAATAATGACAATTATTTGAATGTAACAAGGAATTCAACTGAAATCCTGATAAGTTTTAACCAAAGTCATTAAATTACCAATTCTAGAAAAGTAATCAATGAAATATAATAGCTATCTTTTGGTAGCAAAAGATATAAATTGTATATGTTTATACAGGATCTTTCAGATCATGCGCAATTTTTATCTAACCAATCAGAAATACTAGTTTAAAATGAATTTCTATATGAATATGGATCTGCCATAAGAAAATCTATTTCAACTCTAATTTTATGTAGTAAATAAATTGGCAGGTAATTGTTTTTACAAAGAATCCACCTGACTTCCCCTAATGCATTAAAAATATTTTTATTTAAATAACTTTATTTATAACTTTTAGAAACATGTAGTATTGTTTAAACATCATTTGTTCTTCAGTATTTTTCATTTGGAGGCCCAATAGGGCAAATTGAATGAAGTATTATTATCTGTCTCTTGTAGTACAATGTATCCAATAGACACTCAATAAACTTTTTGGTTGTTAAACTGACTTCATTGCAGTAGTGTTTAGGTAATACTTCTCCAGAAACTAGTGAAATCAAACCACAGTAATTTTATCTGCTGAGTATATATCATTGTAATCAATTACTTCCAAATGTCTTTATCAATAAACAAATATACTAAAAGAATTCTAGGTAACCATGAGTTACTTAGGGCACCATGAGTGCATCTGTAGACCCAGCTACTCATTCCTTGAGCCCAGGAGTTGGAGGCCAGCCTGGTCAACAGAGCGAGACCTTGTCTCTTTTTTTTAAGAGTCAGGGTCTAGATCTGTCACCCAGGCCAGAGTGCAGTGGTGCGACCACTCCTCCCACCTTAGCCTCACGAGTACCTGGGACGACGGGCGCGTGTCACGACACCCAGATAATTTAAAAAATACTTTTGTAGGGACAGAGGCTCACTATGTTACCAACGCAGATCTGGAACTCCTGGCCTCATGCAATCCTCCCGCCTCGGCCTCCCAAAGCTCTGGGATTACCGGCCTGAGACACCGAGCCCCGCCCCGCCCGTCTCTAAATAAATACTTAAAAGAACCCCAGGTAAAAGCTAAAGCGAGGATGAAATTCTAAATGAATTTCTCAGCAACAACTATCCGTAGTGAGCAGTGATGATTTTTGGTGTGTTCTCCGGTAGGCACACTTTTCAAATTTATGCAACCTTATTCTTAAGATTTGAAAAAAAAAAAACTTATAAAAAATCTTAAACATGGTTTTCCATCTACAATTTTTCGCAACTGTAGGGATATATTCAAAATAAATGCTGGACATTCCCAGGCATTAGAGGGGATGTGGCCGGATGGCGAGGAGGGGCCGTCCTCACCAGGACTCCAAGCAATTCTCGCACCTGACTTCGTAGGCCTGTAGTTGTAACCATAGCAATGCCCCAGATGCTTGAAAACATTTCTGAATTGCGGCCCTATCATATTTTTACAGCAAAACCACCCTTATTTTACATATTACTAAATCCTCTTTTCACCTTCATTTCATCCCTCGTCAAAGTTAAAAGGATGAAGATTCTTTTATCTCACAAAGGTTATGAGAGAAATATTAAATTTAAAATCACTGTGGAGACCACCTCCTCCGTGTAAAATGAGGAAGGGTCACAGGAAGATGATAATGGGAACGCGCCGCCAGACCCTGAAAGCCATTAACATTGTTTCGGCCGTTAGGGCGGTTGGCGGCAACTCACCGCCCAGCGGCGGTTGCGTCGCAGCCAGAAGCGTGACTTCGCGCACGCTCCCTTTCCGCTCCTCCACTCAGAGCCGGGGACGCGGCGCGGGGCGCGGCGGAACTGCAGCTCCCATGACGCTTTGCGCGGCATAGGGTGCTTTACAATAGAAGCTCGGTTGGAGAGGCCTGCGGAGAAAAGCTGGGAACGGCCGCTTCCGGCATGTTCATCTCTGGACGAAGAACGGCCGACAAGTGGAGGGCGGAGGAGAGACTCCAATGCCCAGCGGGCAGTGCGCAGGCGGCGCTTGCGCGATGCGCGGACGGGGGGGCGGTCGGGCCATTTAAATGTGTGTTTGTGGGTGAAATGGCTGCGCAGGTCGGAGCGGTGCGCGTAGTACGGGCGGTGGCGGCGCAGGAGGAGCCGGACAAAGAGGGGAAGGAGAAACCTCATGCTGGGGTCTCCCCGCGAGGAGTGAAACGGCAGCGCCGATCTAGCAGTGGGGGGTCTCAGGAGAAGCGGGGGCGGCCGAGCCAGGAGCCCCCTCTCGCTCCCCCTCACCGGCGGCGTCGCAGCCGCCAACATCCTGGGCCGCTGCCGCCAACGAATGCAGCCCCAACTGTCCCAGGCCCTGTTGAGCCTCTTCTCCTGCCGCCTCCGCCGCCACCTTCGCTGGCACCCGCCGGGCCCGCTGTCGCTGCCCCTCTCCCGGCCCCAAGCACCTCGGCCCTCTTCACCTTCTCGCCTCTGACGGTGAGCGCGGCCGGGCCCAAGCATAAGGGCCACAAGGAGCGGCACAAGCACCATCACCACCGCGGCCCCGATGGTGATCCCAGCTCCTGCGGAACCGATCTCAAGCACAAGGACAAGCAGGAAAACGGCGAGAGGACTGGAGGGGTGCCTCTGATCAAAGCCCCCAAGAGAGGTGAGAGCAGGCAAACTGCCCGGCTTGGGTTCTAGGTCTCTCTCAGTTCCGATATCCCGCATCTTTAGGACTGAAAGACGCCAAACCCCTGCTTACCTTCTGCTGCTGTACTTCTCTAAGCTCACTGGGGTGGACCCTGGATTTCAGATCGTTGACACGGTTTGATCTAACTACTTGAGGCTTCTCGCTCCGAGGCCGAGCTGTCAGTTGCTAATCCCTTTACCAGTCCCCCGGAGCCTCTCAGCATTTGTTTTCAAATTCTGCAAGGTTTCCGCGCCGCGTTAGATTAGTAGGTGGGGTACTAAAAAAACGCCTTTCCGAAGAAAAGGCATGTTCCTAAAATCCCTTTTCCTTGTTTTGCTTGCTGGAGAGCTTTAGTATCTGCTCTCCCTTGCTCCAGAATAGTCAGGGGCATGGTTCCAGTCTTTCAGGAGGGAATTCATATAAAGGTTACACGACTCACTGGTTGACTTAGCTTCTGCAAGGTAAAATATCAGACGCAGTTTATCTTGGTTCTTTTTAATCTAGAGGTAAAAATCATTTTAAAGTTTTCATATTAGCTATTTAAATTCTTAGAATAGGCATGTGGAAGGTTTTCTCTACCCTTTGATACTAGGAAATAGGACCAACAGTGCCTCTGAAAAGTGGGAATTTGTGCAGTAGATAGTAGAGGCCGGAATTTCAGTTGCATTTGATTCTGTCTAGCACACTTTGTGGATCTGTTAATTCCAATAGCCCTCAAGAATATTTTACTAGAAAATGTCAGAGTATCCAATTAAATGTGGGTTCTAGAAAAATTAGATTGGCCAGAACTGATGTCTTCCTGTTCCCAAGTACCTGTAGCATTTATTTATATTCTTTGTGGAAGAAATGTGATGCGTTTGATTATGCCGTATGTTTGTACTTTATATATTATTTTATATAATTTGCTAGTTGTCTTTCCTCAGGAATATTTGAAATACTTGTTTCTTAGTACTGGACCAGTTAGGTTATTACATGTTAATGAGCCAATCTTTCAACCTAAAGTTTTGTGAGTCTTGCATTCTTTCCACGTATTGAGTGTTAAGGCTAATCATTTTTTTTGGTGGTGCTATTTCCGAATACTGTAGTTCGTTGCAAATAATTGCTCAATAAGTATTTATCGAATAGCATTAAATTTTTATTCATTTGGTGGCATCCAAATCTTGGGAGTAGAACCTGTGGCAAGATGACAGGACTGCCAGTTTTCACCACCAATATGCAATGATCTTGCTCTCTTTTTATTTTTACTTTTATTCCCTACTTTCTCATTTCGTGTGTGTGTGTGTGTGTGTGTGTGTGTGTTTTAACTGTACAGAACTAGAGGGAATCAGTGATCCTCTGGCTTAAATTTGTATTGTAGAAAAGGAAACTGAGGCCCAAAGTAGTAAAGAGGCCTGTTCAATCAAATCACAGTTAATTCGCATGAAGTGCAAAAAAATTAAATATTTTTTAAAAAGGTGAATATTGGCATAACAGGCAGTAGAACCCAGGCTCCTGAATCCTGCTTCAAGCTTCATCTCCAGGCTTCATGATGTTGCTTTCTCTTCCTGCTATTCATTTTTTTCCACTCCTTTGTTTACCTTTTCCCTGTGCTTTGACATTACAGTGGCTTTATATCATCGAGGATCTCTGACCTGGCCCCGTTTTATGGGGGATAGTGGCAATAACATGTGTAATAATTTACAATCTTTCTCTGAAGATTGCACAGGCCCCATGTTCTTTAAAAAACACACTTCTGACCTAATGCTGACTGATAGAACTTTCTCAGATGATGGAAATTTTCTGTATTTGTGCTGACCAATATGGTAGCCGTATGTGGTTCCTGAACAGACTTGAAATGTGGCATGATTGAGGAGCTGAAATTTTGATTTTATTTAACTCTAATTAATTTATAATTAGTCACATATGGCTAGTGGCTACCACACTGGACAACACCACTCTAAATATCTGTAGTTTGCCAACATGTGAAGAAGAGAAGTGGGTTAAGATAAGCCCATTTAAACATTTTAACTTTTGGCTGAGAGATTGTTGGATTATATACCCAAACTATATTTTGGGTGAAAAAGAATTTTTTGGTCAAATACATTTGAGAAAAACTGTGTACTGTAGCCTTCTACATATGTAACATGAATTGGCAAACTGGCATTTTAAAAGTTTTGAAAACCCTACAGAAAATAAACTGGTTTAACTTTGTTTAATCCAGGCTTTTGCACATAGTTTGACTGATATCTTTTTTGTCCTCTGAACATCTTTATTGTTACAGTGGTATGCAGGAGGCATGCCTCTGGTATTAATCTGAGTTTAAATCATGGCTCTAACACTTACTGTGTGAGCCTGAACAAATTGCTTTACCCTCTCTCAACCGCACTTTTCCTGTCTATAAAATGGGGTTGTGGTATTTCATTTATAAGGAACTTGTGTGGATTAAATAGGGCATTGTGTGAAAGTTCTTACAGCAGTGCCTGGCTCATTGTAGGCACTTACTTCAAACCGGCCTTTATTATTTTATTATTCATGGTCCTTAAAACAACTCTAAGATTAATAGGGAGAGTGGGCAGATTCTTGTTACTTACAAAGCTATGTCCTTCCTTCGCTTATCCTCAGATTTTTGGAAACTATTTTAACTGTTTTTTTTTTTTAGATAATTAATGATTCACAGGAAATTGCAAACATAGTCAAGTCCTTACCTTTTACCAGTTTCCCTCAGTGGCTACATCTTACATAACTATTGTATAATATCAACACCAGGAAATTGACATTGGTACAATGTATATGTAGTTATATGCTATTTTATCATATGTAGATTAGTGTAACCACCACTACAATCAAGATACAGAACTGTTCCACCACCACAAACCCTTTACAGCCTTAGGCACTCCCTCTGTCTCTCTACTGTCCCTGTCCCCTGGCAGCCACTAACCTGTTTTTCATCTCTGTAATTTTGTCATTTTGAGACTATTATATAAGTTGAATCATACAGTATGTGATCTTTGGAGATTGCCCTTTTTCACTCAGCGTGATGTCCCTGAGATCCATCCCTCTTTTTCATTGCCGAATAGTGTTCCATGGTATGAATGTACCATGGTTCACCTATTGAATCATTCCCGTATAAGAAAGGACATTTTGATTATTTCTAGTTTTTGGCTATTATAGATAGAGCTTCTATGAAAATTGGTGTTCAGGTTTTTGTGTGCATGTAACTTTTCATTTCTTTGGTCGTATGGTAAATACAATTAGCCCTCTGTATCCATGGGTTCCACATCAATGGATTCAGCCAACCTGGGATTGAAAATATTTTCAAAAAAACATTGTCTGTACTGGACTTGTACAGACTTTTTTTTCTTGTCACTGTTCCCTAAACAATACAGTATAACAATTATTTATATAGCATGTACATTGTATTAGGTATAAATAATCTGGAGATGATTTAAAATATAGGGGAGGATGTGCATAGGTTATAAGCAATTATTATGCCATTTTATATGAAGGACTTGATCATCTTGGATTTTGTTGCCCTGGGAGGCTCTGGAACCAATCCTCCATGGATACCAAGGATGACATATATATTTATTTTGTTTGTTTGTTTTTTAAGATACTGCCAAAGTATTTTCTGGAGTGTCGGTACCATTTTACATTCCTGTCAGCGATGTAAGAGAAATCCAGTTTCTCCACATTCTTGCCAGTATCTGGTGTTGTCACTGTTTTTATTTTAGCAATTTTAATAGACGTGTGGTGATATATCATCATGATCTTAATTTGCATTTCCCAAATGGCTAGTGATAATACACATCTTTTCATATCATCATTTGCCGTCTATATATCCTGGTCAGTAAAATGTCTCTTTATACCTTTTGCCTATTTTCTAATTGAATTTTGTGTGTGTGTGTGTGTACATACATATATATATATATATATATATATATATATATAAATTTTTTTTTTTTTTTTGAGACAGAATTTCACTCTTGTTGCCCAGGCTGGAGAGCAATGGCGCAATCTCGGCTCACTGCAACCTCTGCCGCCCGGGTTCAAGCGATTCTCCTGCCTCAGCCTCCTGAATCACTGGGATTACAGGTGCCTGCCACCACACCCAGCTACTTTTTTTTATTTTTAGTAGAGACGGGGTTTCACTGTGTTGGCCAGGCTGTTCTCGAACTCCTGACCTCAGGTGATCCACCCGCCTCAGCCTCCCAAAGTGCTGGGATTTCAGGCGTGAGCCACTGCGCCCGGCCCTTGAATTGTATATTTTTTATTACTGGGTTTTGATAATTTTTTGTAGATCACAGGTGCAGCTTCTTTGTATGGTTTGCACATATTTTCTCCCAATCTGTTGCTTGTCTTTCCATCCTTTTTGTTTGTTTGCTTGTTTTTATTTTTGTTATTTTGTTTGTTTGTTTGTTTGTTTGTTTTTTGAGATGGATTCTGACTTTGTCACCCAGGCTGGAGTGTAGTAGCACGATCCTGGCTCACTGCAACCTCCACCTCTTGGGTTCAGGTGATTCTCCTATGTCAGCCTCCCGAGTAGCTGTGATTACAGGCATCTGCCACCATGCCCGGCTAATTTTTGTGTTTTTTAGTAGAGACGGGGTTTCACCATATTGGTCAGGCTGGTCTTGAACTCCTGACCTCAGGTGATCCGCCCGCCTTGGTCTCCCAAAGTGCTGGGATTACAGGCATGAGCCACCACGCCCAGCCTGTTTGTTTTTGTTTTTTGGGGAGGGTCTCACTCAGTTACCCAGGCTGCAGCACAGTGATGTGATCATGGCTCACTCTAGCCTCAACCTCTGGGGCTCAAGTGATCCTCCCACCTCAACCTCCTGAGTAGCTGAGACCACACGTGTGCACCACCACACCCGGCTAATGTTTTTTTTTTTTTTTTTTTTTGGTAGAGGCAGGGTCTCTCTGTGTTGTCCAGGCTGGTCTCAAACTCCTGGGCTTAAGTGATCCTTCCGCCTTGGCCTACCAAAGTGTTGGGATTACAGACAGGAGCCACTGTGCCTGGTCCTTTCTACCTTCTCAGTGGGATACTTCACAGAGCAAAAATTTTAAATTTTGTTGATATCCAATTTACTAAGTTTTTTTTTTCTTTAATGGATCATGTTTTTGGCATCATATCTAACATACCAAGTCTTAGATCCCAAAGATTTTCTCCTTTGTTTTCTTCTAAAAGTTTTATAATTTTAACTTTTGTATTTTAATCTGTCATCCATTTGAGTTAATTTTGTACAGGTGTGAGGTTTAGGTCGCCATTTTTTTTCTTCTTGCCTAAGGATATCCAGTTGCTCTAGCACCTTTTGTTGAAAAGATTAATCTTCCATTGAATTGCTTTTGCACTTTTTTCAAAAATCAGTACAACCTGTAATGTAACAATGATTTTTTTTTTTTTTTTTTTGAGACAGAGTCTCGCTCTGTGCCAGGCTGGAGTGCAGTGGTGTGATCTCAGCTCATTGCAACCTCCACCTCCTGGGTTCATGGGAATCTTATGCCTCAGCCTCCTGAGTAGCTGGGATTACAGGCGCCCACCACCACACCCAGCTAATTTTGTATTTTTAGTAGAGATGGGGTTTCACCACGTTGGCCAGACTGGTCTCAAACTCCTGACCTCAGGTGATGTGCCTCCCACAAGCGCTGGGATTACAGGCATGAGCCACTGTGCCTGGCCTAACAATGGTTTTTACAATTTAAAATAGTTGGAACGACCTTGTAGCGCATGGAAATCATACGAAATTTAAACTGTGTCCAGAAATAAAGCTTTATTGGAATATAGCTCTGTTCATTCATATATATTGTCTATGGTAGTTTTTGCACTACAGTAGCAGAATACAGTAATTGAGACAGAGACCATAAGACCTGCAAAGCCTGCTGTTCGGCTCTTTAGAGAAGTTTGCCACCCTTGAGTTCACTTAAGAGACATGTTCCTTCCTGCACAGCAGTTCAACAGTATTTAATCTGAATTCATGTGGAGACTAACTACAAATTATTACAATCTCAGACATTTGGAGTTGTTCATAAACAGTTGAAACAAAAATTTAATCTGTAAATGCTAGGGTAAACTTGTTCATCTTTAAAACAGAAAGAAGTGATTTTCAGAGAGATGAAGTGAAATGCTTAAAATTTTTTAGTTGGTGATAGAGCTGAATACAGAACTCAATTTTTTTCCCTCATGGCCCAGTTGACCTCTCTTTCTGCTATGCACACTGGGGTTGATTATTTAACAGAGATATTTAAATGCTGTTTTTATTTCATATAGGCAATAGGCTTGAGTGTAACTAAACTGGCGATTACCTATGTGTTTTGAAATCTTAATTTTTTTCTCTCCCTCTTATTGCTCATAAAAACATAGGACAGGCCGGGCGCGGTGGCCCACACCTATAATCCCAGACCAAGGTGGGCAAATCACGAGGTCGGGAGTTTGACACCAGCCTAGTCAACATGGTGAAACCCTGTCTCTACGAAAAATACAAAAAATTAGCTGGGCTACTTGGGAGGCTGAGGCAGGAGAATCACTTGAACCTGGGAGGCGGAGGTTGCACTGAGCTGAGATTGCGCCACTTGCATTCCAGCCTGGTCGACAGAGTCAGACTCCGTTTCAAAAAAAAAAAAATAGGACAAACATACTTCCTTAAAAATCCATGAAAAGAAGTAATGCTTCTTTTTAATTATTCTTAGTAAATTCATGATTTTAATATGTTGTTAAAAAGGAAAGAAAGGAAGGACAGCCCCCATAGGCTGTCTTCTCCAATGTCATTACATGACCGGATTGCTCATATGTATGCTCTTGTGAGTCATCTTTCTTATCTCATTTTTTTTTTTTTTACTCTTGACCACTTGCCTAACTGCTATCACCGAGTGTAAGTGTTCCTGAGCCAGACGTTTAATGGAAATTTTCTCTCATGTCAAAAAGCAGGGATTTTAAGTCCAGAAACACTTCTTTTTGATGTTAGCAATGGAGAATTATTGGGATTATAAGGGAATTGAAATAAACAGATAATCTTATTTATCAGAACAACAACTGTAGGGACTAATATTTTTCCCTGCTCACCCTGAGAGAGGCAAAAACACCTTTAAGGGCACGAAAACTTTTGAAATGGCACTAAGTAAGATATTTGTTGAAGTAATACTCCCTTTATTCCAAGCTACCTCAGGTCCATTAATTGTAACCAGATAATCTTAGTTGATCATCTAATGGGAGTGTTGCAGGGAGATGTCTGATAGTGGAGGCGGAAAGGAAGAGAGTGTAGGGTGCAGTATGTTAGAAGAATTTGTTTTGGAGTCAGATAGGTGAGAAGTTTGAATCTTGGCTGTTGTGTACTAGCTTTGTGACCTAATATAAATTACATATCTTGTTTCAGGCTGTTTCTTTCTCCGTACTTCATTGGTTTGAGGATTAAAATAAAATAACATATATGGTCCCTATTAGACACTTGGCAAATAAGTTTTCTTTCCTCTTTCAGAGATCTTTCTTATGTGTTTCTCTTGATAATCAAGATGATAAGAGACTTATTGTGTGTCACATATTGTGATGAGGGCCTTATAGTCATTGTCTCATTTAATCCTTAAAATAACTGTGTGAGATAGACTCTAGAATTAATAACTTTTTGTTTTTTCTGAGACAGGGTTGCCCAGGCTGGAGTGTAGTGAAGTGATTATAGCTCACTGTAACCTCGAACTCCTGGGCTCAAGCAATCCTCCCACCTCAGCCTGTAGCTAAGCCTAGCTCACTCCTGCAGCTAGGACTACAGGCATGCACCGCCAAGCCCAGCTAACATTTTTTTTGTTTGTTTGTTTGTAAAAGTGGGGTCCTGCTGTGTTGCTCAGGCTGGTCTTGAATTCCTGGACTCTAGCAGTCTTCCTGCCTCAGTCTCCCAAAGTGCTGGGATTACAGGCATGAGGCACTGCACCTGGCCTATTATAACATTTTAAGATGAGAAAATTTAGATTTAAAGAGATTTATGAGCTTACCCAGAGACCTTAGTAAACAATAGAGCTGGGACATTGACTTAGGTCTATCTAACAGTACAGCACCTGTTCTTATCTTAAATAGTACACTCTACTGCCTCTAGAATTCAACTGTTTTTGGCAATAATAGTAGTTATGATGTATTGAGTATTTATTATGTTCTAGGACTATTATAAGTACTTCACATGCGTTTTTCATTTACTCTGCACACTAATTTTATAATGAGATACTGTTCTTTCCTCCGGTTCTACCAGTGAGCAGCAGTGCAAAGAATTAACTTGCAAAAAGATATGCTATCTCATTCATTATTGTTGGGAATACAAAATGATACAGCCACTTTGGAAGACAGTTTGGCAGTTTCTTAACAAAACTAAACATACTATACAATCCAGCAGTCATACTCTTTGATATTTACCCAGAGGAGCTGAAAATTTGTGTCCACACGAAAACCTGTAGATAGGTGTTTATAATAGGTTTATTCATAGTTACCAAAACTTGGAAGCAATCAAAATGTCCTTCAGTAGGTAAATGGATAAACTGTGGTACATCCAGACAGTAGAATATTATTCAGTGCTAAAAAGAAATGAGCTATCAAGCCATAAAAAGACATGGAGGAACCTTAAATGCATATTACCAAGTGAAAGAAGCCATTCTGAAAAGGCTGCACATTTTATGATTCCAATTATATGACACTCTGGAAAAGGCAAAACTATCAAGAAAGTTAAAAGATCAGTGGTTGCTAGGGGTTTTAGAGAGGGTTGCATGAATAGGCAGAGCACAGAGCATTTTATAGGCCAGTGAAACTACTCTTTATGCAACTTAATTAACGGTGGATACATGTCATACATTTATCCAAACCCACAGAATGTACAACAAGAGTGAACCTGAATGTAAACCATGGACTGCGGGCAGGCGAATAATGATGTGTCAATGTAGACTTATCAGTTGTAACAAGTATTCCACTCTGGCTGGGGGTGATGATAATCAGGGAGACAGACTATGCATTTGTGGGAGCCAGGTGTGGTTATAGTTCTAGGAACCTGAAACTGCTCTAAAAAAAAAAAAAAAAAAAAAAAAGTAAAAGCTTAGGGAAAAAAAAGTTCTAGAAAGTATACTTCTAGAACGTATACTAGAAAGTTATAGAACAGGGATTTAAACCTAGACAGCGCTCTTAAAACACCATAATATAGAGAGATGGTGGGTAAAGTAAGGCAGTGTTAAAAACATACAATGATTCACAAATGTTTGGCTTTCAAAATGAGTAGTTTTTTGTTTTTCCTTTTTAGTCAGGTATTTATATAGAACTGGAAGAACTCTCAAGAAGAGTGAAAATAATTTATTTTCAGAAAACAACTTTAGTCCTTTAAAAAATCATGAATAATAAGATGTAAGCAATTACACTTGTTTTGCTTTTGTTCATCTACCGTGATTTTTACGAACTGGAGATACTACCTTTTTTTTTTTTTTTCCGACTTCTAAGCCATAATTAGAGTATAAGAATTGCTGTTAAGACCTTAAGTTTTGTAGGCTGGGCATGGTGGCTTATGCCTGTAATCCCAGCACTTTGGGAGGCCGAGGCGGATAGATCACTTGAGGTCAGGAGTTTGAGACCAGCCTGGCCAACATAGTGAAACCCTGTCTCTACCAAAAAATACAAGAATTAGCTGGGCATGGTGATGTGCACCTGCAGTCCCAGCTACTTGGGAGGCTGAGGTGGGAGAATCACTTGAACTTGGGAGGCAGAGGTTGCAGTGAGCCGAGATTGCGCCACTGCCCTCCAGCCTGGATGAGAGTAAAACCCTATCAAAAAAAAAAAAGAACTTAATAATGTAGAAAGCTGTTTTTTTGCATTAATGAAAACTTTCAATTGTGTGAAATCAGATGACATTAATTGATAATATTGGTAGTATTAGCACATATGAGGATCTTATTAATAACGTCATGTATTAATAGTGACCTTTTTAAAGACAGCCAGCAATTTGTTTCTTAAGTGAATGTATCTTCCTCTGTAGAATTATGTATTTCTCTTTATATGTAATCACACAGTTGGATAGGTGAAAGCTTTTCTTAATCACAGGTATAGTGTAGGTTGGCTCTTTTTCTATAAAGAACTGTAGTCAATAAATTTTAGCTTTTGCACTATGGGGAAATACTAAAAATGTGCTGAATAGATTCTCTGTTGGAAAGCTAAAACCAGAAATAGAAAAGTTGTGAAGAAGACTTTGGACACTGACTTTCAAATAACGTTTTAAATTCAAGGCAGGGCAATTGTTATTTTTCTCATAAAGCAACAGTGGCCAGTGTTTGATAATAACCTTTAATAACTTGTTTATACATATGCCATTCTCAATTAGTTGCCACCACGGTAATTCAGTAATAAATTTTGTTTACTCATGGAGATTTGTTAGCCAGTATGAAATGGGTAGTCTTAAATTTCTCTGTAAAAAAAGTCAAGCTTTCTGTATCTTACCCTAAGTTAGATAAAAGTCAAAAGCTGAGGCCGGGCGTGGTGGCTCATGCTTGTAATCCCAGCACTTTGGGAGGCTGAGGTGGGTGGATCACTTGAGGTCAGGAGTTTGAGACCAGCCTGGCCAACATGGTGAAACCCTGTCTCTACTAAAAATACAAAAAATTAGCCGGGTGTGGTGGTACATGCCTGTGATCCCAGCTACTCAGAAGGCCGAGAGGCAGGAGACTCTCTGGAACCTGGGAGGCGGAGGCTGGAGTGAGCAGAGATCACGCCACTGCACTCCATCCTGGGCAACAGAGAGAGACTCTGTCTCAAAAAAAAAAAAAAAATTGAAAAACAGGATTAGTGAGAAGATAGATTGAAATTTACTTCATATTTAAAATTTTTATCATGTTGATTTATGAGATTACAATGTAAGATTCTTTTCTTTATACAGTGGTTTTCTCTTTTTTTGTTTTTTTTGTTGTTTTTTTTGAGATGGGCCATGTTGGACTAATTGAATGGTTTTCATATAAGTGAATTTTGTGAAACTCGTATAGGTGAAACCCACAGAGACTTGGCCATGTTAGAAATACCACTGGAAAGTTGATAGTAATATAGAAAATGTGTTACAATCAACGCAGTTCTTTCTTGGAGCTAATTTCAGTGGCAGATCTAGGGCACAATTCATTTTCTGCATACCAAATACCTCTTCCGAAGCTTAAAATAACAAGATCTATTTGGAGATATTTTCTTTTCTTGTTTTCCTGTGAAATTGCTAAAACATTAATAGAAGAGGGTAATTAGATGACTATTTTTAAATTGGTCTAACCTTTATATTGAATGGCATTAACATTTAGTTGCTTGGGAGAATTGCCTAAATTACTGATTTGATATTGGGGAAAGTATTTAGATGAATTTTATTTGGTAAGAAGTATACTTCTTACCAAATAAATGACTATTACTAAGTGTTTAATTCTCAAATATCTCAAATATTTAGTTGTATATAGAATAAAAGATGACTTTTTCTCTTGCCAGGTTAACAGTATTCTGATTAAATGTAAATTTTGGTATCTTATCACAGTTTAATTACAAGTGATATTTGCAAATAAACGGTTTTCATTTTATTGTTCTTAGAAGGAAATATTAAATACAATGAAAGTTATTTGGCATTAGTAAAGTCTTTGACTTGCTTTTTTAAGTATTTTCTTTAGAAGGTTTCGTAACCCTTGTAGTAGCTAATTGACTTGAAGTGATTTTATATGGAGTATTGGAACTGTCATATATTTACATATTGTACCAAGTAAATTCTTAACTCTAAAATTTGTTGAACTTGTTTTTCTAGATGTAAAAATAGGATTAATTGGAATATTTGTCTTAACTCCAAATTACTTCAATTATGTTAGAAAAAACGATTGTTTGGTGGGTAAATTCTATGCAGTAAATACTAGACCAAACTTGAAGGTTCGTCAGGACTCTACCTGGTATTTAATCCTGAAAGTTTCCTGCTAGGTATATTTTCCAATTAGTAAACAAAAGATGCCATTCCATCTTGGGCTTGTCAATCCATGATAATCCTTTAAAACTTAAAAGTAAGTTTTTAAATTATAAAAGTAATATGTTTATTTTAGAAAATTAGAAAATACAGATAAGCAGAAAAGCTAGACATTTAGAATTCTACCACCAATAGATAACTACCATTAATAGCTTGGTATATATTTCTCCAGATATTTTTCTGTGTGTGTGTGTGTGTGTGTGTGTGTGTGTGTAAAGCATCTATAGATCAGACAGACTTTTTCATCTCTTTAGGTCCTTTTCTTCTTTCTGGGAATATTTTCTCCTAGACCTTTACATGCCTGGCTTGTCTTATTCTTTGGGAATCACTCTTAATGTTACCTCCCCAAAAGAGCTTCCCCCAAACTTAATGCATCCCACTTATCACCATCTGGTACTTTCTTTTTCTTGTACAATTAGATCATAAGACCCAAGAGATGCCAGGCACCATGGGTCACACCTGTAATCCCAGAACTTAGGGAGGTAGAGGCAGGAGTATAGCTTGAGCCCTGCCTGGGCAACATATGGAGACTCCATACTCCTCAAAAAGAGGGGAGAAAAAGATCCAAGAGATTGGGGATTGTGTATGTCCTAGTCAGCATTATGGTCCTAGTGTTCAGAAGTATACCTAGCACTTAGTAGGTACTTAAATGTTTGGATGAATTAATGTTTATATAAAAATGGGATCAGAATGTACATGTGTTAAGTGCTCAGGAGAGAAAGGTAAGGTATACATCCCTGAACTTAGATTGCTGACAGTTTAGGGGAGGGTGTAAAATGAAATGTTAATAACACAGAGTATAAGTGCTGAGATGGGGATACAAAGCTTAAGGGAGCCCGTAGCAGGAGTAGCTATCCAGATTGGGTGGGGAAGAAAAGGCTTTCTGAAAGAATGAGTCTAAGCATTTTGTAACCTTCTAATTTTTATGTCAGTTTTTTCATCTATAATATACTTTATAATGGCTGGGTAGTGTTTTATAATATGTAACTACCAGAGTTTAATCAGTCCCCTGTTATTAGACATTTAGGAGCATTCCCTGTTGTGTCGTTTTAAATAATACTGTCATAGATATCTTTATATAATCTTCAATTATTTTCTTAGATAACTTTTACTTGGAAGTGGAATTTCTGGGTCTGAGGATTAGAAATATTTTTTAAGACTTTTAACATGTATCATGAAATTGCCCTTCAGAAAGTTGTACCAGTTTATACTTCCAGCAGTAGTAGTTGAGAATGACCAGAAACCGCAGACTTTGCCAACTTGATAGGAAAAAATGATATCTCATGGCTTACTTTGCCTTTGTTGATTTACCTGTATGTATCATAGTAATTCATAGGCTGACAGCAAAATATGCCTAGCTTAAATTTAAATTTTATGATAACTGAACAAAAGAATCTATGTTGTTACATAGATTTCAGAATCATCATATTTAGCTATCGTATAATGTTTCATACCATTGCTATATCATGATTTATTTAACCATTCTCTGTTTTTTGGATGTGTGAATTATTTCTGATTTTTCTCCATTATCAGTAATATACTGCTTTGAAAAATGGATACCTTCAATTTTATTCTTTTCTTCAATCCAGAATATTATTATATTTTAAGATCTCTGTCTCATTTGTTTTCTAAACACATAAGTTGTAATAGCAAATTCAGAGAAATTGAGGATAGGCTATTTAATGAGATCAAGTACCTTAAGAAGCTTGTATGTTGACACTAGTCCTAGCAACTAACTTCTTTTTAATTATTGTGGCCAGAAACACCAGATGAAAATGGTAAAACCCAGAGAGCCGATGATTTTGTCTTGAAGAAAATAAAGAAGAAAAAGAAAAAGAAACACCGAGAAGACATGCGAGGAAGACGCCTTAAAATGTACAATAAGGAAGTACAAACCGTCTGTGCTGGCCTGACCCGCATCAGTAAAGAAATTCTCACCCAAGGACAAATAAATAGCACTTCAGGACTTAATAAGGAGTCCTTCAGGTATCTGAAAGATGAACAGCTGTGCCGATTAAATTTGGGTATGCAAGAATATCGGGTACCCCAGGGAGTACAAACACCTTTTATGACTCACCAGGAACATTCTATTCGTAGAAATTTCTTAAAAACAGGTACTAAATTTAGCAACTTTATTCATGAGGAACACCAGTCCAATGGTGGTGCTCTTGTCCTTCATGCTTACATGGATGAACTCTCATTTTTGTCTCCAATGGAGATGGAGAGATTTTCTGAGGAGTTTCTTGCTTTGACATTCAGTGAAAATGAGAAAAATGCTGCTTACTATGCTTTAGCAATAGTGCATGGAGCGGCTGCTTATCTCCCAGACTTCTTGGACTACTTTGCTTTTAATTTCCCCAACACTCCAGTGAAAATGGAAATTCTGGGCAAGAAAGATATTGAAACAACCACCATTTCAAATTTTCACACTCAGGTAAGATAAAAATTGTTGTTAAAAATTATTTAGTAAATACGATTCTAAACAGAATTAACCTCTTTCTGTCGCACAGCACATACCAGCACATTTTTGATAACAAATTTATGGTAATAAAGGTGCTTCAAATTGTTTGTCTCTTCCTCTAATTGAAAAATCTTAATTACTGAGTTCGGGTGGGGCTTCTTCTTTACTGGAAGGAATGCTTTATACATGTTATGCATCATTACAAATCTTTATGGAAAACTAGCTTGAAAACTTACCTGGTCTTTCACAAATCGGGTAATGTTAGTATGGAGGATGTGATTGAGATCTGTTAGTCTCAGGATAACTTTAGTTAAGATTTGCTTTTATATCATAATAAAACACGTGAGGGCATGGGCCTGTTTATATGCCAGGTTTTTGGAGTTTTTATATCTCTTTCAGTAACTTGTTGGCAGTCCATCCCAGAAATATACCCCATTTATGTGACTTGGAAGTGTCATTAGGAAGAACGCCATAGCCTCTGCTCCTTCTGCCTATACATTGTTGTAGGTGAAGACATTTTTTGAAGCCTTGCATGGGCAGCTAGGCTTAAGTCAGCAGGGAAACGTCTGCTTCTTAACCAGTGGTTTTAACCAAACATTTTTTTCAGTGAAGTTATTTCAGGGAATAAGAAGTTAATAATGTGTCCTAGTTTTTTTCTTACTTGCTTTTCTCATAAGAATTGAATATAAATGGTCAGCTATAAGTTTCTGCAGTATATATTATAAATTCAACTTTAGTGGAGACTTTCACTTTTTCAACTTTTATGATTATATGTTCTGTTTTTTCAGGTTGTCTAGTAATTTGCTGCCATTCTTTTCCCTTTATATATATATATATTTTTAGGTAAATAGATTGTTGCCGTAATAAGACTCTCAGCTGCCTGAATTATAGCGGTTTCAAGCCACTTAGATTTATTTGAAACCTCCTCTAACTTGAATCTTTTTTAGTGAGTCTTACCATTTTTGCCTCCAATGAGGGGAGTATCCAGTTTAGATTTATGAGCTTCAGAATTTCTCTAATTGAAGTTCTCTCTGCAGTAGAGAGAGCAGGAGCAGCCAATGTGGAGAGGTCGCAAGATGGGGCTGCCCAAGATGTTGGAACACCATGTGCAATAAAGGGCTTCGTCTTGGATTTTGGCCTTATTACCACAACCAGGTACCGAAGTGCTGACTTTTGTAGTAGATTTTCTTTTTTCATTTTCATTTTTTTTTTTAAGTTTTGCCCTTTGAAGGTCAAGGAATCCTATTTTTATAAATATTGCAGATGAGACTGAAAACATTTCTCTTAATATAGTCCATAATCCCCATAAGTTCCCTATTTAACAAGGAAAGATATTGCTGAGAGCAGAATCAACATGCTCTATCATTTTTTTAGTTTAGAAAAATGCAGCAAACTTTCTCTTTTGATAGACCAACAAGCATTTCTGAGAAATAAGCCAGAAATTTGGGGGAGAACTGTCCCAGTTTTGTAAGGGTGACTTTTTAACATTCGTATTAGTTAAAGTGGATCAAATTTGTATGTCAACAGACAGTATCCAGTCTAAATAGTTAATAAAAGAAAATATCTTGAAATATTCCCTGCTGATTTTTGTCCTCCAATTAATTTTTTAAAATGGAGCTGAAATTTAAATGACTGTACCAACAACTTACCTTGATACTTACTTTGAGATTTAAAAAATAACCACTTTTTAAGAACATTTCAGATTATGATTAAATTAGATATTAAACACTTCAACCACATAAGAATATTGAGGACTGTTGAATGAGTCCTGTGCTCTGGTGGTCCTGGAACTTAATTTTATTTATGAATTTTCAGTCATTAGAGAAGAGTATGGTGTGGATATGGGAGGTTGGATTAGCCCACTAAACTTTGAAGTTTGCAACTTTAGCAGATATTGGGATAGAAGTTAACACAGTAGTTCAAATTGATTTAGCACTTCATGGTTTATAGAAATGCTTTCACATTCATATCTGAATATTTGAAACAACCTAGTGGGTAGGTAGGTAAGCAATTTCATCTGTGTTTCCCATGGAAGAAACTGAGGCTGGGAGATGTTCATTGTTTGTTATCCAAGGTCATATAGCTAGTAAGTAGAAGAGTCCAGATGCAAACCCAGGCCACCTGAACAATGTTCACATCATTTTACCATGGAGAAGAGATTAGTGCTTTTATTTGTCTAACACTCTGGTCAGTGAAATTAAAGTATCTCCGTGTGAAACAGCATGCAAAAGGCTTTGTTTCTAATATTTTTAACAAATCCCTTTAGATCGTTGGGAATTAAACAAATACCTAGGGCAGTGTGGACTTACCTGAAGTCTTTTGACATTTTGTTAAGTTCTGTTAAACCTAGAAATAAAGTCAAATAAATTTTTTATTGCTTTAGAGACATAGTTATTGGAAGTTATTTATAGTTTAAATATGTAGCCATAATAATTATTCGTGACTATATTTCAAGATAGTTTATTCAGCAAGCACTTACTGAGAACCTACCATGTACTGGGCACTGTGTTCTTAAAAGGACTAATTGATGAGCTCAGTCTAGTGGGGGAGATGAGTAAACCAGCAATTGTAATACAGAGTACGATTTGAGTAGAGGTACGCATAGGGAAAACCCTGTAATAGAGGGAGCACTGTCTGTGTTACCTAATGCAGACTTGAGGTAATTCGAAAAGGCATGTTAAGCCATGTGATGCTTGAGTACAATCTTGAAAGCATGTTAATACTTAACTTGGTAAGAACATTTTAAGCGAATAACAGCCTATGCAAATACACAGAGGCATTTGAGAATGTGGCACTTAGAGGGAGCTACAAATAGGTTGACATGGCAAGAGTATGCACTGACTGTTAAGGGATGGAAGGAGTTGAGACCAGAGAGAGAGAGACATGATTAGGATTGTGAAGAGCCTTAGATGACATGCTTTTAAAAAGTTGGTACTTTTTCCTAAAGATAATTGGGAGTCATTGGTGAATTTTAATAGGGAAATGCTTGCTATCCATTTATGTTTGCAAAGGTTACATAATAGTGTGGAGGATGGAATTGGTGGTGCAGGATATGAGATTGGAAGCAAGAATACCAGTTAGTTACGATAGTAACCACGTCATAAATGCTCCACGTCCAAACTGGTACTGACATTAGAGAGAAAAGAAAGAAATTTGAGAAATAATTAGAAGGTTGAGATTTAACTAGTCTTGGTGAGAGAGAGAGATAGTCTTCAGATGTGGTTTGGACAAATGGGTGGATGGCGATGCTGGTCAAAGCCAATACATGGTTGAAAAAGCCGGTTTCTGTGGCTAGAGGGTGTTGATGAGTTCAGTTTGAGATATTTTGAGTTGAAGGTACCTGTGGGAATTTACGGTTAGAAATAACTGTTAGGAGGCTGGGCATGGTGTCTCACATCTGTAATCCCAGCAGTTTGGAGGCTGAGGTGAACAGATTGCTTGAGATCAGGAGTTTTGAGACCAGCCTGGTCAAAGTGGTGAAACCCCATCTCTACTAAAAATTCAAAAATTAGCTGACATGGTGGCGGGCGCCTGTAATCCCAGCTGCTTGGGATGCTGGCTTGAACCTGGGAGGTGGAGTTTGCACTGAGCCAAGATCGCGTCACTCACTCCAGCCTGGGCGACAGAGCAAGTCTCAATAAAGAAAAAAAGAAAAAAAAAAAGAACTCTTAGGAATTGAATGTATGGATCCAAGTTTGAGAGATGTGTCTAGGTTGGAGATGCAGAAGTTGAACCCATTAATGCAGGAGATGCAGAGATGCAGAAGATGGAACCAGCAATAGCAGTGGAAAAGAGATGAAACTAAGGGTGGAATCTTGTGATGCATCCACAAGTAAGTATGATGAGCATGGGAAAAGACCAAAAAGAAAGGCAGGCAGAAGAAAGACTAGAAGTTTTCTGCATTTTAAGAATGAAGTGTTTATTTTATCCATATGAAGGATCCAGTAAGTAAGGATGGGAAAGTGGTAGGTTTATCAATTAGGAATTGAATTGGAGACATTATTAAGATTAGTGCTTTGCAAACCGTGGACAGCTAAATACTATTGTAAATTATGCCTTTTCTTTAGAACCTTGCTACTAAAAGTTTGCTCTATGTATGAATTTGGCACCACCAGGGAGCTTGCTAGGAGTGTAGACTGGGCTCTTACCCAGATTTTCTGAATCAGAATCTGCATTTTTAAAAGGTGATTCATATGCACATTAAACTTTGAGAAGCTTTAGAACTCAGCTCCTCTAAGCAGGAGAAAGTAAAATGTAGATTTTGTGCAAGAAAAATGAAAACTTCTGTTATTTTTATATTTTTAAATTATTGTGGTGGCTAAAGCTAGGATCCACATATAGGGTTTTCTTTTAACATTCTAGAAAACTTAAATGTTCTAATACCAGAGCAGAAAAATTTATATGTCCATTGAAACAGTAAGCTGATCCTTGTTTGATTACTTAACTCTTAGCAGTTGATACAGGATAACTTTATAAAGTTGAGTTTCCTTCCTTCCTCCCTTCCCCTTCCCCTCCCTTCCCTTCCTTTCTTTCTCCTTTCTTTGATGGGGTCTCGCTCTGTGGCCCAGGCTGAAGTGTGATCATGAAGTGTGATCATGGCTCACTGAGGCCTTGAACTCCTAGGCTCTAGTAGTCTTTCTACTGTTTCTTACTCCACTGTACCCCAGTACATAAACTTCAGGAAGTGGTGGAACTCAACTTGTTCTTCGCTTTCAGGTGCTATTTCCAGTGCCTCAGCCTCTAGAGTAGCTAGGACTACGGGTGTGTACTACTACAATTGGCTAATTTAAAAATTTTTTTATAGAGCCAGAGTCTCACTATGTCGTCTAGGCTAGTCTTGAGCACCTGGTCTCAACGGATTCTCCTGCTTTGGCCTCCTAGCATGTTCGGATTACAGGTGTGAGCACTAGCTTTGCTTATAGTCTGCATTTTCTGGTGATGCTGATGTTGCTAGTAAATGGACCACCAAGGCCATATAGGTCTCAAAATCTGTACATAAATTGCAAGCGCAAATAATAACAAACACTAAAAATACAGTGAAGTTAAAAGGGAATTGTTTTCAATATCACCTCTGAGATCTTCTGGCAACTAAGTAATTGAAGGATGTACATGGAGAGGAGTGTGTGTTATGTGTTTGCTGGGGGTAGGGGAGATTGGCAAATCTGCATGTTTTAAGTATCTTTTTCAAAAATTTTCATATATAATTTTGAGGTTTCACTGAGAATCAAAGCTTTTTAACTTTAGGTAGTTTTATTTCTTATATTACTTTTATTACTCTATAAAATGATAATGTTCTGTAGCATTGGCGTGTACAATTTTAGTGTCTACGGTTCCAGAGAGAAACAAAAAATGTTATTCCCTCGTTGTGTGTTGGGACAAGGCGTTATATGGGCTTGTTATATGCACTCTGATCTTTGATTGATTAACATTTTATAATGAATTGGTAATACTAATAAGAATAGAACTAGTAGAGTAGTATATAGCTTGGGAAATAGCTCAGAAACCCTTAAGGAACTGTATGCATTATTAGTGTGTTATAGAAAAGGAGAAATAAACATTTTAAGTAGCAGGTTTTATAAAATAAAATGGCATAAATAAAAATGGTAGGCTTGATTCTTTTTTTTTTCCTCTTATTTTAAGTACTCACTTTGACCCAGTCACACTGTTTTTTCACTATATATTTTAAAGTAGGAATGCCTTTCTATTCACAAGGCACAAGGTTAGGAAGATCGCTGGCTAGTTTTTTCCTTTCTGTGTTTTAAAAAGTCAGCTTGAATAGGCTTCTTCCTGAAACGTGAGTTCTGTGGAATAATCCACACCCGCTCTCAACCCCCATACACAGGGTTTTCCACATAGTGCTTTTTTAGCTTGGTGTTCTCCTGAGTTATTAACAGATTTATAATTGTCCTTTGTAGAAGCTCTATGTATTGGGGACACAGTTGAGCTTACTTAATTCAGAAATTCATACAGGATAACTGTGAAGTTGAGTTTCTAATTTAAACACTACATATGTATTGACAGCAGTATATATATTCAAAGATAATTGTTTAACATTTTATAGATATTATAAAGAGAATAAATTTTATGCAAAACTATTATTTTTTTTAATAGGCATATTTCTCTTTGATGCCACATCCTTCTCCCCTCCCCACTTTCCCTTCTGATTTTACCAAAGACTGCGTTTTTCCTGTTGGCGTTATGTCTCCTGCTTCCATGGCAGCTTTAGTTTTTTCTGTTCTTTGGTCTCGTACTTACCTCCCTCCAGTCCTCCCAATTCTGTTTGTTCCTCCACTGTGCTCCAGTACATAAACTCCGGAAAGCGGTAGAATTCAACTTGTTCTTTGTTTTCAGGTGCTATTTCCAGGCCAGAGTTTCCCAAACTTGCCAGATCCTAAGAATAATTTGGGGTTGCTAGTTCAAATATACATTAGACTCTCAGGTTCCTCTTCTGGAAATTTTGGTTCATGAGGTCTGGAGTGAGGCATGAAATAAGTACCTTGACCGACTTGATTCCTATGATCAGGCAAGTTTAAGAAACACTGTTTTAAACCATATACCATCTACCATTACTCTAGTTCCTTTCATTTGACCTGTAGATAGCATCTTTTTAGAATTTCAGAGCATCATAAACTAAGAGATAATCTTATCTGACCTCTACAGTAAAGTGCAAATTTTAAAAAATCATGTTTTGATTGGCCATCACTGGGGACTTTGTCTCTTCATGACATTTTATAATGCTTCCCATTGGGTTGTCAACATTGCCTGGGAAGCCTACTTCTTTTCTTTGTTTAGCTTGTTTACCTGTTCTTCATAAATACTATTTAAACTTTATCTGTATACATCTTTTCCTCATTCTCTCCTGTTACAGTAGAGAAGATATTCTATCTCCTCCTCAAAGGCTAATTTGTCAGGCTAATTTGTCTACTTGTGTTATGAATACCATCCCTTAGCCTGCTAAGGTTTTTAAAAAACTGTTGTCAAATATACATAGAATTTACCATTTTAACCATTTTAAAGTGTATAATTCTGTGGCATTGGTTATATATATTGTTCCATTACCACTACCGTTTCCAGAACTTTTTCCTCATACCAAACAGAAACTCTATACCCATTAGCTTAGGATCTTTGATGTCAGTTACCCGCTACTACCCCTCCAACCTTTCCCTTCTCCATTCCCACTCCCCACGTAACTAAAAGTATAAAATATATTAAGCGAATTTCTGCTTCGTGTCTTTCCCCCGCTTTTTTTTTCTCTAAATAAACTTTTCCTTTCTCCCTAGAAGTAAATCTTTATTCTGAATTTGTGGCTTATCATGTCGTTTTATCTTTTAACATTTTACTAATACCAAATGAACATAAAAACAATACTTGTACCTTTGTATTTTAAAACTACAGTGTATTGTGTGTATCATTCTGCAGGTTATTTTTGTTCAACATTGTTTTTGATTATTTTGATACATCTAACTCTACATTAATTTTAACCATTATATTTGGTATTTTGTTGGGCAGCTGTATCACTGTTTTTGAACACTTTACTTTTCCTCTGCTCTCAAACAACAGCAATCAACACAGAAGACTTCTTTGTCCAAATGTGGGAGATTTCTCCCCCACAACAAGCAAGCAATCAGTTCTTCAGCAGACACCAGCTGGGTGTCATCCAATTCAATTCCGACACTACCCAGAGTCAGTTTTGGATCCCAGATAGAGGGCTCAGTCCCCAGGACTGACCCCTCCTTCCCACCAGTCACAAGTCCAGGCCTCTGGAACTTCTGACCAACTGGCTTCAAGTTGGGGTTCCCACGATCCCCTCTTTGAGTTCAGTGGATTTGCTAGAGTAGCTCAGAGAACTCAGGGAAATACTTATGTTTATGGGTTTAGTGTGATGGATATGTTAAAGGGTGCAAATAAACAGCCATATGAAGAGATACACAGGGCATGGTCTGGAAGGGTCCCGAGCACAGGAGCTTCTTTCCCCGTAGAGTTGGGGTATGCCACCCTCCCAGCAAATGTATGAGTTCCTGTTGATCTTCCTGTCTGCTTCCACATGTTCAGCTATCCAGATGCTCTCAGAACCTCTTCAGTTTTTATGAAGCCTTCATTACGTAGGCTTGATTGATTAAGCCAGTGGCCGTTGGTGGTCAGCTTGACCTTTAGCACCCCTCCCTGGAGGTTGGGGGTAGGGCTGACCGTCCCAACCCTCTAATTGTACCTTTATTTTTCAGGTGACCAGCCCCGCCCTAAAGCTGTTAGTCAATATTAGCATACAAAAATAGAGCTATTTGGAGATAACAAGGAGTTTAGGAGCCCTACCTCAGGAAATAGGGATGAAGACCAGATACATATTGCACAATATCACACTCACTATTTATTCTCCTATTCTTGGACATTGAGGTTGTTTACAGTTTTATAATATTATGGTGTTACAGTAAGCATTTGTGTAAATGTCTTTTTTTGGGTCGGGGTGGGGGCAAGGTACAGGGTCTTCCTGTGTTTTCCAGGTTGATGTCAAACTCCTGGCCAAGGGATCTTCCTATTTTGATAGGTCTTTTTATCCACGCATGTATCCTGGGGTTTCTATTTGTCCTTTCTCCTGTCTGGCATTCCATGACTCTTGCCTGAATTCAGTAGCTCAATCCTCACATCTGAAAAATTTTTCTTTAACTGTAACATTTGATTGATGGGTCATTTTTCTTAGCTTTATAAAGGCATTGCTTCAGTGCCTTTAAACTTACAGTGTTGCTGTTGAGAAATCCAATGCCATAATGATTCCTGATTTTTTTTAGCTGTTCTGCTTTTTTCTCTCTGGAAGCTTTCAGAATTTCTACTACAGAATGTCTGAGTACCAAGGATAATGTGCCTTGAGATGGATCATTTTTCTTTAAAAAAAATTACTATGAAATATTTCAGACGCAGATATAAAGAATAATAACAATCACTCTGGCCCAAGAAATAAAACATCATCAGTGCAGTTGAACCCTACCCCCCACCACCCTTTTTTATGTGGAAATCCATCCTTTATGGAGCTTTTTCTTGTATTACTTGTTAATTTTCTTTCTCAGTTATCGTTTTTTTCTGAAACTTTTATTAATTGTATATTAGGCCTCCCGATTGAACCTCAATTTTCTTATCTTTCCTATTATATTTTTCATTGTCTTTTTTCCTGCTTTCTGGGGGTAGATTTAACTAGCTTCTTAATGTTGATTAATGTCAGCTGTAATGTTTTCAGTTTGAGAGCTTGTTCTTGTTCTCTGTTCCTTTTTTAATAACTTCCTATTGTTTCATGGATACAATACCTTTTTTCATCTCTCTGATACTAATTATACTTGTTTTTAAGTTTTCTTTTATACTCTTAAGTTGTTCAAGTTCTTTTTTATTTTTATTTTAGTCTTCTGGTTATGTTTTCATCAAACATGGTGATCTGTTCATATTGAAACATGAGTCGTTATAAAACATTAGAAACTGTGAACACATGGGTGGGATTTGTCATTTGAAGACTGGATAGGGAATGTGGTCATATTGTGAGAAAAGCTCTAAATATTAGTGTTTAAAGATATTGTTTCTTGGGCCTTTAGTTTCTACAGCTAAAAATCTACCACATTTTTGTCAGGGGATGGAGTAGGTTACACACCTGTCTGCTAGAATTCTTGGAAGGAGGTAGGCGATTGCATTGTTAAATAACTGGGATTTTGCTTAATTCCCTGCTTCCAGTATAATGGTTCTCTCCCTTGCTTGTGCCTTGTATCCTTGTGTCTGTAGTCATTTGGTTCACTTTTACCACAAATAAGGTGAGGAAAAAGGAGCATGGGATAGGAAGGTAGAATGTAAGTGGAAGGGTCTCACTGACTCAAGCAGATTTTAAACCCACCTTTTTTGTTTTTAGTTGCATGCTTTGTTCTTGCCTTCTATAAAAGTTAGCCAGAGTTCTCAGTTTGCAAATTTCCCTGTACATTTTTCACCTTCCAAAAACATTTTGATAGCTTGTATCTGTAGTTTTTACTTCTGTTCTCTTTGACTATCTGGGATTTTAGCCTTGCTATTTTATTCTCACTTGAGTGGGATTTTGATAAGGAATAGAAAAAAATCATACATCCAGTCTACCATGTTTAAACAGCAGTCCTCTTCACCTTTTCATCTTTATCAGATTCTTCCTATTAGTGTTGAAACCTGATCACACAAAAGAGGACTTAAATGGAAAGATATATTACTGTGTTCCTGGGGAAGAAGAATCAATATCAGAATGACAATTTCTCCTAAGTTATAAATTGAACACCATCCCAATAAAATAGAAATAGTTGTTTTTTGAGACAACCAAGCAGATATTGAAGTTTATATGCAAAAATAAGTAGGCAAGAACAGCCAGAAAAGAAAAAGTAATGATGGAGGAGTGCCTTACCTGGTACCAATATATTCTAAAGATTTAATTATTAAATCAGTGTAATTAGTTTATGAGCTCTGTTCAGCAAGACAGAAAATTTAGAAATAGACTACAGGCACTCACCACCACACCCGGCTAATTTTTTGTATTTTTTTAGTAGAGATAGGGTTTCACCATGTTGCCCAGGCTGGTCTTGAACTCCTGGACTCAAGTGATCCGCCTGCCTTGGCCTCCCAAAGTGCTGGGATTACAGGTGTGTGCCACAGTACCTGGCCCCCAAACAATGGCTTAAAACAACGCAAATTTAGTTTCTTACAGTTCTGAAGGCTCTGAGGGAAAAAAATCAAGTTTTTGCCTTTTTTAGCTTCTTGTGTCTTACATTTTCTAGCTTGTGGCCCCTTCCTCCATCTTCAAAGTATATTACCCCAGGCTATGCTTCTATCATCACATCGCCTTCTCAGATATCTCTTGGCCTCAGTCTTTAAAAGACACGTGTTATTACATTTAAGCCCACCTGGATAATCCAGGAGACTCTCCCCATCTCAGGATCCTTAATTTATTCACATCTGCAGAGTCCCTTTTGCCATAAGGTAACAGTCACAGATTCTAGGGATTAGGTTCTAGGGGTTAGGTTCTTTGGAAGCCGTTTTTCAACCTATCACATTCTTCTGGCTCATCATGTCCAAAACAGTGAAACCTGATCCTCCTCCAGAAGAGAGAGTAGTTGCTCTTTCAGGTTCCAAAGTACAGAACCTGGTAGTCATCTTTCATACTTCTTTCTCTTATCTATCATATCCAATCTTTGTCCACATCTTGACAATTTTATCTCCTGTATAATTTTCAGATCTCTTTGTTTTTCTTTTAAAAAGAAGTCCCTATTTAAAATCAAGTTATTAGCTTAGCCTAACATTTCTTATTTGGCATATTATAGAATACTCCTAGCTGATCTCTTTACTTTTTGTGCCCCTCTGAGAAAACTAAACAAACAAAAAACCAAAGGCAAATTGGGTAACTTTCCTTCTTTTCAGATCCTTTAGTGGCTTTCCAGAATCCTTGATGTGATCTTCTAGGCTCTCCATAATCCAGCCACAGCTGATTTTTCCAGTCTCATCTTTATTTTTCTCTTTTGCTTTCTGTGTTTATTATCATTAGCTTTCTTTTAGATCTTGGAAAGGGCAATGCTTAAGAGATTTTGTTTCCCTCTGAACTTGTTCTTCAGATTTGAGCTCAATGTTACTTCAAGGAATACTTTATTCCCCGGATCAGGATCCCATGTTCTTTTTCATAGTGTCATACATCTTACATTCTGAAGATCAAAGTTTATAATTAAATGTTTGTTTAGATTAGTGTCTGCCTCTCCTTACTAGACTGTAAGCTTCAAGTGGCCAGGAATAGGTCTGGTTTGCTATACCTGTGTTGAGTACAGTGGCATAAAATATATGTTTATGTGCTATGTAGTGACGTTTCAGTCAATGACAGACTGCATATGTAACGCTGACTCCGTAAGATTATAATGGAGCTGAAAAATTCGTATCACTTACTATATTTACTATACCTTTTATCATTATTTTAGAACATACTTCTACTTATTAAAAAAAAGTTAACTGTAAAACACCCTCAGACAGATCTTTCAGGAGATATTACAGAAGAAGGCTTTGTTATCATAGCAGATGATAGCTCCGTGAGTGTTATTGCCCCTGAAGACTTTTCAGCAGGACAAGATGTGGAGATGAAAGACAGTGATATTAATCATTCCAACCCTGTTGTAGGCATAGGCCAATGTGTGCATTTGTATCTTTGTTTTTAACAAAAAAGGTTTAAAAAAAGTAAAAAAAAAGTTTTTAAGTAGAAAATACCTTACAGAATAAGGACGTAAAGAAAGTATTTTTGTATAGCTGTACAATGTGTTTTAAACTATGTGTTATTACAAGAGTCAAAGAATTAAAAAACTCATAAAGTTTATAAAAATTACAGTAAGCTAAAGTTAGTTTATTATTGAAGAAAGAAAAATTTTAAAAATCAGTGTAACCTAAGTGTACACTGTTTATAAAGTCTACAGTAGTGTACAGCAGTGTCCTAGGCCTTCACATTCACTCACCACTCACTCACTGACCCATAACAACTCCCTATTCTGCAAGCATGGGAAGTTAAATGTGTTTAGATACATAAAAACTTACCATTGTGTTTCAGGTATCTACGGCAGGGGTCCTCAACTGTACTGGTCCCCCAGTACTGGTCTGTGGCCTGTTAAAAACCTGGCTGCAGCAAGCTATAATAGCATTGCTGCTTGAGCTCCGCCTCCTGTCAGATAACCTGCAGCATTCGATTCTCATAGGAGTGTGAACTCTGTTGTGAATTGTGCATGCGAGGGATCTAGGTTGCACACTTCTTATGAGAATATGACTAATGCCTGATGATCTGAGGTGGGTCAGTTTCATCCAGAACCATGCCTGCCAATCCCCCGCCCTTTTCCGTGGAAAAATTGTCTTCCACAAAACCAGTCCCTCATGCCAAAAAGGTTGGGGACCACTGGACTACAGTATTCAGTACAATAACATGCTGTAAGTTTTGTAGCCTAGGAGCAATAGGCTATGTCATATAGCCTAGGTGTGTAGTAGGCTATACCACTTAGATTTGTGTAAGTACAATCTGTGATGTTCTCAACCACAAATTGCCTAATGACATTTCTCAGAATGTATTTCTGTCATTAGGTGACACATGACTGTACAATAAACTTGTGGTAAATGAATGACACCTGCTTTCCTGTAACTCATGTTACAGGCCTCCAAGTATTTGAAGACTGTTGTGTCCCTCCTTTAATCTTTTCAAGTTAAATACTTTTGAAATACTTTTGATTTCTTGCATTCTTCCTCCATTTTGTATGGTTTGCAAGTCCCTAATCACTTTAAATGTTCTATTTTGGGTGTGCCCTAGTTATAGATATTTTTTAGGCCAGATCGGGAGATCACACCCCAGATGATATCTCTGTGCAATGCAGAATATTGCCTCCCTCATTACAAAGTATACAAGGTATAGGCTAAAAAACCATAACAATGAGGACCAATGTGCAGTGGCTAGAACAAAAGTTTGTCTCTTGTTTAGCAGTCCCGAGGTAAGCAACTCTGTTCCTTGTTGTCATCCAGGATCCTAGTTTCCTTCTGTCTTTAATTTTTGTCGTTCCTACTGGTGTTGTCATGTGCATGATTGAGACTAGCTCTTTACCACTCTGTGTTGCAGCCCTCAAAAGAGAAAAAGGAAGTGGAGGGCAAGCCACTTCCTTATAAAGGTATGCCCTGAAGATTGCATATGTAACTTATGTGACTGTCTCATTGGCCCAAACTTAGGCACAGGCCGCATTTAGCTGTCAGGGAGCCTAGCTTATTGGCCATATGCCCAGGAAATTTTCTTACTAAAAAGAAGGAATACTTTGCTTGTTTGGCATTAGTTTCCTACAGTTGGTGAATGTTTTTTTGTTTTATCTATTTTTTTCTCTCTTTTTTTTTTTCTTGTCAGCCTTTTCAGGTTGAAAGTTGGTGCATGTTGAATTTCTGGTCATAACTGCTGTTCATTGTTATGCTGTTAATTATTTAAATGTATCACAAACATTTGCATTTATTAAATTTTTAAATGCAAGTGATAGACTGGTAATCAGCAGTTCTTCTTCTCCCCCCCCACCCCTTTTTTTTCTTTTTGCCAGAGTTTGTGGTTGATTACTTCATTTCTAGCCTTAACATACAGAAATTCAACAAATATTTATGACTACATACCAGGCACTTTGTATTACAGATATATAATATTGAATAATACAGATTGTTCTCTTTCACAAAGTTTGTATTCAAACATATTGCTTGATTTCTTTTGTGAGTGGTTTAAATTGGGGGTTGGCAAACTTTTTCTATTAAGGACCAGATAGTATTTTCTGCCCTTTGGCCTAAAATTTATGTAAATAATTCAAACAACCCAATAACAACAACAACGAAATAATCTGATTTAAAAGTGGGCAAAAGACCTAAATAGACATTCTGAAATTTGAAGACATACAACAGGTATATGAAAAAATGTGCAACATAATTCATCATCAGGGAAATGGAAGTCAGAACTACAATTAGATATCACCTCACCCCAGTTCTGGCTGTTAACAAAAAGACAAAAAATAAATGCTGGTGAGGATATGGAAAAAGGAGAACTTTTATACAGTTAATGTCAATCTAAATTAGTACAGACATTATGGTCAACAGTGTGGATGTTCCTTAAAAAATTAAAAATAGAACGACCACATGACCAAGCAATTCCACTTCTTGGTATATGTCCAACTCAAGGAAATTTAATCAGTATGTTGAAGATCTGCGTTTCCATGTTTATTGCAGCACTATTCATAACAGCCAGTTTGTTTTTCTTAAAAAATAGTTGTCCTTGACCATTTTTTGAAACGTTATTCTTACATCATTTTAATTGCATTACTTCTTAACTCATCCTTTCACAATTTCTTTAGCTAACTCTTCCTCCTGTCTGTCAAATATCTGTTTTCCTTTAAGTGCAGTTCTTGGTTCTGTCTCTTTCTATTCTTTCTCTCAAGTCTTAGTCACTTAAAAAATTATATGTTATAGACAATTTCCAAATCTATGCATCTATTCCTTACCTTTTTTGATCTAGTTATAACTCCAGATCTAACTTACCTAAAATCTGTAAATGTTATGTACTTTCGTTCTTTGAGCTTGAAACCTTATTTTGAGTCATTTTATACCATCAAGGAAATATAGGAGTTGTAAAGGTGGACAATAACATGTGAAAACTTGTGGAGGCAGCAGAAATTATTTAGAATTTGCGAAATGTATATTTAGAATGTGGCAAATGTGGAGAATGTGGCAAATATTGGTCTGTTATTCCCTTGGAATAATAGATCAGGAGGGGCTTTGTCTTCCTTAAAAAGGATTTTCTAGTTTGATGCTACAGGTAATATGGAGCTACTAAAGGATTTAAAATGGGAAGGTTGAATGATAAGATGTTTTTTCCTAGATTATTTGTAGCAGTATGTAGGATGGCTCTTGGGGATAGGAATCCTGAAGCAAGGATACTGGTTAAGAGGTTTTACAATTAGGTGAGAAATGATAATTTCCTGAATTAAGGCAGTGGTACTGCAGATTTAGTTAGAAGGATAGATTTTGATTTAAGTGATGAGGAAGAGGGATTTATCAATTCCTGATTTAGGACCTGAGAAAATGAATATTATTAACCGGCGAAGTACATACAGAAGGAGAAAAAGAAGGTTTGGGAGGGGAAGGGAACCTTACAAAAAAATGAGCTCTGTTTTGTAGGTATTAAATTTGAGGGTGTCTGTGGGCTGCCCAGGAGGCATTTGTATGTTAAGATCTGAATCTGAGGCAGAGTTTTAAGTTAGAGATGTAGATATGGAATGTAGTAGGGTACAGGTGGTAGTTAAATCTGTAGTATAATTGAAACCACCCACAGATAATATGTGGAATGAAAACTGGGCCAACTCTGCAACAACCATGTTTTGGAGAGGAGGAAGCCTGGAAAGGGAAATCAAGAAAGCAGGTGATTGAAAAGCATTCCTTGAATTTGGTTGTGAAGAGGTCATCAGTGACTTGTTTCAGGGGAGTGGTATGGGCAGAAGCCTGATTGCAATGATATGAGATGTGAATAAAAGGTGAGGTGAGGCAATAGAGACAGGTAATACAGACTAGTATTACAGAAGTAGGATTCTTATGTGAAAAAGGTATATATATCTTGGTGCTTTTGATGGCAAGTTGCAGGATAGTCAATTTTAAAATGGGCTTAAATGACGAAAGAGATTTATTGGCCTATGGAATGGAGAAGTCCAGAGGTGGGATTGATAGTTTGAATGTTTCAGGCCTGGGGTTTGCAGGCAGGGCTGGTGGAAGGACTGGGATAGAGGATGAGAGTGTGTTTATGAGAGAGGGATGAACCTTGAGGTTTAGGCTAGATATGGAAGCAGCTGAAAGAAGGAGGGGACTGATAACTGAGAAAAAAAACGTAGGTCACAGAAAGCTAGAGGTCTAATTTCATGTAAGTAAAGGAATGAAAACAGGAAGGTTGTGGTTTACTAATAAGGGCTTTCTCTAGCTGGGCTAAGTTAGCTACAGTTATCCAAATAGGCTTTATACATTGCAGCTTTCAAAATCCAGTCCTAGTATTTTGTAGCATAGTTGTTTACTTGATGGCTCTTCTGCCAGGAAATAAAAATTGAACATTGTTAATTCTTTGTCACTCATGGATACAACATTGGTACTCACACAAAGGTGTGAACCTGAAGATCCTCATAAGATGAGAAGCTTTTCTTTGTGTATATATGAAAATAAACATGTTGGTCTTGGCGAAATTATGAGGTCGCTATATTTTGTGGTCATACCCTTTCTTTGTCTTCTGTTGCTCCCGCCTTCCTCTTTTTTAGGTTTACTTTTTATTCTCTTTACAAATAGGAAAAGATGCTTCATATTTATTCATGTCACATGTTGATTATTCTAGGTGTTTACCTTTCTAAGTTGTCTTCAAGTTCAGTGCTGTTGAGTTTAGTGGTGTTTGAATTAGGTAAACTTGGAGTGGTGTGATATAAGAATATTAATTCAGTCTCACTTTGTGTGTAAAATTTAAAGCAGTATGAATTCCTTCAAATTAATAATGCATTGAGTTGTATAATCTCAGGCCAAGTAAATTGAAAACTGCCACATGGCAGTGTACTTCTTTAGGATTGGTCTTGAGTTTTGGCTGCTTTAAATTAGGATAGGTCTTAAGAGTCACTTCTGGCTGGGAAAAAGATTTTAAAAAGATCATGATAGGTCTTTAGGACATTTGTCCCATAAAATGCCTGTATAGAGAGAAAGCCTTTCTTAGTAAAGGAATTTCTGAGACTGGGAATAGTTGGGAGAGGTGTTTGGGGGAGACTGATATTTCTTTTTTTTTTTTTTGAGACGGAGTCTTGCCCTGTCGCCCAGGCTGGAGTGCAGTGGCACGATCTTGGCTCACTGCAAACTCCGCCTCCCATGTTCAAGCAGTTCTCTGCCTCAGCCTCCCGAGTAGCTGGGACTACAGGCATGCACCACCGTGCCTGGCTAATTTTTGTATTTTTAGTAGAGACGGGATTTCACCATCTCGGCCAGGCTGGTCTTGAGCTCCTGACATCATGATACACCCGCTTTGGCCTCCCAAAGTGCTGGGATTACAGGCACGCACCACCGTGCCTGGCCGAGACTGATAATTTCTTATTACCCCTAAAAGCATATGATTCCTAGAAATGTTGCTGAAGGTTAAATCTACTTTAGTTGTTTTAGAGTGCTTAGAAAGGTTAGAATAATGATTTACAAAGACTTACCTTTCTTCCCCTTCCTTATCTCTATATCCCATGATGAGCCTTTGTTCCATGCTGCCACCCCTGGCTTTTTATGGCATGATGATCATACCAAACTTATGGAAAGTAATTCATATGAATATATATAAAGTAATTCTGGCCTGGGTGGCTGCTGCTTAAGAATCATCTAAAGTGATCTTGGGGGGAGGATTTGTAAGGAATTAAAAAATCCCTACCCCTGCTATTTGAGAACAAGATCTACGGCCTTTTTTTCCGTGTATATATGTGTGGGTGATGTTAAATTGTCTGTGGAAAAAAATTGATTCTAAAAATGCTGCTAAAGAACAAATGGTGAAGAATTGTGGTAAGATATCCTAGATGGTCATTTATGTAGACTGTTTCCTATTAAGGCAAAATAGGTGGTATTTAAAACATGACAGTAGATTCTTTAAATTTTTTTTAATGTTCATTAAAGAGCCATTTTATATAAAGGTACAGCTATATGTTAGGCTTTTAAATTTAATCTGCATTTTAACAGAGGTAGAAAATGTTAGGTAACTGATCTGAAGTGGAAATTCTGGTTAAATACAGCATTTCTAGTCTAGTCCATTGCTATGTACAGGATCCATCTCTCTATCCTTGAGAAACTCTAAATTGGAGATTACATAAGATAAGAACATACATGAAATGACTAGAGGAATAGTATCAGATTGTATGGAATTAATGATAGATTCCATTCAAATGCTAGATAGGATGCTCTGGGCTGCATATTTATGTAGGATATGTCCTAAATTCACTGGAGAGTTGATATAGAGAAAATATATGTTGCTCATAGGTAACATTAGAGTTCAGAGAAGGGAGAGATCATGGAGTGTGACCAGAAAGACTTCTGGAAAAAAAGAGCTTTTGAACTGCTCTTTGAAAGATGGATACGATTTGGGTTGACAGAAAAGAGGACATTCCAGATTGGGCAGATTCAAGAGAAAAATCACTGGAGGTAGAAATAAGTTTGTCATAAGTTGAGTAGAGAAAAAGATTGGGGCCAGGCTTGGTGGCTCACACCTGTACTCCTAAAACTTTGGGAGGCCAAGGCGGGTGGATCACTTGAGGTCAGGAGTTCAAGACCAGCCTGGCCAACGTGTTGAAACCCCATCTCTACTAAAAAAATACAAAAATTAGCCAGGCATGGTGGCGCACACCTGTAATTCCAGCTACTTGGGAGGCTGAGGGAGGAGAATTGCTTGAATTGGGAGGTGGAGGTTGCAGTGAGCTGAGATCATGCCATTGCACTCCAGCCTGTGGGACAAAGAGTGAAACTCCATCTCAAAAAAAAGAAAAAAAAAAAAAAAAGATTGGCCTGTCTTGGTAACAGTGAGCCTCGTATCCTGGTATCTGGGCTAAAGTGAAGACTTTGAAGCTAGGGAGTACAAAATGAACATGGAAGATTAATATGACTATGGTCTTTTTTTCTCCCTGCCCTGATGAGTTTACTTTTATATGTTTTTTTCTTAAATAAAGATCACACTCTAAAATATTACAAAGTTAAAAAAATCATTTTTAGAGAAGATTAAGTATTAAATAGATATTAATGTCTTCAATATTTCTTTGAGATGTTCAGGTTAAATCACACATTGAAATTTGCTTGTGGCATATGTATTAGTGTATTTGTCAGTGTGCTTGGGTGCCTCTCTGACTTTATTCAAGGTATTGACCATTCAGTTCTTAGTTTGTAGAAGAAATGGCAACGTTGGAAACAATAACCTATTTTAATTCTTTAATTATATTATAGTTGTACCTCGGTCCATTTTTCCCTCTTTTGTTTTATCTTAGGTCAACAGGACATACTGCTGTGGCACCTACCGAGCAGGTCCTATGCGGCAGATAAGTCTCGTTGGAGCAGTAGATGAAGAAGTTGGTGATTATTTCCCGGAGTTCCTTGATATGTTAGAAGAATCACCATTTCTGAAAGTGAGTGTTAATTAAGATTATTTAAGTTTTGATCTTTACTTAAGTGGGCACTTTATATGTTGAAGAGTATTTAGCTAATATTGCCTATTGAAATTAAATTTATCCAGTGTTTTGCACAGAAATGTTCAGATATAATAATATTAGTACAAAGTACTTAAATTCAATTATTCTTTTTAATATAAATTACTATGTAAATAGCATTTATTTCTTTATATACAGTTGTAAAAAAGCCTTCTTAGAACTTTTATTTGGGTGGGAGGATTAACTTATAAATCATTGAAACAATTTTTTAATGTGACTAATCCGTCTGATTTCTAGATGACTTTGCCCTGGGGTACACTTTCTAGCCTCCGACTCCAGTGTAGGTCCCAGAGTGATGATGGGCCTATAATGTGGGTAAGGCCAGGAGAACAGATGATTCCTACAGCAGATATGCCAAAGTCACCCTTCAAAAGACGACGGTAAATATTTCTTTTTCTCAAATAAGCAAAACTACTTTTTTTTAGTTGGTTGCTTATAAAAATGAGCACAGTTTGAAAACCATTTGTCTTGGGCTCCCTTAAGTAAATGTTTTAGTTGTCGGTTCCTCTTTTCAGTCCAATCATCACAGTTATCACAGTGAGGCATTTTTCTAAAACACAAATTTAATTTTTACTTATTTTTTAAAAACCTGTGCCCTAACTGCCTGCAGGATAAAAGATCAAACCCCTTAGTGTGGTTTACATTAATAATCAGGTCAACTGTACCTCTTCTAGATGTATCTGTGTTTAGTCTTCTCCGGCCATACCGAATTCACTTTCCAAACCATAGTCTATCATAACTCTTTGCTTTTGCACTATTTTTTTTTTTTTTTTTTGAGATAGGGTCTCACTCTGTTGCCCAGAGCTAGAGTGCAGTGGTACAATCATAGCTCACTGTATTCTTGAACTTTTGGTCTCAGGAGAGCCTCCCAAGTAACTGTGGCTATAGGTGTGTACCACCATGCCCATCTGATTAAAAAAATTGTTTTGTGTATTTTATTTTTGTAGAGATGGGGTCTCACCATATTGCCCAGGGTGGCTTTGAACTCCTGGCCTCAAATGATCCTCCTGCCTCAGCCTCCCAAAGTGCTGGGGTTACCGTCCCACAGCAAACTTAATACATTTTCAAAACTTAGCTTGAGCTGGGCACAGTGGCATATGCCTTTAGTCCTAGCTACCTGGTAGGCTGAAGTAGGAGGATCAGTTGAGCCCAGGACTCCACGACAAGATCCTGACTCAAACCAAAACCAAAACCAAACAAAACTTAACTTGGACGTCACCTCCTTTGTGAAGTTTTTCTTTCCTTCCTTAGGTAATTAATTGTTCCCTACAATGTTCTGTTCATTAAAGTTTTGTTTACATGTTTTTATTTTTTACTAACATTTGAGGTGTGCTTTGGGAAGACAGGGACTATTTTATTCATCTTTGTCCTCATGACATATACTAGGTAACCAGTATTTGCTACATGAAACCAATAATGTTCTATAGGACCGAGCCTCAGTGATTCATATTGTGCTAACATGTTTTGTGTTTCGGACTTTTAAGACAAATGTAGATTAACTCACTCTCTAGTACTTTGAAAAATCTAATTTAATGAGACTGAAAATGATCTATACCTGCTTAGACTACGAAAATAGCAATTCAAAATAAGTGCCCAGAAGTGAGTTTTAATGGACTAATCTAAACCTTAACTTAAGGCTCATAGGAGAATGATACTTGAGCTAAGTATGGAATAATCTTAGGTACTTGAAATGTATGAAAATACTTTGAAAACATTATGTACGAATGCAGGGTGGTGGCATGGTAAAAACCCAGGAGTCATTTGAAAGTTCTGCACATTGCTAGATTATAGCAGTTTTTGTTGCAGGATGATGACGAATCTTGAAATCTTATTAAATTGTTAAATACTATATACATTTTTTGTTCTGTAATCTTTCCTCAAAAAATGACCATCATTTGTTTCCTGATTTTTATAAACTTAAGAAAAAAGTAATAGGAAAGAGTAAAAAGAGGGCAGGTGCAGTGACTCACAACTGTAATCCCAGAACTTTGGGAGGCTGAGGCAGGCAGATTGCTTGAGTCCAGGAGTTCAAGACCAGCCTGGGCAACATGACAAAACCCTGTCTCTAGTAAAAATACAAAAATTAGTGTGGTGGCACGCTCCTGTAATCCTAGTTACTGAGGTGGTTGAGGCATGAGAATCGCTTGAACTCAGGAGGCCGAGGTCGCAGTGAGCTGAGATGGTGCCTCTGCACTCCAGCCTGGACGACAGAGTGAGACTCATCTCAAAAAGAAAAAAAAAAAAGAAGAGTAGAAAGAAGGCAGGCTGGGCATGGTGGCTCACACCTGTAATCCCAGCACTTTGGGAGGCCAAGGCAGGCGGATCACCTGAGGTCAGGAGTTGGAGACCATCCTGGTCAACATGGTGAAACCCCATCTCTACTAAAAATACAAAAATTAGCTGGGCATGGTGGCAGCCGCCTGTTATCCCAGCTACTTGGGAGGCTGAGGCAGGAGAATTGCTTGAACCCGGGAGGCGAAGGTTGCAGTGAGCCGAGATTGTGCCACTCCACTCAAGCCTGGGGGACAAGAGCAAGACTTCATCTCCAAAAAAAAAAAAGGTAGCCACCATTTAGGCATATTAACCTTTCAAATTATATATAGCCATAAATAATCTTTTTACAAAATCCATTCTTTGTGTGATGTTTACTTTAAAACTCGGGAATTTTTACTGTATGGTTGTATCAAGATTTAACCAATTCTTGGTTTTTGTTTTTGTTTTTTCTTTGAGACAGGGTCTTACTCTGTCACCTAGGCTGGAGTGCAGTGGCATGATCAGGGCTCACTGTAGCCCACCTCCCAGGCTGAAGTGATCCTCCCACCTCAGCCCTGCCAAGTATCTGGGACTACAGGTGCCTGCCACCATGCCTGGCTAGTTGTTTTTTGTTGTTGTTGTTGTTGTTTTTGAGACAGAGTCTCGCTCTGTCACCCAGGCTGGAGTGCAGTGGTGCGATCTCGGCTCACTGCAAGCCCCTCCTCCCGGGTTCACGCCATTCTCCTGCTTCAGCCTCCCAAGTAGCTGGGACTACAGCCTCCCGCTATGATGCCCGGCTAATTTTTTTGTTTATTTTTAGTAGAGATGGGGTTTCACCGTGTTAGCCAGGATGGTCTCGATCTCCTGACCTCGTGATCCACCCGCCTCGGCCTCCCAAAGTGCTGGGATTATAGGCGTGAGCCACCGTGCCCGGTCTGTTGTTTTTTTTAAATTTTAATTAAAAAAGAGTTGGCCCTCACCAACTCTTTATTAGTGTAATTTTTTCCCAGGTTTTCAATGTAAACAGTATTTTGAAAACATGATACTGGTGTGCTGGAGCCAGTTTGTACCTGTTCACAAAGGCCATCATTAGCATCACTTTCCAGTTCCACATTGCGTGATGTCACGTTAGTAACTGGAAATCATTCGTGTTAGGTGTATTTATACCATAGAAATCAGCAAATCAGCTAAAATCAGCCACCTCCCCTGACCCTCAAGTCAGATGTAAAATATATAGAGCATACCACTGATTGTATATGGATGGAAGTTTGGTAGATATGTATGTTTGTGCATATGCGTGTTTGTTTTCTTTTTTTTAAATATTTTTTGAGATGGAGTCTTACTGTGTTGCCAGGCTGGGGTGCAGTGGCGCGATCTCGGCTCACTGCAACCTCCGCCTCCCGGATTCAAATGATTCTCCTGCCTCAGCCTCCCGAGTAGCTGGGACTACAGGCATGCACCACCACGCCCAGCTAATTTTTGTATTTTTAGTAGAGACAGGGTTTCACCATGTTGGCTAGGATGGTCTCGATCTCTTGACCTTGTGATCCTTCTGCCTCAGCCTCCCCAAGTGCTGGGATTACAGGCGTGAGCCACTGCACCTGGCCATGCGTGTTTATATTCTTAGTAAAAATTCCTAAAGTCTCAAAGTATACACATTTCTAATGGGCTTCCAGAAATATACCAATTTATATACCCACTCATATAATACAGTTCCCTTTTTCTCATACTCTCCACTAACATTTTTAACTATATTGATCTGATTGGATAAAAATGTCCCATTTTATTTTATTTTAAAAAATTGTTTTAGACAGAGTCTTGCTCTGTCACCCAGGCTGGAGTGCAGTGGTGCGATCTTGGCTCACTGCAACCTCTGCCTCCCGGGTTCAAGTGATTCTCATGCCTCAGCCTCCCAGGTAGCTGGGATTACTGGCGTGCACCACCACCACTGGCTAATATTTGTATTTTTAGTAAAGGGGTTTCGCCATATTGGCCAGGCTCATCCCAAGCACCTGGCCTCAAGGGATCTAGCCACTTCGGCCTGCCAAAGTGCTGGGATTTCAGGCGTGAGCCACCACGCCCAACCCAAAAATGTCTCATTTTAATTTGCTGTTTTTTGAGGGGTTTCTTATTTTGTCTTTGGTGATTTCCTTTTAATTTCCTTTATACATGTTTCTATTTTGGTGTTTTTCTTTTGTAAAAATCCCATATATATTATGACTATTAAGCTTTTTTTCCCTTCTGTTCCAAGTTTTTCTCTTTTTTTGGCTTTCAGCTTCAGTGTTTTTTTCTTTACTTACAGAAGTTTTTGTTTACATGATCTATCCTTTGAGGTTTCTCCTTTAGCAATAGGCTTAGAAGAGCCTTCTTTTATTCAGTGTTATAAAATACTCACCTACATTTTCTCTTGGTACTTCTGTGCTTTCAGTATTTACATATTTAATCCACCTGGAATTGGCTTCAGTATAGAGGAAGAGATTTACATGTTTTTCCAGGTAGTTAGGCAGCTGTACCAACATCATTTATTTAATAATGCATCTGAGGTGCCATCAAATTTTATTTCTGTTGGTATTAAATATTCTTAAGTGAGGCATTCAGAAGCATTTTGAATTAGAATTGAATGAATCAAAATGTAAACACTAATGTCCATCTTTTTGTGTTACTGAAAACTTGTTGTGGAAAATGGTGGAATAAAAATGTGAGAAGCTGTTCAGTTACCAAGGACACTGCTACTGAAGCTCATCTTTGGATTTATGAACTCTAGAGTTAAAGAAATATGTGTACAGAGTTTTTTAAAAATAAAATAATACAGCAAGACTTACAATGGAAAATCCTGCCCACTTTTCCTTCCCAGAGGCAAATATATTTTTACTAGAGGCAAAACCCATTTGTTTATAATACTTTTTAAAAAAGGCCTTGGCAGGGTTTTTTTTTAATTAAAAATTTTTTAAATCTTGTGTATATAATAGTTGCATATATGTATGATATACATGTCATGTTTTTATGCAGGTTTTGATTTTTTGGTATGATAGCAGGTATTCCGTCCTCTTACATGTTCTCTGAATAGTTAGATGACCCCTACTTTATCCTCTTCCTCCTCATTTCTTCTTTCAGTCAGCTGTCCCTACACATTGCTGGGGTTAATTCATATTCTGTTTTTAAAATTATCATTAGGTCTTACATGCCTTGTCAATAAGTGGATTCTAAAATATTATGGCGAGCTGTGTTTACTGCAGACCCAGCTATTAAGTTATTAATTCATATTCTAAGGTTTCAATGTTATATCATCACTCAAAGGAAGAATATGCAAAAGCATCTTTCTTTTCTATATTTCACCTACGTACTTAAAACCATGTCACATTTTTTGAAAGTTTTATATTTGATATCATAACTTCTTTAAAAAAAAAGTCTTCTGTTTTTCCTGCAGTTTCTGATTGCCCTGTTTTTTGAGGTAGGAAAATAAAAAAGTGTTCTTTTTTTCCTGCAGTTTCTGATTACCCTCCTTTTTTTTTTTTTTTTTTTTTTGAGGTAGGAACATAAACTTTTCTTGACCATCCTAAATATCTTCTGTTCTCTTTATTGCTTCCCATCTTTTTATTTATTGCATCCATTCTCCTTACTGCTTATAGGGTTAGAGTTAAGGTACATTACTTTCTTCCAGAACCACGCTGACTTTCTCATCTGTTTGACCATGGCTTTCTTTTATAACCTTTTTTTTTTTTTGAGAGGGCATTGGTGTTGGTAGTTACCTAGCATTCTGTTCTTTTATCATATCCTCATGCCTTTTAGAATTTTTTTCATACTGTCTGCTGTAACATATCAGTTTTTTTATGTGGATATCTTTTGGAACTCTGTGTTCTGCCTATAGAAGGCTTATTTCAGTTATCCACCTAGGACTTCCTATTTAATGCTTTTCTGCATTAACCTATGGTTGTTGTTTTCCTAGATTTATTTCCTTCTCTTGCTTAAACACATTCTCAAGGAATAGTCTAAGAAAAAGGAGGTATTCTGAGTTATTATATGTCTGAAAATTTCTTTTTCTGTTAATAAACATGATTTATAATTTAGCTGAAGTCCAGAAGTTGTGTTGTCTCTTAGTGTTTTTAGCAGTGCTCTATTGTCTTCTGGCATCTAATATTATTTATGAGAAGTCCTAATGCTAGTGTAATTTTTATTCTTTTGTAGGTATCCTATTTTTTTCTTGTCTGCAAGCTTATAGCATCCTCTATCATCAGCAGTCTGAAATTTCACAATGATATGTCTTGAGTCTTTCATTCTTATTTTTTAATTATACTTTTTGTTGTTTAGTAGTCACCTTAAATTGAAAGATTCATGTCTCCTTTCCTTTCTGATAATTTTTCTTACTTAATTGGTTTGGTAATTTCTTCTTCATTTTCTTTTATTTCTTTCTGAAACTACTATTGGTTGAATAATAGAGCTCCTGGTTTGATGGTCCTCATATTTCCTATTATCTTTTTGCTTTTGATTCGGAGACATTTACTGGACTTTTGTCTTCTAACCTTTCTTTGGTGTTTTAAAATTTTAGCATTGTTCATTTTGGTTTTTCTCTGTCAGGCTGCTATCTTCAGAAGCTGGTGATTCTCGGTTGACCCATTCATATGTTAAAATAAAGCATTGGGTCTATTGTGAGTTCTATTTATATTTTGGTGAGTCTTGTCAACAGGTAGACAATTGTCAGTTGTCAACTTAGAGTGAACAGGCATAGAAATGGACACTAAATGACGTGCCCAAATTTCAGAGGATTATGTTCTATTTTTGTGGCAATTTCCATGTGTTTAGAGAATGTGCAGTTTTTCTGGCTGAAAGTTTATCAGGATGTTTTTGGCTATAAGCAACAAAAATTTTGGTTCAAACTTGTTTATAAAATAAAATGTCTGTCTTGTATATCGAGAAGTCCAGAGTGGTTGGTTCTAGGCACCATATGGTCAGTGTGTCAGTGCTGTTATCAAGGGACCAGATTCTTTCCTTTTCTCTGTTCTAACATACTCTTGGCTTAGGCTATTTACTTACACTAGCTCCCTTTATAGTTGCTAGATGGCTGAGGCAGTTCTAGACATCACATCTTGATTTGGCTATATCTAATAGAAGAAGATAGTATCTTTTCTTGTACTTCTTTCTTGGGAGCTAGGAAACTTCCCAGAAGTCTCTTCAGCATATTTCCTTTCATACTATTAGACAGAATCAGTTCATGTCTATTCCTAAATCAGTCACTGTCAGGGGAAATGAGCTTACCATAATTTACCAGTACTCATCAGAAATTAACTCTGGAGCTTGTGAATGAGGTCACATACAGGGCAGAATGAGATGCCTAATGAAAATTAGGGTTCTGTCAGGGAATTAAAGGGGAGGAATGGATGCTGGGTGGGTAGCCATAGTCTACTCCATGTGGGGCTAAATGTGTGTCTACATTTCTACCTGCAGGGATGATGTGTTTATTTGCAGAATTTCACTTTAATTCCCCTTTTCTCAGCCTCACTTCATTTCTGTTCATCATTATTATGCCTGGCTTCTTTTTGGACTCAGGCTTTTCCAAGGTCTGTTGGGCAGGTCTGCTGCCTTTTTGGCTGCTGATCCCTTCTTGTGTATTCTATGCCTGTGGCTTTCTCTGCACAGTTTTATTAGTCTCAGGTACTAGGATCATTTTCCATCTTGCAAAAGTTTGTTGATATTGCTCATTCATTAATTCATTTCCTTTGTTGCTTCTTATTCACTATCATCTTTAGATTATTATATTTAGAAATTCTTGAGCACATAAAAAAGCAGAAAACAATATAATAAACTGCTGTGTTTAATATACAATCAACAGCTGTCAACTCATGGCTAATTCTGTTTCATCTGTACTCTAATCCATTCTCCCATCTAATCCCCACTTCCCCTATTATTGGTTTGAAGACTTTTACTTTCATTTTAATGTAGAAGGAGATAACATGGATGCCTGGTTTGCAATCTTGAATCAGAACTCTAGTTTAACTATAATAGGGTCATTGCCTGATGCACATGGCAAGTCAGTACACCAAAACAGCAGATTGCAACAGAGAAAGTTTAATTGTAGGGCCACTAAAGGAGGAGATGGGAGGAAATCTCAAATCTGTCTCCCTGAGGAGTTTGGGGGTGAGGGTTTTTAAAGGTTTTGGAATGGGCTGATGTGTGGAGATGTTTATTGGTCCGAGAGTACAAAGTGAAGTCATGGACAAAGAGATGAATAAACTATTATCATGCTGATTAGGTTTTTCTGTGGGGGTCTTTAAATTGGTTGGCAGCAGCTGTTTTGCCAGAATTCAGGATCTGCTTAAGCCATTCTTAACATCAGAGATTCTATCTTAAACAAAAGCCTTATGATGCTAACACTAGAATTCTTTTAAAAAAAAAATTTTTTTTTTTTCACAAAAAGGTTTTCCCACTTCAAGAAATTCTATCTGTAGGAACAACGGGGATGCAAATGGTCAATATCTAGTGTTACCTGACTTTTAGTTATAAGAAAGTGGGTCTAAGTGCAGCCTGATTAATGCTTAATTATAGCTATATTTCCATCCAGAATTTTTGTTAACTGTGTGAGGGCAGCCTCACTAGTAGCATATTTTGAGAGTTGGAAATAAGATGAATGAGGGTAAAGAAGCCTTAAACTTTGACTTTCATTTTCTGTTGCTAGAACAGAAGCACTACATTTGAGCCTAATCTAAGATATATTTTCAGCTTTATTATGGCACACAGGGAGAGGAAGGTAATTACATTAAGCATTATAATATAGTGTGTTAAATGCTAATGATCATAATCATTGAACCCTTCTCAGTCCTCATCTTATTTAAATCTGGTATTTTAGCAGACTTTTTTTGCCTTACTGCTATTAATTCATTTTTTTTGGGTCTCTTTCTTCCTTGCTTTACCCTTTAACAACCAAATCAACTCTAGATCAATGAATGAAATAAAAAATCTCCAGTACCTACCTCGGACCAGTGAACCCCGTGAAGTTCTCTTTGAAGATAGGACTAGAGCTCATGCTGATCATGTCGGTCAGGGGTTTGACTGGCAGAGTACGGCTGCTGTTGGAGTTTTGAAAGCTGTACAATTTGGTGAATGGTGAGTTAATTGAACTCAACTGCAAGGTTGGTTAATATTGTATAAGACAATGTGGACTCTATTTAAAAGGTTTAGGACCAGTTTTTTAAATTGTGGTAAAATACACATAAAGTTTGCCATCTTAACCATTTTTAAATATACATTTGGTAGAGTTAAGCATCTTTACATTGTTACGAAACAGAGCTCCAGAACCTTTTCATCTTGCAAGGCTGTAACTCTATACTCACTGAACAACAATTCCTCTTTTACTCTCATCCCCAGGCTCTGGTAACCATCATTCTACTTTGTTTCTATGAATTTGACTACTTTACATATTTCATATAGATGGAATCATATAGTGTTTATCTTTTTGTGACTGGCTTATTTCTCTTAGCATTGTCCTCAGGGTTCATCCGTGTTGTAGCAAGGGTCAGAATCTCCTTCCCTTTTTAGGCTGAATAATAATTCATTGTATGTATATACCATATGTTGTTAATCAGTTTATCCATCAGTGGACACTTGGGTTGCTTCTACCTTTTGGCTTTTGTGAAGAATGCTGGTGTGAACATGGGTGTATAAATATCTCTTCATGTCCCTGCATTCAGTTATTTTGGCTATACACCCAGGAGTGAAGTTGCTGGATTATGTGGTAGTTTATTTGTAATGTTTTGAGAAACTACCAGACTGTTGTCCATAGTGGCTAAACCGTTTTATATTCTGTTGGGGCCCAGTTTTAACAAAGCTCAGGACATGGAGATACAAAGTGGCAAGAGGACTGCAAATGCAACTAGTTTAGAATAAAACTATTCTTTTTAGCCATTTTTGTTTTAATTTTACAACAGCAAATCTGATTTTTATGGCTTTTTAAGCTTTAGTTTTTTTCAAATTAAAAAAAAAATTGTATACCTAGTCCTTAGAAACTATGCATCTATTTCTCTGCTGGTAGAAGCATTTCCAAGAACAAAAGAACTGAAATTTGTCATCATTTTTCATTGTGAGATGTTTGTCTCTGAAACTTAATTTTGTTAATCTTAGGAGTGACCAACCTCGCATAACCAAAGATGTGATTTGTTTTCATGCTGAGGATTTTACTGATGTTGTACAAAGACTTCAGTTAGATCTTCATGAACCTCCAGTTTCCCAGGTAATAACTTATGTTTTATCACCATTTGCGATATTAGAAGTAAATATCTATACCCATTTTATTTTGAATTTTATCTTACAGTCTGATATGTGGGATAGTGAGTTTAATTTTATTACTGTTAAAGACTGGGGTGGGGGTGGTGCTGAAAATCATTTAAACAGAGCTTCCCTAGCAGAATGCTTGAAATCCTTTCAATCTTTGGGATACCAGGTGGGCCTGGGATGGTTAGAGGTCCCAGGCGGCTCAGTTATGGCCATGAGCTGTCTCACTTGTTAACCCCATTGCACTGTGTCCCCTCAACTGCAAAAGGCTGAAAGACACACTAAAAGAAAAGAAAACATGTTGCCTTTATGTGTGGTAAAGAATATTGATACTTAGCTGTACTTTGAAATACTTAAATGATTCTCTAAGCCATTCTGATTTTAACCTATACTTTGTTACTAAAGAGGTAGTAAAATAGGAGGAAAATAATTTCCCAGGCATTACAAGAATTTTTAGAGAGTTACCTATCATTTAGTGTTGCTTAATTTTAATTTGATTATTGTTATAACACATTTTGTTTCTACTGTTTTCCTTTGCTAATTATAATATTTCACTTGACTAAATTATTACATATTTTAAAGTCTCACGTAACTTTTTTCTTTCTTCAGTGCGTACAGTGGGTAGATGAAGCTAAACTAAACCAAATGAGGCGGGAAGGCATTCGTTATGCTAGAATTCAGCTTTGCGACAATGATATCTACTTCATCCCTAGAAATGTCATTCATCAGTTCAAAACAGTTTCGGCGGTGTGCAGCTTAGCCTGGCATATAAGGCTTAAACAGTACCACCCTGTTGTGGAAGCCACTCAAAACACAGAAAGCAATTCTAACATGGACTGTGGTTTAACTGGAAAGCGAGAATTAGAAGTTGACTCCCAATGTGTGAGGATAAAAACTGAATCTGAAGAAGCATGCACAGAGATTCAGCTGTTGACAACTGCTTCATCATCTTTCCCACCTGCATCAGAACTTAATCTACAGCAAGATCAGAAGACTCAGCCTATTCCAGTTTTAAAAGTGGAAAGTAGACTGGACTCTGACCAGCAACACAATCTGCAAGAACATTCAACCACTTCTGTGTGATATGTACATATTCAAACACATTTTTTAACTTTTTTAAATTTTGATGTGAAGTTATAGTTTTATAACTGGCTTAAGTTAAGTTTTATTGGAGAAATCTTGCCTATAATTCTATAAAGAGAAATGACATTCCACAAATGTCAAGCATATCTTTTTTACACAGATTATGCAAAGTTAAGAGTTGTATCTTATCCCGTTAGTACAGTATGTAATAGTGGGTCTGCTGCTACTTTCTGTTTTAAGGTGTGAGGTAACAATTCAATCTCTTCTTCAAATCAAAATGAGAATTCTCTGGAATAACAGATTCTTGTTTGGTAAATTATTCACTTCCCTTAATTTTATCTTGCCTTGTCTCTTGCCATATTTGCTGTTTTTATGGATAAATAAGATTTATGGTTTAGTACTTGTGTCTTTATGGCACAGGTTCAATTTCTACAGTGAAAATGGCATAGGTTGCAGGAAAGAATTTCTGCATCTGGTACATGGGCAAGTAAGTTATTTAGTTCTAACCACAAATAACAAGTAGTTTCCAAGGAAATTTCAGTGGCTCTCTGGTTTCTTAACAAAAGAGAAAGCACAGCACTTTCTGATCCAAACTGTCTTTTTTTTGTATCTGTTATTTAAAGCCCAGTGGATATTTCAATTAAAAAAAAATCTAAAGATGAATAGTCCGTGGTCATTCATTATCCATGGCTCATTAATCTCTTCTAGAATATATGCTAACTGTTGAAGATATTTTGGGTAAAAGAGATAATGTTGACATGATACTCTATTGTTCTGCTTCCTGGCATCCTCACATTTTGTGGGGATAATTTTGCTTCCTAAACTGATCACAACTATTAAACTTAGAGAATAATAATAGTCTTTCTGATGAGGCTGCCATATTTTGAGCATCAATCTTATGATAAACTATTCTTGTCACTTGGCATCAACCTCTTCATGATAAATATCTACTACTGAGACACTTCAATTCACAGTTTTAACTGGTGAATACCTGGGTTTATTTACTATTACTCTGTGTTGCTATTTTCTAAGAAAGAATACAGCACTAGACTTCATCCTAGAGTTTCAGGTAGGCTAATGCTTAGTGCCTGAGTATTTAAATTTTCTTTTCAAACAGGCACAGTTCACATTGCTAGTATGGTCCTAACTTTCTGTTATTTTAGAATGTTAACATGATTCACATTATACTTTCTCTTAGTTAATAATACAGTAGGCCTTTTGTTTATTAATGGAAGAGTACTCCCCACACCTAAGACCAGATTCTTATATCTCCCTGGTTACAGTGCAATTTGGAGATTTTTTTTTTTCCTGGATGGTAAGATTTGAAATATTTACATTAACATAGGCAAAAAAAAAAAAAAAAATACAAGATGCTGCTTTATTATGTCTGTCACCATGAAAACTTAGCTGCATCTTTTGAAATATCAAATATGAATTTTCTCTAAAATATTCTGAAATAGGTTAAATCTTATATAAATATTACTTTGTGCAATATTGTTGTGTAGTTAAATGCATATTAGCAAAGTATAGAGGTCACTGTGTAAACCGATAGAAAAGTAACCATCAGCAAATACTGCAGTGATTAGTTAGAATCTGTATTATTCCTTATATATATGTATATGTATGTATTCTCTGTTACAAAGGATGAAGACAAATAGGGATACATTTCAATGTAAACCATTTATGAATTGGAAGTGATGTTGGCTTTAGTTATCTTTGTAAATAAGGTAATTAGAATGGTATGAAAGGTAATGTGATTATTGCAGGGGTGTTTTTAAATCTTGGGTATAAATTCTAGGGTAAATTCCAGTTTATCCAGACTAGTTTTTAACGGGACCTGCCTTTGAGGGTGTTTTTTGTTATTTTGTTGGGGAGGGGTTTAATCACAAAGTGTGTGGGTTTGGGTTATTTCTTGTTTTTATTTTTCTGTCCAGAAGAGCTTTACCAGGCTGTGCAAAGTAAAATTCTTCTCAGGCAACATTTGCTTTTAAAAATAATCATGAAGAGAAGGCTGTTAAAGCAAACATTTTTTTTTTTTTTAATTTTTTCTTGTCTTCCAAGATCCGATTTCCCCATCTCCCACTTGCCATCCAGCAGATGCCATCTGTCATCCAAGCTGGTCATTGCTAATAAACAAGGAGACTGTCTCCTGACAGCCAGCACTGTGTATTATCACTCAGGAACCAGCGGATCTGCAAAGACCTACAATCAAAAGCAAATACCCATTTTCCTTTTATAAAACATTCTACCCTCACCTCCAATATAAACACATTAAAAGAGTACAATAAAAATGTTTAAAACATGTACTAATAAATTCATTGTATGTTAGAATTGCAATAGAATGAAGAGAAACATTTAGCTAGTAACGTATCTGAAAACTGAATGTCCTATGTGAGTATTAGATTTTAATAGCATGCTTTAAAGACTGATGAGTATAAAAGCAGAAGTTTTGCGTTTTTTACTGCTTTCAAAGCTGTATCCTAGTTTAGTGATACAAATGATTGCAATTTTTCTAAATCATTAAATTATTTGGTTTGGTGGAGTGAGGCATGGAGCAATCTGGCGTCTTCTGATTTGTTAAAGTAGTGATGGCAGTGAAGTTGTAACTGAAATTTAAGCTGATCTTCCTTTTTGGTATATTATCCGTTGTGCCAGCTCTTGAGATTACTTGCACAATGTGGCTATAAGTTTTAATATTTTGTGGAGCAGAGGGATGGTTTTTAAATGTGCTTATGGAAAGGACCCAATAAATGAATATTTCAAACTTAGTAAAGTAGAATAATTTCATGGTATTCATTAAAAAGCATAAAAGTCTTCCTCTTGCCCCAGAAGTAATTCTCTATACCAAGATATGCTAGGAGTAGGATGATGATTCAAAGCGGTAACCCAAATTCATAAAGCAATAATAAAAAAAACCTATATAGTATGTTCTCTCCTCCAAAGTTTTAACTCTAAAAATTGGTTCCTAGGTTTAATTGTACCTTTAATTTGCTTATTCAGTACTTAGAATTTGTTTAACTGGTACTTTTATTATTTTTTAGTGAAAGACTTTTGAAAAGTGCCCTTTCCCCTTAAGAGACAGTTGGAATACCAGTTGACTAATATTACAAGCTCTTGTAGGGGGAAAAAGGAGCTTATTAAAGTTGTTTACTAAACTTTGGGAAAAGATGTCTTGCATCAGTCTTACTAGGCATAAAAGTCACACTTAATGACTGGAAAAAACTTGCTTATTGCCTTTCCCTATATAAATATTAATTGTCTAGAATGAAAGCTAATATAGGAACAGGACTCCCAAATCCATGAAAACGCTTAGTGAATATATTCTTAATCATTAATAAATTAGCCCATTATATTTTCATCTGTATTTGCCATAAAAAATTTATTTGCATTTATGCCTTTAGGATAATTTTGTATCTTTCTAATCTGTTTTATCATTGCTACAGGTTTTTAAAAAAGAACCTTTCACTAGCTAGCACATGCCAGAGGTTCACATCTGTGCTGTTTTGTTTTTCAAACAGGTCGTAGCTGTATTTATTGGCCATGCAAGTAGAGGAAATGCACAGTACAAATGTTTTTCTTTAGCACGTAAGGGACCTATCCTTGTCTTGAAAGTTTGTTGCTTTAAAAGCAAGTATCTCTCCATAAATATTATGGCCTTCCATTTTCTTCATACATTTTTTAGGATCCACTTGTGCATGTAGTTGAGACCACTGTCTCTTAAAATATAGCACTTTTCAATTCTCTCTAAAGAAATACTTATGTACTACTATCACATGTTGTAAATTTTCATGTAATAGTGTTTTCTGTGAGTAAACTCCATTTTGATTGGCAGCTAAGACTTTTTTTCCTGTGGCTTTTATTTATCTAAGAGGTCTTTGCATATAGATGAAATGTATATTTGCCTGGCGGACTATTTGCGTTGTGTGGCCTTAGTTTGTTTATTGACATTAACGAGTGTTTTAAAAAGGTTTTTAATGAATAGTCTTAAATCTAAATTTGTGTGAATAATCCTTTTAACACAGTGCTTTTTTGTAGCTGTCTAAGTGTGTTAAATTGTTAAGCTATTTCTTTGTAAAATAGGACAATGGAATGCATAGTTTTTTTTTTTTCCTGTAAAGTATTTTTTTAATAAAAAAAGTCTGATTTGTCCTTTACTGGTGTTTCATCACAAAATGCATAGCATATGTGAGTTCTAAATACCTGGAACCTGTTTTTAGAGGACGAATCCCTCACCTACTGTATCCCCTACTACTTCAAAAAAAATTTTTAGAAAATCTTATGACTTCTTTCCTAAAGATGTCTGGGGAAAATTCCATCCATATTGAGATACAATTAGTTTGGGGGAAGAAGAAAAAATACACTTGACATTTGTTGTAGTTAATGCCTCTTAATTGCTTAAATTGGTGTGTATCTACTTAAAAGAGGACAGTCTTAAATTTTTATTCTGGTGATGTGGATTTTCTTGAAAGTGCATTGAGTATTAATGAAGATGGCGTATAGACTTTTATGTCATTGATGTATTAATGTGACACAACAAAATGGATTTCTTTCCTCATCAGTTTTTGTGTGAAGTTATCTTTAATTGAGGTACCTGTCCTAAGCACTGATAGCCTTTGGTTCTGTCTAGGAAAGGAAAAGAAAGGGACTTCACATTTTTTGAGTAACTGCCATGGGCCAGGCAGTTTATATGAGGGTTTCTCATTTAATCCTCACATCCTTAAGAAGGTGACTATCTCCATAATACAGGTGAGAAAACAGGCTTGTTAGTTGAATAAATTGCTTAAGATCACAGATTATTGGTTGGGAGCAAGGATTCAGACCTTGTTCGCTGGTAGCCGCAGGAAGCACTGAATAGTTTCCAACAGGGCACCTGAAAAATGGTTTGCTACTTACCACTATTCTCTAATACTTCTTACCTGATTCAGTTCCTCCAGACACTCCCTGAAAATCTTCTGTGTGCCAAACAGTGAAGTAAAGTACTTTTGCTATTAATGTAATTGAGGTTAAATATTTACGTGTGCAAAATTCGACGTTTTTCACTTGTCATTTATCTCTTTTTTCAAGTTGGCCATTTGTCTTGAAGCTCAACAGAATTGTAATGTTTAGCACTAAGGAAAGGAAAAGCTGTCAAGGAGCAAAAGCAGAAGGAAACCACTGCCAATGTGTGCAACATAAAAATAAGGGTAAAATAATTTTTACTTTGAGACAGGTCTCTGTTGCCTAGGCCGAAGTGCAGTGGTGCAATCATAGCTCACTACAGCCTCGAACTCGTGGACTCAGACGATCCTCCCGCCTCAGTCTTCGAAGTAGCTGGGACTACAGGTGCGCGCCACCACCCCCGGCTAATTTTTTTTTTTAAGAGACGGGGTCTGGCCATGTTGCTAAGGCTGGTCTCAAACTCCTGTGCTCAAGCTACATTTCCGCCTCAGGCCTCCCAAAGCGCCCAGATTGCAGGCGTGAGCCACTGCGCCCAGGCTGGGTGAAGTAATTTGTAAAACTTAGTCCTGTGGGAGTTATTTTAGCTTAGTCGATTTTCCTCATCCGTGAAATGGGATAACTTCCACCTGGTGCCCACTCAATAGATAAGAAGAAATAATGTCTGCAAAACATTGAGTACAGCGCCTCTTAGGCTTTCTTAAGTGAAGCTATCATCTGTCATTAGCTTTCTCTGACCCAGATGCTACACGCTGTGGGCTAGCAAGAACACGGCTTCAAATAAGGTGGGGAGAATGGCTGTAAGGGGACAGTGTTCCATTAATGGCCCCCCCCAAAAAAAAAGCAGCCTAAAAATCCTTTTAACGTATCCTTAAATATTCACTTGAGGGTTCAACCTTTCTTTCCTTTCTCCTGACCTCTATCGGCCCTAATTAACCTGTTCCTGCCGCCACCTAACTTTACCCTAATTTGGAAAAAGCTGTGACTGCCCAATACTTGTTCCTGTTTTCCCCCTACACCTTTGAGCACTAGAAATCTCCAGACCCAGAGCTGCTGAGGGGCGGGAGAGGAAGGGAGTCACTAAGCCGCAGCCTGGCCCTTCCTCCCAGGGCAGCGTAAATTCACGCAAACATTGATTCGTTCGCTCAACAAACATTGGGAACCTAAGCGCCAGGCTTGTGCCAGGCCCCAGTCTCTGACCTCATGGAGCCCACAGCCCACTGGGGAACAGAGATTAAGCCATGAAACACGAAAATGAGTGCCACAAAGACGTGAGCTACTAGAGTATCAGGACCGACCTCCTTTAGACCGCTGGATGGGAGAGTCGTTTGTGAGGAAGTGACTTTTAAGCTGAGGCCTGAAGGGTGATCGGAGGGAGCTGCTCTTGGCCATCGATCGCCGCGCGACTCCCCAGGCCCTCGGACCCGGAGCCTGGACCGAGGCTGGGCGGGAAGGCCCCGGGCCAGGGGCGGAGCCACCTCGGCGGCGAAGGCCGGAAAGCGGAAGCCGAAGGCTGCTGCCCGGTGGTCGGCTGAGCGGCTCTAGCCCAGATCTCAGACGGCTGAGTCACTGCATCCCGGCGCGGCCCGCAGAAGACGAGCGCCGCCGCCGCCTCCTCCTCCTGGGCTCCCGGGCTCTCGGGGTCCGGGGCCTTTGCACCTGTCTTTTCCAGCTGGGCACAAAGCCTTTTGCTGTCGCCGTGGCGACTGGAGGCCTTCACTTTTAATCCCCCTCATTTTCCAGTTCATTCTCTGCTTATTTTCTGGTCAGTCCGTGACCCTGTAGGCGGCCTCGGACCGGCGATCGATTTGCCGCCCTCAGGGCGCTGGGCGGCCGGCTGCCTCCGAAGCTGGGGCGGCCTCCGCGGTCTCCATGGTAACGGCCTCTCCGGCGTCTCCGCCTAGAGGGGAAGATGCGGCCTGCCTGGCCCGCCGCCTCGCCCCCGGCCTCACGGTGGGACCCCGGGCACTGAGGACGAAGGTCCCGGGCGCCGGCCCGCGGGGCAACGGGCACTAGGTGAGAGCCGGACGCCGGCGAGCGAAGGAGGCGGGTGCCGGGCGACTCCAGCGGCGGCCCCTGCCCCTCCCCCGCACCCACGAACACGCTCGCCCGATATATTGCAGAGGCTTCTCCGGTCGCCGCTGCGCCAGTTTTTTTTTGTTTGTTTGTTGTGTTTTCCCTGGCAAACAGCTGGAGAAAGAGCAGCTCATGGAGAGGCTGAGAGAAGCGGTTTTCGCGTCCTACCCAAACTGGGAGAGTAACCTTCAGCAGCTGGACTCACCGATTGGTTTTCCTTCATTTTCAGTGAAATCCCATTTTCTGGCTGGAGACACAGATGGCCTCAAATGAGAGAGATGCTATATCGTGGTACCAAAAGAAGGTAATATATATATATATATATATATATATATATTTTATTTGTAAAGCATTCTTCCTGCAAAAAGCTCCCACAAATAATATAATGTTACTTTCCCCCGAGTTTAGTAGTGCCAGGTGTTCATGTATACTTCAACATAAATGAAAAAAAAAAAAAAGATGTACAAGGTCATTATGTCTTTTAAACCCGGTTCCAGGTCCCAGAATAAGGTTTACAAGCCACCTCCTTCAGGCTGCATACACAATGCCACCGCAATGCTTTGAAAGTTTGCTTCTGATCAAACTGCTTAAAAACAAAAAAGACATGAAACCTGTATCTGCACAGCTCAGATTGATACTATCAACAATCTTATTGAGCTGTTCCTTATCTTTTATTCCTCTCTAGTTTTTCTAGTGCTCTTTTCCTTAAGAAGTGGATTTTTTTTTTTTTTTTTTTTTTTGAGACGGAGTTTCGCTTTTCTTGCCCAGGCTGGAGGGCAATGGCGCGACCTCGGCTCACTGCAAGCTCCGCCTCCCGGGCTCAGCCTCTGGAGTAGCTGGGATCACAGGCGCCCACCACCACGCCTGGCTAATTTTTTGTATTTTTAGTAGAGACGGGGTTTCACCATGTTGGTCAGGCTGGTCTCAAACTACAGGCGTGAGCCACCATGCCCGCCCAAGAAGTGGAAATATCTTTTAAGGTAATATTAATTTGAAATATTTTGGGCATTGCTTTTGAACTTACTTTTAGGTCAAGCTATTTTAGATTTTTGAAGGAAACAGTCCTTCGAAGTATTGATTTATTCTAACTCTTGAGAAGCATATTTTCCACATAGCATATTGATACTTAATAGGCTCATGACTTTTATGAGGCTTGACTTAATAATGTAAGGATTTCCTTTGCATCGTTTAACTAATAGACTACTCCCTCTTTCAGATTGGAGCCTACGATCAGCAGATATGGGAAAAGTCAATCGAACAGACTCAGATTAAGGTAAATTGGTTTCTTTGTTTCCGCCTATGTTTCACTGCATTAATATGAAGAGTGGAATTGTACTTACCTGGTAAACTCTGCATTTAACTACCAGTATGGCGTTCTTTAATCTTTGAAGGTTATAAGAAAAGCAGTGCAAGCATAATGAGAAGTGACACTTGATTTTTGGCCTCACTATCAGGAAAACAGAAAGGAGTGAGTTGTTCTATGATGAATTAGAGAGCAAATGTCCCATATAAATAGGGCTGGGGTTACTTAGCTCTGGCTAGTTTTTACCACTTGGCAGTGCAGGTCCAAATATTGCCAGAGTTTCAGATTTTTCAAGAGAAGCTGGAAATACACATTTTTATATGAAATATATTGTGCATTTTGTGTCGGATTTTTAAGAGACTCTTCCTTCTCTTCCTCCTCCTCCTCTGCAAGCCAAATAAAATCCATTTGTGGCCTGAATCCAGCCTATGGTCCCCCATTTTATTCAATCACTGGCTTAGAGTATGTGTTTTTATTTGTTTTTTTGTTTTGTTTTGTTTTTGAGACAGAGTCTCACTCTGTCGTCCAGGCTGGAGTGCAGTGGCGTGATCTTGGCCCACTGCAAGCTCTGCCTCCTGGGTTCAAGCCATTTTCCTGCCTCAACCTCCAGAGTAGCTGGGACCACAGGCGCCCGCCACCACGCCCGGCTAATTTTTTGTATTTTTAGTAGAGACGGGGTTTCACTGTGTTAGCCAGGATGGTCTTGATCTCCTGACCTTGTGATCTGCCCACCTCCGACTCCCAAAGTGCTGGGATTACAGGCGTGAGCCACCGCGCCCGGCCTAGAGTATGGTTTTAAGTTTTTCAGGTTCTTAAACTTTTTTCTACACAGCTCTTAGAACTGAGAGGATTCTTATTTTATACTAACCAAGTGACCAAAAACTGTTATATAATTCAGAATGCCAGTTTATTAACTTATAATAGGGGAGGAGAGGCTTAAATTATCTTCTGATATTCCAAAGTCAGAGTTGTGGGGTTAAGCCATTTGGGGATGCTGGTACAAATTCATCATGGAATGGTTGCTTGGTAACCAAATGTAATTGGATAGTCTTGAGATGTGGAAAAGCCTAAAGAACCATCCTTGGCCCTCAAAAGAGTATAACTCTCTGCGACTTTAATACTTACTTAAATCTTATGGTTTCAGTGCCTCACTTCCTTGCAAAGTGCTGATAAATGCCAGCTGATTCTTGTTTTTGCATTACCTTTCAAAAAGTATTGCAGCAGACCCTTCATTAATACTTAAAAAAAACTGGGTGAATACAACTTAATATTATCTGTTCTGTTAAATAGGCCAATCAATAGAAAGCTACTTGAACAACAAGTAGCTGACTAACTTTTCACAATTTGGTATAGTCCTTGATTATTTATATTAGTGGGAGATGGGGTTAGGATGAATAAGTCTCCAGATTTTATTTTGTGATTCTCTAAAGCCTGTCCTGTTATTTTTTTGTGAGCTGCTAAACATCACTGATAGTAAGTATGGTGTAATGGAAACAGCATAGAAGTGGAGTTTGATCTTGTTTTGTGATCTCTAGCCTTGTTATCTAACCTTCTTCCCCTAGCCAATTTAAAGATTTCCTTCACCCTTTTTTTTTTTTGAGACAGAGTCTCGCTCTGTCACCCTGGTTGGAGTGCAGTGGAGCGATCTCGGCTCACTGCCAGCTCCGCCTCCTGGGTTCACACCATTCTCCTGCCTCAGCCTCCCGAGTAGTTGGGACTACAGGGGCCCGCCACCACGCCCGGCTAATTTTTTGTACTTTTTTTTTAGTAGAGACGGGGTTTCACCATGTTAGCCAGGATGGTCTCGATCTCCTGACCTCGTGATCCACCCGCCTCAGCCTCCCAAAGTGCTGGGATTATAGGCATGAGGCATGAGCCACCGCGCCCTGCCTGATTTCCTTCACTCTTTTCCATGTCATTTAATACATACCTTCCTTTTAGTGCATGATATCAAAGTTATTTGTTAACCTGTGTGTGTTCATAGGCCTAAGGGTAGGAAGTGTGTTTGTTTCCTACTCTTAGAACATCTTGATTCATACTAGGAACTCTATCTGTTGCTATAGTTAATTGAACCCTATCCATCATGCATATTTTTTACTCGTTCTCTCATAGGGTAATCTACCTAACCACGCCTTAATGTATGCTTTTAAATTTAGCGGCGGTGGAAAGAATGAAATGTAAAATAACTATAAACATTTACTGAGCTTTCAGTGTGATAGTAGAAAGCTGAAAAAAAAATTACTCAGCTAATGTGCCACTCTTGTACTAGGTGCTGAGAATACAGTGAAAAAGATAGATGTGATTGTTGCCTTCATGGGTTTCACAGTCTGATAGTGATGGGAGAAAAGCCCAGATATCTTTTTAATATGCTTAAGTCTTAAACAAAAAATGACCAAAGTATAGCATACAAAAAAATTAATGCTAAATTTAAAAATACATTAACACAAATACAATTTTTTGAAAACAAAAAATAAAAACAAAAAATAAAAGAACAAATAAAAAAGCAAAAAAAAATTTTAAATAAAAATATTAACCTCATATCACAGTACTGTTATATAATTTAAAATTATATATTTAAAAGTATAATTCAGAATTATGAAAGATAAATTTTAAAAATCTTAACTTGGGTCATGAAAAATGGTATGAACTCTTCAATAAGCATTTATTGAACTACAATGTTTAAGGCATTTTGCTGGGTGCTGAGCACAAGAGAAAAATATTAACAAACAGAAGTATAAGACTTGTTTAGAGGAAGAGCAAGTAAGTAGCCCAATAAGGTACATAGATGGAGTGATAGGCCATAAATCTATTTGAAGGTTACTTGACTGCTTTACTAAGAACTTTAGATACTATTCTGTAGAAAATTGAAAGGTTTTAATGGTTTTTGAGTAGAGGAGTCACATCATATCTGTGTTTTTGAAAGATAGAAATAAAAATATAGACATTATAATAAAATCTATGGAATATTTCCAGAGTAGTACTTATTATTCTCAATGTCTATATTAACAAAAAATGTCTAGTTTGACTAGGAAGGTTTACAATGAATCATATTAATATTGAAGAATCTAGAGAAAGAAAATGTAATCAACCAAAGTAAAACAGGGAAAGAAATACCAAAAATAAAATGAAAGCATCCATTACGTATTTATTTAACAAATATTTGTTGACTGCTTACCTACAATGTGGCAGACACTAGCTATGCCTACATAATGGTAAGTAAAAACATTCAATCATTTTTTTTTTTTTTTGAGACAGGGTCTGGCCCTGTTGCCCAAGTTGGAGTGCAGTGGCATGAACACAGCTCACTGCAGCCTCAATCTCCTGGGCTCAAGTGATTCTCCCACCTTAGCCTCCTGAGTAACTGGGACCACAGGCATGCACCAACAGGTTTGGATAATTTTTAAATTTTTTGTAGAGACAAGGTCTTGCCATGTTGTCCAGGCTGGTCTCGAATTCCTGAGCTCAAGCAATGCTTCCACCTTGTCCTCTCAAAGTGCCGAGATTATAGGCGTGAGACACTCTGCCCAGCCATATTCAATATTTTTATTTTCATGGAATTTATGACAAAGTGGGTGAGAATAATAAAAAGAATCCTTCTAATAAATGCAAATTACTTTGTGGCAAATACTGAGAAGAGGTCTGTTTACAAGCTACTATACTTATAATAAGGGAAATAAATGAGCCTAGTTGCTGGGCATGGTGACTCATGCCTGTAATCCTAGCACTTTGGGAGGCCAAAGTGGGAGGATCGTTTGAGGCCAGGGATTTGACACTAGCCCGGGCAACATAGGGAGACTCTGTCTCTACAAAAAATAAGTTAGCTGGCCATGATGGCATCTGTCTGTGGTCCCAGCTACTCAGGAGACTGAGGTGAGAGGATTGCTTAAGCCTGGAGGTCAAGATGACAGAGACCCTGCCTTTAAAAAAAAAAAAAAAAAGGCTGGGCATGGTGGCTGATGCCTGTAATCCTAGCAGGGAGGCCGAGGCAGGCAGATTGCATGAGCTCAGGAGTTCAAGACTAGCCTGGGCAACATGGTGAAACCCCTTCTCTGCTAAAAATACAAAAATTAGCTGGGCATGGTGACACGCACCTGTAGTCCCACCTACTCAGGGGGCTGAGGCAGGAGAATCGCTTGAGTGTGGGAGGCAGAGGTTGCAGTGAGCTGAGATCATGCATTGCATTCCAGCCTGGGCAACAAGAGCGAGACTCCGTCTCAAAATAAAAAAAAAAAGAAGAAGAACCTAATTAAGAAGGTCAGATAAGCTTTTGCTAAGGAATTGATTAAAATGAGATCTGAAGCATGAGTAGCAGTTAATTAGGTCAAGAACAAATACACTAATTCTACACAAACTTTTTCAGAAAATAGAGAAGGAAATATACTTCTCAGCTCATTCTATGAGACTAGTATTACCCTGAAACCTAAACCAGACAAAGACATCATAAGAACATTCGTTATGAATGTATGTGTGAAAATCTTTAACAAGATATTAACAAAACCAATTCTACAACACATAAAATGGCTTATCTACTATGACCAAGTGGGAGTTATCCTGGGAATGCATTAATTTGAAAACAAAGTAATGTAATATACCATATTAATAGGATAAAGGACAATCATATGATCTTCTCAGTAAATACAGAAAGAGCATTTAACAAAATTCAATGCCTATTAATAATAAACTAGGTTCTTAGGGGAACTTCTTCAACATAGTAAAGGTTGTCTAGGAAAAGCCTGCAACAAACTTCACACTTAATGGTTAAGACTGAATGTTTTCCCCTAAAATCAGGAACAAAGCAGGGATATCTGCTCTTACTATTTTTATTTAACATTGTACTGGGAGTCCCAGCCAATGTAATAAGCAAAGGAAAAGAGATGAAAGGCATTGAGATGGAAAGGAATATGAAAACTGCCTTTACTCATGACAGCATAATCCCATATTTAGAAAATCCTAAGAATATATGTAAAAAATGACAGTAGGCTGGGCGCAGTGGCTCACGCCTGTAATCTCAGCACTTTGGGAGGCCAAGGCGGGTGGATCACGAGGTCAGGAGATCGAGACCATCCTGGCTAACACGGTGAAACCCCATCTCTACTAAAAATACAAAAATTAGCCAGGCGTGGTTGCAGGCGCCTGTAGTCCCAGCTACTGAGGAGGCTGAGACAGGAGAATGGCGTGAACCCGGGGAGGCGGAGCTTGCAGTGAGCCGAGATCGCGCCATTGCACTCCAGCCTGGACGACAGAGCGAGACTCCGTCTCATAAAAAAAAAAAAAAAAAAATTACAGTAACAAATGAATGTGGCAAGGTCTTCAAATACAAGATCAGTACACAAAAATCAGTTGTATTTCTATATACCAACAATGAGTAATTCAAAAATAAAATTAAGAAAACAATTTTATAATAGCAACAAAGAATAAAACACTTAGGAATGACATAAAAAGTGTAAGATTCATACATGGACAACTATAAAACATTGCTTAGAGAAATTAAAGAAGGTCTAAATAAATGGAATAGCATTTCATGTTCATGATCTGGAAGATTCAATATTGTTAAAATGTCAGTTTTCTCCAAATGTATCTATATATTCAATGTAATCCCTTCAAAATTCCAGCAGAAGTTTGTTTTTGGTAGAGATTGATGAGCTAATTCTCAAATATATGTATGTAATACAAAGGATGTAGAATATTCAAAACAAATTTAAAAAGAATAGTGTTGGAAGATTTACATTACTACATTTCTAATACATCTGTTAGAACAAAATTAAAAAGATTGACAATACCAAATGTTGGCAAGGTGATGGAGGAACTACAACTCTTCTACACTGCTGTTGGGCATGGAAGATGGAAAATAGTTTGGTGGTTTTAAAAATGTTAAATATGTACTTCTCACATGACTCAACATTTCCACTCCTAGGGTATCTACCTATATTTAGGGTATCTACTATATTTAACATTTTCTATCCAAGAGAAGTGAAAACATAAATACATGCAAATGTTCATAGCAGCACTATTCTTAATAGCCAGAAGTAGGAAAAACCCACGTGTCCATCAACTGGTGAATCAATTGGTATAAACAAATGTGTTATAGTTATACAATGAAATACAATTCAGCAATAAAAACTGTTAATACATACTGCATCATGGATGAATATAAAAAATGTCATGCTAAGTACAACATATTGTGTGATTGTTTATATGAAATTTCTAGAAATCTATAGAAATAGAAAACAGATCAAAGGTTGCCTATGGATTGAGGGGAACAGGGCTTTCCTGCAAACAGGCAGAAAGGAACTTTTTGAGGTGATGGAAATGTTCTAAAACTTGAGTGTGATAATGATTGCACAACTCTACAAATTTACTAAAAATCTAAATTATTTACTAAATCTGTAAAAATAGTTTAGTTTAATAGTATGTAAATTATACCTCAATAAAGCTACTTTAAAAATTATACCAATAGATAAAAGTAGGAAAAATCATAATATAGTACACCAAAAATGTAAATGTATACATATTCACAATTAAAATTGTTTTCTAAATTTTTAAAAAATATTTTATATTTTGTAGAGACAAGGTCTCACCACATTGCCTAGGCTGGTCTTGAACTCCTGGGCTTAAGCAGTTCTCCCTCCCTGGCCTCCCAAAGTGCTGGGATTACAGATGTAAGCCACCACACCCAGCCCTAAAATTTTTTAATTGAGAGAATATATTAAATCTAATGTCTAATATTATTTTCAGTGATGGAGCGTAACTTAGTCCTCCAAAATAAGCCTAAAATAAGAATCTCCCCTTTTACTAATCTTTTTTTTTTTTTTTTTTTTTTTTTTTTTTTTTTTTTTTTGGAGACAGAGTCCTGCTCTGTTGCCCAGGCTGGAGTGCAGTGCTCACAGCAACTTCCGCCTCCCAGGTTCAAGTGATTCTCCTGCCTCAGCCTCCCGAGTGGCTGGGATTACAGGCGCACGCCACCATGCCCAGCTAATTTTTGTATTTTTGGTAGAGGTGGGGTTTCACCATGTTGGCCAGGATGGCTCGATCTCTTGATTTCATGATCTGCCTGCCTCGGCCTCCCAAAGTGCTGGGATTACAGGCGTGAGCCACCACGCCTGGCCCCTTTTACTACTCTTTAGCATACTGTTTGAGATACATTTGCTAAGATGAGCAAAACATTCTAATTAATATTAATTAATATTATCTTTTCTTTTTTGTGTGTTTTATTTTTAAAAATTAATATTAGAGGAACAAAAATCACTGTTTGAAGATAGCATGGTTTTGTATTTAGAGAATAAAAAAGGCTAATCAGAAGCACAGAGACTACTTCAGCTGTATTTATAATGTTTTAGTTAAGCAGTGGTGGCCATATGATAGATGACACTGACACTCCTCATTAAAGATGACAGTTTGAGGCCATGCGTGGTTGCTCACGCCTATAATCCCAGCACTCTGGGAAGCCGAGGTTTTTGCTCGAGGCCAGGAGTTTGGGACCAGCCTGGGCAACATAGCTCTACAAAAAGATAAAAAAATTAGCTGGGTGTGGTGGGCATGTGCCTGTAGTCCCAGATACTGGGGAAGCTGGTTGGGGGGGATTGCCTGAGCCCAGGAGTTTGAGGCTGTGGTGTGCTATGATTGTGCCACTGCACTCTAGACTGGGTGACAGAGCAAGACCCTGTCCTGAAAAAACAAAAACAAAACAAAACCCAAAAAATGGTAGTTCAAATACATGCACTAATCTCTCCTGAAACCTCTTTAAAAGTACAACAAATAAGAAAAAATCATGGCAGCCTGCAAGGACTAAAAGAATGGAAGAAGAGACTGCAGTAAATGAGAGCTATCAATACAATTTCGAAGGTTGGAAAATGAAAGAAGTAAAACTCTTAAGTGCCTGCAATAGGGAAAGCCAATAGGAAACAAGTAAAACCCCTGTAATTAACTTCTGAAAGACTCAGGAATTAGATGTATCAGGTATAATCTGTAGGAGTGAGAAAGAACTAAAGACAGGATTGTTTGAACATGTGTATAAGGGATAATAGATCTACCCCCAGATCTTCCTTATTCCATGTAGCCCCATAGTTACCCTTATCTTCCTCTGACAGAAGACCGGATTGAAGCTTGCTCTCTGGAGAGGCTGAGCCAGAGAAGTTCTGGATTCTGGAAGACCAGAAACAAATCAGAGTCTGGTGAGATGCTGCACTAATAATGGGGATTAAGTGAAAGTCTGGTCGTCAGATTTATAATCTGCAAACAGAAGACTGGAATTTCTTTTCGTCAAAACTGAGTAACCAAAGAGAACCTAAGGATACTGAAAAGTGAAATGACTGGCCACGCCTCTATAGTGAGGTCCACTATTCAAAATGCTTCACGCATTGCACACTGAGCTTGCATTCAGTGTGTTAGTGACTGTTAATTATAAATGGATAATTAAAGATCATCAAATATTTAAGACCTAAAGAAAAAGAAGAAAAAAGAAGCAATGCAGGAATCATAAAAACAGTGTTTTTAAAGATATAATTACTACCTTTAAAGAACTGGATACTATAAAAAGACTGAGATATCTTCAGGACATCTATTGTATAACATTGGTGACTATAGTTAGTATGTTGTATTCTTGAAAAATGTTAAGAGAGTGGATATTAAGTGTTCTCACCACACAAATAATAACCATGTGAGGTAATGTATATATTAATTTAGTCATTCTACAGTGTATATCCACTTCAGAATATGTTGTACACACTGAATACATAGAATATTATCTGTCAATTTAAAAATTAAGAATGCTTAAAAAATAGACTATAGATTAGAAAGTGAGAAGACTAGAAAATAAAAATAATCAGAATAAATTCAGGGGTGGCTGGGTACAGTGGCTCACGCCTGTAATCTCAGCACTTTGGGAGGCCGAGGCTGATCGCTTGAGCCCAGGAGTTCAAGATTAGCTTGGGCAACGTGGTGATACCCTGTCTTTACAAAAAATACAAAAAAATTAGCTGGGCTTGGCGTTGCATGCCTGTAGTCCCAGCTACTTAGGAGGCCGAGGTGGGAGATCTTATGAGCCTGGGAAGTCGAAGCTGCAGTGAGCCGTGATTGCACCACTGCACTCCAGCCTGGATGACAGAGTGGGACCCTGTCTCAAAAATAAACACATAAATAAATAAAAATTAAAATAAATTCAGTGGAAAAGTTAGAAGATAAATTTGAGACCATTTCCCAGAAAAGTAGTATAAAAATGAACAACAAAAAAGAAAATAGCAAAGTGAGTGCAGTTCATGCAGGAAATGTAATATCCAACTAATAGATGTTCCAGAAAAAGGAAATACATGGAGAAGAAGAAATTAATAAATAATTTTAAAAAATTGCCCCAGAAATGCAGTACTGTGTATGTATTTCCAGATTAAAAGGATCTTTTCGTTGGGCATGGTGGCTCACGCCTGTAATCCTAGCACTTTGGGAGGCTGAGGCAAGAGGATCCCTTGAACTCAGGAGTTTGAGACCAGCCTGGGCAACAAAGTGAGATCCTGTCTCTACAATACAATTTAAAAATCAGCTGGGTGTAGTGGTGTGTGCCTGTAGTCGCAGCTACTCAGATGGCTGAGGTGAAAGGGTCCTTTGAGCCTGGGAGTTCAAAGGTGCAGAGAGCCGTGAATACAACACTGCACTCTAGCCTGGGCGACAAGCGAGATTCTGTCTCAAAAGAAAAAGGAAAATAAAAGGATCTTTTGAGTCATCAGCACTGAGAAACATTATCATGAAATTTCAGAACATTTAGAATTAGAGCTTGGGTTAAGCATGGAGTAGAGTGAAGGATCAAAACGGATCATGTAGACAAAAATTGGAAGTCAGAGATACTGCCCCTCAGCAGCAACTTCTAGCTCATTTGGAAGCTAAAAGATAATGGAATGTTCAGTGGAAGGTGAGGGACAATGGCACATGAGAGAAAGTGATTTTCAACCTGAAGTTTTATGCCCAGCCTAATTATTAATCAAGTGCAAAGGCACCACTGATATATTTTGAACTTAGAGTCTCAAAATTCATGTCCCATACTCCCTCTCTCAGAAAGCTGTGGGAGGACATGTACTGTATTATAATCCATGAATAAGCCAGAAAGGAATTCATAGTGTCAGAAAACAGGACAGCCAACACAGCAAAGTAAAAGGAATTCCAGGATAATTGCAAATGTCTCAGGATGATACCTTATATCTGACCTAGAAAACAACCAGTCCAGAATGGAGTATGAGGACAGAAAATTGATATAGAACTCTTGAAGGGGGAAAACTAAACTGATATATGTTGTGTTCGAGCATATTGGAAGCAGATAAGTAACAGAGGGAGTTTAAAGATGAATTAGTAATAGAAGATTAAGTGCATTAAAAAATGAGGCAATTACAGTTCTAGGACAAGCAAAAAATTTGTGAGAGGAAAATATAATAGTTCACTACTTGGCTTAGCTGTGAACAATATTTATGTAATTATAACCCTCTAAACATTGATGTAACAAAAATTTGTGATAAAACTCTATTGGAAAAAACTATAGTTCAGGAGGGCGTGCGTGTTTGGTGATGCTGTAATCATTAATAGTGTGTAGTATGTCTTGCATTGTTTTAAGCAACACACACAATTGATCCTCATGATAATCTTATGAGGTATGTGCTATTATCTTCCCTTTTTTATAGGTGAAGGAATTGAGGCATAGAAAGGCTAAATAAGAGTTATTTCCTCATCTTCAACAGTAAGAAATGAATGGATAACATCTGAAATTGATGAAAGCACTGTAAACATTTTTTTTTTTAGAAGTAAAGAGAAGAAATAGCTAGGATGTATGAATCAAGGGTAAGGAAGGGTGAGACTGGAATGTTATTTTTTATTAACCTTGTAATATGAGTATTATTTTAGTACAAATAAAGATTTAATTTTAAAACATTTTTCCTCCAAAACCAAATAATACATTAAATGATGTTACCTGAGTAATAGGATATACATATATTTCCATATGCGATAGGTAGATTTAGAGGTATGTGAGTATTTACGTGTATTGGCTATACCAATATGCTTTATTTATACCAGTGCCAAAACCAACAAATCTCCTTAGCATTTAGGCAAGAAATTTAGAGTCAGATGGACTGAACTGTATATTATAGTAATTTTCCTAATTATTCACTACCTGTAATTATTCTTACCTGTAAGAAGATTATATGGCTGCACTTACTGTCATGTGAGTTGCAGTGCCTTCCTATAAGAGAAGAATTCTTCCTGGCCCCACAGACTTCCACCTTGGTCAGGGGATTTGCTTGGCCAGTGGAATGTGAGCTGAATGTGACCTTCCTCCCATGACCCAATACTTTTCGTTTTCTTACCTTTCCTATTCAGTGAATTGCTAAAGTACTGAAGTCAGGGTTTAGAGTTCTTCACCTTCACACTAATCTCACATTTTCAGTTACCAATACTTCTGGATGATACCTGCTAAATATCTTTTGAGTATGAGTACTCTTCCCAGTTCACACTTCTAATTACCTGGTCTAACCTATTGTCTACTCATCTGGTTGGCAAACTATTGCTTATGTGCAAATCTAGCTGAAACACAGCCAGGTTTAGTGCTTTACATATTTATATTCAATGTCTGTGTCTGCTTTAGTGCTACAGTGGCTGAGTGGTTGTGACAGAGATTGTATAGTCCAGCAGTCCCCAACCTTTTTGGCACCAGAGACCAGTTTCATGGAAGACAGTTTTTCCATGGACTGGTGTGGGGGGATGGTTTTACAATGATTCAAGCACATTACAATTATTGTACACTTTATTTCTATTATTATTACCTTATAATATATAATGAAATAATTGTACAGTTCACCATAAGGTAGAATCAGTGGGAGCCCTTAGCTTGTTTTTCTGCAACTAGACAGTCCCATCTGGGGGTGATGGGAGACAGTGACAGATCATCAGGCATTAGATTCTCATAAGGAGCACGCAACCTAGATCCCTCGAATGTGCAGTTCACAGTGGGGTTTGCACTCCTGTGAGAATCTAATGCCACCACTAATCTGACAGGAGGTAGGGCTGAGGTGGTAATTTGAGCAGTGGGGAGTGGATGTAAATACAGATAAAGCTTCCCTTGTTCTCTCACCTGCCCCTCACCTCCTGCTGTGCAACCTGGTTCCTAACAGGCCACGGACCACTATTCCATGCCCTGGGGGTTGGAGACCCCTGATATAGTCCATAAAGCCTAAAATGCCATCTGGCTCTTTATAGAAAAATTTTGTCCACTCCTGATTAGATTACTGGGGTAGATTTTTTAACTTTCTAACTGCTTTCTCTTGCTTCCTATCTCTCTTTACCCTCCATCTGTTCTTTATAGCAGAGCCAGGTTGTTGTTTTTTGGTTTCTGTTTTAACACAAATTTGATTGTTTTTCTCATATTTAAAACTGTTTCCTGACTTCCTAGTACCCTTACAATAAAATCATACTCCTAGCATGGTTATAGTTTTCACATTATGGCTTCTTCTCATCTCACAAGTTTACCTCTCTCACCCATGTCTTGACCTCTTTTCACTTCCACTCTGTGCTTTAGGCCTTCTCAAACTTACTTTAGTTTTTACCATGCTATCTCTTATTCCTGGGTCCTCTCATGCTTTTCTTTCTTTCTTGCCCTGCCCTGCCCTGCCCTGCCCTCTCCTGCCCTCTCCTGCCCTGCCCTCCCTTCCCCTCCCCTCCCCAACTCCCCTCCCCTTCCCTTCCATTCCCTTCTTTCGAGACAGAGTCTTGCTCTGTCACCCAGGCTAGAGTGCAGTGGCTTGATCTTGTCTCCCTGCAGCTTCCACCTCCCTGATTCAAGGAATTCTCCTGCCTCAGCCTCCTGAGTAGCTGGGACTACAGGCTCATAGCAGCTACTCCCGGCTAATTTTTGGCATTTTAGTATAAGAGACAGGGTTTTACCATATTGCCCAGGCTGGTCGCCCTGAGGTCAGGGAATCTGCCTGCCTCAGCCTCCCAAAGTGCTGGGATTGCAGGCATGATCATATGTGTTTCTTGATTCCTCATTTTGCTATATCCCATGTGCAACTTTACAAGTTCTTATACATTCTTCAGGTATCAGGTTAGATACTATTTTTCTTTGTGGAAATCTTTCTTGGACTTCTTAAATGTGAATAAGGTGTCCTTTATGGATGTTCCTGTAGTGCTATACTTGCCTTGTAATTGTTGTTTTGTTGTTCATCATATGCCCCAAATCAGGGGTAACTTCCCTCTCTGCACCAGACTGTATAAATAGTTCAATTCTTTTGATTGTAATAAAATAGAAAATTTCAGCACACTAGGAAATAGAGATTTCTCACAGGGTTTCACTTGTTTTTTATTCCTTGTTTAATACAAAGTCCAATTATATTGCATCAATACCTCCAGTGTTTTTGTTCCTCTTCCAAAAAGTGGGGACTTCATTTGTCAAGTATTTCTGAGCTTGTGATGATGTTGCACAGTTATGTTGGGGGCAGACAGTAGAGAGGGCTGCGTACAGCCTACAGCTGGGGATCTGCAGAGAATTTCCAGACCACTACTCTGGCAACTAGTGATTATCCTGATTCTGTCCTACAATTTTTTCCTGGGCTGCTGAGGTAGAGGTTGTGGCCAATAAGGAAATCCACTCATAATGCCCATTGAACCTCTCAAAGTTAAGCAGTCTTGTTTGATTTAAACAAAACCTCTCTCTACTTTGATTAGGGATGCATTTTGTGTCATATAGCGAAAGGCAGGATAGTGTAGTGGTTAGAGCACAGACTTTGGAATGAGAATGAAAGGGTTGGAATCTCTGCCTTGGTTGCCTTATCTGTAAAGTGAGGATAATAAAGGTACCAATCTCATAGGACATTTGTGAGGATTAAATGAGTCAAGTTAACTTAAGTACAGTCATGTGCCACATAATGATGTTTCTGTCATCAATGGACCTCATATACGACAATGGTCCCATAAGATTATAATGGAGCTGAAAAATTCCTATTGCCTAGTGATTTTGTAGCCATCCTAAAGTCATAGCATGACACATTACTCATGTGTTTGGAGTGATGCTGGAGTAAACAAACCAAATGCACTGTCAGTCATAAAAAGTATAGCATACAGTTATGTACGGTATCTAACACTTGATAATGATAATAAATGACTATATTACTGGTTTATATATTTACTATACTATACTTTGAATTGTTTAATTTTAGAGTGGACTCCTTCTATTTATTTAAAAAAAATCAGTTAACTGTAAAACAGTCTCAGGTAGGTCCTTCAGGAGGTATTCCAGAAGAAGGCATTGTGATCATAGGAGATGACAGCTCCCTGTGTGTTATTGCCCCTGAAGACCCTACAGTAGGACAAGATATGGAGGTGGGAGACAATGATATTGATGATCCTGACCCTATGTAGGCCTTGGCTGTGTGTGTCTTAGTTTTTATTTAAAAAGTAAGAAAAAAAAAAGCTTATGAAGATATAAAGAAAATGTGTGTTTTTAAACTGTTATTACAAAAGAGTAAAAAAGTTAAAAAAATTATAAAGCTTATAAATAAAAACATTACAGTAAGCTAAGTTTAAGTTATCATAGAACAGACTGGGTGAGGTGGCTCATGCCTGTAATTCTAGCACTTTGAGAGGACACAGCAGGAGGATCACTTGAGACCAGGAGTTTGAGACCAGCCTGGGTGACAAAGCAAGACCCCTTCTCTACAAAAACAACAACAACAACAAAAAAAAACTCCTTGGGAGGCTGAGGTAGGAGGATTGCTTGAGCTCAGGAGGATGAGATTGTGGTGAGCTGTGATCGTGCCATTGCACTATATCATGGGCAACAGAGCAAGACTCTGTCCCAGAGAAAAAAAGTTATTATTGTAGAAAGGAAGGTTTTAAAAAATGTGTAGCCTATGTTTATGGTGTTTATAAAGTCTACGATAGTGTACTACAGCAGTGTCCTAGGCTTTCACTTTCATTGACCGCTCACTCACTGACTCACTCAGAGCAACTCCCAATCCTGAGAGCACTATTCATGATAAGTGCCCTATACAGGTGTACCATTTTTTATCTTTTTTTTTCTTTATTGAGACAGAGTTTCACTCTTGTCGCCTAGGCTGGAGTGCAATGGCGCAATCTTGGCTCACTGCAACCTCAGCCTCCCGGGCTCAAGTGATCCTGCCTCAGCCTCCTGAGTAGCTGGGATTACAGGTGCCCACCACCACGCCTGGCTAATTTTGTATTTTTAGTAGAGACGGGGGTTTCACCATGTTGGCCAGGGTGGTCTTGAACTCCTGACTTCAGGTGATCCTCCTGCCTTGGCCTTCTAAAGTGCTGGGATTACAAGTGTGAGCCACCGCGCCCAGCCCCATTTTTTATACCATATTTTTACTGTACCTTTTTTAGGTTTAGACACAAATACCACTGTGTTTAAAATTGCCTAAATATTCTGCATAGTAATATGCTGGGCAGATTTGTAGCCTTGGAGCAATAGGCTGCCATATAGCCTAGGTGTGTAGTAAGCTTTACCATCAAGATTTGTGTGACTACGCTGTATGATGTTCAGGCAACAGTGAAATCACTTAAAGATGAATTTCTTAGAATGTATCCCTGACATTAAGTGATGCATGACTATATGTAAAAGTGCTTAGGATAGTGCCTGCCATGTACTTCCTCTTATTATACATACATGCACGGTGGAAGATAAAGCAGAAGGATTCTAAAGTATGGAATGTGTTTTTTACTCTCCCTCAGTGCAAAATATACAACAGTATATTGTGACTTTTGTAATCTCCCATAAGATCAGTAGTCATAAGTTTATTAATGATTTCTGTCCCTTTAGGAAATAAAAAAATGGGGAGATTCAGAGGGTATTTTCCTGAGAAACCCTTGTACATTTGGCGTTATTGTTTGTCTTCCCTTCTATACTGTACATTCTTTGAAGATAGAGCTGTGTTTTGACTTATTATTTTATACCTAGCTCAAGCAGATTATCTGACATATAGAAGATACTTGTCGAATATTTGTTGACTGAGTGAATAAATGTGTTTCTATTGCTAAGGGAGCTTTGGATAATTTTACCTCTAGTTAATGCTAATTCTAACTCTGTAACATTGTTGGAGAAAAGTCTAGAAAGCAAAGAAAGTAGAAAAATTATTTTGGCTCTAAAGTGATGGGGAATAGCACTGGTACAAATGTCCAGAAAGCTGAGCACTGGGACAAATGTCCAAAAAGGTAAAAAGTAATATTTTTACCTTTAAATTTTTAATTTCTGATTTTGAATATAGTACACAAGATAATTGTTATTCTCATGAAAATTATGCGTATTTCAAAAATTAGTGTACATGTTTCTTCAAAGGGTTTTTTCCTTGAGTTGCCTCATTTTCAAATTTTGATTCCTTCTTTAATTTTATTACATTTAAGGTTTTAGAACATTTTTCTGTAAAATATACAGCTTATGGTGAGTTGAATAGAAATATATAAGATTCACAAGAGAAACTGACTGCATCTGTTTAAACAAAGCTAAAGATCAATACTGGTTCAATGTCTGTAATAGGTAAACAGCAAATTACGGTAACCTTTAATTTTGGCATTAATTTTAGTGATTGAATATCTAATTTTTAAGACATAATTAAGAATTAGCATGTGCAAATTATTTTATTTTTATTTTTTAAATTAAGGGACAGGGTCTTGCTCTGTCACCCAGATTAGAGTGTAGTGGTGTGATCTCAGCTCACTGCAACCTCCATGTTCCCAGTTCAAGTGCTTCTCCTGCCTCAGCCTCCTGAGTAGCTGGGATTACAGGTGCCCACCACCATGCCCAGCTACTTTTTGTGTTTTTAGTAGAGATAGAGTTTCAGCATGTTGGCCAGGCTGGTCTCAAACTCTTGACCTCAAGTATCCTCCCACCTTGGCCCCTCCCAAAGTGCTGGGATTATAGGGGTGAGCCACTGCACCTGGCCACTATTTCTCACCATATACAAAAATCAAGTCAAAATGGATTAATGATTTAAATGTAAGACCTGAAACTGCTAGAAGAAAACATAGGGGAAATGCTTAAGAACATTGGTCTGGGTAAAGATTTTATGGAGAAGACCTCAGAAGCACAGGTAACAAACAAAAATAGATAAATAGGATTGTATCAAACTAGAAAGCTTCTGCACAGCAAAGGAAACAATCAAGATTGAAGAGACAACCTACAGAATGAGAGAAAACATTTGCAAACTTTTCATCTGAAAAGGGATTAATATATATAAGGAACTCAAATAACTCAATAGCAAAAATCCAAATACTTCAATTTTAAAATGGGTGAATGAGCTGAATAGACATCTCTCAAAAGAAGACAATACAGATGGCAAACAGGTATATGAAAAAATGCTCGATACCACCAATCATCAGGGAAATGCAAATCAAAACCGCAATGAGATACCACGTCAACCTAATTAGAATGGCTATTATCAGAAAGACAAAAAAAAAATGCTGGCAAGGATGCAGAGAAAGGGGAATTCTTATACACTGGTGGTGTGAATGTAAATTAGTACAGCCATTATGAAAAACAGTCTCATGGTTCCTCAAAAAACTAGAAATAGAACTACCATATGATCCAGCAGTCTCAGTATATATCCAAAGGAAGGAAAATCTGTATGTCAAAGGGATATCTGCATTCCTATGTTTATTGCAGCACTGTTCACAATAGTCATGACATGGAATTCAGTGTACGTGTCCATCAACAGGTGAATGGATTAAGAAAATATGGTATATATACACAGTGGAATACTATTTAGCTGTAAGAAAGAATGAAGTTGTGTCATTCATGGCAACATGAATGGAAATGGAGAACATTATGCAAAGTGAAATAAGCCAGGCACAGAACGATAAATACTTTGTGTTCTCACACATACATGGAAGCTAAAAAGTTGATCTCATAGAAGTAGAGAGTAGAATAGTAGTTATTAGAGGTGGGGAAGTGTAAGAGGGAGGGAATGACAGATAGCCAACGGTTGGTTAACAAATACAAAAGTACAGCTAGATAGGAATAAGGTTTAGTGTTCTGTAGCACTGTAAGGTGGCTATAATTAACAATTTATTATATTTTTTCAGATACCTAGCAGGGTGGATTTTGAATGAACCCAACACAAAGAAATGATAAATGTTCAAGGTGATAGATATAGTTTGATCATTACACATTGTATACATGTATTGAAATATCACATTCTACGCCATAAATATGCACAATTATAACGTGTCAATTAAAAATAGTAGAAGCAAAAAAAAGATGGAAGTTATTTGTTTTTGAGGAGTGAAATTCAGAGGAGAGGAGAGATGGCTCAGGGGACTGTTGTTTTTCACGTATTGATCTGTTGGCACTGTTCGAATATTTTAAAAAGTGATAAAGTATATTGATGCATTAGCGGAGAGGATTAAAAACTAAAACAAAATATGTATTAATTGCAAGTTCCTTTAAGGAGCTTTAGGATTAAAGTGTCCCCAGTAAAAGGGAATCAGATATAGAGAAAAAGAAATGTAAGTTTATTTTTTGTATTTAAAAGGGCTTTTCTGGCTGGGCGCAGAGGCTCACACCTATAATTCCCAGACTTTTGGGAGGCCGAGGCGGGTAGATCACCTGAGGTCAGGAGTTTGAGACCAGCCTGGCCAACATGGTGAAACCCCATCTCTACTAAAAATACAAAAAATTAGCCGGGCTTAATGGTGGGCACCTGCAATTCCAGCTACTCAGGAGGCTGAGGCAGGAGAATCACTTGAACCCAGGAGGCAGAGGTTGCAGTGAGCCGAGATCGTGCCATTGCACTCCAGCCTGGGCTACAAGAGCGAAACTGCGCCTCAAAAATAAATAAATAAATAAAAGGGCTTTTCTTTATTTCTGATTTTATTTTTGTTTTGTTTTATCCTAGGGTTTGAAAAACAAACCGAAAAAGATGGGCCACATAAAGCCAGACTTGATTGATGTTGACTTAATCAGAGGTTAGTCTTAAAATTGTTTTTTATGTACATTATTATATTATTTCACAGGGATGCTTAATTTTCAATATCTTCTCTATATGATGGTATACTTTAATTTCTAAATGTAACACTTTACTCTCATCATTCAGGCTTTAGCACTTTTTCCACCTCTGTCTTAGTACTGTGTGGCTCTATAAATTACATGCATACATGTAAAAGAGGGATGAACGCAGAGACTTGCTTTTGTGTAATTAAGATAAATATGTTGTTTAACATTCAAGTAAGCCTGACTTATTTTGAGCTTCTGTCCTAGTGATTGAGGCAAGAAGTTATTACATTTAACAAACATCTAAGAGGGTTTTTTTTTTTTAACTGAACAGGTTTTGTGCTGATTTTTGCACTCACCTGTTTTTAATGTAGTGCTACAGGTGGCCTTCAATACAGTGTATATAAATATTTGATGTTTTGTTTTATTGTATGTTTAAAGGGTCAACATTTGCCAAAGCAAAACCTGAAATTCCATGGACATCTCTGACTCGGAAGGGGCTTGTTCGAGTTGTATTTTTTCCATTGTTCAGCAATTGGTGGATTCAGGTTACCTCTTTAAGAATCTTTGTTTGGCTGTTACTACTTTATTTCATGCAAGGTAATTGGAGAAATTGGAATAAGCAATGACAGTTTCTTTTTGCTGCTTTTGCTATTAAATAATGAAGACCTACTGATTTTACATTTACCCTTTCATTTGACAGTTTAAAGTACACAGAATGAAGAGACATATGCCATTCGGGGTTCATATTAAAATTATCTGCTACGAGAGAGCAAACATACTTGTATAACTCTTTCTCCTCACTTGAGTTTCTTTCTACCTGTCTCACTGGCCAGGCCTTCTCAGTCTTTTCTTGTGTCTGACCTTTGAGCCTTTGAAATTGGGTATGTGTGTTTTTTGTTTTTGTTTTTGAGACGGGGTCTCTCTCTGTCACCCAGGCTGGAGTGCAGTGGCATGATCACAGCTCACTGCAGCCTTGACCTCCCAGACTCAAGCAATCCTTCCACCTCAGCCACCCAAGTAGCTGGCACTACAGGTGTATGCCACTGTGCCTGGCTAATTTTTGTATTTTTTTGTAGAGACAAGATGTTGTCATGCTGCCCAGGCTGGTCTTGAATTCTTAGGCCCAAAAGTGTTGGGATTACAGATGTGAGCCACCACGTTTAGCCTGAATATTGGATTACCTAAAGTTTGCACCCTAGGTTCTATTCTCTAAGTAGTCTCATTAAGGCCTATTGCTTTAAATACAATTGATATACAGGTGATTCCCAAATCTATATCTTCAGGCCAGATCTCTCTGCTGCACTTCAGACTTATAAATCTAATTGCCTGCTTTGACATTTCCATATGGAGATTTAATTGGTATCTTGAAGTTAATTATATAAAAAATGGAACTCTTCACTTGTGTGTGTGTGCGCTGCACACATGTGCCTGTGTGTGTAAACTTGTTCCTCTTTTTGTCTCCAGTTCATTAAATGATACCATCAATCACCCAGTATTCAGGTGAAAAATTAAATCTTCCTACTCTACCCTACCATCAACTCTCACATGTAATATGTCACCAAGTCTGTGAGTTCTTCCTCCAAATTTTTCACTCTATTTATCTCAGTCTCTACTGCCATGATCATTGTCCACAGCACCAGCATTTCTTTGCTTAGACCACTGGAATAACGTCTACTCTGAGCCTTCTTTCTACCAATCATTCTTTCCACAGCAATTAGCAAAATCTTTTAAAAACAGAAGCCATATAATGTCATTTTCCTGCTTAAAACCCTGTAGTGACTTCTGTTGACCTTAGAATAAAAACCCAAAGTTCTTACCATGGCCTGTAATGCCCTACAGGACCTGGTCCCCACTCTTCTCTCAGACATCATCTCCTATTTCTTACCACTCTGCTCGTGCTGGCTGTAGACATAATATCCTTTTTTTTGTTCTTCACACGGAGCTGTTTTGTTTTGTTTGAAGCATTCGGAGTTTGGCTCTTTTTTCCCAGGCTGGAGTGCAGTGGTGCGATCTCAGCTCACTGCAACCTCTGCCTCCTAGGCTTAAGTGATTCTCGTGCCTCAACCTCCCGAGTAGCTGGGATACAGGTGTGCGCCACCACGTCCAGCTAATTTTTTGTATTTTTAGTAGAGATGGGGTTTCACCATGTTGTCTAGGCTGGTCTCGAACTCCTGACCTCCGGTGATCCACCCGCCTCAGCCTCCCAAAGTGCTGGGATTACAGGTGTGAGCCACTGTGCCCGGCTGTTTAAAGCATTCTTAAGGCTTTTCAAATGGCTGGCTTTTTTCTCACCTTTAAATCTCAGCTGGGTTGTAACTTTCATAAAGAGGCCATTCCTATCTACGTATCTTTTTTTTTTTTTTCGAGACGGAGTCTCGCTCTGTTGCCCAGGCGGGAGTGCAGTGGCGCGATCTTGGCTCACTGCAAGCTCTGCCTCCTGGGTTCACGCCATTCCCTTGCCTCAGCCTCCCGAGTAGCTGGGACTACAGGCGCCCGCCACCACGCCCAGCTAATTTTTTGTATTTTTAGTAGAGACGGGGTTTCACCGTGTTAGCCAGGATGGTCTCGATCTCCTGACCTTGTTATCCGCCCGCCTCGGTCTCCCAAAGTGCTGGGATTACAGGCGTGAGCCACCGCGCCTGGCCTCCTATTTATATTTCTAAGTAGTCCTAATACCCTCTAGTCACTATCATAAGAATCAATTTTAATTTCTGGGTTACACATCGCTACCTGATGTTTTCTAACTGTGTGCAGGGACCCAATATATTCTCTTTACGACTGTATCCCCATTGTCTACCAAGGAAGAAGACAGTATATACTATGGTTACATCTCTGCAAAAAGATATGAATTAGAACAAAGAGTGGGAGAAAGTTGGGTTAAGGTGAAAGAATTATGGGTTCTTTTCTTCTATTTGTGTCAGTTAAAAATTTTTTTAAGATATAGAGTGAAAAATATATGTATAAATTTACAAATCTATAGGTTTAATTTTTTTAAAGTTGTGAAAGTGTCATTTATTAGAATATCTGTAATGGAAATGTTCCGCATCTGTGCTGCCCAGTATAGTAGCTACTTAGCCATACGTGGCTATTGAGTATTCAAAATGTAGTTAGTGTCAGTAAGAGACTGAATTTTAAATTTTATTTGATTTAAATTAAGTCTTCATAATGGTCATTTTAATGGCTGCATAATAATTCATCATATGGGCATACCATCATTTAAAACTATCATTTTAATGTCTGTACAGTCTATCATATGTAGAGTCATATGTAGAGTCTATCATATGGATTTATCATAAACATCTTTGTATAGCTGCCTTTTTTTTTTTTTTTTTTTTTGAGACAGAGTCTCATTCTGTTGTCCAGGCTAGAGTATAGTGGTGTGGTCTTGGCTCACTGCAACCTCTGCCTCCCAGGTTCAAGTGATTCTCTTGCCTCAGCCTCCCAAGTAACTGGGACTACAGAGACACACTACCATGCCTGGCTAATTTTTGTGTTTTTAGTAGAGACAGGGTTTCACTGTGTTGTCTAGGCTGGTCTTGAACTCCTGACCCCAGGTGATCCTCCTGCTTCAGCCTCCCAGAGTTCTGGGATTACAGGTGTGAGCCACCACACCTGGCCTATATAGCTTTTAATAGTCCATTATGTAAGAGTACTGTAATTTACGTAACCTTTCTGTATGAGTCTGTTCAGGCTGGTATAAGAAAAATACCATAGACTGGGTGGCTTATCAACAACACAAATTTATTTTTGACAGTTTTGGAGGCTGTGAAGTCCAGGATCAAGGTGCCAGAAGATGTGGTATCTGGTGAGGGCCTGCTTTCTGATTCATAGGTGTCAGTCTTCTTGCTGTGTCCTCACATGGTGGAAGGGGCAAGGGAGCTCTTAGGAGTCATTTTATAAGGCCACATCTATAAGGGCACTCATCCCCAAACTATAACCAACTGGTTATATGTGACTGGGGACCTCTCTAACATGCTTTCTCACTTTTTACAATGTGGATAGGCTGAGAACTTTTCAAATCTTTAAGTTATGCTTCCTTTTTGCTTAACAATTCTGTCTTTTAAGTCATTTCTCTCTTCTCACATTTTACTATAAGCACATAGGAAGAGCCAAGCTGCACCTTTAACACTTTGCTTAGAAATAGCTCCAGCTAAATATGCAATTTCATCACTTGCGAGTTTCACTTTCCACAGAATCCTAGACCACAAATACAGTTCAACAAGTTCTTTACCACTCTGTAACAAGGATTGTTTTTCCTTCAGTTTCTAATAACATATTATTTCTCATTTCTATCTGAGACCTCATCAGAATGGACTTTACCTCATATTTTACCAATACTCTGTTCATGGTTACTTAGATATTCTTTAAGAAGATTGAGGCTTTTTCTCTAGCTCCCCTCTTTTCTTTCTTTGTTTTTGTTTGTTTGTTTTATTTTGATTTTCAAGACAGAGTCTTGCTCTGTTGCCCAGGCTGGAGTACAGTGGTGTGATCTTGGCTCACTGCAACCTCCGCCTCCCAGGTTCAAGTGATTCTCCTGCCTTAGCCTCCTGAGTAGCGGGGATTACAGGCACCTGCCACCATGCCTGACTAATTTTTGTATTTTTAGTAGAGATAGGGTTTCATCATGTTGACCAGGCTGGTCTCAAACTCCTGACCTCAGGTGATCCACCCGCCTTGGCCTCCCAAAGTGCTGGGATTACAGGTGTGAACCACTACACCCGGCCTCCTCTTTTCTTTCTGATTCCTCACCAGAATCTCTTTTAAAAATGTTTAAGGCAATCTAGGCTTTTTCTACTATGTACTTCAAGTATTCTTCTAGTCTCCACCCATTACCTGTTTATAAAGCTGCTTCCACATTTTTAGGTATTTGTTATAGTAGGACCCCCCATTCTCAGTACCAATTTCTGTCTTATGCCACTTGGGCTGATACAACAAAAATATCATGGCCTAGGTGCTTTATAAATAACAAAAAGTTATTTCTCACAGTTCTGAAAAGTTCAGATCAGAGCACTAGCAGATTCAGTGTCTGGTGAGGGTCTGCTTCTCTCTGGGTCCTCATGTTGCTGAAGGGCCACAGGAGCTCTCTGGAGTCTCGTTAATAAGGTTACTAATCTCATTCATGAGAGCTCTGCCCTCATGACCTAATCAGCTACCAAAGGCCCCATCTCCTAATATGATCACATTAAGGATTAGGATTTCAATATGAATTTTGTTGGGGACATATGTTATAGCATCTTCCCATATTGTGGGCATTTAGGTGGTTTCTATGTGTTTTTTATTAATAATGCCAGCAGGAACAAAGTTTTCCTTATTTTATATTATTTCTTTAGGATTTGTTCTTTGAAATAGAATTAACAGATCAAAGAATGTGGACATTTAAGGCTTTTAGTACATATAATGAAATTGCTGATGGCACAGTTGTTTTGGAAAGCAATAGATGAGAGGACCTGTTTTACCATGGTCTTACCAGCATTATTATAATTTTAAAAATTGTTATCTAGGTGGGGGGCAGTGGCTCAAGCCTATAATTCCAACACTTTGAGAAGCTGAGGTGGGAAGACTTGAGGCCAGGAGTTTGAGACCAGCCTGGGAAACATAGCGAGATCCCATCTCTACAAAAAAAAAAAAAAAAAATTAGCCAGGCGTGGTGCAAGCCTGTAGTTTCAACTACCTATGAGGCTGAGGTGGGAGGACCACTTGAGCCCAGGAGTTCGAGGTTACAGTGAGCAATGATTCATCACTGCACTCTAGCCTGGCTGACAGAGTAAGACCCTGACTGCATCTCTGCCCGCCCCCTCAACAAAAGATTGTTACCTAATTTGACGTGCAAAAAATATTTTGCTTGTTGAATATGCATTTCCTTGGTCACTTGTAAGGGTGAAATTAAGTATTTTTTCCACACATTTATTATTAAATTATTTATTCCTTCCTTGTTGATAGATACTGCATCCTATATAGATAAAATTTCCATATATGCCATGGTCTGTTTCCGGACTGCATATTCTGTACCATCAGTTTTGGTTATTCTCATATCTATGCCATATATTAAATTTTTGTATTTGCCATGGTATGTTTCTGGACTACATACTCTGTACCATTAATTTCTGGTTATTCTCATATCTATGCCACACTGCTTTCATTACTACACAGCTGTTTAATATGGATTAACATTGAGCAGGAAAAATTTTTTTTTTTCTTTTGAGATGGAGTTTCACTCTGTTGCCCAGGCTGGAGTGCAATGGTGTGATCTCGGCTCACTGCAACCTCTGCCTCCTGGGTTCAAGCAATTCTCCTACCTCAGCCTCCCAAGTAGCTGGGATTACAGGCGTATGCCACTACGCCCAACAAATCTTAGTATTTTTAGTAGAGATGGGGTTTCCCCATGTTGACCATGCTGGTCTTGAATTCCTGACCTCGTGATCCACCTGCCTCGGCCTCCCAAAGTGCTGGGATTACAGGCCTGAGCCACCGCGCCTGGCCAAGTATTTCTTCATTATTCTGCTTTCCCACATTTTCTCTCATGCTTTCTTGTTTATCCTTTCCAAAATAGGTTAGCATTATTTTATCGTGATTAAAACCAAAAGACCCCCCAAAACCAACAATACAGGAATTTGGATTGGAATTCTCTGATTATTCCCTTTCCCCAGCACACATACACAAATGTAGATGTATACATATATTTTTGGAGGATGGACAGAAAATTTGACTTCTTTTCAACATTCTCTTTGCTATACAGAAATATGATATTGCTCTCCTTTTACTCAGGACTTCCTTTTTTTTTTTTTTTTTTTTAAGTTGAGACGGCGTCTCGCTCTGTTGCCCAGGCTGGAGTGCAGTGGCTTGATCTCGGCTCACTGCAACCTCTGCCACCCGGGTTCAAGTGATTCTCATGCCTCAGCCTCCTGAGTAGCTGGGACTACAGGTACCCGCCACCATGCCTGGCAAATTTTTTTGTATTTTTAGTAGAGACGGGGGTTTTGCCACGTTGGCCAGGCTGGTCTCGAACTCCTGACCTCAGGTGATCCTCCCACCTCGGCCTCCCAAAGTGCTGGGATTACAGGTGTGAGCCACAGCACCTGGCCTTAATCAGGACTTCTGTTTATCCCTCAGTAAAGCTTTGCAGGATTTTTTTCTTTCTTTCTTTCTTTCTTTCTTTCTTTTTTTTTTAAATAGAGACAGGGTCTCACTCTTACTCCCAGGCTGGAGTGCAGTGGCCTGATGGTATTTCACTACAGCCATGAGCCCAGGCAATCCTCCTGCTTCAGCCTGTTGAGTAGCTGGGACTATAGGTGTGTGCCACCATGCTCAGCTGGTGTTTTTTATTTTTTATTTTTTAGAGATGGGCTCTTGCTATATTGCCCAGGCTGGTCTTTGAACTCCTGGCATCAAGTGATCAAATGATCTTCCTGCCTCAACCTCCCAAAGTGTTTGAGTTACACGTGTGAGCCACCACACCCAGCCCTGGATTTTTTTCTTATAAGGCCTGCTTAGATCTTGTTAAATTCAATTTTTTTTTATTGTGGTAACATATACACAACATGAAATTCACCATCTTAACCATTTCTCAGTGTAGAGTTCAGTGGCATTAAGTATACTGATACTGGAATACAACCATTACCCACCGTTTATTTCCAGAAATTTTTTCAACTTCCCAAACTGAAACTCCATAGCCATTAAACTCCCTATTTCCCCTACCCATCGTCCCTGGCAACCACCATTCTACCTTGCCTCTATGATTTTGACTACTCTGGGAACATCATATAAGCAGAATTATATAATATTTGTCCTTTTGCAATTGGCTTATTTCACTTAGCATAACATCCTCAAGGTTACCCATGTAGAATGTTTCAGAATTCTTCCTTTTTAAGGCTGAATTGTATTCCATTGTATGTAGATACCATGTTTAGTTTATACATTCATCTTCTGAGAGATACTTAGAGATTTCCACCTGAAATTAAAATATTTTGTCTTTGTTGCTGCTGCTGAAAATACATGACTTTTTAAGTCTATTTTTACAAGTTTTAAGTGGTTTTTGCTGTCACATTTGAAAGCTATTGGTTTATAATTAAAATTGTTATAACCAGCCGCTTTATTAAACTCTTTGTCATCAATTCTAATTGTTTTTCAGTGCTTGTATTAGATTTTATAATGATACAACCATATGGTTGGCAAATAATGACAATTTGGTTTTCTCCTTTCACATACATTTCATTTACTTTCACCCAATCAGTCAACATTTCAGAGTAACGTTAAATGATAACAGGGAGTGGTCATCCTTGTTTTGTTCCTGATTCAGAATATCTTCACTAACATATAATATGTATTGATTTTACTTATATATTCTTTAGCATGTTAAGGAAATATTTTTATTCTTAATAGTTTAGAAAATATGGGCATTTGAGATGAATTACAAATCAAGAATAAATGTATGTGTGTGTTTTTTTTTAATACAATGCTTTTTTTTTTTTTTTACTGTTACCTGGAGTTGGGCCAGACTTCACAGGTTTAGGGCACAATCCTCTACAAGACTGCTCTCCCTTCAGATATCAGCCTCCAGTTTGGGGGTCCCCAGGATCACTCTCACTTCTGACCAGGTAGCTATAGTTTTGGGTCCCCCAGGCATTCCCTCAGGTTTGATGATTGGATGGAATGACTCTCAGAACTTCAGAAAGTGCTAAACTTACAATTATAGTTGCATTATAGCAACAGAATATAAATGAGAGGAGAGGTATAGGAGTGTTTGGGATGGTTCCGAACAGGATGCTTCCGTTGTCCTCAGGTAGCAATATGCAAAATATTGCCACCCAGGGAAGCTCCCCGAAGCTTTGGTATGTAGAGTTTTTATTGAGACTTTATTATTTAGGCCTGATTGATGGAATCATTGACATGTGGTTGAATGCAGTCTCCATCACCCTTCACTCCTCAGAGGTCTCCTAATATGGCTCAAAGACCCAAGCCTTTAATCACATAGTTGGTCTTTTTGGTGTGGCCAGCAGCCATCCTTAGGTACCTTGTTAGCATAAACTATCAGGCCTGGCACAAGGGGCCCACAATGAATAGCAAAGGTACTTCTGTCACTTAGGAAATTCAAGGGTTTAGAGGTCACCTCCCAGGAACTGGGATCAAATGCCAATCAAATTCTTTTTTTTTTTTTTAACTTTTTAATTTTTGTGGGTATATAGTAGGTATATATATTTATAAGGTAGATGAGATACTTTGATACAGGCATGCAATGCATAATACATCATGGCAAGTAGGGTATTCATCTTCTCAAGCATTTATCCTTTGTGTTACAAACAATCCAGTTATACTCTTTTAGTTCATTTTAAATGTACAATTAAATTATTGACTATAGGTCAGCCTGTTGTGCTATCAAATACTAGGTATTTTTCGTTCTGTCCCATGAACCATCCCCACATCCCCTACTCCACCCCCACTACCCTTCTCAGCCTCAGAGCCTTCTACTCTCTGTCTCCTTGAGTTCAGTCATTTTAATTTTTAGCTCCCACAAATAAGTGAGAACATGTGAAGTTTGTCTTTCTGTGCTTGGTTTATATCACTTAACATAATGTCCTCTAGTTCCATCCATGTTGTTGCAAATGACAGAATCTTATTCTTTTTTATGGCTGGATAGTACTCCATTGTGTATATGTACCACATTTTCTTTATCCGTTCATCTGCTGATGGACACTTAGGTTGCTTCCAAATCTTGGCTGTTGTGAACAGTACTACAACAATTGTGGGAGTGACTCTTTGATATACTGATTTCCTTTCTTTCTTTTGTTCTTTTTTGTTTGTTTTGAGACAGAGTCTCATTCTGTCACCCAGGGACTGGAGTGCAGTGGCATAATCTCAGCTCACTGCAACCCTTTGCCTCCTGGGTACAAGTGATTCTCCTGCCTCAGCCTCCCGAGTAGCTGGGATTACAGGTGCCTGCCACCATGCCTGGCAAATTTTTATATTTTTAGTAGAGACAGGGTTTCACCATGTTGCCCAGGCTGGTCTTGAACTTCTCACCTCAAGTGATCTGCTCACTTTGGCCTCTCAAAGTGCTGGGATTACAGGCATGAGCCACAGTGCCCAACCACCATTTTCCTTTCTTTTGGGCATATACCCAGCAGTGAGATTGCTGGATCATATGGTAGTTCTATTTTTCTTTATTTGAGGAACCTCCAAGCTGTTCTTCATAGTGGTTGTACTACTTTACATTTCCACCAACAGTGTACGGGGGTTCCCTTTTCTCCATATCCTCTCCAGCATTTATTATTGCCTATCTTTTGGATAAAAGCCATTTTAACTGGAGTGAGATGATATCTCATTGTGGTTTTGATTTGCATTTCTGTGATCAATGATATGAGCACCTTTTCATATGCCTGTTTGCCATTTGTATGTCTTCTTTTAAGAAATGTCTATTCAGATCTTTTGCCCGTTTTAAAATCAGATTATTAGGTTATTTCCTATAGAGTTGTTTGAACTCCTTATATATTCTGGTTGTTAATCCCATGTCAGATGGATAATTTGCAAAGACTTTCTCTCATTCTGTGAGTTGTCTCTTCTCTTGGTTGATTGTTTCCTTTGCTGTGTAGAAGCTTCCCTCGGCCCGGCCCTCCGCCCCGCCATCCCTGAGACGGAGTCTTGCTCTGTCGCCCAGGCTGGAGTGCAGTGTTGTGATCTTGGTTTACCTTGATGTGACCCCTTTTGTCCATTTCCGCTTCACCAACCAATTTTTTTTTTTTTTTTTTTTGAGACCAGGTCTCACTCTGTTGCCCAGTCTGGAGTGCAGTGGTGTGATCTTGGCTCACTACAGCCTCGACTTCCTGGGCTCAAGTGATCCTCCCACCTCAGCCTCCTGAGTAGGCTGGGAGTGGGACCACAGGCGCGTGCCACCATGTTCGGCTAATTTTTTTGGAGTTTTGTGGAGATGGGGTTTTGTCGTGTTGCCCAGGCTGGTCTTGAATTTCTGGGCTTAAGTGATCTACCCACCAGACCTCAAAAAGTGCTGGGATTACAGGTGTGAGCCACCATGCCCAGCCGCCAACCAAATTCTTTATTACATAACTGTCAATTGAGATGATTTGTATAGATGTGATCAAAATTACATTGTATGTAATTATTACATTAATTCAGTTGAGTCAACAAATACTTAAGCCTATTGTGTCTGTGCCAAATATTCTTCTAAACGCTGAGATAAATTTTCTACTTTTAAATGTCAAATTCACTTTGGTAGTATTTCAATCATTCATCCAACAAATATTGAGTGTCTATTCTGTGCTCCAGGTACTGGTTTCCAACAAATATTGAGTGTCTATTCTGTGCTCCAGGTACTAGTTTTAGATATAGCGGTGAACAAATCAGACAAAACTCCTTGTCTTCATGGTGCTTACTTTTTAGTGGCAAATTTATATTTACATTCTCAAGTCAACAAGATCTATAGTTTATTGTCTGGGTACTTTCATTATTGTGTTTGAGTATTGGGATTTTATTAGGGCATGGAATAGGTAACTTTCTTTTTCTCCACACAGGAGTAGTTTGTATAGCACAAGAATTACTATTTATGTGAAAATCTGAAATATGTTAAAATATGGAGATACTTTTTGATATTTTTCCATTTCATTTACTTCTTTAAACGTTTTATATATATGCTTTGATTTGCATTTCATATATATATATACACACATATATGTATTTCTTCTTCATTATATATGAAATGAAAAGGCAACATAGCATAGTAGTTAAGAGTGAGGACTCTGGAGGCTGACTACCTGGGTTCAATCCCCATCTTTGCTGTTTGCTTTCTGTGTAGCCTTGGAAAATACTCTTCCTTTGAGCAACACAGCACTTCAAAATGTGTTTTATATACAGCATCTGGTTGTTTTTGTGGTGGAAACCCTTTTGAAATATCTAAATTATCATGCTGCTAGAAAGGTAAATCCTTTTAACACAGTATTCTTCACTTGCCGAGGGATCTAGGGCTTCAGTTTTTCACTCGGCTAATGTGCATCTGGATGGGTATTGTAGGAAACTATTTATTTGTGTACTTTTTTAAATGATGGATTTTTATAGAAACAGTTTGTATAGTTTTTAGAATTAATTTTAAAGAAGAGCTCTAATGTTTTACATCTTAAAACCTCTTCTTTTCAGTTATAGCAATTGTCTTATATTTGATGATGCCTATTGTGAACATAAGTGAAGTACTTGGACCCTTGTGCCTTATGCTACTCATGGGAACTGTCCACTGTCAAATTGTGTCTACTCAGATAACAAGACCATCAGGAAACAATGGAAATCGAAGAAGAAGGTAAGATGAGAAATTACACTGTAGTTGTATATTTTCTGGGAGAGTTATTGTAGAGATTTAAAAAACCTTTGATTAATTTAAAATCTCCCTCTTTTGTGTTTTTCATTATTTTTTGGCTTAGAAAATGAATGCATTACTTTGCACTTTTCTCCTTGATGCTGAGAAAACCTTGTTACAAACTTTTAGTTCCAGTTTGGGATTTTTGTCATTCAGTACAGTTGTTTAAAAGGAAAATTTCTATACTATATTATTCTTTATAAAATTTATCATATATTGGCTTCAAAGAAAACAATCTCTTTGAAATTCAGTCTTAATCAAAATTTGGTGAAAATTCACTGTAAACAAGGATTTTGGTACATTTGGTTAGCGCTACCAAAATTTTACCTTTTTTCAAAGATGTGTAATAAGAATTGATTTCTAAGTGGTCTAAACTTTTTTTTTTTCTTTTTGAGACAGAGTTTCGCTCTTGTTGCCCAGGCTGGAGTGCAATGGTGCGATCCGCAATCTCGGCTCACTGCAACCGATACCTCCCGAGTTCAAGCGATTCTCCTGCCTCAGCCTCCCAAGTAGCTGGGATTACAAGCGTATGCCACCACACCCAGCTAATTTTTTTTTTTGAATTTAGTAGAGACGGGATTTCACCATGTTAATCAGGCTGATCTAGAACTCCTGACCTCAGGTGATCCACCTGCCTCGGTCTCCCAAAGGGCTGGGATTACAGGCGTGAGCCACTGTGCCCAGCCGTCTAAACTTTTAATAAGGATTTATTTGGCTTTTCTTTACAAATTGAATTCATGTTATATTTTAATCGATTATATGGTATATGTGAGTTTTGGAACTGTTGAAATGTTCTTAGGTATATGCAGTGTTATTTTCCAAAAGTTATGTTATCTTCCCTCAGAATATCTGTAGATTTTTGCCTGCGTAAGCAATTACTAAATAAGAATTTTCCATTAGGTGCAATGAATTTCAACATATTCTTATTTTTGAATGTTATTTTAAAAACTTTTTAAAAAAGATTTCTTGTAAATTCAGTTAAATTAATGGAATGTTTTCTAAGGAAATAAAATGCTATGCTATGTCTTATTGATATCTATAGTATATATCTTTTGTCTAGGATATCAATAAAAAGTGATCAGTTGCTACTATTCTATGTACCCTTATAAAATGTGCCATAAGAGGTAGATTCCTAACATCCATATTTAAAGAAATTGCTCCTCCTGCTAGTGGTGTTGAATGTGCCTGAACAGACTCTTGGTCATACAAGTGGAAATTTTTTTTTTAGTAGATTCTGAATAGCGGTTCTATTTCTTTAATGACTGAACAAAATGGTAGCATAGGACTTTGGTTTGGAATCTGGTTTTGCCCTCAAATCAGAAAGTTCTTGCATAGTTTATCCTCAGAATATGAAGTTAAACTATACTTGATTTAAGGTAGTAATTTGTCAGTATAATTTTCTGTAGGGATATTTTTGGCAGAAATAGAAAGGGTCTTGAATAATCTGAAGTTATTGAAATTTTTTCTTGTAGAAAATTACGAAAAACTGTAAATGGTGATGGGAGCCGAGAAAATGGAAATAACTCCTCTGATAAAGTCAGAGGAATAGAAACTTTGGAATCTGTACCCATTATTGGTGGTTTTTGGGAGACTATCTTTGGCAACAGGTGGGAGTCTTTTTTACTTGATTTTGTATTCACATAGTGTTTACAGAATGTGTAGTATCATCAGGCCATAGGAGTAAGTAGTATAGACTTATCTTGGTGTGATTTTTAAGGGTTATCAGAGGGCTTGCTTACTCAAAATGTTGTCTTCACTGTCTGTTTTGTTACCTGTGAATGCAGTAATCTATCATGGAAGTATTCTGTTTTTTTTTTTTTTTTGAAATGGAGTCTCATTCTCTCACCCAGGCTGGAGTGCAGTGGCACGATCTTGGCTCACTGCAACCTCTGCCTCTTGAGTTCAAGCGATTCTCCTGCCTCAGCCTTCTGAGAATAGCTGGGATGACAGGTGCCCGCCACCACACCCAGCTAATTTTTGTATTTTATTAGAGACAGGGTGTAACCATGTTGCCCAGGCTGATATCGAATTCCTGACCTCAGGCCTCAGGCATGAGCCATCACACCTGGCCTGATTTCCTTTCTTTTGGTTATATACCTAGCAGTGGGGTTGCTGGATCATATGGTAGTTCTATTTTTCTTTATTTGAAGAACCTCCAAGCTGTTCTTCATAGTGGTTGTACTACTTTACGTTTCCACCAACAGTGTACGGGGGTTCCCTTTTCTCCATATCCTCTCCAGCATTTGTTATCGTCTGTCTTTTGCATAAAAGCCATTTTAACTGGAGTGAGATGATATCTCACTGTGGTTTTGATTTGCATTTCTGTGATCAATGATATGAGTACCTTTTCACATACCTGTTTACCATTTATATGTCTTCTTTTGAGAAATGTCTATTCAGATCTTTTGCCCATTTTAAAATCAGATTATTAGATTTTTTCTATAGAGTTGTTTGAACTCCTTATATATTCTGGTTATTAATCCCTTGTCAGATGGATAATTTAAGACTTTCTCTCATTCTGTGAGTTGTATTTTCACTTGGTTGATTGTTTCCTTTGCTATATAGATGCTTTTTAACTTGATGTGATCTCATTTGTCCATTTTGCTTTGGTTGCCTGTGCTTGTGGAGTATTACTTAAGAAATCTTTGCCCAGACCAATATCTGGAGAGTTTCCCTAATGTTTTCTTTTAGTCATTTCATAGTTTGGGGTCCTAGGTTTAGTTCTTTAATTAACTTTTATTTGATTTTTGCATATGGTTGAGAGATAAGGGTCTAGTTTCATTCTTCTGCATGTGAATATTCAGTTTTTCCAGCATCATTTATTGAAGAGACTGTCCTTTCTCTAATGTATGTTCTTGGCATCTTTGTCAAAACTGAGTTCACTGTTGGCCGGGCACAGTGGCTCATGCCTGTAATCCCAGCACTTTGGGAGGCTGAGGCGGGGGGATCATTTGAGGTCAGGAGTTCAAGACCAGCCTGGCCAACATGGCCAAACCTTGTCTCTACTAAAAATACAAGAATTATCCGGGTGTGGTGGTGGGCACCTGTAATCCCAGCTACTCGGGAGGTGGAAGCAGGAGAATCGCTTGAACCTGGGAGGCAGAGGTTGCAGTGAGTCAGGATCTCGCCACTTTACTCCAGCCTAGGTGACAGAGTGTGACCCTGTCTCAAAAAAAAAAAAAAAAAAATGAGTTCACTGTAGATGTATGGATTTATTTCCGGATTCTCAATTCTGTTCCATTGGCCGATGTGTTTTTATGCCACTACCATGCTCCTTTGGTTACTATAGTGCTGTAGTACAATTTGAAGTCAGGTAATGTGATTCCTTCAGTTTTGTTGTTTTTACTTAGGATAGCTTTGGTTATTTTGGGTCTTTTGTGATTCCATATAATTTTTATTTTTATTTATTTATTTATCTATTTATTTGAGATGGAGTCTTCCTCTGTCATCCAGGCTGGAGTGCAATGGCGCGATCTTGGCTCACTGCAACCTCCGCCTCCCAGGTTCAAACAATTCTGCCTCAGCCTCCCGAGTAGCTGGGATTACAGGCGCCTGCCACCACGCCTGGCTAATTTTTTTTTTTTTTTTGTATTTTTAGTAGAGATGGGGTTTCACCATGTTGGCCAGGCTGGTCTTGAACTCCTGACCTCAGGTGATCTGCCCACCTTGGCCTTCCAAAGTGCTGGGATTACAGGTGTGAGCCACCATGCCTGGCTGATTCCATATAAATTTTAGGATTGTTTTTTCTGTTTTTGTGAAGAATGTCATTGTTATTTTTATAGGGATTGCATTGAATCTGTAGATTGCTTTGGTTAATATGGATATTTTTAACAATAGTCATTCTTCCAGTTCATAAACTATGGAATATCTTTCCATATTTTTTGCGTTCTCTTCAATTTCTTTTTTTTGAGACAGAGTCTCGCTCTATCGCCAAAGCTAGAGTGCAGTGGCATGATCTCGGCTCACTGCAAGCTCCACCTCCTGGGTTCATGCCATTCTCCTGCCTCAGCCTCCAGAGGAGCTGGGACTACAGGCACCCGCCACCGTGCCCGGCTAATTTTTTGTATTTTTAGTAGAGATGGGGTTTCACCATGGTCTCGATCTCCTGACCTCGTGATCCGCCTGTCTTGGTTTCCCAAAGTGGTGGGATTACAGGCGTGACCCACTGCGCCCGGCTGCGTTCTCTTCAATTTCTTACATCTATGTTTTATAGTTTTCATTATAGAGATCTTTCACTTCTTTGGTTAATTGCTAGGTGTTTAATTTTATTTGTAACTATTAGAAATCGTGTAACTTTCTTGATTTCTTTTTTAGATTGTTTGCTGTTGGCATATAGAAATGCTATTGATTTTTGGCTGGGCGCAGTGGCTCACGCCTGTAATCCCAGCACTTAGGGAGGCCAAGGTGGGCGGATCACGAGGTCAGGAGGTTGAGACCATCCTGGTTAACATGGTGAAACCCTGTCTCTACTAAAAATACAAAAAAAAAAAATTAGCCGGGCGTGGTGGCGGGCACCTGTAGTCCCAGCTACTTGGGAGGCTGAGACAGGAGAATGGCATGAATCCGGGAGGTGGAGCTTGCAGTGAGCCAAGATCACACCACTGCACTCCAGCCTGGGCGACAGAGCAAGACTCTGTCTCAAAAAAAAGAAATGCTATTGATTTTTATGTCAATTTTGTATCCTGCAACTTTAATGAATTTGTTTATCAGTTCTGATAGTTTTTTGGTGGAATCTGTAGGTTTTTCCAAATATAAGATCTTATTATCTGTAAACAAAGGTAATTTGAATTCTTCTTTTCTAATTTGTAGGCCTTTCATTTCTGTCTCTTGTCTGATTGCTCTAGCTAGGACTTCTAGTACTATGTTGAATAACAGTGATGAAAGTGGGCATCTTTGTCATTTTCCAGATCTTAGAGGAAAGGCTTTCAGTTTTTCCTCATTCAGTATGATACCAGCTGTGGGTCTGTTATGTGACTTGACTTTTATTGTTTTGAGGTATGTTCCTTCTATACCCTGATTTTTGAGAATTCTTATCATGCAGGGATATTGAATGTTATCAAATGCTTTTTCATCATCATTTGAAATGATTATATGGTTTTTTTCCTTCATTCTTTTGGTATGATGTGTCAACGTTAATTGATTTGTATGTGTGTTGAACCATCCTTGCATCCCTGGTATAACCCTACTTGGTTGTGATGAATGATCTTTTTATTTATTTATTTTATCTTATTGTTATTAATATTTGAGACAGAGCCTCAGTCTGTTGCCCAGGCTTGAGTGCAGTGGCATGATCTTGGCTCACTGCAAACTCTGCTTCCCAGTTCAAGTGATTCTTGTGTGTGAGTCCCCCATGTAGCTGGGACCACAGGCATGTGCCACCACATCCCTCCCTAATTTTTTGTATTTTTTTGTAGAGGTTCACAGAAGTCAAGTATTGAGATTTGAGAACCTCCACCTAGATTTCACAGGTTGTATGGAAATGCTTGGATGTCCAGGCAGAAGTTTGCTGCCGGGGCAGGGCACTCATGGTGAACCTTTGCTAGGGCAGTGTGGAAGGGAAATGTGGGGTGGGCACCCGCACATAGAGTTCTCACTGGGGCACTTCCTAGTGGAGCTGTGAGAAGAGGGCCACTGTCCTCAAGACCCCAGAATGGTAGATCCACCGATAGCTTGCATTGTGCACCTGGAAAAGCCGTAGACACTCAACACCAGCCCATGAAAGCAGCCAGGAGGGAGGCTGTACCCTCCCGGTGATACTTGATATCATTTTAATTTTCTGGAATGTTTTAAGACTTGTTTTTTGGCTATAATATGGTATATCCCTGAAAATGATTCATGCACTGAGGAGAAAAATGTGTATTCTATAGCCAGTAGGTAAAATGTTTAGTAAATGTCTGTCAGGTCTGTTTGGTCTGTAGTGTAGATTAAGTCCAATTTTTTTTGTTGATTTTTCTATTTGGATGATCTGTCTAATGCTGAAAATGAGGTTGAAGTCTCCAGCTATTATTGTATTGGAGTCTGTCTCTCTCTTTAACTCTAATAATATTTGCTTTATGTATCTGGGTGCTTCAGTGTTGGGTGCATATATATTTACAATTGTTTGTCCTCTTGCTGCATTGACCCCTTTATCATTATATAATGACCTTCTTTAACTCTTTTTATAGTTAAAGTCTATTTTGACCAATATAAGTATAGCTACTTGATATGGTTTGGCTGTGTCCCCACCCAAATATCAACTTGAATTGTATCTCCCAGAATTCCCACGTATTGCAGGAGGGATCCAGGGGGAGGTAACTGAATCATGGGGCTGGTCTTTCCTGTGCTAGTCTCGTGATAGTGAATAAGTCTCACAAGATCTGATGGGTTTATCAGGAGTTTCCGCTTTTGCTTCTTCTTTCTCTTGCCGCCACCATGTAAGAAGTGCCTTTCACCTCCTGCTGTGATTCTGAAGCCTCCCCAGCCTTGTGGAACTGTAAGTCCAATTAAACCTCTTCTTCTTCTCAGTCTCAGGTATGTCTTTATCAGCAGCATGAAAATGAACTAATACAGTAAATTGGTACCAGTAGAGTGGGGTGTTGCTGAAAAGATACCTGAAAATATGGAAACAACTTTGGAACTGGGTAACAGGCAGAGGTTGGAACAGTTTGGAGCGCTCAGAAGAAGACAGGAAAATGTGGGAAGTTTGGAACCTCCTAGAGATTTGTTGAATGGCTTTGACAGCAATGCTGATAGTGATATGAACAATAAGGTCTAGGCTGAGGTGGTAACAGATGGAGATGAGGAACTTGTTGGGAACTGAAGCAAAGGTGACTCTTGTTATGTTTTAGCAAAGAGACTGGTGGCATTTTGCCCCTGCCTTAGAGATTTGTGGAACTTTGAACTTAAGAGAGATGATTTAGGGTATCTGGCGGAAAAAATTTCTAAGTAGCAAAGCATTAAAGAGGTGATTTGGGTGTGGTTAAAGGCAATCAGTTTTATAAGGGAAGCAGAGCATAAAAGTTTGGAAAATTTGTGCCCTGACTATGCGATAGAAAAGAAAAACCCAGGCCAGGCGTGGTGGCTCACGCCTGTAATCCCAGCACTTTGGGAGGCTGAGGTGGGTGGATCACCTGAGGTCAGTAGTTTAAGACCAATCTGGCCAACATGGTGAAACCCCATCTCTACTAAAAAAATACAAAAATTAACCAGGCATGATGGTGGGTACTTGTAATCCCAGCTACCTGGGAGGCTGAGGCAGGGGAATTGCTTGAACCCAAGAGGCGGCATTTGCAGTGAGCTGAGATCACGCCACTGCACTCCAGCCTGGGTGACAGAACGAGACTCTGTCTCAAAAGAAAAAAAAAGAAAAAGAAGAAAAGAAAAACCCATTTTCTGGGGAGAAATTCAAACTGGCTGCAGAAATTTGCATAAGTAGCAAGGAGCCTAACATTAATACCCAAGCAATGGGGAAAATGTTTCCAGGACATGTCAGACACTTTCATGGCAGCCCCTCCCATCACTGGCCTGGAGGCCTAGGAGGATAAAGTGGTTTCATGGGCCGGACCCAGGGTCCCCATGCTGTGTGCAGCCTTGGGACTTGGTGTCCCATGTCCCAGTTGCTCCAGCCATGGCTGAAAGGGGCCAATGTACAGCTCAGGCTGTGGCTTCAGAGGGTGGACGCTCCAAACCTTGGCAGCTTCCATGTGGTATCGAGCCTGCAGGTGCACAGAAGTCAAGAATTGAGGTTTGGGAACCTCTGCCTAGATTTCAGAAGATGGATGCCCAGGCAATAGTTTTGCTGCAGGGGCAGGGCACTCATGGAGAACCTCTGTGAGGGTAGTGTGGAAGGGAAAAGGTGGGGTCGGAGCCCCCACACAGCGTCCCTACTGGGGCACCGCCTAGTGGAGCTGTGAGAAGGCCACCATCCTCCAGACCCCAGAATGGTAGATCCACCAACAGCTTGCACTGTGCTCCTGGCAAAGCCTCAGACACTCAACACCAGCCTGTGAAAGCAGCCAGGAGGGAGGCTTTACCCTGCAAAGCCATAAGGACAGAGCTGCCCAAGACCATGTGAACCCACCTTTTGCATCAGCGTGACCTGGATGTGTGAGACCTGGAGTCAAAGGAGATCATTTTGGAGCTTTAAAATTTGACTCCCCCACTGGATTTCGGACTTGCAAGGGCCCTGTAACCCCTTTGTTTTGGCCAATTTCTCCCATTTTGAATGTCTGTATTTACCCAATACTTGTATCCTCATTGTATCTAGAAAGTAACTAGCTTGCTTTTGATTTTACAGGCTCATAGGTGGAAGGGACTTGCCTTGTTTCAGATGAGATTTTGGATGCTGGACTTTTGGGTTAATGTTGAAATAAGACTTTGGGGGAGTATTGGGAAGGCATGATTGGTTTTGAAATGTGAGGACATGAGGTTTGTAGAGGCAAGGAGCAGAATGATATGGTTTGGCTGTGTCCCCACCCAAATCTCAACTTGAATTGTATCTCCCAGAATTCCAGTGGGTTGTGGGAGGGGCCCAGGGGGAGGTAATTGAATCATGGGGGCTGGTCTTTCCCATGCTATTCTCGTGATAGTGAATAAGTCTCATGAGATCTGATGGGTTTATCAGGGGTTTCCGCTTTTGCTTCTTCCTCATTTTCTCTTGCCGCCACCATGTAAGAAGTGCCTTTCACCTCCCGCCATGATTCTCAGGGGCCTCCCCAGCCATGTGGAACTGTAAGTCCAGTTAAATCTCTTTATCTTCCCAATCTCGGGTATGTTTTCATCAGCAGCATGAAAATGAACTAATACACTACTCCTGCTAATTTTTAGTTTCTATTGGGATGGAATATCTTTTTCCATCCCCTTATTTTCAGCCTGTGTGTATCTTTTATAAAGTTTGTTTCTTGTAGGTAACAGATCATGGATTTTGTTTTTTTAATGCATTAAGCCACTCTATGTCTTTTGATTAGAAAGTTTAGTTCATTTACATTCCATACCATTATTGATAAGTAAGGACTTACTCCTGCCACTTTGTTAGTTGTTTTCTGGTTCATTTGTGATCTTCTCTTCTTTCTTTCCTTCCTATCTTCCTCTTAGTGAAGGTGATTTTCTCTAGGGGTATTTTAAAATTTATTTCTTTTTATTTTTATGCATCTTTTATTATTTTTTTAATTTGGGGGTTACATTGAGGCTTGCAAATAATATTTTATAACCTATTTTTTTAAACTGGTAACACTGATTGCATAAACAAGCAAACAAACTCATAAACCAGCAAAGAGAAAAGTAATAAAAACTGTACCCTTTCACTCTGTCCCCTTGCTTTTTAACTTTTTGTTGTTTGTATTTATATCTTATTGTACTGTCTATGTCTTGAAATGTTGTATTCTTTTAAGTTGGTTCATCTTTTAGTCTTCCTATTGAAGATATGAGTCGTTTACACATGACAATTACAGGGTTATAATATTCTGTCTTTTTTGTGTATTTACTATTACTAATGAGTTTTGTACCTTCAGATGATTGCTTATTGCTTATTAATGTCATTTCTTTCAATTTGAAGAACTCTCTTTTGCATTTCTTGTAGGCAGGTCTGTTGTTGATGAAATCCTTCAGCTTTTGTTTTTTTCTGGGGATGTCTTTATTTTTACTTATTGTTTGAAGTTTATTTTTGCTGGGTATAGTATTGTAGGATAAAAAGGTTTTTCATTTAGCAGTTTAAATATGTCAGACCGGCTGGACATAGTGGCTCATGCCTATAATCCCAGCACTTTGGGACGTCAAGATGGGAGGATTGCTTGAGGCCAGAAGTTCAAGACCAACCTGGGCAACATTAGGGAGACCCAGTCTCTACAAAAATAAAAATAAAAAATCAGCTGGATGTGGTGACATGTGCCTGTGGTTCCAGCTATGCTGGAGGTTGAGACAAGAAGATCACCTGAGCCCAGGACGTTGAGGCAGTAGTGAGCTGTAATTGTGACAGTGAACTCCAGCCTGGGCAACTGAGATCCCCATCTCAAAAAAAAAAAAAAAAAAAAAAAGGGAAAAATAAGTAAATAAATATGTCATACCACTCTCTCCTAGCCTGTAAAGTTTGCACTGAGAAGTCTGCTGCCAGACATATTGGAGCATCTTTGTATGCTATTTGTTTCCTTTCTCTTGCTGCTTTTAGGATCCTTTCTTTATCTTTGATCTTTGAGGGTTTGATTGTTAAATGCCTTGAGGTAATCTTCTTTGTGTTAAATCTGTTTGGTATTGTATGACCTTCTTGTACTTGAATATTGGTATCTTACTCTAGATTTGGGAAGTTTCCTGTTATTATCCCTTTGAATAAACTTTATACTCCTGTCTCTCTCTCTACCTCCTCTTTAAGGTCAGTAACTGTTAGATTTGCTGTTTTGAGGCTATTTTCCAGATCTTTTAGGTGTGTTTCATTCTTTTTTATTCTTTTTCTTTTGTCTCCTCTGTGTCTTTTTAAATAGACTGTCTTGAAGCTCACTAATTCTTTCTTCTGCTTGATCAATTCTGCTGTTAAGAGACTCTGATGCATTTCTTCAGTATGTCAGTTGCATTTTTCAGCTCCAGAATTTGTTTGATTTTTTTTTTTAGTTATTTCACTCTCTTTGTTAAATTTATCTGATAGGATTCTGAATTCCTTCTGTGTATTCTTGAATTTGAGTTTCCTCAAAATAGCTTTTTTTTTTTTTTTTTTTTTTTTGAGACAGGGTTTCACTGTCATTGCTCAGGTTGAAGTGCAATGGTACAATCTCGGCTCACTGCAAACTCCACCTCCTAGGCTCAAGTGATCCTCCTGCCTCAGCCTTCCAAGTAGCTGGGACTACAGGCACATGCCATTGCACCCAGCTAATTTTTGTAAAGACGAGGTTTTGCCATGTTGCCCAGGCTGGTTTTGAACTCCTTAGCTCAACTGATCCACCTGTCCCTTGGCCTCCCAAACTGCTGGGATTACAGGCATAAGCCACTGTGCCTGGCTAAAAATAGCTATTTTGAATTTTCTGTCTCTAAGGTTGTATATTTCTGTCTCTCTGGAATTGGTCACTGCTATCTTATTAGATATTGGTGAGGTCATGTTTTCTTCGATGGTCTTGATGCTTGTGGATGTTCATTAGTGTCTGTGCATTGAATGGTTAGATGTTTATTGTAGTCTTCACAGTCTGGGCTTCTTTGTACCTGTCCTTCTTGGGAAGGCTTTCCAAGTATTTGAGGGGAATTGGGCGTTGTGATCTAAGTCTTTGGTCACTGCAGCTGTATCTGCATTAGGGGGCACCCTAAGCCCAGTAATGTTGTGGCTCCTGCAGACTTGTAGAGGTTACTGCCTTGGTGGTCTTGGGTCAGATCTGGGAGAATTCTCTGGATTACCAGGGAGAGACTCTTGTTCTCTTCCCTAACTTTCTCCCAAACAAATGGAGTCTCTTTCTCTCTGTGCTGAGCTGCTTGGAGCCAGGAGGAGTGACACAGCACCCCTGTGGCCATTAATACTGGGACTGGCCTGGGTCAGGCCTGAAGCCAGCACAGCACTGGGTCTTGCCCAAGGTCCACATGGTGACCACTTGCCTGTCTACCACCTATGTTTACTCAAAGCCCAAGGGCACTACAATCAGCAGGTGGCAAATCCAGCCAGGCTTATGTCCTTCCTTTTAGGGCAGCCAGTTACCCTGGCTCTGGGCAGATCCAGAGATGCTATCAGGGCCTGGCATTGAGAACCTTAGGAATCTTCCTGTCATTCCGTTCTACAGCAGCTGAGCTCACACCCAAACCAAAAGACAAACTCCTTCTCATTCTTCACTCCCGTTTCCTCAAGCAGAGGAATCTCTCCCCATGGCCACCGCTGCCCCAGGCCTGCAGCAAGTACTGCAAGGCTGTCGCCGATATTCACTCAAGGTCCAAGGGCTCTTTGGTCAGCTTGTGGTCAATGCTGATAGGCCTGGGTATCTCCCTTCAGGGCAATGGGCTCCCCTCTGGCCCAGAGTGGGTCCAGAAATACCATCCAGGAGCCAAGGCCTAGAATCAGGGACCTCAAGAGCACACTTGGTGTTCTACCCCACTGTGGTTGAGCTTGTACCGTGCCTGTAAGACAGAGTTCCCTTTACTCTTCCCTCTCTTTTCCTCAAGCAGAAAGAGTCTCTCCCTGTAGCCACCACAGCTGGGAATATACTGGGTCACTCCTGAGGCCAGCATGGCTCTGAGTCTCACCCAATGCCCACAGTGAGTACTGCCTGGCTACCACTGTTGATTATACAGAGCCCAAGGGCTCTTTGGTCAGCAGGTGATGACTCCTGCCAGGACTGGATCCTTCCCTTCAAATGTGCTGGTTGCATTTTGGTCCAAGGTGTGTCTAGAAATGTCATCCATAAGCTAGGTCCTGGAATGGGGGCCTCAGGACTCTGGTCCCTTGTTCTACTCTGGCTGAGCTGGTATCCAAGTTGCAAGACAAAGTCCTTTTTACTCTTCTATCTCTTCCTGGGCTGTGAACAACTCTGCCTGGCTTTGCAGTAAGGGTGGCAAAAATGCACTCCCTGGCCACCCAGCTGGTGTCTCAGTAGGTCATGTGCACCCTAAGTCTACTGGGCTAGTGGAGTGGCAGTAACAGACGATATAAGGTAGGAGTTGCATTGTGTCTGAGAAGATGTGGAGAGGACTGTGAACCTACTTTTGTGCAACACTGAAAAGTATATGCTTCCTTTCAGTTAATTGACATGAGTCTTTGAAGAATAGACTCACATTCTGAGTCTGTGAGTGAATATTTTTTCATTCTACACCCTTACTTAGCAAGCTAAAGTCCTGAAAAATATGATTCCTGAATTTTCTTGATTTCCAGAATAATATAGCATATTCCTTAAAAGAAAGTGGTTTCATGAAAGGTGTTACTTTCAAAAAATTAATCTTCTTTTCCTTTTTTAAAAAATAGGATTAAAAGAGTAAAATTAATATCTAACAAAGGGACTGAAACTGACAATGACCCAAGTTGTGTCCATCCTATCATTAAGAGGAGACAATGTCGACCAGAGATTAGAATGTGGCAAACAAGAGAGAAAGCAAAATTTTCAGATGGAGAAAAGTGCCGTAGGGTAAGATTTAGATGGATTTAACGAGGGGTTTTTTTCCCCATGTAACATTTTCCTATTACGTCTCAAAAAAAAAAAAAAAAAAAAAAGATTCTCTTAGAGATATAAAATAGGTACTAGTAGGTTTATAAATTTGTCCTAACAAGTAAAACCACAGGCTATGAAAAGAAGATACCACATGAAGACTGGAACTTAGTCTTAAAATTTCTAGTACTGGACTTGTTATTAATTTTGCGAGTTATCCAGCCTTAGCAGTAGGCTGGTAGATTTAATAAACAGATTAGTGAAGAGGGTGCTGGGTCATATTCCAGAGAAGCAGTGATAGTATAGTAAGAGTTTGGGAAATTATTTTGTAGGTTTAAGTAGAGATGGTCTGCTCTATGTCTAAAACTAGCTACACACTTTTATAGTCTTAAACTGTTTTCTTATTGGTTAGATTGTGGCATTTAGTCTAAGACTTATTGAGCCGTTACTATAACCAGGCATTGTTCTGAGTACTTTACGTATACTAACTTATCTCATTTATTTTCAACAAACCTGTGAAATAGATGCTTTTATTATAATTTCTTTTTGGATGAGGGAACTCAGCTCCAAACAGATTTAGTAAATTGCTCAAGGTTATGTATCTAGTAAGTAGAAGAGCTGTGATTCAGGCTTAGAGTTTGACTTGAGTCTTGGTTTTTGAATACTACATAACACTGCCTCTTCGTTTAGGATATTTAGTTTCAACTTAATATTTTTCTTAATTGAGATTAAGTAATATATGGATTTGTTCAGTTTTGGGTTAGTTTACTTTTGCTGCTTGGTAGTTTTTGTATGATTTTTTTTGTTTTTACACATGCAGCTTATTAGAATATTTTGGGCTGTCCCCTGTGAAGGTATTGCTGTTCTCTTTGTAGGAGGCTTTTAGGCGTTTGGGTAATGGGGTGTCTGATGACCTGTCAAGTGAAGAAGATGGTGAAGCACGGACACAGATGATATTATTGCGTAGGAGTGTGGAAGGGGCCTCAAGTGACAATGGTTGTGAAGTTAAGAATAGAAAATCAATACTTTCAAGGCACCTAAACTCTCAGGTAATTTCTATTTTAGTTTATGAAAGTATAGGACTGAATCATTGAAGTTAGTAACAAAGCATTTAACATATTTTCCTATTGCTTGTTGGTTTGATTTTTGGCAGGTAAAGAAAACCACTGCAAGGTGGTGTCATATTGTGCGGGATTCAGATAGTCTGGCTGAATCAGAATTTGAATCAGCAGCCTTCAGCCAGGTAAAGTATCCCTTTGAGAAATCAAGGTATATTTTTGAGTGTAATAACTTTATCCATTCCTTTTTTTATTGGTTGCCCTAAAGTAGCATTTACGTTAATATTTGCCAGCCCTTCCCTGTCTCCAATTATCCATCTCCTTATCTAGCAGCTTTTAATGACTACACACCTAGAAAGAATATTTTCCTACATTGACCCTAAGCTTAAAAGTATCACAGATGATGCCCAGCAGGAGGTTACTTAATCCCTAAATAATGAGATTATTAAATATTCACTTGGCATATGAAGTTTATTTTTAAACATCATAAATTGGATTGATGCTGATGAAGACAGATTTTTGAGAAAGGAGTTCTGAAAGATGGGAGTAGTAAATCTCATCATGAGAGCTAAAGGGCATATTATATTATTTGGAAAATTGTAACTCAGAGGCGAGCAGAGTAGATGGTGGTGGTGTGGTTTTTTCTTTTATTTTGATTAACAAGGCAATTGTGGTCATGGAATAACTTTCATATTTATGTTTGTACTTTTCTTTGACTGATTATCCTTTAACGTTTTGGAGCTGAATCCTGTTCACGAGTAGGTCTGTAGTCAAGTTCACAATATTTAGAGTTGGGGTCACTTTGTGTGTGTCAAAAAGCTCAGCTAAGCCAATTGAGTGGGTCATCTTGGTGTGCTTACAGGAATCACTCCCCTTCCAGAACACCTTAGTTGATCAGTTCCATAACTTGGCAATAGCTTCTTAGAGGGAGTACTGCTTGCTAGAGACATCAGAGTTTAACATTTAAATATTAAAATCTATTATTGGCTGGACATGGTGGCTCACGCCTGTAATCTCAGCACTTTGAGAGGTTGGGGTGGGTGGATAGCTTGAGACCAGGAGTCGGAGACCAGCCTGGGCAACAAAATGAGACCACATCTTTACAAAAAAAAAAAAATGTATATATATATATATATATATATATATATATATATATATATATATATATATCCGGGTGTGATGGTATGCACCTGTAGTGCCAGCTACTCAGGCAGCTGAGGCAGGAGGATCATTTGAGCCCGAGTTTGAGGTTGCAGTGGGCTATGATCATGCCACTGCACTTCAGCCTGGGTGACAGAGCACGACCCTGTATCAAAAAATAAAAAAGCATTATTGTTACGTGAAGCCCTGTGAAAAAATTAATTCATGGTGATTGACTTCTGAAGGCTTTCAAGCCATTGCTATAGATAAGTTGTTTTAATTTTATTTCACATGTAATTATTTTTAAAGATGAATAACATTTTTTGCTTTTTGTTTTCCTTTAAAGGGCTCTAGATCGGGTGTGAGTGGTGGCTCTCGAAGCCTCAACATGTCAAGAAGAGACTCAGAAAGCACCCGCCATGACTCGGAGACTGAGGATATGTTATGGGACGACCTGCTACATGGCCCAGAGTGCCGGTCATCTGTCACCAGTGACAGTGAGGGGGCCCATGTGAATACCCTTCACTCAGGGACCAAACGTGACCCCAAAGAGGATGTTTTTCAGCAGGTCTGTGCAGACATGATAAGAATAGCTAGTATTTATTGTGTTCTTACTGTGTGTCAGGCACTCTGTCATCTCATTTAACTTTACAATAATCCTGTAGGGTAGATACTATTATTATCCCCAGTTTAGAGGTGAGGAAACTGAGCATAGTCTATAAGTGAAGATGTTGGGATTAGAACTCATGGAGAAGTAATCTAGAGTTGCCCTAACCTAAATTTTTCTGTATATTACTTTTTCTTATTATTTTCCTTAGAATGGTCCTTAATGTGTATTTTATATTTTGTATGAGTAGAGTTTGCATATAGAGAATATACCTTATATTTTCATGAACATCACAGTGTTACATATGAATTACTAGGAAATGGTATTGCTTGCTTTTTGAACAATGCATAAAATAAATAATGCTTTTAATTTCAGGTTTTATATTAATATCATAAAATCAGATAGCCATTAGAAGGTATTTCAACCTTCCAACCAATGTAGAGATTCATTCTACATCTGTGTAAATTTTTTACTATCTGTTGTGTGGTGATAATAGTTCTTACTTCTTAGGAATAGTGTGAAATAGCTAATGAGATAATATAAAGTACATAGCATAATACCTGGCAAGAGTAAATACCCAATAAATGTTAGCATTCTTATTTATATCTCCATCAGATGATCAATTGGCCTCTTAAATACTTCTGGAGCTGGAGTGCTTGTTATTTAATGATACAGCTTATTCCACTTGTGGATAGATTGAATGATGAAGAAATAGTTCTCTTATCAACCTTTCAGTTGCTTAATGTCAATGATTGTTATGATTCTTAGGTTTTTGTTCTTTAGGCTAAATATTTCCACATTGTCTTGCAAATAGTGGATGATGGATATATATTTGTTTAATTGTCAAATATTCTTGATTCAAAAATACCATTGATTTAGGTTATACATTTTCATTTAAAAAATCGCTTCATTAAATGTATATAATTTTTAAAAAATGAACAAGAAACAGTGTAAATTTTCTCATTAAAGTTTTCTTTTTTCTTTTTTGGGACAGAGCTCACTCTGTTGCCCAGGCTGGAGTGCAGTGGTGCAATCATGACTCACGGCAGCCTTAACCTCTCCAGCTCAAGTGATCCTCCCACCTCAGCCTCCTGATTAGCCACCATGCTTGGCTAATTTTTAAATTTTTTGTAGAGACAGGGTCGCACTATGTTGCTTAGGCTGGTCTTAACTCCTGGCTTCAAACAGTCCTCCCACCTTAGCCTCCCAAAGTGTTGGGATTACAGGGGTGAGTCACCATACCTGGCTCTCATTAAAATTTTATGCTACTTTTTCTGATTTTGCAGTGAGGCTAAATATTTTTTGCATTCAGTCTGAAGATTCATCTAAATTACATTAGTTTTCAGTAGTTATGCATAGTATCATGATGATGTTGATCTCCGTAGCACTCCCCTCCTTTGAGATTTGCAGTATAATTTTAAGACATATATAAGAATAATTGAGTGTGGTAAACTCACCATGTCAAATGCAATAAATGATTTTCCAATCCTGTTCACGTAGCCTATTCTTCTTTTATTCCCTGTATTTCTTAATACCACACTACCCACCCAAGTCAAAAAGCTTGAAGTCATTCTTGACCCCATTTTTTTTTTTAGATGGAGTCTTACTCTGTCACCCAGGCTGGAGTACACTGGCACAATTTTAGCTCATTGCAACCTCCGCCTTCCAGGCTCAAGTGTTTCTCCTGCCTCAGCCTCCTGAGTAGCTAGGATTACAGGTGCCTGCCGCCTGCCACCACACCTGGCTAATTTTTGTATTTTTAGTAGAGATGGGGTTTCGCTGTGTTGGCCAGGCTGGTCTCGAACTCCCGACCTCAAGTGATCCACTCACCTCGGCCTCCGGAAGTACAGGGACTACAGGCGTGAGCCACCACGCCCAGCTGGCCCCATTCTTTCCACCCTTAATCGCTTATGTTCTTTTGATTCAGCTGTCTAAATACCTGCATCTCTCTGTTTCTGGTCACCCTGCTTGGTGCAGGCCATCATTTTATCTCAACTGGATCATTACAGTAGCTTCTGTAGGGTTGCCTCTGTTCCTTTCATTTTCCTTGCTACAGCCAGAGTGATAATTCTAAAATACAAATCTGATAATGCCACTTCCTTTAAAATCCTTTTTTCTTCTTTCTGGATTGCTTGCTTCTGTTCCTTTATTTGTTCTAATACAGTCTCATCTCTGACCATTCCCTCCCTCCTCCTCACATGGTGAACTTCGACTCAACTAACCTTCTTTGTTTCTGATATGTACCAGGCCTCATGTGCCTCTGGGCCCTTATGCATACAGGTTTCTTTGCCTGGGACATAATTTTCTCTAATGCCAATTTTTTTGGTTCATTCCTTTTTATTTCCAGGCAGGTCTTGGCTTGAGTGATGCTTCCTTCAGGAAGCCTTTCTTATATACTCCTAAAGCACTCTTGCCTTTCCTTACCATGCTGTATAGTAACTTCCTTCAGAAGTCTATAAGCTCTTTGATAGCAAGGACATCTATCTTGTTCTCCATTTTATCCACAGGCATGATACATAGTAGGTGCTTAATATGAATTGTATAAGTCAGTGAATCAATCAAATCAGTGATTCAAATCAATAAATGCTTGTTGGCATTATGCTAAGCATGGTGGTAGAAGAGAAAAAATATGCCAGATGGTCCTTTTCTAGAAGGTTATCTTTTAGTTTGGGAACAAGATAATTATATAGGAAACAAATAGAGGACAACATAAAAGCACCATATAATAAGATGTTAATTTGTCTGATACAGACTGTAGAAGTTTTTCATTTCAGAGAAGGGCAAAGTTAGTAAGACTGAGGCTGTCAGAGAGGACCATGTTGGTGAAATGGGACTTGAGCTAGTATTTAAAGAATAAGACATGATATGGCAGAGGAGGAGAGGGAGCTGTTTTCATTGTGACTGTCTCCACTTGAGCTTTTCTAAGCCTCACTAATTTTGTGTCCTGGTTAGACCAGAAACAGACTTAACTCCTCAGTCATTCATGTGATCTATAAGGCCTTTTAGTATCTCTCTTCCTTTACTTCCTATTACTCCCAGTGTAATCTCATAGCTCTAGAAATTCTTTCTTAATAGCCCATGACTACACTAAGCTTATCCTCACTTCCATACCTTTAGAGAGGGAAGCAACCTTGGAGATCATGGACTGCTATCTCTCCTCATAACAGAAGACATTTAGTCCCTCTCTAGATGAGAGAATGGCTTAGTAAGGAAAAATGGACCTAGCGAGCCATGGTGGTATGTGCCTATGGTCCTTGCTACACAGAAGGCTGTATAGAGAGAGGCAGATGGGAGGATTGCTTGGGCCCAGAAGTTTGAGACCAGCCTGGGCAACATAGTGATACCCTGTCTCAAAAAAAAAAAAAAAAAAAAAAAAAAGAAAGGACCAGCATTATAGAGGTGGTTATTAGAGTGTTGGCAAATGAATGGAGCCTGGGAAAGAAAAACTAATGGAGGCAAGAAGGCATGGATAGAAACAATTTTATATTTTTCTTCTCAGAATCATTTATTCTGGCTTCAGAATTCAAGTCCTTCCTCTGATCGAGTTAGTGCAATAATCTGGGAGGGGAATGAGTGCAAAAAGATGGATATGTCTGTGTTGGAAATAAGTGGCATCATCATGAGCAGGGTAAGACTGAATATGTTTTCAGATTTTTCAAAAAATATACGAAGTGATCAGGAGCTATTTTATAAGAATCTCTTAGTGATTAAAACAGTATGACTCTGCTTTTGAAGCACATATATATCATATTATATATAATAACATTATTAACATATATATGTAATTTTGTAGTCAGAGTCTTTACATGGTAGTATATACATTATTTGTTATACCTGGTCTCTATTAACATAATCCACTGTTCAGGTATGCTCTACAGATATTCCTTATCTCATTGAATCCCAATTTTTAATAAGATTTGAAAGTCATAAATCTGTATGTCATTTGTATTTATACTTTTAGAATGTGTTTTTAATAGTCTAAATAGTGTTTGATAAATACTGTTTTGTAACTCCATTTAGCTAACACAATAATCGTGGAAATTTTAAATTAATTCACAGGTCAATGCCTATCAGCAAGGAGTAGGTTATCAGATGCTGGGAAATGTTGTCACTATTGGATTAGCATTTTTTCCATTCTTACATCGACTTTTCCGTGAGAAGAGCCTTGACCAACTAAAGTCCATTTCAGCTGAGGAGATCTTGACTCTCTTTTGTGGGGCACCACCTGTTACACCTATTATTGTTTTGTCCATAATTAATTTTTTTGAAAGATTGTGTCTTACTTGGATGTTTTTTTTCATGATGTGTGTGGCAGAGAGAACATATAAACAGGTCAGTGGAGAAATAAGGAAAATTTTTTACCTGTTTTTGTATATGATATTCCATTGAGTTGCTTTTGTTCTCTTGATTTGGTCTCTCTTCAAGTTGATGTGGGCAATAAAGGATTGATAAGTGGACTTTTGATATTTGTGAATTTATTGTTTGTGTTATTGACTATTTACATATTACACGTTGTAATCTGAAATTTTGCCAGGTCTCATGTGTAGAATAAGTGGCTTAGCCAGTGAGTGAGCCTAGCCGACTGCTTAGCATCTGCACCTCAGTGTCCCTTTTTTGTTTTTTATCCATAGAATAAAATAATTATCTACATGTGATAATGTTTTTGTGAAAAATGGCCAAGTGAGAAATAAATTTATTGAAATTTGATAAAAATTATGGATGGAGGGTTTAAAATATTGGTGATATGCAGAAGAAGTGTGATTTATTTTATTTTTTTTTTTGAGACCAGGTGTTGTTCTATTGCCCAGGTTGGAGTGTAGTGGTGTGATCACGGCTCACTCCAGCCTTGACCTCCTGAGGATCAAGCAGTCCTTCCAGCTCAGCCTCCCCAGTAGCTGGGACTACAGGCCTGCGCCACCACACCCGACTAATTTTTTGTATTTTTGTAGAGGTGAGGTCTTACTTTGTTGCCCAGTCTTGTCTCGAACTCCAGGGCTCAAGTTATCCGCCCGTCTTTCCTCCCAAAGTGCTGGGATTACAGGGTGTGAGCCACCATGCCCAGCCCCAGAAATGTGATTTTGAATGGAAATTTGAGAATAAGCCAGAATCATGTATAAACATTTGAGTTTGTGAAGTAGTGGATCCATAAACACCAACCATTCTTTGGGGGTCTCCAAAGAATATTCCTTGCAAATGTTGAGTGTACCACATTGTGAAGAAGTATATTACTATGTAATGTGCTTTGGAAACAACAGGGTAATGAGCTATTAATGAAAATTTTCACTGCCCATCTTACTGAACACTGATTAGAACTTCATTCTTTTTAACATTTTTGTATTCTGGGAATATCGTTGGCAATTATATGAATACACAGACACATACATACATTTCACTGTGATTTTTTTTAAACCTCTTCTAGAGATTTTTATTTGCAAAACTCTTCAGCCATATTACTTCTGCCAGGAAAGCTAGGAAATATGAAATACCTCATTTCAGACTTAAGAAGGTGGAGAATATTAAAATATGGTTATCACTGCGTTCCTATCTAAAGGTGAGTTTTATTTGATTAACAATAGAGTATGTGCAAGAATATGCTCACTGAAGCTCCTGGCAGCAGTTACTCAGTAGACAGTGTAGTTCTGGGTGTCAGGCAGATTATAGCAGCAGCTGACAGACTTGCTGGACAGCAAGTTGGATGTCATCTCTCTGCAAAGCTGGTAGGGGTAGGTAAAGAAGAGCTTAGAAAGGGAAAAGAAAATCTAAATTTCCTAGGGGCAAAGTGACAATTAAATAGTTTATATTTTTCTGACTTTTTTGGGAAATACTCCAGCCGAAAGTATGTCAATGAATCAGTCACCCTTAATTTGGAAATGCATGGATTTCAGTACTTAAAGTTGATGACGTCCAAAATATGTTAAAATCCTATCTCAGAAACTTCTTATAAACATTATTTTCACACGAATGTAGTACAATTCAGAGTGTTAATAATGTGAGGGCGGTTGCTGTCTGCCAGTAACTAAAACATTAACACATGTGTCTCACTCCACAGAGACGGGGGCCACAGCGTTCAGTTGATGTGGTTGTATCCTCGGTTTTCCTACTGACACTTTCGATTGCTTTCATTTGTTGTGCTCAGGTAAAAGTTTCACATCTGCTTTAAGGAAAAATGAAAATTCTATTATAGAGTTTACTTTCTGTTTTAGACTTAGGTCACTGTCCTTAAGTATGTATTTTTAATGCATCTACATTTTTTACTATTTTGGATGTTTGGTAATTTTTCTAACTTTTCAAAATGGGAATACAAGTAATTCTGAAGTCCTTTCAAACTGTAAGATTGCTCTAATTTTAGTTGGTAATTATTAATTGATAATAAAACTATCATATGATTGCAAAATAACTGATTTTCTGACTACATTATTCCTTCTGTATTTATTAGTTGTCACTCCAAGGTAGATCTTTCATTTCTTTCCCTCTTATTTATTCATTCATTTATTTATTATACTGTGGAATCATGTATTCTCATTTTTATACAGTGGGTTAAAATCTATTACTATAGGCTGGGCATAGCAGCTTAACACCTGTAATCCCAGCACTTTGGGAGGCTAATGTGGGAGGATTGCGTGAGGCCAGGAGTTGAAGACCAACCTGGGCAACATAATGAGGACCCATCTCCATGAAAAAAAAAAAAAAAAAAATCTGTTACTATATTTGCTTTGCTGCCTACATTGTCCTAAATTTGGCCAGTGGGAGCCCCTAGAAACCCCCTCCTGTATCCTTTTGACAGGGTCTGCTTTTTGTAAAGCACTTCCGTGCTTTCTGCATTAAAAGAAGTTACAGGTTTATCTTATACTTTTTGAATTTTATTGAATTTTAATGTAATTCTACTGTGGTCAAAGCATACTCTGAATATTTTCAGTCCTTTGAAATATGTAGAGGTTTACTTTGTTATCCAGCATACATTCAGTTTTATTAAATTTTCCATTAGCACATTGACAAGATTTGTATTCTGTCATTGTTGAGAGCAGTGTCCTTTATGTGTCAAATTACCTACATCCTTACTGAATTTTTTGGTCTGCTTATTCTGTCAGCCATTGGTGGAGGTGTGTTTAAGTCTGATTGTGGATTTGTCTGTGTTTCCTCTTCTGTCAGTTTTTGCTTTATGTGTAACTGGGTACATCCAGATTTAGCTTTGTTATCCATCTTTTTGGGCAGTTGACTTTTATGTCCTTTATAGTGATTTATTTATTTTTTCTGAATCCAGGATCCAATTCAGAATTACATATTGCATGTAATTGTCATGTCTCTTTAGTCTCCTTTAATCTGGAAAAATGTCAGGCTTTGCCTTTCATGACCCTACAAAATGTCTCTATTTGTAATGTTTCTTATTGATTTGATGTTAATTTCATTGCACCAGCTGTCTTGATTCATTTCTACATGTTATATCTTTGTCTACCTGTTTTTATTCTTTTGTTCTTATATTTTAGGTGTGTCTCTCATAATCAGTATTTCCTCTTATGATTGCTTGGTGTTTGTTCGTTCGTTCTTCTTCTTCCTTTTTGTTTTTGGTAGCCGGGACTACAAGCACATGCCACCTAGCCTGGCTAATTTTTAAATTTTTCATAGAAGTGGAGTCTGGCTTTGTTCCCCAGGCTGGCCTCGAACTCCTGGCTTCAAGGGATCCTCCTGCTTCGGCCTCCAAGAGTGCTGGGATTACAGGCATGAGACACTGTGCCCAGTTGGTTGCTTGTTTTTTTAATCCATCCTCACAGTCTTAGATTTTGGAGTGTCTGGCCCATTTAAACTTAATGTTGTTACTGTAACCACAAATATATTTGGTTCTTACTTTTTCTACCTGCTAATTTTCCTTTTTCACTCCTCTTGTCATCTTTTTATTAACCAAATATTTTTAAATATTCCACTTAATCCTATTAACTTGTTATATATTCTTTTACTATTGTTGTAAGTAGTAAAGAGATTACAACATGCATGCTTAATTTTTTATAGTCTAATAAACTGATTAATTGATCACGCTCTTGATAATGCTAGGCCCTTAGAACAGTTTATCCCATTTACCTCTTCACCTTTTGTATTATTGTCCTTCACCTTAATTTTACATATATTTTAAAACCACAAGGTGTAATTATTATTGTTTTGTGTAATTAATCATATTTACTCACATATTTACCTTTTCCATTGCTTTTTATTTCCTGAATTTCTGTGTTTCTCTCTGGGATTATTTTCCTTCTACCTGAGTAACTCCTTTAGTATTTATTTTAGTGCCAGTCTGCTGGTGATGAATTCCCTCAGTTTTTGCTTGTTTGAAAATATATTTTATCACTTTCACTTTTGAATGATTTTTTTTTTTTTTTTTTTACCAGGAATTGAATTCCAGGTTGCCAGTTATTTCCTTTCAGCACTTTTAGGATTCTATTGCTTTCTGATTTCCACATTTTATCTTGAGAAGTCTGCTGCTAGGGTGCCATGACAAGCCAAAGCTAATATGAGTCAAACTCAGTGGGGAGGCAGAAAACAAAGGTCTTGTAAGGCAATGGAGCTGTCTAAGAGGAGTGGAGATGGGAGCCTACGTAGCCCTGGGGGAAGCGAGATGGAGAGGGCAGCTGCTTGGTGACTTCCTGTTTTTCACAAGGTTTCTGTGAGCATTATCTGTATGTTTTTCAGTAAATTCCATCTTACTTTGGGCTTGTTTGAGTAAATTTCTTTACTTTTAAATCAACAAATTTAAAAACAAAAACAAAAACCTTTTACCGGAAAATTTGACACATAATAGGCACTCAATAAATGGTAGTTGCTGCTGCTATTGTTATTTGGAGCCTAAAACAGAATAAAGAACTGATCCTTAGGATTTTCTAGTCATACCAGTGGAATGAGCCACATGTTTTAGGGAGCTCACTTGACATAAAGCAAAGTTATTACTTTGAATAATGGTTGCCATATAGTTGCGAGTGGACACACTGATAGTTAAAGTAGCTGCAAATGCATTTGTCTTATTTTATTTGTGGTATTTTCCTTCTTTGTTACTTCTAGACCCTTGCTAAAGGAGAAAATCTAGAAAACTTAGAGAAATATATAGTGATTAAATAAATAGGTAATAGTTTATGAGTATTAAAGCTCTTCTGCTTTCAGTATTAAAATATTGGATTTTTGGAAATGTTCTTAAATTGACAGAGTAAAAGAGTAATTACATGATTTTAAGGTAAATGAAAAACTTAACTTTTTTTTTATCCTTTGTATAGGTTCTCCAAGGACATAAAACTTTCCTGAATGATGCTTATAACTGGGAGTTTTTGATCTGGGAAACAGCTTTACTACTTTTTTTATTGCGTCTGGCCTCACTGGGGTCTGAAACCAATAAGAAATACAGCAATGTTTCAATATTACTTACAGAACAGGTATTGATCAGTCCTGTCAATTGGGTTTAGTGGTTAGGGGTAGCATAATACGCTGTAAGGTTCCTGCAGAGGATTCAGGGTTTAATCACTGTCTAGCTGTCACTTTCTAGCTACAGGACCTCACAAGTCACTTTGCTGCTCTGTAGTTGCTTATCCCTAATAAAATGGATGTAATATCTCCTCCTGCTCTGTGAGAATTAAGATCTAATGGATTGAAAAGACTTTGTATACTATGGAGAGATTTTTATTGGTGGTAATGGAGCATGCTTTTAATCTCATATTCTATGTCAAGTATTAGATCTTTAGAGTACTTGTCTTTTAGCATGTATAATAAGCTTCTTGAATTCTTCTGTATTAGACATAGAATACATTATTCAGTGTTTGGAAGATACTTGGTTTTCAGTATGTGAATAGACACTAAGATTGAGAAATATCTCTTGTAAATACAGAGTAGTATAAAGTTTTTTAAATTTTGTTTTTAATTTCAAGTTTTTCCATAAACTTTGAATAAAAACATTTATCATTCGTTTTTGTTTTTTTTTTTTTTTGTCTTAGAATCATAATGGAGAATTCTTCCTACAAGGCAAAATATAAGGAATTAGTAAAGTAAAAGGAGCTATCTTCTTCCGTTCCATAAATGTTTAACGAGGATGTTAGATTATCTAGGGGGATAGTGAGATGAATAAGATAGAGGTTTTGAACTCAAGGTGCTTACGTGCTAATTATGTTATGTTGCAAGTAATATTAAAATTTTTCATTGTTTTGATATTTAAATTGCTTCATCATTAATTTTTCATCACTAAATAGTTTTTCTTTGCCAGAGGGAGACTGATCAGGAATGGGGGCTAGAGCACATGACATATGTTCTCTGTAGCAATAGCTATTGGAATTTCAAAATTTATTTTACTTGAAAACATGACCTTTGAAATATGCCAGATTTTATGCAGTATATATATTTTTTCCAAGAAATTTACCTTAATTTCTATTCCTTCCCTTAGATTAATTTATATCTTAAGATGGAAAAAAAGCCAAATAAGAAAGAACAGCTTACTCTAGTAAACAATGTATTAAAGCTGTCCACCAAGTTGTTGAAAGTAAGTCATAGGCTATGATACACTTTTACTATCGTTTGAGTTAAATCAGTCTTTTCTCTAAGAAAACATTAAATGGCAGATGATACCTTGGGTTGGGAGGGGTCCTGGAAGTGGACTCTTCCACAGTGGCATCAGGGGTAGGGGTCACAGTGGTGGTTAGGACCAGAGCTGAGGTCACAGAGCTCCTGGAGGCAAGGTTAAGGACAAAGAGTGGCTCCCCATCACCAAGTTGGGCCATCTGGTCAAGGACATGAAGATCAAGTCCCTGGAGGAGATCTGCCTCTTCTCTGTGCATCAAGGACCAGGTTCAAGGCATTTGTCACCATTGAGGACTACAACGGCTATGTTGGTCTGGGTGTTAGTGCTCCAAGGAGGTAGCCAGCACCATCCATGGGGCTATAATCATGGTCAAGCTCTTTATCCTCCCTGTGTGAGGAGACTACTGGGGGAACAAGATTAGCAAGCCTCACACTCACACTACCTACCCTTGCAAGGTGACTGGCAGCCTGCATCTCTGTGCTGGTGGCCTCATCCCTGCCTCCAGAGGCATTGCTACTGTCTTGGCCCCTGTGCCCAGGAACCTGCTGCTGATGGTGGTTACCCACCACTGCTGCACTTTGACTGGGGACTGCGCTGCTACCCTGGCCAATTTTGCCAAGGGCACCTTTGATGCCATCTCCAAGACCTACAGCTATTTCACCCCCAACCTCTGGTAAGAGACATGTTCACCAAGTCTCCCTATCAGGAATTTAGTGACCATGGCCTAAAGACCCATACCAGACTCTCCATGTAGAGGACCCAAGCTCTAGCTATGGCCACCATGTGGTGGTTTTATACCAGAAAAATAAAGTGAGTTAACCTGTTTTAAATACATTAATTAATGTTTTACTTCTCAGAACCCAGTAAGAGATAGATGCTAGGCTGTGTAGATTCAAAATGCTGACGTGATGGTTTTGGGTTAATAACTACTGTGAAAAAATTTCCAATTTTGTTACCCAGGTTCTGATGATTGCTGATGTCTGTCATATTTTATATATGTGTGTGTGTGTGTGTGTGTGTGTGTGTGTGTATATATATACATATATATATATACATAAAACTACAAATGACATATTGCTCAAATCCACCTAAAAAAATCTTAGTTAGTAGAAAAGTAGGTGAGAACACGTTATGGATTTTTTGAAGGTAGCTCTTTGAATATTAAGGAAAGACAGCCTTAAGCATTCATCTATACCCAAGACAAAACACAGCAAGAAGTCACTGAGTAGCTATGAGAAAACATGTATCTCATTTCAATTCTTTGATGTTTTTTGTAGGAGCTGGACACACCATTTAGACTCTATGGACTGACAATGAATCCCTTAATCTACAATATCACAAGAGTAGTTATCCTTTCTGCTGTCTCAGGTGTTATAAGTGATCTTCTAGGATTTAATATAAGAGTAAGTATCACCACCACTCTGTAGCATCCTAGTCTTAAAAATTACTATGTACAGAAATCTGTGTTCTTCACACGTGTGTGTGTGTGTGTGTGTGTGTGTGTTTCTAGCATGCAAATAACTCTTGAGGTAAAGAAATAGGCATTTTGATTGGTGGTCCACAGGCTTTTCAGCTTCGGTTTTCTCATTTTACACAAATATAACAGACAGTGCTCTTGAATGGAACAAAAAAAATGAAGTTTGAATTTCATATCAGTTTAATAGCCTGAGCTGGGTAATGGTCTTACTCTGATCCTGGGGAATGTGCAGATGTAGAATGAATGAAAACCAGTACATGAACTGCATTGTATTATTTTTGATCCTGGAAGTTTTAAATGTTTTTTCTCTATGATGTTCTATGGTTGCTATTGCCAGACTTGATACATTTTCTTCTTTTATAAAGGATTCTTAGTTTATAGTCATGTAAGTGTACCTATAAATCCCACCTGGTTTTCCTAGAACTAACTTATTTTGGTGATTTTGTTCTCTTAGCTGTGGAAAATTAAATCATAAGCTGAGTTAAATGCCTGGAGTCTCCCCTGGCTGGTGTCAAAACTTACCTATCAAGGAAAGTGATGACTGCAGAAACCAGTGAGATACCCACCTGCTTGTTCACATGCACAGGTGCTCTCAGCTCTGCCAAAGCGAATGAATGGTGTTTCCGGAGGAGCAAGTCCTTTTCCAACTGGGTGTGCATGCTAAAAACCTGTATTTTCATGCTTTTCAAACAACATGAATAGTCAGCTGACTAAAGACTGTGTGTGTTGTGGTAACACAAGGACAATTTTGTAAGTTTGCGCTTCAGTACTGTGACAGTTATGTTTACTGGACATAGTCTTTTGGGCAACTATGATAGATGCCCAAAGCATGAAGCAAATATCTTTTATTGGAAATATGCAAATTCAATACTTTTCCATTATAGTCTATAGAACTGGAGATTTCATTTCTCTATCAAAGAGAGATCAAGCGAACTATTTTAGGTTAAATCCGAATAAAAGAACTTTACTGGAGACTTTCAGTTTCTAGGTTTTCTTTGTTGTTGAAGGAAGAAAATTAACTTTTAAACTGTGAGTTTCTGTTAAACTGTGGAGAAATGTTTTGTTCGTTTACGATTTTGAGTTAATAACTGTATAGTTGTTGGCGAACGATGCATGCGTACAATATGCCATGTAATTCAGCATGAAAAATTTAAGTATATGCCTACTCATCCATTTCCATCATACAACATGGTTTCCACGTTCTATGTGGAAGCCATGGAAGCATTGTTTCCATATAGATCATCTGAGTTGTGGTTCCTAACACAGTGCTATGTGTCCTATCACAAGCATCATTGATAGTTTATCAGTTGTGCAACTTAATGTATTAAACCCTCCGTACATTTTCAGGTCCTCAGTGTCTATAATCGGCCATGCCATGCCTCTGATGATATAGGTTCTGTAATGCAGCATCCTGTTATACACATGCATATACATATGTTAATGAAAGCTCTGTCTACTTATAATTCTTGCTCATTAAGTTACCTGCTTTGAAGAATCTCTCTTTTTTTTTTTTTTTTTTTTTGAGGCAGAGTCTCACTCTGTTGCCCAGGCTAGAGTGCAGTGGCACCATCTTGGCTCACTGCAACCTCTGCCTCCTGGGTTCAAGTGATTCTCCTGCCTCAGCCTCTCGAGTAGCTGGGATTACAGGTGCCTGCCACCACACCTGGCTAATTTGCAAGAATCTCTTTGAGGCAAATTGAAAGCTTGAACATTTTAATGATAAGGTTTTGTGAAGTTTTAAATAAACATAATTTAGAAACTTGGTTATTACATGTAAAGCATGTATTCATTCAAAATCAGAGGATCAGTTACACATTTTCTAATAAGCAGGAATATTTGTGAGGTTTAGAGGTGGATCTCTGAAGAGTCCAGGGATTGAGGTCAGACCTTTCTGGGTTCAAATCTTTGGCCCTGCCACATATTAGCTCTTTGTATATCAATTTTCTCACTTGTTAACCCATTTATGGGGATAATAACTACAAGTGGGGATAATAACTACATAATAAGGTTGTTAAGATTAAATGAGGTTGTCATGTAAGGTACTTGCACATTGTAAAGTATTTAGTACTCAGCAAATCTACAATAAATGTGTTACTACTATTTAAAGTCCTTAAAAAAAATCTCACTGATAATTCCTAACTGTGAAGATAGAAACATGGAAAGCAAGGTTGCTGAACTAGAAGTTGATTACCAAAAATATGCAGCCTTTTATACATGAGTTATAATTTTTTAAATGGCAAAACTCCATTATAGTGATAAACCTTTAGAAGGCAGTGTTCTGTAGAAGCACTTCAGCATCTCAACAGATGGTTCATAGAAACCATGCTTTTACTGTTTCCATAGGGAACAGTAGCAGTGATCTCAAATCCAAAATTGAGCTCACTGCAGATTTCAAATGAAAACTGATGCCTTCATCTTTTTCTTCTACAAAAATGCTGTTCTATTTTTATGTACAACTTTTACACAGTTAATTCTTAGTTTAAAAGCAGTGTTTAGAGTATATTAATTCAATTGTGTGGATTGCTTCAGTTGTGGTTTTGATGGTGTATATTGGTTTAAATTATTTTTCAGGTGGGTAAAATTATATGTAAGTATAGTTAATCATATCAGAAACTTAGGAATGATTCTTGACTCATTTTTCTTCCTCATACCTCACATCCAATCAATCACTGAGTCTTTGAATAATTATCTTCTAGATATCTTTCTCATCAGTCCACTCTTCTTCCTCCCCACTGCCACTGCTCTTATTTAAGTCAGCATCCTTTGTTTTTTGAGCAAGTTTCTGCTATCTCTGCTCTTATGTATGCTTGATTCCTCTTTCCCCCACACCTAACCCACTCATCTCAAAAATGTAATATGTCTTTTCTGAAATGTAAGTCTCATCATTTAGAATCCATCAGTGACTTACTAGCACTTTGAAGATAAAAATCCAAAATCCTTTTAGCAAGGTGTGTAGGCCTACCCTATTGAGAAAGATTTTAAATCTTTATGTTTGAAAGATACTTTTGCTGGGTATAAAATTCTAGGTGTAAAGATGTGGTTGTGCTGTTACCTCCTGGGTTGTTGCATTGTTTCTGACAAGAAGTCTACAGTCACTCTAATCTTTGCTCCTCTGTATGTTAAGTGTCTTTTTTCTTTCTTTTTTTTTTTTTAAACTCTGGCTACTTTTAAGATTTTTCTTTTTACCATTGAATTTGTGCAATTCAATTATAGTGTACATTGGTTTAGCTTTCTTTATGTGTTCTGTGCTTGGGGTTTGTTGAACTTACTGGATCTGTGGGTTTGTAATCATATTATTTTATATGTAGTTTTCTATTTTCACATACAGTTTGGAAAAATTTTTGCTATTCCTTAAAATAAATTTTCTACAGTCTACTCTTCTTCCTTCTGGGACTCAAATTTACAGTATATTAGACTGCTTGAAGTTGTTCCTCAACTCATTGATGCTTTATATGTTTTTCCAACCTTTTCTTTGTTTTAATTTTGGATGGTTTCTTTTGCTGTGCCTTCAAGTTTGCTTTTTTTTGCACTAATTTGCTATTGATCCCATCCTATACATTTTTCATCTCTAGAAGTTTGATTTTGGTCTTTTTTATATCTTCCATGTCTATCTTTAACATGAGTATTCTTTTCTCTACCTCATTTAACATAATACATTTATAATAGGAATAGTATATAAAGATATTAAAACAGTTATTGGGGTCATTTTCCCCCCACATTTTGGGTCATTGTACTGCTGTTTTGCATGCCTGGTAATTTTTTATTGGCTATGAATTTTATGCTGTTGGTTTTTGTGTGTATTTGTGTATTCTTGGTAGTCTTTTAAATATTCTTGAGAGCTTTGTTTTGGAACACTGTAAAGTTATTGGAAACAGTCTGATTATTTCAAGGCTTGCTTTTAAGCTTTGCTAGGTGGGCAAGAGCAGCCTTTAGTTTTTCTCCATTTACTGAAGCAATATCCTTCTGAGTACTCTACCTGATGCTCTGTTCATTATGAGGTTTTTTCTTTGGCTGTAGTAGCATGAACTATTCCCAGACTTGTGTGAACTTTGGAATTTTTCTGCCTGCTTCTTGGAGGTTCTTAACCTGTTCTTGGGTATTCCCTCACATGCTTGTGCTGATCAATATTCAGCCAAAGACTTGAAAGGAGCCCTCTGCATGTCTCTGGAGCCCCTCCCTTTCTGTGTAGCTGCATTCTCTCTGGTACTCCTACCTAAAATTCTAGACCCCAGGCCTTCCCCAAATTCTCAATTCTGTCTCCTCAACTCAGCAAGACTGCTTGGTTCTTTTTGGGTTCTCCCTTCTTGCACCACAGCCTAGAAACTGCCTCCTTGTAAAACTGCCTGTATGCAATAATCTTGGAGCAATCATGGGACTCACCTTGTTTAATTCTACTGTCCTGTGCTGCCTGGTGTCTAATATCTAAAATCCATTTTTTTCATATTTTTAAAATTGTTTTTCAGTTGTTTGTAAGTTGAAGAGTAAAACAACTCTTCCTTACCTTAGTAAATGAGTTTCTCCAATTGCTCAGGCCGAAAGCTCCATATCTAATCTACTACCATGTCATGCCAGTTCTACATTTCCACAGCTACTAGGTTAAACCTCCTTCACTCTCACTTGGACTACTGTGTGACCCACTGGTCTGTTTCCATTCTTGTCTCCTACAGTTGGTTTTTCATAGCCACATGAATGAGCCTCAAAATTTGGAAACTAACATTGTTCCTACTTAAACCTTTCCTAGCTTTCTCTTTGGTGGCTTCCAAGGCCCTTCATTATCATGCTTACCTTGCCTTCCAGCTTCACCTCCTTTACTTTACAGCCTCACTCCTTTACCTCACCACCACACTGACCTCCCTCTGCTCTTCTATTATTCCAAGCTCTTTCTCATATCAGGCTTGTGCAAGCTTGTTTCATCTGCCTGGAATATATTTTCTTAGGTTCATCTCTGGCTGGCTGCTGCTTATCTCTCAGCTGTCAGCTGTCAGTTCCTTAGAGGGCCTTCTCTGATGACCCTAGTTAAAGTAGTTACCCATTTTATCCATTATCAGTTATATCGCCTTATTGATTTCCTTCATGGCACTTACCACAATTTTATCGTGTTTATTTTTTGACTGTCTGTCATTTCCTTTCCCGCTAGAGTGTAAGTCCCTTGAAGGCAGAGACTTCTTCTTGTCTCCAGAACATATAATAGGTGTTCAATAAAAATGTGTTGAATGAAGAATAGACCTCAAGTAATTTACCATTTGTGTAGTTTTTTTTTCTGTTAGGATAGAAGGGTCATACATTTGATTCTTGAGCAATGCAGGGGTTAGGGGCACCATCCTCCTTTCCTGTAAAAAATTCATGTGTAACTTTGATGCCCCCAAAACTTAATAGCTTACAGTTGACTGGGAGTCTTGCCAGTAACACAAACAATCAACACATTTTGTATGTTATTTGTATTATATACTGTATTCTTAAAGTGAGCTAGACAAAAGACAAATGTTATAAAGAAAATCCTAAGAAAGAGAAAGCATATTTTCCATTCATTAAGTAGAAGTGGATCATCATAAAAGTCTTCCTCTTTGTCATCTTCACATTGAGTAGACTGAGGAGGAAGAGGAGCGGTTGGTCTTGCTGACTCAGGGGTGGCAAAGGTGGAAGGGGAAGCACAAGAGGCAGTCACACTTGGTCTAATTTTACAGAAATACATTGTAATTGGACTTTTTGCTTTTTTCATTTCTCTAAAAATGTTTCTATATGGTACCAATCGTTCTTCTACTGTTTGCTTTAGTTTCAGTGTCCATATCATAGAAGAGTCCATGTTGTAAAAGAAGTCAAAAGCAGCCTTGAATAATTGGAACCCTTCTGCCAGATTGTCTTACATCATCTTGTTCTTTGGCATTGCTTCTAAGTTTTCTTCCTCATCATCTTGCACTGATTTGGAAGCACTCGTCTCCATCAACAAGTCATCTGTTAATTCCTATGGTGTGGGGTTTATTAGCTCCTGAATTTCTCTTGAAACCCTTCACACCCCACTTTTTTTTTTGCCACATCCACAATCTCTTTCATGATTTCCTTGATTGACTCTTTTGTAAATCCTATGAAGTTATGCACAACATCTGCACAGGTTTCTCCAGCCAGAATTTATTGTTTTGGGCTTGTTGGCTTTCACAGCTTTTTCTGTAACACTGATGGCATTTTCAGTGGCATGGCATAATCATTCCTTCCAGACTTTCATAATGTTCTCTCTTGGGGTTCTCTTTCACAGTATTGACAGTCCTTTCCAGAGTACTGTGTGTAATGGATCTGAAAAGCCCTTATGACCCCCTTATTCCTGAATTAAAGATGTTGTGTTTGGAGCACAGAGACCACTTCATCGCTTTGGTGTTGAATTTATGGGGTTTTAGGTGGCCAGGGGCATTGTCCAGTATCAAAAGAACTTTCAAAGGTAGTGTCTTACTAGCAAGGTACTTCCTGACTTTAGGGACAAAGCATTGACAGAACCAATCCAGAAAAAGGGTTCTCATTGTCTAGGACTTCTTGGTATACAACCAAAAGACTGTCAGCTGGTGTTTTTTTTTTCTTCTTCTTCTTCAAGGCTTGGGGGTTAGCAGGTTTACAGATATGTGTAGTCCTGATCGTAAACACAACTGCATTTGCACAGTGTTAGCTTATCCTTTCCTGCCTAAATCATGGTGCTTGCTTCTCTTTCTAATAAATTTCCTTTGTGGCATTATTTCTCAGAATAGGCACTTTCTTCTGCATTAAAAACCTGTTAAGGCAGATATCTTTTCTTCTCAGTTATCTTCTGAATGGCATCTGTGAACTCGTCTGCTGCTTCTTCATCAGCAAATCTACTTTCCTTTTGCTTTGTCATATACCTTTGCTTTTTCTTGAATCACATTGGAATCTATGGATATGCCTTAGAGCACTCCCATACTCACATGAAGCTGCATTTTAAATGCAAGTTAAAAGCTATTTCACAAAAAGTGCAAGGTTTTCATGCCTGGTGGCATAACTGCAGCAAAAGCTTCATGAGTTTTTCTTTTCTTCCCTCCCTCCCTCCCTCCCTCCCTTCCTTCCTTCTTTCTTCTTTCCTTCTTTCTTTTACAATGGTCCTTATACTGGACTCATTTATCTTGAAATGGTGGGCAACCACAGACCCCAATCTATGGTATCAAGCAACTCAACTTTTTCTTGTAATGTCATGACTCTTCTGTGCTTCTTGGGAGCACTTCTATGACTGGTGGTGCTTCATATGGGTCCTGCAGTTTTTATGTCCTCAAGGTTTACAGTATTGCACTAACCATGAAAAATATGCAAGAACCGCAAGGGATCACTTTTTACTGTGATCCACGGTTTATGGAGAGATGAACTGCTCACACAGAGATGATTAGCATCACATGGTGTTTTAAACAGATCTTTTGACACTTGAGTTCACCACAATAGCAACAGGAGGTAACTACAAAATAATTATAGTAGCTCAGTATGTACTACAGTTAATTTTATGCAGTTATGATTTAATACTGTATCTTTGTTTACATTTCTCTCAACTGTGAATGGTGCCATGTACAGTTTGTGTTTGTATGTTTTTATAAATTTTAACTTTTTATAATAGATTTGTGTGTATTTTATAGTAAATGATAAAATAGGCTAGTATCTACATAACTTTTTAATTTTTCTATATTTCTAGGCTACATGGTTTGTTTTTTCAAATTGCCACAAATCTCAAAAAAATTTTCCAATATACTTACAGAAAAAGACCTGTATATAAGTGGACCCACACCATTCAAACCCATGTTGTTCAAGGATCAACTGTAATTTCATGGTTCTCCCACCTTCAGTGCCTCATTTATCCCTGTATAATAATTTCTAGGAACTTGGGCTTTTGTTTTGATTTCAAAAAAGGAATGAGATTTTGGTGATAATTACTTGTTACTGAGAAATTAAACCAAGATGTAAAAACAATTAGATTAGGCCATTCATACATTTAGTTGGAATAGTAATAACCATAGAAGGGTAAGAAAAATACCTGTTGACTTAATTTTATAATCTGCAGTTATATTGGGAAAAATTATCTCTCCTAAAGTTGCTTTGGGTGTATAATATACCACAGGGGTCCCCAGCCACCCACACCCACGCTGAACAGCAGGAGGTGAGCTGCAGGTGAGAGTGAAGCTTCATCTGTATTTACAGCTGCTCACACTGCTTGCATTACTGCCTGAGCTCCACCTCTGTCAGGTCACCTCTGTCAGGTCAGCAGCAGCATTGGATTCTTAGAGGAGCGTGAACCCTGTTGTGGACTGTGCATGCGAGGATCTAGGTCGTGTGCTCCTTATGAGAATCTAATGCCTGATGATCTGTCACTGTCTCCCGTCACTTCCAGATGGGACGTCTAGTTGCAAGAAAACAAGCTCAGGGCTCCCACTGATTCTACATTATGGAGAGTTGTATAATTATTTCATTATATATTACAATGAAATGATAATAAAGTGCACAGTAAATGTAATGCACTTGAATCATCCTGAAACCACCCCCTCCCTGCATCCCTTCTCCCTGCCCCCAGGTCCGTGGAAAAATTGCCTTCCATGAAATCAGTCTCTGGTGCCAAAAAGGTTGGGGACTGCTGATCTACAGACTTTCTAAATATGTACAATATGGCCCATGTATACTATAAACACTTTGAGAAGTTGAATAACCAAATACTTGCCTCATTGGAGTATGGTTCTGACTTTCAGAGACAGGTAGAAAAATTCTAAATACCAGGATGTCTCACAAAGTATAGTTTGTTTTTATTTTAGGTTCATTTTATTTAGAGGCAAGTGGACCTATGCAGTTTAAAAATAATCTTTCAAATTAATGAAATTTATGTGTGAAAACTTTTAGATCTACACACTCATAATAGGCTAGATGAGTCTCTCTTCCAAATACAGTGTGTCACTTGGGAGTTAATTCATTAAACCTAATCTATTCATGTACTGGCTAGTTTAGTAATCCTTTGCTCCCTGCTGTTATTGGGGCCCATGTTGAATAGTGAAGTGTGAGTTTCACAAATGTGCAATAATTCTATACCTTTCCTGCAGCATATCCTGAGCCTATAAGGTATAATAGGGTATTACTCTAGTTAATAAATGGTTGTCTTTTATTTTTCTATTTTTTTTTTTTAAATTTTTTTGAGATGGAGTCTCGCTCTGTCACCCAAGCTGGAGTGCAGTGGTGCGATCTTGGCTCATTGCAACTTCTGCCTCCCAGGTTCAAGTAATTCTCCTGCCTCAGCCTCTTGAGTAGCTGGGACTACAGGCGCGTGCAACCACGCCTGGCTAATTTTTTGTATTTTCAGTAGATACGGGATTTCACTGTGTTAGCCAGGATGGTCTCGATCTCCTGACCTCGTGATCCACCTGCCTCGGCCTCCCAAAGTGTTGGGAATACACGCGTGAGCCACTGTGCCCAGCCGATTATCTTTTATTAAGGACAAAATATGTCTCTTGATTTGTGTATTTGCTAATAGTTAGGCTTGACTTGAATGCAGTATTGCAAAATACCCACAGGATTATTTGTCAAGATATAGGTTCAGGCTAAATTAAAGCTCTTGGCTATGTTTTCCTATTTTAATGTATAAATAAGAAAGATTCAGAGTTTTCTATTAAATAGAATTTTTTTTTTTTTTTTTTTTTTTTTTTTTTTTTTGAGACAGAGTCTTGCTCTGTCGCCAGGCTGGAGTGCAGTGGCATGATCTCAGCTCCCTGCAACCTCCGCCTCCTAGGTTCAAGCGATTCCCCTGCCTCAGCCTCCCAAGTAGCTGAGATTATAGGCATGCGCCACCACACCCAGCTATTTTTTTGTATTTTAGTAGAAACGGGTTTCACCATGTTGGCTAAGATGGTCTTGATCTCCTGACCTCCTGATCCACCTGCCTCGGCCTCCCAAAGTGCTGGAATTACAGGCGTGAGTCACCGCGCCCAGCCAGAATTCTAACTCCTTATAAGCCTTCATACTTCCTTATTATAGTACTTTAAAAAAAATTTTTTTTTTTTGGCTGGGCACAGTGACTCACACCTGTAACCCCTGCACTTTGGGAAGCTGAGGTGGGCAGATCACCTGAGATCAGGGGTTTGAGACCAGCCTGGCCAACATGGTGAAACCCCATCTCTACCAAGAAGTACAAAAATTAGCTGGGTGTGGTAGTGTGCGCCTGTAGTCCTAGCTACTGGGGAGGCTGAGGTGGGAGAACTGCTTGAACCCAGGAGGCAGAGGTTGCAGTGAGCCAAGATCGTGCCACCGCACTCCAGCCTGGGTGGCAGAGTGAGACCCCATCTCAAGGGGGAAAAAAAAAAAGATTTATTTTTGAGATGGGGTCTCACTGTGTCATCCAGGCTGGACTCAAACTCCTGGGCACAAGTGATCCTCCCAGCTCAGCCTCCTGAGTAGTTTGGACTACAGGTGTCTACTACCATGCCTGGCTTTATAATTCTTAAGGCTACTTGCCTAGCAATGTTGAAAAAATATCCAACTTAGTTGATATATTAAGTTAATTCAGCTAGCTAAAAGCAAAGATTATAGATTCCATGTAATAATGACATGCTTTAAACAAGTCATATTCCCGATAAACTCTAATAGAACCAGAAAAGAGCCACCTGAATAAATAAATGTTATTGTTTCAAAAGCACAAATAGTTTTTAGGCCTTGGAGCATGCCATGATGATGTAAAAACTTGCTCTGATGTATTCCTCATACCAGACTGAAATGTCGCATTTTGTAACAAGTTTATTTATATCAATGTTCCTTAGCTCCACTGTGGACTAAGCTTCAACTTAAATACAGCTTTCTGGAAGTCATTAGTGAGACTGTTTTATACAGTTTAATCTGAATACTCCTTGCCTTATAAATCCTTACTCTTTGAATGGTGGACATATTAAACATAAAATAATTCTTTGTCTACATGTTTAAAAGCATTTGGTTTTACTTCTACATGATTACATTTATTTCTCTTTTAAATCTTGCTATTAAAAAGGGAAGTAACAAGGTATTCTCATGTAGAATAAAAAGCCAAGTGCCTTTCTGGATCCAAGACTTCTGAAATAAGAGTTGTCCCTGTTCAAAAGCTGCCTGGTCCAAGACTGATGTAACTAAAGACAATATCATAGGATCTTAGCCTTCTAATCTCACTAGGGAGACAATGTAATAATATCTCAAAGCTTTTCTCCCTGTTGTGACCAGTAAGAAAATATGTTCACTAAAACAACAAAACGATTTTACTGCGTGTTTGTTTCTGCAGCCTCTGCTATGGCACATCTTCACTGTGGGGTCTGGGAACTAACTAGAAGTTTGGGTATACTTTTTTTTTTTTTTTTTTTTTTGAGATGGAGTCTCATCATCTGTCAGCCAGACTGGAGTGCAGTGGTGTGATCTCACCTCACTGCAACCTCCGCCTCCTGGGTTCAAGCGATTCTCCTGCCTCAGCCTCCTGAGTAGCTGGGATTACAGGCACCCGCCGCCATGCCTGGCTAATTTTTGTATTTTTAGTAGAGACAGACAGGATTTCACCATGTTGGCCAGGCTGGTCTCGAACTTCTGACCTCAAATGATCTGCCTGCATTGGCCTCCCAAAGTGTTGGGATTACAGGCATGAGCCACTGTGCCCGACTGTGGGTTTATTTTTAGTATGAGTTCTTGCAATGGTAAGTGGGAATTTATATTTCACCTTAAGAGTATAAAATTAACCATGGTCTTGAAGTAGGTTTCAGGCACTTTTCATACCGAGTTAAGTCAAAACATTCTAAAAGTAAGTATAAAACTAAATAAATGATCTTTAAAGATAATGTGAATCATTAGTCTGATGAAATGGGATTTTGTGACCTTGTAGTAACTGGACTTATATTACTATATCCATTATAAATGTCTAGTAGCTGAATTTCCAATGAGAAACTCCTCTTCTCTCCCCAACAGTGTTAAGGATTTTCAGTAGCAAATTATTTATCCAAAGCTATTTTCTTTACAATGAAAGATGAAAAATGGTTATAATGATATTCAACTCTAAAGAATTTCAAACTCTATTTATAAATAAAAGTATAGCTATAGAAGTAAAATCATTATTATAAGACTCTTCCTGATTTTAGGACTTTGAAAGTTTGTTACTTGGAGGGACAAAATCTATTTGAGGACTCAGACTATGATGGGACCTAGCTCCACCATTAGAAAGCAACATTAAACCAATGTGACAGTAAAAGAAATGCAGGCCATAAACTGTTTTTTTTAAATATCTATATAAAAAATAATGAGCAATTTACAGATCTTTCTCTAATCAGAACCTCAAGTGTATATATAAAGGTACTGTACAATATATAAACATTTACAACCAGTACATCCACATTTTGCTCAGCATTCCAAGGCCACATTGCTAAGTCAGTATATAATCAGTACAGAGTTTACTTAGGAAGAACCACATAGGACAACATATGACATCAAAGTTATGTCACAGTTAGTTAACAAAAATAGGATTCGTTATCACTAATTGTGGACTACAGGGAAAATAATAAATAATTTCTGTGGTACTAAATTCTTAGTATTTATCAAGCCTCCTAATTTTGCTCTATTTGAATAGTTACAATAGGTGGGTAAATATAGTTCTGGATGAAAAGGGGATTTCAAAAATCTCACTCTGGGAAGCATGTCTTATCTACAGGGGCTAATTGAGTTGTTGGGTTAAAGAGTTTCACAGTCAGACTCCCAGAGGGAGGGACCTGGATGTGCTTCACAACAAGATGAACCCAGGTGACAGAACAAGTGTGTTCACACACTCCATAAAATAGTTTTATTCTCAGAAGGTGCCTTTATTTATATAGATGCTACTGAATGCTGCTTCAGGGAACTGAAAAACCTGGATCTATTTTATGGAAGTTGTTAACAGTCTCCAACTTCTAAGTAACATCTTTAACTAGACTTTTAAAAAGAATTCTGAAAATGTGTACAAGCTAAGCAGATGTTTAGTCTCCCTTTCTTGTTTTTAAATAAGAAAGTTAGTTAATGTAGCTAAAAGTTAAATAAGATCCAGTAAGTACTGTCTACACATTTGTCCTCATTTGCTGGGCATACCCTACACAGGTTGTTTTTAAACACCCAAGCTTGTGCACCTGCTACCAGAAGAGTTGGTACTTGGACTGTGAAACTGGTTTCATGATTAAGTCCCTCACATAATCTATATAATACGTTTACTTTTCAAATATGTATTATGTATTAAAGACTAATGACTTTAGTAGTAGGTACAGCCAAAATATCCAGAAATAGTTGGTGGTTTTTCTTCAAAGAGCAATAAACACTATTTCCACATGCTTCTTTATGGTTTCATAATTAAATAACTGAAATAAAAAGGGTGACCTGAGATGCTGTAAGTATACATCGAGGTTGGATAACACAGCAGATGAACTCTATTGCTTAAAGTACTTTCTTATTTCGAACATTCAATTGTAAGTAATATCTTTAACAGTTATTTGAAACAACTTATCCAGCCAAATTAAAATAAAAAGCCATAAGAAAGCATCAATATTGGACTACATTTTTTTTTTCCTTAAAGTAGTGATGTTTGGGGGTTTTATTTTTAAAGTGGGACATCATCAGTAGCTGTTAGAAGAGACAACGGCCATCTTTAACGATGAGTTAACAGTCTCTTCTTCTGCAAGGACTCACATATTTCTCTCTGTAAACATGCAACATGCTATTGAGATCATCAACTTCCAAGCCAAACCTAACTTTTTCATTACTGTGGAAACAGCTGAACGAAAAGGATAAAAACAGACATGATACAGTAGATAACTTGGCACAAATACAAAGTGAGTTGTGACCACATTGTTAATATCAACATATGTCATTTGTTCAGACACTCATGAAGACGAGCTGGGCAGCCTGAGCAGGGCGGGTCAGATGAGCGTGTGGATGCAGCTCCTTCCTGAGAGCGAGGGAGGGCAGCCGGCCAGGGGGACAGTTGGTTCTTAGCAATCCTAAAGGCCCTTCATGCAGCCTAGGTAACTTGAGGCTCACATTAACATGTACTTATCTGTTTCAGAATATCTGAAAAAAAAAAAAGGCTTTTTCTGGAAAAATGCTGCTGTAAGAAAAGATTACAACTTTTTGTTTTATACTAAAGGTTACTGCCGTTTCTCAGCCATACCAATAGTGCCTGTGACTTTATTTCCACTTGGAACCTTCCAGGGCCCTGGAGTTATCAGTGTTTTCTTAACTGGAGAACTGCTTTCCGGTTTGAACCTTCCAGTCTCTTTGTTTTTGTCAGCTGCCTCTAGTTCTTTCCCTTTGTGATCTTCTGTTTTGTTTGAAACTACCTTCTCTTCAGGTTCTTGCTTCAGCCTCTTTTCTGATAGCTGGACATTTTCTCCTATTTTATCGTTACTAGAACTTGTTTCTCCTGTGGTTACTTTCTTTCCTTTTTCATTTTCAGATACTTCTTTACTTGTAGTCTTATTAGTCATTTTGGATGGAAGAGATTTCTCAACCATTCTTTTGCTTTTTTTCTCTGGAGACCTTGTTCTGCTTTTTTCCAACTGATTCTGCTTTGCATCTTTCCTGATGACGTCTGATTTTTCCTTCCCATCTGGGATCTGCTCAGCATTACTGCCCGTATAGCCTGCTATTCTTCGACTCTTACCCTCTAATAATTTGGCCTCAGCATTTGATGGAGCTTTGCTTCCTTCAATTTTTTGCTGCTTTTTTGGGCTGGCCGACCGACCTCTGCTTTTTCTGCACTGATCTTGTCCAGAACCTGCCCTGGTGCTGACCTGACAACTTTTATTTTCCCCTTTGCTGGGGCTGAGGGATCGATCTCTGGGTCTTCTTTTGGGGTTATTTTTTAGAGGACTAGGAATCTTATCCAAATGTTCCTCTGAATGTTGACTGGCTGGCTTTTTGGGACTAACCGATCTACCTCTTCGTGTAACACCATTTTCTACTTTTAATAGATTTTTCTTGTTACTGTGCCCATGACTGCTGGGTGGATCCCTCTTACTCACATTTTTCTGGAGAAGAGACTGATGCTTTATCTCAGGCTGATTTTCATTTAAAGTGCTTTTCTCTTCAGGCACAATGTCCTTTAATTCTTCTGCCTTTTCACATATCTGAACTCTCAAAGATTCTTCAATTACTGGCACGTGAGACTCTTCAAATATGGAAGCAAAATGTGAAGATGGGGGTAATGGTGACTGTTCATCATAAATCACATTTGAAGACGAAGGATTATTAATATCCCAATCACCTAAAAAAGTGATTTGAATGGAACATTATTAAATTTTAGAATTACAAATAGGAACAATACGTTTTGAACTTTGACAGCCATTTGAATTGTCGTAACTGCTTAAAAAGCCTATGAGTATTTTATACAGTTTGTATATGTTTACAACATATCTCTCTATAAAGGCAGATGTGTACAGACATCTGTTCATACATGAAGGATGGGTTGTTTATATACATAAAATAATATTCATTTTTTCCAATTACATATAATTAGTGAGATAATATATGATCTGTAAATTCTCTATTAGTAAAGCCCAATTAGAACTTACAAGTTATAAAGCTGAACCAAATTACGTGGCCCAAGAAGCTCACTAATTATTATGAATTGATACAGTTTAGGATATGGCAAAATCACTAATTAATAAAGGAAACCAAACTGTGGTAACCAGAATGAGGCTCATGGGCATTTGTAATAATTCTCTTGCATTAAGCTGTCAAATTTAATGTCAAAAGAAGACTGAAAAGTGCAGAAGATAGAAATAGATGTATTTAATAGCATCATTTTTAATTTAAAAGAAAACAAAAGAAGAAAGTGATTTACAAGACATGCAAATTTACCAAGTCTTTTTAAGGAAAGACCAAGAAAAGCCCTGAAAGCCTTAATGTTGCTCGGGTTTCACGTAGGAGCACAGACCGGAAGGAGCCAAACCTGAAGAGGGAAGAGAAAAAGCCTAGGACTATGTCAAAAAAAAAAAATCAGTGCAGTTAGCAAAGATGTCACTGGGAACATATGATTTACAAGCAGATGGTGGAAGATAATACAGTCAGAGAATCATAAGCTGGAAGGGTACTGTAGGAGGTTATGTCTACACTTATCCCTCAAAAGCAGTGGGGTGGGGTGGGGTGGGGTAGGGCAGGGGGTGGGGGGCTAGATGAGGCAAGTACTGCGTGGGTGTGGTACTGCCTTTATTTCTAGAATAGTGCACTCAAAAAACAGTGACTTTCAAATACCATGATATTTCAAAACATGCCATGGAAACCCAGGAAGTTTAACATTAATACAGGACAGAAATGGTCTCAGGTCCAACTCCCTGTCTCCAGGTAGGGTGATAGCAACTTGTTTTTGCCGAGTCACCAGAAAAGCCTAAGTTTTCATGCTGTGCATTCATTATAATATAAACTTATCTTGCTTTACAGAAATAAAAATATTGGTTGGTAATGTGTAATTAGCTAAGTAAGAGAAAAAGCTGGGATATTTTGAAAAGATTTAAAACATTTTTTATGGTATTTAAATTGTTTGCCTCGAACACACTTTTTTAATAGGTACATTTCTCTACAAAAACAACTATATGTTTTTTCTGATTAAATTTAAAATACATTCCATTCCAACGAAAGTCCTGCCTAAGTCACTTGTTTTCTAATACTATTTATGATAACTCTGCTATGTAACTAGCTTTTCATGGTTCTAGCATTCACCTCTGAATTAACTAGTAAAATATCTATCCTCTCCAAATATATATTCCTTTTTCTTCTGTCCCCTCCCTAATATACAACTTTTCAGCTACTAGTGGGCTACTTTACTTACCATGGTCAGGTATCAAGCCAGTTCCTGGCCTCAAAAGAAGAAGAACTTTATTTCCACCAGCCTGAATGAGCTCAATTGCTCGAGTATGTGTGATTCCTTGTGTAGGTTCCCCATTGATTTCAACAATCTGGTCACCAACCTAGACAGAGAACATTCACAGGAACAACATGAAACTATGCATCCTTTGTAAATTCTGCTTTTGTCAGCTCTTGAGCCATTCAACCTTGCTAAGTGATTCTTTCGTTTGTAAAATACCTAACGTGTACCCAGTACTGCCATGTGAGAGTTGATGAGAGGACAGATGACAACAAACAACAGGAAGCGGCAATGTTCAGGTTTACTCACAAAAATCCTACACAGGAAAGTTTTATGTGGCTACTAACTAAGATCTGGACATCTTGAAATCAAGAATCAAATTCTAGAATCAGATTTGGAATTTTCTAAATTTATAGAAATCAAATTTAGAATGTTAAATTCTAGAATTTGGTTCTTGATTTGAAGATGCCCAGACCTTTAATAGCCATATAAAACTTTCCTGTGTAGGATTTTTTGTTTGTTTGTTTTGTTTTGCTTTTTGAGACGGAGTCTTGCTCTGTCACCCAGGCTGGAGTGCAGTGGCGAGACCTCGGCTCACTGCAAGCTCCGCCTCCTGGGTTCACGCCATTCTACTACCTCAGCCTCCCGAGTAGTTGGGATTACAGGCACCTGCCACCACGCCCGGCTAATTTTTTGTATTTTTAGTAGAGATGGGGTTTCACCGTGTTAGCCAGGATGGTCTCGATTTCCTGACCTCGTGATCTGCCCGCCTCGGCCTCCTAAAGTGCTGGGATTACAGGCGTGAGCCACCGCGCCCGGCCCTGTGTAGGATTTTCATAAGTAAACCTGGGCACTTCCTGTGTAGGGTTTTTATGTGTGAGTAAACCTGGACATTGTCTCTTCCTGTTGCTGCCATCTGTCCTCTTATCAACTCTTGCAGGAGAGCACTGGGTACACGTTAGACATTTTACAAACAACAATCCAAATGATACTACAGAGCTATGTCCGAATGTGAAGGGTACTTTCAAACTTGAGCTGAATTTTAAATATATCTCCTAAAACCTGGGCAGAGGGCTCTTATCTTTGAAGTCTTTCCTGGCCTCCAGGGAGAACTGCTCATTCCTTTGAACTGCTGCTATGTCCTGTACATACATGAGGTATTTGAATAAATGACATCTTTATAGATTAAAATTCTTAAAAACTTAAGCTTGGAGAATAGATTAATGTGAACACTTATTTAAAACCAGTAACTGGCATAAACTTAGGATGTTAGTGTAAAACCATTTCTCGGCCAGGGATGGTGGCTCACACCTGTAATCCCAGCACTCTGGGAGGCTGAGGCTGGCGGATCACCTGAGGTCGGGAGTTCGAAACCAGCCTGACCAACATGGAGAAACCCTGTCTCTACTAAAAATACAAAATTGGCCAGGTGTGGTGGCGCATGCCTGTAATCCCAGCTACTTGGGAGGCTGAGGCAAGAGAATTACTTGAACCTGGGAGGTGGAGGTTGCAGTGAGCCGAGATTGCACCACTGCACTCCAGTCTGGGCAGCGAGCGAAACTCCATCTCAAAAAAAAAAAAAAAATCATTTCTCAGGAAAATAAACATAAAACTAGTGATCAGAATAAGATATACCTTAGTACCATTGTGATTTACTAGAAATGTCTGAGTTATTTTAAGAGAAAAAGGGAAAATATGTAAAAGTCAAGTATAACTTTGGAACAGACCTAATTAAACATAATGATGGTACTGATTTTAAATCTATTTCAAGCAAACACATGTTGATGAATGCTGCATTGGATAAGAAAATGTGGTACATACACACCATAGAATACTATGCAGCCATAAAAAGAGCGAAATCATGTCCCCTTACAGCAACATGGATGGAGCTGGAGGCCATCATTATCCTAAGCAAACTAACGCAGAAACAGAAAACCAAATACCTCATGTTCTCAATTGTAATTGGGAGCTAAACACTGAGTACACATGGACACAAAGATGAGAACAACAGACACGGGAATACAAGATGAGGGGAGGGAAGGAGAGGGTCAAGGGCTAAAAAACTGCCTATTGGGTACTATGCCCACTACCTGGGAGATGGGAACTCATTCATATTCTAAGCCTCAGAATCATGCAATATACCTGTGTAACAAACCTGTACATGTGCCCCACTGAACTTATTAAAAAAAATTGAAAAAATATATTTCAAGGTGACATGTAAAATGAAGGATACTGGCTTCAAAACAGAAAAATTAAACAACGGCATATTACTGAAATTCCAAAAAGCAAATACTCAAATATTTGTAAGCGCTTACTAAAACAATCCAGAAGTTCCTTTGAGTTGAAGCTAGCTGCAAGGTGACTAAAGAATAGAAATAATAATAAGCCAATCCAGAAGTAACAAAACAGAAGGACTCAATATTTAACAAAGGTCAGTGGGCCAACTCTTTCTACAGATACAGCATGGCACAGGCGGTCAGGAGGCTGTGGTTCACATCTTGTGCTCCACCTCTTTCTAGTGTTGTGGTCTCATTTTTTTCATCTGTTAAATGAGGATAATATTAGTACCTACTTCGTGGGATTCTGGGAGGACTTAAGATAAAACATGATTATATACCAAGTGCAAATATTAGTTTTCAAGCTATTTTAAAGTGTATCATTATGAAGATTTAACTGTAGACTGCACTCCATTCTATACAATGCAAAAAAATTCAAGTCAACTATGAAATAGACTAAAGGTCTTATTGCATACTTATTTTAAACAAGGGAGGCTTACTCTTGAACAAATGGAGAATATCAGAAACAAGATTGATGGATTTAATATGTAAGATGAAAACACCTTAATAAAACCAAAGTAAGACAGCAGGATGGAGAATAATTTAGAAACCCCTTACTATCCAGAATATATAAGTGAAACAAAAGCCAATACTTAGATTTCCCTTGATAAATGATGGAAGAAGAATCATTTTCATGAGGCAATGTAGGTAAGAAATTAGCACTAGATATATAATCTTGCTGATAAAGAAAATTAAAGTAGATAGTATTTGGACACTGCTTTGGGCATATCTTGTAAAACATGTTTGAGGTTATAATTTATTTCAATCACATTCTTTAGCTTAAGCTCTCCAACCCACAACACTTTTTATTCTTTTACTGCAATAAACTGCAAAAAACAACAACAACAACAAAAACTTGTAATTGAACAGACTTGCCACCAGGTGTCATTTCTGTTTAACTTTAAAACTGAATGAGGGGAAGGAGGGGGAGCCATTGCTTTAAGATTTATGGTAGACAGGCCCTCAGAGTGGGAGAAATTCTGCAGAGACCTACATACACAAAACTACAGATGAAAAAGACTCTTCTGAGAGGGAAATTCAGAGGAGTAAATTCACCCAGTAAACATCCTTTTAACATTTTAAGTCACTTTAAAAATGTGATAAAAAATAATTTGGAGAAAACATCTTTTGATAAATAGAACAAAGATTCAAGTTCAGTTTTGTATTATTGAAAAATAATTATGGGGATAGAGAAGAGAGAGGAAAGAAAAGAGAAAGGAAAAAAAAATAGGAGAACCAAAAGAAAAGAAGTAGGAAGAATAGGGAAAAAGAATGTTCCCTTTTTTAAACAAATCACTATTTTTTTATAGGCAGTCTTGTCGTTTTAAAAACAACATCCACTACAAATGTATTAAAATGACAAAATATTTCTACCACATGGCTTATATTATCTCACAACCTGTTAAGAAACTGTCTGCCTATCAATGAAATCCAATCCAAACTGGACTCAAGCCAAGACCTGACATAGCGGAAAGCACATGAACCGATCTTCGAGGACGACGGACTAGGGTCATACCTGGGTCACACTGTGGCCTGCACAGGCTGAGTGATCTCTGCAAGTGACTAAGTCTCCTTGAGCCTCAGTTTTAAATCTGTAAGTGGGGATAATGTCACCTATCTCAGAGTTTTTGAGACTAATATAAGTAAAAACGCATGTTGTGTAGGAAAATACATGTTGCCTCAAAGACAGCAAACACTTAATATTTTCTAAATCTGATTATGTTCTACGTTAAATATTTAAGTTTGACACTATTCCCTAATATGAACCTTTTCCATTCAGCTATTTCTCAGTTCCTTATCCCAGAACACTTTTTTTCTCCCTCCTCTCTAAATCTTAACCAGACCGAAAGGAAGAACCTCTCAATGATTCTCAATACCCTTCCATCTATGTTACAAATTAACATTTCTTGTTTTCTTAATGACTCTAAGATTGTTGCTAATTACTTCATATATCCCCAGTCCTGTTCACCCAGTAATAAGTGCTGGGAACTGATCTTAAAAATAAAAACACACACACACAATAATTCTCTCAGTATCTAGAATTATTATCCATACATTTTACTCTTTCAACAAATATCTATGGAGCACCTGATATGAATATTCAAGGCACCGTATCAGGTGCTGGAGATATGGAATAATAGGTATAGGACACAAAGTACAGCTGTCAACCTAATAAAGGGAGAAGAGGAGAGGCAAGCGGGGGAGGCAGAGAGGGGCACTCAGGTGGCTCCATGGTGCGAGTGTCAGCTAGAGATAAACTCTTATCATTTGGACAGCGGCCACCAGAGAAAGTTGTCATCAATAACATTTTATTGAGCACTAGTTATATGCAAAGCCCTCATGAGCTGTATCAAGTCAAGATTTTGATAATTTAATAGCCCAAAAAGTGACTTCTCTGAAAAGCTGACATTTTCTTACAGGTTAGAGCACACTGGGGTCTAACAGTTAATTGCTCATTTGCTTTTGTTTTCAGACTTTATTCTTGAAATAAAAGCTGATTTCATCATTAGATTCTAAAGTTTCTGCTCATTCATAAAGCATGTCATGTTGTCGTTTTTTAACTGAGGATGTTTTGCTGTGTTGCCCAGACTGGTCTTGAACTCCTGGGCTCAAGTAACCCTCCCACCTCAGCCTCCCAAGTAGCTGGGATTACAAGCATGTGCCACCCACCACTCCTGGCTGAGAATGACATGTTTAGAACTAGACTTTGTCTGCTTTAAGGCCTGTTTGCCTTTGGTTTACTGAGATTAGTGGATCTGAGGGTTATATTTGGAACCAACATTTAAAACAATTATATCCTAATTTATCATTTAATTGGATTTTTGTGACACTATTTACAATAGAAGCATTGAAACACAGATGTAAAGTAACTGAATAGGTTGTGTGTGTGTGAGAGAGAGAGACAGAGAGAGAGAGAGACGAGAGAGAGAGAAGAGAAGATAGGAGGGGAGGGGAGGGGAAAGGACCAAGAAAACCAGGAATAAATATGCCATCCTCTGTAAACAGTGTCTCAAGATGCTCTTATTAAGACTTTAAGAAGTTTACTTGGACCATGTATTTTACATATGGTTCTGCATTTTGAAGATGAGGAAACTCAGGAGAATGTCCTGTCTGATTTCCAAACCCATGTTCTTGTCACCATATGAAATTGTCTCTATAAGAAAGTAGATTCAGCAGTTCTTGACGAGCTGTACTAAGCATTTGGCCATCGGTCCCTCTTTGTCATAAACACTCTGCAGCTTTGGCTCTGTGGCTCTTCATGCTGCGCCTTCCCATTTTCTTTATTTTATCTAGTCCACTAATTACATGCCTTGCTCAGAGCTCTGCCCTTGGCTGAGTACTCTCTAAATATTCTTCCTTAGTGATCTTATCTACCACAAAGGTTTCAATAATCACTTCTCAGTAATGTCGCAATCTGGGCTTCTACCACTAGTAGTAGTAATTGCCTGCTAAACATTTACACCTGCTCTACTAGCTGTTCCCTTCACCTCAACATGACTCCAACTTACTACACCATCAGTCTTTGCCATATCCTTTCTCCCCTTGGCCTCCCTGATGGTTTTCATAGTACAGATGGGGCAAGGCTTCTGAGTCATCCTTTACTCTTCCTTTTCCTTCATCCCTCATTTAAAGGATACTTGTTGTTCATCTAGTCTGGTCCTTTATTCACTGAAATTTGAACTTATATGCATCTCTTATCTTCCATCCAAAGCGTTACCATTCAAGTTATACTCCCACCACTACCACTGTATGCATAAATTACAGCTACCTGGATTCCCTTCATCCATCCTGCACACCACTAACAGATTTTTATCAGCAGATTGCTCTGAGGGGAAATTCCTGGCTAAAAAGCCTCCCATGGCTTCCCACTGTCTAGGACCTTTATGCCTGTGACCCATCTGCTTTTATATTCTCATTTCCTCTATTCATCTACGTATTTTCTAAATAAAATCTAAGTAAACTCAACCATTTGAAGTTCCCTGTACATGACTTATACTTCCTTAGTTTTATGCCATTGCTCATTTATTCAGCCTGGAATGTTTTCTCTCCTTAATTTCTCCCTATTGAAATCCTACGCACCTGTCAATGCCACCTATTCTGTGAAATCTTCTCTATTCACCCCTTTGAACTTGTGCATGTGTCTGGTCATTTTGAGGGAGGATAATATCTTATTTGTTTTGAGTCACTCTCCCAACTCATTCAGTAGCATGCATAAAGCTTTGGGTAATGCAAACACTCAATATGTGTTTATGAAATGACTAATGGGAGTGAAATGAAAAATTCAAAACTGCAATCACCCAGAAGCACCTTTTCTAATAATTACTAGAATATACCATCTAATAATTACCAGGATCATTTGCCTTTCTAATTGAATTACTTAGTTTAAAATTAAAAAAAAAAAAGTTCCTTTTCTCTGATGCCTACTGGTGGCAGGGAAAGGAAATCCAAAATTCTTTTGAGTAGTAGGGGGAACGGTGTCTAGAAATTAAAATTTTTTAATGTATCACCTAACTGAATGCCAGTGAGTTAAGTTTTTTTTTTTTTTAAATTGAAGACAGCAAATGTCTTTTTTTTTTTTTTTTTTAAATGGAGTTTTGCTCTTGTTGCCCAGACTAGAGTGCAATGGTGTGATCTCGGCACACTGCGACCTCTGCCTCCCAGGTTCAAGCGATTCTCCTGCCTCAGCCTCCCAAGTAGCTGGGATTACAGGCATGCACCACCAGGCCCGGCTAATTTTTGTATTTTTAGTAGAGACGGGGTTTCTCCATGTTGGTCAGGCTGGTCTCGAACTCCCGACCTCAGGCGATCTGCCAGCCTCGGCCTCCCAAAGTGCTGGGATTACAGGCGTGAGCCATCGTGCCCAGCAGCAAATGTCTTCTATATAAGATTCCTCTTTAATTAACATCCAGAGAAGAAGGAAAAACTATCTTATGCAGATCTATAAACAATTTGGTCTGCAGTTCCCTATACGAAGTCACAGTGTTTCAGAGTTGAGAACATCTATGATGGAATACTACTGATGTGAATTCTAGGCCTTCAAACAATAAGAAATGTTGAGAGCCACACTTTTCAGCCTCTAGTTACCTCTCCCAGTAGCTAAGAGTGGGGAAAAAAAATCCTGGGCCTATTGCCTCCTGGAAAAAGTTAAAGATTCTATTTGATCCTCGCTTTCTCAAGACTCTTATTAAGATGAAAAGTGTATTTATTAATTCGTTTACCCTCAGATGTTGACTATGTGAATAAGAAATGAATTTTCTTATTGACCAAGGTCAAGAAGGCAAAACTGGCATAACTGCAATATGGTTTAGCACACTGAAGAGAAGAAATGAAATCATCAGGGCGTTAGAAAAGCAAAATGACAAGAATTTGCCTTTTTTAGCTACCAGTGATGACAAATCCTGCTTTTTAGATTTAGGAGGTTCCTGCATTCCCTTTGAATCAATTATTAATATCTTTCGAAGTTTCTAGTCTAGAGCCTGAACCTAAGGTTACAGACAGAAACCAACTCACATGAATTCTGCCATCTTTGATGGCAGGACCATCTTCAGCAAGACGAAGGATGAACAGCCCCATGTTGTACTCCTTCCCCCCTCGGAGGCTGAATCCAAAGCCCCGGGGGCCTCTCTCCAGCTCTACTGGATAACAACCAAGGCTCTAGAGAGAAAGAAGTATAAGAAAAGCAAGTTCTCATGGACTGTTTACTTACATTTTGAAGAAAGATTACTTCTATAGCTGGAAGAAATGATTTATACTCTCAATGTGCATTTCTATATTGTAAAGAAGGAATGTAGGTTTTGGTTAAAGGGCTACTTAATTTTTATAAATGCAGCCTAAATTAATCTGAAGGTTACATGTCTTTTCTAGTTGGTCAATGTGCAATGGAACAATCAGAGAACAGAATTTTGGAAAGTGCTTCCTTTAAGTAGCGTTTGACTAATTTTCCTGGAAACAAACAAGTAACAAACAAAAAAACCTGAATTTGATTATCTAAAATACTATTTACTTCTAAGTACTTAACCAAGGGTTCAAAGCTCTCCTGCTGTAGGGGAAACTTTTCTTTCACTCCTAACATTCTCCTATGAATGCCAGCAGAATGCCAAACACATGGCAGGTCTTCGAGAATTATTAGTTTTGGAAACAAATTTATCTAAACTGATTTGCAATAAAAATTCACCAATGCCAGTGGTATGGCAACTCAAAATATCACTCCCCATCTGGGGAAATGTTTGTTTACCTGATTGTGCCGACTGCCTACAACTGAAATTACTGCGGTGTCAGGCTGTGCAAGGTGCTTGTGGTCTGACCAAGAATGTCTGTAAGAAGTGGAGACATCTTTTCCAATTTCACCTTCTAGGGCACTTCTACAAGAGAGAGAAATCAAGTCACTCTCTGAACTGAGAAAATGAAAAACAGTCTAAAGGCAGATTAATTTCTTTTCTTTTAAAAGCTCGACCTTGCCATTTTCCCTCTGACAAACCACTACGAAGACAGACTATATCTAAAATCAGAGGGGTGCTAGGAGAAACCTGGTCATTAATTCCAACATACTTTGAAGTCTGTCAACATCCACAATTTTTTAAAGGACATCTCAGAGCAGTTTATATCAAAGAAAACTGCAATCAAATAACTACACCAGAGGGCAGTTAAGCTGACCCTGTCACAGTGAAAAATGGCTCTCCTGCAGCACCAATGCCCGTGAAGATGCTGGATTTCTGGAAATCTAGGCTAATATTTTCAATGAAAGAAGACAGAAATACACACAAAACCTGCTCTGCTCAGGTGGTCTGATAAGACAGCCATCCATATGGGTCTGCAGCTTCCCTATGAAAACTATGAGGACCAAGAGTAGCAGAGCCAGATGCTATGTCATTTCTTTCTAATCCTCGCATGTCAGGCAAGATTGGATAATTATGCTGTGCCTGGGATGGAGGCTGGAAGAGGGACGAAGGTACTGAATGGGTGGAGGTGATGGGGACGGTATTTGAGGAACAGGCAAGAGTTGTCATTTTGACCTCAACAGCTGGCATCTGCATTACTGTATGGGGGTGGATGATGGGGAGTGGGGTTATGATTAGCAGAGCAATAAGGAGAGAATAAGAAAAAAACAAAAACAAAAACCTGAAAATAGCCCCACCTGTCCCCAGGTATGTGGTTGGCCTGTGACTGTCCCATGGGCCTGTGCTGCAGGGCTGGGCTTTGCCTGGCTGAGTTTGTTCCTGATGGTGGACCATGATGCTCTGTTCAAATGAGAAAACAATAGAAATAAGAATTTGTACATAAAAATGTGAAGGCCAAGTGGATCTGTGAAGGTGAGACAATAACAGATGGCTATTGCTGTACTGACTTTAGTGGCTTTAGCATGAACAGCGCTATTGTCAGCTGTCTGGAACTGGCGCATTAACATCTTTTTCCCTGTGGCTTTTGATTAACGTTTATGTCTCAGGAGAACAGGAATCATATTATGTCCCCATTTTCACCTGTGTTTTAGTCATCCATATAACATAAAATTCAGAAATGAACATAATATTTATCTAGAAGACAGAGCTCCAGGAACTATACTGTTGCCTATTCTATGGGCTTCCAGAGCACACACCTAATAATTGGTAACCCATTCTAGATAACAAAGCCGGGTCTCAGGAATGCTGGAACACGGAGGCCAGTCTGCAAACCACACTCACACCTTTGAACCTGCATCTTCAATATAGGAGCAGTTATTTTGCCTGCTACTGAGAACCAAAGACAAACTTATAGAATCCTGAGTGCTAACAAATATTTATAAATATTCTACTGCTTCCATTTTCTCAGAACACAAATATAGGTGAAAAACATTACATTTGTTTTGTATCATTCCCAACAGCTCTGGACTCCCTGCTGTTCCTTGAAGGTAGCTTTCATAGCTAAGCATAGTGACTGCCTGCACCTAGAACTAGATGGCAAGGAGGCGACAATTAAACAAGATGCCTAAGGCTGGCAGACTCATATTTTTGAAGTTGAAACTTTTGAACATTTTATTATGTTTAAATATAAAAGCATAGGATATTTAAAGTATCAGAGGGAGCACAGCTTAATGATTAAGACCATGAACTCTGAGCAAGATGGACAGAGTTTAAGCCTGACCGCATCATTTACTAGCTGTGTGTTCTTGAGAAAATCTGTTACGTTCTCTGTGCTTTGAATTGTCTTGCCTATAAAAGGGGAAATACAGTTATCTCACTGGGTTATAGTATCAAAGGAGCTTATAAATACACATGCTTAGAATAGTGCCTGGCATATAATAGTCACAATATAACAGTTTCTATTATAACTATCATCATTTTCATCATCATCATCATCATCATCATCAAAATGATATCTCTCACTTGGGGTTGCATTTCTCTTTAAACATATATGCTGAAATCTTTACCTTGCTTTATAAAAATGTTAAATGTAGAGGATACTTTAAGTTAGAAAAACATGTGGAAGCTGATATAACCTGAATCTTAGAATACAATAGTGAAAATCTCATGTTAAAGATAAGAGATAATTAAGAAGCAGTTTCCATTGAGAAAGCTGAAACTTCAAGCTTTACTACAATACATGCATCACTATTTTATTGCTTGGGTTAAGTTGTTACTTTCCAAAGTGCTGTGAGACTAAAAACACAGATAAATCGCTTATTTTTATTGAAAAGTTTCTTGTATCTAGAAGCTAGAGAGTACTCTAAAAACACAGGCCAGAGAGTAGAAAGTGGCAGGAGGAAGAAATGGTATATGGCCAAGCCAGGTGGCCCCTGAGGATTTCTACGCCCTCTGGCTGCTGGGCTTGGGTGTGAACATGGATTTAACAATGTGTACTAGACCTGGAGATGCAGAACCAACCTCTGGACCAGAACTTACCCAGAGGGTTGTGTTTCCTCTTTAAGGTCAAGTATTCCAGAAAGGGAGGGTGGGAGTAGAGTGGGCTATGAACTTTTTTTTTTTTTTTTTGGAGACCTGGAAATTTGTTGCTCTTTTATATTGCTATCATGAATTTTATTTTTCCTGAGTAACTTTAACAAGCTGCTTATACTGACCTCCTAACTGCTCTCTTTGCCACCTTAGACTCCAGTTTTAACACATAAGTTGAAACATGCCACTGCCTTGTGTAAAAAACCTATGGTGGGCTGGGCGCGGTGGCTCATGCCTGTAATCCCAGCACTTCAGGAAGCCAAGGCAGGCGGATCACCTGAGGTCAGGAGTTCAAGACCAGCCTGGCCAACATGGTGAAACCCCGTCTCTACTAAAAATACAAAAATTAGTTGGGTGTGGTGGCTTGTGCCTGTAGTCCCAGCTACTTGGGAGGCTGAAGCAGGAGAATCGTTTGAACCCAGGAGGTGGAGGTTGCAATGAGCCAAGATCATGCCACTACACTCCAGCCTGGGCGACAGAGCAAGACTCTATCTCAAACAAACAAACAAAAACAACCTATGGTGACGTTTTCTTGCTCATAAGATACTTGTTACCTGGGCACTCCTGGCTTTCCATTTCACCTCATGTTCAAATTGTCACCTCCTCTGTGAAATCCTACCTGGCCCCTTAAGCACACTGTGATCACAATGTTCTCACAGCATTTCCCACATTGTGTCAGAGCTGGCAGAACACCTGTCTCTCCTACTAGACTCTGAACTCCTTGATTGCAAGAATCACATCTCAGTTATCTCGATATTCCTGTACTCACTAGAAATTTCCAGAAGTTCTTCCACATTTGCTTCCTGGGTATGTCAATTTCAAGTTACCTGTCTCTAAACTTTACTGCCCAGTATAGAGTTGGATTCTCTTCGGTCACTGTAAATTCATGGTTACTATTAAGGAGATGGAAAATGATGGGGAAAATTCCATTTGCCAATGAGATGACTGGGAGATACTTGTACCTTTGCATGTGGTCAAGAGAGATAATTTATCGGCGTTACTAGCTTGGCTATTGTAATGAGTGTATAACATCAGAGCAGGACAATAGAAGTAATCTGATCAATTTCAAGTTTTCCTCTACCTTCCATTCCAGATGAGACATTTCAGTTCCAGGCAAAATGTACCACAAATTGGTGCTTACTTTTAAAGTTACATGTTTTTTGTTGTCTTCATCAAATTTAAGTAAAACTTCCTATCACTGGGGTTCTTTTCATTTTTAGTCCTTCAACCCGTGCTACATGGCTTCTCCATTTTTTTTCTGTTATAAGCTATTTTACTTCACAAAGTCAAATATTTATTCCATAATGTCAAACAGGCCTATCTTCTCTCTGAATTTTATTTGAAAATTCTTAAAATAGTAAAGCAATGGGTTAAGTATATCTCTCCTTTGATGAGAATTACATTTTTGCTGGGCTTTCTGTCTGTAAGTATAGGTATGCCTTATTTTAGTACACTTCATTTTATTGCATTTTTTATAAATTGAAGGTTTATGGCAACCCTGCATTGGGCGAGTCTATTAGTGCCATTTTTCCAACAGCATGTACTCACTTTCATGTCTCTGTGTCACATTTTGGTAATTCTTCCAATATTTCTAACTTTTTCATTATTATTATATCTGTTATGGTGACCTGTGGTCAGTGATCTTTGATATTTATATTCTTGTACCCACTGGAAATTCCCAGGTCTTCCACCTTTGCTTACTGGGTATGTCAATTTCAAGTTACTTGTCTCTAATTGTTTTTGGGTGCCACAAATCACACCCATATAAAATGGCAAACATAATCGATAAATATGTGTGTGCTGACTGCTCCATCAACTAGCCTTTCCTCATCTTTCTCCCTCTCCTCAGGCCCCTCTATTCCCTGAGATGCACAATATTGATCATGCCAATTAATAACCCTACAATGACCTCTATGTATTCAAGTGAAAGAAAGAGTTGCATATCTCTCACTTTACATCAAAAGCTAGACTTGATTAAGCTTAGTGAGGAAGGCTTGTTGAGACCTGAGACAGGCTGAAAGCTAGGCCTCTTGTACCAGTTAGCCAAGTTGTGAATGCAAAAGAAAAGTTCTTGAAGAAAATTGTAAATATTACTCCAGTGAACAAATGAGTGACAAGAAAATGAAACATCCTTATTGCTGGATATGGAGAAAGTTTTAGTGGTCTGGATAGAAGATCAAACCAGCCACAGTATTTCCATAAGCCAAAGCCTAATCCAGAGCAAGGCCCTAACTTTCTTCCATTCTGAGAGCTGAGGAAGCTGCAGAAGAAAAGTGTGAAGCTAGAAGAAGCTGGTTCATGAGGTTTAAGGAAAGAAGTCATCTCTATAATATAAAACTGCAAGGTGAAGCAGCAAGTGCTGATACAGAAGCTGCAGCAACTTTTCCAGAAGATTCAACTAATATCATTGGTGAAGGTGGCTACACTAAACAACAGATTTTCAAGGTAGACAAAACAGCCTCTTATTAGAAGAAGATGCCATCTAGGACTTTCATAGCTAGAAAGGAGAAGTCAATGCCTGGCTTCAAAGCTTCAAAGGCAGCTGACTCTCTTGCTAGGGGCTAATGCAGCTGGTAAATTCATGTGCTCATTTACACTCCAAAAATCTTAGGGCCCTTAAGAATTATGCTAAATCTACTCTGCCTATGCTCTAAAAATGGAACAATAAAGCCTGGATGACAGCACATCTGTTTACAGCATGATTTACTGAATAATTTAATCCCACTGTTGAGACCTACTGCTCAGAAAAAAAGATTCCTTTCAAAATATTACTGCTTACTGACAAAGCACCTAACCACTCATGAGCTCTGCTGGAGAAATACAAGGAGATAAATGTTGTTTTCATGAGTTCCAATACAACATCCATTCTGTAGCCCATGGATCAAGGAGTAATTTTGACTTTCAAGTCTTAGTATTTTAAGAAATATATTTGGTAAGTCTATAGCTGCCACAGATAGTGATTTTTCTATGGGTCTAGGCAAAGCAAACTGAAAACCTGGAAAGGTTTCTAGACGACATTAAGAACATTCGTGATTCATGGGGAAGAGGTAAAAAATATCAACATTAACGGGAATTTGGAATAATTTGATTCTAGTTCCCATGGATGACTTTGAGAGGTTCAAGACTTCAGTGGAGGAAGTAACTGCAGATGTGGTAGAAACAGCAAGGAACAGAATTAGAAGTAGAGCCTGAAGTTGGGACTGAATTGCTGTAATCTCATGACAAAACTTGAACAGGTGAGGATTTGCTTCCTACGGATGAGCAAAGAAGTGGCTTCTTGAGATGGAATCTACTCCTGGTGAAGATGCCGTGAACACTGTTGAAATGACCACAAAGGATTTAGAATAGTACATAACCTTAGTTGATAAAGTAGTGGCAAAGTTTGAGAGGACAAAGTCCAATTTTGAAAGAAGTTTTACTGTGGGTAAAATGCTATCAAACAGCATCACATGCTACAGAGAGATCTTTAGTGAAAGAAAGAGTCAATGTGGCAGACTTTATTGTCTTATTTTAAGAAATTGCTACAGCCACCTCAACCTTCAGGAACTACCACCCAAATCAGTCAGCAACCATCAACATCGAGGCAAGACCCTCCATCAGCATAAAGATTAAGACTTACTAAAGGCCCAGATGATCATTAGCATTTCTTAGCAATAAAGTATACTTTCATTAAGGTATATATATTGTTTTTTAAGACATACTGCTATTGCACACTTAAGAGACTACAGTATAGTGTAAATATAACTTCTATATGCACTAGAAAACCAAAAAGTTCATGTGATTCACTTTATTGCAATATTCACTACCTAATGGCAGTGGCCTATAACTGAACCTGCAGTATCTCCAAGGTATGCCTATAATAATACACTTAAAAGAAAGTGTATTTTCAAAAGATAAAAACAAAATCCACAGTTAAACTACAGCAATAAACATTATAATCTATTGAGACTCACCTTACCAAGAGTAAATAAGAACCCTATGAGAGAACATACTAGAACTCTAAAACTCTATTAAAGGACATAAAAGATGAGCTGAATAATGGGAAATACAGTCCATGATCTTTGGTGAGATGACTTAATATGTAAAGATATTCTCCACCCCCAAAATATATATACATACACACATATATATTTATATACGCGTATACACAATATATCCCCAAAAAACTGCACTTTGATTTTTTTTGGAGGAGCTTAATAATTTGTTCTAAAATTTTATATAGAAAAGTTCCATGAATATGTAGTCAATTTTGAGAAACAGGGAGACAGATAGGTTTTCCCTAATAAGCAGATATATTAGGATGTATCACAAACTTACAGATAAAAAAATAAAAAATACACACACACACATATCATCAGCCCAAGAACAAATAAACTAATAGAACAGAATAGAGGACTTGGAGACTCATGTTTAAAGGGGAAGTTGATATATAGGAGAGATGGCATCACAAATAAATAAGGCAAAGAAGTGCTGTCTAATAGCTGGTGTTGGGAAATCTGGCTCGTCTTAAGAATAAAAAATAAAACTACATCCCTCCTAAAACTACATACAAAGGTAGGCTCCAGATGGATTAAAGACCTAAGTACAAAAATCAAAATTACAAATCTGGTATTAGATCATATAAAAGAAAAATCTCTGTGATGTGGGGAAAAAATGACTTATCTTAAATAAAACCTCAAGAGTTTAAGCTGTAGGTAAAAAGTGACAAATTTGATTACATCTAAATTAAGAATTTCTGTATAATAAAGGGTACCATGGTCAAAGAACATACAGATGGCAGAAAAAGATAGATATTTATAGTCTCTAAAACAAAACTGTACTACTGAAGTCCATATAATTCATGAGTATCCAATAAATATCAACAACACAGAAATCCCACAAGAAAAAAACTCAAGCATATGAAGAGATGCTGAAATTCATGGGCAATCAGAGAAATGCAAATTAAATAATAAGGCAACACCTTCATGCTTTAGGCTAGCAAATTCAAAAGCTGATAATACAAAGTACTGGTGGGGAAGTAAAGTATCAGAATCCTCAATGTTTTGCTGGTGGGAGTAGATGGATGCAACAATCTGACAATATTAAATCAAATACATGTATACCCTCTGATCAAGTAATTTCACTCCCAGAAATTCTCATACTGTTTTTTTATTTTTTAAGAGATAAGGTCTTGCTATGTTATCTAGGCTGGCCTAAACTTCTGGGCTGAAGTGATCCTCCTGTGTAGCTGGGACTACAAGCATGTGCCACCAACGCCTGGCTTCTCACACTGTTTTGTAACATAGATATGTGAAGATGTGTATTACAGAATTGTTTGTAATACTGTAGTGTTGTAGGCAATGTGACTGTCTATAGGGAAGTGGACAGGTTATTTGTGGTAAATACTCATGGAAAACGGTCAAGCAGTTAAAAGCAATCAATTATGTTCACCCAGCAATGCAGATAAATCTTAAAAGCATATGATGCTATGATACCAAAGCACAAGCACCGCCCCTGCAAATAGAGGAATTAGATTTCTTCAGCATTAAAACGTTGTGCATCAAAGGATAGTATCAAGAAAGTAAAAAGACAAATGGAGAATGGGAGAAAAATACTTGCAAACCATGTATCTGATAAAGGTCTAGTATTCAGAAAACAATTCAACAATAAAAAAGACAAATAACTGAGTTATAAATGGCAAAGGATTTAAATAGACATTTCTCTATGTAAAGAAGATTTACAAATAGTCAATAAGCACATGAAAAAGATGTTCAACATCATTACTCATCAGCAAAATGCCAATCAAAACCACAATGAAATACCATTTCATACCCACTAGAATGGCTAGAAAACAAACCCCTGAAACAGAAAATAAATGTTGGCAAGGATATGGGGAAATGGAAGCCTCATACATTGCTGGTGGGAATATAAAAGGGTACAGCTGCTGTGGAAAACAGTTTTGAAGTTCTTCAAAAAGCTAAACATAGTTACCATGCGACCCAACAATTCCACTCCTAGGTATACGACCAAGAAAAATGAAATCATAAAACAACACAAAAACCTATAAAACAGCGTTTGTAGTGGCATTATTCACAGTAGTAGAAACAACTGAAATGTCTATCAAATGATTAATAGGTAAGAAAAATATATGTATGCATAATGAAATATTGTTCATTAGTCATAAAAAGGAATGCAGTACTGATGCATGCTACAACTAGGACGTACCTTGAAAACATTTTGCCAGATGAAAGAAGCCAGACACAAAAGGCCACATATTGTATGATTCTATTTATATGAAATACCCAGCAAATCCACAGAGACAGAAAGTGGATAAGTGGTTGCCTAGGGATGGGGGTTTCGAGAGAATGGGAAGTGATTTCTAATGGGTATGAAGTTTCTTTCTGGAGCAATAAAATGTGGAACTAGTGGTAATGATTGCAAAACCCTGTGAATATACTAAAAACCACTGAAATGCATATATATATGTGTGTATATGTGTGTGTGTGTATATATATATATATTTATTTATTTCTGTTTTTGAGATGGAGTTTCGCTCTTGTTGCCCAGGCTGGAGTGCAATGGTGCAATCTCAGCTCACAGCAACCTCTGCCTCCCGGGTTCAAGTGATTCTCCTGCCTCAGCCTCCCGAGTAGCTGGGATTACAGGCACGCGCCATCACGCCTGGCTAATTTTGTATTTTTAGTAGAGGTGGGGTTTCTCCATGTTGGTCAGGTTGGTCTTGAACTCCCGACCTCAGTTGATCCGCCTGCCTTGGCCTCCCAAAGTGCTGGGATTACAGGCATGAGCCACGGCGCCAGGCCGAATTGTATATTTTAGAATGATTAATTTTATAGTATATGAATTCTATCCCAATTAAAAAGAAAAAAAAAGACAACAGCTAAATGTCACGAGGAATACTGGATTGGATCTTAGAACAGTAAAATGGCATTAAAAGAAAACAACAACAACATGGTTCTGAGAAAAATCCAGTGTAAAATCTATAACATTTACATGACTCAAAAATAAATGCCAACACACAACAAAAAATGTATTTTAAAAGATGTACAAATAAAATGCAGTACATAAAACATACTAGAATGCTTGCCAATGGGAGCAGTGAGAGAAATGAGAATGGAAAATGGAGACAAATGGGAATAAACAGATAAATCAATTGAAAACAAAACAAAAGTATTGCAACACTGCCAGAATCAATTCCAACAGGAGTGCTTGGTAGCCTTTGGTAAGTCATGTTCACTCTTAAAATTAACAAGGCCTGACAAAAAATTTGAAATTAATTTTGAAAAATTATATAATTTAAGTTTTTTTTTACAGTAAGCAGGAACTACCAGATATAGTAAATTTATGTTCCATATTTAAAAACAAGATACCATGGCAGAGGAAGAGGCGGTAGTGTTGTGGGGAATGCCATATGATAGAGAACAGTCTCAAGTCCTGGCTACAGTTTGGAAGTCTTTTATGAAATATGACACTTGCCTTACCATATCCTTGGCAACATAGGCACAAATATTAAACAGCATCTAGCAAAGGGGGAAAAAAGGATGGAGGGACCAAGAGTTGTTCATTTTCTAGGTAACTGTCTTTTACCTGTCAATGGGGAATGGCTGATGGAGAGAAGGGGAGAAGTATCAGATGGGAAGCTCTGCTGCCCTAAGGTATTCATCTGAATGTGTGGTTTCTGAAAATAGCTTTAGAGTTATAAACATTCATTTGACTCGTTAATGCAGTTGATAGATTTTATACTGAATTTTATGAGAACCTGGAAGGCTTACAAACTCCATGAATGAGATCTTTATGGACAGAAGGAAGATTTTCTGTTTTTTCCTAAGAAAAATAAGAGATTCTGAATGTTTTCATAGTTTAAAAAAAACCTAGAGCATAATAAAAAAGTGTGTGAAATGTGATTTAACATATAAAATGTGACTGTATTTTAAGAGGCTGTGGCTGCATATGAAATATACTTTAAGTATATATCTTCTAGAGGAGCTTCCCTCCACCCTTCTCTTTTCTCTGAACACGAACTGACGTTACACAGGAAATCTTAAGTGTCTGTCCACAAGTGTTTGGGCCAGAATGTGAAAGGGAACTTTTATTCTAAGAAAAATTATGAACAATCTTGGATAATCTCTTAGAGAAAATACCATCAACATTAAACAGTAATTTTGGGGGAAAAGTTACTGGAGAAAGAAGTAGTTTTTTTTCCTAACAATCTATCCCAAGGCTACCCAAAGTGTGGTTCATAGACGAGATACATAGATATTGAGAGTAAGCATTTAGAACATTTTTTAACCACAGGCAATTCATCTAACTGCTCTGTGACTCAGTTTCCTCATCTACAAGAATTGGAAAACCATAGTGCCTGCCTAGGATTATTGTATTAGTTAATATATGTCAAGCATTTAGGACAGTGCCTGTCACATAGTACACACTTATTAAATACTATTATTATTTCCTTGGGAAGTGAGATTTAAACAGAGACCTGAATGAGGGAGCCAGTCATGTAGGTAAAATAATGATATTAGATGAGCACCCTAGGGTATTTATGCAGTTTATGTATATTTTCACCTTTAACCCCTGATGATGATCCTGAAATAGATATTACTACTCCAGTTCTACAGTTAAAAAAGTGAAGATTAGAAATATTATGTAGCTTTTTTGTCATGTAACTAGCTAATAGGTATCTGTGGCCTTTGTCAAAAGCCTTACTTCTTTTATTGGGTTTAAATAGCCTCTGCTTAGGTAATGGGACAGAAGGCCTCAGAACTAACATCTCCTAACTTTTACTTTGTTCACTCATTCGTTTACTCATTCCTTCATTCAAAAAATATTTGCTGGCCAGGCATGGTGACTCACGCCTGTAATACTAGCACTGTGGGAGGCTGAGGCAGGAAGATCGCTTGAGCCCAGGAGTTCGAGACCAGACTATGCAACACAGTGAGACCCCCATCTCAAAAAAAAAAAAAAAAAATTAAAAATTATGTAGTCCTAGCTACTCAGGACGCTGAGGTCAGAGGATCACTTGAGCCCAGGAGGTTGAGACTGCAGCGAGCCAGGACTGTGCCACTGCACTCCAGCCTGGGCAACAGAGTGAGACCCTGTCTCAAAAAAAAAAAAAAATGCTGAGCATCTAGTATCATAGTCAACCAACATGTTTTTTGTTTACAAAGAGCAGACCATTTAAATAGGGATATAGTTATGTAAGAATGATGTCCAGTGAAGTGCAGAGATAGGAGGTGCTATGGGAGTTGGGGTTGGGGGGGAAGGCCATGTACATAGAGGCCAGTGAGGCCCAGCTTAGAGAGGGTGTGGAGAGAATACTGAGAAGTACATTTAAAAGGCTGAGAGCAAAATCACAGAACACTTTCTGGGCAGAGAGTGGGGAAGCAGTGGAGCTTCTACAAGGGATTATTTTAGAAAAGAATCAGCAGAGTCTGAGAAGAGTATAGGAACAGAATGGAGAAGGGAAAGAACAAAGGCAGGGATGTTACAGCATCTTGGAATCCTGCCCAGAATTCGACAGGGCCTAAGGGAGCAGTGAAGTCAATTCATGTCCATGCAGAAATAACCCCTATAGCATCTTGAACAGATTTATGTAATACCTTAGAAATAAATGATGAGAGTGGTGTGGTAGGAACAGAAACAAAAGGTAGAACCAGGAAGTATAAAAGACTTGGAAACCAACTAGATTAGAGGGTCATGGGAGAAAATGGAACATGAATACACATTATAGTATGAGGAATTTTAACATCAAAGACTGATCCTTCATAATTCTGTTTTTGGCTTCTCCTTGTTAGTTTTGCAAAATCAGGAAAAATGAGAGCATTACATAGTGGTTATGCTGTAATTCACAAAGAATATGGACTGGCTAAAGATGGTTCCTAATTAGAAATTCTTAATGATCAAAAGGCAGCTTTACAGCAAGGCAAGACATTAAACATGTTTGGGAGACTCCAGGGCTGCCAGTATGTGTTTTATGCCCCACTTACTAGCCATTCCCACACACTCCTTTACCCTGTTTACAAAGCGGCTGCCCAGAACAAAGCCCTGTCCCCAAGGAAAGGCACACTGTGGCATGGGCCTGACATAAAAGACTTGATATCAACAGTGACTTTCTTTGAACTGTTTAAAGGATTTTCTCTCACTTAAGCGAAGACTTAAGACATTATTTTAAGAAAATAAGATCTGAAAAGTACTACCAGTCTCTTTCACTTCTGGGTGCTTGCTTCTCTAGCACATAAATAAACGGTCCACACTCACTAGCTGGATTATTTTTCTTGAGCTGCTGACAACTTTATAATAAGTTGTCTTTTAAGTTCATTAAATTGAAAAGGGGAAGAATAAGACTCCAGCGTGCATACACAGTTATATCCCCGCAGTGATTCTGGCAGTGCTGGAGGAGGCCACTGCCTCACACAGGCTTTGTGCCTCTCAGATCAGCTTGGGGCAGGCGCGTCTACTGGCTCCTTACCTTCTTCAGCAATGACCGTTAGTGTGACGGTGACACCAGCATCTTTGATCAGCTGAACAATGTTATCATGAGACAGTTCAACAATGGACTGCCCATTCACTGCAGAGATATGATCTCCAACTTTCAGTTTTCCACAGCGGTCAGCCGGACTTCCTTCTATGACTCGGCCAATTTTATGAGGAATAACTATGGGAAAAAAAAACCCCGGTTTTTCAATTATTTAAGATTTCTGCTAGTGTTAGATTTATAATCAACATCATTTAAAATTCAACATAACATCCAAGAAAATTATTTAAAAACATAACAGAAAAGTACCACACGTCATCATCGCATCCAAACGGAACTATTTTCATACTTCTCACTTTTGCCCACATGCATAAATACTCTTTACACAGTTGTAATCATAGCATATAAACCTCTTTGCTATTTTCTACCTACCAGAAACCTTTTTCTAATTTTTACATTCTCATCGTAATTGTTCTGTTTAAGAGCTACTAATCTCACTGATACCACCTGACTGATCAGATGTCTCATTGTTTATTGTTGGCCATTTAAGCTGCAACAAGTTTTTAGCTATTTTAAAAACTGCTACGATAAGATTATCTTTGCTTCTGTTAAAGGGGCACTTGCTCCCATAAGGAACCTTGTAAATAAATGCAGGTCAAACTCAGGTTTAGCACTCGGTAGTTATTGGTCAGAAATTCAGGTACAGTGAAATGACTGACAATTAAAATGAATCATACTTAATTCCACATGTAAATTAATTCCTCTTATTTATGCCTTTGGCTCTTTTTAAAATTTGAAAAGCTGAGTGGAATTGGAACATTAAATGTTAACTGTTAAGACTACTTGACTGATGGATCAAATTCTAAACCAAATACACAAAGCTGAGTCTAATACAATTGCAAAGATGCTCTGTGTAGCTCTACTGTATCTCCAGCTTATAATGCTAAGAGCCTTCCTGGACTAACTATTAAGATACTCTGCTATTATTATAGCTTGAAATGAGTTCTCAGATATTCAGGAAACCTTGTCAAACAAAATATTTTCCACCGTGCAACAGGCAGCATTTGTATTAGGAAACAAATGTTCCTTCTATGTTCTCTGAGAATTTCCTAGCCTAGGTCAGTAAACTTTAAACTTATCAGGTATGTGGGCTCCTGCTGACTACTGACTGATTTGAATAGGGATAATTCATATTTTTGAATGGCACTGTGAATGATGTTTAATTTCCATAGTAAAACCTGCTCCTTACTAGTATTTCTGAATCATATCTAGGAGTATGTAAGGGACATTTAAATAGACCTTCATTTGGAGTAGAAAAGTTATTCTTGATGATGATTTATTTCCCTACAGACAGTGCCCTGGCTCTTCTAGGAATACACAGTGGCAGATTTTATCTTAAAATAGAGTAAGTCAATGTTGGAAGGAAGTGCCTTTTAGCTCTGAATTATGTCAAGCACTTATTATTCTATTTTCCTTACAAACAACGTAATTAGAGAAATGCCAGTGCAGAAAGGGCCATGTCATATCAGGCATTATGAGTTGATTCACTAATTCTACAACAGGTGGCACACCAGAAACATACGGCAGGTCATACGGTGGCCCTGTGGTGACCTTCTAAATCAATATCTCAGTTATTCTCCTTACAAAAGATTTACTCAAACATAGTGTTCTTTCTAGATACTCTGAGAAGAAAATCATTCAGTTCCTTGGCTCACTAAAAGGAGTTTGTTCAGACTTGGGAAAGCATTAAATAGAATTAATCTCTGAAATCTTAGTGGTCCCCTTTCTCAGTCTGCGAGCAATGTGGTAAAAAGAATCGGTGCATGGTGGTATACAACTTCCTAAAGGGCTGGTTGTTTGGGTGAGGGAAGGTAAAAGCAGTCAGATTGTTACTGTCTTAGTATTTATAGCAGTGTCACCAGAACAGTTAAAAATAGCAAACAGACCAGTAGAAAGGTAGCTTCTGAACATTTTCTAAACGGACTGGGAAACTGTTCAAGGTAACCCCTTAGAGTTCACATAGCTAGGGAAAAGCCTTCAGTCCTGCCTTGTTTTTGTTGATACACAAAGTCTACAGGCATTTGCCATAAAGCCAACTTATCCATCTTCATTCATCTTTGGCCTAAATCTGTCTCATAGCCTGGCTTGTCTAGATCCTGAGATCATTTTAGTGCTCTTAAAACATTTCTTTTCAGGAAAACAAAGAACAGTAACTGGAAATGTTCCCTTTTCAAAGAAATCCCTTGCAACCAGAACTGAAAACTACATGATAAGAAGGAATAACACTAAAAGCCCTGAAGTACTAGTAAAGCAAAAACTAGCCGAGTCTTCTTAATCTTAAATAGAGGCCTTTTCTAAGTACTCCATTCATTCAGCACTTAGACAAATTGTGAGGATGCTAGACCTGGATCCCTGATCTTTGAAAAAGTCAACAGTAGAGAAACTCAGAATTCCATAACTGGTACCACAGATGCTACTAGGAACTCTTCTTGAGACATACGTCATTAGAAAATACCTGAGATGAGGTCCATAAAGAATGATCTGGCCGGGCACGGTGGCTCATGCCTGTAATCCCAGCACTTTGGGAGGCCAAGGTGGGTGGATTGCCTGAGGTCGGGAGCTTGAGACCAGCCTGGCCAACATGGCAAAACCCCGTCTCTGCTAAAAATACAAAAAAAATTAGCCAGGTGTGTTGGCACATGCCTGTAATCCCAGCTAATCGGGAGGCTGAGGCATGAGAATCACTTGAACCTGGGAGGCAGAGGTTGCAGTGAACCGAGATCACACCACTTCACTCCAGCCTGGGCAACAGAGTAAGACTGTCTCAAAAAAAAAAAAAAAAAGAAAAAGAAAATAATGATCTATTCTGAGACAGGTTTCCTGCCTTTCCACCTGTGCTAACTCCTTTCTGAACCAAACCTTCTCTGTCATACAGTTTGCAGCAAGTGTTCAGTCTCTGTGAGTGAAAACTCCTCATTGGAGCTTTCCCCAGGACCCTTTTTCTGTCTATATGTGAAAAATAAAATTCTAACAAGAATACTCTCAGGCCTCAACATTTTATGAGACTATTAACTAGCATTTCAGTGAAATTATCAATTCTGGTTTTACACCATGACTGAAAATCTCAAGTACTTTACATAAAATTCATCAACAACCTGAGCCTAATTTACCATTCAGCCTGATAATTAATGAGCTGCAAATACTCATCTCCTGCCACATGTTAGCTGCTGCCTCAATCTTACATTTTAATTGGGCTTTCTTTCCTATCTCATTATTAAGTATTGATGAACTTTTAAAAGTTTTTTTTTAAAGAAAAGTTAAGAGACGGTGACAATTTTCTAAATAATGATGATGATAACAATGGCAGCAGAAGTTACAACAAGCAACAGCAGCTAACATTTACTGAAGGCCTTGGCTAAGGGCTTCACATACCCTGTCTCCTTTAATCCTCACATTCATGAGACAGGGAGTGTCTCTATCATCCTCATTTTATGGAAGAAACTGGAGCTCTTGGAGAGAAAGTAATTTGCCCAAGATCAGACAGCTATTAAAAGACATAAGCAGGACTTGAATCCAAGTTTGTTGGATTACAAAACACAACACTTAATGACACTATCTTAAAGAGATGAAGTATCTCCATAGGTAAAACCATCACAATAGTAAAAAATGATTGAAACAAGGAAATATAAAACTACTTAAAGATTTTTAAAATTTTAAAAATTTATCAATATATACAAATAAAAATACTTAATATATTAAAATTTAATATAACATAAATGTTAAATATAAATAAATGTGAAAACATGCTTAAATGTATTTAAGCAATGAAACTTATTTTACTGAATTCCTCTATATAGCTTAGTTTTATAGTGAACACCAGACTTTCCCCAAATTTCTGTAGTGCTAGAAAGGGAATATCTTCAATATAGAAAGTGGTTAGCATCTATCTACTAGAGTAATACTTTCACTGTTGTAGTTAATCTGAATGCCTGGTGTTATTGTATGTTACGAGAATGACAATATCATTATCCTAAATGGTTATCTGTTTTTGGAAATACTGATTCCAATGATACAACATGAAAACCACCTAAAAGCTGCTTTCCTTTCATTTTTCTGACACAGGCCATATTATCATCCTCACAGCATCAGTGACAGTTCCAGTTCCAAGTGTTTCCATGGCAACTGCTTTGGGAAAATGGAAACTAGTATCAGTGAGCAGTGACCTAATACTATAGCAATAACTCATCCATGTCATGGACTCTTTTTCCCTTATACATTTCCATTAATTTTAGCAAGATTTCTGCAAACTGATTTGGCTCACAACACTTTCCTAAAAGTGTTTTCTTTTTTTTAAACTAAGGTTTTAGCAACCACTTGGTCTAAAAGGATCTCACTGTTCAAAATATAATCAAACTGACTTGTAAAGGCAAGGGCACATTTTCATGTGGTCAAAGATTTTTATTATTTGACTTGGAGCTGGTTCTCATATTCAACTGGATTTTATAATTATATTAAAAATTATTATTTTATAGAAATATCAAGACAAATATTTCATTTGCTGAATCGTAACAGCCCTGAATATATCAGATGTAATTCCTCCTTTGATCATGGAACTGATATAAATACATTCATCTTCTGGATTAGAATATTCTGTTAAACTTGGTTCAAGATATTTAGATCCATTTTCCAATTGTTGACAAAATTTTTACCTTTCAATGAAACATTTATAAAAGGTATGCCTCTTATCATTCAACAAGGGTAATTTATAGCTGGACTATGGCAATTATTATTAAATAATAACATAAAATATCTACAACATATTTGGGTCAAGATTTTTCTGTTAATCTGCTTTGCTTCTTCTCAATTGCTTCTAGTCTCTATTTTCTACATACACGATTTATCCTAATTTTCAAAACCTATGTCCCCATTTTCTTAAAAGTCAGCATTATACCTTTCATTAAATCCATATCTATGACATACTGTCTTCAGTATAACCTTGATGCAAATGGAGCTACTGAGACTTATTAAATATTTTATAGAATGTGAGACAATAGATAAACTTGAAGCCTGGAAGGTTCGGTTCAAATTACCTAATTTTGAAAATAAGGAAAGTATTCACCATTCTTAAAAAGATAAGTACCTAAGGCATTTTATACATAGCTCCTAATTATTTCATAAACTCCAGTGGGAGCCTCAGAAAACTGGACTTGCAGGGAGAGACAATAAGATACAATAGCCCTTACCTCCTGGAGGTGGTTTGTTTTTGGAGGTGAGGATGACAAAGCCAAATCCTTCATTTTCTTTTCGTTGCAAGACAACATCATAGGGCTCCTGGGGTGCAGGCCTGGCTGGGACCTCTGCCCGGTTCAGGCGGGGAGATCCATTCTGTGTTGAAATGAAGGCCTGAGAGCTGTCGTCCTCGGGTTGTTTTTCTGTAATAAACATGATCAGTTTTGATATGTCTGGAACATCATAATTTCTGGTGACTAAAGTGTTTTTATGCTAAGCCTCTCACAGAAAAATTCAGTTTCTAATAACATAAAGAATAGAAAAGCAGCCCCACATGTGAGCTTCGGGTATAATCTGAGTGCAGATGTAGGCAACAGCAGTCCATCCGACTTCCCAAATACTCAGAGTGGATTACTGAAAAATACATACAATCTCATGTTATCTCATTTTTTTTTCCCCCGAGATGGCATCTTGCTCTGTCACCTAGGCTGGAGTGCAGTGGCGCGATCTCGGCTCATTGCAACCTCTGCTTCCTGGGTTCACGCCATTCTCCTGCCTCAGCCTCCTGAGTAGCTGGGATTACAGGTGCCCACCACCATGCCCGGCTAATTTTTGTATTTTTAGAAGAGATGGGGTTTCACCATATTGGCCAGGCTGGTCTCGAACTCCTGACCTCATGATCTCATTTTAAAGGAAGCTTTTCAAAGTTTCTGTGAGATTTGATAGTAAAAAAATTCTTCCTAAAACTGTTTTAGTTCCATCAAGGTTTATAACATGGACCAATAATTTTAATGAAACACATAATGAGGAATGACACATGAACTTCCTTTTAAAATCAATTATAAATATAATTTAGCTCAGTGACTGATATTCATTGATGTCTGTCTTAGAGGTTAAAGCATCAGGGCAGAAATGCTGCCCCATTATAACAGTTTGCTACCTGTACAGGATTTGTCTTATATGATGTGTTTTGCAACTGCAGTTTCCTGAGTGATGATATAAGATGAGTTCATCATTAGCAGTTCTCAGCCTTCAACCTCCCCAACCTCCACCCCTCAACTTGCTGGGACACATAACAAGCTGTCCACATGAATAGCAAACACTTCTGGGCATAGACAGGGTCATATGAAATTCCTGACAAATGGCCAATTAACCTACACCTTTTTCTGCTCTTCAAGGATGACATCAGAACTTGAGAATGACACAAAGTCCTAACTGATTTTTTAAAAAGGGCACATTTTTTGCCATAATTTGGTACAAACCATCGTTAATAATAACCACAACACACTGCAGTCATGTCCATATTTATAAGGTCTCTTTCTGGCTGAAAATTCACATGGTTTTAAAAATATGTTTTTTTCTTTTTTTTTTTTCAAAATGCATAGTTAGAATGTATTAGCTAAAATGTCTCCAATAATACCAAACTACTACGAAACTTCTTCATGATTCTTTCCAGGGAAGAGCGTAGGTTGTATAACATCACAATTTTACTGTAAGTAGTTACATTTGGCCTCCAACACAACCAAATTGAGGCAGTACTGCATTACAATCTATATGCATTCTAAATGCCTGGTATTTACCAAAGGAGGCAGGCCTTTACTTTGAATGTTGCAATAAAAAATACAATGCCTCATTTTTAAGAGTGATGTAAATATTCATCCAATTAACAACATTTATTAATGTCCACTTTGTACCAGACAGGCACTCTTTTAGGTGCCGAGCTTACAGCAGATAACTACACAAATAAAAATTCATACCTTCATGAGGCTTATATTCTTGTGCTACAGAGTTGTATTTTTTTAATTTTAAAGTGGAAAGAATTCACTTATAAGAATTTCTATTTAATTATTCATAAAGCTACTGGCGAGAAACTATAAGAGATATTCATATCCTAATGCTATGGTTTAAACCCTGATCTCTGAATTAAACTGCAACTTTTAATCCAGGCCCTACCTCTTACCAGTTATTTGTTTCTCAACCTTTCTCTGAGTAATCATAGAACTAGATAATGACCTCATAGTGTTGTGAAGATTAAATAAAATAATCCATGCATCTAGGACATAGTAAGCCTCAATAAATGTTAAATTATACTAAAACTTCTCAAGTAGAAACATCCTACTTTCCTTTAGTAGTTCAGATTTCACTGGGATCCAAAAATCTTTGTATATTCAGCTAGTGGGATATCTTGGTATGACTAAATAATTTTGTATTTGTTATTTAAAAAAAAAAAAACAAATTTAGGCTGGGCACAGTGGCTCACGCCTGTAATTCCAGCACTTTGGGAGTCTGAGACAGGTGGATCACTTGAGGTCAAGAGTTCGAGACCAGCCTGGCCAATGTGGTGAAACCCCGTCTCTACTAAAAATACAAAAATTAGCCGTGTGATGGTGTGTGCCTGTAATCCCAGCTACTCAGGAGGCTGAGGCAGGAGAATCGCTTGAACCCAGGAGGTGGAGGTTGCATGAGCTGAGCTCATACCACTGCACTCTAGCCTGGGTGACAGAGTGAGACTCTACCTCAACTCAACAAAACAAAACAAAACTGGATTTAAATCAATACTCCCACCTATAATACATTTGCAAAATGCATCAATATATGAAAATAATCTTAATATAGAAGCCCAAAATTTATTTTTTTATAGTAGTATTATTTCTGAATCCTTTTGTGTTTGCATAGCCTTCCACAGTGAGGCCCTGGATCACACCAAATGGGTTATCTTAGATACTACTGAATGTAATAAAATAACCTGCAAAACTACACAGGAAGTAGACTAGTATCTTTGTTTCTTTTTTAACTTTTCAGAGCGGGAACAAGTTCACACACCTCCATAGAAGATCTTCCGTCTGACAGTTAGTAACACATGGCCATTTCGAGCAGCAGTTGTCATGAGGTCCAAGACTTGTTTGTGTGATTTCCCTTTAACAGGAATTCCATCAATGCACATTAGTTCATCAGCTGCGCGGAGCCGACCATCTTTCTCAGCTGCTCCCAGGGGAATAATAGCCCCAATATATATCTGATAAGATAACAAAGTACAGTTTGGTCCACAGTGTAAAGTTTAGCTGAAGAGTTAAGGAATTCCTAACTTAGCATTGTGCAAACCAACATATTTTTGCAGTTCAACTATGAAAACAGTTATATTTTAGAAAGGTATTATCTGAGAAAGTGCCCATTCTCCAAAATGGCACTTCAAATAACCACATTGTATTATGTAATCCCTTATAGATCCTCAGGGCTGTGTACAAAGAAAATAGAAAATACAAAGTTGTTCGATAACTCAAAAAGCACAACCATTATCCCTATCATTACAATGAAACAAAACACTAAACTCAGAAAATATAAATCTGCAGAGTAGCTATTAAAAGTCTGTTCAATGTCATCAGGCAAGATTTTCTACATAGTGTTCACAGCAACTGGGATCATTCTCAACGGTACTCCCATCACATATGACTAACGGTACAAGTTCAATATACACAGCACAGAGACATTTCTTGTTTCTAAATCTCAGCGGGAACAGAGTGGCCTGAAGCTTCACTTGCATCTAGGTGAACAAATCTGGTTCATTTTGCTCACCAGCATTAGAATCCTATAATTAGGCAATCCTGAATGTTTAGGCTAGTTTCAGAGCTGCTAAAATCTGACATTTAAGAGAAAAGAAAGGTTTCTTCTAAGTTGTTTGAAACAAATTCTTAAAATGTCTAAGTGAACATTATGAGTATCAACAAAATAGGAAGCAATAAAACAAAAATACAAATACCACCAAGAACAATTAAAGTATCTAGTATTTGTTCTACATAGGGCAACCTGCCTTAAGCTTTATGTGTCTCCAATGACTGTTGTAACTGTAACCAATATGACCAATTAGAACAAATTTATACTACATAAATCAAATGTTCTATTCAGAAATAAGAAGCCTGTAATTTTTAAAGATTATTGTTCTTCACCTAACTTCCAACCATATTTTTTGATATATAATATATTGATATTACATAAAATAAAATGCAAATATGTTCTTAAACATGCTACAGAACACATTACTTCTTTGTTATTCAAACCGAGAGCAAAACTTAGAAACAAAACCCACTACATTTGTTCTCTAAAACAAGTTTATGTGAGAATCATGTGTAAACAAAATCCTAGACTTCAAATGCTTTGCAAATATAACCCTTATGCCTCTGGACAAAAATATTAATTATTTTATATTCCTCTAGTTTCAAAGGTAACAGATGAAATGACATGCAAAGTACTGAGCATGAAAATGCCAACCTATTAATAAGATGAGGTGAAACAATATGCACTGGCTCATGCCAACCATTTATGGAGCATCCAGAAGATAGAGTAATAGTGGGAAAGAGGACATGGGATTATAGGCTTCTTAGAGAAGGAAAATGTCTTAGACTCTGTTTAATGAGGGCAAAGGAAAATATAAACTTAAAATAAGCTTTATGTAGTTATTCACACAGAGAAGTAAATAAATTAATCACTGTCTAATTTGCAGCTGACATATTCAGTTTTTACCCACAGTTTTTAGCCTCAGCTACACCACAATAACTGAGGGACTATGATAATAATAGAAATGCAGTTATTCTTCATATTAATGAAACTGTTAGAGAAAAAAAAAACTTAAAACACACCATAATCCACCAAATCACCACTCAAAACGTTTGAACAGGAAACAGCCATGTTCCAAAGAAGTGACACTTACAGACTGGTCAGGTCCATCTCCTCCTAGCACCCTGAAGCCAAACCCTGACTCTTGTTTTCGAAGAAAAACATCCAAATCTTTGGTGTTTGGTGCTGAGGAAAATCAGAAAATATAAATACTGTGATTTATTTTAAAAGGATTAAAACAAAACAAAGTTCAGTATTTAGTAGGATATTATAGAGTAACTCAATAAACTATAATCTCAGAACTTTTTAATATGGAAAATTTGCACAAGAGTGTAACACACACACAATTCAACTATAAATCCTTGTTTTGAGCTCTAAACACAACTGTATGAAGACTGTTTAGAAACATTTACTCTCACTTCCATATACTCAGTATTACACTGCCATTAACTTCTAATGCTGTCCAATCAATATAACAATGTTGAATTCAGAATGATCAAACTTGAGTTTGATATTTGACAGGTGCAAATGACCTAAGTTAACACTTGGGTAAGGTACATTAAATCTGTATAGGCGCTCCTGTATAGAGTGCCTGTAAAATACCTTATTCCTGCTCTCAAGCTAATACCTTTCTCTCAGAAAAGTATTCCATATGAACTACTTACCTAGCCTAGTTTTGCAAAATGATAGCATTTTAAAGGAAAATAATTAAGAGCTAACATTTATTATTAGCCCCATTTTCTAGGTGGGAAAACTGAGGGTGTAAGTAAGTTGGCCATTGTCACATAGCAAGTGGTGAAGCTAAGATTTAAATCCAGGTTGATTTCCAGGGTCTAATCTCCTAACTCATACTGTCCTACCCTCAAAGGGTAGGTTGTATTCCTTAGAATATTAAGCAGGAGGATTGCTTGAACTTAGGAGGCAGAGGTTGCAGTGAACTGAAATCGTGCCACTGCATTCCAGCCTGGGCAACAGAGCAAGACTCCATCTCAAAAAAAAAAAAAAAAAGAATATTAAGTCACAAAAATCTATTTCATGACTAAAATTTTTTCTTTGGGAAAATATTAATGTTATTTATAGGTAAGAAGTATTTACTGTAAAGAGAGAAGAAATAAACATGTCAGGGAACTATGTAAAAAGTGAGATTAGTAAATTCCTGATAATATTCTATAGAAGCAGTATCTTTTGATATATACTTCCTATTAAAATTGTAGAACTTTAGAGATTAAAAGAGTCCACTTTGGGAGGCCGAGGTGGGCGGATCACGAGGTCAGGAGTTTGAGACCAGCTTGACTAACATGGTGAAACCCCGTCTCTACTAAAAATGCAAAACTTAGCCAGTCATGGTGGCATACGCCTGTAGTCCCAGCTACTCAGGAGGCTGAGGCAGGAGAATTGCTTGAACCTAGGAGGCAGAGGTTTCAGTGAGCTGAGATTGTGCCACTGCACTCCAGCTCCGGGTGACAGAGCAAGACTCTGTCTCAGGGGGAAAAAAAAAAAAAAAAGAGTCATCAGTTCAACTCACTTATTTTATGGGTGAAGCCTGATGGGACTGCAGAGTTTATACCAGTATTAATAATGTATCAGGCTATGAATGGAAAGTATGAAGAAAGGGATTCTACATAGTTATGCTAATTTAAATTATTGCTTTGCTGGGTGTACAACTGGTTTTCATCTTTCTGAATATGGCTTGGGATTATCAAGATGTACTTCTGCAACTAGTTAAATAAGCATTAAGTCAACTATACATATATTCCACTTGTACATATCTTTTCCAAGGTAGATTTACATCTCTTTCTAAGAACAAATAAATTTTAAAAAATTATACCTACTCAAATCTGCAATTTTACTTTGGAAAATATTTATCATTAGTAAGTGAATTAGTAGGAACATGCATGAATTTCTGCCTTATGCAGTCTCTCTTTTTATCTCTCAGCTGGACTCCTTTAAGGAGTCAACTCTTTAGTTTCTTCTTCAAATTGCACACCCTCCCTCAAATTGCACACACCTCTGATTCATCCTTCATACTCCTGCCAGAAAAACCTTTCTAAAACACAAAACTATGCCTTCCTTATAGTTAAAGGCATTCTGTGGTTCTCTGTTATTTATATGACCAACTCCAGCTCCCTTGGAAGGGCATCATTGGCCTTCCTCAATCTGTTCCTGCTCTCCTCTGTGACTTTCCTTGCCAATTGCACCAAGCGAAAGTGAACTACTTGCAGAGCCCAAGTCATGCAAGGCCAGTGTGCATGTGCTATTCCTTCTATCTTTCCCTTTTATCTTCCTCAAAGACACTTTTTCATCCCTGATGACTTAGTTAAAGCTTTGCTTCCAGTATGAAGCTTTTCCTGACACTTCCTACTGCCCACACTGATAAAACTGAATATTCCTTCTTTGGATCCCAATTTATCCATTTCATCTTTCTATCACTGTACCTGTTAGGCTTATTATGTGTACTTATTTGTATACTATTTGATTACATATTTGTCTTTTTCCATTTAGTTCTAATAATATTTTTGGGTGCAGGTCCTATGTAACCTATTTATCTCTGTATTCTGGTTACCTAGTATGGCATCTGGTAGATAACTAGCACTTAAAGCATGATTTTGAAAAAAATGAATGTGTGAATGTTGAATATGCATGGAAGAAGTCCAGAGTTCTATTAAAATGGTAATGAAGGAATAACTTTTCAATATGCTTCTGAAAGATGGGAAGGTCCTAGTCTAAAATAAATCCAAATTTATCTTGTTATATGCTCTCCTGAAATATTCCACAACTACTTACGTTTATCTTCATATAAAGTCTTAGATTTCAGGTAGACCTCGGAAGGATCCAATTTTGGGGATCCTGACCTGATAATGCTCGGTGGAAAAGGCATAGGCTGAGGAATAGGCTCATTTATGGCCTCCAAACTTCCTGCATTTTCCTTTTTATCTGTTTTCTGAAATGGAAAAGAGCCTTACTTAGTATTTTTTAAAAAGCAGATGGTTGACTAATTCATAAAACTGATATCTGAAATGGATATGTCAACTGATTATAGTTGTATAGGTGGCAGGATCAAAGACACAGCAGATTTACCGTTACAGGAATTCATTTTCATAGCAATGTGTATTTGGTTGAAACATATTTAACTTAAATTAGAAAAAAGTTTATAGTAATATCAACTGAAGAGCCTTAGTTAGTCCTATGTTTAAACAATTTTGCCCTTTTCTCCACCACCAAGACACAAATTGACTTTGAGATGAAGATAAATAGAAATACAACACAAGGCAGCACTTCTAAGTAAAGGAAGAGGGAGATTCAGAGAATATCTTCATAAAATTCTTAGCACGGCCCACCTCCCATTCACTGAGTTTAATTTCCAAGGAAGATGTTTAAGATAATACTCTCTCTAAGAAAACAGGAGAGGTTAACTCTAATTTAGGTTATAAAGATGGCACTGTGAAAACCCTGTCTGGCCAATTCACATATATTAAGAGAAAATGTACCATGCAAGACAATTAGATAAGGGAAAGCATAGTAGCATATTTTGATATTTTTCCTATTCAGATAGAACTTTCCCAAGATAACAGCCAAGCAAAATGACTTATTTAATAAAATGTTAACAATGAAATCCAATAAATGGCCTAAGAAATATGGTTTTGAGACCAGCTTGTTTTCCTGGATTATTGTTAGGAGAGGGAGATTATAGATGTTTGTGATCATTAACAATGACTAGAATGCAGGGGCACCAGTCTGTCAGGGAGTAATCAGGGGTCAGCCACTACAAAGTGTTGTGCTAGAGGGGACCCTTCAATCACCCAGACCCAATGAGAAGGCAGAGAAGCTAACAGTAGTCTCCTACCCTTCCCCATACATCTTAGCATTCTGTCAGAGGCGGTTAAAGTTCATCAGACCCTTCCATCAATTATAAAGCATTAGGGCCACTGCGACTGCAGTGGCATCCATTATGAAATAAATATGGTGGCACAGGAGTTAAAAATGATTACTAGAGGAACCAGAGAAATGTAGAATACAGTGCAATTTGAACTGAATGGACAAAAACAATTTCTGTTCACACTGGACCCAAGTAGTATAAGCAGTCAATGAAAAGGGCAGAAGCTGGCCGGGCGCAGTGGCTCATGCCTGTAATCCCAGCACTTTGGGAGGCCAAGGTGCGCAGATCACCTGAGGTCAGGAATTTGAGACCAGCCTAGCCAATGTAGTGAAACTCCATCTCTACCAAAAATATAAAAATTAGCTGTGTGTGGTGGCGTGCACCTGTCATTCCAGCTACTGGGAGGCTAAGGCACAAGAATTGCTTGAACCTAGGCGGCAGAGGCTGCAGTGAGCCAAAATCACACCACTGCATTCCAGCCTGGGTGATGGAGTGAGACTCTGTCTCAAAAAAAAAAAAAAAAAAAAAAAGGCCAGAAGCTGAGGGATTCTTTTTAATCTATAAAACAGCAAATTTGCAGAGGATTCCTACTTGGTGGGCTAGAAAGAACTAATTCATTTAATATAACCGTCTATAGTTTATGGTTATGGAAGGCCATGTTTTGATTTTGAGATAAAAGACTCCAAATGAGCAAACTAGAACTAAATTAGAATTTTAAATAAAATTGTCTTTATATCCAAAACATTGTGGATATTTAAATAGCTACAAATGTGCACCTTGTAGAGTTTCTTCCACAACAGCAGTATTTGATGCACTCCTTTTTAAAGTTCTTATTCTCTGCACAGGTCCTTAAACAGGCTACATGATTATTTAGAAGAATGCCAAAGAAGACACTGTTTCAGGTCTTTCACTTTGACAACAAGCAAATTTAGCATAGAAGGCCACAATTACTCTAGAAAGTCTTGTTTAGTCAGCCGGACGTGGTGTATCATGCCTGTAATCCCAGCACTTTGGGAGGCCGAGGCGGGCAGATCATGAGGTCAAGAGATCGAGACCATCCTAGCCAACATGGTGAAACCCTGTCTCTACTAAAAATACAAAAAAATTAGCTGGGTGTGGTGGCGTGCACCTGTAGTCCCAGCTACTTGGGAGGCTGAGGCAGGAGAATCGCTTGAACCCCGGAGGTGGAGGTTGCAGTGAGCCGAGATAGCGCCACTGCACTCCAGCCTGGGCGACAGAGCAAGACTCCGTCTCAAAAAATAAATAAATAAATAAATAATAAATAATAAGAAAAGAAGCTGAATTTAGTCTTAAAAGTAAGAAGATTATCTAAAGGTGCATGCATATCTATAGTCCCCACAAAATTATGTGAACTAGTACGTCTTCTCTTCAGGCAGGGGCAAGACGATGTAATAGTTTATCATCTGTCTTAACATTTAGGTCCTTCCTACCTTGTTTCTCTGAAACACAAAAGTAAAAAGACCTCTAGGTTGGTTCTTTAATGTGTTCACATTTTATAACTTAGAGAACAGGATTATTGGTACAATAGGCCTTTAGTAATCCTCCAGTTGCAATACTTAACCAGTGGAGCACATCTCCTCACTAGGGGGCTTTTTCAAACGCTTCCCTAGTTTCTAATAAATACAAGCCAAGGGCAGCATGCCTCCTAACTTCTCCCAGTCGATAATCATCACCACAGTGAGCTCCTCTTACAGAGGGCAATGTGGCATCTCTCTCAGTGTGTTGGGGAAAAGATTTGAGGACCAGTGTATACTCACCATTTTGGCAGTTTTGGTTGGTGAAGGAGGACCTTAAAAAAAAATGAGCCAAAGTTTAAAACCAGAGGATGCATTCCCAGATCACAAATACTGCTAATGTTTACGATAAAACTAGCTTCAACTTTTAGTACACTAGTATACATATATTATACTCATTATACATATATTATCTCATTTCATTTTTATAACATTCTGAAGGCACAAATGTTATGACCATCTTACAGAGAAGGTAAACTAAGATTCTTTCCTATACCAAAGAACCAGTAAGTGGCAAGGCAGGAAACTGACATCAAACCTGTGTGACATTGAACTTTGGTGTCTTTGTTATACTTGTTGAAGCCCTGGATTACTCTCAAGCACTCACAAAGAGATTTCTACCTTACTTGGAGCACATTCCACCATCACTCAGAGAAGAAACCCATGTGAATCAAAGAAACGAGATTAAGAAACAACTCCCAAAGAAGCTGAAGTGCTCGTTTGCCTCAATAGTGAAAAGTAAAATCCAGAGAGATAAAAGAGTAAGTGGCTTTTATTCTTCAAGATACTAGTCACTTATAAGTATGGATTTAAGAAAGCATATTAAAATTAAACTTTGTGATTATTCCTTGGAACTGAATTTGTAAATGTCTGGGAGGAGTTCATGTCAGCTGATGACCTTGGAAAATAAAAATTATATTTCTCTCACATAAGCACTGTGTGGTTTAATTAACATTTCAGATACTAGAGCTTAAGATAAAAACTTTATGAGCACATGCTATCATGATTGCCTCTGCAGAACAGATTAACACACCATCCAACATTTTACTTATCCACAGAGATGCTAGCTCTTTCAAAACATCTTTGGTGCATTACAGAGGTCCAGATGACGCACCATTGGTTGAAAGAGTCAATTTCTATTACTGTCATCAACACAGAAATGAAATTAAGAGGATGTATTTCATTTGAAGTATCACAATGCTGTGACTCTCTCTAATCATTAAAGCCATGAATCAGATTTTCAAAAGAATACAGAGGGAAATAAATCCATAATGGACATGAATGAAATCACTAATAATTTTTTAAAAACTGCTGAAAAAGATACTGCTTATGGAAACAATCAGACAGGACCTTAAGGAAAATGCACACTAATTACTATTTAAGTCTGCTGGGAAAACACATTCTAAACTGTAAGGAAAGACAATCAGTAGATATAAATGCTTGAACACTGAAACTTTTTCTATGTTGTGCTTTTACTTACCTCCTCTTAAGATAAGCAATGGTACATCAGCACCTACTGGAAACTGCTTTAGCACCTCTACCACTTGGAGATGTGTTAAATTCTGCACATTTTGATGGTATATTTCCTTAATTATATCTCCTTTCTGAAGGCCTTGACACCACTGACTATCCAGTATCATTTTCACCTTCTGTCCAGTAGGGCTGTCAGCAATTGCAAACCCAAACCCTTTAGGGCCCTTAATCAAAGGGATAGTCACTAGTTCAGGCTGGGAGCTGCCTGACGATGCCATGGATATTCTCTGCTCACTTGTATCTGATGGTCCATTGAGACCATCACCAGTCAAAGTGTGTCCCGATTTTCCATTCTGCTCCAGAACCATTGCTCCTGGCTTAAAATCCTGAGGATTCATGCAAGTCTCTCCCTTGGTTAATGACTGTCCATTGATGACAGGGGTAGCAGCAACAATGTCCACAACAGGATCTTCACTGTCATCAGGAAGTGGATAACCACGACATAAAGTGAGGTTTACATACTGATTGACAGGTACCAATTGAAACATCTGGACAACATCTGCATGAGTGTGACCGAGGACACAGTTGCCATTGATGTCTACAATAACATCGCCTGGAAAAACAAAATCATGTTAAAAATATTAAAATCAACAAATAAGTTAAATTTTTTGCTAGAGGGGCAAAAATAACTACAATTTAGCAACTAAATTTGAATTTTGGAAACCTCTATTAACTGCTGAAAAGATAGATTTCTAACACAGACCTTCTCCCTTTTCTAACTCCTCTCTAAAAAGTATGTATAAATGTCTAAAATCCTACTTATTTCAGTAGCAAAGAATTTTGACTTCAAGCTCAAGTGAATCATTAAAAAAAAAACCCTGATAATTTATATTATCATTGTTAGTATACCCTCTGAGTCATATCTAAGTATCCATGCAAAGCTAGGCACATTGCAGTAGGTATTTAGTACAGAAGCAAATAACTCCACTGACTACTTGTACAAACTGTATTATATTTTTTGAATAAATTAATTTTATTTATATATCTGTGTGTATGTATATATACATACACTGAAAAAGACGCTGTCCTTAACCAAACTCTAGACAGGTTCCTCTGAGCTCTTTTTTCAGTAGGCCTCATCCTTGGCATGTCCTCCAGAGCCCAGCTTTAGCAGGAATCCTGCTAAGTTGGTTTAGCCAGAATCACCCACTCTTGATATATGATCTAAGTCCTCATTCCCCACCATTCTCCAGGTGATTACCTGATCACCTCAGCCTGCATTCAGCAAGAATCCTGTCAAGTTCCTATAGCCCCTATAGCCAGAAATCCTCCTCCACCCCTGATATATATATAGATTTATATATATCTCATATATATTTATATATCATATATATTATATATATCTCATATATATTATATATATCATATATATTATGTGTATATATTATATATATCATATATATTTAATATGATATATATTTATATATGATATATTTTATATATCATATATATAAATATATATATATATTTAAATTTTACTTTAAGTTCCAGGATGCAAGTGCAGAATATGTAGATTTGTTACATAGGTATACGTGTGCCATGGTGGTTTGCTACACCTATCAACCCGTCATCTAGGTTTTAAGCCCCACATGCATTAGTTATTTGTCCTAATGCTCTCCCTCTCCTCGTCCCCCAACCCCCGACTGGCCCTGGTGTTTGTTGTTCACGGCCCTGTGTCCATGTGTTCTCATTGTTCAACTCCCACTTATAAGAACATGCAGCGTTTGGTTTTCCGTTCCTGTGTTAGTTTACTGAGGATGATGGCTTCCAGCTTCATCTATGTCCCTGCAAAGGACATGATCTCATTCCTTTTGGCTGCATAGTATTCCATAGTGTATATATACCACATCTTCCTTATGCAATCTATCATTGATGGGCATTTGGGTTGGTTCCTGTCTTTGCTATTGTAAATAGTGCTGCAATAAACATACGTGTGCATGTGTCTTTATAGTAGAATGATTTATATTCCTTTGGGTATATATCCAGTAATGGGATTGCTGGATCAAATGGTATTTCTGGTTCAAGATCCTTAAAGAATTGCTACACTGTCTTCCACATTAATTGAACTAATTTATACTCCCACCAATAGTGTAAAAGCGTTCCTGTTTCTCCACAGCCTTGCCAGCATCTATTGTTTCTTGACTTTTTAATAATCACCATTCTGACTGGCGTGAGATGATATCTCACTGTCATTTTGATTTGCATTTCTTTAATAATCAGCGATGCTGAGCTTTTTTTCATATGTTTGTTAGCCGCATAATTGTCTTTTTTTGAGAAGTATCTGTTTATATCCTTTGTCCACTTTTTGACAGGGTCAGTCTATCTTTAAATACCACCTTATTTCTTGAGTTTAAGAAGCCATTGGCTGGGCGTGGTGGCTCAGGCCAGGCGCAGCGGCTCATGCCTGTAATCCCAGTACTTTGGGAGGCCAAGGCAAGTGGATCACCTGAGGTCAGGAATTCAACACCAGCCTGGCTAACATGGCGAAACCCCATCTCTACTAAAATATAAAAAAATTAGGCCAGACGCGGTGGCTCACGCCTGTAATCCCCGCACTTTGGGAGGCTGAGGCAGGTGGATCACCTGAGGTCAGGAGTTCAAGACCAGCCTGGCCAACATGATGAAACCCTGTCTCCACTAAAAATACAAAAAATTAGCTGGGTGTGGTGGTATGTGCTATAATCCCAGCTACTCAGGAGGCTGAGGCAGGAGAACTGCTTGAATCCGGGAGGCAGAGGTTGCAGTAAGCTGAGATCGCAGCACTGCACTCCAGCCTGGGCAACAAGAGTAAAACTCCATCTCAAAAAAAGAAAAAAAATTAGCCAGGCATGGTGGCATGCGCCTGTAATCCCAGGTACTTAGGAAGCTGAGGCAGGAGAATCACTTGAACGCAGGAGGCGGAGGTTGCAATGAGCCGAGATTCTGCCACTGCACTCCAGCCTGGACAACAAGAGTGAGATTTGGTCTCAAACAAACAAACAAACAAAAAAACTAAACAGGTGGGAGCCGAGATGGCCGAATAGGAACAGCTCCGGTCTACAGCTCCCAGCGTGAGCGACGCAGAAGATGGGTGATTTCTGCATTTCCATCTGAGCTACCGGGTTCATCTCACTAGGGAGTGCCAGACAGTGGGTGCAGGACAGTGGGTGCAGTGCACCGTGTGCGAGCTGAAGCAGGGCGAGGCGTTGCCTCACTCAGGAAGTGCAAGGGGTCAGGGAGTTCCCTTTCCTAGTCAAAGAAAGGGGTGACAGACGGCACCTGGAAAATTGGGTCACTCCCACCCGAATACTGCACTTTTCTGACGGGCTTAAAAAACGGCGCACCAGGAGATTATATGCCACACCTGGCTCGGAGGGTCCTACGCCCACGAGTCTCACTGATTGCTAGCACAGCAGTCTGAGATCAAACTGCAAGGCGGCAGTGAGGCTGGGGGAGGGGCGCCTGCCATTGCCCAGGCTTGCTTAGGTAAACAAAGCAGCCAGGAAGCTAGAACTGGGTGGAGCCCACCACAGCTCAAGGAGGCCTGCCTGCCTCTGTAGGCTCCACCTCTGGGGGCAGGGCACAGACAAACAAAAAGACAGCAGTAACCTCTGCAGACTTAAATGTCCCTGTCTGACAGCTTTGAGGAGAGCAGTGGTTCTCCCAGCACGCAGCTGGAGATCTGAGAACAGGCAGACTGCCTCCTCAAATGGGTCCCTGACCCCTGACCCCCGAGCAGCCTAACTGGGAGGCACCCCCCACTAGGGGCAGACTGACACCTCACACGGCCGGGTACTCCTCTGAGACAAAACTTCCAGAGGAACGATCAGACAGCAGCATTCACGGTTCACGAAAATCCGCTGCTCTGCAGCTACCGCTGCTGTTACCCAGGCAAACAGGGTAGGGAGTGGACCTCTAGCAAACTCCAACAGACTTGCAGCTGAGGGTCCTGTCTGTTAGAAGGAAAACTAACAAACAGAAAGGACATCCACACTAAAAACCCATCTGTACATCACCATCATCAAAGAACAAAAGAAGATAAAACCACAAAGAGGGGGAAAGAACCGAGCAGAAAAACTGGAAACTCTAAAAAGCAGAGCGCCTCTCCTCCTCCAAAGGAATGCAGTTCCTCACCAGCAATGGAACAAAGCTGGATGGAGAATGACTTTGACGAGTTGAGAGAAGAAGGCTTCAGACGATCAAACTACTCCGAGCTACAGGAAGAAATTCAAATCAAAGGCAAAGAAGTTAAAAACTTTGAAAAAAATTTAGACGAATGTATAACTAGAATAACCAATACAGAGAAGTGCTTAAAGGAGCTGATGGAGCTGAAAGCCAAGGCTCGAGAACTACGTGAAGAATGCAGAAGCCTCAGGAGCCGATGCGATCAACTGAAAGAAAGGGTATCAGTGATGGAAGATGAAATGAATGAAATGAAGTGAGAAGGGAAGTTTAGAGAAAAAAGAATAAAAAGAAATGAACAAAGCCTCCAAGAAATATGGGACTATGTGAAAAGACCAAATCTACATCTGATTGGTGTACCTGAAAGTGATGGGGAGAATGGAACCAAGTTGGAAAACACTGTTCAGGATATTATCCAGGAGAACTTCCCCAACCTAGCAAGGCAGGCCAACATTCAAATTCAGGAAATACAGAGAACGCCACAAAGATACTCCTCGAGAAGAGCAACTCCAAGACACATAATTGTCACATTCACCAAAGCTGAAATGAAGGAAAAAATGGTAAGGGCAGCCAGAGAGAAAGGTCGGGTTACCCACAAAGGGAAGCCCATCAGACTAACAGTGGATCTCTTGGCAGAAACTCTACAAGCCAGAAGAGAGTGGGGGCCGATATTCAACATTCTTAAAGAAAAGAATTGTCAACCCAGAACTTCATATCCAGCCAAACTAAACTTCATAAGTGAAGGAGAAATAAAATCCTTTACAGACAAGCAAATGCCGAGAGATTCTGTCACAACCAGGCCTGCCCTAAAAGAGCTCCTGAAGGAAGCACTAAACATGGAAAGGAACAACCGGTACCAGCCACTGCAAAATCATGCCAAATTGTAAAGACCATCAAGGCTAGGAAGAAACTGCATCAACTAACGAGCAAAATAACCAGCTAACATCATAATGACAGGATCAAATTCACACACAATAATATCAACTTTAAATGTAAATGGACTAAATGCTCCAATTAAAAGACACAGACTGGCAAACTGGATAAAGAGTTAAGACCCACCAGTGTGCTGTATTCAGGAAACCCATCTCACGTGCAAAGACACACATAGACTCAAAATAAAAGGATGGAGGAAGATCTACCAAGCAAATGGAAAACAAAAAAAGGCAGGGGTTGCAATCCTAGTCTCTGATAAAACAGACTTTAAACCAACAAAGATCAAAAGAGACAAAGAAGGCCATTACATAATGGTAAAGGGATCAATTCAACAAGAAGAGCAAACTATCCTAAATATATATGCACCCAATACAGGAGCACCCAGATTCATAAAGCAAGTCCTGAGTGACCTACAAAGAGACTTAGACTCCCACACAATAATAATGGGAGACTTTAACACCCCACTGTCAACATTAGACAGATCAACGAGACAGAGAGTTAACAAGGATACCTAGGAATTGAACTCAGCTCTGCACCAAGCAGACCTAATAGACATCTATAGAACTCTCCACCCCAAATCAACAGAATATACATTTTTTCCAGCACCACACCACACCTATTCCAAAATTGACCACATAGTTGGAAGTAAAGCTCTCCTCAGCAAATGTAAAAGAACAGAAATTATAACAAACTGTCTCTCAGACCACAGTGCAATCAAACTAGAACTCAGGGTTAAGAAACTCACTCAAAACCACTCAACTACATGGAAACTGAACAACGTGCTCCTGAATGACTACTGGGTACATAACGAAATGAAGACAGAAATAAAGATGTTCTTTGAAACCAACAAGAAGAAAGACACAACATACCAGAATCTCTGGGACACATTTAAAGCAGTGTGTAGAGGGAAATTTATAGCACGAAATGCCCACAAAAGAAAGCAGGAAAGATCCAAAATTGACACCCTAACATCACAATTAAAAGAACTAGAAAAGCAAGAGCAAACACATTCAAAAGCTAGCAGAAGGCAAGAAATAACTAAAATCAGAGCAGAACTAAAGGAAATAGAGACACAAAAAACCCTTCAAAAAATTAATGAATCCAGGTGCTGGTTTTTTGAAAGGATCAACAAAATTGATAGACCGCTAGCAAGACTAATAAAGAAGAAAAGAGAGAAGAATCAAATAGATGCAATAAAAAATGATAAAAGGGGATATCACCACCAATCCCACAGAAATACAAACTACCATCAGAGAATACTACAAACACCTCTACGCAAATAAACTAGAAAATCTAGAAGAAATGGATAAATTCCTGGACACATACACCCTCCCAAGACTAAACCAGGAAGAAGTTGAATCTCTGAATAGACCAATAACAGGCTCTGAAATTGTGGCAATAATCAATAGCTTACCAACCAAAAAGAGTCCAGGACCAGATGGATTCACAGCCGAATTCTACCAGAGGTACAAGGAGGAACTGGTACCATTCCTTCTGAAACTATCCCAATCAATAGAAAAAGAGGGAATCCTCCCTAACTCATTTTATGAGGCCAGCATCATCCTGATACCAAAGCTGGGCAGAGACACAACCAAAAAAGAGAATTTTAGACCAATATCCTTGATGAACATTGATGCAAAAATCCTCAATAAAATACTGGCAAACCGAATCCAGCAGCACATCAAAAAGCTTATCCACCATGATCAAGTGGGCTTCATCCCTGGGATGCAAGACTGGTTCAATATACACAAATCAGTAAATGTAATCCAGCATATAAACAGAACCAAAGACAAAAACCACATGGTTATCTCAATAGATGCAGAAAAGGCCTTTGACAAAATTCAACAGCCCTTCATGCTAAAAACTCTCAATAAATTAGGTATTGATGGGACGTATCTCAAAATAATAAGAGCTATCTATGACAAACCCACAGCCAATCTCATACTGAATGGGCAAAAACTGGAAGCATTCCCTTTGAAAACTCGCACAAGACAGGGATGCCCTCTCTCACCACTCCTATTCAACATAATGTTGGAAGTTCTGGCCAGGGCAGTTAGGCAGGAGAAGGAAATAAAGGGTATTCAATTAGGAAAAGAGGAAGTCAAATTGTCCCTGTTTGCAGATGACATGATTGTATATCTAGAAAACCCCATTGTCTCAGCCCAAAATCTCCTTAAGCTGATAAGCCAAAAGTCTCAGGATACAAAATCAATGCACAAAAATCACAAGCATTCTTATACACCAATAACAGACAAACAGAGAGCCAAATCATGAGTGAACTCCCATTCACAATTGCTTCAAAGAGAAAAAAATACCTAGGAATCCAACTTACAAGGGACGTGAAGGACCTCTTCAAGGAGAACTACAAACCACTGCTCAATGAAATAAAAGAGGATACAAAGAAATGGAAGAACATTCCATGCTCATGGATAGGAAGAATCAATATCGTGAAAATGGCCATATTGCCCAAGGTAATTTATAGATTCAATGCCATCCCCATCAAGCTACCAATGACTTTCTTCACAGAACTGGAAAAAACTACTTTAAAGTTCATATGGAACCCAAAAAGAGCCCACATTGCCAAGTCAATCCTAAGCCAAAAGAACAAAGCTGGAGGCATAACGCTACCTGACTTCAACCTACTACAAGGCTACAGTAACCAAAACAGCATGGTACTGGTACCAAAACAGAGATATAGATCAATGGGACAGAACAGAGCCCTCAGAAATAACGCCGCACATCTACAACTATCTGATCTTCGACAAACCAGAGAAAAACAAGCAATGGGGAAAGGATTCCCTATTTAATAAATGGTGCTGGGAAAACTGGCTAGCCATATGTAGAAAGCTGAAACTGGATCCCTTCCTTACACCTTATACAAAAATTAATTCAAGATGGATTAGACTTAAACGTTAGACCTAAAACCATAAAAACCCTAGAAGAAAACCGAGGCATTACCACTCAGGACATAGGCATGGGCAAGGACTTTATGTCTAAAACACCAAAAGCAATGGCAACAAAAGCCAAAATTGACAAATGGGATCTAATTAAACTAAAGAGCTTCTGCACAGCAAAAGAAACTACCATCAGAGTGAACAGGCAGCCTACAAAATGGGAGAAAATTTTCGCAACCTACTCATCTGACAAAGGGCTAATATCCAGAATCTACAATGAACTCAAACAAATTTACAAGAAAAAAACAAACAACCCCATCAAAAAGTGGGCGAAGGACATGAACAGACACTTCTCAAAAGAAGACATTTATGCAGCCAAAAAACACATGAAAAAATGCTCACCATCACTGGTCATCAGAGAAATGCAAATCAAAACCACAATGAGATACCATCTCACACCAGTTAGAATGGCAATCATTAAAAAGTCAGGAAACAACAGATGCTGGAGAGGATGTGGAGAAATAGGACCACTTTTACACCGTTGGTGGGACTGTAAACTAGTTCAACCCTTGTGGAAGTCAGTGTGGCGATTCCTCAGGGATCTAGAACTAGAAATACCATTTGACCCAGCCATCCCATTACTGGGTATATACTCAAAGGACTATAAATCATGCTGCTATAAAGACACATGCACAAGTATGTTTATTGCGGCACTATTCACAATAGCAAAGACTTGGAACCAACCCAAATGTCCAACAACGATAGACTGGATTAAGAAAATGTGGCACATATACACCGTGGAATACTATGCAGCCATAAAAAATGATGAGTTCATGTCCTTTGTAGGGACATGGATGAAATTGGAAATCATCATGCTCAGTAAAATATCGCAAGAACAAAAAACCAAACACTGCATATTCTCACTTATAGGTGGGAAGTGAACAATGAGAACACATAGACACAGGAAGGGGAACATCACACTCTGGGGACTGCTGTGGGGTGGGGGGAGGAGGGAGGGATAGCATTAGGAGATATACCTAATGCTAAATGACGAGTTAATGGGTGCAGCACACCAGCATGTCACATGTATACATATGTAACTAACCTGCACATTGTGTACATGTACTCTAAAACTTAAAGTATAATAATAATTAAAAAAACAAAACAAAAAAACTGAACAAAACAAAAGCCATTGCTAACAATGTACTTTAAAAATTCATTCTAGTTTGACAAATTTTGAACTGAAGATTAGAATGATGTTAATTTATGAGTGTATTTTCTTGTAGTATCCTTTTTGCAGCAATTTTGAATTTGATATATAAATCAGATTTCAAAAGGTGAAACAAGCAACAAAAAATTCAACAGAAGCAAACAATGCATTATTGAAGACACTGACAAGGCAGCTTAATAAATCCCTCTAAAAGTTGGTTTTGCTTTCCTGATTTGACATTAGTAAGACTATTTTGGTTGTAGAATCATTACCAGTTGACGGTCATCAGTTGGGTATTTTTTAATACAGTCTTGACTTAAAATTTGGCCCCTGTTGTCTCATCAATTAGCTTTTATTTGAATATGATTATTTAAAAGGTTATTGCCAAACAAAGGTGCTTTAATTTGTTCTGATGGCTTTTAAAAAACTCAATGTGTTATTAAAGCTCCCGGAATTTTCACGGAAATATTGTATTGCCATGCAAATTAGATAAGCATATTAGGCAAATATGAAACTACATTTTGAAATCCTGACAGCATACACAATAGCTAAGACATGTGTTTCATGGATAAAATGTTGAAAAGGTCAAAACTGAAAACAAAAGAACCTTACTATTAATTTTAATCTCTAAAGTTTGTTAACTTTATAAAGTAATAAAGTAGAAAAAAATAATTTTCTTTACAAGTATAACTTGATTATTTTAAGTTTTCCTGTTTTAAGTTTTTGTTACCTCAATGGGAAAGCATAATGTGAGAGATCAAAAAATACTATGACAATTCAACCATCTGAATGTTGGTCCATATTTTCATGGTATGTGAAATAACAGAGGATTAGAAAAGTCTAGCAAACACTGCAAAAAGCAACCTCAGTATTAATACTAAAATCTTTCTGGAAAACAATGCTTAAACTTCCCCCCGCAATCAGAAACTAGTCTTCAACCTTCTCCAAGTTCCTGAACCACAAACACTCCCAGCCATATTAAAATATCCAGCAATTACCAAGTAAAGCCTTTAGGAAACTATAGAAAAGACAAGTTTACACTACTTTGTAAAAATGGTAATGTTATATCTACAATTCTTAACATAGGAGTTCAATTTAATAACCAGTAAGATTAAGGAAGCAAACAAACTTGGGAAAAACGGCAAGATTTAACAATTTGATACCATGATAAACACTACACAGGACCTTTTTTCAAATAAAGTTATAGGTAAATGTTTGCTCCAAAAGTATCCTCTATAATTCAAGAAAATCAAACAAATACTTTTCTGAGATGATTAATAAATCTTTAGTTTTATACAGCAAAAGGATTATCTCAAAGTTATATAAAATATTTCAAAATATTAATACATTTAATGTTTTCTCCAACAGTTTTCACCTGTTTGTAAAATGGCCCACCATCAAAGATAATATGCATTTAGTTTAGAGGATAGATGGTGACGGAGGGCAGAGCAAAGTGGCGGGATAGAAGCCTACACTACTCATCCCCCTACCCCCACAGAAACACCAAATTTTAACAACTAACTACACACTAAAAGTACCGTTACAAGAGACAAAAAGCAGGTGAGCAATCATAGTGCCTGGTTTGGACTTCATATCACTGAAAGAGACACTGAAGAAGATAGGAAAGGCAGTCTGGAATTGCCAGTGCTACCACTCCCCCATCCTCCCTGCAGTGGTGGTGAGAATTTGCATGCTTGGGAGAGGGTGAGCACAGCGATTGTCAGGATTTGCATTGAACTCAGTGCTCCCGTCACAAGGGAAAGCAGAACCAGGCTGTACTCAGCTGACATATGCCAACAAAGGGAGCATTTGGGTCGACCCTAGCCATAGGGGAATTGCCCATTCCAGTGGTTGGAGACTGAGTTCCAGCAAGCCTCACCACTGGGGGCTGGAGTGCTCTGGGCCCCGAGTGAAATGAGGGGCAGTCTAGGCCACAAGGACTGCAATTCCTAGACAAGTCCTAGTGCTGAGCTGGGATCAGAGACACCTGACTGCAACCTACGAGACACCAGCCAGGGCAGCTAAGGGAGTGCTTATGCCACCTCTCCCTTAGCTCCCGGCAGCAGCCACCTGGTATGGAGAAATCTGTGTGATTGTGAGAGGGAGAGCACAGTGGCTGACGGACTTTTCATTGAACTCAGTGCTGCCCTGTCACAGCAGAGACCTAGCAGGTTTCATCACCTGCCTGCTCAAGAGCCCCTGGGCCCTGAATAACCAATAGCAATACCCAGGTAATAAATACACCACGGATACTGGGCTCTGAGACATGCTGGCTTTAGGCGTGACCCAGCACATTCCCTGCTGTGGTAACTATGGTGAAAGACTGCTGCTTGAGAAAAGTAGGGGGAAAGGTAAAGGTGACTGTGTCGTGCAGCTTAGGTACCAGCTCAGCCACAGTAGGGTAGAGCACCAAGCAGGCTCTCGGGGTCCCTGAGTCCAGGCCTAGGCTCTTGGTCAGCATTTCTGGACCTAGCCTGGATCAGAGGAGAGCCCACTGTCCTGAAGGGTGAGTCCCAGGCCTGACAGCATTCATCACAAGCTGACTGAAGAGCCCTTGCGCTTTAGGTGAGCGTTAGCAGTGGCCTGGCAACACCCCCACACACCCACATGGGCCAGTGTTGGTGGCCACAGGGAGAGGTTTCTGTCTGTGGAAGGTGAAGAATGGGAAGAATTCTGTCTGTCTTGTGGTTTGAATGCCAGCTTAGCCAGAGTAGAATAGAATACCAGGTAAATTTCTAAGGTTTTTGACTTCAATCCCTGGCTCCCAGACGATATCTCTGAATCCACTCGCGGCTTGGGGAAACTCACCATCCTGAAGAGAGGGACACGAACCTAGCTCACTTTGCCACCTGCTGATCACAGGGCTCCAGGGCCTTGAGTTAATTTAAGTGGTAGCCAGGTAGTGGTTACAGCTGGCTGTGGGCAAGATCCAGTGCTGTGCTGGTTTCATGTCTCACCCAGCGCAGTCACAGTGGTGGTGGCCACAGGGATGTTTATGTCCCCCAACCCCCAGTTCCAAGAGGCTCAGCACAGAGAGAGAGAAAGAGAGAGACAGAGAGCGAGGGAGGGAGGGAGGAGGAGAGAGAGAGAGAGAGAGAGAGAGAGAGAGAGAGAGAGAGAGACTGACTTTGTTCGTTTGGAAGAATGTAAGGGAAAAGAACAAGAGTCTCTGTCTATTAATCCAGATAATTCTTCTGAATCGTATCCAAGAATACTAAGGTGGTACTTATTGTTATTGGGTTTAGGACCTAGGTCCCTTCGAATACCTGGAAAGCCTTCCCAAGGATGGGCACAAAGAAGCCCAGCCTGCAAAAACTACAATAAATGCCTAACTCTTCAATGCCCAGACACCAACAAACATCTATAAGGATCAAGACCATCCAGGAAAACATGACCTCACCAAATGAACTAAATAAGGCACTAGGGACCAATCCTGGAGAAACAGAGATATGTGACCTTTCAGATAGAAAATTTAAAATAGTTGTTTTGAGAAAACAACAACAAAAAATCAAGATAACAGAGAGAAGAAATGCAGAATCCTGTCACATAAATTTAACAGACTGAAATAATTAAAAAGAATCAAACAGAAATCTAGAGTTGAAAAATACAACTGACATGCTAAACAATGCATCAGAGTCTCTTAACAGCAGAATTGATCAAGTAGAAGAAAGAATTAGTGAGCTTGAAGACAGCCTATTTGAAAATACACAGTCAGAGGAGACAAAAAAAAAAAACAAACAAGAATAAAGAACAATAAAGCACACCTACAGTATCTAGAAAACAGCCTCAAAAGGGCAATTCTAAGAGTTATTGGCCCAAAAGAGGAGGTACAGAAAAAATGAGGTAAAAATTTATTCAAAGGGATAATATCAGAGAACTTCCCAAACCTAGAGAAAGATACCAATATTCAAGCACATGAAGGTTATAGGGCACCAAGCAGATTTAACCCAAAGGAGACTACCTCAAGGCATTTAAAAATCAAACTCCCAAAGGTCAAAGATAAAGAAAGGATCCTAAGAGCAGCAAGAGAAAAGAAACAAGTAACATACAAAGGAGCTCCAATATGTCTAAGAGCAGACTTTCCAGTGAAAACCTTACAGGGCAGGAGAGAGTGGCATGACATATTTAAAGTGCTTAGGAAAAAAACCTTTTACTCTATAATAGTGTATCTGGCAAAAATATCCTTTAAGCATGAAGGAGAAATAAAGACCTTCCAGACAACAAAAGCTAAGGGATTTCGTGAACACTAGATCTGTCCTACAAGAAATGCTAAAGGGGGTTCTTCAATGTGAAAGAAAAGGACATTAATGAGCAATAAGAAATCATCTGAAGGTACAAAACTCACTGGTAATAGCACACAGAAAAACATAGAATATTAAACTGTAATTGTGGTGTGTAACATACTCTTAAGTAGAAAGACTAAACAATGAACCAATCAAAATAATAACTAGAACAAATCTTCAAGACAAAGTACAATAAGACATAAAGAGAAATAACAAAAAATTTAAAAGGAAGGGATGAAGTTAAATTGTACAGTTTTTATTCATTTTCTTTTTGCTTGTTTGCTTCTTTGTTTATACAATCAGTGTTAATTTGTCCTCAGTTTATAATTATGAGTTATAATATAGTATTTTCAAGCGTCCTGGTAAACTCAAATAAAAAAAATACATTGGATACACAAGAAAATAAAAAGCAAGAAATTAAATCATACCACAGATAAAATCACCTTCACTAAAAGGAAGGAAGGCAAGAAGGAAGAGACGATCACAAAACAACCAGAAAACAAATAACAAAATGGCAGGAGTAAGTTCTTACTGATCATTAATAACACTCAATCCATATGGACTAAACTCTCCAATCAAAAGACATAGAGAAGATGAGTGAATAAAAAAAGCAAGACCTGATGATCTATTGCCTAGAAGAAACATATGTCACCTGTAAAGGTACACATAGAATGGAAATAAAGGACTGGAAAAAGACATTCCACGCCAGTGAAAACCAAAAAACAGTAGCAGTAGCTACATTTATATCAGACAAAATAGATTATAAGACAAAAACTGCAAGAAGAGACAAAAAGGTCATTATATAATAATAAAGGGGTCAATTCAGCAAGAGGATATAACAATTGTAAATGTATATGCATCCAACACTGGAGTACCCAGACACATAAAGCAAGTGTTACTTGCTTTACTAGAGCTAAAGAGAGAGGTATTTTATCATATATTACAATTATATATTTTATATATATAATTATTATATAATATATGATACATATTATTAGAGCTAAGGAGAGAGAAATAGACCTCAATACAATAATAGCAGGAGACTTCAACATCCCACTTTCAGCATTAGATCTTCCAGACAGAAAATCAACAAGGAAACATCAGACCTAATCTGCACTATAGACTACATGGACCTAATAGATATTTACAGAACATTTCATCCAATGGCTGCAGAATATATATTCTCCTCAGCACGGCATCATTCAAGGATAGACCATATGTTAGGTTACAGAACAAGTCTTAAAACATTCCAAAAAATTAAAATTATATCAAGTATCTTCTCGACTGCTATGGAATAAAATCAGAAATTAATAACAAGGGGAATTTTGGAAACTATACAAACACATGGAAATTAAACAATAGGTTCCTGAATGACCAGTGAGTCAATAAAGGAATTAAGAAGGAAATTGGAAAAATTTCTTGAAACAAATAATAATGGAAACAAAACACACCAAAACCTATGGGATACAGCAAAAGCAGTACTAAGAGGGAAATTTATAGCTATAAGTGCCTATATATATAAAAAAAGAAAAACTTCAAATAAATAACCTCATGATGCATCTTGAAGAACTAGAAAAGAGCAAATTAAGCTCTAGATTAATAGAAGAAAAGCAGAAAGAGTAGAAATAAATGAATTTGAAATGAAGAAAACAACACAAAAGATCAAAGAAACAAAAAGTTGGTTTTTTGAAAAGATACAATTAACAAACCTTAGACTAACAGAAAAAAAGAGATAAGATCCAAGTAAATAAAATCAGAGATGAAACAGGAGACATTACAACTGATACTGCAGAAATTCAAAGGATTGTTAGAGACTATTATGAGCAACTATATGCCAACAAATTGGAAAACCTAGAAGAAATGGATAAATTCCTAGACACACACAACTTACCAAGATCAAACCACAAAGAAATCTAAAACCTGAACAGACCAATGACAAGCAACAAGATTGAAGCCATAATAGTCTCCCAGTAAAGTAAAGCCCAGGATCTGATGGCTTTACTGCTGAATTCTACCAAGCATTTAAAGGAGTAATACAATTCCTACTCAAACTATTCTGAAAAATAGAGGGAAGAATAATTCCAAACTCATTCTGTGATGCCAGTATTACCCTGATATCCAAATCAAAGACATATCAAAAAAAGAAAACTACAGGCCAGTATTTCTGATAAGTACTGATGTAAAACTCCTCAACAAAATATTAGCAAGTCAAATTTGACAATACATTAAAAAGAACATTCATCATGACCAAGTGGGATTTATCCCAGGAATGCAAGGATGGTACAATATATGCAAATAATCAGTGTGATACATGGTATCAACAGAATGAAGGATAAAAACTATAATCATTTGAAGCAGATGGATCACCTGAGGTCAAGAATTCGAGACCAGCCTAGCTAACATGGTGAAACCCCATCTCTACTAAAAATATAAAATTAGCCAGGCGTGCTGGTGAGTGCCTGTAATCCCAGCTACTCTGGAGGCTGAAGCAGGAGAATCACTTGAACCCAGGAGGTGGGGGTTGCAGTGAGCTGAGATCACGCCACTGCCCTCCAGCCTGGGTGACAGAGACTCAGTCTAAAAAACAAAACAAAACAAAACAAAACAAAAACAAAAAAACTATAATAATTTCAACTGATGCTGAAAAAATTTAATAAAATTCAACACCCCTTTATGATAAAACCCTAAAAAAACTGGGTATATAAGAAACATACCTCAATATAATAAAAGCCATATATACAACAGAGCCACAGCTAGTATCACACTGAATGAGGGAAAAACTGAAAGTCCTTCCTCTGAGATCTGGAAAATGAAGATGCCCACTTTCACCACTGTTACTCAACACAGGACTGGAAGTTCTAGCTAAAGCAATCAGCAGGAGAAAGAAATAACAGGCATACAAATTGGAAAGGGAGAAGTCAAATTATCCTTGTTTGCAGATGATGGGATCTTATATTTGGAAAAACTTAACAACTCCACAAATAAACTATTAGAACTGATAAACAAATTCAGTAAAGTTGCAGGATACAAAAGCGACATACAAAAATCAGTAGCCTTTCTATGTGCCAGTGAACAATCTGAAAAAGAAATAAAAAAGTAATCCTATTCACAATAGCCACAAATAAGATTAAATACCTAGGAATTAACTTAACCAAAGAAGCAAAAGATCTCTGCATTAAAAATTATAAAATGCTGATGCAAGAAACTGAAGAGGACACAAAAAATGAAAAGATATTTCATGTTCATAGTTGGAAGAATCAATATTCTTTTCAATACTACCCAAAGCAATCTAGAGATTCAATGCAATCTCTATCAAATCTCTATCAAAATACCAATGACATTCTTCACAGAAATAGAAAAAAAAATTCTGAAATTTATATGGAACCACAAAAGACCCAGAATAGCCAAAGCTAGCCTGAGGAAAAAGAACACAACTGGAGGAATCACATTACCTGACTTCAAATTATACTACAGAGCTATAGTAACTAAAGGAAGATGGTATTGGCATAAAAACAGACACATAGACCAGTGGAACAGAATAGAGAAATCCATACACCTACAATGAACTCATTTTCAAGAAAGGTGCCAAGAACATACATTGGAGAAAAGATAGTCTCTTCAATGGTTCTAGGAAAATTGGATATCCACATGTAGAGAATGAAACTTGACTTCTATCTCTCGCTGTATACAAAAATCAAATCAAGGTGAATTAAAGACTTAAATCTAAGACTTCAAACTATAAAACTAAAAAAAGAAAACATTGGGGAAACTCTCCAGGACATTGGTCTGGGCAAAAATTTCTTCAGTGATACTCCACAAGCCTAGGCAACTAAAGCAAAAATGGACAAATGGGATCACATCAAGTTAAAAAGCTTCTGCATAGCAAAGGAAACAATCAGTCAAGTGAAGAGACAGCCCACAGAATGGGAGAAAATCTTTGCAAACTATCCATCTCAAAAGAGATTAATAACCAGAATATATAAGGAGCTCAAACAACTCTATAGGAAAAATCTAATAATCTGATTAAAAAATGGGCAAAACATTGGAATAGACATTTCTCATGAAGAAGACATAGAAACAGCAATATGAATAAGTGCTCAGGTCATTGATCATCAGATACATACAAATCAAAAGCACAATGAGGTATCTTCTTGCCCTGGTTAAAAATGGCTTTTATCCAAAAGACAGGCAATAACAAATGCTGGAGAGGGTGTGGTGAAAAGGGAACCCTCATACACTGTTGCTGGGAATGTAAATTTGTACAACCACTATGGAAAACAATTTGGAGGATTCTCAAAACACTAAAAATAGAGATACCATACAATCTAGCAATCCCACTGCTGAGTATATACCCACAAGAAAGGAAATCAGTATATTGAAGAGATATCTGCACTCCCATGTTTGTTACAGCACTTTTCACAATAGCCAAGATTTAGAAGCCACCTAAATGTCCATCAACAGATAATTAGATAAAGAAAACATGGTACATATACACAATGGAGTGCTATTCAGCCATAAAAAGAATGAGATCTTGTCATTTGCAATGACACAGATGGAACTGAAGATCATTATGTTAAGTGAAGTAAGTCAGGCAAAGAAACACAAACTTTGAATGTTCTCATTTCTTTGTGGATGCTAAAAATTAAAACAACTGAACTAATGGAGCTAGAGAGTAGAAGGATGATTACCAGAGGCTGGGAAGGGTAGTTAGGGTTGGGGGGGCGGTGAGAGGGAAGTGGAGATGGTTAAGGAATATAAAAAATATATAGCTAGAAAGGCCGGGTGCGCTGTGGCTCACGTCTGTAATCTCAGCACTTTGGGAGGCCAAGGCAGGTGGATCACGAGGTCAGGAGATCCAGACCATCCTGGCTAACACGGTGAAACCTCGTCTCTACTAAAAATACAAAAAATTAGCCAGGCGTGGTGGCGGGCGCCCGTAGTCCCAGCTACTCGGGAGGCTGAGGCAGGAGAATGGCGTGAACCCGGGAGACGGAGTTTGCAGTGAGCCGAGATCGCGCCACTGCACTCCAGCCTGGGCGACAGAGCAAGACTCCGTCTCAAAAAAAAAAAAAAAAATATATATGTGTGTGTGTGTGTGTGTGTGTGTGTGTATACATGTGTGTATATATATGTGTATTATATATGTGTGTGTGTGTATATATATATATAGCTAGAAGGAATGAATAAGACCTAGTTATTGATAACACAATAGGGTGACTACAGTCAGCAATAATTTAACTGTACATTTTATAACTAAAAGAGTATAAACGGGTTGTTTATAACACAACAGATAAATGCTTGAGGAGATGTATACCCCATTTTCTATGATGTGGTTATTACTTATTGCATGCCTGTATCACAGTATAATATCTCATGTATCCCATAAATATATATACCTACTGTATACCCATACAACTTTTTTTTAAATTAAAGGATAAACTATTTTAATACTAGAATCTCTTTCTTTAGTTATATAATTTAATTATTTCTCTCTCTTTATGTATATAAAATCTCTTCACTATAATTTTTGTTATAGTATCACTACTCTTCAAATAATTATGAAAAATTTCTTACCTGGTGCAATTTTCCCATCCTGAGCTGCGGGACCATCTTTCAGCACATTTTTCACTTGTAGGAACTCGTCAGGTCTATCTCCGCCAATAATAGTAAAACCAAATCCCATTGTGCTTTTTTTCAGTGATGCTCGAACAAGGACACCTTTAAGCTGGGATGGATCTCTTGTGAAGTGTGATTTTTCCAAATCTGTGCCAAAATGAGAAGTGGGTTTGAGAACAAAAATAATTACAATGAATATAGCACTCAGAGTCAATCTTTTATACGACTTTTTAATGTTATTCTCAACTTAATCTCTTTCTCATTGCCTTGTCTGTGCTTACTTTCAACCCAGAGTCCATTATATGAAGTCAAAATGATACAACCTTTAGCACTCAATTCCTGAAAGTTTGGATACTATTCAACTGTACTATAAAACTCAGCATCTACTGAGTTTTATGTGCAAAGTACTATACCAGGAAGATGAAGTCAAGTGTCACAAACTTATGAAAGAGAGTATATTGAGAATTTTTATAATTCACAGCTCAGGCTTTCTGCAGTCTTTGATTTATAACTGATGGAAGGAGTGAATCTTTTTACTATCAGTAAATAGCTTCATATTTCTATCCCTTTCACTCATGTTTAGTGGATAATTTAGGAAAAAAAATACATAGTTCTTTTGAAATGCCCATTATTAGGGGTTAGATGACCCTAGTGATTCACATCTGCAAATAACAACTTCCTTCCAGAACCTCTTCTCTCTTCTCCTCAACCATGCCTGCCATTAGGAAAGTGACAAAAACTGAGAGAATCAAATTGTGCAGGTTTATAATTTATGAAGTATTAAATTAACTGTAAAAAAGATTTTAAATGTTCTGCCATTATCTATTTTTTAACAAATTTATTGAGATATAATTCACATGCCGTAGAATTTAGCCCTTTCAAGTGTACAATTCAATGTCATGCGACTATCAGCATAATCTACTTTTAGAACATTTTCTTCCCTCCTCAAAGGAAATCCCCATGCCCATTAGCAGTCATTATCCAATTTCTCCCCAACCCACATCCATATCCTAGCCTTAGGAAACCATGAATCTACTATCCATGTATAGACATGCCCAATATAGGCATTTCGTATAAACAAAATCAGACAATATGTGGTTTTTTGAATGGTTTCTTTCACTTGACAGTGTTTTTGAGGGTCATCTGTATTGTAGCATATGTCAGTACTTTATTGCTCTTTATTATTAATATATAATAAATATTAAATTAAATATGTACTTACTAAAGATAAAATATATTTATTATATTATTGCCAAATAACATGCCACTGTATGGATAAACATCTCATTTTGTTGATCCATTCATTAGTTGATGGACATTTGGGTTATTTCCACTTTTTGGCTATTATGAATAATGTTGATATGAACACTCACAAGGTTTTGTGTGGACATATTTTCATTCATCTTGGGTATACACTGAGTGGAATTCCAGCAGTTACTATAAATATATGGTAATTATGTTTATCATTTTGCCAACAGTTGTACTGTCTGACCTCCCATATCCTCTTCATTCTATTGCAATTTTACTTCACTCTCTACTTGCTCTTCCTAGAGTGACTAATGACCTCCCTACTGTCAAATCCAACACATATTTTTCAATCTTCAACTTCCTTGACATTCCAGCAACATATGACATACTCAACCTCTTCTCATGGCTGCCTATCCCTACAACCTCATCGCTTGTTACTACCCTACAAAGACCCTATGCTGTAACCACACCTACTTGCCTTCTGGCCTTTCGGCACACCATTTCATGCTTCTGTGATTTTAAACATTCTGTTCCTTCTATTTGGTATGCTTTCTTGCTCCTTTAAAATTTTTGTCTGCCTGCTTTAACTTTTCCTGACTTTTCAAGACCTAGTTTCTATCTCTTCTGCTTTGAAATTTCTCCGGCCCCCTTGACATTTCCCACCAAAGCAGAGTTGGGTACTCCCGTCTTTATGCCACCACTGTAACTTGTACATGTCTATTAATAACAATGAAACTATCATTTATTAGTCAACATGTGCTTAATACCATTGTAGGCACTTTACATCTGTTAATTTACATACTCATAACCACCTTAAAAGGTGGGTACCATTATTATTCCTATTTTATATATGAAGAAATAGGAGCATTTAGAGATTTAGGAAACGTACCCAAGATTACACAGCTGGGATTCAAACCTGCTCCTCAGCTTACCATTATAACTACTATTCTATGATGGCACCTATCTCCATGTATTATAACCATCAGTTTCCTGTATTAGACTATGAACTCTTGAGGGCAAGCCCTGTCTTACTCTTAGTCATTTTTGAATACCTAGAGCCTAGCAAAGCACTGGGGATATAGTCAGTGCTCAAAAGTATTTGTTAAACTCAAAATGTTTGCTAAAAGAAATGCAGAACTTTAGGAGGAGGACGATGTTTTTGAAGAGTAACTATAAGAAAGAACTATTTCTCTCATAGGCAACCGAAGTGGAGAATCTACTGGATTACTACAATATGGCCATATATACCCCTGGTTATTAATGACAAATGAGGGCTGGAAAAGGGATGGGGAGGGATAAGCAGAATGTAAGAACTTCCTGAGCAGTGTTTTCAAAATACACATGACTAGACTCATCGAAATTTCTGGATCTATATTTTTAAAAAAATGCTCCCTAAATGAATCTGATGTTACTAATAGCTACCATCCCACTTGAGACTCAATGATGTAGGTAAATCATTTGATATATTTAGTATTTATTAATATTGGTTAATGAAGAATCCTCAGTGGTTACAGATACCATACTTAAGCAATTAACTTGGGAAAAGCTAACGATGAACTGGAGACCTAATATTGGTCTAGCCTTAAACATATAAGGAAACATTCCAATCTTCAAAACAAAATCTCAAATTCATAAAAAAGCTGCCCAACTCCCTTCTTCCAACAACTTCATGCTTTTTGTATACTCCTGAGAAAAATCTCAGTATTCTCATAATGTTCAGATGTTTTATTAAGATTATTCATATCTTTACAGTAACAACTAGACACTCTTTATCTAGTGTCAAAGCCATAGAAATAAAAAGTTCAAACTCACTTTTATTAACTCAGCATACAAATTTCACAAGTTATTCTTAGAAGAAAAGATTGAAAAGAATGCTTACCTGGTTTTGAAGACCCAATTTCAGCCTGTCCTAACTGCTTTTTCCTTTTGGCTTCCTCCACTGGATTTTCAAACTGGGTTTTCTGGTTAAGGTGACTGTAGAATGCAGAAAAATATACATTTCAGTTTAAAATAAAACAGTAACATATTCTTAAATAGTCTATCATACCATTCCATCATCATAGATTAGCGGACAAATATGTATCTTTAGGCTATGGAACATGGAGAGACTGACAGATGATAGCAGAGGGGCTTTCTGTCGCTAAAGTCCTGCAAAAGATGCCAAGCTGTGAAGCTTTTGATATTATATTTACTATAGCTTCTTCATAAACCTACCCAATATAGCCAATAACAGTTTTCAAAACTATAGCCTTCTTATCTGATGCAATCAGAAGTACTTGTTCTTGGTAATTTAATTTTTTTTAAAAAGGCAGTTAATGATAGAAGGGTTTTAATTTAAGTTTCTCCAAAATGAAGCAAGCTGTAAAGGCACTTTGAAAGAAATTTGTGTATAGAATCCTTTTTAAATTATATTACTATTACTTTTCCACTGACTCACCTATATCCGTTCAGTAGCAACTAAGAAAATGACTTGCTTTTATCAACTATAGTACAGAGTAACTCTTTCACACTTAAATTTCTTCATAATTATATCATAATTAAATGAATAACTATAACATAGGTTCAACTGGCATTTATGATTTGGGAACATTCACTACTGACTCTTGGAATGCATACAACTCTCTGAGAGAAAGCAGGAAGCCTGGGGAGACTAGCCGCTAGGAGATTAGCCAAACTACTCAACACGCTATGGGCAATAGTATGTTTTACAGAAGAAAAAGAGCACTATTCTTCTGGCAAGCCAGTTAAGTGGAGTTGGTTAAGAAAGGAAATGCTGTAAAAAAGATGTTTAGGACCTCGAATAGGTCTAATTCAGAAGCAATGGAAATCATATTCTAACACTTCCATAGTACAAATATATTTCAGCATATGCTACAGTTTTCCACTTTAATTAAAGAAGTGAGGCCGGGTGCAGTGGCTCACGCCTGGAATCTCAGCACTTTAGGAGGCCAAGGCAGGCAGATCACGAGGTCAAGAGATAGAGACCATCCTGGCCAACATGGTGAAACCCCATCTCTACTAAAAATACAAAAATAAGCTGGGCGTGGTGGTGCATGCCTGTAATCCCAGCTACTCAGGAAGCTGAGGTAGGAGACTCACTTGAACCCAGGAGGCGGAGGTTGCAGTGAGCCGAGATCATGCCATTGCACTCCAGCTTGGGCGACAAGAGTGAAACTCCATCGCAAAAAAATAAAAAATAAAAATAAAGAGGTGACATGAGTGAACACCAACAATTAAATACCAAATCATGAGAATTTCAGAACATGATTGTCTTTAGGTAGACTGAATATTACAAAATGTACATATAAATAGTCACACAAGTTGAACATTTACTTTGCCTTTTTATTTATTTATTTATTTTTTTTTTTGGAGACAGGCACTCATTCTGTCACCCAGGCTGGAATGCAGTGGTCCAATCACAGCTCACTGCAGCCTCAACCTCTCAGGCTCAAACGATATTCCCACCTCAGCCTCCTGAGTAGCTGTGACCACAGGTGTGTGCCACCATGACGAGCTAATTAAAAAAAAATTTTTTTTTTTGTAGAGATGGGGTCTTACTATGTTGTCCACACTGGAGCTTTGCCATTTGTAAACATTAAGAGTGGTGGTAGAGAAATGGGCAGCAGGGACTAAAATAAAAATTTAAAAATTAAAAAAACACTTTCAAAAAAAGGAATGTTAGCTTTCTCCATGTCACTCAGGCAACTACTACATATCAGTTCCACAACAGACGTAGTTACTTATTAAATAGTTTAAGAGCTCTAAATATGGTAAGTGCCACTGGACATTCTTTGGGTTCTGATTTCACTGACACTCAAGTATGCTTCTGCTTCATAATATGCGGGGGATACCCTGTCCATTAAGTTAACTGTTTAACTCTGTGAAAATAAAAATCCTAGGAACTACTTTAAAAAATTTATTTAGGTACTGATATTTTACATATTCTTTTGAAAAACAACTAAAAATTGACACTCAGAAAAGAATAAACCTGTTCAGAAAGAACGTTAGCTCACTTTCACTTTAAAGTCATTGGCTAGAATGACTCACTTTGCCACCCAGGCATTAGAACATAAAAAGTAGTAATTTGTATTTATACCCTTTGTAATGTGTGGGAGAGGAGAGCAGACGTATGCAAATGAGTAATCCTTTTCCTAAAAATTTGACAAAAGAATATAAGATTTACTGAAGGAAGTTATTGTCTTCATTATCTTAGACTATCTAGACTAAAATGCCACTCAAAAAAAATCAAAAAATAAAAAAGTGAAAATACTGTCCTTTTCATTTAATTACTTATACCTGCACTATTACTAAGATACAACAAATTTTGTTTTCCAAATAACTAGCTGTGGGAAATAAGAGAGGAGAATATTACAGATTATCAGAAAGAAACAAAGCAAACAAGAATGATTAAATATTAGTACACAATTTGACACATTATCTGTATTAAAATTTTATGTCTAATATCTGGATTTAAAAATTTATCTCAACAAAATATTCTTTCATAAAGAGTTTTAGATGGCTGGGCATGGTAGCTCACGCCTGTGATCCCAGCACTTTGGGAGGCCGAGGCGGGTGGATCACTTGAGGTCAGGAGTTTAAGACCAGCCTGGCCAACATGGTGAAACCCCATCTCTACTAAAAATACAAAATTAGGTGGGTGTGGTGGCGCATGCCTATAATCTCAGCTACTGGGGGGCTGAGGTACGAGAATCACTTGAACCTGGGAGGCGGAGGTTGCAGTGAGCCAAGATCGTGCTGCTGCACTCTAGCCTGGGCAAGAGTAAAACTCCGTCTCCAAAAAAAAAAAAAAAAAAAAAAAAGTTTTAGTTGTGAAAGCAAGTATATATTTTGACTTTGTCACCTAGGTGCATCAAGACATTTAATGCTTATCACCCTGATCTAATCACTATATATTATGTGTACTGAAACATCACTACGTACCCCCAAAATGTGTATAATTATATGTTAATTTTAAAAAGACATGTAATGCAATATAATCAAGACCGCATTTCTAAATATATAAGCATATTTATAGCTTATGCATATTTATATTTACGCATATTATAAGCATATTACATTTTTGGAACAATTTTATTTTAAAAAATAACTTCATCCATTTCAGAATCCCATCCTCTAAAATAAATACAAAGAAAAACTACCACCGCAGTTGGTGTTACTACTATAAGGCTCCTGCCAAGAGCAATCATCGTGCCATCTGGTTTGACAAACTAAGAGAGCCAAAGAGTAGCCATTCAAGTAACAGCTTTTTATCTCCATCAGTAAACTCACTGCAGATTACTATGGTTGAGATTCAAAACCTAACTAATCTGGGAATCAAGCCACACTCCACAGCTCAGCTGACTCCATACTAATGTGCATCTTGAGTACAGTCTGCTCCTTCTTAGTCTAATACAAAACCCTCCTGTAAAATGAGCTCATTCTGGGAATAATCATACAAAATCATGTCGCTGCTGCTGTTGCTTCTAATTCAGGCTATTTCATGTACCTCCCTGACAACTAGGAGCAGGTCGCTTCAGGATTTGCCCTAAAGTTGCTTTAATATTATATCTTTGCATAATGGGGACCAGATCATTCAGCTCAAGGTTTTATAACAGGCAAATGACTTTCACCTTTTGACCATGTATTCAAATTCACTTGGAATGGATAATAAAGAGAATGAGAATCATTATCTCAGAAATGTTCAGCAGTGTCAATGGCAAATAGATGATTAGAGCCCAATTTAAATAGACTAAACTTTGAGGGGAAGAAAAAAATCCTGCAAAACCTTTTCAGTTGGCCTCCAAATACTCCTTTGATGTGAAAAATGGTTGTTTCTTCCTTTAACAAAATATGTCTTAGGAAAAAATAATAATAAAAGAGCTGCTGTATACTTTTTACATCACAGTATCAGTAAGACATTAAGTAACACAATGGAAACAAAATTAGCATAGCTTTCAAAGGAACCAAGATATTGAAATTCTAAAGTTATATACTTAAGTGTCGATCTAATTGAGTTGACACATTTCCTTAGGAGACACATTTAATTTTAAGAAGCCATTCCAAAAATCCCTCTAACCACAGTGACTCCAGTAACAACCTGCACAATAGAATAAAGACTACAGTTGCAACAGGAGTCAGAGATGCTTACTTTTGGGATAACTACCAGGAAATGGCATTGGTTTATGCCTGTAAGTGTTGAAACATTAAGAAACAATTATAAAATTAAAGATGATTGTGTTTGTTACTTTTTCAGGTAATAATAACATTTTGTCTTTGCTACCTAGGCAGCAGGTTTAACTCCTAGTCTCCAGGTAAATAGTAATGTTTCTGATACAAGTATTTGCCTGCTGCTAGACGCTTGAGGTCAAATTCAATGTTTAGCATCTGGAAAGAAAGCAATCCCAATGGTCATAACATTGTAGCAATTAGATAAAGAAAAGAGAAGGCAAAATTAGACATTGATATTAGCTTAATTTCTCTGGCTAACATAGGCAGGTGTCTGGCACTCCTCTCCAATATATATTTATGTTTAAATTTAACCATAACAGCTGCCTAAGAAGCAACTTTCACCCCTAAAAAGAATACTAAGTTTTCCTTGAATAACTCCTTAAAAGAGAGCACACCTTTAGGTGTATGCTTCAAAACTTCGGATAATTATGTCATAATGCCCTAAAGATCTTCCACTGCTTTCAGAAGGATACAGTGGTAGTGTTGGAAATGACCTTGATAATTCATCTAGTCCGTTGCCCTCATTTCAGTTTTCTATCAACTGACTTTCTCTTTAGAGGCTGTAGTAGTAACAATACCATCTCTAGCTATTAATCCTCTGGGCAACTTCCCCCTTATTCTCTATATTTAGAAACTCAAAGCCAACTTCCAGGAAGCCCAAGGTCAATGAAGCAAATGCTCACTGCCCCTACCTTTTCATTCCCCTAGTTGAAAAACTCAACAGCTGGATCACAGAAGCATAAAGTGCTGTATCCAGTATTCTCTAAAGCTATATGCTGAAAGGAAAATATTTGGGAGAATATTAACTGAGGTAACAAACTTACTCAACATAGTATGTCCCATACTGAGGGTCCTCTATTTTCTCCCAGCCATAAGGAAGCTCTGTAAATAAAGAAAATTGAGTGAAATGCCAGATTCAAAACTGACAGAAAAGAATTCACCAGTGAGTGAATTTATTATTTCATTATACTAATATTTGGGTGTCAGAAAGCTGAGGGCTCACTTTCAAGGAACAAACACAATTTAAGTCTGAGTGGCTTCTTCACCAGCCAGTGAGAATTTCAGCAAGCAATCAGAAGCCCAGAAAAGAAGATGGCATTAAACAAAAAGGTGTTCATATGAACCACAAGCCATAAAAATGCTAATAAAAATTACTGTGTACTTCTTTCATTTAAAAACCTTGATCATGCTGACACGAGACATATTTACCCTTGTAGTCCAATAGAAGAAGCACGTATCTGTTCAATTTTTTACTATTATACATAGTCATTTTTGATGTTATGTTCAGACCCACTTCTCCTCAAAGGAAACCCTAGCCTTGGACTTTTGTCATTTCAAGTGAGCAATCTAGATTTGCTTAAAACCTACAAAAGTACCTGCTTTCTCTTGGTGAACAAGATCTGAGTATCTGAAGGAACACTAATCTAACTACCACAGTGCTTTGTGTAATCTGTATTTGTGAATGATAACAAATAAATACCTTACATAGCATTTTTATATATTACTAATTCTCAGTAAGTGACCAATAAAATATAACCAGAAATACTGAATGTAGTTGAATTTCTGAAAGTTAAAACAAATCTCTAGCCTTTTCAACATGAACTGACATGAGCTTTTCAATGTGAATGTGAATCTTTTCCCTCCCACTTTGTCTGCATTCCTTGTAAAGTTAAGGTTTCTGAAGAACCATCTTATTAGTAAAACATGGATAAGTTGGGAAGAATGTTCCTAGCAGGTGGTTCTAGTCCTATCCATTTTATATAGCAGTTGAGGAAAAAAGAATTTTTTTAAAAGTCCACTGTTGTGCACTATGATGTCCCACGCTTTTATTTTCAATTTCTCTTAAGAATGCTTCTGCTCTGCTGAAAGACACACACACAAAAAGTACGCTGGACAGTAAACATGTTTAGAAAGCATCACAAGACTTATTAGTTTTATATCATTTAGCCTCAGTTATGACATACCAACTTTGTAAGTAAAAATTCCATTATAATAAATTTGACAAGCTATACTGTTTTACTCTAAGAAAAATTATTATTCTGCATTCAGAATATAAGAAAAGAACAGATGACTAGCCTCCTGGTGAAAATGTCTGAATTACCCCTACCCCATTTCTCCACCATACTTTTCTGCATATATATTGATTGGTGGTTTCAAAGTTTGATGAGTTTTTGTGTTTTTCCTTTGAAGGACCTGGTTGAAATGTCTCAGGTGGGAAAGATGAGAACAAATGAAATACTAAAATAGTTGAAATATGTGAGAAGAGAACAAAACATTAAAAAGAATTGAGATGTACTTTAATCCTCCTTAGCTATGAAGCAAATCTATCAAATAGATATAATATTTTATCGCCAAACAACTGTTTCATGGATAAGAGTAATTTTTTTGGAATATATCTGTAAAACTGCACTATAACAGTTACGGATCTTCCATGAAAAATTTTTTTTCTTTAATAGAAATTTTCTTGAAATAGCATGGGAACTGAATAGAGCTGAGTAAGGAGGAATTCTACAACTGTACCACAATTAGATTTATGTTTTGTCTTTAGAGAAGTTTGGAGAAATTAAGGACTATAGAAATAGCTGAAATAGTCCATTTGATATCTGAAAAATTCACTAAAAGGGATGTACTAATAGTAAGGATAAAAGATCAACATAAATATATTTTAATCTTAACTTGAAAGTTGATTTAGCATTTTAGTTAGCACTCAAGGTAATTAGCAACTAAGAGATTAACAGTCCTTTCTTTAGGAGGGCAAACAAATGCAGCCATTTATCTTCTGGGTTACTTTATTAATTTTTACACCTTTACCACTGATACCATTAGCAAGTTTTTTTTGTTTGGTTTTGTTTTGTTTTCACACAGGGCAACTTAATACAGATAAAGAAGTGGTTATTATTTGCTCATTTAAAGTGAAGGTAATAAAAATCAAGACTAAAATACCTAGCAATTTTATACACTATTTAGTGGATCAATTCATTTATTCATTTTATTTCTTTTTTCCTTCCTCCCTTCTCATCCTCCTCTCCCCACCACCCTTATGCAGAAATAAAAATTAGAAATATAACCCAGTTCTTGACTTCAAGGAGTTTATAGTTAGACAGGAAGACAGAAGAGATAAATGATAAGATAACGATAAACATAATCTTTTTGGGGGAGTGCAGAGGAATACCAATTGCCTGGTAAGATTGCTATCAGGAAAGCCTTCTAAAAGCTGATGTTTAAGCAGTCTTTAAAGATAAGTTGGCTCACGCCTGTAATTCCAGCACTTTGGGAGGCCAAGGCGGGCGGATCATGAAGTCAAGAGATCAAGACCATCCTGGCCAACATTGTGAAACCCCGTCTCTACTAAAAATACAAAAATTATCTGGGTGTGGTGGTGCACGCCTGTAGTCCCAGCTACTCAGGAGGCTGAGGCAGGAGAATCGCTTGAACCCAGGAGGCGGAGGTTGCAATGAGCCGAGATCGTGCCACTGCATTCCAGCCTGGTGGTAGACCGAGTCAAAAAAATAAACAAATAAATAAATAAATTGGGATTAGGGAGAGGGAGATGATTCCAGATAGATTAAAGGGCATTGAAGTATTAAGAATGCTTGGTATTTTCCATAATTACAAATAATTTGGTAAACTAGAATGAAAGTTGTATGCAAAGGGAAATGAATTTTATGAACAAGCACAAAATTCCAACATTCTTAGAGTGCTGTGTTGAGAAGTTTGATCTTTATTTTGATGATGATAGAGAATTGATTAAGGTGAACTGTGACATGATTTAATTTATATTTGAAAAAGATTATGGGCAGCAGTAATAAAGGACGAAATAGATGGTGTGCAATGAGAATAAAGGCAGACAAATAAGATAAACACTAATAGACTGCATAAGAACTTGTGAAGACTGGAACTAAGGCAGGGGTAGTAGAATGGATAATAAAACAAAGAAGGTAAAGTAACAGAACTTAATGACTACCATGAGGATTGAGGAAGGGAAGGCAGGAAAGAGGCAAAGATGATTCCCAGGTTTCTAGCTTTTGTGGCATAAAAGTGATACATTATCAAATATTTATTGAATAATTATGAAAATGGGCCGGCACGGTGACTCACGCCTGTAATCCCAGCACTTTGGGAGGCCAATGTGGGCAGATCATTTGAGGTTAGGAGTTCGAGACCAGCCTGAGCAACATGGTGAAACCCCTATCTCTACTAAAAATACAAAAATTAGCCGGGCGTGGTGGTGGGTTCCTGTAATCTCAGCTACTCAGGAGGCTGAGGCAGGAGAATTGCTCGAACCTAGGAAGTGGAGGTTGCAGTGAGCTGAGATCTCATCACTGCACTCCAGCCTGGGCAACAGAGTGAGAGTCTGTCTCAAAAAAAAAAAAAAAAAAAAAAGAATAATTATGAAAATGGCTATGGGAATAGAAATTAGAAATTAATGTGGATTTAGAGGAATTTAGGAGACAGATGATATATTAAAAGTGCCTAGTAATGTGCCTACCACCAGTGGACACTCAAGAAATGGCAGGTTTTTATTTTTTATTTTTTTTTGAGATGGAGTCTTCCTCTGTCGCCAGGCTAGAGTGCAATGGCATGATCTCGGCTCACTGCAACCTCCGCCTCCCCAGTTCAAGTGATTCCCCTGCCTCAGTCTCCCGGGTAGCTAGGACTAAAGGTGCGTGCCACCATGCCCAGCTAATTTTTTGTATTTTAGTAGAGACAGGGTTTTACCATGTTGGCCAGGATGGTCTTGGTCTCCTGACCTCGTGATCCACCCGAATGGCAGGTTTTTAAAAGTTAGAATTGATAGAACTTGGTAGTTAACTGCAACAGAGAGGAGACAGTGAGGAAAAGGCGAGGATGACAACCAGTTTTTGGCTCAAGCAGCTGGGGGGATGTCATATCTATTGAAGGCAGGAAGGGAAGGTGTTACATTTGAGTGATCTGTAGAACATCCTGGTACAGATAAATAATAAGCTCTTGGCCGTATGAACCCGGTACTCCAAAGAGAAATATAAGAAGATAAAGATTTGAGAGACATTGTAGTTAAAGCTATGACAGCAGACATGATTACCTAGATAAACTGAGCAGAGAAAGGTGAAGAACAGAACCTTAGGAGCACTAACATTTTAAGCGGCAGATGGAGAAAGTAAGAATCATCAGGGGGAATGGTGTAAAAGAAGACAGAAGAGGAAGGGCATGGTCAGCATTAAAAAATGCTTTGTTGGGGAGGCTGAGGCAGGAGAATGGCGTGAACCCAGGAGGCGGAGCTTGCAGTGAGCCGAGATCGCGCCACTGCACTCTAGCCTGGGCAACAGTGCAAGACTCCGTCTCAAAACAAACAAACAAACAAAAAAACAAACAAAAAAACGCTTTGTAAAGCTGTTAGGCATAAAGATAAGGGCTAAAAAGAGTCTATAAGATCAGGAGGTTACTGGTAACCCTGAAAAGGTAGGAGGCAAAAGTCAGAATATTGTAGTAACTGAAGAGAAAAATACGAAGTAGAGTCCTTAAGAATAGATGACTTAAAACAAAAATTTGCTTGTGAAAAAGATAGTATAAAAACTACGGGGAGGGTTAGGGCCAAGAGAAAATGTGTTTGTTTATTTTTGATACAGGAAAGACCTAACCTAACCATCTTTTCCTGTGTATGAAGCCAAAGTATTCCCCTAAAAAGCTATTTCAAAAGACAAAACCATTTTGGGCATATCAAGCAGCTGGTTGGTTCTAAATCCCATGAATTTATCTTTCTTTCCTCTTCCCAAAATAGGATTTTTCTTGTTTAAATGTAAGAATTACAATTATTTTCTCATGGTGGAGCTCTATTCAGTTGATAATTTTTTTAATCATTCTCTAAGCTCTGAAATGTCAACATTCAATATATTTGTAAGCTGCCTTTAGCAAAAATTTAATCTTTCTTTCATCATAAGAGAAATGGGATGGGTTGAGGGTAAAATGAATTCCTAATGTTGTATTTTCAAGACAACTACCTAACCAAAACACTATTTTATTTGAAGAGAAGATAAAATGTACATCAATTAAACCAAGCTGTTCAAGCTGTGTCCTTACACTGTATTTGAATACACAGCTGGGTTCAGAATATCAGAAGACTGGGAAGAAAAGGGCATGTTTTAGAAACTGTAAGGTCTTTCTAGAAGATCTTAAATGTTCAGCAGAATGTAAACAATATCTTAACCTATAAAACCTACACTTAAAATATTATTCTTCTCTTTTCAGCATCTACTCTGTGCAAAGCACTGCAGAGAATACTAATGTGAATCACACATAGTTGATCCTGAAAATAGTCTTCCGTGGGGCTATTATGTGGGGAGAGAAAGTGTAGAGGGGAAAGTGGTAAAGGCTGGCTGAGCATAAAACAAATAGACTCAATGTTCTAAATTGTAGGCTCCCCCGAAGATAAGTATAGGCAATGTTAAAAAGGTGTACCCAGTTTTGTAAATGGGAGAGTAGCCCATATTAAAGAGTTTCAAACATTCCCAGAATACTGAATGCAATTTTGATCATTGTATTTTAAGAAAAATATACTTAGGATGATCACAAAATGTACTGTCCACTTTTGAGAATAAAAGGGGATACTATTAATAATTATGCTGGGGCAACAGGAAAAAGCTGGATCAGTCCTGGGCCAACCAAGACATATGTTCAGCCTTAATGTAAAGAGCATTAGGGGGAAATGTTCACCCAATTCTTCAAATTCCTTAGAGAATAAAGAATGGGAGGAACATTTCCGGTTTCTCGGAGCCCCTTCACTTTCTTCCCCAAGGAAGAAAGAATGTCTTATCTGACTGGGGAGTTTTACACAATGAACTCAATATGCTTGGCTCAGGGACTCTTGAGTTCTCTCACTGTTTTGGTTAACAGCCTGCCTGCAGAGGCGTATTCTGGTCTGTTCTCTGCCATGTCTGCCCGTTGGGAGGAGGCTTGCAGTTGAACACAGAGGCCAAAGACTAAGTACTCATGTCTCCCTCCTGCAGGGGTAAAATAACAGCAAGGCCATGTACATGCAGGGCTAACATTCATTTGCTGACATTCTGACTTCATCTGTCTGTCTCTGGTGTCTTATTTCTCTATTGACTATAAACTGGTGAATGAAGACGGGCTTATTATGTATTGGCCCCTCAGAGCCTTATAGAGATTGAAAAGTATTTCCAAAAGGGCGACCAAAATAATCTGGAGGATAGAGTAGCTTCTTTCTTTTTTTCCCTTTCTCTTCCTTTTCCCTTCTTCCCTCCCTCCCTCTCTTCCCTCTTTCCCTCTTTTCAAACATTGAAGTCTCTACTGAAAGGATATACAGATGAATGTGTCAAAAATCACTGCTCTGAGTGTGGTATCTAGTTACAATGCAACATAAGTGCTACAAGAGAGACATGTCATATGGTACTACTGAGCACAGAGGAGAGGACATCTACTTCTGACTTGCAAGAAAATGACAGAAGGGGCTACAAAGAAATTATACTTAAGATTGGAGCTTACAAGGATAATAGGTATGAGCCAGGTAGACACAGGAAACAAGACTGGTTCCTGGCAGAAGAAATGGGTATATGGCAAAGATGAAAAATATGTCAGATTTATGACATGAGAATACTTTGAAAAATAAATATAGAATATGATTCAATTATAAAAAATCTTTAATACTTAACCAAGGAGTCTGGACTTTATTCTGCTGACAATGGACAGCAAGGGAGAGATAGATAGAAAATTAGTTTTAGAAAGATTAATTTGGTCTTACATAATATCTCCAAGGTTTTTTGATCATGTAGCCTTTTTAGTAAAAAATCTGACATCTGCCCCTCTTCTAATATGTATATAATAAAACATATACAAAAATAGATGTTTTTAAAGGAGGTGATTAAACAAGCAATTATCATGATTTTACCTTGAAGTTGAAAAAAGCTTATATATGGTCATATATGATACACAAACTGTATCAGCTCTTCCATTTTCTTGCTATTAGTCTGGGTTTGCATATTTGTATCATCTTCAATCAGTAGTGTTTTTGTAGAAATCTTTTAAAGTGACATTTCCATTTTATGTGAGGTTAGTTTAAAAACTATATAACTAGTCTATAAATCCACTTAACTGGGCACAAATCAACTGTAAAATTTCACAGTGTCCTTGAAAAAAGAGCAAAGGTGTCTCATCCATTCCTCCCTCAAGGCACTCTGGTTAGAGTATGTGATAATCCGACATACGGAATCAGTAAGAATGCCATTACCAATCTGTATGTAAAATAGTAGTGAAGCTTAGTTTGTTTCTTTTTCTTTCAGTAACAACATTATGAAAAATTAGTTCTAATATTTTCTACTGGGTACCAGTAGATAGTTTGAGTATGATCATTTTGGAAACCACTGGCATAAAAGATGTATTAAAGAGAGAGAAATCACTGGAGGAAGAAAGACCAAGAATAATCCAAGTGTGTAGTGATTAGGAGAATGGAAAGGAATACATAAAAGAAAAATCACAGATAGAGAAAGAATAAATGAATAATCATGTGAAGAAGCAAATGTAGCAAAATGTTAATCGTAATATCCTAGTGGTGGGCATATGTATGTTCACTGTATGATTCTTTTCATTTTCCTATATGTTGAAACTTTTGCATAATAATATATTGGCAAAAAGAGAAAAAAGAAAAAGCAACGGGACGTGAAAACTAAATCAGGAAGTAGAGCAAGAAGAGAGGAACAGGCAAACATAATTGCAAAGATTTTGGCATAGATGATTATGAGAATGGTACGTATATGACAGAAAGAGGGACGGGGTTGTACTAGGAGAAAGATGTCAATTTAGTTTTAAATAAGCTTATTTGAAGTATTAGTAGGGAAATCAAAACAAAGACTCAAAAGCAAGAGGAAACAGAAATATAATTCAGAACAAAGGACAATACTAGAGATTTTGATAATGGGGCAGGCTATAGTAAACTGATAAAGCTATGAGAATAAATACTTTCTACAAAAGAAAACAAGAAAAGGCAGAAAACTGAACTGAAACAATTAGGGACCAGGAAAAAGAATGGAAGCCAGTAAAAGGGACATGCTCTAGAAGACAAATACCATGTTCACAATCAAAAAAGTCAAATTCTATAGTATTATATATTCTAGTTTGCCTTTAGAATGGCTGATTTCACCATAAGAAGGAACTCACTATGGAAAGCTTTATAAACAACTACGGTATAAAAATTATTTTAAAAATTATTTCTTGGGCTGGGCATGGTGGCTCACACTTGTAATCCCAGCACTTTGGGAGCCCGAGGTGGGTGGATCACTTGAGGTCAGGAGTTCGAGACCAGCCTGGCCAACATGATGAAACCCCATCTCTACCAAAAAATATAAAAATTAGCCAGCCATGGTGGCATGAGCCTGTAGTCCCAGCTACTGGGGAGGCTGAGGCACGAGAATCACTTGGACCCAGGAGGAGGAGGCTGCAGTGAGCGGAGATTGCGCCACTGCACTCCAACCTGGGTGACAGAGAGAGACTCTGTCTCAAAAAAAGAATAATAATTGAGGAATAATTTACAAACAATAAAATGCACAACTCTTAAGTGCCCTTTTAATGGTAAAAAAAAAATCTGGCTGGGTGCAGTGGCTCGCACCTGTAATCTTAGCACTTTGGGAGGCCGAGGCAGGCGGATCACGAGGTCAGGAGTTCGAGACCAGCCTCGCCAATACGGTGAAACCCCGTCTCTACTAGAAATACAAAAATTAGCTGGGCGTGGTGGCATGTGCCAGTAGTCCCAGCTACTTGGGAGGCTGAGGCAGAAGAATCGCTTGAATCCAGGAGGCAGAGGTTGCAGTGATCCAAGATTGCACCACTGCACTCCAGCCTGTGCGACAGAGCATGACTCCGTCTTGGGGAAAAAAAAAAATCGAGTGCTTGTTCAATTATAAAAAGTGGGTTTTGGCAACTGGATATGCCTGTGTAACTGTCACCTCAATTGAGATGGAGAATATAGCATTCCAGGGAATTATCTCACTTTACCCCACTTCTACTCTCCCCAGTCATTTTCTGATTTCTATTACCACACATGAGTTTTGCCTGTTCTCAAGCTTTAAATAATGAGTAATTGAGAACCTACTCTTTGGTGTCTGGCTTCTTTTACAACATGTTTCTGAGACTCATCCATGTTGTTGAGTGTTATCAACACTTTTTTCTTTTTACTCATGAGTAGTATTTTATTGCATGAATATACCACAAATGGTTTATCCATTCTCTTCTTGATAGATATTTGGGATGTTTCCAGGTTTGAGCTATTAAGAGAAAGGCTGTCATAATCATTCTAGTTAAGTCTTTTGGGGAACATATGTTTTCATTTCTCTTTAGATATTACCTCATAGGAAACTGTCAAAAGTTCTAAAAAATGTTCAGGTAATTTTGTGTCCCCACTCACAATAAATGAAAATGCTAGTTGCTCTAAAATCTCATTAATCTTTGGTATTGTCAGTATATTTTATTTTACTATATCTAAAAATAATATTACATATATTATATAATATATATTATATATGTATATTTATATTGGGGTATAAGTGGTTTTTGGTTACATGGATGAACTGTATAGTGGTGAAATCTGAGATTTTAGTGCACCCATCCCCCAAGTAGTGTACATTATACCCAATATGTAGTCCATCCGACCCTCCTCCCTTCTGAATCTTCAATGTCTATTATACGACTTTGTTTGTCTTTGTGTACCCATAGCTTAGCTCCCACTTATAAGTGAGAACATAGAGTATTTGGTTCTCCATTCCTGAGTCACTTAGAATAATGACCTCCAGCTCCATCCAAGTTGCTGCAAAAGACATTATTTCATTCTTTTTCATGGCTGAGTAGTATTCCATGGTATATATATACCACAATTTCTTTCTTTTCTTTTTCTTTTTTTTTTTTTTTTTTTGAGATGGAGTCTCGCTCTGTCGCCAGGCTGGAGTGCAGTGGCATGATCTCGGCTCACCACAACCTCCGCCTCCTGGGTTCAAGCGATTCTCCTGCCTCAGCCTCCCGAGTAGCTGGGATTACAGGTGCATGCCACCATGCCCAGCTAATTTTTGTATTTTTAGTAGAGATGGGGTTTCACCATATTGGCCAGGATGGTCTTGATCTCTTGACCTTGTGATCTGCCCGCCTCAGCCTCCCAAAGTGTTGGGATTACGGCATGAGCCAATGCACCTGGCAATACCACATTTTATTTATCCACTCATCATTTGATGGGTACTTAGGTTGGTTCCTAAGTTGGTTCCATATGTTTGCAATTATGAATTATGCTATGATAGACATACATAAGCAGGTGTCTTTTTGATATAATGACTTCTTTTTCTTTGGATAGGTGCCCAGGAGTGGTATTCCTGGATCAAATGGTAGATCTAATTTTAGTTCTTTAAGAATGCTCCATACTGTTTTCCATAGAGGCTGTACTAATTTACATTCCAACCAGCAGTGTATAAGTGTTCTCTTTTCACTGCACCCATGCCAACATCTATTGCTTTTTGACTTATTACTCTGGCTGGAATAAGGTGGTATCTCATTGTGGTTTTAATTTACACATCCCTGATGATAAGCATTTTTTTTCATATGTTTGTTGGCCATTTGTGTATCTTCTTTTGAGATATGCCAATTCATGTAATTTGTCCACTTTTTACCTTTTGGTGGCATTATTTGGTGGGTTTTATTTATTTATTTTTCTGATTTGTTTGAGTTCCTTGTAGATTCTGGATATTGGTCCTTTGTCGGATGCATAATTTGCAAATATTTTCTCCCATTCTGAAGGTTTTCAGTTTACTCTTATGATTATTTCTTTTGCTGTGTAGAAGCTTTTTTGTTTAATTAGGTCGCATTTATTTTTGTTTTTGTTGCATTTGCTTTTGGGGTCTTTCTATTTTCATCAGGGATACTGGTCTGTAGTTTTATTTTTTTGTTATGTCCTTTCCCGGTTTTGGTATCAGGGTGATACTGGCTTCATAGAAAGAGTTAGAGAGGATTCCCTCTTTCTCAATCTTTTGGAATAGTTTCAGTAGGATTGATACCAATTATTCTTTGAATGTCTGGTAGAATTTGGCTGTAAATCCATTTGGCCTCAGGCTTTTTGTTGTTGTTGTTGTTGGCAATTTTTAAATTACTGATTCAATCTCACTGCTAGTTATTGGTTCAGGATTTCTATTTATTCCTGATTTAAATTAGGAGGGTTGTATGTTTCCATGAATTTATCCAGTCCTCTAGATTTTCTACTTTGTGTGCACAGTTTCAATTTCACTTATTCATAGTAGCCTCAAATTATCTTTTGTATTTCTGTGGTGTTTGTTGTAATGTCTCCATTTTCATTTTCATTTCCATTTCATTTTCATTTTCATTTCTAATTGGGCTTATTTGAATTTTTTCTCTTCTTGGTTAATCTAGCTAATGGTCTATAAATTTTGTATATCTTTTTCAAATAACCAGCTTTTTGTCTCTTTGATCTTCTGTGTATGTGTACAAGTATATATATATGTGTATACATACACATACACACACTTTGATTTTTTTTATTTTTTGAGACAATCTCGTTCTGTTTCGCAGACTGGAGTGCAGTGGGACAGTCTCGTCTAACTGCAACCTCTGCCTCCTCCAGGCTCAAGTAATCCTCCCACCTCAGCCTCTGGAGCAGCTGGGACCACAGGTGGGCACCACCATACCTGGTTAATTTGTGTATTTTTTGTAGAAATAGGGTTTCACCATGTTGCTTAGGCTGGTCTCAAATTCCCAAGCAATCTGCCTGCCTTGGCCTCCTAAAGTGCTGGGATTATAGGCATGAGCCACAGTATCTGGCCTACTATTTTTGTTTGTTTCAATTTCATTTAATTCTGCTCCGATCTTCTGTTATTTCTTTTATTCCACTAACTTTGGGTTTGTTCTTGTTTGTCTAGTTCCTTGAGGTGTGACATTACGTTGTCAATTTGTGATCTTTCAGACTTTTTGATGTAGCAATTTAGTGCTATAAACTTTCCTCTCAGCACTGCTTTGCTGTATCTCAGGTTTTGATAACTTATGTCACTATTATCATTCATTTCAAATAATTTTAACACTTCCATCTTGATTTCGTTCTTAACCCAAAAATCACTTAGGAGCAGATTGTTTAATTTCCATGCATTTGTATAGTTTTTAGGGTTCCTTTAGGAGTTGATTTCTAGTTTTATTCCACTGTGGTCTGAGAAGATACCTCATATGATTTTGAGGGTTTTTTAAAATTTTATTATTATTATACTTTAAGTTTTAGGGTACATGTGCACAATGTGCAGGTTAGTTACATATGTATACATGTGCCATGCTGGTGTGCTGCACCCATTAACTCGTCATTTAGCATTAGGTATATCTCCTAAAGCTATCCCTCCCCCCTCCCCCCACCCCACAGCAGTCCCCAGAGTGTGATGTTCCCCTTCCTGTGTCCATGTGTTCTCATTATTCACTTCCCACCTATGAGTGAGAATATGCGGTGTTTGGTTTTTTGTTCTTGCGATAGTTTACTGAGAATGATGATTTCCAATTTCATCCATGTCCCTACAAAGGACATGAACTCATCATTTTTTATGGCTGCATAGTATTCCGTGGTGTATATGTGCCACATTTTCTTAATCCAGTCTATTGTTGTTGGACATTTGGGTTGGTTCCAAGTCTTTGCTATTGTGAATAGTGCCGCAATAAACATACTTGTGCATGTGTCTTTATAGCAGCATGATTTATAGTCCTTTGGGTATATACCCAGTAATGGGATGGCTGGGTCAAATGGTATTTCTAGTTCTAGATCCCTGAGGAATCGCCACACTGACTTCCACAAGGGTTGAACTAGTTTACAGTCCCACCAACGGTGTAAAAGTGGTCCTATTTCTCCACATCCTCTCCAGCACCTGTTGTTTCCTGACTTTTTAATGATTGCCATTCTAACTGGTGTGAGATGGTATCTCATTGTGGTTTTGATTTGCATTTCTCTGATGACCAGTGATGGTGAGCATTTTTTCATGTGTTTTTTGGCTGCATAAATGTCTTCTTTTGAGAAGTGCCTGTTCATGTCCTTCGCCCACTTTTTGATGGGGTTGTTTGTTTTTTTCTTGTAAATTTGTTTGAGTTCATTGTAGATTCTGGATATTAGCCCTTTGTCAGATGAGTAGGTTGCAAAAATTTTCTCCCATTTTGTAGGTTGCCTGTTCACTCTGATGGTAGTTTCTTTTGCTGTGCAGAAGCTCTTTAGTTTAATTAGATCCCATTTGTCAATTTTGGCTTTTGTTGCCATTACTTTTGGTGTTTTAGACATGAAGTCCTTGCCCATGCCTATGTCCTGAATGGTATTGCCTAGGTTTTCTTCTAGGGTTTTTATGGTTTTAGGTCTAACGTTTAAGTCTTTAATCCATCTTGAATTAATTTTTGTATAAGGTGTAAGGAAGGGATCCAGTTTCAGCTTTCTACATATGGCTAGCCAGTTTTCCCAGCACCATTTATTAAATAGGGAATCCTTTCCCCATTGCTTGTTTTTCTCAGGTTTGTCAAAGATCAGATAGTTGTAGACAGGCAGCGTTATTTCTGAGGGCTCTGTTCTGTTCCATTGATCTATATCTCTGTTTTGGTACCAGTACTATGCTGTTTTGGTTACTATAGCCTTGTAGTAGTTTGAAGTCAGGTAGTGTGATGCCTCCAGCTGTGTTCTTTTGGCTTAGGATTGACTTGGCAATGCGGACTCTTTTTTGGTTCCATATGAACTTTAAAGTAGTTTTTTCCAATTCTGTGAAGAAAGTCATTGGTAGCTTGATGGGGATGGCATTGAATCTATAAATTACCTTGGGCAATATGGCCATTTTCACGATATTGATTCTTCCTACACATGAGCATGGAATGTTCTTCCATTTCTTTGTATCCTCTTTTATTTCATTGAGCAGTGGTTTGTAGTTCTCCTTGAAGAGGTCCTTCACGTCCCTTGTAAGTTGGATTCCTAGGTATTTTATTCTCTTTGAAGCAATTGTGAATGGGAGTTCACTCATGATTTGGCTCTCTGTTTCTCTGTTATTGGTGTATAAGAATGCTTGTGGTTTTTGTACATTGATTTTGTATCCTGAGACTTTGCTGAAGTTGCTTATCAGCTTAAGGAGATTTTGGGCTGAGACAATGGGGTTTTCTAGATATACAATCATGTCATCTGCAAACAGGGACAATTTGACTTCCTCTTTTCCTAATTGAATACCCTTTATTTCCTTCTCCTGCCTAATTGCCCTGGCCAGAACTTCCAACACTATGTTGAATAGGAGTGGTGAGAGAGGGCACCCCTGTCTTGTGCCAGTTTTCAAAGGGAATGCTTCCAGTTTTTGCCCATTCAGTATGAGATTGGCTGTGGGTTTGTCATAGATAGCTCTTATTATTTTGAGATATGTCCCATCAATACCTAATTTATTGAGAGTTTTTAGCATGAAGGGCTGTTGAATTTTGTCAAAGGCCTTTTCTGCATCTATTGAGATAACCATGTGGTTTTTGTCTTTGGTTCTGTTTATATGCTGGATTACATTTACTGATTTGTGTATATTGAACCAGCCTTGCATCCCAGGGATGAAGCCCACTTGATCATGGTGGATAAGCTTTTTGATGTGCTGCTGCATTTGGTTACCCAGTATTTTATTGAGGATTTTTGCATCAATGTTCATCAAGGATATTGGTCTAAAATTCTCTTTTTTGGTTGTGTCTCTGCCCAGCTTTGGTATCAGGATGATGCTGGCCTCATAAAATGAGTTAGGGAGGATTCCCTCTTTTTCTATTGATTGGAATAGTTTCAGAAGGAATGGTACCAGTTCCTCCTTGTACCTCTGGTAGAATTCGGCTGTGAATCCATCTGGTCCTGGACTCTTTTTGGTTGGTAAGCTATTGATTATTGCCACAATTTCAGAGCCTGTTATTGGTCTATTCAGAGATTCAACTTCTTCCTGGTTTAGTCTTGGGAGGGTGTATGTGTCGAGGAATTTATCCATTTCTTCTAGATTTTCTAGTTTATTTGTGTAGAGGTGTTTGTAGTATTCTCTGATGGTAGTTTGTATTTCTGTGGGATCGGTGGTGATATCCCCTTTATCATTTTTTATTGCATCTATTTGATTCTTCTCTCTTTTCTTCTTTATTAGTCTTGCTAGCGGTCTATCAATTTTGTTGATCCTTTCAAAAAACCAGCTCCTGGATTCATTAATTTTTTGAAGGGTTGTTTGTGTCTCTATTTCCTTCGGTTCTGTTCTGATTTTAGTTATTTCTTGCCTTCTGCTAGCTTTTGAATGTGTTTGCTCTTGCTTTTCTAGTTCTTTTAATTGTGATGTTAGGATGTCAATTTTGTCTCTTTCCTGCTTTCTCTTGTGGGCATGGGTACATAACGAAGTGAAGGCAGAAATAAAAATGTTCTTTGAAACCAACGAGAACAAAGACACAACATACCAGAATCTCTGGGACACATTCAAAGCAGTGTGTAGAGGGAAATTTATAGCACTAAATGCCCACAAGAGATTTTGAGTTTTAAAAATTTATTGAGACTTGTTTTGTGGCCTATCATATGGTCTACTTTGCAGAAGGTTCCATGTGCTGATGAGAAGAGTGTATATTCTGCAGTTCTTGGTTAGAATTGTTCTGTAAATATCTGTCAGGTTTATTTGTTCTAGAGTGTAGTTTAAGGCCAGTGTTTGCTGATTTTCTGCTCCAATGATCTATCTAGTGCTGTCAGTGGAGTGTTGAAGTCCCCTACTATTATTGTGTTGATATCTCCTTTCTTAGGTCTAATAGTAATTGTTTCATGAATCTGGGGGCTCTAGAGTTAGGTGTATATATATTTAGTATTGCAATATCTTCTTGTTGATCATTTTATCATTGTATAATGACCTTCTTTGTCTTTTTTAACTGTTATTGCTTTAAAATCTGTTTTCTCTGACATAACAATAGCTACTTCTGCTCACTTTGAGTTTCCATTTGTGTGAAATATCTTTTTCCACTCTTTTACGTTGAGTCTATAGGAATCCTTATGTGTTAGATGAATCTCTTGAAGACAGCAGATATTTGGTTTGTGAATTTTTATCCATTCTGCCAATCTTTTTCTTTCAAGTGAGCATTTAGACCATTTACATTCAACATTAATATTGAGATATAAGGTACTATTCCAGTCATCTTGTTGATTGTTACCTAGTACTTTGTTTTCTTTACTGTGCTATTGCTTTATGGGTCCTGTGAGTTTTTTTTTGGGGGGGGGGGCGGTGGGGGGATGGCAGGCAGAGTCTTGCTCTGTTGCCCAGGCTGGAGTACGGTGGTGCAATCTTGGCTAACTGCAACCTCCACCTCCTGGGTTTAAGCAATTCTCCTGCCTCAGCCTCCTGAGTAGCTGGGATTACAGGCGCCTACCACCATGTCTGGCTAATTTTTGTATTTTTAGTAGAGACGGGGTTTCACCATGTTGGTCAGACTGGTCTTGAACTCCTGACCTCATTATCCACCCACCACAGCCTCCCAAAGTGCTGGGATTACAGGTGTGAGCCACCGTGCCTGGCAGTCCTGTAAGTTTCTTGCTTTCAAGAGGTTCTATTCTGGTGCATATCAACTTTTTGTTTGAAGATTTAGAACTCCTTTTACCATATCTTGTAGGGCTGATCTGGTAATGTCAAATTCCCTCAACATTTACTTGTCTGAAAAATACTTTATTTCTTCTTCATTTATGAAACTTAGTATTGCTGGATACAAAATTCTTGGCTGACACTTATTCTGTTTAAGGTGGTTAAAGATAGAACTCCAATCCCTTCTGGCATGTAAGGTTTCTGCTGAGCGTCAGTGTACTTTAGTCCTTCTAAAGGATGTAGATGGTATCTCTAGCTCTTGTATTGGGTGTTGATGGTATCTCATTGTAGTGATAACTAATGATAAGCACCTCTTCATGTTCTTCTTGACTCTTCTTTTATCTTCTTTTGTGAAGTGCGTAAGTCCTTTGGCCATTTTAAAAACAACTTTATTGAGGTATAATTTACATATATACAATTCATCTGTTTTAAGTATACAGTTCAATAATTTTTAATAATTTACTGAATTGTACAACCATCACCACAATCCAGTTTTAAAACATCTTCATAACTCCAATAAGATTCCTCATGCTGTTAACAGTTAATCTCTATTCTTATCCTTAGCCCAAGGCAACCAGTAACCTATTTTCTGTTTCCACAGATTTGCCTATTCTGGACATTTCATACAAATAGAACCATACAATATCTGGCCTATTATGTCTAATTTCTTTCACTTAGCATGTTTTTGAGATTCATACATATAGCATGTATAGTATTTTGTTCCTTTTTATTGCTCAATAGTATTCCATTGTAGGTCATAGCACATTTGATTTATCTACTCATTGGTTAATGGACAGTTGGGTTGTTTCTACTTTTTGGCTATTATGAATAGTGCTGCTATGAATATTTGCATGCAAGTCTTTATGAGGACTTTTATTTTCATTCCTCTTGGGTAGATACCTAGGAGAAAATTTACTAGGTCATATGGTAAATTTATACTTAACCTTTTAAGAAACTGCCAAACTGTTCTCCAAAGTGGCTATACCATTTTCCAATGGCATAGGAATGTACAAGGGTTACTGTTTCTCCCTATCCTCCCCAATATTACTTACCATCTGTTTTTTTTTTGTTATACTCATTCTAGTGGGTATAAAGTAGTAGATCACAGTGGTTTTAATTTGCAAAAGACCTAATGATTAATAATTTTAAATATCTTTTCATGTTTTTATGGGCTGTTTGTATATTTTCTTTGGTGAAATGTTTATTAAAATATTTTGCCCATTTTAAAATTTGGCAATATTATTGAGTTGTAAACAGTTCTTATAGATTCTGAATTTAATTCCTTTGGCAAATATATATTGCAAAGTCTGTGACTTTGTCTATTCATTTTTCAATGGTGTCTTCTGATGAAGAGAATTTTAAAATTTCTATTACATGCAAAATGTTAACTTTTTCTTCTATGGTTCATATTTTTTGTGGCCTGTTTAAGAAATCTTTGCCAATTCTGACTCATGAAGACACTCTCCTATATTTTCTTCCAAAAGCTTTGTGGTTCTAGCTTTTATGCTTAGGTCTTTGATTCATCTGAAATTAACTTTGTATGAAGTGAGGCATAATTGAGGTTCATTTTTCCATATCAGTTGGCACTTTGGTTGAAAATAAAGTGTATTGATTTCTAGACTCTCTATTTTGTTCCACTGATCTATTTATCTATCCTTATGCCAATACCAAACTGTCTTTATCACTGTAGCTCTAAAATAAGTCTTCAGATCTGGTACCCTATGTCTTCCAACTTTGTCTTTTTTTTTTTTAAGGTTCTTTGGCTAATGAATAGAATATATCTTGTCAATTATTATTAGTATTAGTATTAGTATTTTGAGACAGGGTCTCACTCTGTCACCCAGGCTGGAGTGCAGTGGCGTGATCATGGTTCACCGCAGCCTCAACCTCCTGGGCTCAAGCGATCTTCTCACCTCAGCCTCCTGAGTAGCTGGGACTACAGGCGCATGCTACCACACCCAGTGAGTTTTTGTACTTTTAGTAGAGACAGGGTTTCACCCTGTTGCCCAGGCTGTTCTTGAACTCCTGGGTTCAAGTGATCCATCCACCTTGGCTGTGATTACAGGCATGAGCCACCATGCCCAGCCTCTTGTCAATTATTTTAAGTCTTCCTTAATGTCTTTCAATTATGTTTTGTAGTTTTTAGTGTTGAGAACTTGCACATTGTTCAGAAGATTTGTTTCAAGCTATCTAACTTTTTTGATGCCATTGTAGAGGGAATTTTAAACAATTCCATTTTCTGATTGCTTCTTCCTAGAAAACTCTTAATATTATATTATAATCATGCTGAACAATATATGTGGAAATTCTGTTTAATTTCTTTTTATAGATTGGACTTCAATACAAGGAGGACTACTGTGAACCTCATTTTATGCCACTTATTTTTTAAAACCAATTAATACATAGTTTCTGATTAGTAATACAAAAATGCAAATTTTATTCATCTGCAAAGGTAAAGACATAGCAAACAATTTTGGATGGAATAAATTCTATACTTATTTACAAAACTGTACTCTTTTTAACAATTTGTTTATTTATTAGTTTTTGGAGACAGGGTCTCTCTCTGTTGCCCAGGCTGGAGTGCAGTAGCATGACCACAGCTCACTGTGATCTCAAACTCTTGAGCTCAAGCAATCCTCCCATTTCAGCTCCCCATATAGCTTTAGGACTACAGGTTTGTGCCACCACACCCAGCTCAAAACTATACTGTTAAATATAACCTATAATATAAGACAGATAAGTGCTATTATCTGATGATTCTTAGAGAAATAATTTTTCCTTTAAGCAGTAAAAAGTAAGTGTGTATATGTGTGGGGGCCTATATTAAAGACTTTCATTGAATTTCTACTGCTGCTGTAAATGGCTAAGGAATAGCTATAGATATTTGCATATCTACTGTAATGTATACTAAATTAAATATACTTTAAAAACTTCATAAGACATGATAGACCTAGCTTATGGTTGAGGATGTGCCTAATTTTTAAATATTTATTTAGAATTTTAGAAGTCTGTCTTCAGGACAGATGTCAACAAAAGGGCAAATGTATTTTAGTGTTGTTGTTGCTTTTTATAGAGAGTTATGTAATCCTGAAAAAGAAATGAAATCTCTCATAAAGTTAGATGTACTGACATAATTACCACAATCAGTTGATTATGATATCCACCCACTGCTTTTTTGCTTGTGTACATTATGGTTTGTTTAGGGTTTTGGAAAACCCATTATCTGAGCAAGAAGAGCAAGAAAGGATTAAGAGAATAAGTATGATAGAGTAAGTTTCTGAATCTCTACCTCCATCTTCACAGTCTTCAGGGGCTTTGGCTTTCTTACAAAGACGAGGATCCAACCAGGTGGTTGTCTTGGTATTGTGGCTGTAGAATAAAGATTTTAATTAGAAACAGTAAAATAAAGGAGGAGAAAATTATTTCAAAAGTAAAGATTAAAAGTGACTAAAAGACATATTATGGTTGAACATTAATCTCCAACAGGCTCCATTTGTATTCCTCAGATTCATTCATTAACCCTATTGTTCTCAGTCTACTTCAAAATTTCCATAAAGGAATGGTAATGCTAGAGGCACTAACTTGAGAATCAAGAGACTTTAAAGAAGGCCTAAAATGCCAAGTATGGAATAACAGACACTATTTAAGCAGTTAAAAATGTTTCAAAAGGTGGGCGCATAGCCACATACTGTGCATTATCTAGCCAACAATACTGCACTGAAAACCTTGTTTGCTCACTGGCTGAAGTCCTTTCTTCTACCCTTCAAAAAGTACTATATTTCTTGTGTGCCTGTGATACGTAGGTACTGTGTGGGAGCTGGAATATAAAGATAAATAAACATCAGATAGAGCTCCTGCCCTCAGGGACTCTTTAAAATAAAATAGAATAAAATAAAACAAAGAGTTTTAAAGTGGCTGTTTCTGCCACATGCAAGTAAAAACAACAGGTATAGTTAAACTCCGCTCTACAAAACTAAGTTTTCATCAGCATGATCCACACAGGAAAAAAGGGAGGAATAAAAATATCCTGCCCCTGCTTCATTTTATGATATAAGCCAAAGATGACTTTAGAGAGCAGTATCTGTTTAATTTCATTATATGTCATAGTCAGTTAGTTTCAGACCAGGTCACCATGCAGCAGATACTAATGCCAAAATGAAACTATCTCATTGCTTAGTGGACAAACAGTGTGAGTTTAAATATCTGACATACAAGGATATTAAAGAAAGAAAAAGTCATGGAAGAAAATACATAGGAAGGGAATAAAATGTAAATTAAAGTTATTGTTATTATTATTATTATTATTTTGAGACAGAGTCTTGCTCTGTTGCACAGGTTGGAGTGCAGTGGCATGATCACAGCTCACGGCAGCCTTGACTTCCTAGGCTCAAGTGATCCTCCTGCTTCAGGCTCCCAAGTAGCTGTGACTACAGGCGTGTGCCACCATGCCTAACAACTGAAAAAATTTTTTTTGTAGAGAGAGGCCTGGCTATGTTGCCTAGACTGGTCTTGAACTCCTCGGCTCAAGTGATTCTCTTGCCTAAAGTTATTATTGGAATACCATGTCATACTTAACTGAAGTAATTAACTGTTATTAATTAGTAACAATGAATGTAAACAAGTTATATTTCCTGAGTGTGTTTAACATGAAATAAACTCACTAATCTGTACCTTGACCACTCTTAGGAAATGAAGCCAATAGGTTTCAGGGAATTACTCACATCTTCTATACCTTTTGTAACCGCTGAGCTACTTGCAGAGCTATGCAGCCACTGCCAGGTATAATACTAGCTGGTAGAATGTGATAGAAACACTTTTTTGTTTGTTTGTTTGTTTTTGAGATGGAGTCTCACTCTGTCACAGAGGCTGGAGTGCAGTGGCCCAATCTCGCTCACTGCAAGCTCCATCTCTCAGGTTCACACCATTCTCTTGCCTCAGCCTCCTGAGTAGCTGGGACTACAGGCGCCCGCCACCATGCCCGGCTAATTTTTTGCATTTTTAGTAGAGACAGAGTTTCACCATGTTAGCCAGGATGGTCTTGATCTGCTGACCTCATGATCCACCTGCCTCGGCCTCCCAAAGTGCTGGGATTACAGGCGTGAGCCACCGCGCCCGGCCAAAACACTTTTTAATATGCTGAATAATAGCTTATTTCTGTAGAAAAAAGTGAGATTATCTCTAGAAAGTCTATATTACTCATGCTATTAGAGAAATAATCTCCCCAAACTTAAAAGTTTTTGCTTAAAAAAAAATTTTAGAAAATGCAAAGGATGAGAACTCAGGGGCCTAGGAGCCACATAGATTGTTAGGAAACAACAATAAGAACAACAACAACACGAAAATACCTTGCTAAACCCAACTAAAAACTGCCACTTGAGAAAAGCTTAACTTAGGTTCCCATGATCCAAAATTTTATTGTTAAATCAGCAGATGTAGGCAATTTGCTAAAATTTTACCCAAAATTTTCCAATGAAAAGAAATATCCATAGGGGCTATTCCCAAAACATAAGAACTAAAGTCTATAGACCTAGATGAACATTATTTTCTTACAGTTGCATTTTTCAACAGCAGCAGTAATACAGATCAACCATATTGGTTATACCAAACGAAACAGCTTTATCTAGCAGCAAATATTTAACTATATTCTACATATTAACCCTTTATAATATATATGGTTTATAAATATTTTCTCCTATTCTATATATTGCTTTTTCACTCTGTTGATTGTTTGCTTTGCTATGCAGAAATTTTAAAGTTTGATGTAGTCCATTTTTGTCTACTTTGGCTTTTGTTGCCTGTGCTTTTGGTGTTATATCTAAAAAGTCCTTGGCAAATCCAATGTTGTAAAGCTTTTTCCCTATGTTTTCTTCCTTTTTATAGTTTCAGGTTTTACATTTAGATCTTTCATCCATTTACATATATTAAACTATAAAAAGATTTCTTTTTTATAAATTCTTCTCCCTCTTTAATTTACTAACTTAGCCCTGTTTGCAGGGTGAAGTACTGTCAGATTAAATGTCTCATAATCTGTTTTTAAAGATATTTTAGCTACTTCTAATGACTCTACACCTTATTTTGGGGCTTAGTTCTAAAGTCAGCATGAAAGTCAAAAGTCTAAATTTCCCTTAACAAATCCCTTAAAGTTGTCAATAAAGAAGAATATACCACCTGGTTGTACCTGCTTTGTATAATTGTGGTCATGAATGTTTATATAAATGTATAACCTCATCAACAATGTGCAATCTATAGTAAAAAGAACGCTACACATCCAAAGATCCATGTCTTTTAAAAACTAGAATCCTATTTGGTATAGCAAGACGCTCACTCTTTTGGAAGGGTATGGAATTGGGACCATCTGAGGAAACAGATTCAAGACTCCCACTCCAAATTCATTTCTGAGTATATGTTCTTTGAGTGCAGTGCCTAGACCCAAATATTTTAACCGTTATTTAATTGTTATATTCTGTAACTTTACTACATTAATATTCTACCTTTGGGCAAATTACTTTACGATGAGAATTACAGCTACGTGAGAATATAAAAATTCTTCATGATAAAACTTCCAATAATTATTTGCATAATATTATTCTCTAGTACAAACAACATACAATTTTAGGTTGATCTAATATATATGGTAATCAGTATCTCTATAAATATTATATTAATAGTGCTTTTCCATAAAAATAGTGTTTTTTGTGAACTTAAATTTGTACCAATTACTCTGATGATCAGTGATATTTTCTTCCTACATCATTCAACTATATTGCCCGAACACATCAAACTCAAACTCCAGGACTGAAAATATTTAATTCGGATAATAATATGCTCCTACTCATGATGACAATTCTTGAAATCTCATTAAGCTGGACAATCTACCTAAAAGCTTTTTAAAAAGCCAAGCAAAATACCCTTTATTCTTTACATTTTTCACCATTCGTGAACTGTTTTTAATCCTCCTGCTCTTATAAAACCAGAAGTCAAATACACTATTCCTTTATCCAAGTCAAATAAAAATGAAGTGTCAGATTAAATCTGATTAAAAATCAACTGTCAGTTTTATAAAAAATATTTTTAAAGAAAGAAAAAAAATGAGTCTTCTGAAAAAGGTATGTGTCTAAAATGAGGTTTAAAAAAATCTTAAGACAATCCTCAACATGTTAGGGCACATTAGAAGAGATAGAGACATTTGCTTACTCAATGAAGTAGATCATCCCTGTGTCAGTGTAGGCCATTTCCCAGTTTTTGGGCAGTGGTTCCAGAGTCTCATCTCTCATCATATAATTTCTAAAGTCCATGGAGCTATTTGTTTGGTTGTAACTTGGAACAGTCTTCATCCAGTCAGATGACTCAGAATGCCTCTCTCTGTTTTCTGCCATTGTTCAAAACAGAAAGGTGTGAAAGGTGGGTAAAGTTATATTCTTCTTCAAACAGCACCCTTCCTTTCTAAAAAAATTCTAAATACATAAATATGGCAAATTTATTGTCTATTATGTCCACATTCTGCTATAAATTTTAAAATAACCAACATATTCAATTCTTTTCCCCTAGTAATTGACAATTAACTCTGTATAGCATCTCTGATGCTAGTCTTGGAAAGAAGCAAAAAACAACACTAGAATTAATTCAGTATAAATCCTAATAAGCCACAGCAGCTACAGCAGCACTAATGTAGTCCTTTTATGTGTCAGGCTCTATTTTAAGTGCTTTCTGTATGTTAACTCATAATCATCACAGCAACCCTGTGAGTATCTATTATTAATCTCCTTGTTTTATAGACTGAGAAAACTAAGGCACAGAAAGGTTAAGTTAACTTAGTCAAAATTACACTGCCAATAAACAGCAAAGCCACGAACTGAATCTAAGTGGTCCATGCTCTTACCTGCTATACTAAGCTGCCTTGTACACATTTAACACTGGCCTTTAAATAAGTAATTTTTAAAAATTACACTCAATAGAGTTCCTGTTGTTAAATATAATTCTGTTTAGTAATATTAAAATCCTTTTAGAGTCCCAAAGCCCATAATGTAGGTAAGAATACTAAAATTTGGGTACTGTCTAGGGAGTTCACAATTCGTGTACTTAAAACTTGTTTCTAAAACTTAAACGATGCTATGTAATATCACTATAACAACTTCAAATTGCAGGCAATGGCTCAGATTCAGAGAATCTGACAGAGATCTTATGTATCCTTAGATATCCTTCTCTATAGTATTTCAACTCCAACCATTCTTTATCTAACCATGCCCTACTATTTACTACCTTTCACTATTCTTTACCCTCTACCCATTTCCCCATTGCCCTGCTAACCCAACTTAAATTCCATGATGAACCACTATAATTATTCCCTTGTAAATATTCCTGATTCCTTTGCCCTAACCTTACTTCATAATACTGCCTGGCTAAATCAGAACTCTGCTTAAATCCTACTCTCCACCTACTCCATGTCAGCATATGCAGCTGAATACACGCAATATTGACAAGTTTACTTTAAATTCATGATCACTAACCTTACGTGGGCATTTAATGATGCATGATGATCATAGCACATTTCTTTAGTTGATTCACTCTGACATTCTCCAAGACAATTATTTCATACCTTCTTTCTCCTTAAACCATCCACTACTTTTCCCTTACCCTCATCTCATTTGATGACCTTGTGTCTTATTTCACTAACAAAATAGAAGCAAGCAGAAGAAAACTTCCACGAACTCCCACCATCACATCTACACAGCAACTGTGCCCATTGACTCCACCATCTGTTACTATGGAAGAACTGTTTGTACTCCTAGCTAGGGCTAACCCTCCAATTATAAATTATATCCCATCTTCTCTTGCCTACAGCAATTCTTTCACTCTCCTTCCTGCATCACCAATCTTCTCTATCTATTAGATCATATCCAACCACATAAAAACATGTTCCCAGTTCAGTAAAAACAAAATAATTCTCTTTACCCCTTGGCAGCCAACCTATTTCTCTCCTCTTTACACCAAACCACCTTGAAAGAGTTTATATTTGCTACCTCCACTTCCACTCTTCCAGTTCTCTCTGGACCTCACTCCAACAAGGCTTTTGAATTCCTATCATTAAACTATTCTTATCGAGGTCATCAATAACCTCTACATTGCTAAATCCAATGATCATTTCTCAGTTCCATCCTACTTATCAGCAGCATCTGATCACTTTCTTCCTTGCACATTCAATAACCTCCTAACTGGTATCCCAGTTAGGGTATTTTGCCCATGTCCTCGTTTTGCCTATTCTCAATACAGTAGTCAGAATAAGCCTGTTAAAAACTGTTGTACCATGTTACTCTTTGAATCAAAACCCCATAATCGTTTCTCATTTCAGAATAAAAATCAAAATTCTTCCAATGACCTACAAGATGCTTTATTATATGCATTCTTCCCTCCTCATGCCCATCATTATCTAAATGATCTTATTGGTTACTATTCTATTCTATTGCCTTCCATCACTCTGCTCCAACCACATAGAATGCATTGTCCACATTGTATCCAACCACTCTGGTTTCCTTGCTATTGCCTGAATATTCTAGGTATGTTCCCATCTCTGGGCATTTGTACCTCCAGTTCTGTCTGTCTAGAATGCTCTTCTCCCAGATATCCTGAGTTTACTCACTTGATTCTTTCAAGTCTTTTCTTCCACACTATCTAAAATTGCAAACCTTGACCACCACATCTTACCACCTCCTGCTCTGCTTCATTTTTCTCTGTAGCACCATCTAACACACCATGTATGTTATTCATTTAAGTTGGCCAGTTCTGTCTCTCCCACCAGAAAGTATAGTTCATTACAGGTTTTTGTCCGTTTTGTTCACTGCTTTATTGCTAGCATTTAGCACAATGGCATTTAGTATTCTAGTAAGTGCTCACTACATATTTGTTGAATAAATAAATGAATCAAACACATGATTTATTTTGTATGCAGAAAAAATGATAGAAATTAAAAGGTACCTAATGGAAAAATCAATCAGGAAAGGAGTTACATTCTTGGGAAATAACCATGTTGGAGAAAAGTAAAAGCAAGTACATGATCTATAACACTTTTCTTAATATAGTTCCAAGCAATTGAATAAAGGCGTTTGCTTAATAGCCAATGACTTGGGAAGATGTTCTTTATATAAAACCATTTCTTAGAAAAAAAATTATTATTACGTAACATATGTTATTGTACATGGCCATTTTAACATTCTTTTGGGTTATTTCTTCAGCAAGATATAAAATAATAAACATACTGGTGTGCACAAATAAACCTCTACCTATCCTCTCCTCATTTCTACTCCCAAACAATTTTCTGATTTTTCAAGGCAGGGATTCCAAAGCGATACACAGGCTGGGCACGGTGGCTCACGCCTGTAATCCCAGCACTCTGGGAGGTCAAGGCAGGCGGATCACCAGAGGCCAGGAGTTCGAGACCAGCCTGGCCAACATGGCGAAACCCTGTCTCTACTAAAAATACAAAAATTATCTGGGCAGGGTGGCACATGCCTGTAATCCTAGCTACTTAGGAGGCTGAGACATGAGAATTGTGTGAGCCTAGGAGACAGATTACAGTGAGCCAAGATCGCACCACTGCACTCCTGCTTGAGCAACAGAGGGAGACTCTGTGTCAAAACAAACAAACAAACAAATAAACAAAAAACAACAAAAGCAACACACAAAGCATATTTCCCCAACTTTGATTAGTTAACTAACAACTACAGTTCATACTTATTCAGAAGGTGAATTCTGTTTGTAGGCAGGTGCTTTGTATTTTTTCACTTAAATGTCCTGTATATTTTCTACGACAAAGAAATATGTAATTCAATGTAAGTGTCCTATGGTATCTATACATAAGAGGTAGTATACGAACTGCCTCCCACACACCCTTGGATATATTCCCTTTAAATATTAACATCAAAGAGTATATAACATCAGTTTAACAAGTGACTTACATGAAGCATCAACTATAGAGATTACAAACAAGTTTACCGCTAAAAGAACTGCAGTGATCAATTAAAGGCTCTGTATTAGGAAGTAAAAAAAGAACATTTTCTTTTCCCTTAAATCAAGAACATATAAATTCCCATATTGGGAAAGATTCATGGTCTCCAATCCTACTGTTTAGCATTTTTAAATGCAAACAGACTTAATTTTGTGGGATAGCAAAGCTGATATCAACATTAAAAGGCTCAACGGTGTGATGAGTTCCCTTAGGAACTCCTAAAAATTAGATGTGAATTCACCTAAACCTTTTAAAACCTGTTTTTAGTATTTACATTTAAATACATTGGGGTAATCCATTTAACATTAAACATATTATGTGAAAGATAGGACTATAAAACAGAACTCACATTCTGGAGTGGGACATAAACAATGAATGTATTAACTCAATAAATATACATATCACATTTTAATAATTGATGAAGAAAAAGATTAGGGTGCTTTGGGAAAATGATAAGGAAATGTGTTCTGCAAATTTGAGGATTTCAGTTCCTATTACATGCCAGGCATGTTTTTGATGGAAGGGATAGAACAGTAAACAAAAAAAGGAAAACTCCAGCCCTATGAAGTTTACATTCTAGTGTTCTGAATGGAATTTTTGCAATGAATACCATTGAATAAGCTCAGCTGTGATTCTATGGTTTCCTAGTTATACTCTCAGTTATAAGTCTAATAACCCTCTAAGCAATCACCACATTAATTAGGGCTACTCAAAAGGAGCAGATTCTTCACCACTGAATTTCTGTTGGTTTTACATTTAATGAAGGGTCTCATATTTGAAATTTTTCTTTGAGTGAATCCAAAATTTAAATTCAAAATATTATAAACCAACCTTTTAGATAATTTTTATCAGCATACTTTCAAGCCCTATTTACTTTGTTTAGGCTGAAGTCTACATTCTAAAACATCCATATATTTTTTACATCCTGTAAAGTAAGACATAGGCCAACAAGACTCCCATATTGCAACATCAGAGGCAAATCTCAAATATTTTAAACAGCAGGGTAATGGCATATATTTTATTACTAATGATAGTTTATCATTGATTTATTCAAATTGGGACAACTCACTTTAGCTTATAGGATGGTCTACAGAAATACACTTTGCTCCACATACAACCTTTACAAAAAAATTAAAATCCCATCACTTGCTCTCCATATGCTTTGTAAAAAATTTTAGTGCTTTTAATTCAACGTAATAGTAAAATCAATCTAGAAGATCAGTTAGAAGTTGTTCATCTATTTACAAACCTGCGTTTCCACTGCCATTAATAGCTTCCTTGTCCTCATCTTCTTCCTCTTCAGGAAGAGAGCTATCCATTCTTTCCATCTTGCTGACAGACGTAGTTCGTTTTCTTTGAGATTCTGCATCAAACTCATTATCAAAGAGGACTTGATCAACTGGATCTGGCTGAAAAGGGCTGGGTTCTGCTGGAGGCTTGGGAGTTCCATAGAAGTTTCCTGAAGTGAATAAAATAGCAGCTGAAATTACTAATGTTGAAGTGAGAGTCAGAGCAATTTGACCTAGTGTATGTCTCTGCCCTGTTTTTCACAAAGAAGTTTTGAAATATCTATCATAGGGGTGGGCATGGTGGCTCACACTTGTAATCCCAGCACTCTGGGAGGTCGAGATGGGTGAATCATTTGAGGTCAGGAGTTTCAGATCAGCTTGGCCAACATGGCAAAACCCATCTCTACTAAAAATACAAAAATTAGCCAGGTATGGTGGCACATGCCTGTGAATCCCAGTTACTCGGGAGACTGAGGCAGGAAAATCACTTGAATCTAGGAGGCAGAGGTTCCAATGAGCTGAGATTGCGCCACTACACTCCAGCCTGGGTGACAGAGACTCTGCCTAAAAAAAAAAAAAAAAAAAAAAATTGAAATATCTACCATTGGCCAAAAGGAGGCCAAAGCGCTCAAAGCACTCATCTTACGAGAAGAGAGAGCAGAAATAGGGGACAGAACTAATTTCTCAAGTGCTCTTCACATATATTATCTAATATCTTAATACTATTTGTTTAAGGCCAGGAAGTTGACTGTATGTAAGTAGATTATTCATTCCTACAGGGATTGCCTTACATGGGTTCTGAATTAGGACATAATTTGTGAATTTAAATGCATTGATGCTGTCATGTAAGACTAATTGGCATAAAAGGTGGGGGTAAATGAGGATAAAACTAACTGAAATAATTTTGTTCTAATGTGTAACATAATGAACTATTTTGGTAAAATGAGGAAGTATGTAGGTAAAGGTTAAGCTAAGAACTAACCAGATCATATAAAAATGTAGGCTTTTTATGTAAGGGTAATTTTTAAAAGTTTTTCTGAGCATTCTATTATTTTATCTGACAATTTATTGAACAATCAGAGACATTAGCAGGATAATTCAGTATTGGCTTACTCTCAGGAAAGCAAGAAATACTTTAATTTTCTCTTGAGAATCTGTAATTTTTGCAGTAAAAATAAATGTTCCAGAAAAGAATGAAAACAATTGAGTATCTTCTCAATTTGTCATGCAGTTCCCACTAGGCCGCCAAATAATATGGGAAAGCACTCAACAGGTCTAGCCACATTAACAGTTTGTGGTTCCTACTACTTTTGACATTCTATTAATCATTATGCTAACGTTAGAGAAATATATATACGATTAGAGAGTAAAATACTCATGATTTTTCTAAAATCATATTTTCTAATCAAATTCCTTAGCTCCTAAGGAAGTAATTAAGATGCTCATTCACCTAAGGTAAATTAATGAGGTAGATAATTGACTGTTTTTTCCTAGATGGAAAATAGCATAGGTTCTTCCCCATAATGCTGAGACAAATCTAGACATTACATAGTTTACCTTAAATTGTGCATGTTTTGAGGGGGAAAACATTTAACATGAATTCTTTGGAAGTTTGACTTTCAGCAGTATTTGTCGTTAAAATAATGAAGACAAAACAATAAAGTGAAACTAAAAAACTTTTCAATGACATCCTGTCTCTCCCTACTCACCTACTCCCTGGTTTCCAAATCCATATTTGAAATGGAGTTACTCCAGTCATACAGATGGATGCAAAGATTTATATGAAAACAGACTAAACTTTCTGCAAACTTTCTAGCTCAGAAGTAAAGCAAAGAACCAATGAAAAAGCCAGTCACGCTTCTCTGGGGCAGCCGGCACAGAAATACACCAAACAGAGATTTGGCTGGGGATTAGGAGGTTCGAGGGTCTCTATTTTTCCTGAATTATGCCCATTAATCACAGTATCAAGGAAACTGGATATACCATGACAGAAATAAAAAGTCCACTTTTTCTAAGTAAGGTAGTAGTACTACTAGAAACACATCTTACTGAGAATTCTTGGTAATTATTATCTAACTCGAGAAAATTTAACCTTTTTCTAAGGGGAAAATATAAAAATGCAGGATATGATAACTGCCATCCATAATCACTGAAAAGATTTTAGGACTTCATAATAATTTTGGGCAGTTTCCTTGTTTAAAAAGATAATTATGGGGCTTAGATTAAAAAAAAATTAGCATTGTTTATAAATAAATTAGATATGGGGGGAGGAATAGCATTAGGAGATATACCTAATGTAAATGATGAGTTAATGGGTGCAGCACACCAACATGGCACATGTATACATATGTAACAAACCTGCATGTTGTGCACATGTACCCTAGAACTTAAAGTATAATAATAATAAAAATAAATAAATTAAATAAAATAAATTAGATCTATTTTTTCTTGAGATGTTGGTAAATACCAAGTTTTCAGATACAGTATACAATTCCAAGGTTTGTGAACCCTAACTATAGTTACTGACAAAGATTTTCATTGTTTTAGAGCTGTTTCGAAGTTTTTTTTATTTTCTGAAGGCTTTTTCATTTTTGCAGAACTGCCAACTATTCAATATTTCAAACATATATAAAATTACAGACTGTAGTATCAGAATAGTATTAGAAATATCTATTTATAAAATTTACTTATATAAGTATATGTACATGTATGTATTTATATACACATCATCTAGATATTATTGCTAGATTGCTTTCAAATCTCCCTTTTTTTTCTCTTTAAGGATATATACATATATGGTCACATCTACAATTAAAGCCCTAACTTCCTGTCCCTATAGCCACTCCCTCCCTGAGCTGTCCTGAAGTTGATATGTGTCTTTCCTCCTGAATATACATCTAGGATATGTATACATGCATCTATAACACGTAAATACTATTGTTTTCATAAAAGCTTCATAGAGTATTTTCATAATATTTCACATATTTTTTCATAAATAGTATAATGTACATATCCTTTTGTAACTTTCTTTTCATACAATTTTATACCTTTATATAATTTTATACTTTTTATGCCTCTTAAGACCTATTAATGTTGATACCTATAAATCCAGTACATTGAACTGCTGTATAGCAGTCCATTTTTACGAACAAATTAAAATGTATGTTATTCATTCTACTAAAGGAGAGTTGTTTCCATTCTGTCACTGTTTCACACTATAACAAATATTCCCATATGTGTCTACATTTGCATATGGGCAACAGTTTTTCCTGAGTAGATGTCTAGAGAGGGGCACTGCTAGGTCAGAGTTATGTATATCTTCAAATTTACCAGCTACTACCACGATGCTCTCCAGAAGGATTATACCATTTTATAGTCTTGCCAGCAGTGTATGGGAGTTTCCATTTGTTGCAATTATCAGACTGTAAAATTGTTGCCAATCTATGGATGTGAAATAATGTACAACTATTTTAATTTGCATTTTCTTTGAATCGAGCACACAGCAATTAATAATATGTAATATGCCACTTCGTCCATACCAAGCTCTTATATTTAATGGAAGAAAATGTAGAGCATCTTCATCATTTAAGGGGAGAGGGCTTCTTAAAACAAAAACAAACAAAAAAAAAAACTTCAAAAGCACTTTAATCTTGTTCATTACAGTATTCCGAGATTCTCTTTTAGTACTTGGCACACAGTAGGTACTTAATAAATGGTTGTTTAATGAATAAAACAGGATAAAATGAATGAACAAATGAATGAGTCATGGGCACTAAGCCCAGAAAAGGTAGTTAGGTTAAACTTAGCAGATGAAAGGAAATCATTGAAAGTTCTGAATAGGAGAGAGACATGATAAAGCTGCTCTTGAAGAAGACTAGCATGGTAGCAATGGGCAGGGTGGAAGAAATGGGAACAAATGAGATCAACAGCAATAGTCCACACATGAGCTCTTCTAGTGGGCCTACAATGAGGTGGTGAAAGTGAAAGAAGGGTATTGTGAATGCAGCTACAAAAGAAGAAATGATGAGATTTGGCAAATGGATGTGAAATGTGAGAAAAAGGAGAAAGTAAATAATGATTTCACTGTTCTGAGATATTTATTGAACACTATCTTTAGGCACTGAAGATAATATCAAGTAAGAAAGACATGACCATTACTATCACAGAGTTTATAAACAGGCAATTATAATAGTATGAAAAAGCAATAATGGACCATAGCGTAAGGTGCTATGGAAGTGGATAAGCTTGCCAGGGAAGGGTATGTTACATAAGGGGAAAAATAGATCTAACAGAGTCATTTAAAAATGGAAATTGATCTCAAATATCAAATATCAATGGAATCAAGTGGGTAGAGGAAACAGAAATGAAAAGAAAACCAATTATTCTGTTTTTGTTGTTTTCTCCCCAAATTTTATATTCTCTTTTTTCCAGGATAGTCCAGGTACATGTAAGTTTTTTAGAGTACAGATTTTGAATTCCAACCACAAATAAAATGCAATCAACAAATACTCACTGAGTTCACATGATGAATGTGAATTACTATGAAATATATAAACTGGCCAGTCTGGCTGATTTTTAGTATACTATTCACAATCAACTTTAAAATATGATGGATTTTTTTTGCTTATTATTTAATCCCATTTTAATTAATAAATTACAAATCTCCCCATCAAAAGAAAATTTTCTCAAAAACAGAGAGGAAAAAAAGTTTTTCAAAAAGTGGTACTTTACTGGTCAAATTCCCTCTGAAATAATTCCAGTCGTTCAGATAGTTTTTTGGGTGGTAGTGATGTTATTTGGGGACATACCATCATATGTCCCACTTTCTAACAATGCTCCACTCTCTTCCAGTGCTTTGAACTGTTCAACGGAAATGAAATTATAATCCACTCCTGGTACTTCTCCATCCCTGGGGGCCCTTGTAGTGCCTAAGAAAAAAGAAAAAAAAAAGTAGGTTGTAAAGTACTTTTAAACTTACAAAATATTCAAAGTAAAAGAATATTCAGTTTGTAGAGAACACATAAGAGATATTTCATTCCCCTGCCCCAACTTTATTAAGGTAAAATTCACAGATAAAATTGTATATATTTATAGCATACAACACGTTTTGATACATGTGCACACCTGGTGAAAGACAGACTTATTTTAAAGTAGTTATCCTACTTAATTTTTTCATCTCTAGCATAAATGTAAACATTCTACTTACTAGAGTCATGAAAGACAAAAAATAATATTTTTTATAAGTTATTTTAATGAACTTTATTTTTAAAAGTTGGACAAACACTGGTTATAAAGTTACTTTATACGTGAATAAAAGGCTTAAGATAGGTATTCACATATGGCTTCTTAGCCATTATTCTCTTCAAGTAATTTTAAAAAATTAAGCAGTAAGTAAATTGTTTCATAAAATTAACTACAGTAACAGATCACTAAATGCTAAAGTACAATCTTTCAGCTTCAAGGTATAAATTCAGGTTATGGCAGCATTGCTACATTTGACTGAATTTTACTAAACAAGAGTCACTTTTACACAATGTCATTTCAAATACTACATAATACAAAGAGATACAGGATTTTCACTGGGAATTGGTTGCAAGTCTAGGACAAGAACACTTTCCTTCTCAAACCTGTTCCTCCACTTAGGCCCCTATTCAGTAATAGCACTCCAGGTAGGAAATCTGAGAGTCAGTCGTCTTGGGCTCCTCCCTCTACTCCACATCCAGTCACCAAATCTACCTCATAAGTATCTCTAAATACTTCTTTTCATTCCCATAATCACTGAATTCATATCATTATCTAGGACCTGTATTGTTGGTACCCCTAGGTCAACCTTTACCTCTTCCCAGCTACACTCCTCCTGGTCACTGCAGTCAGTGACTTTTCTAAAACACAGTCTGAGGAAACAAACAAAATCTCTCTCTAAACCTATCAATGGCTTCCCATGATCCTTGGTATAAAATCCAGATTCTATAACAACACATTTTACAAAGCCCTTTGTGATCTGGACCCTGGCAACCTCCCCAAATTCTTTCTTGCCTCATTCCTTTCACATTAGGCTTTAGTATACTACATATATTTTTCAATTATTTTAATGTTCCTTTCACTCACATACTTTCAAGGTCGTTGTCATGTCCCCAGAGGACTTCCTACTCCCTTTCCCACTCTCACCTCAGCTAACTTCTACTCATCCTTCAGGTCCTGGCTTAGAAAGTTCCTTTAGAGAACCTTCCCTGATTTCTATCTAGGGTATGGCAACATGCAGAAACCATGTCGATTTGATTCAGAGTAATAGCCCCAAGTCTTGACACAGTGCAAAGATCACAGTAGGTGCTGAATATACATAGCTGTCAAATAAATTAAGTGAAATTGTAAACAAATGCATTTAGGACAGTGCCTGGCAATATGCTCTTATTATTACTGTAAGTTAATTCATGGGAAACTCTTAATTGCTCCTACTGTTTTTAGTCACATTACATTCTATTATATTCTGTAACATGCAAAAAAAAAACACAAAGATTATGATAACAAATTAATGGTAATAATCTGAGAAAATAATGATTATGTCAACATTCTGTGCAACAAAGACTATATTGAATTTTCTCCCCCATTTTTTAACCCAATTTTTTTTCTAAAAATAAGCATTTCTTTACCTGTTTTACATCATAGAGGATATAAAATCTGGAAAACAGCTTTTTTCCTTTAATTTTTAATACCTTTTTTATTTTCAAATTTTTATATTTCTCATATATTGACCAAAACTACATTGTTAGATTCTCTGAATCAACAGCTTCTTAGCTCCATATTAAATAAAAGTTAACATTAGACATTAACTCAAGCCTGGGCAACATAGTAAGCCCTCGTCTCTATTAAAAAATTTTTAAAAATTAGCCAGGTATAGTGATGCACACCAGTAGTCCTAGCCACTCGTGAGGCTGAGGTGGGAAGATAATTTGAGACCAGGAGTTCAAGGATGCAGTGATGCAGTGGGTTATCATTGCAGCACCACTGCACTCCAGCCTTGACGACAGAGTGAGATCCTGTCTCTTAAAAAAAAAAGGAAATTCAAGGATTGAAATTATAATTTGTAATTATCTATGACAGATGGAAAAAATATGATGACGATATTTTGCACCTCCTAAGAGGTGGGGCCTGTTGCCTCATCCCTTGAATTTGGACTGGATTGATGATATGCTTTGATTAATATAATGTAAAGGCTGTGATGTTGTCCAAGTTTAGGGATCTAGACTTCCATATTCACCCTCTTGGAATGCTCCTGCTACCATGCAAGGAAGTCCAGGCTAGACTACTGAGTGATAAAGAGAGCCCAAGCCAACAAAAAGCAGCAAGGCCCCAGACACATGAATGAGGCCATCTTAGCCCCTCCAGCTCCAGTTGAGCTGTCAATGATTATAGCCACATGAATGGTCCCGACTGAGCCCAACTCATGAAATCATGAGAAATAAACATCACTATTTTAAGCCACTAAGTTTTGGGGTAGTCTGTTATACAGCAAAGGCTAATTGAGATATCCAAATAAACTCCACTATAAAACATAATGACTAAAAAACAATTTAAAAGCAAGCCATATTATAGATAATACTATAAAAACAGCACTGATCGAAAGGGCAGGAGGAACTCTGTTTTGGTCTGAGATTATTATTAACGGCACAATTTAGACAACTACTTAATCTCTTTTGGCTTTCTCTTTCTGCAAGGTGGTGTTGAGCAGGATGTTGTCCATGATTCTTTTCATTGACAGATATGAATGTTATGTGTAATTCTACCATATATTTCTAAGACTAGACAATAGTTTTAATGTTAATTCTCTTTACAAAGTATTATAAATTTTCACTCCCCCCACAAAACCATACAACCCAATACACATAAAGTTATCTTCCTTCCTTCACTCCATTACTTTTCACATTCCATAAAATTTATCTTTATATTCTCCTAATACTGTATATTTTATATAAAGCTTTCTACATCCCCCCTCACCCCCAGTTCTCACATTTCTCCTTTATACACAAAAATTGCTCCAAAGAGTTCTTTGGAGCCATACACAGTCTCCAATTCTCCTCTCACTGTCTCCTGAGCCTATTCAAATAAGATCTTTTCCCCAACCATTCACTGATACAATGTGCTATGTTTCAACAATAGTCTCCACTTTGCTGAACTCAATGGCCAAGTCTTACCCTCATCTTAACTGACCTATGAATAACATTTGACATAACTGATCATTTACCCTTTCTGTTTAGTTATAAGCAAATCAACCCAGGCAAAAAGCAGAACATTACCAGGACCTCAAAAACCTTCTTGTGTGTCTCTGATGATAAACCTCTCCCTCCCTCCATCCTCAAAAGTGACTACCATCTTGACATCTGTGATGATGATTTCCTTTCCTTTTTAATGATTGTACCAACTAAATAATGCATTTTTAAGCAACATAGCTTAGTTTTGCCACTTTTGCAACCTCATATGAATGGAATCACATAACATGCATTCTCTTCTGTCCACACCAATACTTGTCATGAGGCTTATAAGATTTTTCCAATATCCTGGGTGTGTAAAGTCACTTCACTGTTTATTTAATCCCACGCTTTCTTTAAAGCCATACTATTCATATGCTCCGGATGTATCATCCACAACCTCAACAATGAACAAGACATCCGAAAAATAGGAGGGCTACTCAAGATTTTACCCCTCACTTCAACCTCATAAAGCAATTGCTTTATGAGATTAAACATTCTTTTTAATACATTTAGAAGTCATATAGATTTCCTCTGTTGTGAAGTGGTTATTCAAGTCTTTCCCCATTTCTCTGTTGGGTTTGTGTCTTTAAAATTGATTTGTGGGAGCTGGCAAGATGCCCAAATAGGAAAAGCTCTGGTCTGCAGCTCCCAGCAACACCAACACAGAAGGTGGGTGGTTTCTGCATTTCCAACTGAGGTACCCAGATAATCTCGTTGGGACTGGTTAGACAGTGGGTGCAGCTCGAGGAGGGTGAGCAGAAGCAGGGTGGGGCAGCGCCTCATCCAGGAAGCACAAGGGGCCAGGGAACTCCCTCCCCTAACCAAGGGAAGCCATGAGGGACTGTGCTATCTGGCCCAAATACTATGCTTTTCCCACAGCTTTTGCAACCTGCAGACCAGGAAATTCCCTCGTGTGCCTACACCACCAGGGCCCTGGGTTTCAAGCACGAAACGAGGCGGCTATTTGGGCAGACACTGAGCTAGCTGCAGGAGTTTTTTTTTTGTACTCCAGTGAGACAGAACTGTTCACTTCCCTGCAAAGGGGGCTGAAGCCAGGGAGCCAAGTGGTCTTGGTCAGTGGGTCCCACTCCCACAGAGCCCAGCAAGCTAAGAACCACTGGCTTGAAATTCTCAGTGCCAGCACAGCAGTCTGAAGTCCACCTGGGATGATCGAGCTTGGTGGGGGGAGGGGCATCCACCATTGCAGAGACTTGAGTAGGCGGTTTTCCCCTCACAGTGTTAAGGAAGCCGCCAGGAAGTTCGGACTGTGTGGAACTCACTGCAGCGCAGAAAAACGGCTGTGGCCAGACTGCCTCTCTAGATTCCTCCTCACTGGGCAGGGCATCTCTGAAAGAAAGGCAGCAGCCCCAGTCAGGGGCTTATAGATAAAACTCCCATCTCCCTGGGACAGAGCACCTGGGGGAAGGGGCAGCTGTGGGTGCAGCTTCAGTAGACTTAAATGTTCCTGCCTGCCGACTCTGAAGAGAGCAGCAGATCTCCCAGCACACTGCTCAAGCTCTGCTAAGGGACAGACTGCCTCCTCAAGTGGGTCCCTGACCCTCATGCCTTCTGACCGGGAGACACCTCCCAGTAGGAGTCAACAGACACCTCATACAGGAGAGCTCTGGCTGGCATCAGGTGGGTGCCCCTCTGGGAGGAAGTTTCCAGAGGAAGGAGCAGGCAGCAATCTTTGCTGTTCTGCAGCCTCTGCTGGTGATACCAGGCAAACAGGGTCTGGAATGGACCTCTAGCAAACTCCAGCAGACCTGCAGAAGAGGGGCCTGACTATTAGAAGGAAAACTAACAAACAGAAAGCAATAACATCAACATTAACCAAAAGGACGCTCACCCAAAAACCCCATCCAAAGGCCATCAGCATCAAAGATCAAAGGTAGATAAATCCACAAAGATGAGGAAAAACCAGTACAAAAATGCTGAAAATTCCAAAAACCAGAATGCTTCTTCTCCTCCAAATAATCACAACTCCTCTCTGACAAGGGCACAAAACTGGACAGAGAATGAGTTTGATGAATTGACAGAAGCAGGCTTCAGGAGGTGGGTAATAACAAACTCCTCTGAGCTAAAGGACCATCTTCTAACCCAATGCAAGGAAGCTAAGAACATTGATAAAAGGTTACAGGAACTGCTAACTAGAATAACCAGTTTAGAGAAAAACATAAATGACCTGATGGAGCTGAAAAACACAGCACGAGAACTTCATGAAGTATATACAAGTATCAATAAGCAAATCAATCAAGTGGAAGAAAGGATATCAGAGACTGAAGATCAACTTAATGAAATAAAGCATAAAGACAAAATTAGAGAAAAAAGAATGAAAAGGAACAAAGCTTCCAAGAAATATGAGACTGTGTGAAAAAGCCAAACCTATGATTGATTGGTATACCTGAAAGTGACAGGGAGAATGGGACCAAGTTGGAAAACACACCTCAGGATATTATCCAGGAGAAACTCCCCAACCTAGCAAGAGAGGCCAACTTTCAAATTCAGGAAATACAGAGAACACTACTAAGATACTCCTTGGGAAAAGCAATCACAAGACACATGATCGTCAGATTCTCCAAGGTTGAAATGAAGGAAAAAATGTTAAGGGCAGCCAGAGAGAAAGGTCAGACTACCTACAAAGGAAGCCCATCAGACTCACAGCAGATCTCTGCAGAAACCCTACAAGCCAGAAGAGAGTAGGCAACCAATATTCAACAATCTTAAAGAAAAGGATTTTCAACCCAGAATTTCAAATCTATCAAAACTAAGCTTCAGAAGCGAGGGAGAAATAAAATCCTTTACAGACAAGCAAATGGTGAGGGATTTTGTCACCAACAGGCCTGCCTTACTCCTGAAGGAAGCACTAAATATGGAAAGGAAAAATTGGTACCAGCCACTGCAAAGACATACCAAAATATAAAGACCAACGACCCTATGAAGAAACTGCATCAACTAATGTGCAAAATAACCAGCTAGCATCATGATGACAGGATACAATTAATACATAACAATATTAACCTTAAATGTAAATGGGCTGAGTACCCCAATTAAAAGACACAGACTGGCTAATTGGATAAAGGAGTCAAGACCTTTTGGTGTGCTGTATTCAGGAGACCCATCTCATGTGCAAAGAGACACACACAGGCTCAAAATAAATGGATGGAGGAATATTTACCAAGCAAATGGAAAGAAAAAAAAAAAGCAGGGGTTGCAATCTTAGTCTCTGATAAAACAGACTTTAAACCAACAAAGATCAAAAGAGACAAAGAAGGGCATTACATAATGGTAAAGGGATCCATGCAACAAGAGCTAACTATCCCAAATATGTATGCACCCAATACAGGAGCACCCAGATTCATAAAGCAAGTTCTTAGAGACCTACAAAGAGACTTAGATTCCCACACAATAATAGTGGGAGACTTTAACACCCCACTGTCAATATTAGGCAGATCAACAAGACAGAAAATTAACAAGGATATTTAGATTTGAACTCAGCTCTGGACCAAGCAGACCTAATAGACATCTACTGAACTATTCACCCCAAATCAACAGAATATACATTCTTCTCAGCACATCACACTTATTCTAAAATCAACCACATAATTGGAAATAAAACACTCCTCAGCAAATGCAAAAGAACAGAAATCATAACAAACGCTCTCTCGGACCACAGTGCAATCAAATTGGAACTCAGGATTAAGAAACTCACCCAAAACCGCACAACTACTTAGAAACTGAAAAACCTGCTCCTGAATGACTACTGGGTAAATAACGAAATTCAGGAAGAAATAAAGATGTTCTTTGAAACCAATGAGAACAAAGACAAAATGTACCGGAATCTCTGGGACACAGCTAAAGCAGTGTTTAGACGGAAGCTTATAGCACTGAATGCCCACATCAGAAAACTGGAAAGATCTAAAATAGACACCCTAATGTCACAATTAAAAGAACCAGAGAAGCAAGAGCAAACAAATTCAAAAGCTAGCAGAACAGGGCTGGGTGCAATGGCTCACGCCTGTAATCCCAGCACTTTGGGAGGCTGAGGCAGGCAGATCACGAGGTCAGGAGATCGAGACCATCCTGGCTAAAACGGTGAAACCCTGTCTCTACTAAAAATACAAAAAATTAGCAGGGTGTAGTGGCGGGCACCTGTAGTCCCAGCTACTTGGGAGGCTGAGGCAGGAGAATGGTGTGAACCCGGGAGGCGGAGCTTGCAGTGAGCCGAGATTGTGCCACTGCACTCCAGCCTGGGTGACAGAGTGAGACTCTGTCTCAAAAAAAAAAAAAAGCTAGCAGAACAGAAGAAATAACCAAGATCAAAGCAGAACTGAAGATGATAGAGACATGAAATACCCTCCAAAAAATCAATGAATCCAGGAGCTGGTTTTTTGAAAAGATTAACAAAACAGACAACTAGCCAGAATAAAAAAGAAGAAAAGAGAGAAGAATCAAATAAATGCAATAAAAAATGATAAAGGGGATATCACCACTGATCCCACAGAAATACAAACTACCTTCAGAGAATACCATAAATGCCTCTATACAAATAAACTAGAAAATCTAGAAGAAATGGATAAATTCCTGGACACATACATCCTCCCAAGACTAAACCAGGAAGAAGTCGAACTCCTGAATAGACCAGTAACAAGTTCTGAAATTGAGGCAGTAATTAATAGCCTACCAACCAAAAAAAGCACAGGATCAGAGGGATTCACAGCCAAATTCTACCAGAGGTACAAAGAGGAGCTGGTACCATTCCTTTTGAAACTCTTCCAAACAATAGAAAAAGAGGGACTCCTCCCTAACTCATTTTATGAGTCCAGCATCATCCTGATACCAAAACCTGGCAGAACACAACAAAAAAAGAAAGTTTCAGGCCAATATCCCTAATGAACATCGATGCGAAAAACCTCAATAAAATACTGGCAAACTGAATCCAGCAGCACATAGAAAAGCTCATCCACCACGATCCAGTTGGCTTCATGCCTGGGATGCAACGCTGGTTCAACATATGCAAATCAATAAACATAATCCATCACATAAACAGAACAAATGACAAAAACCACATGATTATCTCAATAGATGCAGAAAAGGCCTTCAATAATATTCAATACACCTTCATGCTAAAAACTCTCAATAAACTGGGCATTGATGGAACATATCTCAAAATAATAAGAGCTATTTATGACAAACCCACAGCCAATATCATACTGAATGGACAAAAGCTGGAAGCATTCCCTTTGAAAACTGGCACAAGAAAAGGATCCCCTCTCTCACCACTCCTATTCAACGTAGTATTGGAAGTTCTGGCCAGGGCAATTAGGCAAGAGAAAGAAATAAAGGGTATTCAAATAGGAAGAGAGGGAGTCAATTTTTCTCTGTTTGCAGATGACATGGTTGTATATTTAGAAAACCCCATCTTCTCAGCCCAAAAACTCCTTAAGCTGATAAGCAACTTCAGGAAAGTCTCAGGATACAAAAATCAATGTGCAAAAATCACAAGCATTCCTATACACCAATGATAGGCAAACAGAGAGCCAAATCATGAGTGAACTCCCATGCACAATTGCTACAAAGAGAATAAAATACCTAGGAATCCAACTTACAAGGGACATGAAGGACCTCTTCAAGGAGAACTACAAACCACTGCTCAAGGAAATACGAGAGGACACAAACAAATGGAAAAACATTCCATGCTCATGAATAGGAAAAACCGATATTGTGAAAATGGCCACACTGCCCAAAGTAATTTATAGATTCAATGCTATCCCCATCAAGCTACCATTAACTTTCTTCACATAACTAGAAAAAACTACTTTAAATTTCATATGGAAACAAAAAGACCTCATATAGCCAAGACAATCCTAAGCAAAAGGAACAAAGCTGGAGGCGTCACACCACCTGTCTTCAAACTATACTACAAGGGTACAGTAACCAAAACAATATGGTATTGGTACCAAAACCGATACATAGAACAATGGAATAGAACAGAGGCCTCAGACATGACACCACATATCTATAACCATCTCATCTTCAACAAACCTGACAAAAACAAGAAATGGGGAAAGGATTCCCTATTTAATAAATGGTGTTGTGAAAACTGGCTAGCCATATGCAGAAAACTGAAACTGGACTCCTTCCTTACACCTTACACAAAAATTAATTCAAGATGGATTAAAGACTTAAACGTAAGACCTAAAACCATAAAAACCCTAGAAGAAAACCTAGGCAATACCATTCAGGACATAGGCATGGGCAAAGACTTCATGACTAAAACACCAAAAACAATAGCAACAAAAGCCAAAATTGACAAATGGGATCTAATTAAACTAAAGAGCGTCTGCACAGCAAAAGAAACTATCATCAGAGTGAACAGGCAACCTATAGAATGGGAGAAAATTTTTGCATTCTATCCATCTGACAAAGGTATGATATCCAGAATCTACAAGGAACTTAAACAAATTTACATGAAAAAAACAAACTACCCCATCAAAAATTGGGCGAAGGATATGAACAGACACTTCTCAAAAGAAGACATTTATGTGGCCAACAAACATATGAAAAAAAGCTCATCATCACTGGTCATTACAGAGATGCAAATCAAAATCACAACAAGATACCATCTCACATCAGTTAGAATGGCGATTATTAAAAAGTCAGGAAATGACAGATGCTGGAGAGGATGTGGAGAAATAGGAACGTTTTTACACTGTTAGTGGGAGTGTAAATTAGTTCAACCATTGTGGAAGACACTGTGGCGATTCCTCAAGGATGTAGAACTAGAAATACCATTTGACCCAGCAATTCCATTACTGGGTATATACTCAAAAGATTATAACTCCTTCTACTATAAAGACACATGCACATGTATGTTTATTGCAGCACTATTCACAATAGCAAAGACTTGGAACCAACCCAAGTGCCCATCAATGATAGAATGGATAAAGAAAATGTGGCACATGGACACCATGGAATACTATCCAGCCATAAAAAGGAATGAGTTCATGTCCTTTGCAAGGACATGGGTGAAGCTAGAAACCATCATTCTCAGCAAACTAACACAGGAACAGAAAACCAAACACCACATGTTCTCACTCCTAAGTGGGAGTTGAACAATGAGAACACATGGACACAGGGAGGGCAACATCACACACTGGGGTCTGTCGGGGTGTGGGGGGCAAGGGGTGAAAGAGCACTAGGACAAATACCTAATGCATGTGAGGCTTAAAATCTAGATGATAGGTTGATGGGTGCAGCAAACCACCATGGCACATGCATACCTATGCAACAAACCTGCACATTCTGCACATGTATTCCAGAACTTAAAGTATAATAAAAAATAAAATAAAATTGATTTATAATTCTTTATATTCTGAATATTATAGTAAATCATCAAATCTAAGTAACCAACCCCTTCTAAACTGCATCATTATTTTATCTCTAAGAAAGAAAAAACCCTGGCAATTATAATTGAAAGATTTCATCTATTCTAAGATGCTTCCCAACTGTAGAGATGTTAAAATGTGAAATAACTGTCTTAGTATTGATGAAGTACTGTGATCCATTGTCAGACATATGTATTGCAAATGGGGGATTTCTGTGAAATATGTTTTCTTGAAATAGTACTTTCTGAAAAATCATGCACCCAAAATAAGAGAGATTATGGAGAAAATAGAGTCATGGTTGACTTCTCAAAACCTTTGCAACTTTGTAACTAGAACACTAACAAAATAAATAATGGTCCTAATTTAAAATATTAATACAGTTTAAAAGACATGTTAAATTCCCAATTAAAAATAACAGAGTAAATAAAATACTGGTCTTTTAAGACAATGAAAGGAATGAAAAGAAAAGGTGGCTTGACAGAAACGGGTATAAGAAAGGGTTAGGCTACTAAATAATGAAGATAGGGCAAATAGTGCAATAAAGATTTTTAAAACAGAACACACGGTCAAACAGAAAAGAGGATAAATTGAAGTGTATAGGTATCATATACACTGCCATATTCTTCCTCAGCTGCAATATTCAGTTGTGTTCTTTTATTTTATTTACTTGTAGCTATTTGATGATAAAAAACATTAGCTTGCTGAGGAAAATGGCATAGAAACTAGTATAACCTGAGTTAAATTCATGTCATTTTCTACATATGTGCCAATCACATGTAAACTTTTTTGTACTGCAGAAATAAATGTAGAGGAACAGAGAGTATCTTGTCACATTCTGATTTTTTCACCTTTTTAAGAAATTGTATTTTGATGACAGAAGCTCTTAATTTTAATGTAGTCAAATGTATAAATCTTTTCCTTTACAGCTAATGGTTTTTGTGTCTAGTTGAAAAAAATCCTTTCCTAAAGCTATGGAGATATTCTATATTCTTTTTAAAAAGCACTACAGGTTTGCCTTTCACACCTAGGACTTTAACACAAAAAACAGATGGTGGGGATGGGGGAGCTGGTGAGAAGTACCAGTCTAATTTCCTTTTTTTCCAAATGACTACTCAAAATAATTTATTAAAAGTCATTAATTTCCCTTCTGATCAGCCACAGCACTTCTTTCATGGAAATGTCTATATAAGCTTGGGTGTTTACTACTAGGCTTTCTATCTACTGACCATTCTGGTATCATTATCAGTGTTATAATTATTCTATTTTCCTAATAAATCTTGATATATAGTATAGCAAGTCCACCTATCTTGCTTTTTGTATTCAAAGCCTGTCCATATACATTCTAGAATCAGATAAACAGGCGAAAAAGGCTGAAATTTTTATGGAATTACATTGAATCTACCAGTCAATTTGAGCAGAACTGATATCTTTGCAATACTGCCTTTAATTCATGAATAAGAAATTTCTGTCAGCATATTTAGATCTTCTTTAGCATCCCTCAATTTCACACTATAGAGGACTTACGTTTCATTAGAGGTTAATTTCCAGGTATTTTTTAAAAACTTATATGCTATGGTAAGTAATATTTTCATAAACTTTCATTTTCTAAATATTGATGGTATGAAAGAAATAATTTACCTACAATAGAATGCACTAATTCTAATAGTACAATTATGTGAACTTTGGAAACCATTATCCCCCAAAGTTTCCTTGGGCCTCTTTGTAGTCCTCCACTCTGGGCAGTTACTGACCTACTGTCAGTATAGTTTTGCCTTTAATATAATTTAATACAAATGGAATCATACATTAATTTGATTCCAGTAGTTGTCTGGCTTCTTTTACTTAGCATAATGCTTTTGAGATTCACCCATGTTGTTCAAATTCTTTTTACATTTAAGATGTTATCTGCAAAGAGAGATCTTTTAAGTCTTTTCTAAGTTGAATGCCTTTTATTTCTTTTTGCTGTCTTATTACTCTGGCTAGAATTTCCAGTACTATGTTGAATAGTAATGGCAAGACCAGGCATCCTTGCTTTATTGCAGGATCTCACAGGAAAAGCCTTCTGTCTTTTCCTGTTAAGCATAATGTTAGCTTTTATTATGTTGAGGTAGTTTCCTTCTACTCCTAATTTGTTGAGTATTTTTAAAAATCCTGATAGGGTACTGAATTTTGCTTTTCTGTATTGAGATGTTAATGTGGTATAATATATTGACTGATTCTTATATGTTGAACCATCCTTGCATTCCAGGCATAAATTTTAGCTGGTCAAGATGTATGATTTTTTAATATGCAATATAATTTGGTTTGCTAGTATTTTCTTTAGAATTTTTGTGTCAAATATCCATCAGGGATATTGGCCTGTAGTTCTCCTTTATTGTGTCTTTGTCTGGTTTTGTTATCAGGGTAATGAGTTTAAATGAGTTTGAGAGTATCCCTTTCTCTTCCATTCACTGGAAGAATTTGAGAAGGACTGGTATTAACTGTTTGGTAGAATTCTCCAGGGGACCCACCTGGTCCTGGGCTTTTCTTTGTTGGGAGGTTTTTGATTACTGCTTTAATCTCCACACTCATTATAGGTCTTTTCAGATTTTTTATTTCTTTATGATTCAGTCTTGGTAGGTTTATATTTCTAAAACTTTATCCATTTCTTCTAGATCATCCAATTTGTGGGCATCTAACTTTTCACTACAGCAGTCTTTATAATTCTTTTCATTTCTGTGACATCAGTTATAATATCTCCTTTTTTATTTTTAATTTTAGAAATTTAAGTCTCTTTTTCTTAATCTAAGTAAGGGTTTATCAATTTTAGTGATTTTCTTTTTTAAAAAAAACAACTCCTGGTTTGGTTGATTTTTTTCTTTTTTTTTAATGTTTTCTATTCAGTTTATCTCTGCTCTAGTCTTTATTATTTCCTTCTTTGTGCTGACTTTGGATTTAGTTCATTCTTATTTGTCTAATTCCTTAAGGTATAAGATTAGGTTGCTGACTTGAGATTTTTCTTCTCTTTTAATCTGTTTACTGCTATAAACTTCCCTCTTAGTACTGCTTTTATTATATTCCATAAGTTTTAGTATGTTGTATCTTTTTAAAAAATTTATCTCCAGGTTATTTCCTAAATTCTCTCATGATCCACTGGTTGTTTACTTTCCATGTATTTGCAAATTTTCCTGTTTTCTTTCTGCTAATTAATTTTAGTTTCATTCCATTATGGTCAGAGATGATACTTTGCATAATTTAAATCTTAAATTTATTAAGACTTGTTTTGTGGTCTAATGTGGTTTATCATAGAGAATCTTCCATGCATGCTTGATAAGAGTGTATATTCTGCTGTTATTGGATGAAATGTTCTGTATGTCGGTTAGGTCCATTTGGTCTTGTATTGTTCAAGTCCTCTGTTTCCTCATTGATCTTTTGTCTTGTTTTATTCAATTGGTATTCTACTGTATGAATATACCAAAATTAATTATCCATTCACCAATGATGGAAATTTGGGTTGTTTCCACATTTGGGCTATAATAAATAAAGCTGCTATTAACTTACATGACTTTGGGTAGACATATATTTAAATGTATGTTGAGTTAATACCTAGGAGTGAAATTACTAGGTATTATGGTTAAGTGTATGTTTAATTTGATAAGAAAACATCACATTATTTTCCAAAGTAGATGTCTTTGCATTCCCACCTGCAATATATGAGAGCTGCGGTTGATTTAAGTTACTAAGTAGGAATTCTTTCTGGAGTTTCTAGGGTAATTCGCTTTCTCTAAATTTACAACAAATCAGTTGACATGAAAAATGACAAAAAAAGTTCTAATTCTCCTGCACAAACTAAAGTTTAATAATTTGACATAGAGACATCTGGCTTGAAGAAATCAGCTGATATCAAATGAAAGCAAGAGCAGGAAACACTGAAAGGCAGAATCAAAGGTTAAGGTTGATATTTCCAGGAACCAGGACAGAAGCATGTGGGAGAGTAGTAGTCACAATATACTCAAGTCAGTCTTACTTGCAGCTGTTCCCACAAGTGTGTGCTCATGGCCATATCTGTTAGTGGTGGGTCTTTCTTACATAAAACAATACTAATAAGATGATATGTATATTATACTTCATATAAATCCTACGAGTTGAGTTCCAAGAAATAACAAGTTTGGAGGCTAAGTAAGTCCTTAAATTGGCAGTTTCAACACAAAACTCTGTGTAATGCTGTTAACCATGCTCAGAAATCTAAATGTTAGGTTATTTGAATACTATCCAATAATATTTTCTGGCATTTTTCACTGATTATTTGTTACAAGCTTCAGTGCTTTGTAAATATTTAACAGAAAAAATGCAAAGAGAGAAAGTGAATGCTGTTGTGGAACATTCCAACATGAAATAAGAAACGGATCTAAAATCTGAAATAAAAGCAATATATTTAATAGATTTCAACGGCAAAATCAAAATCAGGAGAAGCAGACGAAATGCTTTCAGAATTAAAAAAGAAAATGAGATTACATGAAACAACATACTTTGTAATGCCCGATATGAGGATGTTTTTGGATACATTCTTAATAATTTGATGAATGTCAGTGCAAAATGAAATACATTTTTTTCTGGCATATTTATCACCAAACAAAGATCAAGACCATCAGATAAAACAATTGATACTTTGTGCTTTAAAATTTCATTTCAGGGTTGGGCTCGGTGGCTCACACCTGTAATCCCAGCACTTTGGGAGGCTGAGGCGGGCGGATCACCTGAGGTCAGGAGTTTGAGACCAGCCTGGCCAACATGGTGAAACCCCATCTCTACTAAAAATACAAAAATTTGCAGGGCATGGTGGCGCACACCTGTAATCCCAGCTACTCAGGAGGCTGAGGCAGGAGAATCACTTGAACCTGGGAGGTGGAGGTTGCAGTGAGCTGAGATCGTGCCACTGTACTCTAGCCTGGGCAACAGAGCAAGACTCTGTCTCAAAAATAAATAAATAAATAACTACAATTTTAGGTATGAAAAATTCAAATACTAAATATGTATGTGATTATCTTTCAAATTTTAAATGATTTTTATTTGGTATTTATTTTGTGTTAATGCTTCCATTCATTCATTTGTTTTAGATGTGCAGTCTTGCTATGTTGCCCAGGCTGATCTTGAACTCCTGGCTTCAAGAGTTCCTTCCGCCTCAGCCTCCCAAAGTGCTGGGACTACAGGTGTGAGCCAACATGCCCAACCAATGTCTCCTTCTTTTAAGTTTTTCTATTATCAGACATCTGTATCAAGTAGAGATCATTGAAAAATAGTAACAAAATCTTATTTTATTAGTTCATAATAATAACAACAATAGTAAACCATTTGATTTTATCTTGCCAGTTTCTCTCTGTAAGCACTTGCCACACAGGAGAATCTATCCTAAACTACAGTGTTCGTAGCCATAACTACTGCCATAACAGTCAAGTGCAGCAGTCATTTGGGCTCTCAAGGTACTGGGTTCATTTGTCATTTCTTCACAATCAACCATAAGTGATACTGTAATTAAATTGTGATGCCATGGCTTCTCATGAATTATCAGCATCCCACCTCTCATTGGAAGAAACTTGGCACTCCACGTAAGATCAGCCAAGACAACCAAAACCAATTCTGAAATCCCTTCTTAGAGGTTCTGTCTCCTGGGAGTGCTACTAGTACTAATTCTGTATCAAGATCCAGAGAAGAGAGAGAAACCACATGGCAATCTGAACAGAGACAGTTTAATATACAGAATTGTTAACTGTTTACAGGGAATTAACTAAGTAGGAATAAACGAGGACTCTAAAGAATATCACCCTAAAGCTGAGGGAGAATATTTAAATAAGGAACAAACTTGGAAGGGAGGGACTCTCCCAAGGTCTGGGATTTAGACCTCATTGAAGAGGGTATGGTAACAGCCCACTGGATGGTGGGGAATTTTCCTGGGTTGCCTGAGGACAGAGCTAGTTCACAGTTAGTGGGTCAGGGATTTAACAGGCAGGAAACTGCATGGGGTATCAGTGAAATTCGCCAGCAAGCTACCTATGGTGGTGAGTGAGGTTTGTGAATAGAAAACCAGCTAAGACATTGGCTGGACTTGCCAGAAACCCATAGGAAAACTGGTTCTCAGAGGATGTTGCTGAAAACTGGGGGACCAAATGGGATGTCACAGAACTCACCAGGAAACTATAAGTCAGCTGGTGCACTGCGGGTACTCATGAAATCACCTATGAGGGTGTTGCTGAACTTGCTGTAAGGAAGTCTCCTGCAGGTGTGCCACTGAACTTGTCACAGGGAAGCTGACTCCTAGGGTACTGCTGAAACTTGCTGGGTGTCTTTTGGATAGCAGGAGCAAAAAGAAAAAGATACACTGGAACCAGGAAAAGAACTCTCTTCTTTCTCCAGTATCCTTTCTGTGCTCGCTATTGAAAGCTTAACACTGTGCCAATGGACAGGAGACAAATGTTACAGTATCACAAGCAGGCAAAAAAGTAGATTTATAGCCAAGAGGCAATGGGTAATAAATGGCAGACTAGTTTTCTGAGAGATTCTGTCATAAATGGGAGTTGAATTTTGCCAAATAATTTTTCTGCATCTATTGAAAAAATTAATTGGTTTTTGTTTTCTAATATTACTATATTAATTTTCAAATGTTATACCAACTTGGCATTCCTGAAACAAACTCCACTTGATCATAATGTATTATCCTTTTACATATTGCTATATATATTGACTTGCTAAAATACTGTTAAGAATTTTTGAGTCTACATTCAAGAAAAATTTTAGCCTAACATTTTCTTTTAATATTTTTATCTGATTTTAGAATCAGAATCATGTTCACAACACAGAATGAGTTGGGAAATGTTCCCTCCACTATTTTCTAGAAGAGTTTGTGTAGAATTGGTATTATTTCTTTCTTAAATATTCAGAACAATTTACCAGTATCACCTGGGCCTAAAGTTTTCTTTTTTCCAACTTTTAAGTTCAGGGGTACATGCACAGGTTGTGCAGGTTTGTTACATAAATGTGTGCCATGGTATTAGCTGCACAGATCATCCTATCACCTACATATTAAGCCCAGCATTCATTAGCTATTCTTACTGATGCTGTCCTTCCTCCCACCCACAACCCTCCAACAGGCCCCAGTGTGTGCTGTTCCCCACCATGTGTCCATGTGTTCTCATCATTCAGCTCTCAATTATAAGTGAGAACATCTGATTTTCTGTTCCAAATGAATTTTAAAATAGTTTTTTTCTAATTCTGTGAAGAATGTCAATGTTAGTTTAATGGGAATAGCACTGAATCTATAAATTACTTTGGGCAGTATGGCCATTTTGATGATACTGATTCTTCCTATTCATAAGTATGGAATGTTTTTCCATTTGTTTGTGTCATCATCTCTGATTTCTTTTTTTTTGAGATGGAGTCTCGCGGTCTCCCAGGCTAGAGTGCAGTGGCACGATCTCAGCTCATTGCAAGCTCCACCTCCCGGGTTCACGCCATTCTCCTGCCTCAGCCTCCTCAGTAGCTGGGACTATTGGCGCCCGCCACCATGCCTGGCTAATTTTTTTGTTTTGGTAGAGACGGGGTTTCACCGTGTTAGCCAGGATGGTCTCGATCTCCTGACCTCGTGATCTGCCCACCTTGGCCTCCCAAAGTGCTGGGATTACAGGCGTGAGCCACCATGCCCAGCCATCATCATCTCTGATTTCTTTGAGCAGTCGTTTGTAGTTCTCCTTGAAGAGGTCATTCACTTCCCTTGTTAGCTGTATTCCTAGGTATTTTATTCTTTTTTACGGCAATTGTGAATGGGAGTTCATTCTGGATTTTGGCTCTCAGCTTGCCTGTTGTTGATATATAGGAATGCTAGCAATTTTTGCACATTGATTTTGTACCCTGAGATTTTGCTGAAGTTGCCTATCAGTTTAAGAAGCTTTTGGGGCCGGGCGCGGTGGCTCACGCCTGTAATCCCAGCACTTTGGGAGGCCGAGGCGGGCGGATCACGAGGTCAGGAGATCGAGACCATCCTGGCTAACACGGTGAAACCCCGTCTCTACTAAAAATACAAAAAATTAGCCGGGCGTGGTAGCGGGCGCCTGTAGTCCCAGCTACTCGGGAGGCTGAGGCAGGAGAATGGCGTGAACCCGGGAGGCAGAGCTTGCAGTGAGCCGAGATCGCGCCACTGCACTCCAGCCTGGGCGACAGAGCGAGACTCCGTCTCAAAAAAAAAAAAAAAAAAAAAAAAAAAAAAAAAAAAGAAGCTTTTGGGCAGAAACGGTGGAATTTTCTAGATATAGGAGATCATGTCATCGGCAAACAGGGATAGTTTGACTTCCTCTTCCTATATGAATATGCTTTCTTTCTTTCTTTTTCTTGATCGCCCTGGTCAGAACTTCCAAAACTATATTGAATAGGAGTGGTGAAAGAGGGCATCCTTGTCTTGTGCTGGTTTTCAAGGGGAATGGTTCCAGCTTTTGCCCATTCAGTATGATATTGGCTGTGGGTCTGTCATAAATGGCTCTTATTATTTTGAGATATGTTTCTTCAATATCTAGTTTATTGAGAATTTTTAACCTGAAGGGTTGTTAAATTTTATCAAAGGCCTTTTCTGCATCTATTGAGATAATCGTGGTTTTTGTCTTTAGTTCTATTTATGTGGTGAATTACGTTTATTGATTTGTGTATGTTGAACCAGCCTTGCATCCTCGGGATAAAGCTGACTTGATTGTGGTGGATAAGTTTTTTGATGTGCTGTTGGATTCGGTTTGCCAGTATTTTACTGAGGGTTTTTGCATGGATGTTCATTAGGGATACTGGCCTGAAGTTTTCTTTTTTTGTTGTATCTCTGCCAGGTTTTGGTATCAGGATGATGCTGGCCTCATAAAATGGTTAGGGAGGAGTCCCTCCTTTTCAATTGTTTGGAATAGCTTCAGAAGAAATGGTGCCAGCTCCTCTTTGTACCTCTGGTAGAATTCAGCTATAAATCCATCTGGTCCTGGGCTTTTTTGGGTTGGTGGGCTATTTATTACTGCCTCAATTTCAGAACTGGCTATTGGTCTCTTCAGGGAATCAATTTCTTCCTGGTTCAGCCTTGACAGGGTGTATATGTCCAGGAATTTATCCATTTTCTTCTAGATTTTCTAGTTTATTTGCATAGAGGTGTTTATAGTATTTTCTGATGGTTGCTTGTATTTCTGTGGGGTCAGTGGTGGTATTCCCCCTTATCATTTCTGATTGTGTTTGTTTGAATCTTCTCTCTTTTCTTGTTTATTCATCTAGCTTGAAGTCTATTTTATTATTTTTTTCAAAAACCCAGCTCCTGGATTTGTTGATTTTTGAAGGGTTTTTCATGTCTCTGTCTGCTTCAGTCCAGCTCTGATCTTGGTTATTTCTTGTCTTCTTCTAGCTTTGGGGTTTGTTTGCTCTTGGTTCTCTAGTTCTTTTAGTTGTGATGTTAGGTTGTTAACTTGAGATCTTTCTAGCCTTTTGATGTGGACATTTAGTACTATAAATTTCCCTCTTAACACTGCTTTAGCTGTATCTCAGAGATTCTGATGTGTTGTCTTTTTGTTCTCATTGGTTTCAAAGAACTTCTTGATTTCTGTCTTAATTTCACTATTTACCCAAGAATCATGCAAGAGCAGGTTGTTCAATTTCCATGTAGTTGTATGGTTTTAAGTGAACTTCTTTCTTTCTTTCCTTTTTTCTTTTTTTGTTTTATTGGTTTTTTGTTTGTTTTTGTTTTTTTGTTTGTTTTTTAAGATGGAGTCTCGCTCTGTGACTCAGGCAGGAGTGCAGTGGCACAATCTCAGCTCACTGCAACCTCTGCCTCCCAGGTTCAAGCGATTCTCCTGCCTCAGCCCCGAGTAGCTAGGACTACAGGAGTGTGCCACCATACTCAACTAATTTTTGAGTGAATTTCTTAATCTTGATTTCTAATTTGATTGCACTGTGGTCTGAGAGATTGTTATGATTTCAGTTCTTTTGCATTTGCTGAGGAGTGTTTTACTTCTGATTATGTGATCAGTTTTAGACTAAGTGCCATGCAGTGATGAGAAGAATGTATATTCTGTTGTTTTGGGGTGGAGAGTTCTGTAGATAACTATCGGGTCCTCTTGATCCAGAGCTGAGTTCAGGTCCTGAATATCTTTGTTAATTTTCCATCTCAATGATCTGCCTACTATTGTCAGTGGGTGTTAAAGTCTCCTACGATTATTGTGTGGGAGTCTAAGTCTCTTTGAAGGTCCCTAAGAACTTGCTTTATGGCCAGGCACAGTGGCTCATGCCTGTAATCACAGGACTTTGGCAGGCCAAGACGAGTAGACCACTTGAGGTCAGGAATTCGAGACCAGCCCGTCCAACATGGTGAAACTCTGTCTCTACTAAAAAAATACAAAAAATTAGCCAAGTGTGGTGGTGGGCACCTATAGTCCCAGCTATTCAGGAGGCTGAAGCAGGAGAATTGCTTGAACCCAGGAGGCGGAGGCTGCAGTGAGCCAAGATCGCACCACTGCACTTCAGCCTGGGCGACAGAGTGAGACTCCCTCTCAAAAAAAAAAAAAAAAAAAAAAGGAACTTTATGAATCTGGGTGCTCCTGTATCGGGAGCATATATATTTAGGGTAGTTGGCTCTTATTGTTGAATTGAACCCTTTACCATTATGTAATGCCCTTCTTTGACTTTTCTGATCTTTGTCAGTTTAAAGTCTATTTTAAAGTCTGTTGGTTGAAGTCTATTTTGTCTGAAACTAGAATTGCTTTTTTCCATTGGCTTGATAAATTTTCCTCCATCCCTTTATTTTGAGCCTATGTGTGTCTTTGCATGTGAGATGGGTCTCTTGAAGACAGTATATTGATGGATCTTGACTCTTTATACAGCTTGCTATTCTGTGTCTTTTAATTGGGGCATTTAGCCCATTTATATTTAAGGATAGCATGGTTATGTGTGGGTTTGATCCTGTCATCATGATGCTAGCTGGTTATTTTGCAGACTTGTTTATGGTGGCTGCTTCATAACGTCACTGGTCTGTGCACCACAGTGTGTTTTTGTAGTGGTTGGTAATGATGGTTTTTCCTTTTCATATTTAGTGTTTCCTTAAGGTGCTTTTGCAAGGCAGGTCTAGCAGTAATGAATTCCCTTAGCATTTGCTTGTCTGTAAAGGATATTAATTCTCCTTTGCTTATGAAGCTTGGTTTGGCCAGATATGAAATTCTGGGTTGGTAATGTTGACTACTGGCCCCAATCTCTTCTGGCTTGCAGGATTTCTGCTGAGAGGTCCACTGTTTTTATCTCGTGGCTTCCCTTTGTATGTGACCTGGCCTTTCTCTCTGGCTGTGCTTAACATTTTTTCTTTCATTTCAACCTTAGAGAATCTGATTATGAATTGTCTTGGGGATGATTTTCTCATGGAGTATCTTACTGGGGTTCTCTGCATTTCCTGAATTTGAATGTTGGCTTGGCCTGTCTTGCTAGGTTGGGGAAGTTCTCTTTGATGATATCCTGAAGTATGTTTTCCAACTTGGTTCCATTCTCCCCATCGTTTTCAGGTACCCCAGTCAGTCGTAGATTTGGTCTCTTTATATAATCCCCGATTTCTCGGAGGTTTTGTTCATTCATTTTCATTCTTTTTTCTTTATTCTTGTCTGCCTGTCTTAATTCAGAAAGCCAGTCTTCCAGCTCTTAGGTTCTTTTCCCCGCTTGGTTTATTCTGCTATTAATACTTGTGATTGCATTGAGAAGTTCTTGTAGTGTGTTTTCAGCTATAACAGGGGGTTATGTTCCTCTCTAAAATGGCTTTGGCTGTCAGCTCCTGTACTGTTCTATGATAATTCTTAGCTTCTTTGCATTGGGTTACAATGTGCTCCTTTAGCTCAGTGAAGTTCATTATTAACCATCTTCTAAAGCCTACTTCTCTCATTTCAGCCATCTCAGCCTTAGCCTGGTTCTGAGACCTTGCTGGAGAAGTGTTGTGGTCATTTGGAGGAGAGGGGGTACTCTAGCTTTTTGAGTTTTCAGCTTTTTTTGCATTGATTCTTTCTCATCATTGTGGGCTTATGTACCTTTGATCTTTGAGGTTGCTGATCTTTGGATGGGGTTTTTGTGGTTTTTCTTCATTGTTGTTTTCTGTTTATTTGTTTGTTTTTCTTTTAACAGTCTGGCCACTCTTCTGCAGGGCTGCTGGAGCGTGCTGGGGGTCTGCTCCAGACCCTAGTTGCCTTGGTTCTTCCTGTACCTGGAGGTATTGCCAGTGAAGTCTGCAAAACAGCAAAGATGGCAGCTTGCTGCTTCCTCTGGAAGCTCTGTCCCGGGTGGGTACTGAACTACTGCCAGCCCGAACGTACCTGTAGGAGGTGGCTGGATACTCCAGTTAGGAGGTCTCACCCAGTCAGGACGAATGGCATCAGTGTGGCTGCTTTTTGGTAAAGGAGTTGTGTTGTGTTGTGTTGGGGATCCCTTCAGCTCCCTATTGGTCTGGGCTCTCCAAGGCCTACAGGTTGGACCCGTTGACGAGCCCAAACGGCCAAGGTGGCAGCTTGCCCACCCCTCAGGCACTCTGTCCCAGGGAGAAATTGGAGCTCTGTCACTTCCATAGAACATGGGTGGTGGCTGGAGGCCCTGGCTGTGAAGAGCCAGCTGGGAGGCTCAGCTGAGATGAGGAGCGGATCAGAGTCCCGCTTAAAGAAACAGTCTGGCCACACCTCAACAAAACAGCTGTGTCCTGGTGGAGAACCACTTCTGCCCATCAGCTTGGACTCTCCAAAGCCTGCAGGCTGGAACAGTTGAGTCATCCATCCAACCCAGGTGGCAGCCCTCCCCTCCCCGGGGCACTCCATCCCAGGGAGAGATCAGAGCTCTGTCCATAGTATGTGCCAGTGGGCATGGCTGAAGGGCCCAACTGGGAGTCCCTGCCCAGTGAGAAGGAAGTGATCCAGGCTGCTTAAGGCAGCAGTCTGGTCATGATCTGGCAAAGCCACTGTGTTGTGCTGCTGGGGGGACCCTCCCTTGTCTGAAACTTTTGGACTCTCCAAAGCCCGCAGGCTGGAATGGCTGAGTCGACCAAACAGCAGAGACGGTGCCTACCCCTCTCTGCTAAAGTTTTCTTTATAGGAAAGTTAAAAACTAAAATTCAATTTCTTTAATAGATAGAGGATTTTTCAGCTCACCTATTTCTTCATGAGTGAGCATTGGTAGTTTTTGTCTTCTAAAGAATTTGTCCATTTCATCTAAGTTGTTGAGTTTATTGGCATAAAGTTATTCAGAATATTCCTTATTAGGCCGGGTGTGGGGCCTCACGTCTGTAATTCCAACACTTTGGGAGGCCAAGGCCAGAGGATCGCTTGAGCTCAAGAGTTTGAGACCAGCCTAGGCAACATAGCAAGACGTCGTCTCTAATAAGAATAAAAAAAAAATTAGCTGGGCATGGTGGCACACATCTGTAGTTCCAGTAACTGAGGAAGTTGAGGCAAGAGGATAACTTGAGCCCAGGAGATGGAAGAAATGGAAGTTGAGCTCTAATCACATCATTGAATTCCAGGACCTGGGTGACAGAGTGAGACTCTGTTTCAAAAAAAAAAAAAAAAAAAAAAATCTTTATCATACACTTACACACTTAACATCTATAGGATTTTCAGTGATGTCACCTCTCTCATTCCTGATATTGTTTTCTTTTGTAGTGACAGAGTCTCACTATTTGCCCAGGCTTGTCTCAAACTCCTGGACTCAAGCAATTCTCCTGCTTCAGCCTCCCAAAGCACTGGGATTACAGGCATGAGCCACTGCACCCGGCCTCCGGATAGCATTAATTTGTGCTTAATTTCTTCCTAAGCAGCCTAGCTAGAGGTTTATCACTTTTATTGATCTCAAAGAATGAGCTTTGTATTTCATTGATTTTTTTCTATTTTCTATTGCACTGGTTTCTACTTTTTATTATTTTCTTCCTTCTACTTAAAATAAGTATTTTCCTCCTTCTTTTTAAGATTCTCAAGGTAGAATTTTAGATCACTAATTTGAAATCTTCATTATTTTCTAATATAAGTATTTAATACTGTAAGTTTCCATTTAAATACTACTCTAGCTACAACCTACAAATTTTCATATATTGTGTTTGATACATTTCAATTTGTTGGTTGATATGTGTAATATTTTGTAATCTCCTTTGTGATTTATTCAACTCACAGTTTATTTAGAAGTGTGCTATTAATTATTAATTTCTGAATATCTTTCTGTTAGTAATTTCTTTCTTTCTCTATTTTTTTTAAGAGACAGGGTCTCATTCCTGACATGATTATAGCTCACTATAGCCTCAAACTCCTGGGCTCAAGGGATCCTCCTGCCTCAGCCTCTTGAGTAGCTAGGACTACAGGTATGTGCCACCTTGCCTGCCTCATTAAAAAATTTTTTTTTTGTAGAGACGGGGTCCTGGTATGTTGCCCAGGCTGGTCTCAAACTCCTGGCCTCAAGCAATCCTCCCACCATCGTTAATAATTTCTAATTTAATTTCATGATGGCCAGATAACATGTTTCATATGATTTAAGTCTAAATCCTCTTAAATCTATCAGTTCTTGTTTTGTGGTGCAGAATATGGTCTATATTTGTAAATGTATCATCTGCACTAGCAAAGCATGTGTATTCTGCTGCTGTTGGGTGGCATCTTCTAATAAATAGTAACTAGGCCAAGCTGGTTGAAAATACTGTTCATGTTTTCTATTACCTTACTGATTTTTTACTTAATTTTAAAATTAATTACTAAAAGGGGATGTTGAAATCTTGAACTGTAATTATAAAGTTGTCTATTTTCCTTTCAGTTCTATTGCTCTGATATCATTTCTCTTCCACCTGAAGAATTTCCTTTAACATTTCATTTTGTTTGTTGTTTGTGCATTTTGTCCAATCTTTAATATTTCTTACAGTGTATATCTGCTGCTGAAAACTTCTTTCACTTTTTGCCTGAAAATTCTTTATTTCTCTTTCATTTTTGAAGGATATTTTTGTTGTACATAGAAATCCAGGTTGGCATTTTTTTTTTCCTTGCAGCATGTTAAAGATGTTATTTGATGGACTCTGGCTTATACTGTTTCTGTGGATACTGCAGTCATTCTTTGTTCCCTTGCATGTAATTTATCTTTTTTTTCTGTATTTTGCATTTTCTTTTTCAAAAATTTTTATTTTATTTCACTTTATTTAGAGATGGGGTCTCACTATGTTGCCTAGGCTGGATTTGAACTTCTGGGCTCAAGTGATCCTCCCACCTCAGCTTCCTGCTGTGTTGAGATTACAGGCACATGCCAGCATGCCCAGCATCATTTTCTTTTTATCAATGGTTTTTTATAATCTAATTATGATGTCCTTTGATATGGTTTTCTTCACATTTCTTCTGCTTGGGATCTATTGAGCTTCTTAGATCTGTGCACTTATTATTTTCATCAAATTTGGAAACATTTCAGTCACTATTTCTTTTTTTTCTCCTTCCTCCACTTTGGCTTGATAGTTTGTCATGGGTAAATATAAATGCATCATAGTCCTGTTCTGCCTGTATTTCAATGTCTGAAAACAGCTGTTACATATTCCTCATCCAATTTCCAGTTCTTTATTACAAAAAGGTAAATCTAGTACTAGTTATGGTACTGGTACTTCATTGCAGAAGTAGAAATCTCTCCCCTCCCCATTGTCATCTGGTTGCTCAAAAAAAAAAAAAGTTCACTTTTTCAGTCATTTTCTTCTCTGTGCTTCAGTTTCATTAGTTTATATTGCTACGTGTTCAGGTTCACTGATCTTTTCTTCTCCAGTTTTGAATCTCCTGTTGAGTCCATTCAGTGAATTTTTAAGGTTCCACTTCATTCATACACACACACACACACACACACACACACACACACACATGAATATTTATATATAATTTTTCTCTTCATTATGTTGATACTGTTCTTTAAATCCTTGAGCATATTTCTAATAACTAAAACTCCTGGTATAGTAATGCCATCATGTGTCATTTCTGTTTCTTTTTTCTATCAGCTGACTTTTCTTTTGATTATGGGTCACATTTTCCTGCTTTTTGCAGGTCTAGTAATTTTTTATTAGATGCTGGACACTCTGAATATTTTGTTACACAATGTTTCCGTTTTGTTGTCTTTCTATTTTTTTGTTTGTTTGTTTGAGACGTAGTCTCGCTCTGTCACCAGGCTGGAGTGCAGTGGCACGATCTCGGCTCACTGCAACCTCCACTTCCCAGGTTCAAGCAATTCTCCTGCCTCAGCCTCCCAAGTAGCTGGGACTACAGGCACCCGCCACCACGCCCAGCTAATTTTTGTATTTTTAGTAGAGACGGGGTTTCACCATGTAGGCCAGGATAGTCTCGATCTCTTAACCTCATGATCCGCCTGCCTCAGCCTCCCAAAGTGCTGGGATTACAGGTGTGAGCCACTGAGCACAGACACTGTCTTTCTTTAAAGAGTGTTGATTTACTTCTTTCCTTCTTTCTTCCTTTTTTGCTAGCAGTTAAGTTGCATGCATATTCACTTGATCCTTTGGGGTCTTGCTTAATTAAGCTTTGTTAAAGCAGGCCTAGAGGAGCTTTATCTGACTATTTTAGCCCTGCTAGTAAGGGAGGACCCTTATGGGATTCTTCCACCAAGCTGATTAGAACTCAAATGTCTCCTGGCCCCTGGGTAAGCTCTGGGAATTGTTAAACTTAAAAGTCTGAGAGATTTTTTGGTTTAACCTTGAAGAGTCTGGTCCTACATATTCTCAGCTTAGTATTCAGCCACAGAGTCAAGGGGGTGCCTTTACAGATTGCTTGAGCTCTTTTTCTTCATAGCCCTCTCCTCTGTGACATTCTGTCCTGCAAATTCCAGATACCTCAGGCCTCTTGAACTCAGATTTCTGTCCCTTCAACTCAGAGTCCATTGTTGACTCTGCCTGGACTCTCCCTCCTTGTGCTGTGGTCCAGAAAGTGCCTCTAAGTAGAAAGTTGAGGAAATTATAGGATTCCTCTGTGTGTGGTCTCGTTTCTTCTTCTCTCAGGGATCATAGTCCTGTTCCACCTACAGCTCAGTATCTGACAATAATAGAAGTGCCCTCTTTTTTCAACGTTGTTGCTCAAATTGTTTCAGATTTTTGGAGTAAGTATCAAGCACCCCTTCTAGGTGGCTTCTATGTCCTTCTGATATGTCTCTATAATGTTTTAAGCACTATATACTTTCTGATACACTTATATGCTCCAAAGCTCATCTTGTACTTTCCTTGTACCAGACCTAGAATCAGAACTATCTCCAAGGAGACCTCAAACTTTTTAGGAAAGTATGATATTTAGAGATCACATGTGACCCTTCAGTATGCTACCTGCTACTGATGTGTCATTGCGTCTAGGTTCCTAGAGGGAGCTTTGGACACTTCAATTTGTGTGTAAGTTAAGAGGGCCTGTTGAGATCTAAAAGGGCTACAGCTGCTTGGACCCTGTGAAATGAAATAAAATAAATTTTAGCTCCCTTCTAGGATAAAAACCTCACACTGAGGAAACTGCAAAACTGGAACAATAAAATTAAAAGAAAAACTTAAGTGAAAGTGGCAGAGGGCAGTAGAAAAAAAAGACCTATCTTAGAAAGTACAAGTACATATTTTTATTATCTTGTTTTAACAAGGGAAGAGGAAGCTCTAGAGCTATGAAACTAAAAATGAGACATCCCATGCAGGCAAAATATCAAGTTACTTACAAAGGAATGAAAATTAGATTGCTACCAAACTCTTTAAGAGCAATGCTTTATGCCAAAAACAGTTAGATAGTTGACTAATATATTTAAGATAGTCAAGGAAAGAAAACGAGTCAAAAATTTTATATCTATCCAAACAAACATCAAAGTATAAAGGCCACAAACAAACTCCTAAGATGATCCTGTGAGCCTTTGCTGGGAAAATGAGTAAAGAAAAAGCTTTAGACAACTACAATTAGTGAAAAATAACAACATAAGGATTGGTGGTTATATTAAATATGTATTTACCCACAGAATAAAAGATAAATGATAATTATAAAGGAGGAAAGTACAGTAATGTAATGGCTATTTGCTTAGCCAATGTAGAACAACAGCCCAACTATCAAAAAAAGTAGGGTAAGAATGAGAAAAGCACATGCAAAGTGGAATACACTTACTGATTACCTTATATTTCGTAGGAATAAAAAGATATTACTTCAAGTCAGATGATGGGAGAGAAGGAAGGAAAAAGAAGAGATGACTAAGTAATTTTAATATTACTCATAGTAGAGACAGAAGCAAAAAAATAGGGAGGGAGGAACAAAGATTATTATATAAAGGTATCAAGGTAACCATTAAAAAAAAGATCCCTACAAACCTTCCTAAAAAGAGATCAAATAAAATAACTACACAGTGAAAAGCTTTTCATACAAAAGGCTTATATATGGTAAATATAAAAACCATGACAGAACTGAGGCTAAAGATATTGATCACATCAATAAAAATTTAAGAAGTTTCACACTGGCTACTGAGTAAAGTCTAGAACTATTTGTAAAGCAGAGATTCAGAGACTTTAAGAATAACAAGATGGACAAAGACACATCAGGCAAATACAAATTGAAATAAAGGCAGAAGTTACAATCTGCAGCTACAAGGTAGATTTGTAGGAGGAAATCATAGATAAGGAGGCAGATTAAAAAAACAAAAAATATTTTATGCGACGCTAAGGAGTCTGAACTTTGTCAGTAGAAATCTTTGAAGGATAAACTATAGATTTTGGACAAGAATCAGATGTCCACTTTATTTTTAAATTTTTTTCCCTTTCCTATAGTGCTGAGAAATGTGCACTTTAAAAACTGATTGAATCGAGGTGAAATGAGAGGGAGGAGATCCAGTTAGAATGGGGGAAGGGGACAAACACTGCTTGAGTGCCTCTCTAGGCCAAGCAGTTTACATATATGCTCTCATTTTAAATCCTAGTAACAGCTATATGAGGTAAGTCTTGTTATTCTAATTCTATATAGAGAGTTTCTGAGGATCAGGAACATTAAGTAACTTGCCCAAGTAAAGTAGCCAGTAAGATGCTAGAGTAAAGATTTTGAACTCAATTTTACTTAGCTCTTTGCCACTACATAGTCAAGGGAGGAAGGGAAGAAGCCACGGAGGGAGGGAAAAAAGAAATTATTCCAAGTAAGAGAGAGTCCCTTTCCTTTTTCTTCTTTTTTTTTTTTTTTTCTTGTTGGGGAAGGGGCAGATTTTAAAATTATTTTAAAATAAAGTTCTAATAAAATACTTGTTCTTGGTATGCAAGGCACTGGGAGCTAAAAAGTCTTCTTACTGCATAAGGCTTTACAAATTGATTTACAGGAATAAAATCTAGTTAACAACATGTAAAAATATATATTTTTTTTTTTCGTTTTTTTCTTTTTTTTTGAGTTGAGGGTCTTGCTCTTGTTGCCCAGGCTGGAGTGCAATGGCATGATCTCGGCTCACTGCAATCTCCGCCTCCTAGGTTCAAGCGATTCTCCTGCCTCAGCCTCCCAAGTAGCTGAGATTACAGGCGCCTGCCACCATGCTCGGCTAATTTTTGTATTTCTAGTAGAGATGGGGTTTCACCATGTTGGCCAGGCTAGTCTCAAACTCCTGACCTCAGGTGATCTGCCCACCTCAGCCTCCCAAAGTGCTGGGATTACATAATCTTAAATTCTAGTCATCACTTTTTAAAACTCACAATATAGAATCTTCCAGTTTTTCTACTTTCTACTTTTTTTTTTGAGACGGAATCTCGCTCTTTCACCCAGGCCGGACTGCAGTGGCGCTATCTCGGCTCACGGCAAGCTCCGCCTCCCGGGTTCACGCCATTCTCCTGCCTCAGCCTCCTGAGTAGCTGGGATTACAGGCGCCTGCGACGCGCCCGGCTAATTTTTTCTTTTTTTGTATTTTTAGTAGAGACGGGGTTTCATCGTGTTAGCCAAGATGGTCTCGATCTCCTGACCTAGTGATCCGCCCGCCTCAGCCTCCCAAAGTGCTGGGATTACAGGTGTGAGCCACCGCGCCCGGCCTTTTTTTTTTTTAGACAGAGTATCGCTCTGTCACCCAGGCTGGAGTGCAGTGGCATGATCTCGGCTCACTGCAACCTCCTCTTCCTGGGTTCAAGCGATTCTCCTGCCTCAGTCTCCCAAGTAGCTGGGATTATAGGCGCCCGCCACCACACTCGGCTAATTTTTTTATTTTTAGTAGAGATGAGGTTTCACAATGTTGGCCAGGCTGGTCTTGAACTCCTGACCTCAAGTCCACCCACCTCGGCCTCCCAAAGTACTGGGATTATAGGTGTGAGCCACTGCACCCGACCCAGTTTTTCCATTTTTCTACTTTTAAAAACAAAACCTCTCAAGTTCTTTGAAAATTTTTCTTATCCAATTTTTGTTTCATTCTTGTTCCCAACTTAGTCTTCACAATTTCATGTGAAATACTCCATCAAACTATCTGTAGATGTTTAATTAGTTAAGAAAGGACATTTCTGCTTCAGTTCTTTTATTCCATCACATACTTACATGGAATGGTTCTCAAGTAGAGATTATCTCTGATCACTTGCTGCAGTTTGTGGTCAATTGATCCTTTTTGAAACTGAAGACTTAGGTAATGCCGCAAATCTTTATTAATGACTTTGCCTGGAGCAAAGACAAAAAAAAAAACAGAAAATAAATGCATAATTTTTAGACGTTCACTTAAATATAGAAGCTAGTAACTGAATACTCTTAAACCAGTTAGCTATAAACAGGATAAAGAAATCAGAGAATTTTACTAAAAAGAAAAGAACACCAAATTATTTATAGGTACTATAATTAAAATATGTACCTGCCATATAATGTGGGAATAATTTTACATGGTAAGGGAGGGAGAAGGTACAGGTCAGAGAAGGTGACAAAAATATTCAGAGTAATTTCATTTAGTCCCATGGCTTTAAATACTATCTATATAATGATAACTTCCACATTCATATCATGTATCCATCCTTGATCTACCTCTGCCAAGCTCTAAACTCATCAAACTGATGCATATATATTGCAAATATATTTGGAAGTCAAATAAGCACCTCAAGTTTCAGATAGCCCAAACAGAACTTTTAATTTCATCTGCCCCCAATGTTTCCTCCCCAACATTTTCCCTATTGTAGAAGGCACCATCAACTTGCAAAACAATCTCGAAATCTAGAAGTCATCCTTGATTTCTCCTTTTCACTTCTACCCATCCAGATCCAACACATTAGCAACTTTTGTCGGTTCTACTTCCAAGACATATTTGACTTTTCTTCATTTCATTTGCCACCACCCTAATCTAGGCCACCACTGATTCCTCATCTGGAATTCTGTCCCAGCCTTCTAATCGGCATTATTCTTGTCTCCTTCCTGCTGCCCACCACTTAGAAGCCAGAGTGAGATTTAAAACATAAATCTGATAATTACTACTCTGTTTAGGGTCCCCTCAGATATCTTATACTTGCAACAAAATCTAAAATCCCGAACAGGGACTAGAAGGCCCTACATGTTCTGGCTCCAGCCATCCCTGATCCTAATTTGGTCACTCTTCCCACTGTCAAACACTGCTCCACCTATTCTTGGCCATCTTTCTGATCTTCGAAAAGGCCAAACTGGCCCTACCTTAGGGTCTTCTTCCTATCACTAGATTGAACAGGCATTTTCTGTCCACTTGCTTGACTCCTAGATACAATGTGAATAATTAAGAAAGTCAAAAATTTTCTATTATTTGTGGGGAAAATGGGAAATAAATAGAGAGATATAAGGGCTCTCAAAGAAATATTAAGCAGAAAAAACAGGATTGCAGAAATCTGATAGCAATGAATTTATAGTAAGGGTTGAACTTAAAATGAAACTCCAAACAGTCCAAACCATTGTTCATTAGACAAGGCTTCAGATAATTAGAAAAAATCAATGCTAAGGCAAAATAGATTATTTTATTGAATAAGAACAGTTGATTAAAGTATACTCTTTTATTTAGAGCAACGCACTTATGACAAGTTTAGATAAACCAAATACTATTGATCAGCTAATTTTTTTAACTATTATTCCACAATATTACATTTCTAACTCCCTCTTTTGCTCTTCTCATATGTATAAATGAACATAACCTATGCAAGACGGTGTTAATATAAGCAGGAAATCAGTGTGTGTCAAAAGTTCAGCAAACATATTCAGATCCTAAACTAATAAACACAAACCCTAAAAAGTCCTTCTTTTGTCTTGCTAAAAATAGATGCTGAGCAAGGGGGAGCCTTTGTGATTTTAATAAACCTGAAAGATATTTACCAGGATGAACACAGAAGAATCTCTGGTCCCAGAGGTTGTTTCTATTAAGCATTTAGGGATCCCACTAACCCAAGCCTTATTTAGATAAAAATAATATTATTTCATTTTTTAAATGTATAATACAGAATCATACAGTATACTATTCATCACCGGATAGAATAAAATGCTAATTTATAATCAATACTGTATAGTCTCATTACTTATTGAACAAAAATATACCAAATAATGAATTCATTAAGTATTTTTAAAATCAGGTAAGAGATGTCTCAAATGTTTTGTAAATGTTATACAAAAGTTTTGGTAGATCGCTATATAGTTGTCTAAAGGTGTTTTGTGATATTTGGGGAAGTTTGGTTAGGGTTTTTGAATGGACAGAGAATGCATCATGGTTTTTTCCCCCACTTAAAAACAACATAATGTAGGCTCCGACATCTAAAAATCTGCTATACAACATATTTTCAGAAAAAGACTTAATTTGGATAAAAGATAATACATGAATAATTTAAAAAGACAGTCTGACTCAATACTTTGTTTTATTAACTCACGATTTCCTTTTTTTTTAAATTTGAAGCTTTACTGTCAGATATGGTATAACGTACAAAGATAACTATAAAATGCTAAAAACTCAGATTGCATTTTAATCTATAAAATAACAACCATTAAATTAGATATAATTAAGGACAAAGCCACAATAAAATCATAAATTACAGCATAATGGGTCTCTTAAGGCAAAATAATTGAAACAACTCAATTCTTGCTTTTTTTTTTTTTTTTTTAGATGGAGTCTCACTCTGTCGCCCAGGTTGGAGTGCAGTGGCGCAATCTTGGCTCACTGCAAGCTCCGCCTCCTGGGTTCACGCCATTCTCCTGCCTCAGCCTCCCGAGTAGTTGGGACTACAGGCGCCCGCCACCATGCCTGGCTAATTTTTTGTATTTTTTAGTAGAGACGGGGCTTCACCGTATTAGCCAGGTTGGCCTCGATCTCCTGACCTCATGATCTGCCCACCTCGGCCTCCCAAAGTGCTAGGATTACAGGCATGAGCCACTGTGCCTGGCCTCAATTCTTGTTTTAAGGGCCTACAAGATCTTAAGACTGAGAGGCCAAGGCTGGAATTGCACTCTGTTTTTCACCGTTCATTTCTACTGGGATTCTGGATGTAACACCGAGACGAACAGTTGTAAAGAAAAGTGTGAGGGACAATTTTGTAAGTGTGATATTTTGGCTGGGTGCGGTGGCTCATGCCTGTAATCCCAGCACTTTGGGAGGCCGAGGCAGTTGGATTACTTGAGGTCAGGAGATCGAGACCAGCCTAGCCAACATGATTAAACCCCATCTCTACTAAAAATACAAAAATTAGCAGGGTGTGGTGGTATGTGCCTGTAATCCCAACTACTCCAGAGGCTGAGGCAGGAGAATCGCTTGAACCTGGGAGGCAGAGGTCGCAGTGAGACAAGATTGTGCGGCTGCACTTCAGCCTGGGCAACAGAGTGAGACTCTGTCTCAAAAATGAACAAATAAATAAATAATTGTGATATTTTATGTAAACATCTGCAAGTATTCAAAAAAGTTATCACACTTTTTTGAGGCTAGAAACAAAATATTACAAGCATCAAAGAAATATCAATTATGAAAGTTTAATAAGTTAACTATGGACTTGCATTCTTTAAAAGTAACAATTAATTAAAAAATATATCGGATGTAGCAGCCATCATGGACTGCCAAAAGAACTTCCTAAGGGGACAAAATATACGGTTCTCTCTTTGATATGATTCCAGGGAATTTGTATTTTTTAAAAAAATATGTAAATATCTTGAACAGGCAGCTGACTGTGGGATTACCAGAAGGCCAACAGACACATTAACTCAGAAAGACACTGCTGAATATATCTGTATTATCAATTTGTATATGAACATCTGCCTTTTGTTTAGGGATAGTTCACAGGAATGACATTTCAAGGGTATGAAAAACATCCAAGTGAGCTTACTATAGTTGTTACTGAACAAAGAAAAGATTCTTCATAACGTTAGCATTCTTAACATAGCCAGACTTTGCTCTAAATGCTAATATTATGCCTTGGCTTCTAAGTAATTTATAAGTCAAGGTTACATATGTAAATTAAAAACAGATTTATATATCTTACAAATACAGCTTGGTTGCAAAAAAGTCCCTAACAGAAACCTTAATCATGAATAAATCCAGGAACTCAAGTTTCAACATACAAATCCTTAAAAAAACTCGTTAACTACAAATCCATACTTTCTGAATATATGCAAATTAATGTTCACCACCAGTTCTCTGTGAGGAACCAGTATATAAAGTAACTATTATTTAACTAAATGCTGGGCATGCTGGCATGGCAATGGCCAGGCAAGCAGCTGTAAATCAATCTAATTACAATCTAATTTCATCATGTTTCCACAAGGATAGTTAAGGAAACACTGTCAACCACTTGGCGAAAGTCAAGATACAACATGTCTTTACTATTCTCTAATCCAATAGCAATTATACAACTAAAAATAAAGCAAAAAAAAAAAAATGAGGTCAGTTTGGCATGTCTTATTCTTATAAATTCATATTGATTCATGGTGATCATCCCATTCTCTTCTAAACACAATATTTCATTTTTTTACAATCTCTTCAAATTTTACCACAGTTTAAAGTAGGGAATTGGTCTTGGGTTTTTGCAATATACTTTATTCCTTTTTGGAAACTAGGACATTTGTCTCTCTCTTGTCTCCAAGTATTTACCCCATATTCTCAGTGATTTTGTAAAACAAAACAAAACAAAACAAAACAAAACAAACAAACAAACAAACAAAAAACTATATTTTGTTAAAAAAAAAAAAGTGACAATAACCCTACGATTATACCTGAGTCCGTCAACTCCTGGGAGGCAATACATTTCAGTATTGAAAATTTAAATTTATTTAAAGTGAATGATACTCCATCTTCTCATATTTTTTGTTTGTTTGTTTAATTTCCTCTGTTTCAGGTTGTTTGTTTTACCTTTTACTATAGGAAAAGGATTTCTGCTATTGCAAGATTATAGAAGCAAAGTAAGAATTGTATAGGTCTGATTTTTACCTGTAAACAGACATTAAGAATATCTTCTTCAGACAGTGAGCTATCTCTTCCCTCTTGTTGCTCTTGCTCCAAACACAGCCTTAAAAGCTCTTTGTGCACTCTGAGGCATCTTAGTTCCTTTTAAATTTTGGCCTTTGAAGAGAAAATTCTTAAATGTTTATTTCTTAAAGTCTTAGCACTGTATAACTGTGTGATGATTATGTGCTCCTTTCATCTATTAATCATGCACATCCTTTAAGAAACCTGAGCTGTTCAGGGCATTTTGTACACCTATAAGAATTTCTTCTAATAATTTTTCTTTTAGAACTCTCTAGCCTTGAAATCACAGCCATAGATGCTATAATCTTGCAAATATCTGTTTTCCTTAAAGGCAAAGGATGGGCATAACCATGTTTCAGTTCTCTTCTTTACAATGATGTCTGTAAGACAACTTGGTGACTTTCCCAATAAACTGTTCAATACAACCACATCAACACACAACCAATATTACAAACTAGTCCTTTTCCATTAGACCAGGACTCAGAATAGCAGTCCCTCTTATTACTTCTTCTACCTCATGAGATCTATAGCAGTAAGGGAAGCCTCCATGAAAGTGGTGAGATTAGCCTAATGCCAGACTGGCTCCCTGGCTCAAGGAAGGGGATCCCTAAAAAATAATAAATCAAACTGTCTACTTCTTTGTAAAAATAAAAGTATTTACAATGCTTTTCTAGATAATCAGTATCTATACATTTCATAGTAAAACATATTCATTCTATGGCACAAAAGCTGTTCAAAAATACCATATACATTGTTAAACATAAATTGTCAGCTATCTAAAGGCCAAGGCCATGGTTTATTTTTATTGATTTAGTTTAGTTTTTATAGATTTAGTGTGTACCTAGAAAATAGAATAAGTGAATCAGTTTAATTTTTTTTTTTTTTTTTTAGATGGGGTCTCACTCTGTCAACCAGGCTGGAATGCAGAGGTGCGATCTCGGCTCACTGCAACCTCCGCCTCGGGGGCTCCAGCAATCCTCCCACCTCAGCCTCCCAAGTAGCTGGGACCACAGGCACATGCCACCAGGCCAGGTTAATTTTTGTATTTTTGGTAGAGACAGGGTTTTGTCATGTTGCCCAGACTGGTGTCAAACTCCTGAGCTCAAGTGATCCGCCTGCCTCAGACTCCCAAAGTGCTGGCTGGGATTACAGGCATGAGCCACCATGCCTGGCCTTAATTTGTATTTTTAACTATTCATTTGACCCTCTCCATCCTTGAATACATGAAATTTTAGAAGACAGTGCTCACTTAACTGATACAGCACTCTTTAATAGTCTATCTACAAGTTTATGTTAAACTGTGTTTCTTCAACAATGAAACTGATTTTATTTTGGCTCAGTCAAAACACTAAAATAAATTCTTCATCAATTTCTTCAATTCTTCATTAAAGCAGCAAGCTCTATGAGTCTTTAAAGTAGGTTTTAATTACAGTTTATATGTCAATTCATCAAATTCTGTTCTTTATTAACATTTTAAAACATATTCACAAAATGGTATCTGGACTGAAATATAAAATAAGGCTAAGCTAACCATTTGAATCGATTATCTTCTGGCACCATTGGGTATAACAAGTCTACAGCAGGAAAAGCCAAAAACACTTCTTTCTGTGGAAGAGGCATAGGAATGAGAGACAAGAACAAGAAATGGAAATGCTGATGACTAGGGCTGTTATTTTAGAATTATTATCATTATTATATACATATTAATTATATTTATTATAGTATATGCTATATGTTTTAACTCACTCCTCATGATAACCTTTGAAGTAGGTGTTATTATTATTCCCATTTTATAGGTAAGAAGCTAAAGTTTTGAGAAGTCAAGTAACTTGGCCAAGGTTACACTGCTAGTAAGTGACAGACCTGGGATGTGAACACAGTCAATCTGTCTTCAGAGCCTACACTGTAAACATTGTAAGCGCTGTCCTAGAATATCCCTGTTTCTTTCTCTCTCTCCCTCTCTTTTTCTGTGTGTTTGTGTGTGTGCACACGCGTATGTACTTGTGTGTGTAAGAGACATGGTCCCTTTTGATGAATTTCTTCTTTTGCATAAGCTTATAGAGTACAGGTTTCCTGTTTCATAACAGCCTACTTTTCCATGACACAGTCTAGTCATTTCTGAGTTCTGAGGAGTAGGTACTTAGGGCTAAACACAGTGAATGAGAGTGAGCCCAAAGGGAACTTAAAGTCTTGCAGGGAAGATAAACATTGAAGAAGAAATTTCAAACGTGGAAACATTATAAAAGAGAAGTACAGGAGTTCCTCTTTATCTGACGTTTTGTCTTCCACGGTTTCAGTTACCCACAGTCAGCCTTGGTCTGAAAGTATTAAATGGAAAGTTCCAGACATAAACAATTAATGAGTTTTAGATTGCATGCCATTCTGAGTGCTGCAATGAACTCCCATACCGTCCTGTTCCATCCCGCCTGGGATGTGAGTCATCCCTTTGTCCTGCTGTATCATCTCTATATCCATGCCATACATGCTACCCACACATTAGTTACTCAGTAGCTATCTTAGTAGCTGTCTGGGTTATTAGATCAAAAAACATAGTATATGTAGGATCTGGTACAATCCATGGTTTCCGGCATCCACTGGGATTACAGGAGTGAGCCACCACATCCAGCCTTAAATAAACTTTTTTCTTTAAAAACATTTTTCTTCATAGCTTTTGTTTTTCAAATTTTCTGCAGTGAAAATATGTTACTATAATGAAAAAAAAAGTTTTACAAACTAAAAACCAAATTTTGAAAAATTGTGCCCTTTAAAGGTCATTAATGGAAAAGGAGGCCTAACATAGTGGACCATTATGACGAAAAACTTCCAAGTTCTACATGAAAGCTGAGACTATTTGTGTAGGCTTTTCTTTGGTCAGCTGTCTTCAAAATAAATATTATTTTCACCATTCCTAGGATAAATTGCAATCATTTCTCTTCTAACTGAAACTCTCAGTCAACGGATAAACTAAAGAACTAAAACCCATGTTTGAAAAATAAGATGGAAATCATCATTCTAGACAAGACACAACAAAATCACCACAACCTCCCCTTAAAAGGTCATATATCAGGAAGGGCAAAGTAAGATGGGACCTTCCTAGCAGAACAGAGTAGAAAAAGTGAAAAAATAAATAATCAAAATTGGGTCCTTTTCTTTTCTAAACTTTTTATGGGATTATGAACATTTAGTACTTAAAAAAACAGCATTTTAGAAGTGTTATCCTGAGGCTATTTACAATTTTTTCTTTGTGACGCTCACATCCGGAATCATTAGCAAACCTGTCGTAATGCTAGATAACCAATGCCTGGCTGGCACACCAATAACTGAGTCATATTATATGCTTCATCCTTTTGACAGGAGGGTACAAAACCATCTATTGTGCACTGTCATTTTCACTGAAAACAGAATAACTGGGTTTAGTAGTCTTTACAAATCAAAGTTATGTGCTTCAACAGAATGTCCAAGACTTGAGGTGGAAGATCTGTTACTGATATTTCATTACAACAGCTAATAAAGAGACAGCTGAAAGGGAATATTGACCCAAAAAAGATGATAATTAGAGAATTCATAGTGTATTTTAAGAGACTTCATTATTGTAAACAATTTCAACCTCTGGATTCAGGCAGTAGGCTGATATAATTAACCAATATGAAAGGAACAATTTAATAGTCTTCTTTTCTCTGATAGCTTTTAAAAATATATACTGACCCTCAGAACTTTTCTGCAGTAAATGGTTAAAGATCCCCAAAATTCTATTACACATCAAAAGTAATCTGAGTCCAGAGAGAGTCAACATACATTCAACAAACAAAATAATTTAAGTATTTCCAATTTCCATTTCTAATCTCTCTTTAATCAATAACACATTTAAAATATTTTTTAAAATGATCCTTCAAAATGTAAAATGTCTGCTCAAGAACTGGAAGAGTCTTCTAGGCAACATGACAATATAAGTCACTTTTACAAAAATCCCTCTTTTCAACACAGAAAATGAGAAAAAATAATCAAAAATGAAAGAAAAAATTTATTATCTCTTAAAAAAGTTATCAACTCCAGAAAATACAAAACAATTTGGACTACACTGAGGGAATGCCAGAAGCTGACGAGCAACTCTCTAGCTCATAAGGACAGCACGTTTTGCAAACTCTGAATAGAAAATATCCGGAAGGCCTCCACTGACATCCCCAGTTTACGTGAGCTATCAGAAAGCACGGCGGGACTGAAGGTGGAACTCACTGGCCAAACTCATTGGCCATTTTTCTTCTGTACAAGGTTCTTAACTGGGAGGTGTGATGTCAGTAGGCAAACCTTCTTCAAAGCTGCAGACGACAGTAACTTGAGAGTGGAATAGTACATGACAAAAAGTGTATGAGCTGTGGCAGAGTACCTTCTAATTCACCATGAGTTCACCCTGAAGCAGAGGGAGCCAAATGAAGCCACCATGCCTACTCTCAACAGGGAAAGCAAAAATTCCCAATGCCTAGGAGCAAAAGACAAAAATTCATAGAGAAACGGAGATAAAGCTACCAAAATGTTCCCTCAGCTCTAGCTCCCTCCTTACCCACTACTACCAATGCAGGGATTTTAATAGCTAAATAGAGGCTATCTGCTATCTATATCAAGCTGAAGACTTCATGTGCTAATGGTAAGAGCCAAGTGGTACCAAGGTAAACTGAAAAGGTAGTCAAGAAATAGCACTAATGGGCTTTATGTAAAGAAGTAAGAAAATTAGACTGGCATATTAAAAAAGTAACTGTGTGTGGAGAATGTACAGGGGGGCAAGAATAGCTATGGGGCATGCAATTAAACAGTGAGGGCCACTGTCCAGGTAAGAGATGATTTTGATTTACAGTGGTAGTGAAAGAGAAAAGGAGATGGATTTGAGATTCACTGTACAAACCCATATATATGAAGAGTTTTTCAATATCAAAAACTATCCTTAGAAGAGGAAATCATCTTATATTTGAACCTTAGAATATTTCAGATTACAGACTGACATACAAATTATTTTGTTCTGAAAAATCACAAAGTACTGTCTGGAACAGTCATGTTAGCTGGAACCAACAACAATTGCTTCAAGAGATAATTTGACACAACTGGTAAAAAAAAAGAAAAAAGTAAGCAAAGTAAGAAGATTCAGTAATTATTCCATGACGTATTACCTCCCTGCTGTGTGTGTTAGATGTCACCATCAAGCAATATTTCAGTGATCATTTGAAAAAAGCGATTCAGTCCATGCTTAGGTAACAGGATCATGAATATATGCCAACAGAAAAAGTAGGGGGAAAAATTGTGCCCTAATTGTACTTGGAACTGAGACAGCATTATACACAGATTCAAAAAATACATTATCTCAAACAACTAAGATGGAAGGGAGGAGGAAATGATCTGGAAAACTGTATTAGATGACTCATTCCAGTGTTGAAAAAGCACCAACAAAATTTTTGTATGACACAGTGGCAAATCCTGTATCTCTAAATTGTGAGTTTAAATATATGTATAATTAAATTAAATATTAGAAGTAGAAATTTGATTATATCCCTAACAGTTAGATTCATACTGTCTAATCAAATTAAAAAAAAAAACACATGTCTTCTAGTAATTGTGGACAGCTTAAGAACAGACTCTTCTTGTATTTGGCTATACATGGGATTGTGGGTAGAAACCATAATACTTGGTGGTACATTTGACAGGAAGACTCAGGGAGAGAGGGAGAGACAAAAAATAATAATGACTCCAGGTTTCTCATTTGAGAAACCAGGTAAATTTAAGTTCTATTTAAAGAAAAATAGAAAGGAGAAGAACAGGTTTCAGAATTGAGGCAGGAAATCAGGTTGGTTTGGGGCATGTTGTTTTGATATGTTGGTGAGACGGACACCTTGTAGAAATATCAAGTAGGTTGTTGGATATAACTATGTGGAATTCAGAGAAGAGCTCTGAATTTAGGGCTGGAAATTGGAAGACTTTACCTCACAGAGAGTAACTGACAATAATCTAGCTTTGAAAGAGATGTGCGGTAATAAGTATTTTCATGCACTATTAATGAGGGCATACAGTTGCACAACGTTTCTGAAAGGCATTATGGCAATATCTATTAACATATACTTGCATATCCTCTTAGAAAAAGATCTACTAAGGTAATATTCAAATACAAATGTAAAAAAATGTGTCCAACTATAGGGAACTGATGAGTACATCATTAATAATGAAACGTGTCTTCAACTACTGATTTATAATGTTTATATTGAGTTAAAAAAAAGAGGAAGGTGCAGAATAGCATTTAGTATACAATATTTACAAAATTGGTACACGTTTCTTATATGTGTATGCAAAACATATTCTAAAATGTGCTTATTTCTCAGTGGCAAGACAATGAAGAATTTTTATCCTCCTCTTCATAACTTTCTATTGAGAGGTTTTTTTTTTTTAAGCGAACAACAAAAGTATACCATTTTTTAGAAATCTATAAAGCTTCTGTTTTTTCCCCTATTCTTTTAAGTGCTTAAGAATTAGAGCAAATATAATCTTTGAGGCAAACAATAAAAACAAGAGAATAAGACCACCCTGGCCGAGTACAGCTTGCTTTCAAATTTCAGAGCTGCATAACTAGGAACACATGTCAAAGCTGAGCACCATCCCAGGCTTCAGACCAAACAATTAAGCTAGAGAAGTCAGTCCTGGTTGACTTAAGCCTGTAATTTGGTTACTGAAATGAATACTAACTGGGCCTTTTGCAGGCCACTTACACAACTGGTTCCTCTACCCCGACCCAGTGACTGAATACCATATGGTGATTTAAGGCAATTTACTGTTAAGACCACATCTTAGGGATTAGTAAATTACGTACAAGAAAACATGGACAGGAGAAAAACAATTAAACAGTCTGATTCCAATAAAAATACTTCCCATAAAAAAGAAAAAAAAATCACATGATAGAGGTGATCATTACTTTCTCCCTTAAAATAAATAAAACGAAGAGGACAGAAGGGTAATAAAACAAAATACCAAGCACTATGCTAGGCATGGGGGATATAAAAATCACAAAGTAATACCTGTCTTTGATGTCATAATGGTCACCCCAGTGTTATAGTATCATAAACCAGTCTAAACAAATAACTACAAAAGCCAGTTAAGAAGCATGTACAAGGTACATAGGAGTATGTACCCAAGAGAAAATAATTGTGACTGGTAGGGGAAGCCAGGCAACATAGACTGGAAGAATGAATGGAGAGGATAGATAGAGGGAGCACAGTGGGCATTCCAGGCAGGAGAAAGGGCATGCTGAATGGCATGGAAGGAAAGGCAAGGCCGCAAGGGATTATATGACTAGAGTGATAGGCGGGAGGCTCAGATGAAAGAAGGATCTAACTCATGACCTTAAAGGATTAGAGCATTACTCTGTGGTGAAGTCACTAAATATTTTACCAGGATGCATGACATAGCCAGACTTGTGTTTTAGATGGATCATTCTGGCAACAATGTGGACTATGGGAAAAGCAGAACAGTTGGAGGGCACTAACAGCAGCACAGGATAAATTTAGCCACAAACCAATTAATACTGGCAGTAGAAGCAGCATTAGAAGAATCAACGCAGCAGAAAATTGTATTGGTGAAATAGGAGGCAGAGTCAAGAAACATACTAAACATAAGAAATTAGCTGAGACGTGAAGTGAATGAATGCTCACAGATGTGCAGGGGAAGTGCTGTGATTCAAACTTCAAATTATAGGTGTCCCTGCAGGAGAAAAGAGAATGAACTAAATGTTTAATAAACAAGAAGCACAGTTGAAGAAAACTCAAAAATTAAAAAGAAATTACATTGAAATGAGAATATTAATATTCACCGTGTCCCAAGAAAAAGGAAAAAACAACAGCATCATAAAGACAAATTTAAATTCTTTAGCTATGGGGACGGGGAATCTGATTCCAAAAAAAAAAAAAAAAAGAAAAGATATTTAAACAGTCCAAATCAAGGGAGATTAAGATGAAAACTCTGTGATGAAAGACACGGTGTGTTATCTGTATTCCGTTCGCTTGGCAACAAGGTCTTTCTGAGTTGTGGTGGTAATGGTGGTTTTAAATTAATAGATATATAGCTAAATTTCATCTATCTTTTTATCTTTATTTTTCAACTTTTACTTTAGGTTCGGGGGATACACGTGCAGGTTTGTTACATGGGTAAATTGAGTGACTCTGGAGTATGGTATACAAATGATCTTGTCACAAACCCAGACAGCGAGCATACTACCCAATAAGTAGTTTTTTGACTCTCACTCTCCTCCCACCCTCCACCCTGAAGGAGACCCCAGGGTCTATTGCTCTCCTCTTTCTATCCATGTGTACTCAATGTTTAGCTACCATTTATAAATGAAAACATGTGGATTTGGTTATCTGTTGTTGTGTTAATTGATTTAATGTAATGGCCTATAGCTGCACTGAAGTTGCTGCAAAGGACATGATTTTGTTCATTTTATGGCTGCATAGTATTCCATGGTGTATATGTACCACATTTTCTTTTATTTTTTTCTTCAGAGAGACACGAAACAAGTAATCCGGAGGTCTATGACTAAAGCTAAAAGAAAACCATATAACTTAGAGCTGCTGTAGGCAAATACTAATACTACGTTATTTAGCTACTGTGATGAAAAAATAAACAGGTGTCACATGAGAAAAAACAAGGCACACAGGTAACGAGACCAATAGATACAGGGGAGAGGTACAATCCACACACCACCTTATTTTTCATGGTCAAAATGAATGGATGTCAGAAGTTACTGCTTTCTAGAGAGATGTAAATTAATCTCAATTCAGTTGGAAAAAGTCTGTTGTAAGTTCAAGTAAGCACTAACATCAATTCTTTGTAGCTCTTCAATAACATGCATCTTCATATATTACGTGATTCTATTACCTTGTTTTTGACATGATGAGACAGATTTACAATACACACACTTAAAATTAACATTTCCAAGCTCTCTAATAAATAATTCACAAGTACCTTAACCTCAGTAAACACGAGATACTTTGTTAAATTTTAAATTCAAAATTAAAACCGAATACACTTTTGTTGCTATTGAAGAATACTATCGTATTTAAAAGAGGGACCAGTAGGCAAAAAGTGCCACTGAGGAGAAATTATTCTTAGAGATCAGGATTTTTAAAGAAACAGATGTGACAATTTAGAAGAGACATTAAAAAATAAGACAACTGACAATTAAAAAGCTGTTAGTGATAAGATTATGAGTGGCTATGCTCTGTCTTTACACTTTTGTCTTAAATGTTGTTACCATTTTTGCAACTTAAAAAAAAAAGTAGAAAAGGTCCAATACAAACATGCAGGTAACACTATAAAGACAAAGATAATATATATATAAATACTGACTGAAAGGGAATTTGCAGACATGGAGATAAAATTTCATGTTCAATTCTGTTTCTGGGAAGCTGTTTATATATAATATAAAAGTTTAATAACTGCAATACAAACATTCATATTTGACTCTATAAAATGAATATACAATTTTTCTTTCTTAGCAAAGTATAAATAGTCTTTAAGCAGTAGGGCTATATTTATGTGATAATTATTTTAATTAAATTGCCTAACTCAATTCAGTGAAGAAACCAATTTAACTGATTTTATTGGTTAAATTACTAATTTCTAATTACGTAGCTCTTATTGTATTATGGTATATTATAAAATTTAAAAGAACCACTGATGTTTGTTCTCACTTTATAGCAGTGATTCAGAGACTTAAGAACTGAATTATATCTTAAAAGAAACTGTGTAAGAAATTCCAATGTATAAAAACAGATGAAACTGTGAGTCCAATTTGAAAAGCTCTACTTCAACAGTTTCCTAGGCTCATACATATGAAGTTGTTTTAGTTCCTTAGTGTGGCGCAGTATGCATAAGCCACCTTAAAGGGAGACATGGTGATTTCTGTTGTGTATCATGTTGAGTACCAAGGTTTCGAGAAAGGTACCCTGTCCCCGCCCCAGCCCCCCACCCCTGCCCCCCACCCCCCGCAATACCACTTATGTTCAAACATAGAGTCGGGGAAAAACTACCACCAAAACGAATGGCAAAATAAATGACTAGGCATTTTATAGAAAAAGAAATGAACGACCTTTAAACTTATAAAAGCCTTCACTCATAAGATGAATGCTAATTAAAACAATATGACTTCTCACCATCAGACTGATGAAACATTCAACAACACTCTGTTGGTGAGGTTGGGAAGAAACAGATAGTCTCATACTTTGCTAGTGGATACAGTGGCATACCAAAGGTAGGGTGGTAGAAGCAGATCACCCTTGAGGCCCACAACAAGGGGGTGCATTCTACATAGAGAACTTAAAAATTAAACCTAACTAAAAATTATTCTGCTTTTTATCATCAAGTGCCAGCAATTCTAAACAATGTCAGTGATAAAAATACTCCCTGAAAAAGAATTTTTGTTCTAAATTCTAAATAATTGTTCCAGTGACTGTTAAGTTTTAATAACCTGTATGTAAGCTTTAAATTAGCAGATTTTTATTACTTATTTCTCAATAAACACTGATTTATATATGAAAATTAACTTAAAAAAAAGAAAGTGGAGAACTCACAGTTTAGCCTCTGATGCACATGGACTCAGTTACATTTATTTCAGAAGTTAATTTTGTAATGTTTCAAAATTATTCAAGTTTCCTTTGAGTACAGTTTATGTCTCTAGCCCCTATGACACCATATATTTCTGCATTTAAATAATATATTCCAAATAAATAATGATCAGTGTATGCTGTTTCTCTTTTTCTCTTTTCTTTCCTTTTCTTTTTTTGAGACAGGGGCTTGCTCTGCTGCCCAGGCTGGAGTGCAGTAGTACAATCACAGCTTACGGCAGCCTCGACCCCCTAGGCTCAAGCAATCCTCCCACCTCAGCTTCGCGAGTAGCTGGGACTACAGGTGCACACCACCAGGGCTTATTTTTGTATTTTTTTAGAGATAGGGTTTCACTATGTTGCCCAGGCTGGTCTTGAACTCCTGGGCTCAAGCAATCCTCCTGCCTCAGCCTCCAAAAGTGCTGGGATTACAGGCATAAGGCCGCTGCACCTGGCCTTGTTTCTCTTTTCTAAGTTGTCTTTTTTTTTTAACTTTTATTTTAGGTTTCTGGGTACATGTGCAGTATTGTTATATAAGTGCGTGTCATGGGGGCTTGGTGTACAAATTATTTGGTCACCCAGGTAATAAGCATAGTGCCCAACAGGTATTTTTTTTAATCCTCTCCCTCCTCCCACCCTCTACCCTCAAATAGGCCCTGGTGTCTGTTGTTCCCGTTTGTGTCCATGTATTCTTGTTTAGCTCCCACTTAGGAGAACATACAACATTTGGTTTTCTGTTCCTGCGTTAAGTTGTCTTTTTTTTTTTTTTTCCTTTCTGGTAGGAAGTTTTAGATGAGCAAATCAGACACAAAAATGTCTGCAGACAGCCGGAATCAACTTTCAACAATGGACAATAAAACATAAAGCTTTAAAACTGTTATTTAAAGAACAGTACATGGAAACTGTGGCTATGGTCATTACTCAAAAATAAAATGTGAGGAAATGGACATTTATATTGAGAAAAGAACAAAAACGTGAAGAATGCTAAGGGAAACAACAAAAGATGCTGCTTTTACATTACTAGAAGAAACCAAATGGCACTGTTTATTTGAATGCACAGTTATAAACTAGTGGGTCAAATAGCATCAATGCCCACTATCACACAGTCATTTTCTCTGCATTTTCCAGAAAAAGAAAAACTTTCAGAAGTTTTTTAAAAAAACAAATAGAAAAACTTAAGATGAATTTTCTGGTGAAAATATTTTAATAAACATTTTCTGTACTGTAATATTTATTTTATTTTTAATTTATTTTTATTGGCATGATTATATATTCAACATTCAATAAAATAAAATATAATGTTTCTATCTCATTCCTACCCATTATTATATTTTGTTTTATTTCATGGTTATTTTTGAAAATAATTTTGTCATATAGGAGAGGTATATATTAAAAAGTTATCTGCTTTAGGCATCAAATATACTAGGCATGCCACTATGGAGTACAAGATGATACATCCAGTATAGAAGAAAAAATAAGGATAGTTAGAGTTGTAGTACTGCCACAGACTAAATATTTATATTCCCCCAAAATCATATGCTGACACCTAATCCCCAGTGTAATGGTATCAGGAGGTGGGGCCTTTGATAGGTGATTAGATCATGAGGACAGAGCCTGCATCAATGGGAACAGCGTCCAATAAAAGAGAACCCAGAGAGCTCCTTAACCTTCTGCCTCATAAGGACACAGCAAAAAGATGGACATCTTTGAACTAGGAATTGAGCCCTCATCAGGCATCAAATCTGCTGGCACCTTCAACCTAGTACTTCCCAGCCTCCAGAACTGTGAGAAATAAATGTTTGTTGTTTGAACCACTCAGTTTATGGAATTTTCATTATAGCAATGCTAATTAACAAGGACAGTTACACAGTTATATCACAACACATAGAAACACACTAGGAGGCTAAACTAGAAATGAATAAAAATGTTTACCTATGACAGGGTGGTAAAAGGACAGAGGTAGAGGGTAGATGTACAAAATAAAAGCCAAACTTCTCCAACTATACTTTATAATATAGTGTGACTTCTGAACCAACAAAAGTTTTATAAATTCAAGAGAATAAAACTAAATATAAGATCTAAATAAGCAAACTTTGACTGAAAACAAGTAGAAACAAATGAACTGAATTGCTTGTCAAATCAGTAACATAACCACATGAGAACAAAAAATATTTCAAGTCACTTTTGAACATAGTATTCTGACTTACATTCTTATTGGCATATATTCTAAGGACAATAAAAACTATTAAAAATATTGAACCTCACATTATGCTTATAGTATTAACACTGGGTTTTGTCATTTTAAACCTATTTTTGTGTACTGTAGGATAAAGCAAATAAGTAATTATGTTGTTCATTTCCAGGTGCAAAATTCTTATTTACCTAAGAATGCCAGCTAACAATGTACAAGGAACGATAGAATTAGCAACTCCCGATGAAATAACTGATTCAGTCATCAATAAATGCTAAGCCATTTAGTATGAAATTATTCCCACCGATTTCCTGCTAATCTCAAAGGAGAAAAGTATTTTATAACACAGAAAAGATCAAACTTATTATTGCTAATCTGATAGCCATTTGATGCAATACAATATGAAGTTTACAGTGTCATCTATGAAGTATTTTTGCCAAAACATTTAATCTGAATAGAATCAACTTGGTTTACATTCCAGTTTATAGGAATTACAAAGGATAGATGAACAAGACAAATGATACCATGAAGAAGCAATCAGACAAATTTAGAATTTAGAACATTCTGCTCTCTTAAAAAGTCTGTCCTCCTTTCAAAAAAAAAAAAAGGTTAGGGGAGGTGAAGATTTTCAAACAAAAGAGACTAAAGAGGTATAACACCTAAAGGCAATATGTGAACTTCAGTTGGATCCTGTTTAGGAAGGGAAAAAAAAGCCATAAAAAATATTTTTGTGATAACTGGGAAAATTTGACTATAAACTGGATAGTAGCTAATATTAAGATATTACTGTCAATTTTCTTAGATGTGATAGTGCTGTTGTGAGGTATAATATGGAATACATGCTAAATATTTTAGGATTAAAGTGTCATAAAATTTGCAATTTACTTTGAAATGGTTTCACTAAACACAGACATGTACACATACACACACATACTTATAGATAGGTGGGTATGGAATCTAAGTGGTGGTTACATGGGTATTCATTGTCCTGTTCTTTCTAATTTTCTGTATGCTTGAAAATTTTCATAATAGTTGAAAAAATATAGAATTCCTTAGTAAATACAATATTAACTAATTCTAGCAATGGTACTTAAGACAAATAATTTATAGAAAGACTTAACTCATTCTTTGCTATTCTGCCAATTAATAATGAATCTTTTATCTTTTTTCCTTAAGTCAGATCCAAAACAGAAAATAATCAGCAACATCTTCCCTGTGTTAGCAAAGTGACTTCTCTGCAGTTTCCTCAATAGATGAATGATTTTCTTTCATCTAGCTGCCCATTTTACTCAGCTCAATATCCTCTGAAGACCAACCTAATTTAAATGAAGTTGTATTGAATGCTGAAAGTTTTCTAAGCTTTCCATTTGGCACCAAGTTTTATACTTTGGCTTCTGGTCTAAATAATAAATTCTTAAAGATAACACAATCTTTTATATGCCTTTCTCCCTATTTAACTAGTTCTTCATTTGGGTGAATTCATTCTATTTCCACAGCTTAATTATCACCTATATTCTAGTAATTTTCAAACTGATATCCTCAACTCTTTCTCCCTACTTCCAAATTCATGTGCCTATTGAGCAATGCCAACTGGAAAAGCCTCTCAAACTCAGCAAATCCAAATGTGAATTCATCATACCTCCTCCCTGCCCGCCCCCCCCACACACACATAAAATCTGCCACAATTCACCTCAACTGCCATTTTAAAAATCTAGGAGTTAGCCTTGGCTCTTTTTCTCCCCCTCACTGACATATCAAATCAGTAATAATAATATTAACAATTGCAACAATAACTATTATAGAACACTTATATGATACTTACTATGTACCTGGCACCTGTTCTAAATTCTGTACATATATTAATTCTTTTAGTTCTCACAACTATCCTATAAAATGAGTACTGTTTTTCTTCCCATTTTACAGATGGGGAGAATGAGGCATAGGGAGGTTTAATAACTGCCCCAAATTTACAAAGCTACTAAGTGACAGACTTAGGACTTGAACCCAGATGTCTGGGCTCTACAATCTTTTTCTTAATTAATATGTTATACCTCTTCTTCAATCACCAAATACTGTTGATACCATCTCCCAAATATTTCTCAAACTCATTCAGTTCTCTCCATTTCAATGACTACTATCTTAATCCAGGTCACCAACATCTTTAGCCTGATTGAGCCAACAGCTTCCTAACTGGACTCCCTGCCACCAGCTTTGTTTTCCAATTTTCCTGAAGTACAAATCTGCTTATATCATACTTCTACTTTTGTACGTAACCTTCCAATTGAGCTAAGAATAGCCTTCAAATCCCTTAATGTGGTTTATAAGACCTCCAGCATTCCCTTTCAGCCTCTTCTCCTGCCACCCTGTAGTTCCTTCTCCATACTGCATACCCACCGTCATTCTGACATTCCTCAAATATTAGGTTCTCTCTCTCTCATACGTAGAGCTTGGGATGTGATGTTCCTTTTCTCTGGAACACTCTTCTCCTAACCCCTTGTCTGGTTGTCTCATAATACCTTTATACCTACATTAATATGTCTATACACAGATACTATATCTTTGGAGAGGTCTCTCTAATCTCCCAGTTCTAAGTTAGCTGCCCTTCTTATTTGCTCCCCTAGGACTCTGTAAGCTCCTCATCACATATACCCACATGCCTTATCACACTGTACTACACTTTCCTAACAGCTTGCCTCACTCCCTGGATTTCAAACATTAGGAGAACAGGAACAACTTAGCAAGAGCTCAATAAATATTAAAGAATTAATAAAATGAGACTGAAATATTTTTAAAGCCTTTTTCAAATAAAACAACTTTTTTGGTCTAATTTTTTTCTTTATAAACCTAATCTTTTGGAATATTCTACTCAAAGTATGTTTGTTTTGTTTTGTTTTGTTTTTTTGAGATGGAGTCTCACTCTGTCACCAGGCTAGAGTGCAGTGGTGCAATCTTGGCTCACTGCAATCTCCGCCTCCCAAGTTCAAGCGATTCTCTTGCCTCAGCCTCCTGAGTAACTTGGATTACAGGCATGCGCCACCACATCCAGCTAATTTTTGTACTTTTACTAGAGACGGGGTTTCACCATGTTGGCCAGGATGGTCTCAATCTCCTGACCTCGTGATCTGCCTGCCTCAGCCTCCCGAAGTTCTGGGATTACACACCTGGCCAATATGTATTTTATTTTTAATGATCTTTCACATAACCCAAATTACCTCCATTATTTATTTATCTTCTCAAAACTTTAAAGTTTAATTAATTAAACCACATTAGTTATTAAATAAATAATAAAATGTAGCCTTTATTTAATAGTTAAATTATTTCATATAATACTTAAATAATTTAACTATTAAATGAAGGCTACTTTTACTATCATTTAATTATTTAGTTCAATGAAGACCACAGAGAGGAAATATAATTTAACAAAGTCTGTTATCTTTCAATCAGTATGTGCAGTTTTCAAAAGAACATGTTACAAAGCAAGCTACTGCCCTATAGTCTTCTAAAATGTCAAAGTCACAAGAAGACAGGAAAAAAGGAAGGAAGACTAGTCTAAATTAACAGACTGAAGAGTCAGGACAACTAAAGCAAATGTGATTCTTGTTTAGTTCCTAGACGTTTTTAAACAGAGAGAGAAAGAAAAAAAAAAGGAAAAAGCTATAAAGGAAATTTTAGGAACAATTGGGAAATTGTGAACATAGCCTGTGTATTAGTCCGTTTTCACGTTGCTGATAAAGACATAACCTGAGACTGGACAATTTAACAAAAGAAAGAGGTTTAATGGACTCACAGTTCCACATGGCTGGGAAGGCCTCACAATCATGGTGGAAGGTGAAAGGCATGTCTCACACAGTGGCAGACAAGAGAAGAGAGCTTGTGCAAGAAAACTCCCCTTTATAAAACCATCGGATCTCATAAGACTTACTCACTATCATGAAAATAGCATGGGAAAGACCCACCCCCATGATTCAATTTCCTCCCACGGGGTCTCTCCCACAACATGTGGTAATTGTGGCAGTTACAATTCAAGATGAGATTTGGGTGGGAACACAGCCAAACCATATCATTCTGCCCCTGGTCCCTCCCAAATCTCATCTCTTCACATTTCAAAACCAATCATGTCTTCCAACAGTCCCCCAAAGTCTTAACTCATTTCAGCATTAACTCAAAAGTTCAGTCAAATGTCTCAACTGAGACAAGGCAAGTCCCTTCTGCCTATGAGCCTGCAAAATCAAAAGCAAGTTAGTAACTTCCTAGACACAATGGGGATATAGGCATTGGATAAATACACCCATTCCAAATGGGAGAAATTGGCTAAACAAAGGGGCTAAAGACCCCATGCAAGTCCGAAATCTAGTAGGGCAGTCAAATCTTAAAGCTCCAAAATTATCCCCTTAGACTCCATGTCTCACATCCAGGTCATGCTGATGCCAGAGGTGGGTTCCCATGGTCTTGGGCAGCTCTGTCCCTGTGGCTTTGCAGGGTACAGCCTCCTTCCTGGCTGTTTTCATGGGCTGGTGTTGAGTGTCTGCGGCTTTTCTGGTGCAAGCTGTCTGTGGATCTACCATTCTGGGGTCTGGAGGATGGTGGCCCTCTTCTCACATCTCCACGAGGCAGCACCCCAGTGGGGACTCTGTGTGGGCATACCCACCCCACATTTTGCTTTGGCACTGCCTTAGCAAAGGTTTTCCGTGAGTGCCCCATCCCCGCAGCAAACTTCTGCCTGGACATCCAAGCATTTCCATAAATCTTCTGAAATCTAGGCAGAGGTTTCCAAATCTCAATTCGTGACTTCTATGCACCTGCAGGCTCAACACCACATGGAAACTGCCAGAGCTTAGGGCCTGCAACCTCTGAAGCCATGGCCTGAGCTGTACCTTGGCCCCTTTTAGTCACAGCTGGAGTGGCTGGGACACAGGGCACCAAGTCCCTAGACTGCACACAGCAGAGGGATCCCGGGCCCAGCCCACGGAACAATTTTTTCCTCCTAGGTCTCCAGGCCTGTGATGGAAGGGGCTGCCTCAATGGTCTCTGACATGCCCTAGAGACATTTTCCCCACTGACTTGGGGATTAACATTTGGCTCCTCGTTACTTATGCAAATTTCTGCTGCTGGCTTGAATTTCTCCTCAGAAAATGGGATTTTCTTTTCTATCACATTGTCAGGCTGCAAATTTTCCAAACTTTTATGTTCTGTTTCCCTTTTAAAACTGATTGCCTTTAATAGCACCCAAGTCACCCCTTGAATGCTTTACTACTTAGAGATTTCTTCCACCAGATACACTAAATCATCTCTCTTAAGTTCAAAGTACCACAAATCTCTAGGGCAGGGGCAAAATGCTGCCAGTCTCTTTGCTAAAACATAACAAGAGTCACCTTTGCTCCAGTTCCCAACAAGTTCCTCATTTCCATCTGAGACCACCTCAGCCTATATTTCAGTGTCCATATCATTACCAGCATTTTGGTCAAAGCCATTCAACAAGTCTCTAGGGAGTTCCAAACTTTCCCAGATTTTCCTGTCTTCTTCTGAGCTCTCCAAACTGTTCCAGCCTCTACCAAGTTCCAACATCGCTTCCACATTTTTGGTTATCTTTTCAGCAGTGCCCCAATCTACCAGTATCAATTTACTGTATTAGTACATTTTGATGCTCCTGATAAAGACATACCAGAGACTGGGCAATTTACAAAAGAAAGAGATTTAATGAACTTACAGTTCCACGTGGCTGGGGAGGCCTCACAGTCATGGCGGAAGGTGAAAGGCACGTCTCACGTGGTGGCAGAAAAGAAAAGAGAGCTTGTGCAGGGAAACTTCCCTTTATAAAACCATCAGATCTCGTGAGACTTATTCACTATCATGAGAAGAACATGGGAAAGAACCACTCCCATGATTCAATTTCCTCCCACAACACATGGGAATTGTAGTAGTTACATTTCAAGATGAGATTTTGTTGGGGACACAGCCAAACCATATCAGACTGCATAGTAAATACTTTTATTGTCTCTTTCTTACATTTCCTGGGTGTGCTTGTATAGGAAAATGTCCTTACTCTTAGTAGATATGTGCTGAAGTATCATAATATATGCAGTTTACCTTCAAGTAGTTTCGTTTAAAAAAATTACACACACACTTACAGAAATAAGGAAAATTTGGCACAAAGTAAAAAATTAGTTCAAGCAAAGGGTATGTGGATACTTATTCACTCTTACCATTTTTGAAGGTTTGAATTTTTAAAAAAAGTTGGGGAAGATAACATTTATCAAGTGGGCTGGAGACATCATTCTAAGATATTTACATATATTAATGCAATCCTTACAAGGTCCCTGTGAGGTTAAGTATTATTATCTCTGTTTTATAGGTGAGTAGCCAGAGGTATTAAGAGGTTAAGTAACTTACCCAAAGTCACACAGCTGGTTGTATAAATTGTGGTAAAAAAGCACAGCGTCTGAGAGGACAGAAGGCAAAGATAAGCACATGAATAATTATAAAAAAGTATATGACAGGCCAGGTGCAATGGCTCATGCCTGTAATCATAGCACTTTGGGAGATTGAGGCAGGCAGGTCACTTGAGGCCAGGAGTTCAAGGCCAGCCTGGCCAACATGGTGAAATCCCATCTCCACTAAAAATACAAAAATTAGCTGGGCATGTGGCGCAGGCCTGTAATCCCAGCTACTTGGGAGCCTGAGGCATAAGACTCACTTGAAACTGGGAGTCAGAGGTTGCAGTGAATAGAGATCGTGCCACTGCACTTGCCTGGGTGACAGAGTGAGACCTTGTCTCAAAAAAGAAATAAATAAATATACGACAGACCAAAAAATACACGTGTTAGTGTAAAAATTCAAAGCAAAGGGGAAGAAGAGTTAGTAAAGCTCCACACCCAGAGCTCAGGTTCTTGAGTTATTTTGTGGAGCTGTGGGCATGATAGAAGGCTCTGATACATGATTAGAAGATAAACTGAACAACCACCTAAAGCAAATTCCAAGCTCATTATATTAAGGAAGTCATATCAAAAGGAGAAATGAAAGAAAGCAAAACTGACTAATAATTCAGTTATTTCAGAAGAAGAGGCAGGAATAAAAAGGCAGATTGCATGGGGGAAACAGGAAATTATGATAATTGATTTCTTTTTGTATAAAGCTTTATATAAAATTCAAAATATGACTACTACAAGTACTGGACATTAAGAATAGCACTAACTGTGGCTGGGTGCAGTGGCTCACACCTATAATCCCAGCACTTTGGGAGGCCGAGGCAGGTGGATCACGAGGTCAGGAGATCGAGACCATCCTGGCTAACATGGTGAAACCCCGTCTCTACTAAAAACACAAAAAAATTAGCTGGGCGTGATGGCGGGCACCTGTAGTCCCAGTTACTCAGGAGGCTGAGGCAGGAGAATGGCATGAACCCGGAAGGCAGAGCTGAGTAAGCTGAGATCGCGCCACTGCACTCCAGCCTGGGTGACAGAGCAAGTCCCCATCTTAAAAAAAAAAAAAAAAAAAAAAAACAGCACTAACTGGCCAGGCGTGGTGGCTCACACCTGTAATCCCAGCTCTCTGGGAGGCCTAGCCAGGTGGATCACTTGAGGTCAGAAGTTCAAGACCAGCCTGGCCAACATGGTGAAACCCCGTCTCTACTAAAAATATAAAAATTAGCTGAGTGTGGTGGTGGGCACCTGTAATCCCAGCTACTCAGAGGCTGAGGCAGGAGAATCGCTTGAACCCAGGAGGCGGAGGTTGCAGTGAGCCGAGATTGAGCCACTGCACTCCAGCCTGGGTGATAGAGCAAGACTTTGTCTCAAAAAAAAAAAAAAAAAGAATAGCACTATGGCAAAATTTTTCTTAAAGGCAGTTACTAAAATGTTTGTGATGGCTGATGTAGGGAGAGCCTAAATAGGTTCCAGCACAGTGACTTACTGTGATAAACCACTTTATAATTAAGCATGCCCTCTCTCACTTTCTCTAGCACAAAAATCAAGAGAGTTGAAGAAAACAGGACACTATGCCAGGTGCGATGGCTCACGCCTGTAATCTCAGCACTTTGGGAGGCTGTGGCGGGTGGATCACCTGAGGTCAGGAGTTCGAGACCAGCTGGCCAACATGGTGAAACCCCATCTCTACTAAAAAGATAAAAATTAGCCACGTGTGGTGGCTTACGCCTGTAATCCTAGCTACTTGGGAGGCTGAGTCAGGAGAATCACTTGAACCGAGGAGACCGAAGTTGTGGTGAGCTGATTGCACCATTGTACTCCAGCCTAGGCGACAGAGTGAGACTCCATCTCATAAAAAAAAGAAGAAGAAGAAAGTAAGTAAGAAAACAGGAGACTAAAACTTTTTTTTTTAAAAGCCCTAAGATTACATAGCAGTGTCCGTGGAATATACACTGACACATAAATAGCAGTATAAGTAAGCTTATTTTAAAATCTCTTAAAAAATACAATTTGACAAAATAATGTTCCTTATACTAATCTATAAACATATATTTATTTACATTCCTGTCATCTTTCTTAGAATATGGGCTTCTTCATGGCAGGAATCATGCCTGATTCATTTCTATGTCCCTAGTATCTAGAACAGAAATAGGCATACAGTGGTACTCAAATGTTTGCTGAATTTAAACACATTTATGGAACTTACACAGGAAGAACTAAAAAAAAAAAGTCTCAATATATTCATTCCTATTGTGATCATTTTGTAACATGCAGTTTTTTATTTCCATTTAAAAAAATAGCATCTGTTCCAAAAGTTAACATGCTTGATGTGTTGAAGTCTGAACTGACCATGTTTATATTTATTTCAAACTATGGATATTAGCCATCACAAACAGGCATGGATGTATGACCACCTTCCAAAACTGCAGTAATTATGATAGACAAACTTTACCTATAAGCATTCAAGTTACATTGCACATGCAGTGAAAAGACAATAAAACAGGGCTGAGATGCTATCCTTAGAAAAGCTTCCTTGCAAGATTAGCCCTTGGCTAGCCCCTGGGATTCTGGATTTTGGGAGAGTTCCTACTATTCCCTGATAAGAATATCTCATTTTGCCTAAATTGTGCAAACAATGTGGTTTACTTTTCTTCTGGGAGTCTGGAAATCTGGTATGTGCTAGGCTAAGGCTGCCCATGTGACAAGCCTCCATAAAAATCCTGGCCACTGAGTCACTAATGAGCTTCCCCGGCATATGACATTTCATATGTGTTGTCACAACTCAATACTGAAGGAGTTAAGGGCATCCTGTGTGACTCCACTGGGAGCTTGAGCCTGGATTCCTTGGTCTTTGCACCATTTGCCTTTTCCTTTTGTTGCTATAAATCAAAGCTATTAGTAGGACTATGCACTGAGCCCTCTGAGTTATCCTAACAAATCACCACACTTGGAAGTGGTCTTGGAGACCTCTGACACAGTATGCCATATCAGATAATAGTCTCATTATTTTGGGATAATGAAAATTATCAAACATTTAACAGATTTCCATAAAAAGTCATATCAAAAAGAAATTTAATAGGAGTCATTAAGATTTTGGCTTTGAACTATGTTTTACAATAATTACTTCTATCCAGTAGTTACTATAGACTTCCCTCATGGGGCAAGAAAGCGAAAAGATAATTAATTATGAGAAACCCAATCATACTTTGAAGCTATGAACTAGGTCTCAGCCTCAAAAGTAATGGAATTATTCTTAAGAAATCTCATTTCCACCCCTCTTCCCCCACCCCCAAGTTCACATAAATCTCAATCGGCATACTTCTAAGAACAGGTTTCTGGAGCTCAAATATTACATTTTAATAGCCCAAATTCTTGAGGCTTTGGTTTCTGTTTTCATAGAGAGAATTAGGGTGATGTCAGAAAGCATCAGTGCCCCCTTTTATTTCCCTCCAAAAATAATGTGTAGTTCGTAGTAACGGGGGAAACAAACTTGTTATTCATTCCTCTGAAGAAATATAACTTGGAGACAATATATATCCAAAAATTGTCCAGCTGCCTCTTGCATTACCTGTTTTCATTTTAAAATAATCACTGACAAGAACTCTTAAACATTTTCTTAGAATAAGCATATTTTATACAAAATATTAAGTAACATTCTAGATAAATAAAATTATTTTAAATTAAATGGATTAGATTTAAGATCCCTATGGAGACAAAACACAATACACATGTTTTTCTATTACAGAAAAATGTGTTGACCTAAGGAGCTTCAGTAGCAGCTGCACTGCACTTTGGAACAATTCTGTTAGGTATAGAAAGAATAGGCGCATCACTCAAACTTTAAATCACAGTCTGAAAGGAAGCAACTAATAAATGGGAATAAGGATGGAGTAGGAGATCTGTTAATCTAATTATAGTTGAAAGGTTTCAATATCTAATCAAACATTTAGTATCTACATTAAAGATACTAAAGTTATGCTTTTATTGTACTATATGTAGACACAAAAAAACAGTAAGGTTCCTTTCTGATATGATTTTAACTACCTTGCTTTTCCCAACTCCTAAAATGTATATAAGGAACTAAGTATGAGGTAAATCATAATATTCAATGGAAAGCCACTGCTAATATAAATAAAAAACATCTCATTACTACTATTGAATTTATAAAGCCATACTCAGAGAAATATCAAAACACAGGAAACCAGTCAAGTTGAACACACTGAATAAAATCTATAACCATAAATCTGAAACCACATTCACTCATTCAGTCATCATAAATGAACCACTATGGGAACAGAAAGATAGACTCTTTGCACTCTAGGAGCTTAGGTGGAGTAGAAGGGGAGACAGGTCAGCAATGTCAGTGGTGTGTTATTTGTATTACCACAGAAACCAGTAAAATAGATTCAGGGGCTCAAAACAGGAAGGGGTCAATTTTAGAGATACTGAAGTACATGACAGTGGAGAAAAAAGTTTCTTACATGCAATGAGGAACCATTATAAGATTAAGAGAAAGGGTATTAGGAGGATCAAATTTCTGTTTTAAACCCATAGATGTGGAAGACATAGTGAGAGAAAGAGGGTACAATAATTCAGGCCTTAAGGTAGAGGGAATCTAGGATGATTCCCACATATTCAGTTGGTGGAACAAGACAGAGAATGCAGGAGATACCAGGTTTTGTGACTCAAATCTAGTGAATTTGACATGTTATGGGACATAAAAGTATAGATAGATGCTTACTCTGAAGCTAGACTTAGAAGCTAAGATCAGCCTAAAGATTTTGAATTGGTAGTATCAACATATGGATGATACGTGAAGCTACAGGCACAAATGAGGTAATCCAAGACAGCTACCAGAATGAGAAGAAAAGCAAAAATATAAAACCCTCAAGGACACTAAAATTTTAAGGGGGAAGGGGAGAGAGATTAGAAAAGGTAAGTAAATATGTACTTTGCACCTTTGTGCCTACTAGGTATCCTAGGCATTTCCATTAATGTTAGTTCTCCACTAGGGACTCAACAGAAACAAAAATGAAATATACTTTTTTTCTCTATGGTATTAACTATAATGGTGATTTTCTCAACTAGGTGAAATTTTGCTCCCTAGAGACATATGGCAATGTTTTGAGGCCTTTTTAAAAAATAAATAAATAAAACTTTTATTTTAGAACAGTTTTAGATTTACAGAAAAATTGTAAAGATAGTATAGAGTTTCCATATACTACACCAATTCCCCCTATTATCAATATATTATATTACTATGGTATATTTGTCACAATTAATGACCCAATATTGATACATTATTGACTAAAGTTTATATTTTATTCAAATTTCCTAATTTTTTACCTAAAGTTTTTTTTCCCCTTTTCCAGGATCGCATCCAGAACACATTACATTTACTTGTCATATTTCCTTAGGCTTCCCTTATCTGTGACAGTTTCTTAGACTTCCCTTGTTTTTGATGACCTTGAAAATTTTGAGGAGTAGTAAACAGGTATTCTGTAGAATATCCTTCAATTGTAGTTTGTCTCATGTTTTTCTCACGATGAGACTGGGGTTATGTGTTTTTGAGAGGAAGACGAGTAAGGTAAAGTGCCATTCTTATTACTTCATGTTAAGGATACATACACTATCAATATGATTTATCACTGCTGAAGTTAACTTTAAATACCTGGCTAAGGTAGTATTCATCAGATTTCTCCACTGGAGCATTATTTTTCCCTCTCCTATACTGATTGTGCTCTTTGGAAGGAAGTCACTATGGGTAGCTCATACCTAAGGAGTGGGGAGTTATGTCCCACACCTTGGGGGCAGGTAGTTACATAAATTATTTGGAATTCCTCACAGGAGATTTGTTTACTTCACTTCAATTTATTAATTTATGAGATCATTTATTTATATCAATATGGGCTCATGGATATTTGTTTTATACTTTGGGTTATAATCCAATACTATTCTATTTATTTTTTTGCATAAATTATTCCAGATTTGGCAGTTGAGAGCTCTCCTGTTAGTTTCTGTGTCCCTTTGGCATACTCTTATAATTGTGGGGGATTTTTGTCTTTTTTTGTGTGTGTGTGAGAACTTCCTTAGTTTCTGGCACTACAAAATGCTCCAGGCTCATCTTGTAATTTTTTCCAAACCAGTCCTAGAATCTGCCATTTCTAAAAGGAGTCCTGGTTCCTTGTGTTGGAGAATATTAGAAACCAAGATTTGAATGTAAGGTCTGCTTACTGCTACTGAGCAGTCACTGCTTCTAGACCTTGTCTGCTGACAGAACAAGGAAATATGTGTGTCTATTAATCTATGTACTATATACATATTGATAAATATCCCATCTGTACCTACATGAAGTTAAACATGAGTTCATTCTTCTGTTGGAGACAGAAGGATGATGATTTTTCTGAAAGTCGTGACAATTTTTGATTGTCACAAGGGAGTGGTATACGCATCTAGTGAGTGTAGCCAGAGATGCTGCTAAACATCCTATGGTACACAGGACAGTCCTCCACAACAAATTAATTACCCAGTTCAAAATGTTAACAGTGCCAGGCACAATTGATCTATAATAGTACAATTCAACAACCTGCACATGCCTACCTCTATGGAATGATTTCAATGATCAGTACCACGGATCATCATGATACACAGTCACTACATATACTGTCTTTTAAACTAAAAGGTAAATGTAACTTAAGCCTTAAATAATTCCCTCACTCAAGAACTATGAGTTTGTTTTTGTAATAGTGACTAAGCACACAGGCTTTGGAATCAGACAAAACCTGAATTTTGAGTCCTACCTCTGTCATATATTTAACAGCTGAAAAAATGGTCTTGAACAAAATACTTCTCTCTCTGAACCCAATGTTCCTTATCTGTAAATGAAGATAACATCTATTCCATAAGGTTGTTTTAAGGATTAAATGAGATAATCATGTAAAAAGCTGGTGTGCTGACTGGCACAGAATTTGTATTCAAAAAATATTCGATCATTTTTGGAGGTCACACATAAATAAAAAAACTTTAACTTTTTTAATGAAATGAAGTTCTTGACTAATTTTAGACAAACATTTGAGAAGAGATAGTAAAAATTTATTTCCTAGTCTTCATTCTCTCATTCTCTTTAGTCAAAGCTCTACATCAAGCCATGCTACTAGTTTACAGATCAGATTCCAATACAACAAATGTCAAATCACAAAAACTCAATAGTCCCAAACATTATAGATTAGTCAACTATCACAACAAAATGGCAAACATCAAAGGCCTTTGGAAGTTTGCTGCCGTGAGATCAAAAAAAAAATTTTTTTTTACCATTTTCACTCAAGAAATGGTTTTCTCCTTCTCATATCTTCAGTTTGCCACTGTGAGGTTCATCAGGAGAGAAACTTTTATTCAGAAACCAAAATCAACATCTATTCAAAAAGCTATATTGTATCCACACAGATTTACTTACAAAGATGCACAATATATGCCTTAAATGTCAGGTAAGGGCAATAAAGGCACTGACCCAGAACTACTAGATGTGAGAATTTAGTGAAGTATGAAAATTCCTCTCTTAGTTGTTCTTCAAATTTTACACTGTAATATTATTCTTTGCCATCTTTCATATCCTGGAGTTACATTCTAGGTTTGGAATTTGGATTTGTGGTTTAAGAAAACTACAAGGGTACAAATGTTGTTTTTCTTTTTTATTATTATACTTTAAGTTTTAGGGTACATGTGCACAATGTGCAGGTTAGTTACATATGTATACATGTGCCATGCTGGTGTGCTGCACCCATTAACTCATCATTTAGCATTAGGTGTATCTCCTAAAGCTATCCCTCCCCCTCCCCCCACCCCACAACAGTCCCCACAGTGTGATGTTCCCCTTCCTGTGTCCATGTGTTCTCATTGTTCAATTCCCACCTATGAGTGAGAATATGCAGTGTTTGGTTTTTTGTTCTTGCGATAGTTTACTGAGAATGATGATTTCCAATTTCATCCATGTCCCTACAAAGGACATGAACTCATCATTTTTTATGGCTGCATAGTATTCCGTGGTGTATATGTGCCACATTTTCTTAATCCAGTCTATCATTGTTGGACATTTGGGTTGGTTCCAAGTCTTTGCTATTGTGAATAGTGCTGCAATAAATATACGTGTGCATGTGTCTTTATAGCAGCATGATTTATAGTCCTTTGGGTATATACCCAGTAATGGGATGGCTGGGTCAAATGGTATTTCTAGTTCTAGATCCCTGAGGAATCACCACACTGACTTCCACAAGGGTTGAACTAGTTTACAGTCCCACCAATGGTGTAAAAGTGGTCCTATTTCTCCACATCCTCTCCAGCACCTGTTGTTTCCTGACTTTTTAATGATTGCCATTCTAACTGGTGTGAGATGGTATCTCATTGTGGTTTTGATTTGCATTTCTCTGATGGCCAGTGATGGTGAGCATTTTTTCATGTGTTTTTTGGCTGCATAAATGTCTTCTTTTGAGAAGTGTCTGTTCATGTCCTTCGCCCACTTTTTGATGGGGTTGTTTTTTTCTTGTAAATTTGTTTGAGTTCATTGTAGATTCTGGATATTAGCCCTTTGTTGGATGAGTAGGTTGTGAAAATTTTCTCCCATTTTGTAGGTTGCCTGTTCACTCTGATGGTAGTTTCTTTTGCTGTGCAGAAGCTCTTTAATTAGATCCCATTTGTCAATTTTGTCTTTTGTTGCCATTGCTTTTGGTGTTTTAGACATGAAGTCCTTGCCCATGCCTATGTCCTGAATGGTAATGCCTAGGTTTTCTTCTAGGGTTTTTATGGTTTTAGGTCTAATGTTTAAGTCTTTAATCCATCTTGGATTAATTTTTGTATAAAGTGTAAGGAAGGGATCCAGTTTCAGCTTTCTACATATGGCTAGCTAGTTTTCCCAGCACCATTTATTAAATAGAGAATCCTTTCCCCATTGCTTGTTTTTCTCAGGTTTGTCAAAGATCAGATAGTTGTAGATAGGTGGCGTTATTTCCGAGGGCTCTGTTCTGTTCCATTGATCTATATCTTTGTTTTGGTACCAGTACCATGCTGTTTTGGTTACTGTAGCCTTGTAGTATAGTTTGAAGTCAGGTAGCGTGATGCCTCCAGCTTTGTTCTTTTCGCTTAGGATTGACTTGGCGACGCGGTCTTTTTTTTGATTCCATATGAACTTTAAAGTAGTTTTTTCCAATTCTGTGAAGAAAGTCATTGGTAGCTTGATGGGGATGGCATTGAATCTATAAATTACCTTGGGCAGTATGGCCATTTTCATGATATTGATTCTTCCTACCCATGAGCATGGAATGTTCTTCCATTTCTTTGTATCCTCCTTTATTTCATTGAGCAGTGGTTTGTAGTTCTCCTTGAAGAGGTCCTTCACGTCCCTTGTAAGGTGGATTCCTAGGTATTTTATTCTCTTTGAAGCAATTGTGAATGGGAGTTCACTCATGATTTGGCTCTCTGTTTCTCTGTTATTGGTGTATAAGAATGCTTGTGATTTTTGTACATTGATTTTGTATCCTGAGACTTTGCTGAAGTTGCTTATCAGCTTAAGGAGATTTTGGGCTGAGACAACGGGGTTTTCTAGATATACTATCATGTCATCTGCAAACAGGGACAATTTGACTTCCTCTTTTCCTAATTGAATACCCTTTATTTCCTTCTCCTGCCTAATTGCCCTGGCCAGAACTTCCAACACTATGTTGAATAGGAGTGGTGAGAGAGGGCATCCCTGTCTTGTGCCAGTTTTCAAAGGGAATGCTTCCAGTTTTTGCCCATTCAGTATGATATTGGCTGTGGGTTTGTCATAGATAGCTCTTATTATTTTGAGATATGTCCAAGGGTACAAACGTTTGGCCTCATCAGTCAGCAGACCACTCTGAAGAAGACAGAATGAAAAGAACAGGCTTTAAAAATCTTAAAATTTATGCCCAAAAACATATTTTTATTTCTCTCCCTTACAAATGCAACAAACTACATGTTGAGGAGAAAGAATAAAAAGAACACAAAGATCTGTAGATGGTTTTGTAGTGACTAGTTCTCCCTCTAATTTTCAAATAGAACACTCCAAAATATTTAGATCTTTAAGTGGTTGCTGCAGTAATAGAGTTAATTATTCTCTCTTCAAGGCCTGCGATTTTACAATTAAAGCCAAGCTAAGAGAGGTCTAAACATTATAATAGAAGATTAATGTGCTTAAACATCTGTCTTTGTATGACTTTGATTTTATAAATCTAACACTGGACATACAGAAAAAAATGTTTTGCTTTATTATGACTCCCGTAGTCCTGCAAATATATATGAGTCATTTTTACCCATTTTGTCTTGCCCTAAGAATAATTATTTTACTGATTTTAAATGTGAAAAAAATGTTGGCATTTGAACGTTTTCCAATTACTGTCTTTTCCCCCTTAAAGAACTAAATGACCTCTACATTTAAAGAGAAATAAAGAAGACTTAAGAGGAAGTCTTCTTTATGTAAGGGAGTTTGGGGGAAGAGGTAAAGATCATAATCACAATAATGCTGTTTAATTTGCCACCCCTGGGAGCAAATGCTCCTGAAAGGTGACTTTTTCCTTCATTAACTCAACTTTCACTGAGTCAAAACCATTTAAGTTATAGCCCAATATCAGCTTCAGTAAATTCATTAAATGTCCTATCTTAGAAATTAAATTTTATGGAACTACTATTTATCTAGTCATTTGTAACTACCCAATAAGAAATCTGCCAGATCATCTGACCCAATCTTTTAATTGTACAAGGACCTGTTCAAGGTTGTCTAGAAAGTTAATACATGGAAATTAACTGTATTCAATTTTAAACCTTAGCCAATCAAGTTAGCTTAGATTGTGAGGTCCAAACCCAGCCAATGGGGAAAGGACACAGAAGTGCTAGGAACTTTGTTAGGGATAAAAACCCCTGCCATACCCTGCTCGGTGTGCTCTTGTGACCACACCAGGTATGAGTGGCACCCTTCTGCAGAAGTGAATGGCCTTGCTGCGAAAGCTTTTTGCCAGAGTGCTGATTCTTCTTTGCAGCACGAAGCATTTGTTTCTAACAACCATCTTTTCATTCTTTCCTAACTTGTGTTAGTATAGATAACTCTCTTGGGCTATTTAACTTAGTTTTAAATATTTACTGTCAAGTGAATTATAACAAGATTTTATATTTCATACTTTAAGGTTACCTCCCCCTACCCACAACTAAATTACCAGAATATCCTTAACAGGTCCTACTTTGGAAGAATGTGATAGGGGAAAAAGGTACTATATTCCTTAGACACTTTTACAGTTCAAACAAGTTCTTTCAGAGGGAAAAAATGTTTAAACCCTGCAACTACACCCAATACAATATATAAAGGCATGTCACCTACCACATGTCAAGTCCCCACAATGGGCACAGGATAAGGGATTTACAAAAATATTGGCTAGTTCATGCTTTTAAAGGGTCCCTAGTCTAGTGAGAAAGACTTCAACAATTAACTATAATGTAATGTATTAATGTTATAGTGATCTAGGCACAGTGTTATAAGGATGCAGAATCCTAGAGAAATCAAGGGACATTTGAGCAGCAAAATAAGGATACTCAGGGCAAACAGTGCGTGTGAAGATGGATTCATAAAGGCAGGTGTGGAAACAGCATGCAGTTAAATGTGGCTTAATAATATGGTGGTTAGAGGAGGATCACTGGGCAAACTACGAAACTAGTAAAATTAGGCTAAGGACAGATTGCTGATGGCCTCTAAGTTCATGCTAGAGTTTAGAATTTCTCCTCTATACAACATAAGATGTTGGAGATATTTCAGCAGGAATGTCATATGACCAAGATTTTGCCTTTAGAAAGATAATCTGGCAACAGCGTGAAAGAGAAACAGTATAAGTAGAGAAAAACTTAAGGGCGATATCTCAAAAGTTTATTTTTAGTCTTGATGAAAGATGAAGTTATTAGCAGAAGGGATAGCTACCCAAGAAGAATTATTGAAAAGACCAAACAGATATTTGGTGCTTTGAATCATGTGCACATTTACACAAGTAAATCCACTTGAAATGTCATGGGAGTAGATAATATTATCCAGAATGTAAAAAAAAAAAAATGTCAAGGCCTAGGATTAAATGTATTTTACACTTCTGTTTATCTTAAATGCCTACTGTTCTTATGTATAATGTTTAGAAGCATCTTATCAAATACTTATAACATTTCTGTTACCTAAGTAGCACTTACAGTACCAACAATATGCAGGAGATTATGGTTTACAAATGTTTGATTTTTAAAAATACTTAAAAATTGCATTTTTTATGCACTAAAAACAACAGAAACCATAACTCTCGTAAACAATGATATAGAAAACACTACATTGACAATCTTTAAGAATTATTTTTATGGTGTCACGCTCATTCCAATGCCACAGAAACTGCATGTGTATAACAATGACATCATTTCTATGAAAAGATAATTGAATAGTATTCAATAGTGATGAAAAAAACAAAACATTATCCTAATTTCAGCTGAGGGAATTCATAAAAAGAAGGTAAAAATAACTACGGAGTCATTCATTTTAGGGTTGTTAGTGGGGTTTTTTTAAATAATCAAGTTTTAAAATGAGTAAACGATTTTGTTGTTATTTGGGCTGGGAAAAATTTCTAGATCTCAAAATGGTAATTTAAGAACAAAAAAAAAAACCCTTATATCAAGCTGTTTGGGTAAATATGCAAACAATATTAACAGTAAATTCCCCACAAAGATCCTCTTGCTTAATGTTAGGGTTGCCTAAGTGAAAATAGAATGGTTTCTAAATAATATCACCATTTATTCACTTTGTATAATTTCTTCCCACACATTTTTAGAAAGAAAAAAAAATCAAGGAAAATATTTTCTCCAGATAATTTATGCATAACTGTTTTCCTATTTTGCAACAGCAATGGCAACATCCAACAAAGGCTCCTGAAGTTTTTTTTTAAAAAAAATCAATCAATTTCTCAGCAGAGAGCAGCAATGTAAGATAAGCACAGATCAATAAAGCTTAGATGTTTCCTTTTGCTCTGACCCCATTCTTTCATTAGGGAATACTTCCTGCATAGAGCAAAATGTGCTATAGGTACATTTAAAAGAACAAGGAATAGCACTAGAAGTTTATTATTAGCGATGGAGGGGAAAGCATATCAGCACTCACATCTCTCCCATTTCCCAAATGGTTCTCTATCCAATTCTGTTCTTTCTCACATCCTCCATAGCTGTCAGAAACAAGCTTGGCTTACTAGGAACTGTGATAACGGCCCCTAAGCAAGTTCAACTACACAAGGTGAGTTGTGATAGCTTCAAAGCACGTTTATTTACCACTTCAACGGACCTTTGAGCCCATGAGGAAAACAGTGGAAAAATGAGCCAGGCCTGCAAAAACAACTTGAATTGCAGCCTTTTGACCAAAGGAATTAAAATCTCTGTATGGAAACTTGAAAAGAGAGGTGCCTACCCTTAAGATTTCTATTTTCAATCACTTCACAGAGTTCACCTCTGCTTCTCTTCCCCCTTAACAAAAATACTAAAATGTACATTTCCCATGTTTACATACCATGTTTCTTTTCTTTTTAACTTGCGCTTTTTCATAAATTTATAATTTTCATAAAATTGCAAACAAGAGTTGAGACTTGTTTGGAAATTTTAATTCTATATAATTTTTGTTGTGGATAATTACAGCTGCCATTCTTTGTTTGCTCAAGCTCCACATAGCTTTCCTTTCAGTAATGCAATATACCTCCATGGCCATTAAAAGGAAAACTTGACCTAGGCTTAGCCATTTGTAATAGCTCATTTTTTTTGGCAGTAATGATTGGTCCAAAGAGCAGGCACATGACCCCCAAAAGGGCCAGAGTTCTTCAATAAGGTTGACATGAATACTGGAAGATAGAACCTCTCTCTTTCCACTGGAGTGTCTAATCTGGGGCAGTCAGTGATCATATTTCCCCATCTTAGAAAGCAAACCTGTCTTTCTTTAGTAGGTAAAAATGAGATCACATTATACAGAGAAACTGTTCTCTCCCGTCAGTCATTCAGTAAACATTCACTAAGCATTTTCTGTGTGCCAAGTGCTATGTGGGCACTGAGGATACAAAGATAAGGTAATACAATGACCATATTCTGTCAATCAAAAATCAAGACATTATCTATTGAAAGATTTTTGTGTAACTTCTAGAGGTGAAATGTTATCTGAGAGACACTGTTTAGGTTCAAAAGCAAGGTAATTTTCAAGATATTTGGGTGGTCTAAGAAAAAAATCAACAGGATATTCAAACTTGGAAGTATAATAGAAAAGGTTAGATTTACAGATGCCAAAATTTTAAAGCATTATCTATTCCCTCAAACCTTCTGCTTACAGTTTTTCAATACCATGTAAAACAGAAAAATATAAAAGATTAGTGAAATAACATAAACGCTATCCCCTTACAAGTAGTGGAGAGGATACTATAAAATATAATATGCCATGCTGAGTAGGCTTAGGTGCTGAGTTTATCTAATGCCACTTACAGTACATATATACTAGTAGTTTCCTCACATGTAAAACAGCTACAGCAGCTACCTCATAGTGTATCCCAATTTTCCAAGAGATAGTTTAATTATTTTTTCTCTCTCTCTCTTCTTTTCTCTTCCCTCCTTTCCCCAACTTTTTACTTAGCTCTATTTTACTTCCTCTTTACCAGACATTTCCTACAGGGCAAGTTCATCTAACTATGTACTTAGAAGCTCCAGAGCAGAACTCTCACCCATCAGGAGGTTGCCTCAAGAGACAACAGTCCATCTACAACCCAAAGCATGCCCACTATGAATCTCTCTCCCATCTGGAGAGTTTTGGGATGCTTTTTACAACCTAGGCCTGCCCAAGAAGGCGCCAGCAGTCACCAGCTCGACTACCCAGTAGATAAAGCACCAAAGCTAGTACATCGACTCCCCACCTGCTTGCTTTCTCCCCTGCATGCCATTCATGCTGGTGTGCCAGGCAACCCCTTTAAAAGCACCCTCTTTCTGCTCCAAAAGGGAAGTGGTACCCTTAAGGCAGGAAGCCTATACTTCTTCCTATAAGCTACCTTTGGAATAAAAAGTAGCTGTCTTTATACCAGACCTTGCTCTTGTTAATTGGACTCTGTGAGTGGCAAGCTACTGAACTTGGTTTTTGTTACAACAGGGTTGTTTGAGGATAAAAGGATTTAATATAGCAAAAGCACTTAAACCAATACTTTGCACATGATAAACAATAAGTGGTTTTTGTTACCTTAACTTTCATTATCATTACAACAGAATGACATTGAGGGTCAAAGCAAGTTCTGAGAGAATATGAAATGTAGAACACTGGTGTGATCTACAACCATTAGCAAAAAAAAAAAGGGATATGAGGTTTGGAGGGGTCTTGTGATTGCTTTGAGATTTATAGGAAAGAGAAGTTTTAACCACTAACCTCCTTTTAATTTATCTGCTTTGCTTTTAAACAGCCTAAAACGTTCTGCATAATTAATGCTGGGGGCACTAAAGTATATTCGAAATTAAAAATAGTTTTGTGTGATTCCAAAGTGGACTCGACTAAAATATATCAGTCCTTTCTCTCATGATATTCAAGCACCCCTCCCTTAACCTTCAAAATGTGTCTGAAATCTGACACCTTTCTCACTACTTCTACTAATTAATAGGGTCACCATCATCTCTTGCCTACTCTAGAGCAATAGTCTTTCTTGCTTCTCGTCTTATACCCTATAATCAATTTCCTACAGAGTAATCAGAGTGAGCTTTCTTAAATCCAAATTAGCACAGCCTCCAATGTCATAATCTTCCAGTGCTTGTAATCCTCCACAGCTTCCCATCACAACTAGAATAAAATCCTATCTCCTTACAAGGGTGACGACGCCCTACAAGATCAGGCCCTACCTACCTTTTGGAACTCATCTTTTCACACTCTATGTCCCTATGCTTTAGTCACTCTGGTCTTCAAGTTTCTAGAATAAGTCAAGGCCTCAAGGTCGTCTTACTTGTTCTATCTGACTGAAAGGTTCTTCTCCCAGATATACAGTTGGCCTGGTTCTTCATTTCATTCGGATCTTTTGTCAAATTCACCTTCTGAAAGAAAAACTTTTCCTCACTACCTTATCCAAAATAGTTAAACCTCCTCTCCTTTTCCCTTCCCTGCTCTGTCCCTTTTTATCCGTTGAAAAAATGCTTTTTCTTCATAGCTTTTATGTGATCTGACATTACATATTTATTTATTTATTTATTATGTAGGGACCCTGTATGTCTTATTTGTCATTGTAGGGGCCATAACAATGCCTGCCAGAAAGCAGGTGATCAAGAAATATTTGTTGAATAAATAAAAGCTGTTAGGAGTTTTCAATTAATATGTGTTTATTTGAGCTAGTTAAAACAGAAAATATTACAAAACCTATTGCTGAGCTTTTGCTGACCAAGGTGAAGCAGAAACTGATTAAAATATAGGACAAAAAATACAGATAGATGTTAAAGGGTTAGCCATTACATTTGGTTTTGTTAGCATCTAATATTGCCTCTATAGTTCACTCCCAAATTTAAATCTTGAGTCTTGACTTGCTCTTTGAGTTCCATTCTCACATCTAATTACCTGGTATGGGCCTACCTCCCTTTTCCTTCCTACTCCTGTTGTATTATTATAACTCTCTAAAAACATGTTAACCACTGAGTATGAATTCTTCTCTTTTGCTACATACTGCCCTGCCATATGAACATATAAATGTGTAGGTTCACACATTCATACATAAACTCACACATAGGATTTTGGTCACTGTTCTACAAAAGAATTGGATATATTAATACATACTTCTGTATATCTTTCTTTCCTCATTCAATAGTACCTCACAGAAAGTCCCTCTAATTCATATAGTGCTTTTTGTGATAGTAATATAATGATCTGTGCTGCAATATACTATAATTTATTTACCCATCCCATTAATAAGCATTATTTTGTTTGTAATTTTTGATATTATAAGCAGTGCTGAAATAAACATCCTTGTACATACCAGTACTTTTATTTCTTAGGGATATATTTCCTGAAGTGGAATTACTGGAGCATAGAGTATGTGTATTTTCCATTTTAATAAATATTGCCAGATTGCCTTCCAAAAAAGAGATAAAATAACTCTTACATTTCCAACAGCAATGTATTCAAATCACTTCCCACATCCCCATGCCAAAGTAGTAAGTGTTTTGACTATTTTAATCTTTGACAACCTTATGCATGTAAAATGATAGTTTGGTGTTATTTTAATTCGCATATCACTAACAGTTCATAAGTCTGAGCATCTTTTGAAACATTACTGACCATCTAAATTTGATCTTCCAAAATTGCCTATTCATATCCTTTGCCCATTATCCATTGGGTTATCTTCTAAACAAATTATAAGAGTTGTTTCATATTATAGATACAAATTTGTTATCTGGCATCTCTGTTACAAATATTTTATTTTCTGAATTTTATTTGGACTATTAATTTTATGTTCTCTTTTGCAATATAAGTTTTAACTTTCATATAGCCAAATTCTTTTTTTCTTTGTCTAGTTTCTAGATTTCCTGTTTAATCAACAGGGTCCCCTAGAAGATGGTTCCTACTTAAATATCAAAGTTCCTTCTTTCCATATAAAATATGAGAAATCCTCTTTAACCGTATTTTGTTAAGAAATCTCCTTTCTAACATCTGGTTCTTTTCTAGTTTTTTACTGTATGCACTCCAACATCTTAACCTTATTATTAAAGTAAATATACTTTTCATAGAAATTTGAAGATAAAAGATCCTAAAGGTCACTTTGAACTTTCTATCCATTATAGAGACTCTCTGCTTCAATATCAATGTCAAAGAATAACCTAACCTCTGCTTGCTCATTTCCAGTGATGAAATATTTACCACTTCTCTAGACCTTACCATTCCATTTTCCAGAAGTTTCTATTCATGTCATTCCCAGTCACATATATTTTTATATTCTCGTTACAAATAACCAAGCTAAGCCAATATATGAGAATGCAAATTAGATTTAATAATAATTTAAGTGTAATGTTCTTAGTATCTGAAGATTATTCATTTCCTTCCTCCTTTACTTCCAATGAATATCAACTTGATGCCAAGTATTGGAAATAAAAAGATAAAGAAAACACAACTTCAAATTCTGACCTTACAGTTATAGACAAGTAATGCGTGTATAATGTATGTGCATATATGTGACTATATAAATATATACAGAGAGAAAAATTATCGTACTGTGAAAATGTTACTCAAGATCCATTTTAGGGAATTTTAGTACATGTCAGGTAATAATTGGGATAATTTCAAATTATAGAAGTTAATGAAGCTGAAGATTGAAAAAGATATTTACAGTATTGAGAAAATTATAATTTAGCACTGTTTTCTCGAATCTGGTTCAATCAATTAAGCTTTTTTTTTTTTTTTTTCCCCTGAGACAGGGTCTCGCTTTGACACCCAGGCTGGAGTGCAGTGGTGTGATCTTAGCTCACTGCAACCTCCACCTCCTGGGCTCAAGTGATCCACGCACCTCAGCCTCCAAGTAGCTGGGACTTACAGGCATGCGCCATCACGCCCAGCTAATTTTTGTATTTTTGTAGAAACGGGCTCTCCCCACGTTGCCCAGGTTGGTCTTGAACACCTGACCTCAAGTGATCTGCCTGCCTTCGCCTCCCAAAGTGCTGGACTACAGGTGTGAGCCACCACCCATGACCTCAGTTAAGCTTTAATTACATTGCTTTACCTAGATAATATAATATGCAAGTCAGGCAATATAATGCATTTTATAAGAGATCTAAGGAGCCTCAGTCAATAGACAATGTATCTTGAAGGCTAATTTGGCCTAGATAACAATTACTTTAAAAAAATGTATACAGCCTACAAATTTACTTGCTCATTAAGGGTCAGGTTTACCTTTGGTAATCGGTACTATTCCAAAACTGAGCAAAAATTCTGAAAACTATAAACACAAATATTTAAACATGCTGAAAGTTTAAACAATTGAAAATTGGCTGAATGTGGTTTTTTTAAAAAGGTAAAAAAAAAAGTCCAATATAAAATGCAGTCATAATTATACTAAGAAACAGATCAATAAACAGATAAACAAAATGCTAGAAACAAACAAGAAACTGATTATCAAAATTTATTTCAACAAGTCAGAGGTTTGCTCCTTTTGTGAAATTCTAAGACACTCTGTAGATCCTTAGGGTGGGAAAGTAATCTATTTACTGATTTACTTAGTGCTGACAGTCACATTTAACAAACACATATAGGATTTCATAGACAGTGAGCTATCATAAGCATTTATCCATCCATCTATCAGTTGGCATTCCCAATTCTTAATTCAAACCTCAAATTCAGAAAATATGCAGCTAATTTTTTGGAGACAAAAACACATGATGATTCTATTTATATTGACCAGAAACCTTACCCCTGGCAAAGAAAAATTTCAGCAAATTTAAAATCTAAGTTGTAATCCATTAAAATATAATACCTACCTGAAAATATGTTCATTTTTCAACAATGAAGTTGAAATATTTGGAAATCATAAAAAGCATTAGCAACAAGCAAAAAAGAAGCAAATTAAAGCACAGTTCCTTTATCAGACTATCAGGCTAAAAATAAAAGATAAACAAAAAGCTCACAGAAAGATTTCAACCACTAAATGCTTCAAAATCATTAGTCAGGTTTATCTATCATATTAAAGAAAAACTAGGAATTCTTACATATATCACAACCACTTGTCAAAGAGAAAAACCTCTTATCAATCATATCAGGTCTAATGATGTCAGCTGTTTTGATTTATTCAGTCATAATACTGCTCTACTTTAATATGGCAGAGTTAGCTGAGCTGTTGTGCTTCTGTGATATTTTCTATAGTAATTACAGAGTTTACTATAAATATTTGTTTATACTACTCTCTTAGTCTCTAAGATCCTGGGGATAACAGACTTTATATCCCTAATAACGAACATAAACTTTTGTCCTAAATGCATTACTCTGTTTATTTGTTAAATTAATGATGTTGCATAAACAGGATGATCTTTAGCAGGTTTAGTTCTTACTATGTATATCTTACCTTCATAGACTTAGTGAAGTTAAAAGTTCGAACATGCATTATAAACTGGCATTAAAAGAAAGGTACAGTATCTTCGTACAATGGACTTTGGGGACTCGGGGGAAAGGGTGGAAGAGGAGTTAGGGATAAAAGACTACACACTGAGTACAGTGTACACTGCTCAGGTGATGGGTGCACCAAATTCTCAGAAATCACCACTAAAGTTATTCATGTAACCAAACAACACCCATTCCCCGAAAACCTACTGAAATTAAAAAAAAAAAAGAGAAAGGTATTTCAAAAACTAAAACAAAATGCCACATTCTTTGGAAGTCTACAAGCTAAAAATCTTGAATTATATAACAGTATATGTGCTTATTGTTTTAAGTGTTATATTTATATGAGAGCCTAACAAATGGGTTTTTAAAAAAAATTAGATCCTCTATGATTTAGCAGTCCGTGTACTTTGCATTACTTCGAATCACTTAGCAGTTAAACTGGTTTCAATTTTGTTGCATTTCTTGAAGTAAATGGAGCATCTAGCTGCCGACAACATAGTCTAAAAGGTGCTCTGAAAGAATTAATTCCTATGAAAACCTACAAAAATTAGGGTACTAACAATGAACTAAGAAGATTTTTCCAACATAAATGTATGTTTTGGTTTGTTTTTTTAAATATGTGCCCCCTTTTTGAGGACATATTTAAATTAGCATAGATCTGGAATTGGTCGTTCTTAAAAATAACAAAAACAAGTAAACAAATAAAATCTAGCTAGTTCAAATCAGTATTAATAAAGCTCATTAGTCTGAATTAAGTATAGTATATAAAAGTACTCAAACCAGCTATCAACAAAGAACCCTTGGCTGAGCAATCAAAATTCAAAAGGGAAAAGAGCCCTAACTACAACAGAGTTGTTTACAGACACATTGATTGTCAGTGACCCATGCATAGTATGTAAACAACACTTATGAATCTTACCTTTTAAAAGACTCTCCTACTAGAAAATAATTTCAGTTTCTGCCTAGTTTTATATTTTAAATAAAGAGATATTGTGATACATCATTTAGCATGTGGGAACTGTTACTAATTCAGAGATTAAGATTTTTCAATAACCATTTTCACCTTAATAAACTTTTAAAAAATTTAAGTTCAAGGGTACACATGCAGGTTTGTTATATAGTACACTTGTAGCATAGGGGTTTGTTGTACAGATTATTTAGTAACCCAAGTATTAAGCCTAGTACACATAGTTATTTCTCCTGATTCTCTCCCTCTTCCCACCCTTCATCCTCCGATAGTCCCCAGCGTGTGTTGTTCCCCTGTGTCCACGTGTTCTCATCATTTAGCTCCCACTTGTACGTGAGAACATGTGGTATTTGGTTTTCTGTTCCTGTGTTTGTTTGCTAAGGATAATGGCCTCCAGCTCCATCCATGTTCCTGCAAAGGACATGATCGTTCTTCTTGATGGCCGCTTAGAATGCCATGGTGTATATTTCCTTTATCCATTCTATCATTGGGAATCTGGGTTGATTCCATGTCTTTGCGAACTATTGTGAATAGTGCTGCAATGAACATATAAGTGCATGTGTCTTTATAATAGAATGATTTATAAATCTTTGGATATATACCCAGTCATGAAATTGATGAGTCAAATGGCATTTCTGTTTTTAGGTCTCTGAGGAATTGCCACATCGTCTCCCACAATGGTTGAACTAATTTACACTCATTCCCATCAACAGCATATAAGTGTTCCTTTTTCTCTCCAACCTCACCAGCATCTGTTGTTTTTTGACTTTTTAATAATAGCATTCTGACTAGTGTGGGACAGTATCTCACTGTGGTTTTGATTTGCACTTCTCTAATAATTAGTGATGTTGAGTCTTTTTTCATGATTGTTGATTGCATGTATGTCTGCTTTTGAAAACTGTCTGTTCATGCTCTTTGCCCACTTTTTAATGGGGTTGCTTTTTCTTGTAAATCGAAGTTCGTTACAGATGCTAGATATTTGACCTTTGACAGATGTATCATTTGCAAATATTTTCTACCACTCTGTAGGTTGTCTGTTCACTCTGTTGATAGTTTCCTCCACTATGCAGAAGCTCTTTCATTTAATTAGATCCCATTTGTCAATTTTTACCTTTATTGCAGCTGCTTTTGGCATCTTTGTCATGAAAATTTGCCCACTCCTATGCCCAGAATGGTATTGCCTACGTTGTCTTCCAAGGTTTTTATAGTTTGGGATTTTACATTAAAGTCTTTAATCCAGCTTAATTTTTTATGTGGTGTAAGGAAGGCGTCCAGTTTCAATTTTCCGCATATCTCTAGTCAGTTATCTAGCACCATTTATTAACTAGGGAATCTTTTCCCCATTGCTTGTTTGTGTCAGGTTTGTTGAAGATCAGATAGTTGTAGGTGTATGGCCTTATTTCTGGGTTCTCTAATCCATTCCATTGGTCTATCTGTCTGCTTTTGTAGCAGTATCATGCTGTTTTGGTTACTGTACCCCTGTAGTACGGTTTTAAGTCAGGTAGCATAATGCCTCCAGCTTTGTTCTTTTTGATTAGGATCACCTTGGCTATTTGGGCTCTTTTTTGGTTCCATATGAATTTTAAAATAGTTTTTTCTAGTTCTGTGAAAAATGTAAATGGTAGTATAACAGGAATAGCATTGAATCTATACAATGCTTTGGGCAGTATGGCCATTTTAGCAATATTCTTCCTATCCATGAGCATAAAATGTTTTTCCATTTATTTGTGTCATCTCTGATTTCTTTAACCAATATTTTGTAGTTCTCCTCATAGAGATCTTTCATCTCCCTGGTTAGCTGTATTTCTAGGTATTTATTCTTTTTGTGGCAATTGTGAATGGGATTACCTTCCTGATTTGGTTCTCAGCTGGACTGTTGTTGGTATATAAGAAAGTTTGATATTTACACATTGATTTTGTATCCTGAGACCTTGCTGAATTTGTGTATCAGCTGGAGGAGCTTTTGGGCTGGGACTGGGGTGTTTTCTAGGTATACGATTATGTCATCTGCAAAAAGAGATAATTTAACTTCCTCTCCTCCTATATGGATGCTCTGTCTTTCTCTTGCCTCATTGCCCTGACCAGGACTTTCAAAACTATGTTGAAAACGAGTGGTATTCTTTTCCAAGAGAATGGAAAAAGGATGCCAAGAGAGGGCATCCTTTTCTTGTGCAAGTTTTCAAGGGGAATGCTTCCAGCTTTTGCCCATTCAGTATGATGTTCACTACGGGTTTGTCATAGATGGCTCTCACTATTTTGAGGTATGTTCCTTTGATACCTGGTTTATTGAGAGTTTTTAACATGAAGTAGTATTGAATTTTATTGAGAGCCTTTTGTGCATCTGTTCAGATAATCATGTGGATTTTGTCTTTAGTTGTGTTTATGTGATAAATCACATTTATTGATTTGCATATGTTACACCAACCTTGCATCTCAGGGATAAAACCTACTTGATCATGGTGGATAAGCTTTTTGATGTTATGCTGGATTTGATTTGCCAGTATTTCCTTGAGGATTTCTGCTTCAGTGTTCATCAAGGATATTGGCCTAAAGTTTTCTTTTTTTGTTGTGTCTCTGCTAGGTTTTGGTCAGGATGATGCTGGCCTCATAGAATGAGTTAGAGAGGAGTTCCTCCTCCTTAACTTCATTGGAATAGTTTCAGTAGGAATGGTATCAACTCTTCTTCGTACATCTGGTAGAATTCAGCTGTGAATCTGTCTAGTCCTGGACTCTTTTTGGTTGGTAGGCTATTTATTACTGAATCAATTTCAGAGCTTGTTATTTGTCTGTTCAGGGATTCAATTTCTTGCTGGTTCAGTTTTGAGAGGGTGTATGGGTCCAGGAAATTATCCATTTTCTTCCAGATTTTCTAGTTTATGTTCACAGAGGTGTTCATAATATTCTCTGATGGTTATTTATATTTCCATGGGGTCACTGGTAATATCACCCTTGTCATTTCTGATCATTTATTTCAATTTCCTCTTTCCTTCTTTATTAGCCTAGCTAATGGTCTATTTTATTAATTTCTTCAAAAAACCAGCTCCTGGATTCACTGATCTTTTGAATGGTTTTTCAGGTCTCCATATCCTTCAGTTCGCTCTAATTTTGGTTATTTCTTGTTTCCTGCTAGCTTTGGGATTTCTTTGCTCTTATTTCACTAGTTCTCTTAGTTGTGATTTAGGTTGTCAAGCTGAGACCTTTCTAACTTTTTCATGTGGGCATTTAGTGCTATAAATCTCCCTCTTAACACTGCCTTGGCTGTATCCCACAGATTCTGGTATGTTGTCTCTTTGTTCTCATTAGTTTCAAAGAACTTCTTTTATTTCTGCCTTAATTTCATTATTTATCCAAGAGTTTATTCAGGAGCAGGTTATCCAATTGCCATGTAATTGTATGGTTCTGAGTGAATTTCTTAGTCTTGATTTCTAATTTGATTGTGCTGTGGTCCAAGATATTGTTTGTTATGATTTCAGTTCTTTTGCATTTACTGAGGAGTGTTTTACTTCCACCTATGTGATCAATTTTAGAGTATGTTCCATGTGACAATGATAAGAATGTATATTCTGTTTTTGGGGGGTGGAGAGTTCTGTGGATGTTGATCAGGTCCATTTGATCCTGTGCTGAGTTCAGGTCCTGAATATCTTTGTTAATTTTCTGGCTCAATTATCTAACATTGTCAGTGGGGTATTAAACTTTCCCACTATTATTGTGTGGGAATCTGTCTTTGAAGGTCTCTAAGAACTTGCTTTATGAATCTGAGTGCTCCTGTGTTGGGTGTATATACGTATATTTAGGATATAGCACTTCTTGTTGAATTGAACCCTTTATCATTATGTAATGCCCTTCTTTGTCTTTTCTGATCTTTCTCATCTTTGTTGGTTTAAAGTCTGTTGTGTCTGAAACTAGGATTGCAACCCCTGCTTTTTTCTGTTTTCCATTTGCTTGATAGATTTTTCTCCATCCCTTTATTTTGAGCCTATGTATGTCACTCCGTCTGAGACTGGTCTCTTGAAGACAGCATACCAATGGGTCTGATTCTTTATCCAGCTTGCCACTCTCTGCCTTTTAATTGGGGCATTTAGCTCATTACATTCAAGGTTAGTATTAGTATGTTTGGACCCGACACTGTCACAGACCCTGGTTATTTTTCAGACTTGTTATGTAGTTGCCTTACAATGTCACTGGTCTGTGTACTTCAGTGTGTTTTGTAGTGGCTGGTAACAGTCTTTCCTTTCCATATTTAGTGATTCTTTCAGGGGCTCTTGTAAGGCAGGTCTGGTAGTAATGAATTCTCTCAGCATTTGCTTGTCTGAAAAGGATCTTATTTCTCTTTCACTTATGAAGCTTAGTTTGGCTGTATATGAAATTCTGGGTTGGGATTTCTTTTAAGAATGTTGAACATTGGCATCCAATCTCTTCTGGCTTATAAGGTTTCTGCTGAGGGGTCTGTTAGTCTGATGGGCTTCCCTTTGTAGGTGACCTGACCTTTCTCTCTAGCTTCTTTTAACATTTTTTTCATTCATTTTGACCTTGGAGAATCTGATGAGTATGTATCTTGGGGATGATCTTCTTTGTGAAGTATTTTACTTGGGTTCTCTGCAATCCTTGAATTTGAATGTTGTCCTCTCTAGGTAGGTTGGGGAAGTTCTCATGGATGATATCCTGAAATATGTTTTCCAAGTTGGTTCCATTCTCCCCATCTCTTTCAGGAACACCAATGAGTCATAAATTTGGTCTCTTTACATAATTCCATATTTCTTGGAGGTTTTGTTCCTTCCTTTTCATTCTTTTGCCTCTATTCTTATCTGTCTTATTTCAGAAAGCCAGTCTTCTAGCTCTGAGATTCCTTCCTCTGCTTGGTCTATTCTGCTACTAATGGCTGCAATTGCATTATGAAATTCTTGTAGTGTGTTTTTCAGCTCTGTTGGGTTGTAAGCTTCTTTTCTATACTAGCTATTTTGTCTATCAGCTTCTGCATTGTTTTATCCTGATTTTTAGCTTCCTTGGATTGGGTTTCAACATACTCATGTATCTCAATGAGCTTTGTTCCTATCCACATTCTGAATCTTATTTCTGTGATTTCAACCATCTTAGCCTGGTTCAGAATCCTTGCTGGAACGGAGATGTGACCATCTGGCTTTTTGAGTTGTCAGGGTTCTTGTGCTGATTCTTTCTCATCTTTGTGGGCTTATCCTCCTTCAATCTTTGAGGTTGCTGACCTTTGGGTGTTTGTTTTTTCCTTTTATCCTATTTGACGACCATAAGAGTTTGACTGTGGTATAGGTGAATTCAGCAGACTGGCTTCATTTCTGGAAGGTGTTAGAGGGCTACTGCTCAGCTCTCAACTCCAGGACTGTGTGCTCTAACTCTGGCGGACTTGCATTGGCTCTTTGTTCTCTGGCTCCTCGAGGTTAGAAATCCACTGTGCTGGGGTCGGGGGGGGCCTAAGGTGTTCCCAGACCGCTGGTCACTACACTCTGATAGGTGGTGTGAATGAAAGCATTTCATAGTGCAATGACAGCAGGATCCATCCTCATTTGCACGTGCCAGCAGCAGTGGTAGCAGCAGCTGTGGCAGAGTGCTAGTAGGTGCCAGGATGCCCGTCTCCGTGTGGGTGTTCACCAGAGTAGTGAAGGGAATGCAGCTGGAGCAGGGCGCAGGGGGCCCCTGCTGGTGACTGTGTGCACAGTCATGCTAGAAATGGTGTTGGCTCAGGGGCGGGGTACTGGCAGGTGTAGGTCTGGGTGCCTTCTCTGTGCCCTGCAAGCAGGAGTTGTCACTCAGGGCTGGGGAGGATCTGCTGTTCTCTGTGCCTAGTTTGACTCCCACAGCAGTGTTAGTGCAAGGGCAGGCTGCTGGTTGGAGAAGGCTGGCTGTGTCTGCCAAGGTTCTGCCTGCAATGGCAGTTGGTGGGTGGAGGGGGTCGGACTGTACTCCCTCACACTGGTGTGGTGAAGGAAAGCAAAACTCGCCCACACAGATACACGCCAGCTGAGTGAGTTGCCATGGGTTAGGGGAAACTGCAACATAGGGAGGGAGTATGCAGGCTGGTTCATGCCCATAGAAACCACCCTGCTGAAACTCTCCGCTGATCACCCATGGTCTACCAGTACAGAAGCTATAATGCAGGCCCCCCAGGGCACCTGAGGCTGCCCTGCAAGCAGGAATGGGGCCTGGGAGGGGTCAGCAGACCAAGGGGTGCTCAGGTTGGACCTGCCTCATCTGATGGGCAAGACCATTCTGCAGAATTGAGGACTGACAGTTCCCCTAGCACTAAAGACTCCTATAGGAGCAAGTTGAGCCTATGGGGATGGCTGTCCCTGGCCATGCACCAATACAGATGTTCCTGCACCAAACCCTTTGGGCTCCACATCAGCTGGCTTGATGCTTCTACCACTTCTCTGAGCATATACAGAATAATCTTTCCAAATAGTCAATGAAACACTAAATTTTCTAAACTAGATGTAATGAAAAGCATAAATAATTTAATAACAGTAAGTTAAAATAGTAGTAAAAAAATAAGCAAGAAAAAAGTCATGTAAAATATTTGGTGTATTAAATTGTCAGGATAAAAAATTAAGGAAGATCCTTCCAAGAGATCTTGGAACAAGTTTGTTCTCTATCATAACTTTACCATTTCTACAGTTGCTTGTTCCTACAAAGAATTAATTATTTTGTTAAACAATAGAAAAATGTTTTAGTAAATCATGCCACAACTACTCAATATAATATTATGCTGCCAATAAAAATGCTTGCAAAAGTGTGGTACTAAAGTGAAAAAAAATTATTTTATCAACTAATTTGAAGCAGAATGCAACATCAAATATAAACATGCACACAATATAGAAAAAATGAAAAAAAAAACAGAGATGTCAATAGGTATTATCTATGAATGAGGTGGCTATAGATGACATTTTTCTTTTTAATTTCTACTTTACTACACTTAAATTTGTTATAATGTATTATTTTCAATAAAAATTTCAATAATTTTTACTTGCAATATATCACAAACACAAGTATTCCCCTATTTTTGGTTAATCTAATTGAATTATGCATACCTCATGCTTATTAATACATTTATGCCTAGTGTTCCATTACTGGAACACTAAGCTTGTGGGAGTTATTTTTATCCTACTGCTCAAGGTTATCACCAAGATCTGATTTTTCACACAAAAAAATTTGCAACCTCTGGCATAAATGGATTAATACAATTAATTCCAGTTAAAATTATTGTATACACAGGAAAATTATAGTAGAGACCCTGGATTTCTGTTAACAAGTACTTACAATCCAATGAAGCTTATCTGTTCTATTCTTACCACCCAGCCAAGTTTCTTCTGTCTCTGAATTTTCACTGCACTTTGTTAAAATATTTCTTACAACTCTTCATATACAGTTTACTTTCATGCATGTATTTGTATATAATTTCTTAATTCCCTTGAATTCTTGGTGATCAAGGATTATCTACATTTCCTAGAGCACCCAATACAATGTTACATATTTAATAGTTTAAATATCTGTTAAATTATTGAAAGCCATAGAATTTTAGAGTTAAAAGAAAACTTGACAAGAAACCTTCCCCTAATTCGTACCTCAAGACTTTGTAGGCTGGGGGCAGTGGCTGATGCCTGTAATCCTAGCACTTTGGAAAGTCAAGGCAGGAGGATTGCCTGAGGCCAAGAGTTTGCAACCAGCCTGGGCAACATAGCAAGACCCTGTTGCCACACACAAAAAATTAAAAATTAGCCATGTGGTGGCACAACATAGCAAGATCCTGTCTCCACAAAAAAATAAAAAATAAAGCCATGTGGTGGCACATGACTGTAGTCCTAGCCACTCAGGAGGCTGGGATGGGAGGATCACTCAAGCCCAGGAGGTCAGGTTTATAGTGAGCTATGATCATGCCATTGCACTCTAGATTGGGTGAAATCGCAAGGCCCTGTCTCAAAAAAAAAAAAAAAAAAAAAAACTTTGAAGACCCCCTATTTTTGTCTTCACAAGAAAGTATATAAACTATAAGAAAACATCAAAATATACATAGTAAGTCCTCACACCATTTAAAGATAGTTTTTATGCCCAAAAAATATTGAAAGTTCACAGCTTGATGGAGAATCAAATCAAGAACTCAACCCCTTTCACAATAGCTGCAAAACAAACAAACAAACAAACTTAGGAATATACCTAACCAAGGAGGTAAAAGACCTCTACAAGGAAAACTACAAAACACTGCTGAAGGAAATCACAGATGACAAAAACAAATGGAAACACATCCCATGCTCATGGATGAGTAGAATCAATATTGTGAAAATGACCATACGGCCAAAAGAAAAGCAGTCTACAAATTCAATGCAATTCCCAATATCAAACTGGAATTGCAATTCTCAATATCAATGCAGTATCAAAATACCACCATCATTCTTCACAGAACTATAAAAAACAATCCTAAAATTCATATGGAACCAAAAAAGAGCCCGCATAGCCAAAGCAAGACTAAGCAAAAAGAACAAATCTGGAGGCATCACATTACCTGACTTCAAACTACACTATAAGGCCATAGTCATTAAAACAGCATGGTACTGGTATAAAAATAGGCACAAAGACCAATGGAACAGAATAGAGAACCCAGAAATAAAGCCAAATATTTAAAGCCAACTGATCTTTGACAAAGCAAACAAAAACACACAGTAGGGAAAAGACACCCTATTCAACAAACAGTGCTGGGGTAATTGGCAAGTCAGATGTAGAAAAATGAAACTGAATACTCATCTCTCACCTTATACAGAAATCAACTCAAGATGGATCAAACACTTAAATCTAAAACCTGAAATCATAAAGATTCTAGAAGATAACATTGGAAAAACCCTTCTAGACATTGGCTTAAGCAAAGACTTCATGACTAAGAAACCGAAAGCAAATGCGACAAAAACAAAGATAAGTAGATGAAACTTAATCAAACTATAAAGCTTCTGCGAAGCAAAAGAAATAATCAGCAGAGTTAATTGACAACCCACAGAGTGAGAGAAAGTCTTCACAGTTTATACATCTGGTAAAGGACTAATATCCAGAATCTACAAATAAACAAATTAGCAAGAAAAAAAACCAAGCAAACAATTCCATCAAAAAAAGTGGGCTAAGGACATGAATAGATAACTCTCAAAAGAAGATATACAAACGGCCAACAAGCATATGGAAAAATGTTCAACATCACTAAGCATCAGGGAAATGCAAATCAAAACCACAACATGACATCACTTCATTCCTGAAAGAATGGCCATAATCAAAAAAATCAAAAAATAATAGATGTTGGCATGGATACAGTGAAAAAGGAGCACTTTTACATTGTTGGTGGGAATGCAAACAATCACTATGGAAACGAGTGTGAAGATTCCTTAAAGAACTAAAAGTAGATCTACCATTTGATCCAGCAATCCCACTACTAGGTATCTATCCAGAGGAAAAGAAGTCATTATAAGAAAAAGATACTTGCACATGCATGTTTATAGCAGCACAACTTGCAGTTGCAGAAATATAGAACCAGCCCAAATGTCCATCACAATGAGTGGATAAAGAAAATATGGTATATATGGGTTAGGCGTGGTGGTTCACACCTGTAATCCCAGCACTTTGGGAGGCCAAAGCCGGCAGATCACAAGGTCAAGAGATCAAGACCACCCTGGCCAACATGGTGAAACCCCATCTCTACTAAAAATACAAAACCAAAAAAAATTAGCTGGGCATGGTGGCGCACACCTGTAGTCCCAGCTACCTGGGAGGCTGAGGCCAAAGAATTGCTTGAACCCGGGACACAGAGGTTGCAGGGAGACAAGATCACGCTGGTGCACTCCAGCCTGGTGAGAGAACGAGGCTCTGTGGAAGGGAAGGGAAGGGAGGGGAGGAGAGGAGAGGGGAGGGGAGGGGAGGGGAGGAGAGGGGAGGGGAGGGGAGGGGAGGGGAGGGGATGGGAGGGGATGGGAGGGGAGGGAAGGGAAGGGAGAAAGGTAGATAGATAGATAGATAGATAGATAGATATATCTCATAGAACACTGCTCAGCCATAAAAAAATAATGAAATAATGGTATTTGCAACAACCTGGATGGAACTGGAGACTATTATTCTAAGTGAAGTAACCCAGGAATGGAAAACGAAACATCGTATGTTCTCACTCATATGTGGGAGCTAAGCTATGAGGATACAAAGGCGTAAGAATGATATATTGAACTTTGGGGACTGGAGGTAAAGGGTGAGGGGTGGCAAGGGATAAATGACTACACACTGGGTACAGTATACACTGCTTGGGTGATGGGTGCACTAAAATCTCAGAAATCACCACTAAAGAACTTATTCATGTAATCAAACACCACCTATTCCCCCCAAAATCTACTGAAATAAAAAATTTAGAAAATAAAACAAAAATTCACAGCTTGAATTCAATCTGGATTAGAATCATACTTCAGGATATTCATTTAAAATTTGCCACAGTTTCCCATATGGTAAATCATTTTTAAAACTCCAGATTTTTCAAAGTGATTTTCAATTTTTCAAAGTAATTATGCCCTTTTAGAATCATTTGCTATTTCTAAATCTGAAAACTGGAGAAACTTGCATATGAACGATATGATACATAATATTGTATCAATGTTAAACTTCCTAAATGGGATACATGCTAAAATATTTGGAGGTAAAATATCTGCAACTCACTCTCAAATGGGTCAGGGAAGAAAACAGATAAACACATACACACACACACACACACACACACACACACACAATCACATTAGAGAGAAAAAGTACAAGTGTGCTTTTGCAGCAAAATAATAATTAAGACACACTGGTACTATTGTACTGTATTGTTCTATTCTTGCAACTCTTCCGACGTGTGAAATTTTTCACAATAAAAGTTGGAGAAAAATAAACAAAACCAAACCACCTCATCCTGCCTCAACAATATTTATTTCATACCTTTAGATCTTTTAGATCTAAACAACAGAGCTTTGAGGCTCCGGTACTTTTATTTAATAGCACAATAAAATTTAAACATCTCTGTCTTAGTCTGGGCTACTATAACGGAATACCACAGGTTGGGTTGCTTAAACAGAAACTGATTTTTCACAATTACGGGGGATGGAAACTTTAAAATCAGTACCAGCATGGTCACATTTGGTGATGACTCTTGCTGGTTTGCTGTCTTCCTGCTGTGCCCTCACAAGCCAGAGGACAGAGAGAGAAATCAAACTCTCTTGGGTCTCTCTTTATAATGGCACTAAGCCCATCATGAGGGCTTTACCCTCATTACCTGATTACCTCCCAAAGCCTCAATCCCCAGATATCATCATATTAGGGATTATGTTTCAACATAGGGATTGTGGGGAGACACAAACATTCAGTCCACAGCAACCTCTAAAAAGAAAGAGCATCAAAAGTCAGTTACTACGGATAGATCCCATATGTAAATATCAGCACCAGTTTGCATTCATATCAAAATGGCATTCACATATGTTAAAATGTTGAGGCATGTTCAAATTTTCCAGTAATCTTTTAAAAGGTAAGAAAAGGATCTGCATGGGTACATTGGCTCACATGTGTAATCCCAGTATTTTGGGAGGCCAAAGTGGGTGGATCTCTTGAGCTCAGAAGTTCGAAAACAGAAAGTGGCAATATGGTAAAACCCTATCTCTACAAAATACACAAAAAACTAGTTGGGCATGGTAGTGCATGCCTGTGGTCCCAGCTACTCAGGAGGCTGAGGTGGGAGGATGGCTTTAGCCCAGGAGGTTGAGGCTGCAGTGAGCCAAGATCATGCCACTGCATTTCAACCTGGGCAACAGAGAGAGATCCTGTCTCAAAAAAAAAAGGGGGGATCTTAGATATTGCTTCTGATGTTAACAAAGCAATTCCAAAGGGCATCGTGCCTTTAACCCTACTGTCAATTCACAAATATACTTACATTTTCCATAAAAAATTATTAGATTTAGTCAGAAAATAAGATCTCCAGTTGTTAAAAAAAAAAAAAAAAAAGTAGGCTGAGGTCTGGTGCAGTGGCTCACACTTTCAGGCCCAGCACTTTGGAAGGCTGAGGCAAGAGGATTGCTTGAGCTTAGGAGTTCAACACCAGCCTGGGCAACATAGTGAGACCTCGCCTCTATGAAAAATAAAAAAATTAGCCAGGTGTGGTGATGCATACCTGTAGTCCCAGCTACTTAGGAGACTGAGGTGGATCAAGGATCACTTGAGCCTGGCAGATTGAGGCTGTGGCAGCCTGAGTTATAGAGTGAGACCCTGTCTCAATGAAAAAAAAAAAAAATAGGCTGAACAAACTGAATTAAATAGGAAACTCTCAAATATCTTAATAACTAAGACAACTATCAAAAGACTACCAGATGACTTTCATGTGTATAAAAGGGAAACTAAGACCCTCAAAGGTTCAACATCATAACAGCCATCACCATCACCATCAACAGTAAAGTCTCTCTCTCCTGTCTTCTGAGTATCACAATTAAAGAAATAATTAGAAAATTGGAATACTGTGAGTTAGATAAAACTCACAGTTTTTATCTTATACTTATAATCTTAAATATTTAAATTTAATTTTATATTAAGTTTATTACATAAATTAATGACTATTACATAGTTTAAGTTTGTTTCTTCCTGAATGCTGAACTATGTTTCATGGGATTACAATCATATTGAAAGAGATGAAAAAAAAAGAGAGAATGAAAGAGAAATGAGAAAGAGCTTGTCTAAACCTTGAGCAGGGAAATGAGTTTTCCCCTAATATCTCCAGAAAGGAATATAGTCCTGTGACATCTTGACTTTGGCCCCATGAGATCCATGTTGGACTTCTGACATGCAGAACCATAATTTAAGAAATTTGTGTTGTTCAAGTCACTGAATGTGTGGTGATTTGTTACAGCATCAACTAAAAACAAATACAAAAATAGAATTAACTTTATTATGCAGTTGTTTATGGGATTGCATGGTAAACACTGGCTTTGATCTTAAAAAAATAGAATGAGCAATTTGGGTTACAAGATTTAGAAATTTGCCAATAGTAATAACAAATTCATGCCACCAGTTACAGTTGCACTAAATTAAAGAATTAAAAATCAAGACAGAAGCTTGCTTCTCTTTTTCAAAAAAGAAAAAAAAACAAAGGTAAAAATCTACAACCCTAATTAGTTCAAAGCTACAAGCTTTATATATATAGTGAATTAGATAGCTAACATAATTGAATGTAGTAACTCTGGTGAAATTCATCCATTTGTTTCTGTCAATGTATAGTGTTCATTATTTTAGAATAAAACCTTTACCTGAACAATCAAAATATAAGAAAATAGATTTAGACAGTGAACTACAAAGGCGGACCTAACTAGGTTTCTAAGATTTGGGGTATAAAAGAAATAGAAGTCATGCTAGAAAGTATTTCTGAATCCTCACGTAATCTTTGCTGAGATGCATAATTCTAGAAAAGCAATATGCATTACTAAATGGCAGAAAATTTTTGAAGAAAACTAGGAAAATTAGGAACAAAACAAAAAGAAAGCAAGCCTTTAAAAAGAATGCTTCTAGAAAAGGAAAGAAGAGAGATGCATAGTATAAGTAATATGGAGGTAGTGATAATATGAAACAGGAATCTGTAGGCTTTCCAATTCTGACTTTATTAAATAGTAGTATATTGAGAATCAAGTCCCTTCTTCTGGCTTTTGTGGACCAGGTCCTTCTGACTATCCTTCCAAATTCAAATAAAATAGCTAAACACATCTGTGCTTCTTAGGATGATAAAAAGTTTCCTACTGGCGGATTCAAAAGTCACACTAGAGTGCCATCAGTAAGATGGCAGAATAGGAGTTTCCAGCCCTTGTCCCCTCATAGAAACATCAATTTGAACAACAATCCACGCACAAAAAAAAACTTTCACAAGACCTGAGGAATCCAGGTGAGAAAGTATAGCACCTCAGTGAAGCATGGAAATAAGAAGGCACACTGAAGACGGTAAGAAGGACAGTTTCACATTACCTGTATCATTCATTCCTACCCTGCATAGCACAGTGGAAAGAGAAATACCCTTTGTATGGGGCAAGGAGAGTAATGTGAGCACATGACTTCACCACAGACCTTAGCACCAGGTCAATGCCTATAGCCCCAGGCTCCAGGTCCACTCCTACAGAGCTAACATCCAGGTCAACCCCTGTGGACCCAGATTCCAGGGCCATTCCACTGCCACACCAGCTCTCATGGCCCCAGGCTCCTGGCCTGCCCCTGTGGACCCAGGCACTTGGCCAGAGAGCCCTTAACTGTAGAACTCCCCCCAGCACCAGGCCAGCCCCCACAGACCCAGGCACTAGGCAAGCCCTCCCTATGGGCCCTGCAAAATGGCCTAACCAGAATCTGAAAATAGTTGACTGTTGCAGGGCATTCCCTGCAACTGGAATGCAGACTGGAAGAGGTGCCTACTTCTTCAAATGGGCAGATACTAATGCAAGGCAACAAAGATCATGAATCATCAGGGAAATATGACACCACAAAGGCACAAAATGAAGCACCACTAAATGACCCTAAAGAAATACAGATCTACAAATTACCTGACAAGGAATTCAAAACAAACATCTTAATGAAGCTCAGTGAGCTACAAGAGAATCCAGATAGAAAATTAAATGAAGTCAGGAAAACAATGCATGAACAAAATAAAAAAAAATCAAAAAAGAAATAGAAACCACAAAAAAGAAACAAACAGAAATTCTGGAACTGAAGAATACAATGAATGAACTGAAAAATTCCATAGAGAGCTTTCGACAGCACACTTGATCAAGCAGAAAGAAGAACCAGCAAGCTGTAAGATGGTTCATTTAAAATTACCCAGTCAGAGGAACAAAAAGCAAAGGGAGTTAAAAAGAGTGAAGATAGTCTATGGCACTTATGGAGTATCAAAAGAACCAATATATGTATTACAGAAATAAAAGAGAAAGAGAAAGGGGCATAAAGTTTATTTAAAGAAATAATGACGAAAACCATCCCAAATCTGGAAGAAAAAAATGAACATCCAAATCCATGAAGCCCAAAGAACCTGAAATAGATTAATAATAAAGAGATCTTTACCAAGACATATTTTAATCAAATTCTCAAACGTCAAAGACAAGGAGAGAATTTTGAAAGCAGCAAATGACTAGTCACATACAAGGGAACGATTTTAAGACCATGAGTATATTTCTCAGCAGAAACTTTGCATGCCAGGAGAGAATGAGATGACATATTTAAAGTACAGGAAGAAGAGGAAGGGAGGGGCATTCCAAGATGGCCAAATAGGAACAGCTCTGGTCTGCAGCTCCCAACGTGATCAACGCAGAAGACGGGTGATTTCTGCATTTCCAACTGAGGTACGTGGTTCATCCCACTGGGACTGGTGGAACAGTGGGTGCAGCCCATGGAGAGTGAGCCAAAGGAGGGCGAGACATCACCTCACCTGGGAAGCGCAAGGGATCAGGGGATTTCCCTTTCCTAGCCAAGGGAAGCCATGACAGACTACCTGGAAAAACAGGACACTCCCGCCCAAATACTGTGCTTTTCCCAAGGTCTTAGCAACCGGCAGACAAGGTGATTCTCTCCCATGCCTGGCTCGGCAGCTCCCACGCCCACAGAGCCTTGCTCACTGCTAGCACAGCAGTCTGAGATTGATCTGAGAGACTGCAGCCTGGCTGGGGGAGGGGCGTCTGCCATTGCTGAGGCTTGAGTAGGTAAACAAAGCGGCTTGGGGAAGCTTGAACTAGGTGAAGCCCACCGCAGCTCAACAAGGCCTACTGCCTCTAGACTCCACCTCTGTGAGCAGGGCATAGCTGAATAAAAGGCAGCAGAAAACTTCTGCAGACTTAAATGTCCCTGTCTGACAGCTCTGAAGAGAGCAGTGGTTCTCCCAGCACAGCATTTGAGCTCTGAGAACAGACAGACTGCCTCCTCAAGTGGGTCCCTGATCCCTGCGTAGCCTAACTGGGAGACACCTCCCAGTAGGGGCCGACAGCCACCTCATATAGACAGCTGACCCTCTGGGACGAAGCTTCCAGAGGAAGGATCAGGCAGCAATATTAGCTGTTGTGCAATATTTGCTGTTCTACAGCCTCCGCTGGTCATACCCAGGCAAACAGGGTCTAGAGTGGAATTCCAGCAAACTCCAACAGACCTGCAGCTGAGGGAACTGACTGTTAGTTGGAAAACTAACAGAAAGGAATAGCATCAACGTCAACAAAAAGGTCATCTACACCAAAACCCCATCTGTAGGTCACCAACATCAAAGACTAAAGGTAGATAAAACCACAAAAATGAGGAGAAACCAGAGTGGAAAAGCTGAAAATTCTAAAAATCAGAGCACCTCAACTCCTCCAAAGGTTTGCAGCTCCTCACCAGCAACTGAACAAAGCTGGACAGGGAATGATTTTGACAAGTTGACAAAAGTAGGCTTCAGAAGGTCGGTAATAACAAACTTCTCCAAGCTAAAGGAGGATGTTCGAACCCATCGCGAGGAAGCTAAAAACCTTGAAAAAATATTAGATGAATGGCTAACTAGAATAAACAGTGTAGAGAAGACCTTAAATGACCTGATGGAGCTGAAAACCATGGCACGAGAACTTCGTGACGCCTGCACAAGCTGCAACAGCTAATTCAATCAAGTGGAATAAAGGGTATCAGTGATTGAAGGTCAAATTAATGAAATAAAGCAAGAAAACAAAGTTAGAGAAAAAAGAGTAAAAAGAAATGAACAAAGCCTCCAAGAAATATGGGACTATGTGAAAAGACCAAATCTACATTTGACTGGTGTACCTGAAAGTGATGGGGAGAATGGAACTAAGTTGGCAAACACTCTTCAGGATATTATCCAGGAGAACTTCCCCAACATAGCAAGGCAGGCCAACATTCAAATTCAGGAAATACAGAGAACGCCACAAAGATACTCCTCAAGAAGTGCAACCCCAAGACACATAATTGTCAGATGCATCAAGGTTGAAATGAAGGAAAAAGTGTTAAGGGCAGCCAGAGAGAAAGGTCGAGTTACCCACAAAGGGAAGCCCATCAGACTAACAGCAGATCTCTCAGCAGAAACCCTACAAGCCAAAAGACAGTGGGGGCCGATATTCAACATTCTTAAAGAAAAGAATTTTCAACCCAGAATTTCATATCCAGCCAAAATAAGCTTCATAAGTGAAGGAGAAATAAAATCCTATACAGACAAGCAAATGCTGAGAGATTTTGTCACCACCAGGCCTGCCTTACAAGAGCTCCTGAAGGAAGCACTAAACATGGAAAGAAACAACCACTACCAGCCACTGCAAAAACAGGCCAAATTGTAAAGACCATCGATGCTATAAAGAAACTGCATCAATTAACAGGCAAAAAAACCAGCGTACATCGTAATGACAGGATCAAATTCACACATAACAATATTAACCTTAAATATAAATGGGCTAAATGCCCCAATTAAAAGACACAGAATGGCAAATTTGATAAAGAGTCAAGACCCATCAGTGTTCTGTATTCAGGAGACTCATCTCATGTGCAAAGACGCACACGGGCTCAAAATAAAGGGATGGAGGAAGATCTATCAAGCAAATGGAAAGCAAAAAAAAAAAAGCAGGGGTGCAATCCTAGTCTCTGATATAACAGACTTTAAACCAGCAAAGATCAAAAGACACAAAGAAGGCCATTACATAATGGTAAAGGGATCAATTCAACAAGAAGAGCTAACTATCCTAAATACATATGGACCCAATCCAGGAGAACCAGGATTCATAAAGCAAGTCCTTAAGAGACCTACAAAGAGACTTAGACTCCCACACAATAATAATGGGAGACTTTAACACCCCACTGTCAATATTAGAGAGATCAATGAGACAGAAGGTTAACAAGGATATCGAGGACCTGAACTCAGCTCTGCAACAAACAGACCTAATAGACATCTACAGAGCTCTCCATCCCAAATCAACAGAGTATACATTCTTGTTAGCACCACATCACACTTATTCTAAAACTGACCACATAATTGGAAGTAAAGCTCTCCTCAGCAAATGTAAAAGAACAGAAATCACAACAAACTGTCTCTCAAACCACAGCGAAATCAAATTTGAACTCAGGATTAAGAAACTCACTCAAAACTGCACAACTTCATGGAAACTGAACAACTTGCTCCTGAATGACTACTGGGTAAATAACAAAATGAAGGCAGAAAGAAAGATGTTCTTTGAAACCAATGAGAAAAAAGATACAACTTACCAGAATCTCTGGGACACATTTAAAGCAGTGTGTAGAGGGAAATTTATAGCACAAAATGCCCGCAAGAGAAAGCAGGAAAGATCTAAAATTGACACCCTAACATCACAATTAAAAGAACTAGAGAAGCAAGAGCAAACATATTGAAAAGCTAGCAGAAGGCAAGAAATAACTAAGATCAGAGCAGAAGTGAAAGAGATGGAGACACAAAAAACCCTTCAAAAAAATCAATGAATCTAGAAGCTGGTTTTTTGAAAAGATCAACAAAATTGATAGACTGCTAGCAAGACTAATAAAGAAAAAAATAATCAAATAGATGCAATAAAAAGTGATAAAGGGGATATCACCACCGATCCCACAGAAATACAAACTACCATCAGAGAATACTACAAACACCTCTACGCAAATAAACTAGAAAATCTAGAAGAAATGGATAAATTCCTGGACACATAAACCCTTCCAAGACTAAACCAGGAAGAAGGTGAATCTCTGAATAGACCAATAACAGACTCTGAAATTGAGGCAAAAATTAATAGCCTACCAACCAAAAAAAGTCCAGGATCAGAGGGATTCACAGCCGAATTCTACCAGAGGTACAAAGAGGAGCTGCTACCATTCCTTCTGAAACTATTCCAATCAATAGAAAAAGAGCAAATCCTCCCTAACTCGTTTTATGAGGCCAGCATGATCCTAATACCAAAGCCTGGCAGAGACACAACAAAAAAAGAGAATTTTAGACCAATATCCCTGATGAACATTGATGCGAAAATCCTCAATAAAATACTGACAAACTGAATCCAGCAGCACATCAAAAAGCTTATCCACAACGATCAAGTAAGCTTCATCCCTGGGATTCAAGGCTGGTTCAATATACGCTAATCAATAAACGTAATCCATCACATAAACAGAACCAACGACAAAACCAGATGATTATCTCAATAGATGAAGAAAAGGCCTTCGACAAAATTCAACAGCCCTTCATGCTAAAAACTCTCAATAAATCAGGTATTCATGGAATGTATCTCAAAATAATAAGATCTATTTATAACAAACCCACAACCAATATCATACTGAATGGGGAAAAACTGGAAGTGTTCCCTTTGAAAACTGGCACAAGACAGGGATGCCCTCTCTCACCACTCCTATTCGACACAGTGTTGGAAGTTCTGGCTGGGGCAATCAGGCAAGAGAAAGAAATAAAGGGTATTCAGTTAGGAAATGAGGAAGTTAAATTGTCCCTCTTTGCAGATGACATGATTATATATTTAGAAAACCCCACTGTCTCAACCCAAAATCTTCTTAAGCTGATAAGCAACTTCAGCAAAGTCTCAGGATACAAAATCAATGTGCAAAAATCACAAGCATTCCTATACATCATTAACAGACAAACAGAGCCAAATCACGAGTGAACTCCCATTCACAATTGCTACAAAGAGAATAAAATACCTAGGAATCCAACTTACAAGGGATGTGAAGGACCTCTTCAAGGAGAACTACAAACCACTGCTCAAGGAAATAAAAGAGGACACAAACAAATGGAAGAATATTCCATGCTCATAGATAGGAAGAATCAATATTGTGAAAATGGCTATATTGCCCAAATAATTTATAGATTCAATGCCATCCCCATCAAGCTACCAATGAATTTCTTCACAGAATTGGAAAAAACTACTTTAAACTTCATATGGAACCAAAAAAGAGCCCACAGTACCAAGACAATCCTAAGCAAAAAGAACAAAGCTGGAGGCATCACGCTACCTGACTTAACCAAAACAGCATGGTACTGGTACCAAAACAGATATATAGACCAATGGAACAGAACAGAGCCCTCAGAAATAACACCACACATCCGCAACCATCAGATCTTTGACAAACCTGACAAAAACAAGAAATGGGGATAGGATTCCCTATGTAATAAATGGTGCTGGGAAAACTGGCTAGCCATATACAGAAAGCTGAAACTGGATCCCTTCCTTACACCTTATACAAAAATTAATTCAAGATGGATTAAAGACTTAAATGTTAGACCTAAAACCATAAAAACCCTAGAAGAAAACCTAGGCAATACCATTCATAACATAAGCATGGGTAAGGACTTCATGATTAAAACATCAAAAGCAATGGCAACAAAAGCCAAAATAGACAAATGGGATCTAATTAAACTAAAGAGCTTCTGCGGGGCAAAAGAAACTACCATCGGAGTGAACAGGCAACCTACAGAATGGGAGAAAATTTTTGCGATCTACCCATCTGACAAATGGCTAATATCCAGAATCTACAATGAACTCAAACAAATTTACAAGAAAAAAACAAACAACCCCATCAAAAAGTGGGCAAAGGATATGAACAGACACGTCTCAAAAGAACACATCTATGCACCCAACAGACACATGAAAAAATGCTCATCATCACTGGTCATCAGAGAAATGCAAATCAAAATCACAGTGAGATACCATCTCACACCAGTTAGAATGGCAATCATTAAAAATTCAGGAAACAACAGATGGTGGAGAGGATGTGAAGAAATACGAATGCTTTTATACTGTAAGTGGGAATGTAAATTAGTTCAACCATTGTGGAAGACAGTATGGCGATTCCTCAAGGATCTAGAACTAGAATTACCATTTGACTCAGCCATCCCATTACTGGGTATATACCCAAAGGATTATAAATCATGCTGCTATAAAGACACATGCACACGTATGTTTATTGCAGTACTATTCACAATAGCAAAGACTTGGAACCAACCCAAATGTCCATCGATGATAGACTGGATCAAGAAAATGTGGCACATATACACCATGGAATACCATGCAGTCATAAAAAAGGATGAGTTCATGTCCTTTGCAGGGACATGGAGGAAGCTGGAAACCATCATTCTCAGCAAACTATCACAAGGACAGAAAACCAAACACTGCATGTTCTCACTCATAGGTGGGAATTGAACAATGAGATCACTTGGACACAGGGCAGAGAACATCACAAACTGGGGCCTGTCAGGGGGTGGGATAGCATTAGGAGAAATACCTAATGTAAATGATGAGTTAGTTGATCGGTGCAGCAAACCAACATGGCACATGTATACCTATGTATCAAACCTGCACGTTGTGCACATGTACCCTAGAACTTAAAGTATAATAAAAAAATAAATAAAGTACTGGAAGAAAAAAAAAATGTGTCAACCAAGAATACTATACCTAGCAAAGGTGTCCTTCAGAAATAAAGGAGAGATAAAGACTTTCCTAGAAAAACAAAAGCTGAGGGAGTTTGTAATCACTGAACCTGCCTTACAAGAAATGCTAAAGTGAGTTCTTCAACTTAAAATGAAAGAATGCTAATTGACAACATGAAAATACATGAATTTTAAAAAGTTACTATAAATTCAAATTCAGAATATGCTAATACCGTAATAGTGGTGTGTAAATCGCTTTCAACTCTACTATAAAAGTTTAAAATGTATTAAAACAACTTAGCTATAATAATTTGTTAATGGATATACAATACAAAAGATGTAAACTGTGACATCAATTACATAAAATGTGGTGGGAGGAAAAGTTAAAGTGTAAAGTTTTTGTAGGTATTTGAAGTCAAGTTGTTATCAGTTTAAAATAGACTGTTATAAGATGTATTCAGTAAGCCTCATGGTAAATACACACACACACATACACACACACACAACTGTAGTAGATACACAATATCAGTAAGCCTCATGGTAAATACACACACACACATACACACACACACACCTGTAGTAGATACACAATAACATAAAGAAGAAGGAATCAGAGCATATCATTATTAAAAAAAACTATCAAATTCCAAAGGAAGGTAGAAAGAGAGGAGGAAACAAACTACAAAACATTCAGAAAAAAATTAACAAAACAGCAATGGTAAGTACTTACCTATCAATAATTATTTTAAATGTAAAGGGATTAAATTCTCCAACTAAAAGACAGAATGGTTGAAGGCTTAAAAAAACAAGATCTCCATCCTGGCTAACACGGTGAAACCCTGTCTCTACTAAAAATACAAAAAATTAGCCGGGCGTGGTGGCAGGTGCCTGTAGTCCCAGCTACTTGGGAGGCTGAGGTGGGAGAATGGCGTGAACCCGGGAGGTGGAGCTTGCAGTGAGCCGAGATCGCACCACTGCACTCCAGCCTGGGTGACAGAGCGAGACTCTGTCTCAAAAAAAAAAAAAAAAAAAAAAAAACAAGATCTATCTATATGCTGCCTACAAGGAACTTTAGCTTTAAGCACACATACAGGCTGAAAGTGAAGAAATGGGAAAAGATACTCCAAGCAAATGGTAACTAAAAGAGAACAGAGGTAGCTATTCTTACGTCAGACAAAATAGACTTTCAGTCAAAAACTATCACAAGAGACAAAGGTCATTATGTAATAATAAAGGAGTCAATTCATCAAAAGGATATAACAACTGTAAAAATATATGCACCCAACATATGGACCACAACATCTAAATATTAATAAACAAAGCACGTATTAACAGAAGTGAAAGGAGAAACAGCAATGCAATACAGTCATGAACTGCATAATAATGTTTTAGTCAACAACAGACTACATATACAACAGTGGTCCCATAAGATTATAATGGAGCTGAAGAATTCCTATAGCCTAATGATGTTGTAGACATTGTAATACATTACTAAGGTGTTTGTGGTGATGCTGGTATAAAAAAAACCTAATGTATTGCCAGTCATATAAAAGTATAGCACATACAATTATATTCAGTAAATAATACTTGATAATGATAATAAAAACTATGTTACTGGTTTATGTATCTACTATATTATACTTTTATCATTGTTTTTAGAGTGTACTCCTTCTCCTTGTAAAAAAAAATGGTAACTGTAAAACAGCCTCAAGCAGGTCTTCCTGTAGTCTTTTTTGATGTAGGTGTTTACTGCTATGAACTTCCCTTTTAGAAAGGCTTCTGCTGCATCCCTTAAGTTTTGGTATGTTGTGTTTCCATTTTTCTTTACAATTTTTAAAAATTTTCATTTTGATTTCTCCATTGACCCACTGGTTGTTCAGGAGTATGTTGTTTAATTTCCACATATTTGTGAGTTTTTCAATTTTCTTCCTGTTAGTGATTCTAGGTTCATACCATTGTGGCTGAAAATATTTGATATGATTTCAATCTTCTTGAATTTGTTAAAACTTGTTTTGTGCCCTAACACATGATCCCTCCTGGAAAATGTTCCATGTGCTCTTCAAAAGAATGTATTTTCTGCTGTCAGCTGGAATGTTATTTATATATCTGGTAGGTCCATTTGGTCTGTAGTATTAGACCCTCATTTCAGACCATAAACAAAAACCAACTCAAATGGACTAAAGACGTAAATGTAAGACCTGTAAGATTACCAGAAGAAAACACAGGGAAAAGCTTTTTTACATTGGTCTGGGCAATGAGTTTTTTGGATATGATGCTCAAAGCACACACAACAAAAGCAAAAATGAACAAATAGCTTTGCATCAAACTAAAAGGCTATATACTATGGATTATTATTTGGCTTTTAAAAAGAAGAAATTCCTGTCATTTGAAACAACATGAATGAACCTAGAGGGTATTATACTCAGTGAAATAAGCCTAGCATAGAAATACAAATACTCCATCTCACTTATATATGGAATATTTTCAAACTCAGAAGCAGAGAGTAGAATGGTGGCTGTAAGGGACTGAGTGAGATCAGGGGATGGGGAAATGGGGAGATGTTGTTTACAGGATTCTAAGTTTCAGTTATACAATGAATAAATTATAGAAATCTAATGGACAGCATGGTGACCATAGTTAATAATTCTGCATTGTAAACTTAAAATTTGCTAAGTGAGTAGATCTTAAATGTTCTCAATTTTTTTTTAATATAGTTACCATGTGAGGTGATGGCCACATTTGCAGATAGATGTGTCCATGTGATTAAGTTCTGCTCAATAGGTTATAGCATGAAGTGTTGTGTGTAACTGTGAAGTTTTCTAAACTTCATACTTTTTCTAAAGCTGCTTGCTTTCCACTTGTTTTTTTCCCCTTTTCCCACAAACTAGAATGCGAATGTGGTGGTGGTGGCAATTCAGACTCATCTCTGCAGACATGCAACACCTTAGGGAATGGTAGAACAAGAGAGAAGAAACAAAACAAGGTCCCTGGATGGCAGTGTGAAACAGAGCTGCCCAATATTCAGAACTGCCTGTCAGCTCAGACTGAGCAAGCAAGAGAGAAAAAAAAAGAGACTATTTTCTGCATGCAACATGATAATGCCTACAAATAAATTCGTTTTTCTACCTAGAATCCATCTCCAATCTTTTGATGGCATAGTTTTTAAGCTAAGTTTTCCTGAATACCCTTACAAATGTGTGTGAATTAGCAAAAGGTATGCCACTACTGAAAAGAATCACGTAAACAGAAAAAACAGATAAACTTAGCATATATGGGAAATTGTGGCAGCATGTTAAAAATGAAAAGGAATACATCTTTTCCTTTGAACCTTATACCCTCCTGTTTTATAACTATTTATTTATAAAAGATTTATTCAGAATAATAACATACTGGATTTACAATTAGATATGAAATAAAACTTTCTGTGGGAAATGTTAACAGAAAGCTGAAGGGAAATAAACTTATATTCTTGCCTTTTTGCTTCATCCCCAAAAGTAAAGTATTATAAATCTATTACCAAGCAGAAATCTCTCCTATTAATAACATGAGATAAGTTGATTCTTGGGACCACTATATAAATAACCATTTCATTTTCCCAAAAGTCAAATGATAATTTTTCACTCATACACTACCAGTGGCAACACTTTCTTTATCCTTTTCCCAGAGCTGAAAAAAATATTACTGGAAGTATAAACATAAAAGCTGATGCCGAACAGAAAAAAAAAAAAGACTTTGCTTGCTGAACTTTAATAAATCTTAAAGCAATTAAAAGCAGATTGTAAGGCCTAAGTAAACTTTCTTCATTCCAGGAAAGCAAAAGAGGCATCAAAAAGTCCCCCAAGTCCAAAACTGCCCAGGATTCATTCATACACCTCCTTTCACAATTTTGAAAGTGATAATTATGGATGACCAAAATTACATGACATTTCTTTAGCATACTGGTTAAAGGTACAAACTACACAGCCAGACTGCCTGAATTCAAATTATTTCTATCACTTAATATTTCTGTGTCATTTTGTTACTTAATGTCCCTGTCTCTGTTTCCTGTAAATGAGGAATATTAATAGAATTTTGCTTACAGATGCTGTTATGAGAACTTAATTCTTCAATTATTAATAGAATTTGGCTCAAAACAAGTGCTATTACTCTTGTATTCCTAGATGTAGGTTTCTTCCTGTATGTGCAAGTGTGTTTATGTATGTATCTATCATATATATGCTTTAATTCAAAGCCTCAATTCTTCAAAAGGCTTCTGGTCACAATTTCTAGAGACTATGTTATTCATTCAACAACTATTAAGTATCTACTATATTAAAGACACAGTAATAGTCAAGATTAAAATGAAAAGGGTCCTTCCCCATGAGGAGCTCACTGTCAGAATAGCACTGTCCTATAGAAATATGAGATCTACAAATGTGAGCCACATGTAGAATTTTAAATTTTCTAGTGGTTACATAAATGTAAAATAAAATAGGTGAAATTATTTTAATAATTTATTTAACCAAATATATTCATATTACATAATTGCAATGGGTAATCAATAATTAAAATTATTGACGACAAATTCATTCTTTTTTATATCTTTGAAATTCAGCATGTGTTTTACACTTATGGCATATCTCAATGCAGATGCTACCGGAAAAACTCTGATCTACCCAATTCTTCCCTTCTTCACCTACTGGCACATGACAAAAGCGGTGAGCTGTCCTGTCCAATACAGTATCCACTCATCACGTGTGGCTACTTACATTTAACTTATATTAAATAAAATTAAAACTTCAGTTCTTTGTGATCTAAGATAAGTTGTCATCTCTTTAAAATACCTTGTTATAAGATGTTTTGTGTAAGCCTCATGGTGACCACAATGCAAAAAACCTGTAATAGACTCACCAAAAATAAAAAGCAATGAATTAAAACATTCTACCAAAGAAAATAACCACAAAGGAAGACAGTAAAAAAGGAAGAGAGGAATTACAAAACAAGCAACAAAATGGTAGTACTAAGTCACTATATATTAATAATAACACTGAATGTAAATGAACTCAATTCTCCAATTAAAAGGCAAAGACTGGCTGAACAGATAAAGAAACAAGATTCAACTTTATGCCGCCTATAAGAAACTTAGCACCTATAAAGAAACACAAAGACAGAAAGTGGAAGGGTGGAAAAGATATTTCATACAACTGGAAACCAAAATAGAACAAGAATAGCTATACTTACATCAGATACAATAAACTACAAATCAAAGACTATAAAAAGAGACAAGGTCACTATATAATGAGAAAGGTCATTTTAGCAAGAGGATATAGCAATTATAAATATTTATATACAATAGTGGAGCTCTGACGTATATATGCAAACATTAATAGATCTAGAGGGAAAGATGGACTGCAATACAATAATAGGAGGGAGCCAGGTGTGATGGCTTATGCCTGCAATCTCAGCATGTTGGGAGGCCAGGACAGGAGGATTGCTTGAAGCCAGGAGTTCAAGACCAGCCTGGGCAACATAACAAGGCCCTGTCTCTACTTAAAAAATTTAAAAATTAGCCATATGTGGTGGCATGCACCTGTAATCCCAGCTACTTGGGAGGCTGAGGCAGGAGGATCACTCGAACCCAGGAGGTTGAAGCTGCAGAGAGCTATGACCATACCACTGTGCTCCAGCCTGAGTGACAGAGTGAAACATTGTCTCTAAAAAGAAAAAATAGCAGGGAACTTTAACACCCTACTCTCAGTAATAGATCATTCAGAGAGAAAACCAACAAAGAAACATCAGAGTTAAACTACACACTAGGTCTAACTAACAGAACATTTCACCTAACACAAGCAGAATACATTCTTCTCATCAGCACATGGAACATTCTCCAGAAGAGACCATATCTTAGGCCACAAAACAACTCTGAACAAATTTAGAAAAGTAGAAATCATATCAAGTATCTTTTCTGACCACAATGTAATAAAACTAAAAATCAATAACAAGAGGAACCTCAGAAACTGCACAAACACATGGAAATTAAACAATATGCTCTGGAATGACCAAAGGATCAATGAAGAAATTAAGAAGAAAAAATTTTAAAATTTCTTGAAATAAATAAAATGGAAATACAACATAACAAAATGTATGGGATACAACAAAAGCAGTATTAAGAGGGAAGTTTATAGCAATAAACATCTATATCCAAAAAGTAGAAAGACTTCAAATAAACAACCTAATGATACATCTTAAGGGACTAGAAAAGCAAAAAGAAATCAAACCCAAAATTACTATAAGGAAACAAATAATAATGATTAGAGCAGAAATAAATGAAATTGAAACTTAAAAAACAATACAGAAGATCAATGAAACAAAAAGTTGGTTTTGTAAAAGATAAACAAAATTGACAAATCTTTAACTAGACTAAGAAAAAAAAGACCCAAATAAAATCAGAAATGAAAAGATGTAACAACTCAGACCACAGAAATAGAATCATTACAGACTATTACAAACAACTATATGCCAACAAATTGAAAAACCTACAAGAAATGAGTAAATTCTTGAACATATAAAACCTACCAATATTGACCCATGAAGAAACAGAAAACCTTAACAAACCAATAACAAGTAACACAATTGAAGCTGTAATCAAAAGTCTTCCATCAAAGAAAAGTGTGGAACCTTATGGCTCTATTGATGATTCTACCAAACATTTAAGGACAAACAAATATCAATTCTACTCAAAAAATTGAACCGGAGGGAATATATCCAAACTCCTTTTATGAGGCCAGCATTACCCTGATACCAAAAACTGAAAAGGACACAACAAAAAAAGAAGACTACAGGCCAATATCACTGATGAACATAGATGCAAAAATCCTCAACAAAATACTAGCAAACCAAATTCACCAACACATTAAAAAGATCATTCACCATGATTAAGTGGGATTCATCCCAG